>NW_018745170.1:662607-1897559 GCF_001683475.1 Chenopodium quinoa | reverse complement strand
TCCCCTCTACTCACCATATAAATGGGTCATAGTAGGGCCAAACCAAAGGAAAGCCAAACACAAACATGCGCAAAAGTACGAATCAGCAAAAAATGAGTACATATGCACCACACTAACATGAATATCCTAGTAATAATAAATAAAACATGTTCGTCATACAATTCACAAGTTAACTTACGTTTGACTCATAACTAACAATATTAATTATTAATAATAGCTTTGGATTACGCATCAACGGGTTTCATTCCTTATCTATCCCTTAGTAATAAGGAACCCCTCACTTGGGAGCTGACCAAGCGAGTAACAACTAGTGTCATCTTGTGACGGAATTCCAGCATATAATAATAATAATATTAAAAAAAAAAAAGTACATCGTCCTGTACCCCTGTAGAAGCTATGGTTAAATATAAAACCCCATAACTCCCCCCATATGTTCATACTCTAGGTTTATACGTTCCAAAAGTTTTGATGCGTATCCTCTTTCACTTTACGTGATTTACCAATTTAACTTGTGATGACTCCAACCAATCAATCAAGAACAATCATAACACTAACCAACACGTACTTCCATTTAATTCTTGAATTAATTAGTGAGCACATATAATTTATTTTAATTCAGATTCCTTGCCTAGTTTTGTGCACAAAATTGCACTATTACTACCTTGGTGCATAAGATGCACTACTAAACTTCCTTAACTCAAACTCAATTTATATGAGTGAGTAAATAAATAAACTAACTTTTTTTACTCAACTCCAATAATAAATGAGTGAGAAATAAAATCATGAATCATGCTCAATAGTTCTAACTTTAGCTTTTTTAAACATACATAAGCAAGGCTTTTTAAATTCATGCTTCCTTGATACTTGAAAATAAAACATACTTCCATGATTCATACATATTCAACTTGTATCATGCCTCAATAAACATGTTCACATGCTTGCATAATAATAATTCATGATCAACCAGCATCAAATTCAAGCATATATTCAACCAAACATGTTATTAAATCATCACTTGAAACATACTTTACATTCCTAGCTTAGTGTGATACTACGCATACATAAATATTTCTTGCGCATACGTACCTTGAATAATGCCTAAACTCGGCCACACTCACTAGAAATCACCTAGCTCAAAGCTTCCTGCAAATAAAAATACATAACCATAATTAATCCACTATTCTCACAAATTTCCAACAACTATAACATGCTTTAAACCTTACTAGGCCACACTCACTAGAAATCACCTAGCTCAAAGCACTACTACATTTGAGAGCTAATCCAACCCCTATTTCCGTTGTAGTAGGTGTTAAAAACTGTTGTATTAGACCTAATACAACGGCTAGCAACCGTCACATTTGCTAGGGTTGGATTAGGTCTAATACAACTGTTTGGGGGTTTTTTATGTGTCCTTCGGGAAAGTTACAATTTCCTAGTATGCTCCTTCCTTTGCCGGTACCTGCACAAATAACGGAATACTCCGGCTGGGGCTGGGGTGTTCCGCCTCCGAAGATTAAGTTAGTCTCCTTCTGAATGTGGAAATAAGACAATAAATGCTTCTCGATTTGAGAGCGTTTGCAAGGGGATTTGTGTTTTGTTGGTTTGTGGGAAAAATGATTCGATCCCCATTAATGAGGTCTGCCCTTACTATTTATAGTAGGGAGAACTGTACCTCAATTAGGGTACAATGACACGTGTCCCAAAGGGATTGGGCCTTTGCTGACCGTTGCAAACTTGACACGTGGCATGCCTTTATTGGGCCACGTGTCATAGGGTATTTTTACCCTAAACATCTGCCCCTCACAGGTGTGACGTGGAATGTCCACGTGTCACCTGTGACAAGTGTCAGACGCATGGGAGGAGACGGTTCGTCTTCTTCCCTCCTTTTTTTCAAATTTTAAGTTTTTAGGGCAGAAGGCATCGTTTCGCCTTCTGCTCCTTTCTATAAATACAGGACACGCTCTCTCTCCTCCTCACTTTGCATATTTTTCAAAAAATTTCTGAGAGTGCTCTGCTACCGGCTGCATTATTTCCTTAGCTTTCCTGCATCCGGCACTTCCAATTTAAGCACATCCGGCGACCGGTTGGGTTCCCTTTCTTCAGTCTCTAAGGTACCGGCTGCACTTTTTCTTTTTACTTTCGCTTTGGACGATTTCAGACATTTCAACCCATCCGGGTTTCATGCCGCCTGGGGGGCCTTTAACCCATATCCCATTTCTTGAATATTCTCCCTCAGCCGGCATAGCCCCATCTGAGGGGTTTTCAACTTTTAAACACTATGCATACTAAACACCCCCATCCGGATTATCACCGTCTGGGGGGTGTTTGAACCTTCAATAAATTTTATCCTTTAACACCGCCTGGGGCACTTCTGAGTTCATCGAGAAATGATTTCAAAAACCCCAACCGGTTTGGATTTTTCAAAGTTAAGATGCGCTCAATGCACCCTCATCCGGCATTTTACCGCATGGGGGTTATCTGAGCAGCATTTACTTGATCAACATTCAAATAACCCCCATCCGGTATATAACCGCATGGGGGTGGTTTGAGCAGCCTTGGCTTTCTCAAACATCATTCAAATAACCCCCATCCGGTATATAACCGCATGGGGGTGGTTTGAGCAGCCTTGGCTTTTTCTCAAACACCATTCAAATAACCCCCATCCGGTATATAACCGCATGGGGGTGGTTTGAGCAGCCTTGGCTTTTTCTCAAACACCATTCAAATAACCCCCATCCGGTATTTAACCGCATGGGGGTGGTTTGAGCAGCCTTGGCTTTTTCTCAAACACCATTCAAATAACCCCCATCCGGTATTTAACCGCATGGGGGTGGTTTGAGCAGCCTTGGCTTTTTCTCAAACACCATTCAAATAACCCCCATCCGGTATATAACCGCATGGGGGTGGTTTGAGCAGCCTTGGCTTTTTCTCAAACACCATTCAAATAACCCCCATCCGGTATATAACCGCATGGGGGTGGTTTGAGCAGCCTTGGATTTTTCTCAAACACCATTCAAATAACCCCCATCCGGTATATAACCGCATGGGGGTGGTTTGAGTAGCCTTGGCTTTTTCTCAAACACCATTCAAATAACCCCCATCCGGTATTTAACCGCATGGGGGTGGTTTGAGCAGCCTTGGCTTTTTCTCAAACACCATTCAAATAACCCCCATCCGGTATTGAACCGCATGGGGGTGGTTTGAGCAGCCTTGGCTTCTTCTCAAACAACATTCAAATAACCCCCATCCGGTATTTCACCGCATGGGGGTCGTTTGAGCAGCCTTTAGCTTTTTCTCAAACACCATTCAAATAACCCCCATCCGGTATATAACCGCATGGGGGTGGTTTGAGCAGCTTTGGCTTTTTCTCAAACACCATTCAAATAACCCCCATCCGGTATTTAACCGCATGGGGGTGGTTTGAGCAGCCTTGGCTTCTTCTCAAACAACATTCAAATAACCCCCATCCGGTGTATAACCGCATGGGGGTCGTTTGAGCAGCCTTTAGCTTTTTCTCAAACATACAACTATCCCCCATCCGGTATTTAACCGTATGGGGGTCGTTTGAGCAGCCTCTAGCTTTTTCTCAAACTTTCAAATTGCCCCCATCCGACATCTTACCGTATGGGGGTTGTTTGAGCAGCCTTTAGCTTTTTCTCAAACATACAAATAGCACCCATCCGGCATCTAACAGTATGGGGGTGGTTTGAGCAGCCTTGGCTTTTTCTCAAACCTCATTCAAATGGCCCCCATCCGGTATTTAACCGTATGGGGGTGGTTTGAGCAGCCTTTAGCTTTTTCTCAAACATACAAATAGACCCCATCCGGCATCTAACCGTATGGGGGTCTTTTAAATGAGTCCATTTAATATATCTGATCCATTTTTCTTCATTTCAGCTTCACATATTCGGAGACTTCCGCCTGTGGAGGTTTCAAGCCATCAACTTAATCAAATCTTAATTTTCAAAGGTAACGCCTGCATCCCATACTTGTCACTTTCTTTTATTTCCGGTTGCATAGCATTAGGATATGGACTTCACCAATGCACACACGGCACAACCTACGACTGTGGTCAGCCGGTCACCAGGAACGGCTGAGTCTAGGACTGGGATTGCCGTCTGGGGGTGCTTGGAACAACCTTCACCTACATCGAATCCGACCGTCTCTGTTCATGTGCAGGACAGAATGGCTCGGATCAGAGTGACGGCAATCGACCCTGACTACCAGTCCGATGATGCAGCCGCTGACCCGGCTGCCCCTATAAATCAAGAACAAGCCGAGGAACCGGCTGGGGGAGGTCATAACGAGGATGCTCCACAAAATTCTCCAAGTACATCTAGCACCCCGGGTGATAGTATCTTGGATAGCTCTGGTTCCAACGGTG
Organism: Chenopodium quinoa; assembly: GCF_001683475.1. Taxonomy (NCBI): domain Eukaryota; kingdom Viridiplantae; phylum Streptophyta; class Magnoliopsida; order Caryophyllales; family Amaranthaceae; genus Chenopodium; species Chenopodium quinoa. The sequence continues at coordinate 1,893,175 of NW_018745170.1, read as the reverse complement.
AGGAATCCGGAGACCAAGCCGGCGAGGGATCCGAAGAGGAAGCCGGGGATGGATCCGTAGAGGGATTCGGAGAAGAAGCCGGCGATGGATCCGTAGAGGGATCCGGAGAAGGGTCAGCCGGTAATGAGGAGTCTGGCCCTGATGTAGAGTCTCCTGAGGCGGCTGACCCTGTAGACCAAGATGCTTATAAGTGGCCGGCTGCTGGCGACCCTACCGACATGACCATGTCTGCCAGAGATGTGGTTACTCTAAACGCTACGCTCCCTGCTTTCCTGGAGAAGAAACCGGTAGGGGAAGGCTGGGAAGTAGTTGTCCCGCCTGTTGAGGCAAGCGTCGTATGGACCGACGATGTAGACAATGCCGACAACTATTTCGGCTGCTATGAGGCGGCATTCACAGCCGGCCTCCGTTTCCCCCTTCACCACTGCATCAAAGCCATATTAAGGGGGTACGATTTGGGCGTATGGCAGTTGACCCCTAACTCATGGGTCAACATACTTGGATACATTTCCGTCTGCGAGATGCAGGATGTCAAACCAAGCTGGGAAGCCTTTGCGCACATGCATTATCTCAGCAGGGCGCCGGGTGGGTGGAACGCATGGTATACTTTGACCACGCACCCGGAATATATGATGACATTGGACAAACCGTCCAAATGGAGCAGTTGGAAGAGCAAATTTTATGTCGTCTCTTCTCCATCTCTTCAACTCAACCACCGGCTGCGTAGATACAATAAGCACCCGGCTTTGCTTGGTAGGAAGTGTGCCCTGCCTAGGGTGCCCAGCGAGGCATGGGATAAAATCATGCAGAAGGGCCTCTTCAAAAAGACAACCTCCCGCCTGGATGATGGGAGTGAGATAGTAGTTCCTCAGTTCTGGGTGTCCCACCCGGACTGGTTCAAGGATGAGGCATTTCTCTCCGCCTGCAATCTTAGCACCATGTTTACTAAGAGTAGGTTTTTACTTATCACCGGCCCTAGCCGCCTGATATTGGTATGTTGCACAAAATATTAACCACTTTGTTTTTGCAGAAGCTGCGATGGAGAGGTTACCAACAGAAAAGACACCGGCTACCTCAGCCGCTCTGCTCCGGAAGGAGCAAATTGAGAAGAAGAAGTCGCAGCTGGCGGCTAAAGACGGCGGGGTAACATTTATTCTCTCCTTTTCACCGGTTGTAGTATCTGTATACTGTGTTGATATTAACCGGTTGGTTTTGTATATTTGCAGGCTGGGAACAAGGGTGTTCCTCGCTCTCTGTCAAAGATGGTCAAAAGACCGGCGGGGGACATACCGCTGCCGGCTGCTAAGGTACTAAAGTTGCCGGTCCCCCCGCCGGCTAAGACTATCCCCAAACCGCCTGCAGGAGGCAGGCCCACCACTGGAGGCAAAAGCCTTAGTGGTATTGCTCCCACCATTGAAGTGGTGGATGAGAGTGTGAAGGAGCCGGCGACTCCGGCTGGCCAGACTCGAACGGGTACTGGATCCAACGCGGCTGGGGGTGACTCTACCCCACAGTCCGACAAAGGTATGACTTTTGCCTTTGATCCCCCCTGGCCGCTTGGGCCTATGCGAGTAAAGACCCAAGCATGCCAATCCGGGGACTCTTCTGGCAGCCGTCAGAATATTGGCGTGGCGTATGCTCAGCACCTGACAGATAAATCTCTAATTGCAGATGCTACCTCCAGCCGGCCCAACTATCAGCAATATGCCAAGCGGATGATCCGGACCCTTACCCGGACCGAGAAAGAGGCTGTGCCGGCTGTGCATACAGTCAACATTGACCGGATCACTTCTCTCCTGGCTGAAGTAAGTTTTACCGGATGCATTACTTTCTTGTAATTTCTTTGTTTACCGTTTCAGTTGTTTGAAGATAGATTCTAACATTCCTCTACCGGCTGATATCACAGGTGATGTTGAGAGTTGACGGGCTTCAGGTCCCCTTGCGCAAGAAGCAAGAGGAGGTAAGGGATGCCCAGAGACGGGCATCAAAGCTCATTGATGTTTCCCAATACAATGCCATTAGATATGATCTGGAAACTAAACGGCGAGAGTTGGAACAGGAGGAAGTGCTGAAGAAAACTATAGAGGCTGCTGAGGCGGAAAAGGCGAGGGCGGATGGGCTAGCTCTGCAGGTCAACAACCTTCAAGCCGATCTCAAGGCTTTAGAAGGAGCTGACAAGGAAAACGCCGACCTTCGCACTGATGTCAGCCGGCTCAAGAATGAACTTGCTTCTACTCAGGCGGCTCATAAAGAAGAGCTTAAAAAAGAACAAGGCCGCCTGATTGCTGAGAACGAGAATGACAATGAGGAGCGCATGAAGATCGCCTGGGGGCTCATACACCCGGACTATGACTATGAGTTCTTCGACCTTAGGTACAAGTATGCCTCGGAGGTATACGATGCCAAGGTCCTTGGACTGGACCCGCCTGCTTCCTTCGAGGAATGGGCAGGTTTGGTTGAGGAACAAGAGGGTGAGCAGGCGGCGCAGACTCAAACGCCGGCTCAAGAGCAGGTGCCGGAGCAACAGCCGGAGCAGCAGCAGCAATAGCAACAACCGGAACAGCAATGAACTTTTCTCCTTTTTATTACAACTTATTTTACCGGCTTGCGTGCCGAGTATTTTCGATGTATCTTTCCCGGACGGTGGTCCGGTTAACATTTTTATTTATAAATATATAATCTATTTAACCGACGCAGTTGGTTTTTCTATTTCTACTATTTGCGTTTGAATGCTTTTTTTTTTTTTTTTTTACTCATCCGGTTTACATGATCAGCCGTTCTATATATGCCGGATGAAGTAACGATACCATATGTTTTTTTTTTTTTTTTACTCATCCGGTTTACATGATCAGCCGTTCTATATATGCCGGATGAAGTAACGATACCATATTATGCCCCTGAAATGGCTAACTGTTTACTCCAACGGTAGACAGGCAGCCGTTTCATGGCAGCCGGATGGGTGATCAGTGAATGATCTACTCCTGTCCCGGCTGTTTAAATAAGCAGCCGTTTCATGGCAGCCGGATGGGTGATCATTGAATGATCTACTCCTGTCCCGGCTGGTACAATAAAATGCCCCTGAAATGGCCAACTGTTTATTCCAACGGTGGACAGGCAGCCGTTTCATGGCAGCCGGATGGGTGATCATTGAATGATCTACTCCTGTCGCGGCTGGTACAATAAAATGCCCCTGAAATGGCCAACTGTTTATTCCAACGGTGGACAGGCAGCCGTTTCATGGCAGCCAGATGGGTGATCATTGAATGATCTACTCCTGTCCCGGCTGGTACAATAAAACGTCGGATGGGTTGTTTTTAGATAATGCCCGGTTGACGTAACTTACTAGGAGTTTCATTTTGCCGGATGGACCTCTTTTGGGTCCTTGCCGGGTGAAACCTAGATACGATGGATCATTTCGAACGGCTGTACATTTTTTAAGAAAATGCCGTTTGAGTTATTGGATCGCTAGAACAATGTACCACTCGGAAGGGAGCTGTTCTCTTCGACGATTTCACCCGGATGGGTGTCGCCGGATGACTGCTCTTTTTGGAGCAGTGATTTTGACAAGTGTTCTTCCGTCTGTGATCTTGCACTAGACAGGTGCAAATACAATTGTATGAATGGAAATTATATGCTTTCACATTTCAATACTTTTTATAAAAAATTACAAAATCCTTAGAAGTAGTACTTTTTTAAGTTATCTACATTCCAGGTACGAGGCAGCCGCATTCCGTTTGGGGTTTCCAGGCGGTATGTGCCGTTTCTAACCTCTTTAAAAATCCGGTAGGGTCCTTCCCAGTTTGGGGTCAGTTTCCCTTGCTCGTGTACCCTACCGGTTGCTTCAAGCTTTCGTAAAACAAAATCTCCAACTTTGAGGGGGCGTTTACGCACCCTTTTGTTGTAGGCCCTCATCATTCGCAGACGGTAGATTTCATGACGCAAGGCGGCGTTGCCCCTTTTTTCTGGAAGACTATCCAGAGCCAGGCAAATGGCTTCCCAATTTGCCTCTTCATCATATAACATGATTCGAAGTGTTGGCTCATACAATTCAATGGGAAGCACCGCCTCTGTGCCATATGCCATAAGAAATGGAGTTTCTCCGGTTGACCCCTTCTCAGTAGTTCTGATGGACCAAATAACGTGAGTCAACTCTTCTGCCCAAAGACCGCCTGCCTTTTCAATCTTTTTCTTTATGCCGCCTGAGATGAGCTTGTTAAAAGCTTCAACTTGATCGTTTGCTTGCGGCCGGCCAACGGATGCAAAGTAATGGGAAATCCCTTGATCTTGCAACCAAGTCTTTAGGACAGGCGTTTCGAACTGGGGGCCATTGTCAAAGACCATTGACATTGGTACTCCGAACCGGGTGATGACATTTCTCCAGATGAAGGAGATGACATCCTTAGTTTTGATGCCCTTAACCGCCTCGGCCTCGACCCACTTGGTGAAATAATCAACAGCCACCAAGATGTATCTTTTGCCGCCTGGGGCAGGAGTGTATGGCCCCAGAATGTCCATGCCCCATTTTGCAAAGGGAATTGGACTGTGAATAGCTGTTAAATCAGTTGATGGATGCCTTATTAGCCGGCCGAACCTCTGGCACTTGTCGCATCTTTTTACCAGATCTAATGCATCCGCCTCAAGGGTAGGCCAAAAGTATCCTTGCCGCCTGGCTCTTTTGGCGAGGGTCTTCCCGCCAATGTGCGATCCACAGAAGCCGGCGTGCAGATCTTCCAGTATTTCCTTTTCCCTTTCTGGGGTAACACACTTGAATAGCGGCTGCAAGTAACCCTTCCGGAATAGTTCACCTTTGTGCATTACGAAGCTTAATGCTCGTCTTTTAAGAGCAGCCACCTCTGATGAGACACCCGGTAGAGTTCCGTCTACCAGGTAATCCCGGATGGGGTCCATCCAAGTGGAGCTTCGATCTAGAACTCCAATGGGGTCATGTTCAATGCTTTTCTTTTCCATGACTTCCCAGAAGACTGATCTAGGCGTATCACATGTGCGGATGATGCAAGTTTGGATAGTGCATCCGCCTGATTATCCTCGGACCTGGGTACTTGACTTAGATTGAATTCTTCAAATTCCCAAGCCTCCTCCTTGACCGCCTGAAGATACTTGATCATCACCGGATGGGTGGTCTCATAGTCACCGTTGTACTGGCTAACGATGAGTTGAGAGTCTGAACAGGCGTCAACTTTCCTTGCCCCGGCTGCCTTACACATGCGGATACCGGCTAGCAGGGCCTCGTATTCAGCTTCATTATTCGAAGCTTGAAACTTGAATCGTAGAGCATACTCGTATTTGTCCCCCTCTGGAGAATGACAAATTACGCCTGCCCCACAACCATTCAGCGTAGAGCTCCCGTCTACATAAACTTTCCAAGCTTGATCAGTTTTATCCGGATGTATCGGCCTTGTCATTTCAACAATGAAGTCGGCAAACGCCTGACCCTTCACTGCCCGCCTGGGTTCGAAAGTGATTTCTAGACTTTGAATTTCCACAGCCCATTTAATCATTCTTCCGGATGACTCTAAAGTGGTCATAGGCCTTTTGAGCGGCTGGTCAGTGTAGACGGTCACCGGATGTGCTAAGAAATACGGTTTCAACCGCTTGACTGCCTTGAACAAAGCCAGACCGAATTTTTCAATCATGGGATAACGAAGTTCAGCATTCCGGAGGACATGGCTTATAAAGTAGACCGGGAGCTGATTGTCGTCTCTCTCAGCAAGGAGGACGGCACTCAAGGAATGATCCGAGACGGCCAAGTACATGTAGAGAGCCTCCTGGGGTAGGGGACTCACTAATCTTGGCAAAGAATGCAAGTGTTGCTTCAGCCGTTGAAATGTCGCCTCAGCCTCTTCACCCCATTCAAACCTTGACCTCTTTTTGATTGCTTGAAAGAAATACAGGCACTTGTCACCTGACCGGCTGAGGAATCTCCCCAGTGCCGCCAGGCAACCGATAAGCTTTTGAGCCTCCCTGACGGTACGAGGCGACTGCATATCAATCACCGCCTGCACTTTGTCCGGATTGGCCTCTATGCCCCTCTGATCAATCAAAAATCCGAGAAACTTCCTAGACTCAACTCCAAAGATGCATTTTTTCGGGTTTAACATGACTTTATGCCGCCTGAGGGTGGTGAAGGTTTCTCGGAGGTCAGCTAGATGATCCGCCTGTAGCTTTGATTTGACTATCATGTCATCGATGTACGCCTCCACGTTCCTTCCAATCTGATCATAAAAGACCGAGTTCATCATTCGTTGGAAGGTAGCAGGCGCATTCTTCAACCCAAACGGCATCACCATGTAGCAGTATAGCCCTTGATCTGTGACGAAAGCCGTCTTCTCTTGGTCTTTCTTCCACAAGGGTATCTGATGGAAGCCGGAGTAGGCATCCATGAAACTTATCAGGGCATGGCCGGCTGTAGAGTCTACCAAATGATCTATCTTTGGAAGCGGGTAGCTATCTTTTGGACAAGCTCTGTTCAAGTCCGTGTAATCTACACAAAACCGCCAGGTTCCATTCGGCTATTTCACAAGGACGACATTGGCTACCCAATCCGGGTAGTAACATTGCCGGATGAACCCAGCATCTAAGAGTTTCTTGACCTCGGTTGCTGCCGCCTGGGACCTTTCCTCGCCATGGTTCCTTTTCTTTTGCCTGACCGGCTTCTTCTTAGGATCCACAACGAGTCTATGAATAGCAAGGTCCGGACTTACACCCGGCATCTCTTCTACTTCAAAGGCAAACACATCTTTGAACTCCTTCAGCAAAAGGAGTAAATCTGATCCCAAACTTTCAAACGCAACCGTTCCAATCTTGACCGTTCTGTCTGGCCGGCTGTCTTCAAGGACAATGTCAATTATTTCTCCAGTCGGCTGGGGGCGAAGGACGTCTGGCCTCTCCCCTGACAGTGATTGCTATTGTTTCTCCTTCACAGGCGCCAGTTGGTCCGCCTTCCTCTTTTTACCGGCTGGCTTAGTAGCCGGTAAGCTTTGATCACAGTCGTCAAGTTCAACTATTTGTTTCTCTTGACCGTCTGTGTCAAGCGTTGGTTTGATGTCCGAGAGGTAACACTCTCTCGCCATCTTTTGGTCTCCAATCAAGGAACCGACTGTGCCATCATCCCTTTCAAACTTAATCAACATTAGCGATGGGATGATGACTGCCTTTGAGATGTTAAGGGTTGGGCGGCCAATAATCAAGTTGTAGGCAGTCAGCTCTCCTACAACAAGAAACTTGACAACCATGTGCCGGCCCTTCCCCTTTTCTCCGAACCGGATGGGTAGATCAATCATGCCCACCGGATGTACTACTCCTCCCCCAAAACCTACAAGAGGATATGAGGCCGGATGCATGCTACTGGGCTTGTACTTGAGTTTTTCCAAGCACCGGTAGCTGATGAGGTCGGATGAGCTCCCGGTATCAATCAAGATCCGGCCAACTCTTTGATTGGCGATTTTGCACTCGATGACTATTGGGTCATCATGAGGCCGCCTGACCTCTCCTCTATCTTTCTCGGAGATGTTAACCTCCGGAAATGAATATTCGGACGACTGGCCCTCATCCACTGAGTTGACCAGTTTCCGAATGTTATCTTTCGTGCCCCGGATGGTAGGCCCACCTCCCGCAAATCCACCGGCTATGGTCAGGATGGTTTCCTCATCCGTATCCGATTGAGTAGCCGGCTTCTTTGGGGGTGGTCCTTTTGCTTGTTTGGGAGCACCCTTTGACTTGGAAAGGTACGATTTGAGAGCCCCCTCATCAGCCAGCCGGTCAAAGAGCCGCCTGAGGCTAAAGCAACCCTTAGTGTCATGGCCAATTTCCTCATGAAAAAGGCAATATTTGCTCTTATCCCGGGCGCTTAGGGGACTCTTCATAGGAGCCGGTTTCTCAAGATTCAACCGGTCCTTTACTTCGTTGAGAATGGAGGCACAATCCTTGTTGAACTCGTACTTTGGCACATACGGATCCGACCTCTTTCTTTTCTGGAAAGGTTATCCGGATGGGTCTGCCGCCCATACCCCCTTCCTCTTGTCTTCCTTTTTGGCCGACTGGGTAGGCCAATTCTCTTTTTTATCGGATCTTTTGTAATCCGTTGGAAGTTTCACAGCACACAACTCCATTGCCTGAATGTAGACCTCCGCCTTCATGAGCGCCTCGTGAAGAGTGGAGACCCTCTTCCTAACCAAGTCAAACTTAAAAGTTGATCCGTCTTTTAAGCCTTTGAAGAAATCAGTATAGGCAACGTCATCAGACAATCCATGGATTTGGATCCTCATCAGGTTAAACCGCCTGACATATGACCGGAGCCCCTCTTTGTCTCCCTGCTGGATTGCCCCTAGATCAAGGCTTGTTTTCTTGGCAGGGATGTTCATAGAAAAGTTGGACGTAAACCAGTAGGCCAAGGTCCTGAAATTATTGATGCATCCGGCTGGGAGGTTACCAAACCAACGTTGAGCAATCCCTTTCAACGTTGCCGGGAAGCACCGGCACCATGAGGCGTCATCCAAACCCTGCAAATACATCAGGTTGGTGTATGCCATGAGGTGATCTTCCGGGTTGGTGGTGCCATCATAGGCGCCTACCAACACGTTTTTTATTTTAGCCGGCTAGGTCATCTCGGTGATTTCCCTGGAAAACGCAGTTGGCTGTTCCCCAAGGTTGAGCAGCCGGAGCTGCCAGTCCATAGGCTGGACGGGCGGCTGATGCTGCCCCCCGAAAAGACCCGCCTGCACATAGGGGGATCCAAAGGGCGTGTATGGTGTTCCATGCAATGCCGGTTGGATCATATGAGGGCCGGATCGAGCGAAAATCTCGCTCGTCCGGCTGTCATTGTTTGTTCTCGAGTGCCTCCCTGATGTGGCATTGAAGCTGTCTCGAAAGGTCGACGTTGATGCTGACTCGGAGCGCTGCTGAGTCTTTTTATCTTGTATGAGCGTCCGGGCATCAGAATAGACTTTCTTTGTTCCATCCGGATGAATGTGCCGGACGGGCTTTCTGACTCCATCTATGGGAGTGTGTATCTTTGAGAAATCAAAGGGCCTAGCCGGCATATTTGACTTCGGATGCGGGGTAGATGCTCTACCCTTAACTGTTTTGGCAGTCTTTTTACCGAGACGCCTTTCTTCCGCCTGACCTTTACGGGGGCCGACTGTATTGTCCAGAAGACCTTTGATCTCTCCTTTGAAGCTCATCATCATATTCATGAGTTCATCTCTGGAGACTGGGGTGGCTCCCTCTGAAGCAGGAGTCAACCCAAGCGGTCCCCTGGTAGGATGATTTGGGTATGCCTGCTGCTCTGCCCGTTCCCTCTTGTCTTTGGAACGAGTATGCTTGGTTCTGAAGGAACCATCGGCTGCTGTGTAAGTTTCAATCTCATGATTGTCGGCTGTGTCTTGGTCCGAGTGGACCTCAACCTCACCAGCAGGTTGACCACTTTTACCCGGCTGTACCGGTTCTGAAGTCATCTAAAAAGTACTCTCCCCACAGACGGCGCCAGATGTTTGGGGGTTTTTTATGTGTCCTTCGGGAGAGTTACAATTTCCTAGTATGCTCCTTCCTTTGTCGGTACCTGCACAAATAACGGAATACTCCGGCTGGGGCTGGGGTGTTCCGCCTCCGAAGATTAAGTAAGTCTCCTTCTGAATGTGGAAATAAGACAATAAATGCTTCTCGATTTGAGAGCGTTTGCAAGGGGATTTGTGTTTTGTTGGTTTGTGGGAAAAATGATTCGATCCCCATTAATGAGGTCTGCCCTTACTATTTATAGTAGGGAGAACTGTACCTCAATTAGGGTACAATGACACGTGTCACAAAGGGATTGGGCCTTTGCTGACCGTTGCAAACTTGACACGTGGCAGGCCTTTATTGGGCCACGTGTCATAGGGTATTTTTACCCTAAACAACAACAGTAAAAGAAACCTAATCCAACGGATTGCCCAATCCGTTGGATTAGGTTCCTTTCTTCTTTTTTTGGAATAACTGAACCTAATACAATGGATTGCTCCCCAATCCGTTATATTAGATCTTTCTTCCGTTGTATTAGGTCTTTCTTTTTCTTTTTTTTTATTTTTTTATTTTATTATTATTATTGTTGTTGTTGTTGTTGTTGTTGTTGTTGTTGTTGTTGTTGTTGTTATTATTATTATTATTATTATTATTATTATTATTATTGTTATTATTGTTATTACTACTACTACTACTACTACTACTACTACTACTACTATTACTATTACTATTACTATTATTACTATTACTATTACTATTATTATTAGTATTATTATTATTATATTGTCCAAGTCCTGTCCATATTGTCCAAGTCCAGAAGTGTCAACTGATCAATGTCTTCTTAGTTTGCAACTTTGCATCTTAATTTTGGTATTGTATCTCTAGATGATTAGAATTTGAAAATCTTAAAAACTAAGATATGAAAAATTGAAAAAACGAAAAACGAAGAACGAAAAATTGAAAAATCTGAAAACGAATATCTGAAAAATTGAAAATCTGAAGAAAAAAAAAACCCAGAAATCGAACCCAAATCTGGAAAAAAAAACCCAGAAAAAAAACTCAGAAATCGATCAAAAAAACGAACCCAGAAAAAACGAAATCGAACCCAGAAAAAACGAACAAAAAAACGAACCCAGAAAAAACAAACCCAAAAAAAAACGAAATCGAACCAAAACGAAACCGAAATCGAAATCGAAAAAAAAACGAAATCGAAATCGAAAAAATTGAAATCGAAATCGAACCCAGAAAAAACGAACCCAGAAATCGAAAAAAAAAAAAGAACCCAGAAAAAACGAAATCGAACCCAGAAAAAAAAACCCAGAAATCGAACCGAGAAACGATCTGAAAAAACAAGAACAAAAAAACGAAAAACGGAGACGAAAACAAGATCTGAAAAACGAAAAAAAAAAACCGATCTGAAAAACGAAAAAAAAAACCGATCTGAAAACGATCTAAAAACAAGAAAAACGAAGACGAAAACAAGATTTGCAAACGATCTAAAAAACCAAAAAAAAAAAAACAACGGATAATACCTTATAAACGAAACAAAGATCCGGAAAATATAGATCTGAAAACGAAACAACAAAACGAAAACATGAATCTGAAAACGAAGATTTGAAAACGAAAAAACCGAAAAAAAAATCAAGAAAAAACCTAGAAAAAAATATATATAAAAACCCAAAAAAACCCAGAAAAAAAAAACAAGAAAAAACCAAAAAAAAAAAATAACCCAAGTAAAAAATATAAAAACCCAAAAAAAGGAAAAAAAAAAAAAAAACCAGAAACACCCAATAAAAACCCAAATAAAAACCCAAAAAAAAATATAAAAACCCAGAAAAAACGAAAAAAAAAACAAGAATTTGAAAAAACCAACAAAAAAAATGAATAAAACGAATGAAGAATCAAGAAAACGAAAAAAAACCCAGAATGAGGGAGTTGAGGAGAAAGAGAAAGGGTAGACGAGAGAGTTGAGGAGAGATAGAGAATGAGAGGCGAGAGAGGGTTCGAGAGAGAGAGAGAATGAGGGGAGACAGAGAGGTTTTGAGATAGAGTGAAATGAAAATGAGAGTGAATGAGAAAATGAGCGGATAAGAGAGAATAAAAGGCCCAAGAAAAAAACCAAGAGGGTCTAATACAACGGTTTCTTCAATCCGTTGTATTAGACTCCTCAATCCGTTGTATTAGCTGAGCTAATACAACGGATGAGTTTATCTAATACAACGGTCAGTATAAACCGTTGTATTAGACCTATTTTAGTATAAACCGTTGTATTAGACTACATCTAATACAACGATATAGCCGTTGTATTAGATAATTTTGTACCGTTGTATTAGATTAAAAATGTAGTAGTGAAGCTTCCTACAAATAAAAATACATAACCATAATTAATCCACTATTCTCACAAATTTCCAACAACTATAACATACTTTAAACCTTACTAATTAACCCAATTTAATGGTTTAAAAACCTTTTAGTTTAAGTGGGTACTCAAAATCCTTTCAAAAAGACTTAGTTTTCATGACTTAAATAATATTCCAGCATACTTATTTAGTATAAAACATTACTAATCAACTAGAAAATCATATTTAAATCATCAGGAACCTTTTTACTTTTATGGGTAATCAAATAACCCTAGCATAATAATTAAAAAGTAGTATGTATAATAAATTTTCAGCATAAATTGAGGGCTTAAAACTCATTAAAAACATGTTCTAATCATAAATTTAACAACCATAACAACCTAGAATCAAACTCTAATCATAAACATTAAATTCCAAATTCTAGGGTTTGTAAATTGGGGTTTTTAATCAAATTAAAATCTGAAAATTATAGGAATAAATTAACATTAACTACCCAAAACAACATCAAAATATAATTAAAATCTACCTTCAATTAATTAAAACAACTTAGAAATTAAATTAGGAGAAGAAAGGGTTTTGTACAAAACCGAGAAGAGGAGGGTAGTCGGCTGCCGGAGGTGCGTCGATGCTGTTGCTGGCCGCCGATGGTCGCCGGTGGTCGGTGGTGGCGCCAGTGGTGCGTGGAGAGGGAGAGAGAGGCGTGGAAAAGAGATGAGAAAAAGAGAGGAAAAAGGAGAGAGAAAAATAAGAGGAAAAGTTTGGGGTTTTGTAAAATCTGACAATGTGATTTTTAATTGTGAAATTCTTGAGTTTTGGAAGTATTTATATCCCCTTTTAAAACAAATATACTTATTTACAAAACTGTCATTACTAATTTAATTCCTCCTTGAATTCTCCTTTGGGGCTAACTTGTTGGGGCCTTAAAAACCCCTTTACTCCCAACAAGTTAGTCTAACACTTTTATTGATGTTGACCCAATTTAAAACACTTTATTGTCCCAATTATTAGCTCATATTATTTTATACACACTTATTTTATATTTAAATAATGAATTAAATGAAATGAATCATTTTATTTTATAGATAAAATAAATAATTTATATATAAAAAATATTATAAAAATACGGAGTATTAGAGAAGCACAACTTTTATTACTCCTCGGATCAGCCACAATCCTCAAAAAAGCTTTCCTAGCCTTAGGAGAATCAGTACTTTTGTAGCTTAGGGAGTTGAAAAGCAATTTACGAGCAGCACTAGGAGGTCCTAACCGAAAAGCTTTCGGATCATTATAGTGAAGTCGGCGAGCATATTTTCCCCGAGCCAAATTTTCAACCCACTGCCTTTCCTTCTCACGGTCAACGCGGCATATCGAGAGTGTTGAAGTGGGGAAGCCGCCAAGAAGAGACCATATTGAGAGGACAACCCTGGTCTCTTCCTCCTCCTCTTCATAATAATGGCATTCCTTATCAAAGTGCCCTAATCTTCCACAATAGTAGCAGAAATCCCCCAAGCTCTCATACTTAAAGCCAACCCATTAGTGTTATCCCCACCAACATCAATTTTCATCCCCCTCCTTAACGGCTTTTCTACCTCAATCATGTCCTTAATTTGCATAAACTTCTCCCACCCCAGCGAGTCAGAATCATCAAACTCCAAAAAGCAACCAAAGCTATCACCAATCTCCTTTGCAAAACTCATAGTGCGCCTGCTAAACGGAACATCCAGTAACCTAATCCAGAAAGGGGAATATTGGAAGGATACCTCGGATGGTTGCTCATCACCATTGAGTTCTTGGAGAAGAAGAATCTGATTATCAAAAGCCCACGACCTGCAATCCAACACCCTTTTTTTATCATCTTCATCAAAAGATTGTATATATGACAAACAAATTTGTCTCGATCATTCGGATAGCCACATTATCCATGAGACACCTCAGGTTTTTCAATACCCTTTTCATTGCCTCAACATTAAAGGGTTTCTTGGTCAATAATTTTCCAACCAAAGAGAGATCAATTCGAGATTTAGAGACCCTATCATTAGGTTCCTCAAAATCCCGTCCATAAACTTTGTCCTCTTCCTCAGTCAAGCGAAGTTTTTCCCAGTCTTTCATAAGATCATCAGCCATAATTATGAAAAATTAGGTTAGCAAACACACATTAATTGAAATCAGCGAGCAAAAGTGATGAAAATCAAGGCAAAATACTCAAAGTTACGAATACACAAGCAAGCCCTAGCAGAGCACTTTCAAACCCTACTCTGAAACCCTACTCGAGGGACTTTACCTTTTTTTACCGCTAATATTTTAATTAACACTAACCACTTTTTAAGTACTCCAAATCTCCAATATATGTTGATTAGGGGATTTTATCCACCAATCAGCATCTGACACGTGGACCAGTCAGGTTCCGCCACGTGTCCTTCACGTAGGCCAATAGGTTTCTGCCACGTGTCAACCAGAGTTACGTCCTCCATGGACCAATTGCGTACAACACGTGTCCATCCATGCCAAATGGATAAATCAGCCAACGAGGCCCAATCTTTGGGGGAAGCCCAGTTAGCCTTAGGTTTAACCTAAACCTAGTACTGGCACGCATCCCAAGGCATATAAATATGCCCATTAATCCTCATTAAGGGGGATTACGCACATTAAACACTCTCACCTAGAGAGACCAAATTACATTTATTTTCGCATTAATTACTCCTTAATCAAGTACTAACTTGACCGTTGGAGGCGGATCTCCAATCATCCGGAGCATCCGTTTGTTTTGCAGGTACAGGCGTCCGGTTCCAGTCTCGGAATTGTAACTCTCCCGTAGGACATCAAAAAACCCCGAAACATTTTGGCGCCGTCTGTGGGGAGAGTACTTCTGAGATGGCATCCACGTCTGTACCGACTCCTGAAGAGAGGCTTCCCCTGGACGACCCTCAAGTTCAGTCGGACCATGATACTGAAGAAGAACTTGAAGTTGAAGCTCATACAGCTTCAGACGGGACCCTAAGGGCCCGGCGCACCCGTCATACCGAAAGGAGAGAACGGGAAGATCTCCAAACTGGACACAGTGGTCCAGTTGGCGCACCGCCTATTCAGCAGCAGCCGGCTGATGGGTCTGCTCCCATTACAAGGAACGAACTCATGACCTTCATGAGAGGCTTCAAGGGAGAGATTCAAGAGTTGCTCAACAGAAAAACGCCTGCTCTGGCCAAGGAGCAGTCGGCTAAAAAGCCTTCCTCTTCAGGGAAGAGGAAGCTTGTTCAAGGGCGAGAGGCGACCCCTCATCCCAACTCTAGGAAGTGGGAGCCGCCTGCCCTTGATTTCACAAAGTACCGCTTTCCTACTCCAGGAAAGAGGAAACCCGTTCGTCATATTCAGGCGGACGGGTCGAAGAAAACATACACAAACGCTCGGCTACTGCTCGAGCAGAAGAAGAATGACCGACTGTCAGAGTCGGCCTCTACTTCAGACTTCCAAGACAGTCTGTGCAATACCTCTATGAGGTATACTCAGTCACATCATGAGAGTCAGTCAGGCGGTACCTCCCGTCAGTCCGGCTTTCATAGTGACCAGGCGGTACCAAACTTGCCATTTGTACCGCAACAACAATATTTTTTGCAGCAACCTCTGTTTGGAGGACATGCGGCAAAGAATGTCCAACCTTTGGACTGGCAGCTACGGTTGCTTAGACTTGGGGAACAGCCGTCGGCTTTCTCCAAGGAAATTACAGAAGCCGCTCAGCCGGCCAAAGTGAAAAATGTGTTAGTAGGCGCCTATGATGGCACTACTAACCCAGAAGACCATTTGATGGCATTCACCAACCTGATGTATCTTCAAGGGTTGGATGATCCCACTTGGTGCAAGTGTTTTCCAGCGACTCTCAAAGGAATCGCCCAACAATGGTTCGGCAACCTGCCGACTGGTTGTGTAAATAACTTCAGGACGCTTGCTTACTTATTTACCTCCAACTTTGCCATGAACATACCTGCGAAGAAGACGACCCTTGATTTAGGGACGATTCAGCAGGGCGAGAAGGAGGGGCTTCGTTCTTACATCAGGCGGTTTAACCTGATGAGAATACAGATTCAAGGGCTACCGGAAGAGGTAGCCTACACTGACTTTTTCAGAGGCCTCAAAGACGGGTCGACCTTCAAATTTGATTTGGTTCGAAAGAGGGTGGCGACTCTTCAAGAAGCCTTGATTGAAACGGAAGCCTATATACAGGCGACTGATCTTTGTAGTACGGGAAAACAGTCGGACGGGAAAAGGTTCGACAAAAAAGAAGGACGACAGAAACAGTCGTCCAACAAAGATGAGAAAAAGAGAAAAGAGGTCTGGGCGGCTGATTCCTCTAAACAGCCGGCCCAGAAAAAGAAGAAAGAGTTTAAACCATACTCCCCAAAGTATGCGTTTAACAAGGATAGCCAAGATATCCTAAAAGAAATCAAGGGATGGGTCTCAATTGAGAAGCCGGCCCCCATGAAGGGTTCTGCGAGCAACCGGAACCAAGAAAAATTTTGTGATTATCATGAAGATATTGGTCATCAAACCAACGAATGCATCAGCCTCATGCAATATCTGGACCGCCTGGCTGAACAAGGCGATCTTGACTCTTATGTCAAGAAATCTAAGGGGAGCTCTTCCTCGAAGAAGCAGTCGGCCAAAAAGAATCAACAGGCCGACAGCTCTGATACAGATGATGCAGTCGTCTACACCATTGCAGGCGGCTTCTCAAGAGGCGGTCCCACTATTTGGGGCAATAAAGACAATATCAGGCGGCTAGACGTCAATTCCGTTCACCAAGAACGGCCCTCCAAATATTCTTTTCCTGAGATTGTCATCACTGAAGAAGATTTAGGAGGGTTAAGGGGACCGCATGACGACCCCATTGTTATTGAATGTAAAGTGGCCAACCAGAGAGTTGGCCGAATCCTCATAGATATCGGCAGCTCCTCAGACCTTATCAGTAGCAAATGTCTCTCAAAGCTCAAATATCAGACTGATTACATACATCCGGTATCCCACCCTCTAGTAGGGTTTGGAGGTGGAATCGTCCACCCAGTAGGACGAGTGGATTTACCCATCCGTCTGGGTGAAAAAGGGGAAGGTCGACACATGGTGGTTCGGTTCTTGGTAGTTGAGGAACTCTCGGCCTACAACATGATTCTGGGACGACCAACCCTGAATAATTCCAAGGCTGTTATAATCCCGTCTCTTATGTTGCTCAAGTTTGAGAGGGATGATGGAACAGTCGGCTCCCTAAGGGGAGATCAGAAGATGGCCCGAGAGTGTTATCTCTCGGATATTAAGCCCACTGTCATGTCCACTGGGTCAAGTGGTGGGAAAACAGACCTTGACAATGTCAAGGAGAGTGCGCCTGTTCAAGAAGCAGGCGGCAAGAAGAGAAAGGCTTCCCAGATGGGGGCCGCAAGAAAAGAGAAAAAATAGCAATCATTGGCAAAGGAGCGGTCGGATGAATTCCTCCCTCAGCCGGCTGGTGAGCATACGGACCTGATCCTAGACGACTCGCGTCCTGACCGAACAGTCAAGGTTGGGACGACTGCTCTGAGAGTCCTGGGTGACGACTTTCACAAACTATTGAAAGAATACAAAGACATCTTTGCATTCGAAGTCCATGAAATGCCAGGCATCATTCCTGACCTGGCGGTACATAAACTGGCTGTGGATCCGAAAAAGAAGCCGGTAAGGCAGAAGAAACGGAACCATGGCGAAGAGAGAAGTCAGGCGGCAGCCGCCGAAGTTAAGAAATTACTTGATGCGGGGTTCATTCGGCAATGTTACTTCCCAGACTGGGTTGCAAATGTAGTGCTTGTTAAAAAGCCGAATGGTACCTGGCGAATGTGCGTAGACTACACAGACTTGAACAAGGCGTGCCCCAAGGACAGTTACCCTCTGCCTAAAATTGATAATTTGGTCGACTCAACAGCCGGCCATGCTCTAATGAGCTTTATGGACGCCTACTCTGGTTTCCATCAAATTCCTTTATGGAAGAAAGATCAGGAGAAGACGGTCTTCGTCACTGATCAAGGGTTATACTGTTACACGGTCATGCCGTTTGGTCTGAAGAATGCCCCGGCCACCTTCCAGCGAATGATAAACACTATGTTCTTTGACCAGATTGGGAGGAACGTCGAGGCATACATTGATGATATGATCGTTAAGTCTAAGCTTCAGACAGATCATCTGTCGGACCTCCGAGAAACTTTCGCCACACTCAGGCGGCACCATGTCATGCTCAATCCCAAGAAATGTGTATTTGGAGTTGAGTCTGGGAAATTTCTCGGATTCCTTATCAATCAGAGAGGAATAGAGGCGAACCCTGAGAAGGTGCAGGCGGTCATCGACATGCAGTCGCCTCGTACCGTCCGAGAGGTTCAGAAGTTAACAGGTTGTCTGGCGGCCTTGGGAAGATTTCTAAGCCGATCAGGCGACAAATGCTTATACTTCTTCCAGGCCATTAAGAAAAAGGCAAGGTTTGAATGGGGGCCGGATGCTGAGGCGGCCTTCTAGAAATTGAAATTTCACTTGCATTCCTTGCCGAGGCTAGTCAGCCCTTTGCCCAAAGAAGTACTCTACATGTACCTGGCCGTCTCTGATCATGCGTTAAGCGCTGTTCTTCTTGCTGAAAGAGACGGCTGTCAGCTCCCGGTCTACTTTGTCAGTCATGTACTGAAAAATGCCGAGTTGAGGTATCCCTTAGTGGAGAAATTTGGTCTTGCACTCTTCATGGCTGTTAAAAAATTGAAGCCCTACTTTTTGGCACATGCAGTCGTCGTGTATACAGATCAACCTATCAAGCGGCCACTGACCACCATGGTGTCGTCAGGCCGGATGATCAAATGGGCCATAGAAATTCAGAGCCTCGAAGTTACTTTCGAGCCTAGAAAAGCAGTGAAGGGGCAAGCCTTTGCTGACTTTATTGTTGAGATGACTCGTCCCCCTGACTCTCAAGTTCCAGACCAAGTCTGGAAGGTATATGTGGACGGAAGCTCTACTTCAAATGGTTGTGGAGCAGGCGTCATATGTCAGTCGCCAGAGGGCGACAGGTACGAGTATGCTCTACGCTTCAGTTTTCAGGCCTCAAACAATGAGGCAGAATATGAAGCTTTACTAGCCGGAATCCGCATGTGCAAGGCGGCAGGGGCAAGAAAGATAGACGCCTGTTCCGATTCACAATTGATAGTGAGTCAGTATAATGGCGAATACGACAAGCAGTCGGATCCCTTGAAGATTTCCATCTGACTCAAGTGCCGAGATCAGAAAACAACCAGGCGGATGCTCTTTCAAAATTAGCATCCTCGGCCTCCTGTGATACTCCTTGAACTGTTTTATGGGAAGTAATGGAGAAAAGAAGCATCGAGGAAGACCCCATTGGAATCCTAGACAGAAGCTCAACCTGGATGGATCCAATCAGGGCATATCTGACAGACGGTACCTTGCCGGATGATCATCACCAGGCGGCTGCGCTGAAAAAACGGGCAGCCAATTTTGAAATGATAAGGGGAGAACTTCACAAAAGAGGGTACCTTCAACCCTACTTAAAGTGTGTTACTCCATAAAAGGGGCGAGAGATACTAGACGATCTTCACTCTGGTTACTGCGCTTCCCATATAGGCAGCAGGTCGCTTGCCCAACGGACAAGGCGGCAGGGCTACTTTTGGCCTACTTTAGAAGCAGATGCAACGGAGATGGTGAAAAAATGTGACAAGTGCCAAAGGTTTGGCTACTAATTCACCGTCCGGCTACTGACCTCACTACCATTCATAGCCCACTACCGTTTGCTAAGTGGGGCATGGATATTCTGGGTCCCTATACGCCTGCTACAGGCGGTAGGAAGTACATACGTGTTGCAGTCGACTACTTCACTAAATGGGTGGAGGCGGAGGCTGTAAAGGGAATCAAGACGAAGGATGTAATTTCATTCATCTGGAAAAATGTCATCACTCGGTTCGGGGTTCCCATGTCTATGGTTTTTGATAATGGTCCCCAATTTGAGACGTCTGTTCTCAAAAGCTGGTTGGGTGACCAAGGTATTGCACACCACTTTGCATCAGTCGACCGTCCACAAGCAAACGGCCAGGTAGAAGCCTTTAATAAAATCATCTCAGACGGTCTCAAGAAAAAGATTGAACGAGCAGGCGGCCTATGGGCGGATGAACTACCACATGTTCTCTGGGCCATTAGGACGACTGAAAAAGGGGCGACTGGAGAAACTCCATTCCTCCTAACCTATGGTGCGGAAGCTGTTCTTCCAATTGAACACTACGAGCCGACTCTTCGAGTAATGTTATATGACGAAGAGGCAAACTGGGAAGCCATGCGCTTGGCATTAGACTCGCTCCCAAAAAGGAGGGGCAATGCTGTCTTGCGCCATGAAATTTACCGCCTGAGAATGACCAGATCATACAACAAAAAAGTACACAGGCGTCCACTCAAAGTGGGGGACTTTGTACTAAGAAAAATGGAAGTAGTCGGTAGGGCTAATGAGTCTGGCAAATTAACTCCCAACTGGGAAGGACCCTACCGAATCTATGAAGAGGTCAGGGACGGTACCTACCGTCTGGAAACACCAGACGGCCAACCGTTGCCTCGAACCTGGAATGTAGATAATCTTAAGAAATATTACTTTTGAATGATGCAAATAGCCGAGGGCTACTTAATAAAAGTTTGCTGTTTCATTCAATTTTGTACTAAGAGGGGCATGCCTACTGACAAACAGTCGGCTACTCTCCATGTTTTATTTTCATTCTTACTTAAGAGGGGCATGCCGTTTGTTCCACACAACCGGCTACTCTCCCATAACACAGTTCACCAAGAACTATCAAAGGCTCATGGCCGAAATGATCAGACCAGGCGCCAGGCCAACTGGTCCAAATATTAAATTAATTCGACCTGTCCCAACATTATAGCAGGCGTCCGGCGGCATCCATCCGGATGAAATTCGTCGCAAAGAGCAGCTCCCTTTTGGGTGGAACATTGTTCTATAAAATCATTACACGGCACCTATACGACTGTCTAACTAAGACAACCACGTAGCCGTTTCTCAGACAAGGATACCTCTCACTTAACCGACTAATCAGGTCAAACAAGTGTTTGCAGTACCCATCCGTGTCAATTAACCGACTAAACTACTTGGGATAAGAACAGTCGGTACCTTATGAGTTAATAGCCAACAAACATTGGCGAATCAAGGGGAACAACCGGTACCCACCGCTTGAAACCTCTACTACTCAGTCACTCGGCGACTAAGTAACAACCATGTTTACTTGGCCACTCCTTAAAACTTAGTATGAAACTAAAAAGGTGTTCACATAGCGCCTATTTACGCTAAGTTAAATATAGCAGGGACCAGTCGGCCTAGACCGCCTAGAGTCTCTAGCCTAAAAACATGGCAGGTAGGAAACCACTTTCCTACTTAGTTAATTTTACAAATGACAGGACCGCCTGCCTAAAGGGGATCCAGTCTCTAAAATGAGTCAAATACCGATTGGATAAATGGCCGACTGATCGCCTAGCCTGGAAACAGACAACCAGTCGTCCAGGGGCATAGGCGGCGTGACTACCTCTTACCTGTCTGCAACTATCGGCCATGCAGAACAGTCGGTATAGTATGTAATTGGATATCAGAGTTTCGATACTTAGCAAAATAAAAGCACAAATTCGAAACATTTTGGCAAAAAGGCGACCTAAAATAATGGTCGCCTAAGTATTATTAACAACCGGCCATAAAGACCGGCATAAACATTCAAAACCCCGGCCCCTTGGCCGGGTAAAAGATACAAAAAGAAGCCGGTCATTAAGACCGGCAAAATATTCAGAACCCCGACCCCCTGGCCGGGTAAACAGAAACAAACGGCACGCAGGCCGTAGAAAGAAGACAAAAAGCTTAAGAAGGGGGAAGATCTTCAATAATAGCAGCTGCCGCCTGGTCAGCATTCTTTTTGCTGGACTCGGCTTCAGCTGCATCCTTCTTCGATGCATCCACCCCAAGCGGCACAAGCGCCACTACCGGATCCTCCTCCTCCAACGCCTCGTCCTCAGAAGCCGCTAGGATCTCTTGATTATATCTATCAGAACACTGGCGGTACGTTTTCTCCCATGAGGAAAAGTCAGCATTGGGGAAGAGGCGGCCCCAGGTCAGGCGCTGGATCTGAGCAGAGTCTTCCATCATCTCTCGGACCAGCTCCTTCTTTTCCTACTCGGCCTTTGCCGAGAGCTCCTGAGTGAGGCTCTTCTCTTGAGTCGCCAGGCGTTCCTTAACGCTCGCCAAGGATTTCTCCAAGGTGTCGTAGGAGCTCATTTTTTGGCGAAGAGGTTTCAGCTCGGTCTTGAGGCTGTTGATGGTCGCCTCCAGCCCATTGTTCCTCTTCTGGGCCGCCTCCAACTGAGTCCGGATAGCAGAAGTAGCCTGCACCTGATAATAAAGAATATCAGTTGTCAAAATCTCATTTTGGACAATTTGAAACATTGCCTTATCACAGTCAGAGGCGGCCATAGCTTTTGCAGCCTTTACCTCTTTGTTCTTCCTGTCAAGCGGCTTGCGAAGGCCGTTTACTCGGAGCAGGGCCTAGGTAAAAGGGAACAGGCGTCAGGTTTCAAACAAAAAACAGGCGTTCTGGAATTTAAATGACAAAAATATGCTAAGTATACCTCAGCAAGGACCCCTGCGATCCCGTCTAGGTCAAGGGTGCCGACACCCCTGACCGCCTCCCTCTCAGCCGGAGGGACGACTTTGATCATAGACTTGGCCACCTCGACCAAGTCTGGCTCCTGAGGGCCGGCTGTATCAAGCATAAACAAGCATGTTAGACCTAGTAAAAGGAAAGCAAGTCTGAATTTACAAGGACAGTTTCATACTCCTAGGCGGCCTGATTGGAGTTTGAGAGGGGGTGGCCGACTGTTTCTCAGTCGCCGCATGTTTCCTGGCTGTGCCAGGAGAGCTCGCAACAGTCGTACTCCGGGTCTTGGAGTCCGGCTGTTGGGAAGAAGAAGTTCTGGGAGTGCCCGTCTAAAAAAAAAAAAGAGAGCACTCGGTCAATATATGCATAAGCCCAACTCCAAAAAGAGAGTGAAAGGCTTGGAACTCACCAAGGGCGCCTCCTTGTTGGGGGAGTCGGTTGAGGATTGTTGCATAATAGAGGCTCGCAACATGGCTGCCGCAGTCTTGGAAGCGGTGATCTTGCTCATGGCGTCCGCTGCAAGGACAAAATACCAAGTTAATAAAAAGTTAAACAGTAACGCATGGCAAAAGAGAGTATTCGACAGGCCGGCTACCTCTAGAACACCGACTGCTGAGGCCGCAGGCGGCCAAAAAGTACTCGTCATAGAGCCATTTAAAGCTCGGAACGCAGTGCAGGGGTACTTGCTCTCGCACCCTAGTAGTAGAGTCGACCCTCGACTCTACTTTGAAGAGTCCTTTATCCAGGATCTCTTTCTTGGCTTTGGGGGGAACAGGCGGCATGCTGCGGCCGCCTGCAAGAAGAGGCGGATCCCTGTTCCACCTGTTGAAGCGCTTGTTCAGCTCTGTGTCTGAACTTTCAATGATAAGGAAGGTGCTTCGCCAATCCTTCCACTTATTTTCTTTACCTCTTGTCATGAGGTAGCCACGGTGGCTCGTCAATTGATACCATCCGGTACCGCCTGCCTTAGGGGTCCGGCTGAGGTAGTTCATATGGGCGAAAGCCTCGAAGTTTGGCTCCACCCCGTGCAGTTCGCACCCGGCCACATAGCCAAGAACGTTGAACCAGGAGTTTGGGGCTAACTGCCATAACCCCAACTCATACCCATCCAAGATCCGCTGAACAGCCGGATGTAGAGGGAAGCGCAGCCCGGCCTTGATGGCCGCCTCGTAGCAGCCAAAGCAGGCGCTGCCGTAGCTAGTACCAGCCGGCCAGACAACCGTGTCTTCTGGATCCGGCACAAAAACTAAAAAGCCGGGGCCCATTGTGTGGTTCGCAATAAAGCTCCCCACTTTCTCTTGCATGGCCTTGATCCGGCCCTGTGGGATAGTGCAATAGTAAGGGGTATTTTGCTCCCTGTAAGAGGCGGACGGCTCCGCCCAATTGTCCCCCTTCTCAACTGCATGAGAAAGCCTCGCCTCTTGTAGGCGGCTGTTTTTCTCTTCTGTGTCTAGAGAAGCATGACCAGAAGAACTAGACTCGGACTCGTCCTCTGACGAATCCAAAGAGGACGACTCCTCCCCTCTCCCAGAGGGACCCGCCTCCTCTCCTTCAATGGGAGTAGGAGAGAAGGTAGACATGTCAACTGTAAAATGGGAAGGGACCACCTTGACCCCTCCCTCAGAATTGTCGGCGGTCAAGCCGCCTTGGTTCACTTCAGCATCTGGCGCCTGGTCAGATGTTTCACTAATCGGCACCCTGTGGGAGGAGCCGTCTGAGTTCGAGATCCTAGCAGTTCTTTTTGTTCTGGCCATCATGTTCTGCATAGACACAGAGACAGTCGGACTTTGTATAAAGGGCAAAGATGGGTCCGGAAAAGGGCAGGCGGCACTCCTAGTCCTAGATTCAGCCGTCCCCGGTGACCGGCTGATCACTAACCTAGGTCGTGTCGTGTGCTTCCGTGGTGCCATTTCAAAAAAGGAAAAAATAAAGAAAAATAAAAGAATGAGAACCGACGGTTACCTGAACGAGTGAAGTTGACGAAGTTCTGAAAATTCTGAGTAGCCGGCTTGTCAGAGCAGACGGTAGGCAGAAAGAGTCCGGAATGTCAGAGCAAGTTCAGGGGTCCGAATGTTCTCTTCAAAAGTTCTCAAGTGTGAAAATGACTGAAGTCAACACACCCTTATATAGGCAAAATGAGAAGGCGAAGGGTCACTCCCAAATTCAAAATTTGGGCGGGAAAATCTCTCGGCCTTTCACCGAGTGACACCTGTAGCAGGCCGTCGCCTGTTACGGTGCGACACCTGTCACAGGTAACACGTGACCAGTCACGTGCCACCTGTGAGGGGCAAATGATTAGGGGATTTTTATCCACCAATCAGCATCTGACACGTGGACCAGTCAGGTTCCGCCACGTGTCCTTCACGTAGGCCAATAGGAGTCTGCCACGTGTCAACCAGAGTTACGTCCTCCATGGACCAATTGCGATGCGACACGTGTCCATCCATGCCAAATGGATAAATCAGCCAACGAGGCTCAATCTTTGGGGGAAGCCTAGTCAGCCTTAGGTTTAACCTAAACCTAGTACTGGCACGCATCCCAAGGCATATAAATATGCCCATTAATCCTCATTAAGGGGGATTACACACATTAAACACTCTCACCTAGAGAGACCAAATTACATTTATTTTCGCATTAATTACTCCTTAATCAAGTACTAACTTGACCGTTGGAGGCGGATCTCCAATCATCCGGAGCATCCGTTTGTTTTGCAGGTACAGGCGTCCGGTTCCAGTCTCGGAATTGTAACTCTCCCGTAGGACATCAAAAAACCCCGAAACATATGTTCTCTTCATCTTATTTTTACAAAACACGGAGTATTTATTTCGTATTACGAGTACAATATACGGAGTACTACCTTCATTTCATATTATTTGCAACTTTTGTTAAAAATGGATATTACACAATATTTGCAATAAATAATTTATTTCCTTTTTAGGTTATCATTTCTTTTTAGGAGAATGATATATATAGCCCTTAGGAAGCTAAAAATGGGGGGAAAAAAAACAAATGAAAATATAACATTAATTACACTTATTTACGCGTGATTTTGCCATGCATTTCTAAATTAATACTAAATTTGAAAATATATTAAATGCTTATTTGTAGTTGTTAGGGCAACATATAGCATTACCCTTCTTTCTATCTTTCTCTACCTCACATGCATTCATATTTTTTTTTGAATAGGTCACATGCATTCATATGTTTCTCTCATGATTTTACACTTACAAATAAATTTTGCCTAGGAATTCGTGCTCTCTTTAAAGTTGAAAATAATGTGAAATACAGGTAAATTTTTTAAGTTGAAGAAAATACAGACTAAATTTAGATAAATGAGACAAAATAAAAACATCTTTTAATTTTAATTTTAAGGTTAGAGTAACAACTTGGCTAGTCGTTTTTATAATATTTGAACTTCTTCTTCATCAATGCTGAGGCTACTAGCTAGTCTTATGTACTTGTAATTTTTTTTTTTTTTTTTTTTTTTTTTTTTTTTTTTTTTTTTTATGGCAACTTGAAGGGATTACTATTGTGATTGTACAACAGTCCAATCTCAATATATCTATCAAGAAGCTTTTTTTTTTCTTTTGGTGAAGTATATCTATCAAGACGCTAATTGTGCAACAGATTATTTTGCATTGTTAGTTGACTTCAAACAAGCCCATCAAGACATAGACCCTTTTGTAGTTAGTAAATTTCCCTTTTTTTTTTAATTCATTTTGAAAACTTAAGTTTTAGTATTTCTATCTCAAGAGAAGACTTTCCTAACTTTGTTTATACTTTCATTTTTTTTTTAAAAAGGAAAATTTGCCAATTGCGCCATTTACAGTTTGTACTTTGCAAATTACAGTCATTTAAAGAAAATATTGCAAATTGCAGCCCAAAAGTACTAATAACTTGTTAATTGCCACCCAAATCAATTTTTCCTCGATTTGCGTGTTGAAAATTATTTCGTAAAGGTTTTAGGGGTCATTTTAGCCCTTAAAGTTCCAAATTGAGCTCGAAATTGGCAAAAAATAATGTAAGTGCCCCGTTTTATAATTTTTTGCCGTGCAAAAAACTATCGTTAATCTATCTCAAATTTGGGCAATAAACAAAAATCGAAAAGAGAACAAATTTTAGGGTTTCAAAAATCATTCTCCTAGCTTCAATACTCAAATGCAATTGAGGAATAGGGTATGTAATGTTATTTCATGCATTCGGAAACTTAAATTGCGGGTTTTGAAATAAAATTAGGGTTTGAAATCAAATTGGGGATTTGATTATAGTGAGGCATTCGAGAAAATTAACTCTAATTTCATGAAAATCTCATTATGATTAACAAAATTATGATTGTCATTTATGTTTGATCTACCACAATCAATATATAACCTCAATTTACCTAACTTTTTGTCCGATATGCTTGAGTTTGAAAATAATAGGTTTCCAACGCTTGGTGCCCCTCTAATGTTGTCTTTGATATATGTTCATTTTTGGTCCTCGTCTTGTGTTCTTTTACAGTGAAATCACATATTCATGAATAATGATAATTTTTGGAAAAATTTACCAAAAAAAAATTGAAAAGGAAAGAGGAAAGAGAAATAAGCAGTGGGATCTAAATAGTGGGGAAAAATTGGTGGTTTAGCATCACTAAAAGGAATTAAAGAAGAAAGAAATTGGAAGTTTAAGAAAAGAGTAGAAGAAATCGAGATAAAAAGGGGAAAAAAGAGGGAAATTGAAGGGAATGACGTTAGCAAGGGCGGTTGGGCAAAATGGTGATAAAATTTAAGATTTTGAACAATTGTTGGTGGTAAAAAAAAAAAAAACTTACTATTAGTAGTAATTACTAGAGGTGATCATTTACGGGCTTGGGCCGGCTTATGGTTCTAATTTTGTCCAACGGGCTTAATATAGCAAACCCAAGCCCTTTTATGTGGGCTAACGGGCCATGCTCGCCCTAGTAGACGGGCCGGGCTTGTCCGCGGGCTAACGGGCTTTAAATCTTTGTTCTTATATTTATTTTTTAAGGACTTTGTTCTAATTTTTATAAACAATAATTAACATTTTTTATTATTTATATATATAATATATTACGATTATTTTGATTAAGTTGTTTTAAAAATTTATTGAACACAAATGATAAAGAAATAAATAAAAGTTAAAATTGTGACATATGTTAGTGAAAAATATGAAAGAACTTATATAATGAGTCTCCGATGATAAAAAAAAAAAAAAAAAAAAAAAAAAAAAAAAAAAGAACAAATAGTTATTGTAGCTAATAAGAGCTTAGAATCCAATATACTTTATTTTGTATTTTTTTTTCTAAAATATACGTACATAATTTAACTATTTACAAAAATTTATTAAATTATTTTTTAATAAACGGGCCGGACGGGCTAGCCCGCTGCACAAATTGTATTGTCCATGTCCGCCCATTTATATTTGCGAAACGGTCCTAACCCGTTCAAATATTCAATTTTTTATAAAATTGTTGTCCAAGCTCGCCTATTTTGCGGGCTGGGTTGGGCGGGCTTAGCGGGCCGTCCCGTATTCCCGTCCATGAACTGCTCTAGTAAAATGTGAACTATAATAGGTGGTGAGTAATTATCGAATTTTTTAAAAAAAAAAAAAAAAAAAGAATCGGTCTTTCTTGCTCAGAAAGACTTTCTATACTGTAGCACAAATGCACAAGACGCTTCTAAAGCACAATAAATTGCAGATTACTACACCGTACCACGTTTCTATACAACGACCAAACCAATTTGGCCTCAAAATTATTCATTATTCCCCATTAATCTCGTTTGCTTTAGGTAAATTTCTGCTTTATTTCCGTAATTAAGTCTCCTAGTTCAACTTTAATCATGTTTTAGATCTTTCTTTACTTTTTGGTAGTAATTTTTCCAAATTGTTGCTTTCTTTCTGCAATTGATTATGTTCATTCTAAGAAAATGTTTTGTTTTTTGTTTGATTTTTCATTGTGACATTTTGTCGAGCATCTGGTGTGCATTATAAGGATTATTCAATTTGTATGTATAGATTACCGCAATTTATTTAGGTCCTGCAATTCTTGGATGTTATAAGAGTGATTTTAGTAATTTAAATTTCAAAGTCATGAATATGATTAATTAATTAGGTTTCAGTGATTTTACCCTGTATTGTATAGAAGCAAGATCATGAGATTAATTAGGCAAGCTAATAAAAAAAAAGATGGAATTGCAGTTTTGAGGATCATATTAAGGCTCCGTTTGTTTTGATGGAAAATATTTTCCGTGATATTTCATTGAAAAAAATTTTAATAAAAAAAACACGTTGTAAAAATAGCTACATGTATAGTGAAGAAGAAAAGGGGAGTGGAAGGGAAAAGATGGATGGGAGGAGAGGAAAAGCCGAAAAGGATGTTAGTAGTAGAGAGGATAATGTGACATTCCATCTTTTCAAAAGAAAAAAATGCTTTTTATTCTTGGGAAAACTAATCGAAGCACTGCACCACCATCTCCATTTCAGTTTAGGTCTCTTATTAGATCTTGTTATTCTAAGGTTGGGGGGAGGTTTCAGGTAGGTAAGGGTGGATTTATGGGGGTCAGGGTGGATTTTCGTTGGGTGGAGGTGGCTAATCAATGGTAAGGGTGGCTGGGTGGGTTTTTCGAGAAGGTGGAGCCGTGGAGGTGAATTTAAGGGGGCGAGTAGATTTTTCAGGAGGGTGGAGTTGAACTAACGGGGTTTGGGGGGGGGGGGGGGTTTCAAGGGGTGGAGGTGAACTTATGAGGGGTGGGTGGGGTTTCCGGTGGTGAGGATCGGTGGTGTTTTTGGTTGGGTAGGTGAATGTCATTAAGGGTGAGCACTACCGGGTACCCGCTGTAAAACTAAAGACCCGGTCCTGGAACCGTTTAGTACCGGGTCCTTGGTTGGCTTATACAAAGTAAAAAAAATCAACGTTGTCCCTCAAACAAAAATGATTAAAAAAAATCAAAATCAAACCTAAACATATTAATGCTCAAAATACCAGAATACTCCACTAATTTTCAATATACACTCAACTAATAACAAAGTTGAACCAAAATTAGCCAATTCAAGACAATAGCAAACCATATATACACATTAAATTTCATACCCAGAATTATAATTGCAGAATTACAATGTCATACCCACCAAATAGATTTTTAATAATCTACATAACTACATAATTTGGAATTAATAAACCCTAAAATTTTACATGCAAAATTTTGAATTGATAAACCCTTAAATTTCGAATTAATAATTAATTATAGAATATTATGCATTCTTCATACTCGACCTCCATTTCAACAACGAACCTTTCATTATCAATGACCGAATCAATTTGTTGGGTCTAAATCGTTTGATGGTTCGCTAGTGCTCGAGAAATTGAATGAAGCAGCATGTTCGGTCGCCGGTGTCGACTGTAGGTGGTCTCCGATAGTCGCTCCTCCAGCAAATTGTGATAGGCTTCTGCAATTTTAGGGTTCTAAGATTGAAATAAAGCAGCGATTTCTAACGTAAAGAGGGTGGAAGAAGAAAGTGAAAGAAGGAAGAAGATGAAGGGAGGAGGAAGAGGAGAGAAGTGGATCTAATGAAGAGGGGGAAAACCGGAAAAGTACAGAGAAAGTAGAGAGGATAAAGGAAGAAAGGGGCGGCTGTAGGCTGTTTTTATTTTAGGGTTAGCAATTTAGCAAGTTGTATAAGTGTATATCAGTATATATATATGGGCTATTTTTTAAAAAAATTTATAACTGAACCGGGTACCCAGTGGGTACCGAGTCTGAATTTTTAGGATCCGGTCTCGGAACCGGTTATAACCGGATTCAATATTTTGGACCCGATCCCGGAACCGGTGAGACTAGTTCCGGGTTCGGACCCGACGGGTCCTAATCGGTTCCGGGTCCACCTGGGTCTTTGCTCACCCCTAAATGTCATGGTGATGGTGGTTTGTGGGTGAGTTTTGAAGTTAAGGGCAGTGAGGCGGTGATGATTTGGGTGGAGTTGGTGGCAGTGCTTTTTATTCTTGGGAAAACTATTGTACACCTCTAAGAAAATTGGTTAGGAAATTGTTTCTACCCAATAAAAAATTACAAACCAAGCTATGAAAAATGGGAAAATCATTATCGTAGGTAATGTTTTTTTTTTTTTTTAATCAAAACAAACAGAGCCTAAGACAGTCATAATAAGCTTATTGGTTGGTTTTAAGGTTATAACCAAAAGCATATCATGGGGGTATTTTGGGGATCTTGGGAACTTATAGGACTCATTTTTGGGTTATATAGGGAAGTTGAAAATTATTGTTGAAAATTTTGAATTTGCTTATGGGATTTGTTTCATCTTGATTAAGATGTGAGATATTGGGTGAATGCTTTGAATTTATTTGCTTACTTTGGTTTGTTGGGGTGAGTGGGAATCCCTGAAATTAACCCTGCATTCGAATTAGAAAATGTTTTTTTCTTGTTGAGTGAGGGGAGGGGTTATAATTAATGCTAACATTCTAATATTGTAATGTCAAATGTAAGAGTGGAAGCATATGATTTCATGGTGTTGTCTGATAGATTGTGGATTAAAAGTAAGCAACATTGTGTATGTGGCCACAGCCCACCTTAGTTTTTGACTGCTGAAGAACATTCATCATGTTACTTGAGGTGCGGTTAGATTGTAAATATATCTTAAACAATATCTATAAAGAATACCAATATAACTTAGTGTTGAGCTGTTGAGCGTTGTTGGTCATGTATCATGTTACTTGAGGTGCAGTTAAGTGTATACGTATATTAAATGGGAAAATTCTTAGAGAATACTAGTATAACTTGGTCTACTTAAAATGTATCACTAAGCTTGATCAGGGACTGGTAGGGGAACGTATACATGGAGCTGCTATGCCCTTAGTGTTTTGAAGAGAGAATTGAAGTTAGCAAATTTGTTGAGGGGAAATAGATACAGTTAGCAAATTTGTTAGGAAAACTTCTTATAGTTCTACCAAATGAAGGTTTATAACTTCTTTTATATTACTGTATCTTAAATCATGCTGTAAAATTATCCTTGCCTAATACGAAGCATATTCCGAAAGATGCATTTGCATGATTTTCACTTCTTACCAGAGGAAAAAATAAAATAAAACAGTACTGTGCTTCTGTAAGTTGTCATTTTTAGCTAAAGCTATGTATAGCAAGCATACGGTTTATCTCCTTTTAGATGAGCATGATTGAGCATAATTTTCACTCAATGTCTCATATCTGAGCGTAATCACTTAAGTGTCAAACCTTTGAACACAGGTCAACATGGAAGCCCAAAAGAGTGAATCTGCAACGGAACCTTCTGCAAGTGCACCTTCTGCAGCAGCCACTTCATGCCGGAAGAAGAAGAGTGAAGAAGCAGCTTTTCTTGAGGATATAAAGGACCACATTGACGAGTTTGTCCATGCCTCAATGGATGAACACAAGGCATGCTTCAAAAAAACCATCAATAAGGTTTAATTACATATCCCTTCCATCATATGTTAGACTTATGTTCTGTCATCATTCTGAGCTGATATGTTTCACCTGAGTTCTTAACACGTTAGAATTCCCTGTTATTGCAGATGTTTGGGTTGTCAAGGAAAGTTGCAGAGAAAGAAAAGAATGCTGAACAGCAAGAAGTCGAAAGCATTCTGCCTCTTCAGACAACAATTTCAAACTAGACAGCTAATCTTTAACTGCAGAGTAGTTTATGGTTTTTTAGCTTTCAGATAGTCAGTATGAAACTACTCATAGCTTAGAATGGAGGTGTATGGTGTTCTTTGCTTGCGCTATGATCACTGCACTGGTTTAATGTTTATATATTGTCTAAGTTCTAAATGTGAATGATGTTTATACTTGGAGGCGGATTAATAAAGAATGTTACCAATACGTATTTTTAGTAAATTATTAATGAGTACTTTGATTAATTTTCCTTAGTCCTCATGAGGAATTCCAATTTATTATAATTGGGGATATCTTTATTAGCGTAGCACCGCCCCCATATATCCAAAATTGTACCATCTATTAGTCGTCGAACTGTTTTACATATGAGGCCATGGACAAATTTTATCAATTACTGCTAACATGTGTCATTTTTATTTTTTTTTGGGTAAGATAAGGAGGCTCATTTGAGGCCGGGAGAGATAAAGGAATCCCTCAAATGAGTCCCATGAGTTTTGATCCCTAAACCTCAGGGATACGAGGTGCGAGCGATGCCACTACTCCATCACCTCAACCTCAAGCTAACGTATGTCATATATTTCGAAAGTCAGATTGGCCTATACAAAGAACATCCAAGTATCTAAGCAACTTGAGGCACATATAGAAGATGCTCATTCTTTTCTCCTCACTCCACTACTCCATCTACTCTCCCAAAATGATTAAAATATGAGGATAATATCAGTCACTCTTTAGAATAAGGTATGTAATTCTTCAGTGTTGGATCACTAGGAAGGAATCTAATAGTTGGAACATGAAAAATTGAAAAGGCGTTGGTACAAAGCCGTATCAGTATAATTGCTTCATCAACTTGATGCAATATCAAGGTATTCTATAATCTTTTCACCAATGTATTGTATCCGTATGACCGTATCTATAACCGTATGCCTATCTGATCTTCTATTCATGAAGTCAATAACAGCAACCTGTAACAGCTGTAAGCCCTTCCCTGCTATCAGAACAAACAAAATTATCGATAGAGAATCACGAAGGACAAATGATGCAAAGAAAGAATGCACCAGTAATAGATCCTCACGAAAATGTACCTAAACGCCTAAATTTAATCCAAAGAAAGATTAAGAAATTTAAGATAATTGTGAACATACTAATAGCAGACAAGCTTAAGGTTAAAGCCATCTAGAATGGTCCAAAAAACAATCATAAATCATGTTCCACTAGGAGAATATTGTCTAGCAATTGGGATAAAAAGGGGAGAAGGAAATGTAAAATCAAAGATAAAAGGTAGAAGCCTTTGTCTCAAGCTATCGAGAACTGAATAGAGCAGAAGCTTAATAATATGCCATTATAGGACCTTTATGAGTGTGACTGTAAGGAAAAGGTGATAATGCAACATTCATACACAAATAAAAAGTACAAAAAGGTCTTGCAGCGGTTTGGTCGTACCATCGTAGCTAGAATCACAAGTACTGATGGAAGTATAATGTTCCTCATACCTGAAATACTCACCTTAGTTTCAGAAACAATAAGCTCAAAACAATGTATCAGGCACTTGGAAAGTTCAGAGGTTACAGTTACTGATAAAGTAGCTGACATCACTACTACTCACTAGGCTCACCCCTTTATAAGAAATGGAATACCTTTTCCTCGCGCCTTTAAAATTTATGTCTAGACCTGCCACAATATAATGAGCTTAATTATTCCTGAGAGTCTGACATCTCTGTGATAATAGATGGATGCATAGAAACAAAAGGAAAAATAATTACAAAATGAAAGAAAACGAGAGGTCTAACAACACATTCAGAATACTAGCAGTTTATTCTTCGAAGTGAGGACTTAGGGGATGTAGCAGTGATGCTACTACCTGTATTCCACCCACAAGATGCAGGATCAAGTCCAAGCCCTTATCTCCACTGGATGGAGTTCACCATATAAACAAAAAATTCATCACCCCAAATTGTAATGCAAACAATATGAATAATGTGACTAATAATTATGTACAGCATGCCAAATGTCGTTTCAATGATTGATACATACTACACCATTAACAGTCACCCTCTAAACTTGTCAGAAGATGTTAAGAATTGTATATTCTGATGCAATAGTATAGTTTTATGTGTATCTATCAAGTATCTACAGTCACCCTCCAAAATTATCAATTCTTACATCTAAGGTGTCAATTGTGACATTATCATAGTATTTACCATTTACTTGATGCAGTTCTCATTAATAACATAGAATCCAAGATTTTTCTCATGCCCACCCAAAAATTCCATTCTGCTAGCCTGCTGCTAAAAAGTTGAGGTTCCTGCTTCCATTGCCTAAAAAGTATAATGAGGCTGTATAAAAAATTTAGTGCTCCAAAGCACAGTTGTAAGGTATATTATCTCTAGTCTAAACTATGGACCACCGCCAGGAGAATGGAAAAGCAGATGGAGAAGAATCTACCAGCTACTTTACATATGAAGACGACTAGTTGACAAAGATCCATTCCAACCTTCTGTGGTAAAGGAGTATCTTGATGCAGCTCTTGCTCATTTTCTAGAGAGATTCCTGGGAAGTATACATTGAGTCAATGGGTAGGTATCGTCATACTGCTCCAAAAATAAATTTCAGTAAAACCTAAGTATAACAAATTTTACTAAAAACCAAATGCAATACAGCACAAAAAACTCATTCAACAGAATGTTTCAGTTTCATCCAATATTAGTTTCGGCAAATCAGTTATTACCCTCAAGAGATTTAGGGAGGACAATAAGATCTTGTTTGTCGTATTATTTTACTGAAAGGAAGATGCCACAGGTACAAGCCCAAAGGAATAATCCAATCGCAGTCACAACTCACAACCTTCCAACTTGTAATTTCCAGTATACATATCATGTCCACTTGTAAGATTATTCCAAAAAAAAGCCTAATACGTTGGGGCTCATTTAAGCAACTTGCAGAGCGAATCAGACTCTTGTCATATTGATAGCCAATCTTCAGATAATATGATCTTATTTTTACCATAACTTTTTGTGGGGATATTTAGGTTCTTCCGAAAGATCCTCTTTCCGTGTTGACATAAAACAAGATCAGAGGAGCAAACACTAAAACCAAAATATCACTCAGCACCATATTTTTACCAAAGAATAATTACTCATTGATTTCCATTACCTTTGTTCCTTATACTATACGTAATTATTAAACACTAATATGGATCTGCCAATAGGCCTGCAGTGGCATATGCTCTTAGAGTGGAACAAAACATATGAGACAAGAAGTACGTATTAGCTATACGTTTCTAACAACAATAATAGAATTATACGAACTTGTGAAGTACTGTAGTAATCAAAATTAAGATATCATGCTAAAAGGAACATCAATAATGTTGTCAAGTAAACAACGACATTGTGAATATGGAGTATTAAGACTATTATTAACTAGTGAGATTAACACGCACAAAATGCACTTATGAGGAAAGTTTGCAACACTTTTCGGGGGAGAGAAACAGGGTTGTTGATCAAGTAAAAAAAATAAAAATGGTTGCGAATATGAAGTATCACAGAATGTCTACCACTGACAAAGAACCATGCATCCAATATCAACAAGAGGACCAAAACAATGTCAAAATTATCATGAAGGAAATTCTGTTCAGTGACCAACCAATTAATGCAGATAGCACAGTATCAATTGCATGGGCCAGGGTAGAGTTTGATAGTCATAACCTAAGAGGTGTTATACGCGTATAGGTCCAAAATTATACTAACCATTATGCTGAACTAGAAGTCCTTTTCATTATCTATTAATTTTTCTTTATGTCAAAAATACATCTGAAAATTGCTGACAGAAATATAACACACAAATCTCATAATCAATTAACTGGCCAGAACAACTAGTTCCAACACTGTTTTGATATAAATAAGCAAATTGATCATCACATTAAAAGATACACTTGTAGCATGCAGTATTACATATATTCTATTTGCTAAAGTGTATCAATAAGAAGGGATGAGATCGAATCAAGAGCATCTAAAGTTATGAGCTAATATGACATATTGTCCATTGCATGAGTATCATGAGAGCTGATACATGCAAGAGATGTTGTATTCATGAATCATGACACCTAAAATATGCATACTTAGTATAAGAAAAACTTGTTTGCATGACAAGAGAAGGTTTCAAAAATCAAGAAAATACAAGAGAAAAGTGTCACTGATAATACCAGTAACTGAGCAAAGAACTCCAAGAGCCACTCAACATTGTTCCCATCCAAATCCTGCTATGAGTTAACATGAATAAGCTTAGATTTTCAAGATTGGTTAATCGCAGAACTTTGAGAAATACAACAGAACAGATAGTACTTTTACTTAAATAAAAAGAGCTTGATTATAGCAGCCATCAACCATATCTAGCCCATAATGTGACCCTGACCTTAGGACAGCGAAAGCTAAGAACCGATCATAGGCAAGTTAACTACACAAACTGAGCTATTTCAATCCGACTGAAACCAAATTCAATAAAATACACATACAAAATTGCTACAGAGCCATCTAGTGCTCTTCTTGCTCACAAATGATTAAGAAAAGGACCCAATCCCCTACTGAAGAAGTAGTTAGTATTGTAAACTTGGACTTTAAGAAATCTCATCAGATCATGGTACAGATTAAGCTGGCCAGCTGGAGAACTTAGGAAGGAGTTGAAAACAAAGTCCAGCGAAATTTCATTGGCAAGATGCAGCATTAGAAGATTTTATACGAAGAATTCATCACCTATATGCGTAATTGGCTTATAATTCAGTCATGAAATTAGTATGGCCTATGGAATGAGTTTGTGTCTGCAGAAACTCACATACTGCGGAGTCAAGAATAGCAAAGCAAACTGGTTGATCTACGCAAGGCTTTCAAAAAAGAGCTTGGGACCTATGTTTATCCCTTTTTTATGTATCCTGTATAGTTTTTCAGCCATTGATAAGGTTTAAGTTATTTGAAACTTCATACAAATACATGCAAACTCTTTTAGTTACTTTAGTGACAACATATGATGAGGACCACAACTTTTCTCCAATTTTTTTTATCAATCAAAGCCTTAATCCCATAAGTGGGGTCGGCTACATAAACCAAAAGTGATTTACTCCACTTTTTTAAAAAAATAAAAATAAAATTATTGTATAGCTACTAGCTAATTTTAAACTCTAAGTCAAAGATCATAGACTTTCATGGATTTCATCGAATAAAAAAAGAAAATAAATGCAGCCAAATTATCTAAAATAAGACAACATGTAAAGCATGCCTGTGTGCTTGATAAGGTATTGCTTTAGAATCTTATTACGATTATGTGAGGTAATTATGCTTAAATGGAATCTTAAGGCATTAATCGAACAAATTGTCACCTGTGAAACTGCGAAGCAACATGCAGGTACAAAAATGAATTAATTATTAGAGATATTTTTCTTCAGCTTTCTATTCTGCTTTACTTTTTTCATCCTGCATATTTTTTGTGGTTCTTAGGATCCAAAATCACTAAAATTCCACAATCTTTAGATTCGCCTCATGCAAAAACTTTGCCTGGTTGGCATCAGCCATCAGCCACCAGTCCACCCTATAAATAGCAGGCATTGCAAACTCTCAGCTCATAACAAATCCTCTCTCGACTATAGCTTTTCTTTAAAAAACCTCCCTTTTCCCTTCCAAACACCTATTACTTCCAAACTGGTACTCATTATTGTCTTTTCTCCTTGTTCTATTCCTTAATTTACTAAGAAGTAACTACCTTGGGCGCACTACAAACTACCCTCCTCTTTCGTTCACTTTTTGTTAATTTCTTCAATCAACCAGCTAAAGCTTAACTCAATGTCTTCTAATGGCTGGACCCTACAACAAAACAAG
This sequence comes from Chenopodium quinoa, assembly GCF_001683475.1. NCBI lineage: Eukaryota > Viridiplantae > Streptophyta > Magnoliopsida > Caryophyllales > Amaranthaceae > Chenopodium > Chenopodium quinoa. The sequence goes on along the minus strand of NW_018745170.1, from coordinate 1,855,091 downwards.
GCTTTTGAAAGTGCTCTTAACAAGTACGACAAGGATACACCTGATCGTTGGAACAATATTGCCAAAGAGGTTGGTGGAAAATCTGTTGATGATGTAAAGAAGCGTTATCAAGAACTCCTTGAGGACATCCAACACATTGAGTCAGGCCGAGTGCCCTTCCCTTATAATTGGAAGATGTAACCAAAGGTATGCACTATAATCCAATTCTAGAAGTTTCTCATTGTACCGCACAAATATCTTCTATGGCTCTACACTTGCACTATAAACTTTTGGTATAGGAATCTATGCTATTGCTCTACACTTGCACTATAAACCATTGTCCATGCACACACACACACACACACACACACCAATTTTAATCTAAATAAAAATCGTGAACTATAAGGAGGCGTAAACTAGTAAGCCTTATTAGTCAATTACACTATCTACCATGTATTGCTTGAAGCACATACTACATAATAAACCTTGAATACAAACAGTTCAACCCCTATTATTTCTCTAACCAAGCATTAAATAACAATAACACATTTTTGTACAATATTACATCAAAACTAATAACAACAATAACTAAATTAGTTTTTAATTATGTTTCTTTAATGAATGTGCAGGATGAAGAATACAAAAATTCAACCAAAGATCGTTATCGTGGATGAATAAAACCAACTGTGGCTATTACACATTGGTGCTACCCATTTAGAATTTCTCATTCTAGTTGAATTCGCAAATTTGTTACTTCGTCAATGGTTTTATTTTTGTATCATATAGCTATGTATCAAATACCAAAAATGCAATGTATTGATGCTCCCAAATGCGCAAGCATGTACCAAAAGGAGCCAATTAATTATATATAATTGTGTTTGTAATTACATAATATCTATGCAATAGAATTATTGTTTGCACTTAAAATTTACAAATAGAGTTGTAACTCAATACATTAGAAATTGAATTATGTATAATTTGAAGCTAGGGTTTGAGAAAATCTCACCTTCTGCTTGGGATTCTGAAGTAAGCGCAACTTTGATTGAGTTTGATGAGGGGGAGAGAGAGATTTGAAGGAGAATTTGGGGAGTGATTGTGTAAAGGGCGGGAATTTCAAACCTAGTTGCAAAGTTGTTTCATACTCCTTTTTTTTTTTTTTTTTTTTTTAATTGAAAAGAATAATTCCAGCGCTCCATCTGCTCAAAACAGGTTAACTTTTACGTATTCCGGAAACAAGCCCACCTTTTACCCCTAATTTCTCAAAACAAGCCTTTTTACCTACAACCTGTTATACAGGTAAATTTTTTTTTTTTATTTTTTTATTTTTTTAATCTCTCTCCTCCATAAAATAAAAATAAAGTAATAAAATAATTAAAGTTAAGAACAAAAAACCACCTTCTCTCTCCTCCCCCTTCCCTCCACAACATCCATCCTTGTCACCACTCACCACAAACCCACCAACCACCACCAACGACGCATCTCACACCACTGCAATCCTTCCACTAGCAACCCGCCACCGCCTCTCTCATTACCCACGAACCCTACCCCCTAAAACCCACCAGCACCAATTGACTTCCACCTCAAAACACCAACCACAACCCTTGAAACCCGATCTGACGCCACAAATTCGACGTACCACCCCTAGCTCTTAATGGAACATTCAAGAAAGCAAATTATACCTTTTACCCATATATTCTAACACACACACCCAAAAAAAATTTAATTACAAATTTAAAATAATCAATAAAAACCTCAATTTTTTCAAATACCCGCAAAAATTCACATCTACCCCACTTGGTTATCCCCGTGCAATGCACAGTAAGAATTATCTTTCTTGTAAGTTGTAATTTATAATTTGTTGCATTACGTTGTATATGAAGATTAGAATTAGATATAAAAATAATTTACATTTAAGTAAAGTAAAAAAAAAAAAAAATTGAAACGATGATCAAAAATCAAACTAATTAGGTATCTAAAAGTATAATTTACTGTTAGAATTATCTTTCTTGTAAGTTGTAATTTATAATTTGTTGCATTACGTTGTATATATGAAGATTAGAATCTATTAACCTATACTAAAAACAAATCCTTCCCTGACATATGTCATTATGCTTCTCTCTCTCTCTCTTTTTTTTTTTTCTAAAAAAAAAAAAAAATCTTTAAGTAAACTATATTTACCTTATGATAATTTCTTTCCAGTTTGACAATCATATTCCATATATATCCAAATAAAATTTTTGAATATCTTTTATATACTTTATATTTTGTAATGTTATTGTCAAAAATATTTAACAACCGTGCATTGCATGGGATTTTAACCTAGTTAGATATAAAAATAATTTACATTTAAGTTAAGTAAAAAAAAAAAAAAAAAATTGAAACTATGATAAAAAAAAAATCAAACAAATTAGGTATGTGAAAGTATAATTTAGTAGAGAAACTTGGTTAATTGAATTTTACATAGACACTTATGCATTAAAGTCAAAAGTGTAGATTAAAAATAAATAAAAAAAAAAAATACCATTAATAATTGATGACACCACACATAGAATTGGAGGGAAAAATTTTAATGGGAGAGTTACACGCAGGATAGTTTAAGAGTCGATAATGTCAGCAATGTTTTATTTTAGTATTAGTTAATAGATTTCACAATCAACAAAAATAAATCAAATGTTGGGGAATAAATTAACCATGAACAACCTGCCAAAAAAAAAAACCATGAACAACAATAATTATCAAGGGAAGGGGAAGATGAGGGTGGTCGTTTAGGTGGCGGGCTTGTTTTAGACCCGCAGGGTGGGGCTGGGGCGAGGATGGTGGTTGCCGTTCAGGCAAGGGCGGCTCAGGGGTTGAGGAATGGGTGTCGTTCAGGGGCTGGGCTGGTGTTGGGAGATATTTTTTATTTTTTAATTTGTGTTTTTATTTTTAATTATTAAAAAATATTGGGCCAATTAGTTAGTGACATGTGGCATGTCACTTGCTAAAACCGGTTAACAATTTAAAAAACAGGTCAAGGGCTTATTTTGAGAAATAGGGGTGAAAGGTGGGATTGTTCCCAAAATACGCAAAGGTTGGCCTGTTTTGAGCAGATGGAGCAAAGGTGAGATTATTCTTTTCAATTTTTCCTTTTTTTTTTTTTTTTTTTTTGAAAGAATGTTTCATACTACTTTGAATTGGAGTGAGGAATATAATGGAGAGAAATTCTTATATACTCCCTCCATTTTTAAATAATTGCTCAGTTGCTCCACTTTTCATTTTCGGCCGTTTTTTAATACTTGCTTCATCTCCTTATTTGAAAAGTTTTTACAATATTTAATTCATTCCTCTCAACTAGTGAACCCAACATAATCATATTTTATTAATTTCATATTCTCTCTCCTCCAATTCTCTCCACTACTTTTGATTTTTACTTTTTTTTTATTCTTTCGCCTACCCCACTACCTCCATATTTTATTATTTTCTCTAATTTCTCCTAAAACTCCGTGCATGGAGAAATAGAGCAAATATTTAATAATGGAGGGAGTACACACTGAGTGCACGATGCACTTAGGAATATCGTTTAAAAAAAACCCTTCGATCACCATGCACCCGATTACCCGGAGTGTATATAATTATATAAATATATATATTCATAGGAAGAATGAAATCTTTGATGTTTGAATTAAAATTTATAGCAATTCTATTTATATGCACACGATATACGGTTTATATCCTTACTATTTTAAAATTTTGAGATAGCTCTTATGAATAGTATTTGGACAATTATACCCCCCAAAATGTCTTGTTTTTTTTTAAACTCTTAAGAATAGTGTGCAAACATTTATACTCCTAAAAAAAAATTAATTTGTTATCATATTTTTCATCATTAATGCTACCAATAACTAAATCCTTACTTTTAAAAAAGTTTGAGATAACTCTTATGAATAGGATTTGGACAATTATACCCCCTAAAATGTCTTTTTTTGTAAACTCTTAAGAAAAGTGTGCGGACATTTATACTTCTATTTTTTTTTTAAATTTGTTATCATATTTTAAATAGTAAGGATATAAACCATATATCGTGTGCATATATATAGAGGTTGTATGCGGAGTGTGCGGACAATTAATGCTACCAATAACTAAAATTGTGAAAAAGGCTCAACCGAAAGTGCTCCCGAAATATGACAAGCTATACCGCACGCGAGCCACCCTAGTATTTTTTTTAAAAAAAATAATAATAATTAAACATGTACTTCAAGTTAGAGGTTGTCTGAAATAATAACTACTCTTGTCTTCAATGACAATAACAATAACAAGCAACCGTTGATATATTTAGACCTAAGATTATTGGTACATCTACTATACCAACATGAGGTATAAATGTACCAACGGACACTTATATGAATAATTTTGTGTGTGTGTGTGTGTGTGTGTGTGTGTGTGTGTGTGTGTGTGTGTGTGTGTGTGTGTGTGTTTAGAGAGCCACAAGGGAGAGTGATGAGAATTGATCCCAAGATCACCTGAAATCGGGAGAGAAACTCTAACCATTTGAGCTATCCCTCACTTGAGATAAACAATCCAATGATTTGATAAAGTGTATCTTATTCACTTATCTTAAGTTATTTTCCTTCATAATAACTAAATGCAACAAGGCCAGAATGTGATTTTGTATGAAGTAATTCCTTTTTTTTTTTATTATTATTATATATATACAACAAAATAGATTTTATTATGTACTCGTAATGTATTGTTGAATTAATCACAACTTATATTTTCACAGTATTTACTTTTTGTTATTGTTAATAATACACAATTACTGATATAAATTGTCAAAGTTAATTATGCAAACAAATGTTTGTCCAAATTGTTGCATTTTACAAAATTATAGAGGTAGGATGAGCCAGTGACAATTTTAAAAACTTTTTAAGTGGGTCAATATATAAAAGAAAATAAAAAGTGAGTGCAGCGTATTAAAAATTCATATAAAATTGATATAAATAAAGAATTTTTTTACTATCAAATGTATTAAAAAAATTAATGATTTTTTCAAGATTTGAACTTGTGATCTTTAGGTACGAAGTATTAAATTAGCTCTTCCAACCACTGATCGAACCACATGCATACAATAAATATTAAAGTTGGGACCTATTTATTTCTTACACTTAGGTGGATCCGTCCCTGGGATGACCTTATCCTTTGGGTGACTTAATCATACTCCAATTTGTATCCAAATTTGTAACCCTTGCAAATTATACTCCAATCTGTAATAAATTTGGGGTTATAAACTAGTGATTTGGGTTTGGGTCGTTGGGCTAAGGGTTATTTAGGGTCATTATTGGGAATTGTGGGTTTGAGGTGATTTGAGTATGTATAATAACATTTGTCTTGTTTTTGGTACTTTTGAAATAGACTTGATCAAAGCTAGCTGAGCGTGATGGCCCAAATTTGGGCAGAATTTTTGTCTCTTTGGGCCCAAATTTCAAGTTCGTCTTTTTTTTTTTTTTTTTTTTTTTTTTGGGGTTATAGGCAACCTAAAAATTCAATTTTAGATAAAATATTGGCCCGATTTGAAGCCTTGATTGAAATGGGCCAATTTTTTAAGGGCAAAGCCCGTCTCGTGACCATCACTATTTTGAAAACAAATAACTACATAAACAATCTTTAAATACATTTAAAATATCTAGGTAAACAGGTACTTTCAACTACCCAAGTGTTTGTAAGAAATTGTAAAAAAGTATTTGTATATTCTTTTCCCTCACGCCCTCATAGACATAGCTCTCTATCTTTCTCTATCACTCTTTGCAACTCATCTTTTCTTTCTTGTCATTTACAACTAAATTCACCACCATATCGTCAATTTAAACTCATCACTATCTAGATTCTAGACATTGGTGCCCTCTAGAGTTCCACGGTTATGACTTATGAGAGGTAAAAATAAGATACTTTTAATTGAAAAAATAAGACACTTTTAATTGACTAAATTAGTAATATGATTTTGATCCATACAAATGTTAGGGATGCAAGCAAAGTTATTAAAATCAGGATTCTACTTTGAATCGGAAGGGGCTACAAGAATCGAATTGTAAGATTCTACTACCGATATGCATAATTAAGACGTCAAATCTAAATATAATTAGGGGCCGTTTGGTTGGGGGTATCCAAGAAAGGGAAAAGGAATCAACTACCTTAATTCCCTTTGATGATGTTTGTTACACACATTCAATCATTCCCTTTACCCCTCTTATTACCCCATTATCCTCTACTTTGATTCTCACCCCCCCTCTAGGGAATCACTCTTTCCCCCAAATTCCTCTTCACCAAACCACCTTGACCAACTTGTAACTACCTTTGACCAAAACACCACCCAACAACCAGAACCACCGCCAAGCAACCATAGCCGTCGCCTAGCCATCATCACCATTGTTTAACCGTCACCAGAACCACTGCCCAACCGTCGACACCACCACCATCGACCGACCCAACTTCACCGGCATCGCTGCCCACCCAAATCGCCCTAAACCCACCCGAAAAAACCCACCTCCCTAAAAACCACCCCATCGAAACACCCTAAATCCACCCTCCCCGAAAACATTCGCACCAAAATCGACCCAAACCCACCCGAAAAACCCACCTTTTGTGTAAACCACCTAACCCAATTCGACACAACCACCACCCATATCTCCAAAACCTCCAAATCCACCACAAAACCACCCCAAAAAAATAAAAATTAAGAGAGAAGAGGGAATCAACGGCAGTAGAGGGGAGGGAACCAGCGTGGCCAGGGCAAGCGACAGGGGAGACGGTGGCAGGTTGTGAGGAGGGTGGTGGCTAAATTGGTGGTGGTGGTAGGTGAATGGTAGATTTAAGGGGTAGTGGTGGTTGACTGGTTGTAGAAGGAGGAGAGTAGTGGTGGTTGCAAATGTGATTCCCTTTGTTCATGTAAAACAAACAACAATACAAAAATGAGGGATTAGCTTTCCTTACTTTCTCCTCCTTTCCCTTTGTTGATTCCATTCCGTTTACCTTGTGCGAACCAAAGGATCCCTTAAATATATTGAAATTATGAGTTTAAAACCTAATTATTGATAGAAAATAGTTGTTTACCCATTAAGCAACCAATAACTGACACTATATATATTTATAAATAACTTTATAGGCATGTTTTAAACTTGTAAGGATTTCGCTAGTTATGTAAAATCGGGTAGAATCGTAAATCGAATTGTGTGACATAGTGTGAATCGTAAAATCGTAAGATTCTAAGATCTAAATCGAGATTTTAACAATGGATGCAAGTATAAAATACATTTTCTAAATGGTATAAGCTTGAGAATTTATAACAAAATCATGTGTAAATTAGTGTTGTTAATTGCTTAGTAAATCTTAATTTTTCCTTTTTACTAGTCTTCTTATTATATTATTATAAGGGTCTTATATATTACTAGTCTTCTATCTATTACCTCCCAAAATTTTCACCAAATTTCAAATTTTAACTTTTCAAGTCTCATTTTTCAGATTCACCTACAAATATTTCCCTCCTTGCAAATTCACCACTTGCTAAGGAGGGTATAAATACTACAACACAGAAACTTTTGGGAATTTCAAAAGTACACACCATGTTCTATCACTAACCAAATTCCATCCACATTTAAAACACAAAAGCTAGCACTAATTTACTCCTACTATTTTCTTAATTACCCAAAAGTTACCATCCTAAATCAAATTAGTGCTAATTTAGTGACATCATCTTCATTAGCATATCTGATTTGTCCAAAAAAACGCTAGCTCCACTTCATCACCTTCTTGATCTGAAACAGAAGAAGTGAAACAGCCAAAATGGGAGATTTTTATGAAGAAGAATTCTATGGAATTGAACAACTACTCATGGAAGAAGACATGAATGAATATTTAGATTCACGCCAAACTGAAGAATCAGCAAATGAAGAAGATAATGAAGCAAATGACCATGCAACCAACCAAGACATCCCACATGGAAAAATACCAAATTATGGCAAAAAAGATCTAACAATTGAGCAGAAAAGACAAATTGTTGATGCAATTCTATTAACAATGATAGATGGTGAATTGCCAAGGGTTCTGACTCAACAAGCAAACAAATTCAATGTGCACAGGTCACATTATCAAGGTTATTCAAGAATATCAAGCAACAAATGAATGAGGGGAATGTAATTGATGTTAGGTCCAAGAAATTGGGCAGATGTGGTCTTAAACCAAGATAATATTCAGATGAGTGGTTGATGTCAGTCCCACTATACAAGAGGACCACAGAAACAAGCTATGCAACAACTTTGAAAATTTCTCATGTCACATTGCATAATTTGAAGAAGAAGGGGAGGCTCATTACACACACAAGTAGCAACCACCAGCCCTTACCTCTAACCACAAGATTGCAAGGGTTAAGTGGGCTTTATCTCACATAAATCCCATACCAGCAGATGCAAATCCAACATTTGTTGATATGCAACAAGTTATACACATTGATGAAAAATTATTTTTTCTTGAACCTAGAGGAAAGGAGGTTTTATCTTCTTCCAAAAGAGGAAAACCATACAAGTGCCAGCAATAAAAAAGATTCAAGGTTAAGGCTATGTTTATGGGGATGATAGGGAAGCCCCTATACAGCACAACTGGTCAGCTACTACATTCAGGAAAGTATGGGATATTCCCTTTTGTGTACACCACAAGGGCAAAGAAAAAGAGCAAGAATAGGGAGGCAGGGACTCTTGAAACAAAAGTTGTCCAGAGTGTCAACAAAGAAGCCATCAGAAAAATGTTAATGGAGCATATAATTCCAGCAATACAAACACAATGGCATGAAAGTCTGCTAAAGGATGTGATAATTCAGTGGGATAATGCTAAGCCCTATCAGATCCCAAGGGATGATGAGTTCAGAGCAGCATGCCAAGCAAGTGGATTCAACATACAACGAGTGTACCGGCCATCACAAAGTCTAGATTTAAATGTGTTAGACTTAAAATTGTTCAAAGTTATTCAATCTTTACAATACCAGTCTTTCCCTAAGAATATTGATGACCTTATTGAGAAAGTAAAAGAAGCATACAGGGAGTTTGATCCAACTCTAAACAAGTATACATGGATAAGTCAGCAGACAGTCATGATTAAAATCCTAGAGAAAGATGGTGGTAACAATTTTAACCCTCCATATATGGCCCAAAAGAAGTTAGACAAGTTGGGAATTCTCCCTAAATATTTGGAGGTACCAAAGGAACTCATTGAACATGCTGTAAATTATCTCAACACTCTTTTCATACCAACTTTTGAAGGCCAAGTGGAGGACACAGAAATGGAGGTGGATGCTGACTAATCAAGTACGGATCACCAAACAATCAACACAGGGACTGCCACACATAACCAGTGAAGAAATATGCAAGTGATGGTAACATATTAGTCATTTCCTATGTCGTAGTATTTTTTATTTTATTTTTTTTTGGGGGGGGGGTTCATGATAACTGGTTATGTGTATTTTGTTAAACATTATGTGTATGGTCTAAGGCAGTCATGTATCAGATCTTTTGTGCTAAGTGTTGTGTTAGAAGTATATTTCCTGTTATGTCATGTATGAGGCATTTTGGAAAACCAATGATCAAATGAATGAAATAGTGTACTGACCTCATAATTGGGAATGTGATTCTCATTGGCTAACTCCATCAGGAAGGGTTTTTTATTTTCACAGTACATGCCCAAGTTGTTACCTCAATAACATTTCATTTCTGAAATTGTTGGAGCAAATCAAACATTGACATTCCTTTACAATGGAGTCCCTTCATCATTTGGAGTGTTGCTATCATTCAAACATTAAAAGCAGAGACTCAATTCACATAGGGCAACCACCAATACAGTCACAAAAGGGACTCTGGTCATATAGGTCAACCTATTAGCCAAGCAAATAAGCGACTCAATTCTCTCTAATAATGTCATTGAGAACATATTCATATAGGGCAACCATCCATCTAATACTGTCAATAAGTAGACAGAAGTAACAGACAAGATCATCATCCACCAATTACATTCCTCAATAGCGTACAGAAAGAGCAAGTAATCAAAGGCAATCAATCAACAACAATTAACCACCAAACTTCCAAACATGCCAAATCAGGAACTCAACACAAGGACTCATAAAATGAACTTATAATCACAAACATAAACAGGAAATTAGGGTTAGATTATAGTTACGCTGCATAATCAATTGTCATTCTTGGTGGAACTGACCTTTAGGTAAGCCAAATAATTTTCATCAACGTTGTCCATATCAATAAGGTACCCAGATTGAACCCTTTTGTGTCCAGAAAGAGGACCCTTGCTTTGCTGCTTAGTAGGAGTAGCTTTAGCAGCCTCAAGCCCAAGTTTAAGAGCAACTGCAAGGGTATCAACAGCGACAAGGGCCTTCTGAACACGGGAAAATTAGGTTGTTGACTAACCTCCTCACGGTTAAACAAATTTATAAATCCTAAACTAACCCCCTAAACAAGTCTAGTGGTAAGTTCGGAGTCGGACCACAAGGAACGGTAATGCTAGATAATTTTTTATCTAATGCTTAAGTTAGGCCGAAGTCGGTTTATGGATAGAGGACACTACAACTACACTAATACACATATAAAGAACAAGGTACTATAAAGTCTACTAGGGCAAGATGCAATTTGAACAATTAACAAGCTAATGAGAATCCATTTGATAATCAATTATGCAAAGAAAGAATTAAAATGGGAATTAATTACACTCAAGAGCAATCTCTCAAATTCCTAGCCTAAATCCCTCTATGACTAGGTGCATAAAAGAAATTAACCCAAATTGCAATCAAATATATCAATTCTAATCCACAATCCCTTGTCAAACTAGAACCAATATGCAATTAAGTTTGCTATCATGGGATCGGAAATCAATCCAATCTAAAACAAACAACATGCCATCATCAATTCAATAAATTTAATTACACAATTATCATCAAATTTATCTCAAATAACTCAATTAACCATTAAAAGCTTCACTCAACACCTAGTAGAAGGAAATCTACTCAAACATGATTAACAAAGCAATTAAAGATAGCATAAAGAGAAAAGAGAGTAAGAATGCTCATTGATATAAGATGGAGATCTTTAGATCATCAAATTCCTCCTTTGATTATCCAAAATCCATGAAAACCATTGTGTTTCTCACTTTCTCTCTCCAAAATTTGAGAGTTTCTCTCTCTAAAAACCTAAAACTAACCTAAAAACTATTGAAAAAATGAAATTCGAGCAAAATATCTATTTATACCCCTTACTAAATTGCCTAGGAAGCTCCGCAAAAAGTTAAGCAGCATGTATAGGAGCGGGCGCTCCAAAGTCAATGCACGAGCGCTCCTAGCTGCAGCAGTGAGAAGTAGTATCGTTCCAGAAAATTTGGAGCCGGCGCTCCTCTTAGACTACGCGCCCGCTCCTTCGCGCTCGACAAAACTGCTCAGCTTCAAACGAACATAACTCCCTCGGTTTATATTGGAATTGAGCATATGACTTGTCGTTGGAAATCTCTTGAGATAAGCTTTCATCTCCAATTAGAACCACTCAGAAATGTTTTGTAGATCAAAAGATATAGGCGTTTGAAGTTTGATCTTTGCAAATCAAGTGCACATTTCTTCATTAAATTACTTGTTCTTTTATGTTTTACATTTCTTCAATCTTGAGCAATGAACTTATCCAAGTGTTCCTAAACATAAGAATAAACTTATAAAGTTTAATCTAATGCAAGAAGCAACCAAAAATATGCAAGAAAAGCCAAAATTGATCAACAATGACATTTCACATGCAAACACGACAAATGAAATAAAACTTTATTAAAACAAAGTAAAAAGATATCAAAATAATGAAAAACTAACTAGAAAATTCTAAAAAATAGTGACATAAATGACACTTATCACCTTCCCTTTTAGATCTGGGCCTAAGGCAGGATAATTAGCCTTCGCAACAACTTCTTTGCCCAAATCTGGCTCACCAACCTTGTCCGCTTCGACTTCCTTGCCCAGATCTGGCTCACCAACCTTCTCCGCTTCAACTTCCTTGCCCGGTTCTGCCTTACCAGACCTCTCCTCCTCATCTGAGTTGTACTCAGACAGCTTAGCACCGCTGCGTTTGATGAATCTCCTCCAGCGCAAAGAGGTTCGACGAATTGGTTTCATTATACCAGTTCCTCGTTCGCACCTGTAGCGCTGGTACCCAGCAGGTGGATCCTAGTTATCTTGTTTCTCAACACCCATATTCTCATAAGAGAAGAGATCAGAAGATTTTTTATTTGGGGAACTTTTAATTTTGGAGGAAAGTGTGAAGATTTGAGAAACAAGAAGTTCGAATTTTGGAGGAGAGAGAGAAGAGAAGTTGAGGAGAGTGGTAGAAGAGTGTGGAAAGCGAGGAGTGGGGGTGTTGGTGACAGATCTTGGTTAGGGTTTAAAGCCATGGAGTTAATGCAGGTGGTTGAAGGTTGAAGGTTGCAATAAATGATGCAGGTGAGAAGTTGAATCAATTTGGGGGATTTTAGATTAAAAGGAAATGAGTAGGAAGTGGGATCTGCTATTTTTTTGGCGGGAATGGTTAGAAAGTAGTAATGTTAGATTAAGATTTTAATTGATTTTAGTTTAAGTGTATAAGTATATCTTAATCGATTTATAATAAGGGTAGTTTGGTAATTTTGGTATAAAAAACTTTCCAAAAAAGGAAAGAAATTTTTTGGTTGCAATTAAAGCTTAGCACCCATTTATAGTAATTGTTGCAATTATAAATTAACGGAGGAAGTAAATATTCACTAAAAAAAATTCTAGTTCAGCAAAATTAATTTTTAATTTAGTAAAAATAATTTTAATTCAGCAAAAAAAAAAAAAAAAAAAAAATTATTTTAACAAACTTTATGAAAAACGATGAAAGATTGAAAGGGTTGTAAGTTGTAACATGTAGATTTTTTAACTTCCTTAATCCAAAGTCTAAAACCCTGAACCCTTCAAAACACCTAATCTCTCTTCTTCTCTTTCTCTCCACTCCAACGCCTGCAACAAGTAGGCAGTTCTCTCTTCTTTCTCAAACACCCATGTCTTCCTTCTAAGTAACTTCTCCGATGCTATACTCTTCACTCTCTAATTAAAGTTACAATCTTTATTCTCAATTAATTTAGTGTAATGGTGTTAAACCGACTTCATTTGAGTTTAATGGCTTCTTCTTCTAATCCTGCTTCCTCCATTTTAGGACCCTCTTTCTTGACTAAGGTAAATCTCCCATTTCTTGCTTATTTCATCTTATTAATTGTAAGTATAAATTAATTTTAGAAAATATGGGTTCTTTTTGTTTTTAGCGATTGTTGTTAAATTCATTCAATTTGTTTAAGTTAATTTATTGGCATTAGATTGTAGGGAATTGGTTAATTGGTAGGAGGATTGGGATTTATTTAATATGTTATTGGAATGATGAATTGTTGGGTTTTAAGCTTAAGATATGTAAATTTCTGACATGGGATCGAATCCTGTCTTTTTTTTATTGCCGTTTCTGGCTCTGTGTAGAACATCTTTCAGTGATAATTCAGTAATTCTACTTTAATTTGGATGATATGGCATTTTATTTTTGAGGTCGAGGATTGTTTCTAATTTTATTTATTTGTTGAAATGTTATGAAAAATGAGATTGTAAACATCTTTTTTTTGTTTGTTTTGCTTGATACCCTTATGGAAGAGGTGCTGTTGTCATATGGGTGAGATGGTTGATGTGAAATTGTGAAGAACAACACATATGAAGAACATATCAAAATGTTGTTTGTACTAGTAAAGTAAATATTGTAGTTATTATTGGTTTAATATTGATGGAATGATGTCATTTCCATCCTCTTGACACCAGTTTCTTGGTCTGAGCTGCCATTTGATTTTGATTTTGCAACTAGGAGAGTTTGTGGAAAAATGAAAAAATGACCCTTGAGATGTTGGGAACTTGTATAGAGTCCCTACATTTCTCTATGTCCTTGAACCTTCTCTTCGGAGGTTTATTTCTATGTGCAAGCTTTCCCCAATCTTATATAATCTTATATGTTTGATAAATCATAAATTTTTGCCTAGGAGATATGGTGAGTGCATATAAACAATTTGTTCATTTGGGGAGGCAATTATATAAGTCATATTAATGAAAAATGTAGAAACAAAGTATCTGCCCTAGTGCCCTTTACTTAATACTCATTTTGTCCCAAAATAGTTGTCACATTTTCCACACCCATCCTATTGAAGAATTAATATAATTTTACGAAGTTATACCTTGTAATAGCTCTGTTCCTCCCATCCTCACTTCTCATTTGGGTTATAATGTGAAATTTGACCCAGATAAATTACTGTAGTAGGACAAGTGGCTGACGGATGGACTAGAATTTATAAGCATATAGTGCTGCTACCTATAAACCAGCATATGCCACGGTATTTTTACATTTCCTTCCCTTTTATATATAAGTTTGTTGATGTTGTATTTCTGTGGAATCATTTGTTGCAGACACGATATAGCACATTACAGAGTTATGCAGCCACCTATTTCCCATGCACATCTGTGAGTGGTTGTCTTGTACATACAAAAGGATCATTGATACAGTTTAAAAAGGTTAGAGGAGCCTGTAAGATGATGGCTCAGCAGTCAAGATCTATCAGGTGTGACTTAGGGTCTAATAGTATCAGAGAACTTGTTGATGAATCAAGGAAGGGAAGTATCATTTGTTCTCTGTCATTACTTGGTTTTGCAAGTCATCCTTTGCCTTCTACTTCAAGATTTAGGATTTCAAGTAAGAGCATAAGACCTACATATGTTGCTTTTGCTAAGAAGATGCTCTCCACAAAGGCAATGCCAAAATCAGGTCTTGGTGATACAAGTACATGTGAGTCCACGTGTGTAAAGGATGGAAAAAGTAGTAGGAACATACCAAAACCCATTGTTTCCGATAAACAACGAAGGCGGGTAAAAACATTTGCGTCTCATGGGAGTACTGAAGGTGATTCACTGAAAACTTTTCCTAGCCAGATGGTTAGGAAGAATTTTCCTGATCGCCGAGTATCTGCCAGTAAAAATGTCAACTCTGTAAATTCAACTGAAGTGCTGGCAAGAGAAGGGCTAAAGGAAGCAGACTCTGTACAGCCTCTCTCTGCTCCAAGTTCTGTTGACAGTAAAGCAGAGCCAAAGAGTGAAACAAAATCAAAGCAAAGATCACGAAGCAAGAAGAAAAAAGATGAGCCATCTGATACACTGTCTTCTCCTGATGCTGTTCCCTCAAAAGGTTCTAGAAGAGCTAAAAGACCGAATGGTCTGTCAACTGCTGAGGTAAGCATTCTTTGTTCTTTTGGCTGAGACAAATAGTTGTTAGCCAGGCCTATCTTTTTGACTAACACTTTAGTTTCGCAGAATAGCTCATCTATTAGTATACCTAAGGAAGAGGTTGACCTTTCCGAATCACCTCAAGCTGTGCCTAAGAAAAAAGTCTCGAAGCCTAGGAAGAAGGGAAAATCTCCGAAACAAGTGAACGTAGAGGAAAAAATCAATGGTGCTTTACAGGAACCTGTGAAGGTGGTGGAGGAGGAGCCTTCTACCCCCAAGGCACCACAGAAACCAAAACCACCAACTGTTAATGGTATCAAGTCTATTAAGTTAAAGCCATTGTACCCTCCTGCAGGAAAATCTGTTTTGGTCGTGGAGTCCCTCACTAAGGCTAAGGTTATTCAGCATTACCTTGGTGACATGTACGAAGTTATCCCAAGTTATGGCCATGTAAGGGACTTGGCTGCTAGGTCAGGGTCTGTACGTCCCGATGATGACTTCAGTATGGTGTGGGAGGTTCCATCCTCTGCTTGGACTCATCTCAAGAGTATGAAAGTTGCAATCAGTGGGTATGTTGCTGTTCTCTTTGACATTTGTGCCTTATAGGAGTTAATACTATTTGTGTTTATCTTTGACCAACTAATTACAAGGAGTATGTTTTTACCTTATGGAAGTTTTTCCTCTTATTGCAAAACCCAACCATTCCTACACACTTCCTCTCTTCTGGTTTAGTCATTTGTTGTTGTATTTGAGGTTATTTTCTATATGGAAAAAGCTTGTGTGGACCTGGTTCACAATAATATTATTGTGGACATGAGGTGTATACACGCCAACCGACATTATGTTGAACATAGTGACCCTAATTTTAATATAGTGATCCTAATTTTAACATAATGACCTTTATTAAAACTTGTGCGAGCCTGGTTTGAGGTCCACATGTGTCATTTGACGTTAGTTTGAACATAGTGATTATAATTTTAACATAGTGACCTTTATTATTAATATTGACTGGTATATTAAAATTTTCATTATAATATACGTAGTATATTTATTTCTTAGGAAAAATTGCCACCATTAATCCCAACTTTGCTCCTTTTGCCAATATTAATCCCAACTTCAGTTTATTCCCTATCACTCCCAACTTTGCACCCTATTAATTCCCAACTGGTCATCCAACCTGATGTAGGAGGTGGTTATCAGACACGTGTCAATGCGTGATAGGTCCGAAAAAAAAACAAAAAAAATTTAAAAAAAAAATTAAAACCCTAACCCCTACCGTCCCTGCCACCTCCGACAGGCGGCAGCCCCTGCCGTTTCCGGCGGGCAGCAACCCCTGCCATTCCCGGCAAGCCTCTTTCCTTCCCCTTCCCCTCCGTTTCCGCCCCCTTCCCCTTCGTTTCCGTCGCTTCCCCTTCTTCCTTCCTCCTCACCTCCGTTTCCGCCCCCTTCCGCGCTATTACCGCCCCCTTCCCCTTCGTTTCCGTCGCTTCCCCGCCGATTTCCGCCCTCTAAATCCTTCCCCGTCGAATTCTAACCACGTCCCTCCCATCCCAGCTGATTTCCGCCGCTTCCCCGTCGAATCCCGACCATAACCCTTCCATCCCCTTCCCATTCCGACATCCCCCCACCCTTCTTCCACCGTTTCTGCTCCTTGCATTCACTTCCCCGTTGAATTCCGGCCTTCTCCCTCCCCGATTTCGGCTGCCTTTAACGGTGGCTGCCGTTAAGGGTGGCTGTTTTATTTTTTAATTTTGTTCTTTTTTTATTTCACCAATCACGTAGTGACACGTGTGCAAAAAAAAAATCTAACACACAAATGTTAACCTGATTAACCTGTTGCAGGTCAATTGGGTGTGATAGAAATCAATAGGGTGCAAAGTTGGGAGTGATAGGGAATAAACTGAAGTTGGGATTAATATCGGCGGATGGAGCAAAGTTGGGATTAATGGTGGCAATTTTTCCTATTTCTTATGACCTTTATTATACCATAATAACTTTTAATTTAACATAATAACCTTTATTTTAACATATAGTGACTATTTATTAATATAAAAACCTTTATGCTTAAATAGCAACATTTAAACATAGTGACCCTAATATTAGTGGTCTACAATAAATTAGTGTGAATCAAGTCTATTTAAGAGTTTGTATTTCTATATTGCCCTTCTTTTTTCAATTGCTTTTGACAGGTGTATTGAGTTTCTTATCTGAGTAACTCTTTTATCTTAATTGCAAGGGGTTCTACACTTATACTCATCTTATTTTACTCTCTTTCAGAGCAGATAATCTTATTCTTGC
The DNA here is from genome assembly GCF_001683475.1 of Chenopodium quinoa. Lineage (NCBI taxonomy): Eukaryota > Viridiplantae > Streptophyta > Magnoliopsida > Caryophyllales > Amaranthaceae > Chenopodium > Chenopodium quinoa. Next base: position 1,837,504 of record NW_018745170.1, on the reverse strand, counting down.
ATCAGATCCTGATCGAGAAGGAGAGGCGATTGCTTGGCATATTATTGAGATGTTGCAGCAACAGAATGCGTTACGTGATAATATAACTATTGCCAGGGTTGTCTTTCAAGAAGTAACAGAATCTGCAATAAAAAGTGCTTTACAAAGTCCAAGAGATATTGATGTTAACTTGGTCCATGCTTATCTTGCTCGCCGTGCACTCGATTATTTGATTGGATTCAACATTTCCCCACTTTTATGGAGAAAGCTACCTGGTTGTCAGTCTGCTGGACGAGTACAATCAGCTGCTCTTTCTCTTATATGCGATAGAGAAATAGAAATTGAGGAATTTAAAGCACAGGAATATTGGAGTGTAGAAGCCACCTTCAATGCTTTAAATGTGGCATCAAACAAGTCTTCTCTTAAGTCATATTTGACTCATTTTGATTCAAAAAGGTTGAATCAGTTTTCAATTGGTTCAGAGACCGAGGCAAAGGTTATTGAGCAGGTTGTGAGCTCGTCGAATTTTAAGGTCACTGCTGCTAAGAAAACCAAAGTAAACAAAAACCCTCCCACTCCCTATATAACATCGACCCTTCAGCAAGATGCTGCAAATAAGTTAAGTTTTTCTGCTTCCTATACAATGAAGCTGGCACAGAAGTTGTATGAGGGAATTCAGTTTGCAGATGGCAAGGCAGCTGGGTTGATAACATACATGAGGACTGATGGTTTACATATATCTGATGAAGCTGTAAAGGAAATATGTTCCTTAATTGGAGAACGTTATGGTTCGAAGTTTGCTGCAAGTAGTCCACGCAAATTTTTTAAAAAGGTGAAGAATGCCCAAGAAGCACATGAAGCCATTAGACCCACAGATATACGAAGATTACCATCAATGCTTGTTGGAGCTCTTGATGAAGATTCCCTAAAGTTGTACACTTTGATCTGGGCTCGTACAATGGCCTGCCAAATGGAAGCTGCAAGAGTTGATCAGATACAGCTTGATATTGGTAATAGTGATGGGTCCATTTCCTTTCGAGCTGCTTGTACTGCAGTTGAGTTTCCTGGGTTCAGGTCAGTTTATGAAGATAAGGAGACTCGGGCTATAAGAGACATTGACAATGAACCCTCTGATCGTGTTGAAATTTACAAGATCCTCAGTAATCTTAAACAAGGGGATCCTTTGTGTCTTGGAAATTTGGAAACAAGACAACACCATACTCAGCCTCCACCTCGCTACTCTGAGGCATCATTGGTGAAGAAGATGGAGGAGCTTGGAATTGGAAGACCTTCAACATATGCAAGCATACTTAGAGTTTTACAAGATAGAAAATATGTAACAGCAAAAAGCCGAGTGCTAACCCCTGAATTCCGTGGTCGTATGGTCTCAGCCTTTCTCTCTCATTATTTTAATGAGGTGACAGATTATAGCTTTACCGCTGACATGGAAACTGAGCTTGACAATGTTTCTGCTGGATCGACTGAATGGAAAGGGCTTCTTAAGGATTATTGGGGTAGGTTCAGTACTTACTGTGAGCGTGCTGGCAAAGTTCACATCCATCAGGTGGAGAAGATGCTAGAGAGAACTTATGATAACTTCCTTTTCTCCTCGCTTCCCGAAGAAAGTCGATCATGTCCTAGTTGTATGGAGGGTACTCTGATCTTCAAAGTTAGCAGATATGGTGCAGGCTATTTTATAGGTTGTGATCAACACCCCAAATGCAAGTAAGTAATACCAATCCAATCACATCTTTTTGTCTATAGACAATTCAGTGTAGTAGCAACTTCATTAAATCAATTTAGTCTTCACTAAGCTATATTTTTAACTAAAATTGGTCTCTGTAGTCTTTTGTATAAGTTTTCCTCAAAGGATGATTGATATTATAATATTGTAAATTGTAAATTATAATAGCTCGAGAGCCATTGAAATTCTTAGTCATATACTTGTGACAGACTTATGCATCTGCCTTTGGACCAAAGCTTATAATTATGCTCATGCAATATTATTTTTTAAGGGCTTAAATAATACTCATTCCACTGAACATTCTCTTTTGTCTTTTATGAATTGCCCCTGAAATATAAAATTTATTAGCTAGCTCCAATTCTATTTTCTGTGGATTTTATCTTCTTCTGGCCTTCTTAAGAACTCAGAGAAAAATATTGCACGAGTAATAGTTAGTAGCAACACATTTTTTGTCAAGCAGAATTTCACCGAAAGATAAAGCCCAAATACTTTATGTTGTCCCTTAGTGACTTTTTTAGGTGATTTGTTCTAGGCATTAATTGTATTCATGAATATAACAAACTATAAAGTTATGTGGATTCCTATTTTTAAAAATTGGCTATGGCGTGGCTTAAGTACATGTTATGCAGCTCTGTCACAATTGTCCACCCTTGGGACACAATCCCTTTGTTTTTTGAATTTAAATAACATAATAAAGATACACAATCTTGTGTTTCATAAATGAACTTGATTTTTGTAGGATGATGCTTTTAAATTTTAATACCTTGTAATGACAGAATTAGTGGTCAGACCTTTTATGTTGAAAGAATGAAAGGTGAACATTGGTGTGGATATTTCTGCTAACATAAAGAGCACGGAGTTCACTGTTAATTACACTCTTTTGGGATAGTGCTCATAAACCCCCCCCCCCTTTAATCCTGATTATAACTTTGAACTTTTGAAGTGTCATGAATTAATTTCTTAAATTTTTTTTTTTTTTTTTTTTTTTTTTTTTTTTTTGGTTTTTGACAGAATTACTCTTATAATCTTTGATAATGTCTTTTGGAGCTACATTTAAATTTACTGAAACCGATGCATATTTTGATTTCCTGAAGAAGATTGTCATTTATCTTGGTGTAGGTTTATAGCGAAGACTTTGTACGGGGAAGAAGATGAAGATGATGCTCCTCAGAACAACTTGGCAGTTGAAGAGCCAAAGTTGCTGGGTCTTCATCCTGTTTCTGGTGAGAAGGTATTAATCAGGAAATTATGGTCTATTCAATCTGTGAATACTGATTTGGGACTGCTTTCTTTCTCCACCCCCCCCCTCTCCCCGGGCAGGCTGCCGCCACAATAATTGTCATTATTTATATATTTATTCAACTATGGTATTTTTTTTAATAGGTCCTTTTGAAGGGAGGCCCTTATGGGTCTTATGTGCAGCTTGGTGAAGACAGAAAAGGATATCTACCCAAACGAGCATCTGCATCTCAGGTTAGTTCATTTAATGTCTTTTCTTATGAGATGTCCTATGCTGTGTTATTATTCCATGTGAGATAAAGACTTTGGAATGGAATGGGTGCATGTATACAACACATTATTTTCATTTAGTTAAGAAAATTAGGCTCTAAGTCAGGATTGATATTATATCAAAGGAGACCTTACTATTGACCATACAATTTTATCCCCCATAGGCTGTAGGCCTCAGGTTAACCTATGTGCCTGTGTTCACTCCCTTACTATCTTCGTTGTTCAAAATAATTTCATGACAATGATGTCAATGTTAGGGGAACACAGAGGAGAGAAATTGTAAAGTCTGATAGTAGAGGCAAGAAAAGAAAAAGATTGGCTAGCCACTAGATAGTATTGGGTTCTTATTATTTCTGGCAATAACATAAAGCTTTAACGAGTATCAAGTGTAGATGTTTTATTTTGTGAAGCATGGTATAAACATGATAAGCCTTTTTTTTTGTTTGGAAACTAATTGAAATTGCCAAGATCCAATCAGTGTGATTGTTTGAATTTTTATCAGAATCAGTTGAATGTTACTGTTCCTGTTTTAATATGATTTATTATATATTTTTCATTCCAAACCCATTGATTTAATATAGTATATACATTAGTGACTTTGGCGAGCGCCTCTGACAATCATCTGGATGTTAGGTTGAATGGTTTTATTTCATCCTTGAATTTGGCTCACAATTTTTTTTTATCATTTCTGCCCCCAAAAGAATTTCCACTGAAACATACATTTGCTGCAAAGGGCCATAATTAAAATATCTGAAGTAATAAGAATTAACAAGAAGAAAACATGAAGGCTGATCTAGAATTGAGCCCTTGTCCCTCCTCTATTTGTGTAATTGTGTGACGGAGACATATGCTGTTCAAGAAGAGATTATGACCTGCATAAATTTTGCAATCACCTCCTACTTTCCCTCTTGTATTCCAACTTTGTATGACGAGCGGATACATCAAAACAGCCTGAGGCAACGTTATTCTCCATTGACTTTATAGAAGTGCTTTCATTAGACTGGCATTACAATACTAGTCAGAATGTTGGGCATTTAGGAAGGAGCATATAAAGAAGATGAATGTAGAGATGGATGTATGGGAACACCTTAAGTGATAAATTTCTGAATGTATGAAATTTGGAGGAAATTTGGAGTTCTGGATCTTGAGGGTAAGATAAGGGAGAATTGGCTACTTTAGTTAGGGCATGTGAGGTGGCAATCAGAGGATGCATCGCTAATGAAGGGGAAATGTTGGATAATAATGATTTCAAAAGAAGTCATGGGAGGTCAAGGATGACTTGGATTGAGGAAATTAAGAAATGCATGAAGAAAGTGGGTTTGCAAGAGTATGTTGATCTGGATATAAGCAAATGGAGGAAGAGGATCTTCGTGGATGCAAGAGATAGATTCTTGGTTTATGCAGCCAACCCCATCCGTTTGGAAATAAGACTTTGGTTTTGTAGCTTATGTCTTTCCTAATGGCATGACTTTGTAACACTATGACGCTTGTGGGATGTTATACATTGTGATTATAGCAGTTTCCACCGTATCTATCATAACCACCTTGTGGAGTATCATTTAACTAATTTTATGCTGGAGAAGCTGTTGACAACAATGGTACTTGGACTTTTCATTACACATCATGTACCCCGACAAGCGACATGGGTATTAGCCGTATAACAACACTTTGACACTTCATTTGGGACAATGTTATGGAAAGTATCTACGTAGTAGAAGTATATAATAATTGCGAAGTCAATTTTTCAGCTTTTAATGACGAGCCGCCAAACCGTTAATCCTCAAATCCTACAAACTACTCTCTATTTTTTTTTTTAAATATAAGATACTCTCACTTTTCATCATAACTTGCAAAATTATCCTCGCATCCAAACATACAATAACTTCTTCCAATCATACTTCGTAGTTCTTAACAGGAACAACCAAAAAAAAAAAAAAAAAAAAAAAATTCTAATCAAATTTGAAAAAATAAATGATAATAATAAATCCGACAGTGTATACTATTAATATACCCCGTGCTTTACGACAGATATGCTCTAGTTCATAAAAAAACTGAGTTAAATACTTGTGAGGACTGTCCTGAGTAACATTGTGACATGTGCTATTTTCAGTGTAATTATCACTTGCTGTGACTTGTGTGCTCTGCATTTTGCTTCTTAGATGGAGGACAATCAAATTCCTTCCACTTTGCTGTAAAGCTCTTTTTTCACAATCAATAAAATTCTTTTTCTTGTTTATTAACTATGCAATTTCTTGATTTACTACAATGGCGATTGAGTATTTAGCATGCTATAGTTTGTATTTGATATTTTTCAGAAATAAATTTTAAATAAAAAGTTCCTAGACTGCTTTTAATTTGGGATCCTTTTCAGATCAAGGATTTGGGCTCAATAACACTGGAACATGCTATCGATTTGCTTCGTTACCCTGTTACACTGGTATATCTCTCTATTCATTAGCTTATATATATATATATATATATATATATATATATATATATATATATATATATATATATATATATATTTTATTTTTTAATTCAGTTTTACCTTTATTTTTATTAGCCTCTTGAACTGCGTATTTTGTGAATATTGCGTCCAGGGAAATCATCCTGTAGATGGCCTGCCAATACAAATAAAGATCTCAAAAACAGGGTTTACCATAAGGCATCGACGTAACATAGCTCCTGTGCCAAAGGTATGTCTTTGATCCTAACTTTTACCTAGTGCTACAGTAACTGGTTAACCTGCTTCTGATGCATGTTCTGAAATGTTTCTTGCTATCATGGAACATCATAAGGCATTTGTATAATATCTTATATCTATTAATGACTCATGATATATGTTCAAAATCTATGAAGTGGTCTTTGTATGGTCAACTAGTTCATGTGACGCCAGTTGACATTTTAGATCTTCCTCTTGGGTATGAAGCATATAGATAAGAGCCTTTTCCGTTCACCATAATGTGTTTATTGTTATTGTTATTGTTGTTGTTGGTGGTGGTGTTGAGCGTCTTTCTACTTGGTATTTAAGATTAAAAATAATGAATTTCATTGGCTGAAGCCATCTGCAACTTTGCTTATCTAAGAAACTATAGAGAATAAGTTTTTTCTATATATATATATATTTGGGCTCATTGCTTTAGTGACTGATGGATCAGTCTGATTTCCTTCATGAATGCAGAGTGTGATCGCTAATGATATTGATATGGAGAAAGCTTTGCTGTTACTTAATGGACCGGATGTTAAAAGATCTGGTCGACCAAAGGGTAAAAAGCGCTTGGAAGAAGAAGAAGCTGTCGATGACATTTAGGATGTTGCCTGAGGTAACATGCTACTACTATACAGACAGACTTTCTAAAAGCTTGTTACTTTTTGAACAAGTATTCAGCTTTCAGGCAATTCAGCAGCGATCATCAGTTTCGAAGAACTGATACACTTACATAACAGCCTGGATATAGCGCGTTGAGCTGCCTAGTAGTAAGATGTACAATTGAAGCAGCATTGCGAGGGTCTATAATCATGTGCTATGTTGAGAAAATTAGTGTTAGATGGTTCCGATTCTTTTAATCATCATTAGCCGCCGGTCCCTATTTTTGGCTTACGGGCATGTTTTAATTGTTTGTCCATAGATTTAGTCTATAAAGTAGACTGTATCTTTAGGGTTATAATCGAAAGAAGTTCCAATTTCTTGATAAATTAATAAATATAGTTGTTCTTTCTTTCTTTTAATTAATATATGCTTTTACGAGTAATTTTTTTTACATACAAATATGTAATAAGATCAATTTAAAATTTAGTGTAATCCTCTTGTTTTACATCGAGAGAGATTTAACAGTGCTTTGAATTCGAAGAAAATCACAAAGAACAACCGAACAACTTCCTCTTTTGGAATTACCTTTTCTAACAAATGTTTACAAAATTAAATCTAAAAAAAACTTTTTTTTTTTTTTTAATTGATCAACAAGAAACTGTCTATACAACAAGAATTTACCTCTTGTACAGAAACTCAAGTTTAATTGTGCTTACAAACTTGTATATATGTATTGATTGAAAATTTTCCTAAATTAATAATTACAATTTCAAAATTTGTTGTGTAAAATTATGCACCACTTGTATTTGTGGATCATCTTTGCCATCTACCTAATGCATTAACCCACTTATTATTGTTTCCGACTATGAAGATTAGGTTTTCTTTATCAAAACATAAATCTATCTTTTTCTTCCAACTAGAGATTTGATCTCGTCAAACCACTAATCTCTACTTCAAAATCTAGTTTCAAATAGAGCCTAAAAGCTTCGTTTTTCCCCTCACATATATTCATGCTATTTGATATGTTTTTGTTACTCTCCACTAAAAGTTGAGCTCTTCCAACTTTCATGAGAAGGTGCACTGCTTAATGAATCCTGCACATTTGAAACACATTTTTATTATTCATTCAAGGACTAGTTTTGAATAATCAATTTTGGTTCATGTAGCCAATCCCACTTATGGGATTAAATTAAGGCTTTGATTGATTGATGATGATTCAAGGACTAGTTTTACATGCATGCAAGTGTGAGATAATGCAATGACATGATCAAAAGGTTAAAGGCATTAATGACACGCGTTGACTTTTATCATAACTTCTAAAAATTCAAACAAGCATGAGTCTAAGAACGGGCACTTACGGAGACTTGGCTATTAGATGATTTAGAATTGTAAGCTCCATATGTGTCGCGAAACGTCATAGCATCCAAACTCTCCTCTGCTATATTTCTTAAAAAGCAAAGTTGAGGCAACACAATCGTTCCGAGGTCGGGCCTATCTCTCCTTCTCAACTCAGCACATTGAAGTGATAGTTTAGCAAATTTTAAAGCCTCTTCAATAGGCCAATCTGTAACTTCTTTGTCCAAAATATCCTTGAATGTTCCTTTCTCAATTGCTCTCTCAACATGGTGTGTTAAGCCCATTGGTGATTTCGCCGTTATCAGTTGCAAAAGCATTATGCCTAGGGAGTACACATCTGATTTCACACCAAGCATACCTATAACAATAAAAACAACAATCACATTGAATAAATTCTAACAAAATTGTAATTGCTAGAAAAGGTCTATTGATCGATGTCTAATATGATTGCATGTTGCAATCACCTGCTAAAGGTATACTCAATTCACCTGATTTTTACTTACAAGAACTTGTCTTATCTAATCTAAACTTATCAAAACATATTAGTCCTTATTAGAACTTATTTTAGTTTTAAATTAAACTTATGTAACTCTTATTAATCTATCAAAACTTATTTCTCCTAAACTTATTTTAACTAAACTTATTTAAACTTGTTTTTTATAAAAATAAGTGAAAATAACCGGGCCTAATAAGAAATTCTCTATAGTAAGATAAAAAAAGAAAAAGTGACAGTTTCTAAGAATTAAAACCAAGCATACCTGTTTGTTGATACTCAGGGTCAATGTAGCAAAAAGTACCAGCAGTGGAGGTCATCCTATACTGCGTAACCTCGTCGGCAACACTCGGGGGAACTAGCCTAGCTAAGCCTACATCACTAATCTTGGCAACTAAGGTGCGGTCTAGGAGAATATTGGCCGGTTTCAAGTCTCGATGCACCAACGGCTCTGGCTTCGTTAGGTGTAGGAATAAGAGGCCTGTGGCAATTTCTGCTGCAATACGAAACCTATGTTGCCAACTGAGTGCCGTGGTCTCACCTCGCCGGAATAGACGATCCTCGAGGCTACCATTGTGCATGTACTCATAAACTAAGCATCCATACTCCGGGCAAGCTCCCAGTAGAAGAACCATGTTAGGGTGTCTAATGCAACTAAGAACTTCAACCTACAAAAAAATTGTCACAAAAAAAAATTCAAATGGTGAAGTATATTCTAATAATAAACTTAAAGTATGTCGATAAAAAACAAATCATGAATTGTATTCCATCCTTTAGGAGAAGGGTTTGATATCACACTAATGTATACTCGACTTGATATAGAGTACAATGCGTTTTGTGTGCGGCTTGCCACACCATGTGGCCGCTTGTAAAAGAACAAAGTAATCCCAATAACACTGACGAAATAACTCCTTTAATAAGTAACCCCAATAACACTAACGAAGTAACTCTATGATGGTTGGCTACACGGTGTGGCTAGCCGCATATGAAAGTTTGTGTATAGCGTATATAACAAGTCATGAACTATAACCATTATCTTAAGTTTTTTTGTTGAATTGATCTTTTAACATGGTATCAGAGCCAGTGTAACAAAAAGGTGAATATGTTTGCTAAATTATTCAGTGTAACAAAAAGGTGAATATGTTTGCTAAATTATTCAGTGTAACAAAAAGGTGAATATGTTTGCTAAATTATTTGTATGAAGATAGTAATTTTGGTTTGGTAGCAAACCTCTTGTTGAAATTGAGATCTTCCTTGAGCAGCATCAGGGCGTAACACCTTAACAGCAACTAATGTGTGATCTAAGTGACATCGAAAAACTGGGCCATATCCTCCTTCTCCAATCTTTCGTGCTTCGGTAAAGTATTCAGTAGCTATTTCTATCTCTTCTATTGTATACTTCCTATACCTTATGGCTGTGGTTATACGATCCACATCCTTGTTCTTTTCATCTACTTCCTTTAGTGCTTTCATTTCGGCACTGATCCTTTTTTGTGCCTCGAGTTCGAGTAGTCTTTTATGTGCTTCCGATGCCTCAATGGATGCCTTTGATTTAGCTTTATTCTTCTCTATGAATGATGTTTCTGTCGACTCCTCGGAATCTTGAGCTTCATCCATTCTACGCTCTTCTTCTACTTTCCACCGTTGGAGCTCAAGGGCCTATAAGTTAAGAATTCCTTCATAAATGTTTTGAATAATCTCAAGCAAGCATATATCTAAGATTTTGATTTTTTTAATTTATTTATACTTTCCACCATACTATAAACTAAATTCTTATAAAAGTTGTTTCATCAAAACAGTTAGAATTAGCCAAAATATGACACCACACGTTGAGGAAGAGATTAAATCATGTTAATGAATAAATAGTCCAACACAAGTTTAGCAAAAAAAAAAAAAAAGGCTTTATTAATACCTAAGTAACTCGTAGTTTCTCTCTTCCCAGTGTTAATAATCATTTTGAATAAAATTGTTCATTTACCTTCTCTAATCACCTACTACATACAAATGCATGTCTTGAGATGAAATTGTGTTGCAAATATTAAAAAAACGAAAGAAGTACGTAATACTAACTAGTCAGCATGTACAAACAATCTTGAAGGATATTCATTAAGGATAGATATAGGAAAAGAGGAAAACCTTTTGTTTTGCTGTAAGTGCTTCTTTGCAAACATTGCTGTACATATTCATTGTTTGCGTTAACTCCATCTTTAGCTTTCTCATTTGAGCTTCTACATCATCCTATAATTTGAAAAGAAGAATCATTAATTATGGATTGTTTCTTAAAATTTTTTGTTTATAAAGTGATATACTACCTTCGTTTTATATTATTTGCAACGGTTAGACATTTTTTACTCACACTTTATGTTAAATCATTAATAATACGAAACGGATGTAGTAATAAGAATGCATGCATTAGGGAAATTTGAACACTATTTAATTACTCGTCTAACTTGTTACAAATATTAAATCAATGCATGCATTTTAAATCCCATGTACAAATTACATACTTCCTATGTTGTTTTCTAGTTACGTCATATCTCTTTTCCTATGGTCGAACTTAGTAAAATTTGATAGCGTTTTTCTACGTACCATTGATTGGGATTGCGTGTTTGATGACCAATTCGAGTTAGAGTTGTCATGAAAAGAGTAATTAGAAAAATTAGGAGGAGGGCTAGACAAAGGCGTAGTGTCCGCAAAGGACCTTCGTTGAGGAGTTTCGTTTATAAAATCATTTTCGGAGCTTGATGATAATCTATTAGTACTAGTGCTCCTCCTTTCTTCAAAAACATCATAGGTTGAAGGAAGCATGCGATCAACACTTGCCCTTCCCGAGCTTACGAATGAGATATCGTTGTCCGATAGGATGTCACCGTAAGATCTAACATGTGGATGTCTACCCCCTCGAGTGAAGGCCGATCTGTAGAAAAAGATCTTAAAATTGTCAGGAGAGTCTTCTTTCAAAACTGAACGAATTTTTATATGACAAGGTCATACTGTTGTGCCAATTTTACATGAATCAAGGAACGTAGTCCCATGTTATATACCTCCTCTGTTTTTTAATACTTGCAACACTTCTCTTTTCACGCTTGTCAATGTACTATTTCAATCGTTAATATCTTAAATTATCAATGTGTAAAAATTATAAAAATTTGATATTATGAAAGTATAAATCGAGATGAGTAAAACAAGATCCCACATGACTATATTTTTCCTAACCAACAACTCACCAAAGGTAGTCAAAGTTAGATATGTGCATAGTGTAAAAGTCAACTGTTGTAAGTAAAAAAAAAAAATGGAGGAAGTAGGAAGGTAAAATAGAGGTGATCAAAGTTAGCCCGGCTTGGGCCCGGCCCGGCCCGATTTTTTTTGGGCGGGTTTGGGAATGCGTTTTTATGCATATTTAGTTGATTTTTAGGCCCGGCCCGAAAAGCCCGCACGGCCAGACCATTGTGGTCGGTTTGGGCACAAAAAAACCGGCCCGAAGCTTGGCCCGGCCCAAGAAGTTGGCATAATATTTTAGCTTCGGCCCGGCCCGCCCAATGATCACCTCTAAGGTAAAAGGACTAGTGGTATTACGAAAACCTAGGACAGTGTCTACCAATTTTAATTTGACATATGAAATTTTAGCTAGACGTTGCACTTACTTAAAATCCATGTCTTCAAATCCATTAAATGGTGATCCAGATGGTGTTGTTTTTTCCGACCCTGGTCAATGATAAAGACGGTGGTAAGTACATATTCTATTTGCAACAAAAATATATACTCTTTATATCAAAACTTTTCAAAAAGGAAAGTTTTCTAAAATTTTTAAAGAACGGAGGAAGTATAAATAATTTAGGTAAAAAGAAACGTTTTATTTTACCGCGAGGAGGAGAAACCGGGGCACTTGTTGGCTGATTCATAATTTGATTTCGAAGAGGCGAAACAATTGGAGGTGGACGAGATGCAGATCGAGTATTTGAGATTTTTCCTACTTTTGAAATTACATAAACGCTACAAAATTCTGGTACTCCTTTTGATACTGCCGTAGGAGTATCTGTCTTGGTGAATTTGCTATATGAGCATTAAGAATTCATGTATATATGTTAGAAAACATAAAGTTAGTCCAAGAAAATAAAAATTATATGTAATTTCAAAATCATTTATTATTTGATTTTTATATTGTACAAGATTGTTTGATACTGCATGAAAAATTTCCGTTACATATTCTAGTACTGAGTATTATGTTAGTAATTTAATAATGCATGACAAAATCATGTGTCAATCACTATTAATGTTTGACTACGTTTAATATTTCCGTTTTAGATCCTTAATTATTTTGACCATTAGGGTTGTATATATCAATCCTTTATTAATCAGTAATGTTTTAAGGTTCTTTACTAATCTCCAACTCTTTAATTTAATAATGTCGATACAAACCTCAAGATCGAATTTCTAGAAGAAGCACCCATGATCAAAACTTCAACTGCGGATTGGGTAACAAACTCTATCAATGCCTTTTGAACATCTGAATCTTCAAGCACGATGTCCCGACATTGTATCTATCCATAAAATTTTCAATAAATTTAAAGAAAAAAAGCTAATAAAAGAATTTTACAAATGAAATCAAAATAAACACCTAAGAAATTTAAACATTGTTTGTTAATCAAGCTTGAGTAGCATTGTCAAACTCAATCATCTTATGATGAATATATGAAATATTTTAGTTTAAAAATGAAGTGTTTCGAGTGTCTAAGTATCCGATAATAAGTATATGACACAAGTATTTGAGGTGAAATGAATATAGTAGAAGTATTATAAATTTTATACGATGATCCTACATATGCGCGCTATTTTTTTTTTTTTTTTTTTTTGAGGCAACTAAAAAATAAAAATTTCATATCAATCTTGATTTGATTTTTCATTTTTTACTTATTTGTTGTTTAATTGCAAGAATGGAGCGCAAGTACCTACATCTTTCCTCGTGCAAAAACAACGAAAGGGGAGGAACAAATCCTTTGTTTGTTGATCCCATTGTCTACCTACACAAGTGTAGAAATATATAAAGACCATTGATGCAAAAGGGCAATTTACATAAAATCATGTCTAATTATCAATATATATATTCAAAATGTCAACCTTAGCTTACATTTCATAATTCTATCAATAGACGAATGTAGTACATTATAGATGCATACATATATTCAAAATGTCAACATTTCATGAATTTATCGATCGATATAGTGATTAACCTTATAAACTATCAGTAGTCATGGTCAAAATTATGCATTGATTTCCGAAAATCTTACACTTACCATTGATAACAATATGGGGAGAAGAGCCATAAGAAGGCCTAACTTTAATATGAACAAGCACAACTGTTTGCCCTCTTTGAAGAAGATTATCAATTGCCCATTTTAGAGCATGTTGACTTCCTTTATCCCTGTCTATTGCAACTGCAACCAATTGATTTGATGTATTTCTTTTTTCTGAATTTTCTTTTGAAAGCCACATTCTTTTATCAATCTTTACAAACTCAAATCCTTAATTTTTATTATCTTCTACACTATGTAATCATCCCCCCTTTTTTAAGGTGTTGTCCTAAAAATTTTGTAAAACAAAAAAAATGTTTCTTTTGTCTCCAGTTATCTACTAGAATAATCCGATTTCAATCCTATAGATAGATAGATCGAAAGATAATCTATCCCTTTATTTTATTCATGTTTAATGGGAATTGATATTTTGACTTTCACAATCACCCACTAATTATTGTTTTAGTGGGACAATCTCTCTTTTCTTTGTTAATTCACTAATCTCCCCTTAAAACTAGCCTAATTTTCTTCATACCCACTAGTATGACACATAAAAAATTTTCTTTGATATAAATGTTTCTTCTCATAAATATTTATGCCTTATTTAATTTCTATTATATCTTCCTTGTATCTCATATATTATCGTCACATGATAATTCACCTAGATCATTTCACATTTTGACATACTATACATAATTTTTACCGATAAATACCCGCGAACCTATTTTTTTGGGCTAATCCGGATTCGAGACTCAGAACCCATCATTTATGGAAGCAAATGATTACAAGTGACTTTTTAACATTAAGAATCTATTTTAATAAATGAATAGTATAAAAAAACAATAATAATGCTTATATAAAACATGAAATGTTTTTTTTTTTTTTTTTTTTTTTTTTTTTTTTTACCAAAATTTTTAAAATATAATACAAGGGAATGGTTGAGTGCTTATTTGTTTTAAGCTAGTATAACAATGAATATTTTAATATAGAGTTGCGAGGTGGAACCAATTTTTTAATTTTTATTTTTTTATTTTTTTTGATTTTTTTTTTGATGATTAAATGAGTAATAATCATCAAATTGAGCAAAAAATAAACTATCCTTAGGTGCAAAGTGTATGCACCCGGATGTACATAAAAATCTCTTTTGTGCGATGCATGGTTTACAAATATTAATACTTAAATTTCTTTAAGCAAAACCTAATAATATCCTTAGATGCAAAATGCATGTTTTTTTGTTTTTTTTTTTTTAAATTTTTTTTTGGGCTCATGTGATGATTTCTTTCAAATTCATGACACGACATGATAATAGTGAAATACTCCATTCGTATCTTTTATAATTGCAACACTTTGATCAGCACGGATTTTTAGTCGCTTGAGTTGAATTTACTAAAATATTGTGTAGGTGGGATTTGTTGGGGAATCAAAAGATGATTAAAAAATAGTGATATTGAATGAAAACTTTATGTAAAAGTAATAAAATGTGTGAGTGGGGTAGGAGTGGGGATTGTGTGAAATGAGAGATATAACAAAATGTTGTGGAGCATTTCCATTAAAAAGAGTGTTGCAAATTTGCAATTGAAAAAAATGATTGATTATAAAAAGTGTTGCAATTAAAGAGGTAATCCAAACGATTTCTCTAGGCAAAAAGTAAACAAAATTTGTATAAAATTCGGCGCGTTAGAGTATCCCACCACGACAAATGTGTTATGTCACGACAAATCGCATTGTGTCGCGAGCGACGCACCTGCATCTTGACGTGACATACTTCCCTTTATTCGATTCAAATTCGAACACCTAAATTCAATATTTAGGGCATTGCTAGCTACCGAGGACTCCATATCAGCGCCCGACTCATACTCGATATACAATTCTATCGTGTTTACACTTCTTTTATTTGTATATTTTTGGTTGGATTTAATAGCAGAGAAACTTAATTCTCCTTGATTTTTTCTAATTATTTTCTTTTAGAGAAAATTAATTTTCCTAAACTCTAATTTTAATTTCTTTCTTTTGGGAATATTTAATTTTCCTAATTTCTAATTTTCATATATTTCTTTTTGGGCAAACTAAATTTTATAAATATGTTTTCTATCTCTTTATTTATTTATTTATTTATTTTCTACGATAATGTTGAAAACCCTTCTTTTACTGATAAATAATGAAGGATTTTTTTTTTACATCAACTTATACAAACACTTGTACTCAATAACAAGCACAACTAATTTGCTAACTCAATAAAAAAAAAAATTGGCTAAATAAATGTACAAATCCACGAAGTAATGCAATCGGGTCAAATGTACAAATGTAATAATCTACATTAGTAAAGTACAATAACATAAGTCAAGTCACGTCTGTACAAAGTCAAAAATCCCTCAATAAATAACTCTTCCAAGGAACTCTCAAACAACTCATCAGCATAGCCGCCTGTGTCAACGTAGGCAGAATGTCACCTAAAGGGCCAAAGATGCTCTCCATCATTGTGTTCATGGAGTGAGATCTCGACCGACCTCCGCACCCGTAGGGCCCAACATCCTAATTGGTGGCCCGCTCCACACAGTCAACTGTGAGCCGGAGCCTTCGAATTCTTGGAACTGCGGTGGAAAAAACTGTATCTCCATTGGCATCCCCCCCCCAGAAGTCTGAAGCTCGGGATGAAGCCTACTGTAAGGAGTAAGCATCGTCGACGATGACCTACTGAATCTTGAAATCGGCACGAACTCCTGAGGAGGTTGCGACAACTGCAACTGTTGAGGTACAAGTTGTTCCTTGCTTGGAGGTTGCAAAAGAACGTCCTGCTTAAACGATTGATGAGGTCGAAACTCGTGATGCGGCTGAAGCTGAGGCTACCTTTGGAACTCTAGAGAGGATTGACAATGACTCGCTCTTGCTTTGTCCGACTCACAATGCCTTGGACGAGAACGAGATCGATGTCAATGTCGTGGCTAAAATGAAACAAGATATAGTTAGTAGGAAGAAATGAAAGCAAAATTAAAGTACACAAAATAATAAAGATATTATACACGTCGGACGTCCTCAAAATCATTGTGACACATCATTTGACACTGCAACTTCATCAAGCTGTACTTGCAGGCATCAATGATGTTCATCAATCTCATCACCCCTTCGCGCGGCAGCTGTGAATCAAAAGAGAATAATAATTTAAAAATGTTAGTTGAATATTCAAATACACAATCAATGCAATAAAGATGAGACTCACCAGCTCTAGCTCCTCTGGAAGTGATTCCTAGGTCTGTTGATATCCCTCCGGGGCCTCCGGGAGGTGCTCTTCCATATCCCCAATTGGTCCTCGATACTGAATTGATCGACTCGGAAGCTCGAACATCCCACCACAGCAAGGACCCTACAAATCATTGGATAATCATGTTATCAAACAATAATGGGGCTACAAACAAAGCCATGTGAAAAACTAAAAACCTCTTAGAAGCGAACCTCTTGGAAGCGGGGAGCTGAGGCTAACCTCAAAAGTATCTCCGTGACGTAGTCCCGGTCCATGTAGACCAACTCGCGCCAAGAGGTTAGAGAAGGACCCCTGTTGGATATTTAGAGTGTTGATGGTTGCGCGATCGCGGCCATGTAGGAGCGCCCGCGCAAGTTAAGTGCGGCCGCGCAGAGAGCGCGCCTAAATCGCGTACCTCTCTGGAATTTGGAACTTTGGAAGGGTAAGGTTGGCGCGCCCCGCGCGTCAGGTCGCGTCTAAACCGCGCCCCCTTCTGCCTTCCTGTGGAAATTTCGCATTTCTGATGAGGAGCGCCCGCTCCACCTGATGGCGCGCCCGCGCCTCCTGGTGGAGCGCCCGCGCCTCCCTGTTTTGCGGTTTTTTCTGACGGTTGAGTCTTTTATTAAAAGGATTATTTCGTGAAGAAATATGACACAGATTTTCTTCATCTCCCTAAGTATTATTCTCCACACTTTTCTCTGAAATTTCTTGCAAACCTTTGTGAGAAAACTCTTTCAATTATTCCAAATTGTGTGAATTTGTCATCTTTAACTCGATTCTTAGTGCAAAGAACGATTGGCTGTCTTTTGTATCTCAAAGAGTATTTCCGGATTAAACCCAAGCACCATTGTGGGGGAAATTAAACTCTTTAGAAAAGTGTTCACACGCCTAAGACAGTGTATCAAGGATTGAGACTCAAGCAATCATAGTATTTTTTATGTTCATGTTCGTTCTTAAAGGCTTGGAGTTGAGGCAAGTGTAATATCTTTCACATTAGTGTATTTCTTAGTATTTTCTGTAATACTTTGATAATTTGGTGTTTGGTTGTAATATTTTGATTAATATTGATTGTTGTATAATCTAGTTGAATTATACTTCATTTTAGGTTTTGTTCCCACATTGGTTAGTAGTTCTTGTTCTTGAATTACTTGAAAACCTAACAACCCCTACCATCGACTATAGCGAAGATGCTCTGGCGATCCATCGTCGAAGCTGGCGGATCATGAAGGACCACGAAATAGTATGTGTTGTGCTGGTTGGTGACCCTCTCACCCAGGTACCAAATTGGGAACCGAAACCCGAGAAAAAGCACGCGATGGGTCGAGAGATAAAAAACGTACTCGAACCCCTCAATACCACCCATAGTATCCCAAGGACGATATCGTACATTGAACCTTGGCTGAAATAAAAGACATGTTGTAAGACACAAACGGAGATAAAAAATTACTAAGAAAAAAAGACAATGTTCAATACTCACGTTGGCACAACCAACACGATGTAGCATCCCTCTCAAAGAGGCCACGGAGGTGATCGCAAACATACCTCATTGTCGCTTGCTTGCTCCTATCGGGAACGAGCGTGTGGCCCCAGTAGCTCAGGTCAGGGCCAGCGAGGGAGAATACTCATAGCTAGAACCATAGCTGCAGCAAAGCAAAACATAAGATTTCAATTTTGAACTTACATAAACGAAAGACAAAAGGAGAAATTATACCTCTACAACTCTCCAAAGGCTCCTCACGGTGACCTCAGATGTATCGTCAACTTGACGGCAGGCCTGTCTCAAGGAAAGAAACGTGTTCGCATAGCCGAGACCACCCCAGTCATAAGAGCCCACGTCGGCAAGAACCACAAGAGACGGTAAGTACCGAAGCATGACAAAACTCCCCTTATTAGGAGAAAGCGTGCTAGAAAGAAACATTAACACAAAGATTCGGACCCTTTGCTCTGCGGTGGCTCGAGGGTGGTCAAAACCCTCTAAAAGTGTCGCCGCTGAAATCATCCTCGTACTCTGCTCACTGTCCTCTCGGCCTCGCAACACCTCAACGATGGGACCTAGTTGGTCCAAAACCGAAGGAGATGACAGTCTCATCTCCACATCCTGCTGCACGGGGATCAAGCTGAATTGAAGCCCACTGATCATGCTGAAGTCAACTGGGGTCACTGTCATCTCACCCCAAGGAAATTGGAATGTATTCGTAGTATCCCAAAAATAATCCAATAAATTCCAAACTATCGTGGGTCCACTCTCACGAGGACACGCAAAATCGGTGACAGATCGCCAAAAGTCGGTAAGACCGCACAATAACCACAAAGAGCAAGTCTTGTCATCGGCCATGACACACTTGTATAAAGTAAGAAAAAGCCTCTCAAAACCAGAGTCGCGGTGCTGCAAAAGATTATCAACCCGCCCTATGACATGTCGATGACAAATGTGCTACTCCGGACAATACACCAACTTGTGTGGCTCCCAAGACGACAAAGTCCACACTCTCCGACAAGATTGATGTGAATTGCGAGGTGTCTGCTCCTCTTCGAGGATCGCTCTAGTAGGATGGTCTTCTTGGTAGGCTCTCCTTTGAGCCCTCGAACCAGTATCACGATTTCTACTTTCGGGCATGCTATTTTCCAAATATTTCATGAAATGCCACTGAGCAATTTCAAAATTCACCAAATGCCATGAAGGTTTTCGAAATTCACCAAATGCCATTGACAAATAGCACATTGACACCCCGTGCCATTAATGAGGTCTGGACGTTAGTTGGATGTTACTGCAAAAATACCATTTTTCCCTTTAATGTATTTAATGGCGCCATAAAGCACACTGACCCTCTGATTCCTCGATTATCAAATATTAATGTTCTTCCTTAACTTCTCCCCTGTTCTTCGAGGTTTTACCATCATTCAAACCTTCAAATTTATGAACAAGGAAGAAGCGTACCGTAACCACTGAACGTCCTTCGCAACAAGATTCAAGCTTTGGTTGTTGTTGATTCTGGGCGAATCAAAAAGCGGTCACAAGTAGTGGAAGAAGTAGAAGGAAGTTGATAGTTCTGAATTTTTTTCTGAGGGATTGGAGATAGCACCCAAGGTAATAATCTCTCTATCGATCTTCATTTCGTGTATTGGTTCTGGTTATTTTTGCGAAAATTGAGTTAGGGTCAGGGTTTTCTCAAATGATCAGTGTAATGTGTTTATTTGAATTGACCTTTGTGAAATATTGTGAATAATCATGTTCAAAACCTCAATTGTGTGTATGAATCTGGCAATGTGTGTATTGGTATGTTATGGTTTGTGTTTTTTTCCCAGTATTTGAGTCCTAGAAATGAAATTTTGCGAGTTGATCAGGATATTTTCTCAAATGATCAGTGTAATGTATTTATTTGAATTGATCAGTATGTGTTTGTTGATATGAATGATGTGTGTTGATGGTCAGTAAAGTAATATGTCATTTGTTGTTGATAGGATGAGTACAATGTGGCTTGATGTTCGTTACAAAGATCAGGGCTTTGATGTATTCATTGAGGATACTGACATAACTAGTCTAATGGACTTGTATGAGTTCATGTTTGAGGATTCTGTGAAGCAAAATGTGATCCTCCCTAAATACTTTAGTTTGTATGTATTGCCACCTAGAACTAATAGAAAGTTTGATTTATGTGGGGATAGTCAAATGCTGAAAATGTGGGAGTGGTATGAAGGTAGGGAAACAATAGAAGTGTTCTTAGAGGAAAAGGGTAGTCCTAGTTGTGGTGTTTAAGGATGCTGAAGCAAGTTGGCTAAAAAGGGTTAAGGCATTGGCTGAGAAGGCTAGATTAGATTAGGAAAAGGCCTAGAGGATGGCTGAAGAAGAGGAAGCTGACAGGGAGCTTAGGGAACAACAACATTTTACAGTTGCATTGAGGTTCCTGTTGTTAATGCTGATGACTCAAATGTTGAGTATTTTAGAGTGTTTGACACTCAAGTAGCTGATGAGGTTTTCCCTGGGGCATCTCAGCCTGAGCCTGAACAAAGTACTCAGCCCTCAACTCCACCTAGACACTCTAAAGCAACATCTCCTATGAACCAGCCCAAAACCACATGCTCTAGGAAGAAAATGACTCCTAGGAAAAGGAAAAGCACACCAAAAAAAAGGCTAACTCAAAGATCCCAACCTTCCCCTCAACCACAAACATCCCAACCTTCTGCTGAACCAACAGCAGTGTCACCACCAGTTTCTCCTGAACCAGAGACAACACCAGTTGTATCTCAACCCCAACCTCCACCATCTGCAGCAGCAAAAAAGGAGGTAGATCAAGACCTGAGGGATTTTGGTAAAAAAAAAGTGCTTCAAAAAAGGGGGAAAGTGTTACTTTAAGGAGATAAAAAAGGAACAGAGCAACATATGATGTTGTGGGAAATGAGGAGAGGTCTGATGAATCTAGCAGTGATGGTGATAGTGAAGATGATGATTACATACTACTATCTGGCAGTGAAGAAGAAGATGATGAGGCAGATATTGGTGAATTCATAGAGGATGAGACAGAAATAGATTGCCTTCATGATGATATTCCTGACATGCAATTTGAGGATTACCTTGATGGCAGTTCAACCATGGATAAGACCTATAAGAATGGTAAAATTTGGAGCTATCAAGAGTTTGGATCCATCAGATTAGAGTCATGGTTGATATTTGGAGACAGACAATCATTTCTTGATGTGTTCAAGGACTATTGTGTACAGGAAGGATTTGGTGTTTATGTTGAAAAGAGTGACAAAACAAGATTGATAGCAAGGTGTGCTATAGAGAATTGCAACTGGAGGATTCATGCCTCCACAATGATGGACAAGGTTAGCTGGGCAATCAAGAGTTTGACAGGGGAGCACAGAAGTTGTGGGAGGTTGGAAAGAAACCCAATAGTGAGTTCTGAGTGGCTGTGTAGGCATCTGCAGTCAGACATTGAAGCCAATCCTGACATTCCAGTTGAGTCTTTACAGAGAATCTGTATGGAAAGGTTTAGGATTGAAGTCAAGAAAAGGCTGTTGTACAAGGTCAGGGCAATGTCCAAGGAGATCATCTATGGACATTTTGGAGAGGCATACTCACTGTTGCCTAGGTATGCTGAAATGGTGAAAGAGACTAACCCAGGTAGTTATGCTCTTGTGACTTGGGATGAACCTACTGCAACTGAGCCTCCAAGATTCAAGGCTTGTTTTTTTTTTCTTTTGTTGCCCAAGTTAGGTGATTCTTAAGAGGCTGCAGACCTTTCATTGGCATTGATGGGGCCCATCTAAGTGGACATTTCAAGGGAATATTATTAACTGCAGTTGGATTGATGGGAACAATGAGATTTTTCTCATTGCCTATGGAGTGGTTGGTTCTGAGAGTGTTGACAGCTGGGGGTATTTTCTGAGGAATTTGAAATGCGTTTTTGAGAAGGTAGGGTGCAGGAAAGATGATTGGACCTTCATCTCTAACAGAATGAAGGTAAGCCACCTGGAAACTAGTTTGTGACATGTGATTTACTATTTTTTCACTACAAAAAAATAGACATTTAGCAACAGGTCAAATCTGTTGCTAGATTGTATTTTTCTGTCGCTAAATATAGGTAGCGACAGATTTTGAAACGGAATTACTCCGTTGGTAAAACTGTTGTCGCTAAATGAGACTAGTGACGTTTTATTTATTTTCCGTTGCTGAACTTAGCAACTGATTTTTATTTCCGTCACTGGTTTTAGCAACGGATTTTTATTTCCGTCGCTGGTTTTAGCAACGGATTTTTATTTCTGTCGCTGGTTTTAGCAACGGATTTTTATTTCCGTCGCTGGTTTTAGCAACAGATTTTTTTATCTGTTGCTGGTATTAGCAACGGAAAAAAAAATCCGTCTCTAAATTTAGCAACGGAAAAAAAAATCCGTCTTTAAATTTAACAACGGAAAAATTATTTTGTGTCTATATGTAGATGCTATTCGGTTCGACCTCACTCGGGTTAACCCGAATCGGCTTTGCATGTAAGACTCCTTAAATCCCTAATCTCAAGAATCGCAATAGGTAGGAGTCGAATCCGTGACCTCATAGTCACATTGTGAAACTCTTACCAGCTATAGCAAATATTATTTGTTTACTTCTATGCACATAATTGATAATAAGTGAAAGAAAAATTAGAAACGGAATTTAAAATCCGTCTCTATTTTAGAGACGGAATTTAAAATCCGTCTCTAGTTTAGAGACGGATTTTAGTTTACATAATTCGTCGCTAAAGTAATATTTTACATAATTCGTTTTGAAAATAATTTAGAGACGGAATTAAAAATCCGCGCTCATATCAGCAACGGAAAAATAAAATCCGTCTCTTATTTAGCAACGGAAAAAAAAATCCGTCTCTAATTTAGCAACGGAAAAAAAAAATCCGTCTCTAAATTTAGCAACGGAAAAAAATCCGTTTCTAATTTTGCAACGGAAAAAAATCCGTTTCTAATTTAGAAACGAATTTACAATTCCGTTTCCAATTTAGAGACGGATTTTTTAATTCCGTCTCTAATTTAGAAATGGATTTTTTAATTCCGTTTCTAAATTAATTTAGAGACGGATTTTTTAATTCCGTCTCTAATTTAGAAACGGATTGAATTCCGTCGCTAGAATTCCGTTTCTATATAGACATTTTTTTGTAGTGTTTCCTTATGTTGAACTCTCAACCATTAAACTATTTTCTTTGCAGGGTGTTGACACATCAATTTATGAAGCATTCCCCAAGAGTGTGTTGCCAGCACCTGTACATGAACTGCAAGGCCAATGGTTTTAGTAATTCAGCCTTTCATAAGCTTTTCTGGATAGCAGCTGATGCATACAATGAGTATGTATTCAGTAAAGCAATGCAAAAGATTCAAGAGTACAATCCTAAGGCTGTTGAATACTTAGAGAGCTGCATTGAGATCTGGTCAAGACATAAGTTTGATCCTGCACTCTGTTTTGACCATAACACAACAAATTTTGCGGAGTCTTTCAACTCATGCACCAAGCCCTTCAGAGATCTACCTGTTGTGAAAATACTTGAAGGTATTCACTTCCACTCAATAACAACTTGCATTAAGACAAGTCCCCTGTTTCTTGTTTTCATAATGTCTTTGCATACTGTTTTGAAGCTATAAGGCAATGGGCATGAAGAGGATTGGCTCAAGGTTTGACAAAGCTGCAAGCATGGGGGATATGGAGCTGACTGAATATGCAGCCAAGATTCTGCAAACAAGATCAGATGAGTCCAGGTTGTGCTATGCAACCCCCTGTGGTGGTGATGAGTTTGAGGTGAGAGACCAACTTGTGCATTTTCCCATCAAGTTGAACACTGGCAGTTGTGGTTGTGGGAAGTGGCAACATTCAGGACTCCCATGCAAACATGCACTAAGGGTGATTTACATCAGAGGCTGCAACCTACAGACTTTGTAGCCCCTTGTTTCAAAGGGAAGGCATACAAGCTCACTTATGCAGAGCATATGCACCCAATGCCTGACCTATCTCAATGGCCATCACTGAACCTGCCTAACATACTACCACCATTGGTGAAAAGAGCTGTAGGGCGACCAAAAAAGCAAAGGAGAAGAGGGCCAAATGAAGCAAGGAAAGGGAAGAGGCATTCAACAGTTAAGTGCAGCTTATGCAAAGAGTTGGGGCACAACATGCTAACTTGTGCATCAAGGAAAAAAAGCGCTGTAACTAAAGCAAGCACATCAACCACCTCCTCTCAACCCAAGAAGAAAATAAACAGAGCAGCATGAATGCACAACCACTCATGTTTTTAATGCACAGCCAGTTTATTCATGTCATTTTTGAACATTAACAGTTTAGTGTGTGCTGTGTTGTCTAGATTCTTTTGACATAGCCTTGTAATTTAAACAGGAAGCAATCTTTTGGGAACATGATTTGAACAACAAACAATATTTTGGGCACATGATTTAATTTCCCTCTTTATTAAATTTCATTGCAATTACAATAGTTCACTTCATCATTACAATCACCACTATTACACACATCAGTACCCCTAATTTAATACTACAATCGAGCACTTTTTGCTGTTGCTTGATTTTCTTCTTCAACTGTTTCAATTCTTCATGCAAATTGCTTTGTCCTGAGCCATCCCTTGCATAACAGCTTCCCCTGACTTCCCCTACTCTGACCTTCTTCATGCATCTGAACCTTGCACCATTTGAAGCTATCACATGAATCACACTTATAATACAACCTTTGTGGATTAGATGTTGACTCCGAGCTTCTAATTGCATATTTCCTACCACAATTGCAAAATTTATTTGGAATCTTGACATATGCATACTCATGTTTTGAGGAGGATGTGTTTGATATGAAGCTCATGATTATGCAAAAAAGATCTGCTATGTGTGTTTTAGTGCACTATTTATATAGCAAATTGGGTGCGATGACTACATTTGCCCAAAAAAAATTCAAAAAAGGTCACACAAACTAGCCGTTACACTGAGTATGTTTACAGGTATTTTGTGTAAATATTTACAAAAGTAATTGCATTTGGTGAAATATATAAACTCCTTAATGGCATTTCATGAAATAAGATTTTCAGTAACGGCCAACTAACGTCCAGACCTCATTAATGGCACGGGGTGTCAATGTGCTATTTGTCAATGGCATTTGGTGAATTTTGAAAACCTTCATGGCATTTGGTGAATTTTGAAATTGCTCAGTGGCATTTCATAAAATAATCGTAATTTCTAAACAACTAAGAATAATATTCAAAGTCAATTAAAAGTTTATAAGCACTGTTATGTAACTTATGGGGCTCCCAAAGTACTGTATTTCTCCCTAACTAATTAATTAGAACTATATGATCATTTCTAACACACACTAAAATTTCCAGATGGTAAAAATTAGCTAAATATCTAATACAATAATAATACAATTCTCATAGTCGCATGATACTATGTTCTTCCTAACAATACAATGCTCATAGTCGCATGATACAAAACAGAGCAATTTTCAACTTCAAGATCTAAACACAAAAATAACATTTACAAGATCTACAACACCGTCATCATCATTTCAAGTGCAAAAGAGCAAGCAAAATATAAAAACACAAACATATTCTTCACACAACATACTACTTCAAAAATGGCAAATTACTCATTTCTTCACCAAATCAAACAAAATTGGTATCAAAACGCTCACAAACATAAATACATCAATATACAGATAAAGTAAAATAAAATAAAATAAAGCAAGAAATTTCAACAAGAATTGAGTAAATTTGAAAATCCCCAATTTGGGTTTTGAAGCTTTCACCCACAAAAACCAAGCCATTTCAAGCAAATTTAAGCATAATTTCATGAAATTCTTACATGGTTGTGGAGTATAATAAAAAATTTGAAGCAAGGTAGAAGATTTATGTGAATTTAAGCAAAATATTTGAGAGAAAATGAGTAAAAACATGAAACAAATTGGAAAAATTCACGGGAATAATCCCACCTTTAGGTCATTCGTTTTTAATAATCCCACCTTTCATTTATTTTTTAATAATCCGACCTTTACCCCCCATTCTTTTTTATTGGTCCCGAGTGACCAGTAACCGGTTGAAGAGGTAATTTTTTTTTTAAGTTTATTTTACACGTGTCACAATTTGATTTGTCAAAAATAAAAAAAAATAATAAAAAAAAGAAGTAAAATCAAATAAAAAAACCACCACCACCATTTCAGCCACCACCATCCCCACACACCACCCAAACTCAAACCCCGGAACCACCACCCCATCCAGCCTTGAAACCACCGCCACTAAGAAACCACCGCACCGACTAAGAAACCACCACCCCAGCCAGCGCAACCCCAAAACCCCTTCGAAAAATCACAACCCAGCAAACCAACCCCTTCGAAAAATCGCAACCCAGGCCACCAAACCAACCCCTTCGAAAAATTGCAACCTACTAAACCAACCCCTTCGAAAAATCGCAACCCACCAAACCGACTAGGAAACGGCGTGAATCGAGATCGGGGGAGGACGGAGCGGTCGGAATGGGGGATAGGGAAGGCCGACGCAGCTGGAAAAGGGATGGGGGACGAGGAAGGGGATGGGATCGGGATGGGAAAGTGGTTTACGAGGGGAGGGGGCTGGGATCGGTACGGGAAATGGGTTTTCAGGGGAGGGATCGATTGCGACGCCGGCGTCGGAGCTGTCGTAGGGGGCTGGGTGGTCGGAGTTGTGGGGTTGGGGATTGGGCTCAGGGGAATTTTTTTTTTTTTATGAAACAAGTGTTTTCTTAATTAATTAAGTATAATTTTTTAATTTTTTTATATATTTTAGGCCAATTAGATTGTGACACGTGTCATGTAACTTGCTATAGCAAGTCAAATGACCGGTTGGGACCAATAAAAAATAATGGGGGCTAAAGGTCGGATTATTAAAAAATAACTCAAAGATGGGATTATTAAAAACGAATGGCCCAAAGGTGGGATTATTCCCATGAATTTTTCCAAACAAATTTGCTAAACTACTTTTAGCTTGATGTATTTGCGAGTTGTTGAAGTTATAAATTTGTGACCGTCCAAAAATAATTATTTAATTTTGCAAAAATTTATTAAGCATGGAAAAATTTGCCAATTGCAGTCATTTAAAGGTTGTATTTTGTAAATTACAACCATTTAAAAAAATTGCAAATTGCAGCCCAATAGTACTAATAAATTGTAAATTGCAACCCAATTCAATTTTTTCATCGATTTGCGTGCCGAAATATATTCCGTTAAGGTTTTAGGAGTCATTTTAGTCCTTAAGGATCCAAATTTAGCTCGGGATTGACAAAAATCTAAAATAAATGCCTCATTTTGCATGTAAAAAATATATCGATTTTTGTGCAACTATTTTTTTGTCGTGAAAACGAGGCCCTTACGTTAATTTTTTGTCAATTCCGAGCCCAATTCGGACCCTTAAGTGCTAAAATGGCCCCTAAAACCTTAACGGAATATTTTTCGGCACGCAAATCAATAAAAAAAATTGAATTTGGTTGCAATTACAATTTATTAGTAGTTTTGGGCTGCAATTTAATTTGCAATTTTTTTTTTTTTAATGGGTGCACTTTGCAAAAGAAAAACTTTAATGACTACAATTGGCAAATTTTCTTTGAGCATATTAAAAGACATAGTACCTGAACCATAACCGGTTCTCAATTTCAAAGACCTGCTCAATAGGTTTCAGTTCCGATTCATATTTGCAACAGGTTACAATTCCAAGAATTTCAAGGTACCCTATTATGCTCACCCCTAGTTGTTGTAAGGTTACACAGTGAAAGTAAGTAGTCTAGATATTTTTTTTGTTAATCTATTAATTATTCTACATGTTGTGATTTCTTTGTTGAGTATCATGCTTAGGGTCGTTTAATTATTATTATCATGTTAGGCGTTATATTAATCTTGTTAGTATCATACTTTTGATTTTATTAATAATTGTTAATATCGTTAATATCATTTTTAGGATGATTTCATTTCTTGGCTTAGCTATGTTGATTCCAATGTTTTATGTGAATTTGTTTATTGTTTTAAATACCAATTGAATGTTAATTAAGACATGTAATTGCAAATCATGACTAATAAGATAATTTGGACGATCAATTAACATAATCTAGTTTGGAGTAAATGAATCTTTGTTTATATGTTTTTTTGAATTGCAATTAGTACATGTTGCAATAAGAATCAAGGCCAATTAGGACGAAATTGTCTTCTTGATGCAATTTCATACCATCATCCCCGACTCCTCTTTTGTATTTCGTGACAACATAGATCAGAGTTAACAATCTAATGGATTGTGAATGGGGTGTAACATTCATGGATTAAATAATGTTGCCTTCGGTATTATCCCTTTTGTGGTTGTCTTTAATGATATATGAACTATTTACAAGTTCCGTAGAAGATATGTTGACAATTCCCTAATTTATCCCTTGTCCCTATAATTTATTAGTCAAATTCACCACTTTATTTGTCAAACATATCCACATACGTTAAGATATGTTGATCTCTATAACATCTATAAACACATACTCGTGTCCAACATAGATCCTGAGTTCAAGTAAGTCCCCTATATTTAACTTCAACTTTGAATGTCATATATATATAATAAAAAGAATAAGCAGAATTGTATCTGCTTGCTTTTATGGTTTCATTGCCCACTATGAGTGCAAGGTCATACATGTCACTTGTACATATATATATCCACAGTAAGTATATACGATTATTTTGTTAAAATTTATGAACCTTGCTAAATCTAAACATCGTTACATAGAAAATGAACAGATAAATATAATCAAGCAATTGTACAATACAGAACAGAAGATGTGTCCTGTGGCCCCTGCATGTCTTTTAATTCCTTTTGTAATTCAAAAATTAGATTCTTTCCACTTGGTAAAATGTAGAATTATACAGTAATACATGTAATCAAGTAGATTCTATATTGTCTTAAAAATTTTATAATCTCAGTACTGTCAAAACGGTTTGACATTTGGTTTCGGTTTGGTTTGAAATCGGTTCGGTTTGAAATCGGGTCGGTTTGAAATCGGTTCAAGTGTCTTACGGGTCGATTTCAGTTCGATTTGAATAATTATCGATTCGATTCGGTTTCGGTTTATTCTTGAGCGGTTTAAATTCGGTTCGGATTGTAAACGGTCTGGGTAGTAAACGGTTTGGTGCAGACGGACCGGTTCAATCGGTTTCGGGTTAGAAACGGTTCGGTTCTTTTTTGGTTCAGTTTTATTTTAATTCGGTTTATAACTGATTCGGTTCGTTAACGGGTTCGATTCTTCTACGATTTAACATTATTCGGATCGGTTTTATTTCAGATTTACTAAATTACGGTTCGGGTCTGTTTTTGATTTCAAAAATTGGTTTTTTATCGAGTCGTTTGGATTCGGGCAATTAAACGGTTTTGGTTTGAAATTTGATAGTAGTTTATAACTTTTTGCTGGTTAACAAGTTTTATATCAAGCCGAGACTTCATCACTTCATATTTAGGCATCATATTATATACAAATTCTCATTAATTTTATAAATACATATCATGTTATGTTTCAAGTTTAGCCATACTGATCTTATTAGTTTATTACGAAGTTGATTATAAGAGTTTAGTGCATTAATGTATTGTTGATTTACTATCAGATTATTATCTGCTTCTTATTTGATCATTTAATTAATAGTGTCATAATCATGATTTGATGAGTTGTTGTGACATCGAAATTTGCAATTTGGTATTCGATACTTAATTAGTCAACAAGACTTATAATTATGACTAGTTTATCATTATATATTTGCATAAACTTATATATGAAAATATTACAAAGTAGTTTGATTTGTATAATGAAAGAAAACATTAATGATTAAGAAGGTAATATTGATTTTTTTCAATCGATTATACATACACATAACATCTAACCATCTCATATTCACATAGTTAAATATTTATTAGTATAAAGTTATGCATTAGTAACATTATTTTGACTGGATCAATAATTTGAGTTGTAATCTTAAGATTAGCTAAATATCATTGTTCGTGTAGTTCAAAGTATAAGAGAGGGATGTCTCTCCAAAAACGGCCCGCTTTTGTGATCAGGTAATACAACTTCAGAGAAAGTTGCATTTCCAAAGGTCACAAATCTCCATATAATTACATAAAAAAAAAGTGTACCAAAAAAAATTATAATTACATATAAAAAAAGTTGGGGAAAATAATTAATAAACATGTGTGCATTTTAATTATGTTTCAAGAAAAAAAAAAACACATGTATGCATAATTAGATTTCATATAAGATACCTTTTAACTTGGTTTTAATCTTTTCTTTATAGTAAGCAGATTGTAAACGGTTCGATTTATAAGCGATTCGGTTCATAAACGGTTCGGTTTATATGCGGTTCGGTTTATAATCAGTTCGGTTTATAAACGGTTCGGTGCAAACGGGTTGCAGTTTGTTAACGGTTCGGTGTAAACGGTTTTTATGCCAGTTTAAATGGTTTCGGGTTATAAATGGTTCAATTCATTTTCGGTTCGGTTTTCTTTCAGTTAGGTTTAGATTTGGTTCGATTCTTAAACGGTTTAACGTTCTGAATCGGTTCGGTTTCGGGTTTACTAAAATGCGGTTCAGGTCGGTTTTCGGTTTTAAAAAATCGGTATTTAATCGGTTCGGTTCTCATTTGGATCGGTTGGATTCGGGCAGTTAAACGGTTTCGGTTTGAAATTTGACAGTTGTAATCTCAGTAAATCAAATTCAAAGAATGAAAGCAATATGAAGATGTAAACTTTATTATGCAAAGTAACTTACAGGACCTTCACCATAAGGTCCAATAATAGGCACCCAAAGAGCTATAAGAGCATTAAATATTTCAAGCGTATGCACTTCATATAAATCGATGTCAATCGAAACACAATGCTTCCCCATGTCAATAATAACAATGTTATAGAAATTTCAAAAGAACGCGAGCAACAACATTTAAATCTCAGTTTATACCAGAAAAAAAATCTCACACAAAAGTTCCCCTATTCTACAAGCCACTTCATTGGAATTTAAGTCCCCCGGCCCTGTCCCAACTTTTATATACCATATGAATGCCACTGACTTTTATAGAGTACTCCCTCCATCTCTTTTCCATGGTAACATTTTGACTTTCTAGGTCAATGTTTATTAACTTTGACTGTAAATGTATAGTATTATAAAGATCAAAACCCTAGCATGTGAGATGTTGTATTTGTCTTAAAAAGAATTTTTAAATAAACAATTTTTTAGAATTTTTACTCAATTTATATTGAATATATACATGGTCAAAGATGTGCATAAGAGCCTTGTAGGTCAACGTTACCATAGAAAAGAGACGGAGGGAGTATCATATAATTTTTACAGGTAACCAATATATTGGCTTGAACCTATACAAATGAATGACACTCATATATTAAAAAAACAAGGTGGGAGCGCAAGGAATTCGATACTTAATTGTGCTCTAAAGACACATAAACCCCTTTCAAAACGATATTCATGAAGTTCATGGTGCTGGCACCATGACATGGAAACACCTTTATAAGAATCATGTCCAGGCAGTGTTGTTGTCACCGCATAAGGGAAGCAGACACTATCCCTGATATTTCTTCTTCGATCTACTTGACAAGTGATATAAAATGTTTCTGAACTAGAATGTCTAAAAACAGTGTGAAAAAAGCTAGTGTCAAGAAACAACATGAACCTAAATGCAAAACAATCACAAGTACGTTGGAAAAAGAAGCTGGAATCTGAGACAGATCCAAAGGAAACTAAGTCTGAAAAACTTAGTATCATCCAATTTGGACTGATCTATCTGAAGACCCATTGCTTAATAGCATTTGGAAGCAAATAACACAAGGTCATAAATTTTACTCCTCTCAGTTAGCAATGAGCATGCCTAACAAAGCTGGTTCAGATATGGTAGTCTCAAAAGATTGCAAGCATCAAAGGGAAAAAAAAAAAAAAGGCTTAAGCTTACAGATACATATATGTAATAGTCAGCATAACAAAGCAGTTTACCTCCATGGACATCCTTGTCGGAGGAGTATTTTGCCCTCAGGTGACTAGCAAAATCACCTTCATACTGGCCATACTTTGAGATTTCATCAGCAGTGAAGCACCTGTCAATTGTCCCAGACATTAGACTCGCGTTAAGCAATGCCAAGAGCCTAGATTATGCATTCCAGATACATAATAATAGTATGACATAGAGGTAGCTTTACATGACAGCTTAAGCAATCAGTGTACTCCTTCATCTACTAGACTCGATAAAATTGAGATGACAGATCAATCTGTAGATATGCATTTCTTGATGGCATTTCAGGCATTCACCTCTATTTACTCATTAGGGTTCCTTAGGAAAGGTTTTGGGAAATCCTCCTCACTAATATCCCTTCATATTTATGTTCTCTTCACCTTAAAACAAAATTATTTAGTACTCCATTTGCTTTAATGCTTTGTAATAATCGCAAGATATTCCTTTTACGCTTTTACATATATATATACATATATACATACATACATATATACATATATATATATATATACATATATATATATATATATATATATATATAGAGTGTGGATCACGTGAAAACAAGATTAAAACTGAAAACTGAAAACATGCAATCTCTACCGTAGATTATGATCTATTACTCACCCCTCATCTAACGGTTCAGATTTTTCCCCCAAATTAAAGCAAAATGATAGCAATTTCTCTCTCCTCCTTCATTTGCACGTAACTTTTTCCTCCTCTATTTTCTCTCTCCTACTTTCTCTCTGCTACTTTCTATCTCCTACTTTCCCAATTCTTCTACCAATTTCATGCTACTAATTCAAATCTAGCTTCAATTACTTTGATTTTCAGCAATTTCTTAGCTCTACAACCTATTATCAAGTAAGTTATTTGTGTTAATTTCGTTATTTTGCTTGATTTTCATGCTACGAAATTCTGCTTTTGTTGTTGTTCTTCATCTTCTTAGTAACACGATTTTTGTTGAGCATAATTTTGTTTTTGTTGATTTCGAGTTTAGCTGATTTTTGTGGATTTTGATTTCGAATTAATGCCTGTTAGGAATGCGAATAGCTAAAATGCGAATTGTGTGTGTGTGTTTGTGTTTGGAGTAGTTAATTCGAATTTTGAGTAATTTGAAGTGTTTTTAGTGGATTTGTGAGTGAATTCGGGAGAGTTTGGAGTAGTTAATTCGAATTTTGAGTAATTTGAAGTGT
This sequence comes from Chenopodium quinoa, assembly GCF_001683475.1. Classification (NCBI taxonomy): domain Eukaryota; kingdom Viridiplantae; phylum Streptophyta; class Magnoliopsida; order Caryophyllales; family Amaranthaceae; genus Chenopodium; species Chenopodium quinoa. The sequence continues at coordinate 1,803,859 of NW_018745170.1, read as the reverse complement.
TTTTAGTGGATTTGTGAGTGAATTCGGGAGAGTTTGGAGTAGTTAATTCGAATTTTGAGTAATTTGAAATGTTTTTAGTGGATTTGTGAGTGAATTAGTGAGAGTTTGGAGTAGTTAATTCGAATTTTGAGTAATTTGAAGTGTTTTTAGTGGATTTGTGAGTGAATTAGTGAGAGTTTGGAGACATAAATTAGCTACACTGGTTCCTGCTTCCACTTGGTGTCCAACTCGATTTGTATTTTCCCGTGTTCCGTTTGGTGTAGGCAACAGGAATGGTCATCAATCTCTTGCTAATGATGATCTGGAATTGAGACCTGACCAACATGGTGACATGTTTGGAGATGGACTAACTGCCTTGGTTGCATTGGTGTTCCTTGATGCTGTTGTGTTTCTCTCTTACAACCTGTCTTTTCTTATTTGTGATTTGAAGTGGTTTCAGCTGCATCAAATGTCATTAGGTTCCTACATGAATTATTTGCCTTTTGCACTTAGATAAATTTTCTGGTGTTTGTGATATTGATGCAAAGACTCTTTCCACATCAACCGTAGAAAGAAAGAAAGAAAGAAAGAACATAAAGTATGAAGAATGCTTCCTGGTTTAAGATACTGACTTTGATTCTATATGTCCGATTTTTGGTGTTGAGCAGACTGCTTAAGCGACTAACCCAGGAGCTACAGACATCTGGGGTGGATTTGTGATAGATTGCTTCTGATCATGCTAAATCGACATCTACATGACTTTCTTGACTGTTGAAAAGTGTACTTCTAGTCTGACATATGTGCATGGTTAATTTGACTCTGTACTGGATTTTGCTTCAAAATTTCTGAATTAGGCCTGTTTTGAACTTGAATCAAGGTAGCCAGAATTCGAGGATTTGGATACCTTAGTTTGATCTGATTTTCACTGCCCTGACCTGACCTGAATTGATTTTTTTATTCGTAAACAAATTGGTTGTCAAAAGACATAAATATGAATATGACCTGAACTTGTTCTAAACCAAACCAAAATAAACTGAATCTTTTTGGAGGGGTGTTGGACTATGTTATTTTTGAAGTTTTGTTTTAAAAAAAGGTCACTATGCCATAAAAAGAGGCAACTACTTTGGTTTCTTTTGTTTATCTTTTCGTATGTCTTGTTACAGGGTGCAACAAGGATTTTCATTCGATTTGGATTAGATTTTATTCCTATGGTGAGAACTAGAGGTGGTGCTACTTTTAAAAAAAGGAGAGGCCTTCGTAGCTCAACAGGAGGAGTTAAATTGAAAGATACAGGAGGTATGATGAATGTTTGATTTTTGGATTATTAACCTTAATATACTAGTTGCTCTATTATGATAGTCTCCTAATACTATAGAATGTAGGTCCCTATATTAATATAAAAGTTACTATATTATTAGTTCCCTATGTAACTGAAAAAGGTCACTATATCAATGACAATGATTATTATTTTTAAGTTATTAGTTTGCTATATTATAATTGTTTGCTAGATGAAAATGAAGATAATTGTATATATAACTATATGCTTGCGTGTTTTTAGCATGTATCAATCTCGATCATGAAGATGAAGAGCATATTGATGGTGGAAACAAAATGATCGATGATGATACTAACAGAGATAAAGATGCTTGTATTGAAAAAGGATTGAAAAAGAAAGCTATCACTAAGAAAAAGAAACCTTCTAACATTGAGAATGCTATACCTTTGTCAACTGTGATGGAAGGAAAGAAGGGGAATGAGTCTTCTTCTTCACATGCTATTGTTTTGCCAGCTAAGAAGAGAAAGCTGGATGAAAATGAAGGTCTTAAAGTGAAGAAAGTGAAGGCAAATAAGGATAAGAACATTGTGATTCATAGGCAAGAATCTGCAATCATAGATAGTGATGTACATATGTAAGTGAATATTTGTTTCTTTTTTTTGAAGTTTTGTTTAAAAAAAAAGGTCACTATGCTATAAAAAGAGGCTACTATTTTGGTTTCTTTTGTTTATCTTTTCGTATGTCTTGTTACAGGGTGCAACGAGGATTTAAAACACGTTGCAGGCCATTTCATTTAGTAGAGATGATTAAAACTTTTTCAGATGATCAAATCAAGGCTGTTAAAGAAATTGGCTTTGGAGGTTTGTTATCTTTGAAGGTGAAACGAACTGCAACTGATATGCTATCATGGTTGGTAGATTGTTTTGATCATGGTAGCTGCATGTTTACTATTGATGGTAAAAAAGATTTTGTTGTGACTGAATTTGATGTGTATGATGTTTTTTGCCTTCCTTGCAAAACATCTAAGAAAGTTGAAGAAATTTCTCGTTGTGCTAATGTCATCAACCCTGATTATGATTTAAAGGTTAAATGGAGGTCTCATTTTGGTCTTATGGGTGAGAATGATCAGATTCCTTTGGGTTTTTTGGAATCTAAGATCCCTTTACTAGTAGATGGCGGGGAAGAATTCAGACAGCTTTTTATCATGCATGCTTTTTCAAGTTTTTTAGCACCTACGTCCAACAGAACTGTGGATTTGAGAATTGTAAAATGTTTGGTTGATGTTAATCAGATAAGAATTTATAATTGGTCAAAATATGTCTTAGATAGACTTTGTGAAGCCGTGAAGAGCTACAAAGAAGGAAATATAGAATGGTTTTGTGGTTGTGTTTTGATGTTAGAGATTATCTATTTTCATCGATTGAGGTTTAGGAATGTTGTGTTAAATTCTACAATACCTTTAATTCAACATTGGACTGATGTGGATATAAGAGATAGAATTAGAAATGAAAAGTTGTCCAAGGGTTTTGGGTGTGGAATTCTTGAGTTTGATACATATCCAGTGAGTGAGAAGTTGCAATTTGAGGATGGACAAGTTGTTTGTAATCAATTCAAGGAAGCTCCTGTGAATCAAACTTCTGGAAAAGAATCTGTTGTTTATGAAGGTGTCCGTAGCAATGTTAAGGGTGTTATTCAGTTTGAGCTACCTGCCAGTTCAATGTCTAATGAGGAAATCCGTTCAATTGCTATTGATGTAAGTATTTTACCCTTTAATTCTGTCTGTCTGTTTGGTTTTTTCTTTTTTTTTTTTTTTTTTTTTTTTTTTTTTTTTTTGTCACAAATTATTTTATTAAATCTAAGTGCTACATTTTTTTTTCACAGGAAGTTTATGAGAAGTTTTTGCTCATGAAAAGAGATTTAGAAGTGGTATCTAACTTCTACATGAATGAGTTGAAAGTGTTATTTCAGACTCGTAAATCTAATGATGCTTCAACTTCGACACCTCCAATGTCCCAAACTGATTTATTCTTTATGAATCCTCGTGTTCATGAAATTGTTGATGAGATTGTGTCTCTTGTAAATTGGGTAAGCAAAGTGCCTAATGGTTTGGATGATGATGATATTGATGATAATGGTGCACCTGCAAAAGAGATTAATGTTGTAGTTGGTGAGGTTCCAAGGATAGGTTTTGAGCATGTTTTGAGTAATGGAAAATCTAAATGCTCCCTTGCTATGGATGTTAGTCTCTTTGGTGATAAAGTTACATATGTAACTGAATATATGAAGTCAAGTAATAAGGATATGAAGGTTTTGGATGCAGTTGTCCAGGAACTTGTTGACTACTGCATTAGTGATTATCATGGTTTCGATCTCAAGTAAGTCATGTCATTGTTCTTTTTGTTATTTATTTTCAAATTTTAATAATAAGTGACTATGTTAATATACATGTGTCTTTTTATTTCCTTGTACAGTGAGGTGTTGGTATCTTTTGGCAAACCATTTGAGATTACAAGGAATGAATTCCTTTCATTAGGTGCACCGGCTATTGCTATATCTTCTGTTATTATTGATTGTTGGGCTATGTTGCTTAATGAAAACCAGAAGAGTAGTGCACATGGACCTCAAAAACTATATTTTGGTGTTTCTCAAAGTGTAAGTATCTTTCGGCTATTTAGTTACTACATCATTATAATGGTAGTTGTTCATTATAAAAAATTCATAAATTAATTTCACTATGTATTGAAAACAGTCACTATGATTCATAAATTAATTTCACTATGCAATGAAAACAGTCACTATGTAATGCAAGTAATTACATTTAAGAAAAATAACTCTACCTTCTAATTTTTTTAATATTTATTAATGTTTGTTCTTTTTTAGGCTTTTTTACTGGAAGTTGCAAACACAGATATTAACACACAAGACATTGACAAGCTATTTGACATTTGGTCAAGATGGTTGTTCATTCCTTGCAATGATTTTGATATTGCAAATGTTGAGTTGGTAATACATTGCAAATGTTGACAATCATTTTTCAACTAAGTACTTTTATATTAAGTTTTTCAAGCTTAATAGTTGTTTATTTATTTATTGCAGATATTTGTTCTTATACTCTTGAATGAGCACTTTTTCCTAATTGTTGTGAATTTGAAGGAAGAAAAGCTTCAGTTCATTGATAATATGAGTTATGATACAAAGTACATGAGTGAGGTTGAGAAGTTCTCTGATGTTCTGGTAAAAATATGATATTTTGGATTTTATTTGTATTTTTCTAGTTAGGATATGCTTCATGGAACCTAAAGTATTAATTTATTTTGCCTAGAGTGATATGCTGAGTACTTTTCTTGATCAACGCCTTCCTCAAAGTAATGACTCAGTGAAGAACATGATTGAGTATACTTTGGAGTCACCTTCTGTAAATTGGAAGTCTGGAAAACAGAAGAATAATGATAGTGGCATTTATACTATGGTCAGCATGCTTTACTTTGATGGAGCTGATGTGTTCGACTGCGATGTTTTGAAAACGGTTATCTCGTCTCATTTTTTTTATTTGGCTTTCAATTTTTATTATATTAACTATTTCCTCCATGGAATTTAACTAGCTTTTTTATTCTAATTTTTGCTTAAATTAATATATTAGGTTTCAACTAGACGGACATTGAGAGCTCAGATTGCTGCTACTCTGGTATTATCTGATATGAACATTGTCAGAGATGAAGTTCTTGAAAAGCTATCTGAATTCAGATTAATAAGGAGTCAAGTTGCAAAAGATGTTTTTGATGGGATTAAGAAGAAAACAAAGCAAGGTAAAAAGGAAAAGAAAGTATAGGCAGACTAACGAATATGTGGATGAAGTTTTTTGCTCGGAAGTATTTGTATTTTGCACAGAAGTAGGAAATCTAATGTAATGATGTAGTTTGCATCAACAAATGGATAATCTAACAAAATTGTATAAGTATTAATATAGAACAATATGATATGATTCCAGTTCATACAAAGCTTTTGAATTGGTGGTATTGGTAGTTCTTTTGATATGTAATCTTTAATTGACATTCAAGAAGTTTAGTGAAATATATATTAGTTATAAATTTGGCGCCTATGTTATAAAAAAATGGTACCTATGTTATTTAAAAAGGTTTCTATATGATAAGGTCACTATGTATTTAAAAAGGTATCTATGTTATTTAAAAGGTTTCTATATTATAAGGTCACTATGTATTTAAAATGTTATTAGTTCAATGTGTTATATATAATTAAGTTATAATGCAAAATTATCACCATATTCATTATTCTATTTTGTATACATATGTGACAAGTTTTCAAAGGACCTATGATAAATATGTACCTAAAAATGTCTAACTTTTTTTTAACTCTTAAAAAAGAAAAAAAAAATTTGAAAAAGGATATTATATTACTTTTTATAGTCATTATGTAAGTAAAATGGCATTATATGAGGTAAAAATTTCCAATTACTATGCGATGCAAAAGGATCACTATGAGATGCAAGAGCGTTACTATGTGATGAAAAAGATTTCTATAATAATCTGTCTCTATTTAAATAAAAGGTCACTATGTAAGGTAAAAGTGTCGTATTTATATTAATCTATTCTTAAGCTATTCATTTAGTATATCAATTAAAAGAACGAGCCCCTCCTTCCCTAACTTTGTATTGGCTTAATCGATGTGGATTAGAAGAATTGTTAAAATGTGAGTATTTTTTATACGGTTGTTATATCATAATAAAGGTCATTATATCACTAAAAAGGTTATCACGAAATAAGGTGTCAATACGATGAAAAAAAGTCACTATGACGTTAAAAACACATACTATAATATAAATTGAAGTTATCATATGCCAATATGTCACTACATCAAAATAACAATATAAAGGTCAATAAAAAGTTTAACAATAAAAGGTCACCCTATCAATAAAATTTTAACAATAAAAGGTCCCTGTTTAATATATGTGAAACAATAACAATCACTATATCAATAAAAAGGGCACTATAGCACTATGTTCTTTCTTTCCTCTCATCTCCTCTATTTCAGCACTAGGCTGTCAGTAGCCGATGTTGCTTCTTGTAAATATGAAGTGGTTTTGCAGCCTTTCTACTCTTCTTTGAAATCCTGAAATCATGTACACGAACATATATAAAGTGAAAATCTAGTGGGAAGTAAACATAGTACAAAATTTATTTATTTTTTTCTACAAAAATACCTCATTCAAGTTGGATTTTTTTTGCGGACAATTCCGACTATCATGGTTTGTTCTCTGACCACAAGTTCTACAAAGTCTATCTTTCCTTTGGCTTTCCTCAATAGCTATCTCTTTGTCAGATTTTTTCCTTTTCCCACTACCACTACCTTTGTTGGAAGACTTGTTTGGAGGAAGAATATCAACAACTATGTCATTAGATCCAACAAATAATTCAATGTGTTTATTTTTTGCCTCACGTTTATCAACTGGACTTATAGAATCCAAGTCTTTCATCTCATTTTCAAAAGATATTAACTTAGACAACAATGACTCTAGGCATTCAACTTTCTCCTCACAAAGACTTACACATGAAAAAAACCTGCACCATAAATCACCAACTAGCTTTTGCTTCTTATCCTTCTCTGCCCCATCAAGCAAGTTGTTTAAGCCAAAAATTGGTTTCTTCATAGCTTCTTTAGTCCAACGATGTAAAACATATTGCCTTGGAATCTCAAATAAGAACTTTCCTTTCATGACAAAGAGAATATGACGACACAATATTCCAACAGATTCAAACATTTTACAAGAGCATGAAGCATCATTAGAACACAAAACATATGTGACATGATAGCTTTTTTTCCTTGTGTTGTCAACAATTCTATATTGCTCAATCCCTTCTTCTTCTTTGATGGTAACATTACTTATACCACAATTGTACAAAGCATGCTTGAATTCCTTTTGGAATATGTAAAATACATTATGAGTGTAAGCAAATGCAGCATGCTTTTCCAAGTACAGGGGGGTGACAAGTTGGGGATGTGTAGTTTTTGAAGTAGCATTCAACTTGTCTTGTGTGTGCCTTTGAGCATCGATTGCAGATTCATAGCGAAACCACAACTCAACCAATAACAAATGCTGATTGGTGAAATTAGTGAAAAAGCTATTTTCACTCTCTGATCTTTGAGTTGACCTTAAAATCCCACCCATAAAAAGGTCACGAAAGTAGGAAGGAATCCACATATTCCTTATATTATACATATTTTTGAACCAATCTTCATTCACTAAATCAAATTCAGACATCACAGACTGCCAACCAATTTCAAATTCTTCTGGTTCAAGGTCTCTATTCCACACAACAGAGTTTAGTTTATGAAGAAAATCAGTTTCTAAGCATAATTTGGGCCCTACCTTTTGTGGCACTTTTTTCATAATGTGCCACATACAAAACCTATGTTTTGCCTTATCAAGAACTTTTTCAATTGCCACTTTCATCGCAGGGTCTTGATCTGTCATGATACAGGTAGGCTGACAGTTATTCATTGCCTTTAAGAAAGTTTCAAATAACCATTCAAAGGATTCAATATCCTCCTTTGCAAGTAAGCCTATCCCAAAAGTCACACACTTACCATGGTGATCAACACCCGTAAATGGGGCAAAAACCATAGAGTATTTGTTGGTGTCAAATGTTGTATCAAATGTAATCATATCACAGAACAACGAATAATTTTTTCTACTAATTGCATCTGCCCAAAATACTCTTGTCAAGCGTTGATGTTCATCCATACAATGCTCAAAGAAAAAGGCACCTTCACAGTTTTCAGCTTTTTCTTTCAAATTGTTTATAAACATCGAAGCATCTTTCTCTTGTATGTAAGCTTTCAAGTCTCGATTAAAGTTCTTGAAATCATTCAATGTTGCACCTATATTATCATAGCTACCAAGATGTTCTTTCATCAACTTATAAGACTTGTTTGGACCAATGTTCAATCTAGAGTTGTCAAAATTGAATTTTTTCTGGCCAAGTTTAAGGTTTCCAACATTTGCCAAAAAATTCATTGTGTTGGGAGAAGCAAGATTGTGGCTATGAGATTCATGAAAGACATAAACCATCCATTTTCCATCTGAACGTTCTCTAAACCCAATCATTGCATTACATCCAACACGATTTATGGTTCTTTTTCTAGCTTTAGGATTTTTATCTTTGTTAGAAACTTTTGCTTTAGTTTCACCATCCTTCGTAAACCCTTGTTTATTACAATGTAAATATTTCAAGTAGACTTTATCACTATCTTTAATTCTCTTTTCAGTACCTAGTCTTACCACAAACCCACCAAATCTAGCATATTGCTTATAAAAATCAACACCTTTAAGTAAGGAATCAAAAAGCATACCAAGTGTAGGCTTTAGTTCAGGGGGACAACACGGTATAAACTCTTTTGTTCCTCTGGGAGTGTAACACACACTTGGGCCCTTTAGTGACGGTAAGTTTTCAGCAACATTGGTAGTTGTAGATGTATTTGAGCAACTACCTTCTTCTGACTCCTCTTGCATTGTCTGCATATAATATCAAATATATGGTTTAAAATGGGTACTATAATAAAATAATCCATTCCATGGTGCAACTAACTGGACACCAACAAAAACAGTCTAAAATATATGGTTATGGTATCATAAAAAAGAGTTACTATATGGTATTAAGCAAGGTGTTAGTCATTTAAGCAAATACACAAACACCTTATGTGCAACAATTTCTCCTAATATCATATATCCAGGAAAAAAAAACTTTAATATAAAAAAAATATATATATATTGCAAATATTTATACAAAAACGAAAAAAGAGCATATTGTTGATGAGGATTGAAACTACAAGTTGATGAGATTGAAACTAAAAAACAGAGCACTATTATAAAAACAGTCTACAATAATCACATACAAGGAAATAACCTACCATGCGCAATCAAATAGAAATTCAAGAAATTCAGCTTATATACAAGGAAATAATCACAGTTATATCGGTATTGTAAGCCGCAATCAACTAGAAATTCAGCTAAAAACAGAAATTAAAGAATGAAGAACACTTACTAAGATTATTGAGGAAGCCCCAAATTATTGAAGAATCACGAGCCCTCAATTTTGGGAGTAAATAATCAAAGTCGCCCTAAAATTTGACGAATTGAGGAATTGACGATTTGATAATGAGATGAAAAGAGGATTTGCTGAGATTTGCTGAGATTTTGCGTTTTTCAGCAAAATTAACAGAGGATTTGCTGAGATTTGCTAAGATTTTGTGTACCTTGTATTTCAACCGTTAGATTATATCATTAATAATCAATGGCTGAGATTTGCTGTTTTTAGTTTTCACCATAAGCCCTGTTTTTAGCGGAACCCTCCCGTATATATATATATATATATATATATATATATATATATATATATATATATATATATATATATATATATATATATATATAAGGTCAGGATCCGGTGAGAACCACCCTTTATGTGAGAATCTTCATCTATGTGAGAACTAATACCAGTCATTAGATTATATGAAATTCAACGGCCGAGATTAAAATACAAATCTGCCTAACAAAACCACTGCACGCTTAACTGTTTCAAAACTTTCTCATTTATTCTCTCTGCACAACGAAGCTCCATAATTATCAACGACGACTGATTAATCAATTTGAAGGCTTGATAATTTTGATTTCATCATCTTCTTCACGAGTACGAATAACTTCGATTAAAGAATTTGAAGGCTCGATAATTATCAAGGTTTGTTCAACTTTTTAATTTCAATTTTACTGCTCTGAAAATTTCGAATTGCATCAATTATTATGGTTTAATCAATTATTGAAAATTTTTGAGTCTCATGAATACAACAAAAAACTTGATAGTGATTCTAATGATCTCAGATTAAACTTATCATCAAAAATTAAGAAAATAATATTCGATTTTTAGTAATTGAGAATTTTCGATTATTCAGATAATTTTCGATTCTATTGCATTGAATTACATGTTATTTCTGAAATTCTGTTTGTTTGGTAAAGGAAATTTGGAATCTTATGTTTCTAGGATTCCTTATTTTTAATTTTTCTTTTGGGTTTAAATTTGATGAAGGATAAGTTAGCATCTTCTTGTATTTTCTGCTATTTTACAGGTTATTTCTGTAAAAAAAAAAAAAAAAAAAAAAAAAAAGAAAAAAGGGTGGCTAGCTTAAATTTCTTCCTTCTTCTACCCTTTGTTTTTATTTTTTTTCATTTTATTCTTTTCCCTCTTTTTCTGAGCATTTATTCTCTTCAAATTTTGAATAGTATTAATTTAATCATCCTTCTCCCTCCTACTTTGGGAGTTGAGATTGCTAGTAGTTTACTAGATAGTGGATGAGTGTGTTACATGTTCTTGGTTTTGGGTTAAAAGTAGGACATGTACTCTTACTGCTATGTTGTCGGCTTATCTCTGTGATCCCCATGAATTAGCTGATTAATGGTGGTGTAATGGACGGCAAGCCTAGTTTGCTTGGCAGCAGCGGCAGTGGTGGTGGCGATGGTAAAGTGGTGGGTGATTGGTGGCCGAAAATCGCGTCGAATAGCCATATGATCCACCATTACTATTACCACTACATAGGGTCAATGAAGTTGAGGAAATCATGGTGGAAGAAGCTTTTGGTTGCTTGGGTTGTATTTTGGATCATATTTTGTTTTGAGGTGTTTTGGTTATTGAGTTCATACGCTGTTGAAAAAAGGAAAGAAAGCCTTACTAGTATGTGTGATGAAAGGGCTAGGATGTTGCAAGATCAATTTAATATTAGTATGAATCATATTCAAGCTATGTCCATATTAATTTCCACTTTTCATCATGGCAAGTATCCATCTGCTATTAATCAGGTATAAATCTATTTGAATTCTATTTTTTTTAGCTAATATTTTATGATTTTGTAGCTTCATTTATGTATCTAATTAGTTTTCTTCATGAATAATTATGTTAAGAGTAGGAAATTAGGAATTATGGGTGTATTTATCATGTATGTGGGCAAAATATTGAGAACTTTTGCAGTGTATTATGATAACTGAAAATGATATTTTGCTAATGGGGTTGAGATGTAAATTTTACTCCTGAAATTTGTACTTCTGTTGTCAGCACTCAGCAGAGCTAATGTCCTGTGGATATTGTGTCTTATTTGTTGAATTTTATCTAAAACTGCTAGTATTAGGTCATTACAGAGTAGATACTATTTTAGGTGAACTTAGAAGGAAAAACTTTTTTATTATTAGGTAACCTGGATGAACACATAGAATGAGTACAAATTCTTCATATTGATTCATTACCGAATAGCTTGAAGTTAATCGATTTTTTAGTATATGATGCTAAAAATTAAAGTATTTCTGCGATTGGGATAATATATGCCTAAAGAGTTTGGTATTGTGCTTGTAAAGTGGCTCACACTGCCTTAGAGCTATTTTTCTGTATTAGTTTGGATATGGTCTTTGTTTTGTCAGATTAAGTCTGATAGTATGCTACTTATACCAAAAAAAGGTTTGATAATATGCTCTTATGGTTTCATTGCTAGTATTAGACGATTAGTAGCTAACTAAGGGGAACATTGGACAGAGAACTTTTGCAAGATACACCGAAAGAATTGCTTTCGAACGGCCTTTAACAAGTGGGGTGGCATATGCTGTGAAAGTGCTCCATTCAAAAAGAGAACAATTTGAGAAGCAGCATAATTGGACTATTAAGAGGATGGATACTGTTAAACAAGAACCTGTTCATAAGGAGGTTTTGCATGCCTGCAGTGTGGTTTCAAGATGTTCACCGGGGCTGCTGCACAGAAGCTTTTCAGAAATGTTCGATTAAAAAGGTAATTATACGCTTTTTACTTGTGTTTGGATATAGCAACTTAATTAGAATGTATTCATTGTATTGCAGTGACAGTTGAAGTTTATATGCAATATGATTTATTAATGATTTAAAACATATGATAAACCTATTAGCTTAAATGGTAGACCACTATGCAAATGCATAGGGGATATACGTTCAATTCCTACATAGGTTATCTCTATAAACAAAATTAATTAAAAAAAAAAAATCAAATTCATACTAAATTATATGAGCAAAAAAATGGTTAGAAATGATTTATAACTATATAAACTTTGTTACAATTAAACTCTCATACAAACTTGTGTCTCCACGTTACATAAATGAACCTACGTGGGATTCGAACCCACATCTTTTGTGCATTTGCACAATGCTCCACCCTTGAGCTAGTATGCTAACGTATTTAAAACATTCAAACACACTCACAAATGAGCATTAATTTGACAAAATAAGCAAGAATCATTTGTTCATTTGACAAATGAGCAAAAAATAATTGCTCATTTTGATAAATTATTTGCTCATTTTTGACAAATTAATAAAGAATAAATCAGCAAATGAGCAAACATTTCTTTAATTATTCATTAAATCAGCAAGCATTTCTTTGCTCATTTGTAAAATGAGCAACCATTAGTTAGCTCATTTGTCAAATAAGCAAATAATTAGTTACTCATTTGTAAAATAAGCAAACATTTCTTTGATCATTTGGAAAATGAGCAATCGATTTTTTGCTCATTTAGAAAATGAGCAAATAGTTAGTTGCTAATTTAACAAATGAGCAAAAACTTAGTTGCTTATTTGTCAAATGAGCAAATGATTAGTTGCTCATTTGTCAAATGAGCAAACATTTCTGTAATCATTCACTAAATCAACAAGCATTTCTTTGCTCATTTGTGAAATGAGCAACCATTAGTTTGCTCGTTTGTCAAATAAGCAAATAATTAGTTACTCATTTGTAAAATAAGAAAACATTTCTTTGATCATTTGGGAAATGAGCAATCAATTTTTTACTCATTTAGCAAATGAGAAAATAGTTAGTTGCTCATTTGTCAAATGAGAAAATAATTAAGTGCTCATTTCTCAAATGAGCAAATACTTAGTTGCTAATTTAACAAATGAGCAAAAACTTAGTTGCTCATTTGTCAAATGAGCAAACATTTCTTTAATCATTCATTAAATCAATAAGTATTTCTTTGCTCATTTGTGAAATGAGCAATCAATTATTTTCAAATCCCATATCAATTATTTTCTTTACGTACTCAAATTATAACTGCCAGAAAAATTGATAAACTATCTTGCAATTAAACAAAATCCCAGATCTTAATTGTTTTCAAATAACAAAAGAATTCAACTACTCTCAACAACCCCCAATTTGAACTATATACAAACTTCAGAAGTTCAGATCATCTACACAGCAAGCTTAAGCAACAAAATTATAGCCTTAATCAATTTCTTACAATTATACTCAGATTTAGAGCTCTGAAATATTCACATTCAGATCCAACACCAGAAAACAAAAACACAAAAAACAAAAATGAAAGAAAACTGAAAAAAAAATTCAGTGAGGTATTTCGTCGAATACCTTGTAAGCGGTCACAATTCTCAGCTTCTTTGCGTACAACATCAAGAACATAATCAATCAATTGCCACCGTAGGAGACCCACCCGAAATTTTGAAAACCTCTTCACCTCGTTCTTCCGACCAGTATCCACTGCCCACCACGGCACCACCCTCCTCCAAACCCATACATAATCCCACCCACAAAGACCCACGTCCAGCCAACCACAACTAGTTTTAGCTTCAAGTTCAGTAGATTCGGCTTTAGAGACTGAAATCTCCATTGGAGAGCTCATTTTCTTCAAATTGGGGATTCTGCAACGAGTTGATTTAGATTGATGAACACGACAAAATCGAATTCTTCGTGATGATGCAGAGTATAGAAGAGAGAAAAATGAGTGGAATCGCATGAAAAAGGATGAACATTTGATTGGAAATTGATGATTCTCCCGTTATAATTGATATTTAATTGTGGTCGTTGGATGTAATTGATCCAACGGTTATAATGAGTCCTCACATATAATATGGTTCTCACATAAGGGATTTGGTCTCATATGATCTCATTTATATATATATGACATCCAAACAATTATAGTTATTCGGAAACTGAATACTTTTTATGATGACTTACAAAAATGTACCAAACTGAATAGATGTTTTGTTACAGGGTAGTTTAAGTGTTTTGTAATTTTTTAATCGAATAGATCTTTTTAGTAATTTAGTTATTTTAAAAAAAAAATTTAGTTGATTTTTTTTTATAATTTGAACCTTTAATCATTTGCAACCTCTAAATGGCCTTTTTTTACAAAAAGATAAATAAATTAAAATGTGAAGCATTACCTTAAATCGCAAAATTATAAAAGCATATCATTTGTGGATGAAAAAAATATATTCATTAACATAAAATCTCAAACTACGGGATTCCAAAAACAAAAAATATGGATCTACCCACTAGGCTATTGCACCACTCATGCACCCACAATTAAAGGAAAAAAGATATACAATAATATCTCATTACAAAAATCTCAATCAATACAATTGTATTTAGTAGCTTAAGATTTTGTCTTCCATTGCAACTACGTCAGCTTCAAAATTTGGATAGTCTTTTCCACTGTATTTACCAAAAAAAAAAAAAAAAAAAAAAAAAAAAAAAAAAAAAAAAAAAAACTGAGTATGCATGGTATTGATTTGTAAAGCTACCATAGTTAAAAAAAAATGTATTTTGTATTTTACATTTTCAATCTTAACGTCTGAACATATTTGAAGTCGATGGTTGAAATGGCATCGATTGACCTTGCATCTACACAAAGATCAATAAAAAAATTTAAAAAAAAAATAATAATAATGATAATAATAAATATAGTTGTGCAAAATTCCATTATACAGCTATATACTTACTGTCGTTGCCGGTGTCGTGACATGGTATAGGGGATTATAATATACATTTGGAAACATCTCATATGGTTTATTATACTGCTTTACAAAAAAAAAACAAAAAAAAAAAAAAAAAGTCATCAAAATATAAAAATTATACGACAGGTTGAAGAATAAATCATGTTATGTAAAAAAAATAAAAAATATAATGTTCGATAAATTTACATATCGGGGGATATATTTGAAATCCATGAGGAATATCGGAAGCATTTGTGGATTGCTTTGCTCTTTTTAATGGACGATCATGGTCATTAGCGTAACCTTTACGCTTTGTTGGCCCTCTCCCCTTTCCTCTTTTATCTATTGGGTCAGTCACGGGATCCATATCGTTGTTGGTGTGAACAACTTCAAGATCTTGGCCTTGAGTTACAACAACACGCTTAGGGATTCGTCTACCATATACTTTGTCAATATTGGTCAAACATTGAGACATGAGTCCATGCTCATCCTCCATGATGGATTGTGATTTCACACTTAATTCGAAAAGAGAGCTCAATACCTCATCATAAAACTTGTCATTCATCATTGCCAATGTTGAAAAGAGGTTCAAATGTATTATGCAATTTCTCATACCTCTTCATCTCCTCCGGTTATTTCTTGAGTAAAGAATTAATAAGGAATTGGGATCTGAAGATGCTCTCTAGGCAAGTCCTTTCTCCATCGATCCAAAATATACTGTTCGGGTACATAATCACATTCCTCTTCATGTAAAACACGCAATGAGTGGCTACACATGATCCCTTTACATTCAAAATTCTTGCAGTCACATTGTACTTCTAGGGTTCCTTTATCTATACTTACTTGAAAACTAGTGTGTTATGTTAGGCCATACCACATTCTCCTTACTATGACATAATATACACATTGTTTTTCATCATCATAAATTTTTGTAACATTGTTTTAAGTCATGTCTTTCACATGTTGAAATTCAAAAAAAAATTTGGAGGTAACTTTTGAAACACATGGTCGGTTGCACAATGTAATGGTGAATCATTCAAATCAAAAGTCTCCTTAATTATCCTCTTCTTTTACTCTTTTAGCTAGTGCAAAACCAAATTGCTCCACAAATTGCTTAAGAGTAGTGTTGATATTGAGAAATCCTTTGAAAAAGAAGTTCATACCTTTGCTCCTTTGAGTGCTAGACATGCTGGCCCAAAATGTAGCTTTAAAGTATATAAGCACCCATCGATGTCTAACATTATGCATGTCCCCACACCAATTATACTTCTCAAGCTTAAAGATTTTGATCCAATCTTGCCACGCTTCTTCAAACTCTACAATAGTAAGTGAATCATGAGGAGCATTCTTTAATCCATTACGAACGTCATCCCATTTCAAATGCTTATTGAGATGTTTATTTGCATTCCTTACAATATGCCATAAGCACCATCTATGTCGAGCATTTGGAAATACCTGAGCCACCGCATTACCTATAAATTAACTATTCATATAAATTTAGTGAAAATGTCAAAGTAAAATTTAAAAAAAGAAAATTGTAATGAGAGATGTGAATTATAATGGCATAAATATTGGAAAAAAATAAAAATAAAAAAAGTCACTTAACTCATTCTAAAATTCTATATGTCGTTTTTGTATGATATGTATTCCACAAAGTTACTTTTTTTTTTTTTACTCATTACTAGACCAACTTCCATCCAATCCAAGCCTTATTATCCAAAACTCATTACAAATCCAACATACATGCCAACACAGCTTGATTTGCACGATTTATAGCTCAAGAATAACACAATATAACCCAGATTGCATTTTTTTTTTTTTTTTTTTGAGGGAACAAAGATTGCATATTAAATTTAGCATGTATAACGTATTATGATTGATATTACATTCTAAACTTTATTTCAAAAAAAATTATATAATACCAGTAATGATATCTTAACCAAACAAAAAAAAAAATACTAGTATTATTAACTAACCATTCCAAAAAAAAATATAAAAATGAAAGAGTAAAAGAAACACTAACCATTGGCTTGACATTGATCAGTTATGATACACTTCAGAGCCTTGCCGGATATGTATGTTAACCATGCATTAAATAATTATACAAAGTTATCAGTTGCTTCTCCAGATAACAAGGCATAACCAAGAAGGATAGATTGACCATGATTATTGACTCCAATGAACGGAGCAAATGGCATTTTATATCTATTTGAGACATATGTCGTATCAACTGAGATGACATCCCCAAAATCTTTGCATGCTGCTCTACTATCTGCCCAAAACACATTCTTTAGTGAACCACTCTCATCAGTGTCATACATGTAAAAGAAATTTGAATTTCTTGATATCATTTCGGAGAAATGCCTCCTCATCGCAGCAAAGTCACCATGTTGTAAACTTAGTCTTCTAGTCTTGCTTATCAAATTACGACAATCCCTCTCATCAAAAGGAACATTATTATGGCTTCCATACTTTTTTTTTTTTTTTTTTTTTTTTTTTGTTTGACAAGAGCAAAAGAACAAACAAAAACTAAATACTATAGCAGATTAGAACAATTTATCCGGCAAAACCTAGCAATATCATCAGCCTGTTGTACCTGGTCTCTCTGGACCTTTAAAATCGTGCATCTTTGAAACGTAGCCCCCACTCCCCTGATTTCCTTTAGCAACCAAGCAATCGAAATGTCCTTGCTCGGGTGCACCTGTAAATTGTTCAAAAGGCCAGCCGAGTCAGTTAAGAGAAGGATTCCTATTCTCCCTTTCGCTCTAGCCCACTTCATTGCTTCAAGGCAAGCCCAGGCCTCACATTGAATAACTGACACAGCTGCCCCATGTTTACCCCCTTTGTCGAGAGCAAACCCATGATGATTAGGCTTAACTGCCCACCCTATCCCTGATCTTGTTGTCTTCCTATCCCATGAGCCATCTGCTTCCACCATGAAGTCATCAAAACCTTTGTCTTCCTTTCCCAGTTGCACACAATTAAAGCCCGGGGGAAGAGTTGGGTCATTTTTCCCACTTAAATCCCCCACATTTGTTAGTCTTGTTTGATGTTTAAAAGTCTCATGGTCTTCCATAGCTCGTTGAATAGCTTCATTCACTAGGCTTATAGTCCCCTTAGTATTATTGAAGCATCTAGCATTTCTAGTCTTCCATAAACCCCACATAGTTGCCACGAACAAAGCACAGCGGGTGCTATTCTTACCATCCTCGCTATTAAACAGCAGGATAAAGTGCTGGACCCAACTTTTCAAAGAGTTGAACCCAGGAGAATCAGGGCAAATAGTTAGGGAGCTACTTTCCCAAACTTCTTTTGCCAGAATACAGAACCTGAAGATGTGTTGGCTATCTTCTAAGTTTACCTCACAATGATCACAGATTTCATCTACTCTTATTCCCCTTTTAGCCAGATTAACCTTGACTGCAATACCGTCATGAAAGAGCTTCCAGAGGAAAACCTTCCATTTAGGCTGGATGACCAGCCTCCAAATCATCTTTACAAATTCTTGATCCCTTGTTGCAAAATTTGATCTCTCTAAACCCCCATCCTTTGATAAGTAGTAGTATCCAGTTTTGACGGTGTACCTGCCCGATGGGTGATATTTCCAATAAATAAAATCGTCCTCCTCAGTTGACTGTGGTAGTTCCATTGACAGAATCGATTTTGCACTATCCCAGTCGAAACATTCCCTTACCATTCCAGCATTCCAAGCTTTATCCTCCCTGTTAATAAAATCCTTCACTTTCCAGTTAGCCGCGGCTCCCAGAGTTTGACCTGATTTAACAGTTGGAATGGAACCATTCACCTAAGGCATACTGATGGCCTTTATATTATTCACATTTCCCACTTTCCAGGCAAATCCATTCTTAAAAGATTGGGATGCCTGTCGCAGGCTTGACCTTCCCATAGAGGGGTTCCCTTTTCCCAAATTCAGCCTATTAATACAACATATGCCACACGGTTGGAAACCCTTATGAACTCTTGAAACTAAAAGTTGAGGATTGAGATGCATCCTTGTTGCTTGTTTGAAGAGGAGTGCATCATTGAGGTTTGAGCAACCTCGAATTCCCAGACCACCCATGCTCTTAGGAAGTTGAGTTATACCTCTACTTACCCAATGTAACCCTTTTCCCCCTTTACTTGCCCACCAAAAACGGGTAATCAGGGCATCAATCTTGTTCGCAATGCTTTGAGGGAGTTTAAGACATTTCATGACATGAGCAGACATACTTACCAGCACTGTGTTGATAAGGACTAGCTTTGAGAAAGTCTTAGAGAGACCCATGACATAATTCTTTCCGTAACCTTATCCACTAAGAAGTTAAAATACCTGCTCTTCTTCCCCTGAATGTCAATCGGAGCTCCCAGATGAGTTCCCATGTTGTTGGTTTCCGGCATTGCTAGAACCTGTTTTACTATCAACTTCCTATCCCTATCAACATCCGGAGAAAACTTAATAACAGACTTTTGGAGATTCAGCTGCTGCCCCGAGGCATTACCAAACCTATGCAGAATATCTAAGATACACTGACAAGAGTCCTTATTTGCCTTGAAGAAGAGCATAGCATCATCTGCGAAGAACAGATGAGAAATCGATGGTGACCTCCTAGAAACCCTCAGTCCTTGAAATTGTTTGATGTCCTCTGCCAAGATTAACATTTTGGACAGGATGTCCATACAGATGATAAATAGATAGGGGGAAAGAGGATCCCCCTGTCTCAGACCGCACCTAGGGGCGAAATGATCAGATGCTTTCCTATTTAAAAATGCTTTGAAACTAACCGTCGAAATGCATTGCGAGACCATCCTTATCCAGTGATCGGAGAACCCTTGAGCTTTTAAGACCTTCAGAAGAAAGAGCCAATCTACCCTATCGTATGCCTTGGACATGTCAATTCTGACTGTTGTAAAGTTAGATCCCTTCCTTGAGTTTATAAGGTGCATCAGTTCATGGCTCAGGAGAATGTTGTCCTCCATATACCTTCCAGGGATGAAAGCGTGTTGGTTTTCTGTAATGAGATTTGGAAGGACTGTCTTTAGTCTGTTCACCAAGCATTTTGAGATGCATTTGTACACCGTGTTGCACAGGCTGATAGGTCTGAAGTGGCTAGCCAGTTCCGGCACCTTCACCTTCGGTATCAACACTAGCAGGGATTGATTCCATTCCTTAAGCATATTTCCCGTCCTTAGGAATTGTCTGACACTCTCAATTACCAAACTCCCTACCTTGTCCCAATATGTCTTGAAAAACTCACCTGTAAACCCATCCGGCCCTGGAGACTTAGACCCGTGCATATTGAACATAGCTTTTTTGATTTCTTCCTTCAAAAATTCCCTATCCAGCCAAGACCTATTTTCATTCGAAAGTTTGGGAATATCCAGTTGCCTGAGTAAAAGATCTATATCTTCCCCATGGCTCTCCGGTAAGACCGGGTTGTAGATCTCCTTAATTGAAGTTAAGATTACCTCTTCGACCCCTTGTTGCCCCTCCACCCACGAACCATCCCCATTCCTTAAAGTTAAAATTTCCTTTTGTAACTGCCTTTGTTTCACTTTCCTGTACATTGTAGTCGTAGGGCAGTCCCCATACCTAATCCACTTTGCCTTCATCCGTTGATTCCAATAGCTGAACTCCAGCTGGCTATTAGGAATGAGACTTTTTATGCGTAGGATATACCCTTCCCCTTCCTGAATTGTACTGATATCCATTCCCGAACTCCGCAGGTCCTTAGACAACTTTCTCCAATTGATCCCCCAAACCTTCTTATTTTCCAAACACCAGGATTGAAGTTTGGTTCTAACCCTCTCAAGCTTCCTTGACAGTTGGAACATGTAAGACCCCATTACCTCCTCATTCCATGTATTTCCCACTATCTCGTTGACTTCCTGGAAGCCAAAACACCAATTTTCGATCTGATAGGGCCTATTGGAAGTCGAGGACCTAGTTTTATCCGTATAACAGATAGCTGCGTGGTCAGAGCACACTATTGGTTCATGTGTGATCCGCCCGTCCGGAGAGTGATCGAACCATTCCTCTGTAATATAGGCCCGATCGAGCCTTTCTAGTATCAGATCTTCCCCCTCTCTTTTATTGCTCCAAGTAAACCTGGGGCCCGAGAAAGGAACTTCTGACACATTGCTACCAAATCTCCAATCAAGAAAAGCCTCAATTCCTCTTATTCGACTTGAACCCCCTAGCTTATCACTCCCACTCTCCACTTGATTAAAATCTCCAATTACAAGTACATTCTTAAATTCGTCTAAAAACCATTGCAATTGCTCCCATACTATTCTTCTATTTTCAACTTGAGGGTCACCGTAAAAAAACAAAATATACTTCAAACTACCATTAGATTCATTTATCTTACAAAGGATAAAGTTTTTAGAAGAAAACAGACAATCAACTACAACATTTGACCAACCTAAGACTAAAAGACCACCTCTACTACCATCCGAACCCCATCCAAAAGTGGTAGTAGGACCTAGAACATTTAACCGAGCAGCTGCTGAAACAAAATCCATTTTAGTTTCTGAAACAAATAAAAACGTAGGTAACTTAGTACGATAGAGCCACACTAGATATGGAACTGCAAGGGTGTGTGGATCATTTAAGCCCCTGCAATTCCAGGCCACAATATTCATAATCCCGTCGGGGGCTGAATAAGAGTAGCCACCTCACCCTCCGAAGCAAGTCTGATCGAGTCAAAGATAGACAACTGTAGATCAATGTCCATGTCATCCGTCGCCTCCCTGAAAACCGAAGTCACTTCTTCACTTTTCTGTCTTTTTGGCGAACCGGAAGAAGAAGATTGAATGTCTTGGGTCTCTTGTTCCTACCCCTCATACGAAGATCACCATCTATATCCACCCCAAATTCTTTTGCCATATCAGGATCAGAGATGGCCTTTGAAGCGAACCTACGTCCTCCATTTTCATCTTTCAACCAAATTGTAAAACCCCCTTTTTCGGACCACCTATGCAGCCTTTTGAGCCTCTTCCTTTCAACCCACTCATGATTAGTTTCACTAAATCGAACCGAATCTCCCTCACAAGAAAGTGGATGGTGCCCCACTGCCTCCCTGATTCTTTTCTTTGTATTAGCACTGTCATCATAGTTAAACAATTCCGTGAAATTAAAAGAACTTAAATGCGTTACCGCGGTATTAGGAGGGTCAAATTCTGTTAATGGCAGATTCGGCAGCCCCGCTAAGTCCATTGATGATAGCCGTAGAAAGGGTGAAGAAGAGCCCCTTATAGTTCGGTGCATCGCCTGTATCTCCGACCTCCTAGCATTCCATACTTGACTACAAATGAATTATAATTCTTTGCAATGGGAACACCAGCCGTGTCATTTTCCAAGATTGTTCTCTTTTTTGTTCACTAATGAATTTATAGTTTTGCATGAATTTGGAATTTTCAGATCACGAGAGTGGTTATGCTCTAATTGAACTTTATTAAGCTTCCATAAACCATCGGAACTAAGTGATGCATTTATTTTGAATTGACATCCCGTGACAGTTGATTTAGTTGCTCGTTGAGGATTATTTGATTTCGATTTAAATTTACCCTCTTTTGAACAAACTGGCCTTAATCTCTTATAATCATTATAATCTTCTATATGTCGATTTCGTTCAATGCCTACATCCGTTGTCATAGTTCTTGGTTTTTCTATTCTTTCAGAGCTTCTAATTCTGATTTGAAACCCAACATGACGCCCATATTCATGACAATGGTTAATCACTTCTTCGGCCGATCCAAAAACCATCCCAACATATGGAGTTATGACATTTTGTACACCATCATCACACAAACCTTCATTCTCCACATTGTCCACATCATTACAATTTGACCACCTTCACCATCTTCAAAATCAGAATTTGCACCATCTCCATCGACAAAATTGTCTAAGTTTAGATCAAACTCGTCAATAGATTCATCACATGCAATCTTCTCCCACATCAACCACAACCTCATTCTTATCTTGTAGAATAGAGTATTCAATATTTAAATCAATGCCTTGTGGAGGGTCCATCTACATTATATACAATCATATATATTAGTTTTATTTAGTAAATAGGAAAATTTAACAAGAATAATCCAACCTTTACCTCATTCTCCCAAAATAATCCAACATTTTGATTAACCCTGAATAATCCTAATTTCTACTTATTTTCTTATACCAAGCCTATTTGACCGGTAACCTGAACTTCAGGTAACTTTTATATTTTTATTTTTTATTATTTTCCTTAATTTTCCCCTCCTTCTTCCTTCCTCCCCTCTTCAAGCTTCCTGCCATTAATAATGGCTCCTTCACCTCTCAACCTTGCCGCCACCGTGCACCACCTCACCTCACCATCAGCCTAACTCATTTTCTTATCAACCAGCCCGCCCCACTACCCCCTCCTCTCCCTGTCAACCAGCCCGCAACTTAGCCACCCTCTCGCAATTAGCCCACAACTCCGCCACCACTTACCCCACCCAAACCCAAACCCATACTCGAAACCCTTCTCCTACTCCTACCCGGACTCTAAACCACCAATCCCACCTAGCCAAAACCACCATACCCCGAAACCACCAACCCACTTCCACCCATACCCGAATCCCAACCCACCTACCCAGAACCCGAAACCCCAACCTTTTCCATTTTCCTTTTCTTCTCTATCTCAATTGAATTTGGGGCTGAATTGGGGTTGGCCGTACGTCGTTGATGTTGTGGGTGTTGTTTTCGGTTGTGTTGTGGGTGGTTGTTTGCGATTATGTTGTGGGTTGGTCGTGGATGTGATGTTAACTGTTGAGGTGGCTATAGGTGGTGGTGTTTGTGGTGTGGATGGTGTGTTGAGTGGTGTTGGTGGGTGATAATGGAGGAAGGGAGAGGAGAGAAAAACCAATGGGAAGGGGAAAGGGACGGGAAAGAAGATAGAAGTTTTTTTTTTTTTTTCATTTTCAGAATTAATTTTTTTTTTAAATCAAAAATAAAAATTTTGGCCAATAAGGAAGTGCCACGTGGAATGGATGGTAACCGGTAGTAAAGGGTTAGGTGACCTGCTAGGGTTGCTTGGAGAAAATCTAATATATTATTATATAAATAAAGTAGACATTTTTGGAGGGCATTCGGAGCGCCACGTAAGAATTATACTTATTTCGACCAATAAGAATAAGAATTTGTATTTAATTTTTGAATTAAAAAATTATGTCGCCACCTAAATAAAAGTAACGAATTAGATTTGATATACGGAAAAGATAAATTTATTAATTCAATACTACGTGTAACACCCCCAAATCTCCCTCTACGTAGATCGTAGAAAAATACGTATAAATACCGTAGAGATAGACTTGGACGTATTACCGCCGCGTATAACGCAAGGCTTAAACAAAATACTTTTGCAGCGGAAAACTTTATTTTTTATTAAATAACCATAGTAAAAATTCGTTCATAATTCGTGACACAAAAATGACTCAAGCTTTTCCTAGCTAGGTGAAATTCCCGTGGACTCCCGTAAGCATCAATCAATTTCCACCTGAAATATTCACCTGTTTACCATAAATGATTAACAGGGCAAAGCCAAAACAAAAGCACGTATTAGCAAAATATGCTAAGTAAGTCATGTGTAAGATAAGTAAAACGTAATTTAAATCATTTTCGTTTAATTAATAAAAGAAATACCAATGTCGTATTCAAATAGAACTTTTCCAATCCAATTCTTTTAATACAAATTAAAACTCAATCGATTCATTCCAAACCAATTCCTCACTAAGTGTGCACACCCCCCAAGTGGTTTACTTTATAATCAAAGGCCAAACTTGAGGAAAGACTAGGTCATGCAAAGTCCATAGTCTTCTCTAATCCATTCCCTAAGTGGGATTCAACATATCGATTGATTTATTTAAAAACTCTTCTTTAAAAATCCACAAAAAACTTGCAAATCATTTCCAATAGTTTCCAATCACAATTTAAGGCCCTTTTTAATTTAAATCCAAATTATTTAATTCAATCCAAAATAATTTCATAATTTAATACGGAACATAATATCATAAATTCATACGGAACATAAAACATGATTTCATACGGAATGTAATAAAATATGATTTGATACGGAACATAATAATTTATAGTTTCATAATAAATCATAGTTTCATACGGAACATAAATTATACGGAATGTACACAAATATAATTTCATACGGAATAAATTATAATTTCATACGATCATAAAATGTAGTTTCATAATCAACTTTCGAATGTATCAAACCACATAACGTACCTTGATCAACCTTGAGCGATTCACAACTACTTCTCTAAATCACGAACACCCTACACATAATTATAACCTTAATTAATATAAGGCTATCAAATAAACACAACAACTTAATTAAACGACCCTATATGTGCATGAATTAATTATCATTATATAAAATAATTTTCTGTTTATAATTTAAAGAATTTTTCTGTTTTTATAAAATTAATTTGTGTAAGAAATAATATTTAGGAAAATGATTAGTAATATAAATAAGATTAAGAGAAAGGAGGGATTGAAGGATGGTGGAGGAACCAATGCAAGGGAGGAGCAAGAGTGGCTGTGGCCGGCTGGAGTGGCGGCTGCTGGTGGTTGCCGGCAGCAGGTGGTCGCCGGAGGTTTTTGAGGGGGAGGAGAGGAGAAAACCGTGAGAACAAGGGGAAAGAAGAAGAGAATTCTTGAGGTTTTTGGTGTGATTTTTGGGGTGTATGAAAGGGGTATTTATAGGTGTTTAGGGGATGGGTTTATGGCATTTTAGGGTTTATAAATTATGGAAGTTTTTGAGAAATAGAAATTAAGGTTTTTAAATATATGGAAGGCTATAATATTTATTTGATCATGAAATTCTATTTGGTAGGTTTTAAGCTTGGAGTGCAAGTATGACATAGAATCAAATAATTTTAGGTTTAAGAATAGAATTAAAGGAATTTAAAGGATTTTATTTTTAATAAAATAATTTAAAAATCTTTGTAGAAAAACCATGAATGGCCGAAAATATTGAGCAAAATATTACTCAATATTTTCGGACCTATTATGTTTAGGGATTTTATAAAATAATTTATTTGTCAAAAATTAAAGATTTAATAAGTTTATAGGTATTTGGAAGAATAAAATCAATTTTTCTTGCTACATCAGGGTGGCCGAAATTTGGACTATACTAAGGTATAAAAATCAGATTTTTATTATATAAAATTTAAAATATTATTTGATAAATTTTGGAAACCATTTTATTTTATAAAAATAATTAATTTAGCAAATAATTAATAAAAATCAGATTTTTAATGTATAAAATCCGAAAATATGTTTCATTAGTTTAGGAATTGATTTTATTTTATGAAAATACTTTTACTTAGAGTAAAATCAGATTTTTAATTCAAAAATGATATTTATTTAGTTTTAGGAAATTAATTTCATTTCATGAAAATAATTAGTTTAGCAAGATATTAAGTAAAATTGGGTTTTATTGGAAAAAATCCGAAAATATATTTACAAAAATCAGATTTTTAAATTCGAAAATGCCTCTAATTTTATTAATTAATATAGTTTTGTTTTATTATTTATTTAATCAAAATACTATTTATAAAATTTTTAGTTTATCCATTTAATTAAAATAAATGGTTTAGGCGCCAAAATTCAAATATCATTTTGGCTCCAAAACTGAGATACTCTTAAGTTAGAAAATACGTCGAAAATACGAGACTAAATACTCTTTAATTTAGAAAATACCTTTCAAAAATATGGGGTATTACAGTCTACCCCCCTTAAAAGAAGTTTCGACCCGAAACTATGCGGAGTGATGAGGAAAGTAAAAAGAATTTCTTCTTTGAAAATAGTTTTTAGTTAATTAATTTCATGCACATGCTAAACATTCTAACTAGACACAACCTATTGCTAACTTAGAGGGTTGGGAATAGGTGCGCGCGAAACTCTATCGCATTCTACCCCCCTTAAAAGAGTTACGCCCCCGTAACTCGACTACTAACCTCCAGAAACAGATCTGGGTAGCGTTTTCGCATCTCGGCTTCGGCTTCCCATGTTGCTTCCTCAACCTTGTGATTGGTCCATAACACTTTCACAATTCTCACATCTTTGTTTCTTGTGCTCCTGACTTTAGTATC
The DNA here is from genome assembly GCF_001683475.1 of Chenopodium quinoa. Taxonomy (NCBI): domain Eukaryota; kingdom Viridiplantae; phylum Streptophyta; class Magnoliopsida; order Caryophyllales; family Amaranthaceae; genus Chenopodium; species Chenopodium quinoa. Next base: position 1,776,670 of record NW_018745170.1, on the reverse strand, counting down.
CAAGATTTTGACAGGTCTTTCTTCATAAGTCAGATTTTCGTCCATTACTATGTTCTCGGGTTGCAATACGTGAGTCGCATCAGGTATATACTTTTGGAGTTGGCTCACATGAAATACGTTATGGACCTTTTCTAGCTCACTGGGTAAGTTCAACCTGTATTCCACCTTCCCGATCCGTTGGGTAATTTCGTATGGTCCGATGTACTTTGGACTCAATTTTCCTCTTTTCCCAAATCTCATAACCCCTTTCATAGGTGACACTTTCAACAACACTTTCTCTCCTACTTGATATTCTTCTTCTCTTCTCTTTGAATCAGCATAGCTTCTTTGCCTATCTTGGGCTGCTTTCATCTTTTCTTGTATCAATTTGACTTGTTTAACCATGTCTTCAATCATATCTGGTCCAAGTACCATCGTTTCACTGATATCACTCCAATAGACTGGGCTTCTACATTTCCTCCCGTATAGGGCTTCGAATGGTGCCATCCCAATACTTGCATGGTAACTATTGTTGTAGGAGAACTCAATCAAATCCAGGTGGTCTTCCCACGACCCTTGATATTCCATTACACATGCCCTCAACATATCTTCCAATGTTTGGATGGTCCTCTCGGTCTGTCCGTCAGTGGCAGGGTGGAACGCCGTGCTCATTAGTAGTTTCGTCCCCATTGCTTTTTGCACACTTTGCCAAAAGTTGGATAGGAATCTCGAATCCCTGTCTGACACAATGTCACTTGAAACCCCATGGTACTTGACTACATACTTAACATAGGCTTTTCCCAATTGCTCCATGGACCAAGTATTTTTCATGGGTATAAAGACCGCTGTTTTCGTCAATCGATCCACAATTACCCAAATGGTGTCATTTCCTGCCCGAGTTTTGGGTAATGCCCCAACATAATCCATAGAGATGGAATCCCACTTCCAACTAGGCACTTCTAATGATTGGACCTTCCCTTGTGGTCTGCGATGTTCAATCTTTACTTTCTGACATGTCAGACATTTAGCCACAAATTCTGCAACCTCTCTTTTCATATTGGGCCACCAAAACATTTTCTTCATGTCCTTATACAACTTGTCCCCTCCGGGATGCATTGAATAAGGAGAACTATGAGCTTCTTCCATCAACCTTTGTTTGATGTCTCCACGGTGCTGTGGGACGCACCATCTTCCCTTAAAGAGAAGTCCACCATCTTCATCAATGGTGAAATCCGATACCTGCCCTTCACTCATTTTCTCCTTTATATTTTTCAACTTTTCGTCCTCCGACTGACTGTTCTTAATTTCCTCGAAAATCGACGGTCGAATTATCAAAGCGTTCAACATCCGACTGACTTCTCCTTGCTCTACCACCTCCAAACTCATCTTTTGGAACTCGATACACAGTTGGTCCGGCAATATCATCGCATATATCGAGTGTCTTGACTTCCTACTTAAGGCGTCGGCCACTACATTAGCCTTACCCTCATGGTACTGGATTAGCAGCTCATAATCCTTGATGAATTCTAACCACCTTCTCTGTCTATTGTTCAATTCCTTTAGGGTGAAGATATATTTTAGGCTCTTGTGATCAGTGAAAATTTTACAAGTCACTCCATACAAGTAATGTCTCCAAATCTTCAAAGCAAACACTATGGCAGCAAGTTCCAAGTCATGCGTTGGGTAATTCTGCTCATACGTCTTCAGCTGTCTTGAGGCATAAGAAATAACTCTTCTAACTTGCATCAAAACACATCCTAACCCAAACTTTGACGCATCGTTGTACACTTCATACTCCTTGCTTTCATCAGGTAATGCTAACACAGGGGCTGTTGTCAATTTTTCTTTTAGGGTTTGAAATGCTTCTTCACACTCAGGAGACCAAATGAACTTACATTCCTTTTTCATCAAGTTGGTCATCGGTCTTGCTATTTTCGAAAAGTCCTTTATAAACCTCCGATATTACCCGGCCAATCCCAGAAAACTCCTCACCTCTGACACATTCTTTGGGGTTGGCCACTCCTGAACGGCTTGAACCTTAGCCGGGTCAACCGAGACTCCTTCCTTAGAGATTACATGCCCCAAAAAGGCGACTTCCTCTAACCAGAACTCACACTTAGAGAGTTTGGCATATAACTGGTGCTCCCTCAGTAACTGTAATACTTTCCTCAAATGGTCTTCATGGTCCTCCTTACTACTCGAGTAAACCAGAATGTCATCAATAAATACCACTACAAAGTTGTCCAAATAGGGTCGGAAGATTCGATGCATCAGATCCATGAACACTGCCGGCGCATTTGTCAACCCAAACGGCATTACCGTGAACTCATAATGGCCATAACAGGTCCTGAAAGCAGTCTTAGGAATATCTTGCTCTGCAATCCTTAACTGGTGGTAACCCGACCTCAAATCTATTTTCGATAATGTTCTTGCTCCCTTTAATTGGTCAAACAAATCATCGATCTGGGGTAATGGGTATTTGTTCTTCACGGTGACATTATTCAACTCACGGTAATCAATACATAACCGTAAACTCCCGTCTTTTTTCTTCACAAACAATACTGGAGCTCCCCAGGGTGAGGAACTGGTTTAATGTATCCCTTTTCAAGCAAATCTTCCAATTGGGCCTTTAGCTCTTTCATTTCAGCTGGGGCCATTCTGTATGGAGCCTTGGAAATAGGTCCAGTTCCAGGAACCAGGTCAATCGTGAATTCCACATCTCTTTCTGGTGGCATGCCTGGTATTTCATCCGGAAATACATCGGGAAATTCTTCCACGACAGGTAATTTTGTATCGCTTTTCCCTTCTTCACCCCTTATCTCTTGGAGGCTACACATGAATAACGGATACCCTTTCTTGAGGCACTTCTGAAGTTGTAATGCCAAAATAATCCTTATTCCTTGACTTTTTCCCTCCTTCCTATAAGTCACTCTGGTCTTTGCTGGGCCATAGAGCGTGACTTTTTGTGCTGAACAATCTATCTGAGCTTTGTACTTTTCCAACCAGTCCATTCCCACAATCACATCGAGGTCTTTGAGATCGAACTCAATTAGGTCCGATGGAAACTCTACTTCAGAAATAGTTAGGGGTATACTCCTAAAAAGTCTAGAACACTCCCTAACTTCCCCCGTTGGAATAGCTATATCCAAGGAGATTGACTCTGGACTTTCTAACTGGAGACTTTCTATTACTGTCTTAGAAATAAAAGAGTGCGATGCACCCGAATCAAATAAAACTTTCACAGATAAAGAACGTATAAGAAAAGTGCCAATTACCACATTATTGGAAGTCTTAGCTTCACGGCTATTCATTACGAAAATCCGTCCCTTAGAAGTGTTTCCACCATTGCTGATTCCAGTGTTCAGGGCAGGTCCGCTAGTTTGTGGGGGTTTTGGGAGATTCCGTCCATCCTGAACCTTTCCATTCTTCAAATCTGCTTCCTTCTTGAAACACTCGTACTCTCGGTGTCCCAATTTTTGGCAGTATCGGCATGTCACTTTATTGCTTTCACAGTCCTTCCCCGGGTGATCCTTCTCACATCTCTTACAGAAGTAACTTCTCTTATTTCTCTCCTTGTTCTCTCTATTCTCACCACCATGGTTTGAATTTCTCCGAAAATTCCCCTTAAAGTCCCTCTTATCTCCATGGTTCCCATTCCCAAAACTCACATGGTTCTTGGGCCTCTTATCGCTCCCTTGGGGTTGATCATTGGACTTTCTTTTCTCCCCTGACATGCTCCCTAGCTCTCTTCCCTTGATTCCATACAAATGGGCGGCTCGGCCATACACCTCATCTAGACTCTCAAAGGTTGCCCCACCCAGTTTTCCTTGCAGATTCCAAGTTAACCCCTGCTCGAACCTTTGAGCTTTGATAGCCTCTGTTGGTACTACTTCCGGTGCAAACCTCATCAACTCTATGAACTTAGAATAGTACTCACTCACAGTCATAGTTCCCATCCTTAAGTTAGTGAACTCCAAACATTTCTGTTTCCTCAAATGGTCAGGATAGAACTTTTTCCTCAAAGCTACCTTGAAATCCTCCCAGCCAAAATTAGGGTCTACCATCAATTCTTCTTTCTTTTGGGTCCACCATAAGTCAGCTTCTTCTTTTAAGTAGTATACAACATTATTAACCTTCATATTGTCTGGACAGTTGATTGCATCAAACAACTTATCAAATTCTCGGATCCAGTTTTCAAGGCTAGCTGGGTCCTCTTTTCCTAAGAAAAAGGGTGGTTTGGCTGCAGCTACTCCCTTGAATACTTCACCAAAAGTATCCCCCTTTCCTGAACCCTTCCCTTGGTTTGCTACTTAGGTAATGTTTTCAGCAAGATCGGTTAGTTTCTTAAGGACCTTGCCCATATTGGAACCAGCTTTCTTATTCTTTAACTTTAAAGACATATTTTCCTGATGTTCACATTTGAGAGAAAGAAGAAAGAAAAAATTAAAATTTATTCATATACATAAACATAGAAGAAATCAAGAAAATACTTTATTATTATTAATTAATATTCGAGTACACTTTATTATGCATATAATTTATTGCAACAATCATAACATAAATCATTTATTTGATCCCTCCTCTTCTACTGGATCAAACTCTTGATCTTCATTGTTAGCCTTCTTGTTACCATTGGGCTCCTTCAAGTAGGTTGGTACATAGTCACTGTAGTTTGGGGTTTGGCCTGACTTTGGATTTGGGTTTCCTCGAGGGTTTGGGTTGTTGGGTTGTGGAGGAGGTGAAGAGTTGGAGCTAGAAGATGATGAGAAGTCATGAACTCTAGGCCTTTTTAGAATTCGGGCTTTTGTTTGAGGTTTTGGATGTTCACGTGGTATGGGTACATTGTACTGGGAAAAGTGGGAAGGATGAGGGTAGTTCTTACGCCGTCCAAGTGGTGGAATGGATTCATCATCAGAAGAGTCAAAGTCTCCCTTTTGGGTAAGAGAAAGGAAGTTGAGCATTTAGATAGCGGAGTTGGTCAACCTCTCTTAATGTGTGGTGAGGGGTAAGTTTAGGTGGCTTGACGGACTTCCTCTTAGGTTCATAGTTACGCTCCAAATAATATAGGTCATTCTTAAAATGTGTCAAGGTGGCTAGCCATTTCCCTTCATGGTGATGTCTCTCATTCCAAAGCCCATCCTCCTTAATCACATCCCCATACTTCTCAAATAGAGGGTAGTACTTCTTAAGCTTGGGTAAGTGGGCTAATGCCAAAAGAACTAGCCAAGGGGGTTGGGTGAAGACTTCAAGTTATACTTCTCATAGTAGTGTAGAGCTAAAACTGTTATTCCAGTCACAAAGTCGCTAACACTGATTGCATCAGTTTTCAAGTAGTGAATGTTAAAGTACTTCTTCCTAATATCATCCAACATCTGTTTAGAAAACAATAATTCAATAAGTATTCATATAAACATACCAATGTTCACAAACATATAAGTTTAACATATATGGGCCACATATATATCCAAAGATCATGTCCATGGACTTCTTCAAAAATTCATATTACACTTAACTTACATGCACACTTAGTCTTTGAAACTTAAAAAAAATTTCAATTCATTTTCTTTTGAAATTAATAATGTACTTGACTCATGATATAGGATGGTCGAGCCCGCGTCTCCCAGGTAAGTTACCCACAGCGTCGGGGAGAGCCTTGCCTAGACAGAGAGGCGTACCCATTATAGGCCTCGTTATGAGAACCCGAGCATCCTTTTCTCAATCATCTTTCCAAAGAAGAAAATAGGGTTTTTCTTTTTTTTTTTTTTTTTTTTTTTTTTTTGAAAAAAAGTGCGAAACTCTATCCTATGTTCCCAACTTAAGTCTACCCATCCAATTTATTTATTTCAACTTATAATCTTGTTTTAAGACCCGACAAACTGACACCACTTTGTAACACCCCCAAATCTCCCTCTACGTAGATCGTAGAAAAATACGTATAAATACCGTAGAGATAGACTTGGGCGTATTATCGCCGCGTATAACGCAAGGCTTAAACAAAATACTTTTGCAGCGGAAAACTTTATTCTTTATTAAATAACCATAGTAAAAATTCGTTCATAATTCGTGACACAAAAATGACTCAAGCTTTTCCTAGCTAGGTGAAATTCCCGTGGACTCCCGTAAGCATCAATCAATTTCCACCTGAAATATTCACCTGTTTACCATAAATGATAAACAGGGCAAAGCCAAAACAAAAGCACGTATTAGCAAAATATGCTAAGTAAGTCATGTGTAAGATAAGTAAAACGTAATTTAAATCATTTTCGTTTAATTAATAAAAGAAATACCAATGCCGTATTCAAATAGAACTTTTCTAATCCAATTCTTTTAATACAAATTAAAACTCAATCGATTCATTCCAAACCAATTCCTCACTAAGTGTGCACACCCCCCAAGTGGTTTACTTTATAATCAATGGCCAAACTTGAGGAAAGACTAGGTCATGCAAAGTCCATAGTCTTCTCTAATCCATTCCCTAAGTGGGATTCAACATATCGATTGATTTATTTAAAAACTCTTCTTTAAAAATCCACAACAAACTTGCAAATCATTTCCAATAATTTCCAATCACAATTTAAGGCCCTTTTTAATTTAAATCCAAATTATTTAATTCAATCCGACATAATTTCATAATTTAATACGGAACATAATATCATAAATTCATACGGAACATAAAACATGATTTCATACGGAATGTAATAAAATATGATTTGATACGGAACATAATAATTTATAGTTTCATAATAAATCATAGTTTCATACGGAACATAAATTATACGGAATGTACACAAATATAATTTCATACGGAATAAATTATAATTTCATACGATCATAAAATGTAGTTTCATAATCAACTTTCGAAGGTATCAAACCACATAACGTACCTTGATCAACCTTGAGCGATTCACAACTACTTCTCTAAATCACGAACACCCTACACATAATTATAACCTTAATTAATATAAGGCTATCAAATAAACACAACAACTTAATTAAACGACCCTATATGTGCATGAATTAATTATCATTATATAAAATAATTTTTTGTTTATAATTTAAAGAATTTTTCTATTTTTATAAAATTAATTTGTGTAAGAAATAATATTTAGGAAAATGATTAGTAATATAAATAAGATTAAGAGAAAGGAGGGATTGAAGGATGGTGGAGGAACCAATGCAAGGGAGGAGCAAGAGTGGCTGTGGCCGGCTGGAGTGGCGGCTGCTGGTGGTTGCCGGCAGCAGGTGGTCGCCGGAGGTTTTTGAGGGGGAGGAGAGGAGAAAACCGTGAGAACAAGGGGAAAGAAGAAGAGAATTCTTGAGGTTTTTGGTGTGATTTTTGGGGTGTATGAAAGGGGTATTTATAGGTGTTTAGGGGATGGGTTTATGGCATTTTAGGGTTTATAAATTATGGAAGTTTTTGAGAAATAGAAATTAAGGTTTTTAAATATATGGAAGGCTATAATATTTATTTGATCATGAAATTCTATTTGGTAGGTTTTAAGCTTGGAGTGCAAGTATGACATAGAATCAAATAATTTTAGGTTTAAGAATAGAATTAAAGGAATTTAAAGGATTTTATTTTTAATAAAATAATTTAAAAATCTTTGTAGAAAAACCATGAATGGCCGAAAATATTGAGCAAAATATTACTCAATATTTTCGGACCTATTATGTTAGTTTAGGGATTTTATAAAATAATTTATTTGTCAAAAATTAAAGATTTAATAAGTTTATAGGTATTTGGAAGAATAAAATCAATTTTTCTTGCTAGATTATTAGGGTGGCCGAAATTTGGACTATACTAAGGTATAAAAATCAGATTTTTATTATATAAAATTTAAAATATTATTTGATAAATTTTGGAAACCATTTTATTTCATAAAAATAATTAATTTAGCATAATTAATAAAAATCAGATTTTTAATGTATAAAATCCGAAAATATGTTTCATTAGTTTAGGAATTGATTTTATTTTATGAAAATACTTTTACTTAGAGTAAAATCAGATTTTTAATTCGAAAATGATATTTATTTAGTTTTAGGAAATTAATTTCATTTCATGAAAATAATTAGTTTAGCAAGATATTAAGTAAAATTGGGTTTTATTGGAAAAAATCCGAAAATATATTTACAAAAATCAGATTTTTAAATTCGAAAATGCCTCTAATTTTATAAATTAATATAGTTTTGTTTTATTATTTATTTAATCAAAATACTATTTATAAAATTTTTAGTTTATCCATTTAATTAAAATAAATGGTTTAGGCGCCAAAATTCAAATATCATTTTGGCTCCAAAACTGAGATACTCTTAAGTTAGAAAATACGTCGAAAATACGAGACTAAATACTCTTTAATTTAGAAAATACCTTTCAAAAATACGGGGTATTACACTACGAGTATAAGAAATCCAAAAAAAATATACTAAAAAATATTTAAATGATAAACGCCTATAATAAAGTTTGATACCTATCATTATAAGATAAATTTTGGTAGTATTTATGATAAGAAATACAAATTGTTCGTTAATTATAATTAAATTAAAATTTGTGATACTTACCATTATAAATTGACACAACATACGACACAAACAAAATTTTGTATCAATAAAAAACCCCATCAAGCGAATTTTGGGTTAATTTTTGGTCATCAATGGCCGAGTAATTTTTAGCTTAATTTTTAAAATCCTATGGTTAAATTAGTATTTCTAATTATTATTTACATTGTATTAATTTGGGATACTCAACGATTATATGTTTATGTTTTATTTACTAAATGTTTTTTTACATGCAGATCTAACACATCATACGACACAAATAAAATTTCATATTAATACAAAACCCCATCAAGCGAATTTTGTGTTAGTAATTTTGTGTTAGTTTTAGGTCATCAATGTCCGGGTAATTTTTAAAATCTTATGTTTAAATTTATATTTGTAATTATTAGTTACATTGTATTTATTTAGGATACTTAACGATTATTTGTTTATGTAATGGCATACGATTAGATGTTGTATTCTTAATATATGGATGGCTTTGGTTATTTTTGGAGATGGTGAAAAAATTCCAATGCATAGATTTGATTTTATATGGCAACAATTTTTCATTTATTGGTAATATATTGATTTATTTTATATAAATGTAAAGATTTAATTGATATCAATTTTAGTTTGGCTAACATTTCACGGTTCAATTTATCCGTTGATGTAGTAGGTTGGTTGTGGACGAGGTTGGTGATTCTATCGAAATAAAAGATATGGTAAAACAATGAATAATGATTTAGGATTTAAAATATCAAAAATTTATCATTTCACATTAAAGATTTTATGTAACGGAACAAATATCATATTTACAATTTATTTATATTTAATAAATTCATTATAAATTATAGTAAAAAAATAAATAAATATTAAACTTTTGTAATTTTGTCTGAAACTATTAAATACAACAAATCAAATAATTAAAAATCTTAGATGAAAAAACCGTGCATCGCATGGGCTTCCATCTAGTAAATAGTAAACTTAGAATTATTCAGGGTTAACTGAAAGGTTGAATTATTTTGGGAGAACGGGGCAAAGGTTAGATTATTCTTATTATATTTTCCTAGTAAATATTAGTTTTAATAAATCATGTCCTATACAATAAATAAAAAAGAAAAAAAAAAAGGCCCATATAACTGTTTACCAGAACTCATTAAGCAAGGTAAGATACTTTTAATTTATTTATTAGTGAATATTAGTTATAAAAAAAAATATATACTGCCAAATCTTCCAGCTAATATTCCTAAACAAACGCCTAACTAATGATTATGTGCATACTAAAATAAATCAAAATAATATCATACAAATTATATATTCTAAATACATAATATTTTTGTTATTATCTTAAAATAACTTAAAATATCCTAAATATTTTGACATAACCAATGTCATACTCTACGAATGGTACTCCTAAATCAACAATAACAAAATTATATATATAACGGTATTTATGCTTTCAAAAAAAAAAAATATTAATAATAATAATAATAATAATAAGTGCATATAAGATAGAAACATCATCCAAGGGGTTTAGAGGAGGAATACTGTTAAATACAATTATAATAAAAAGATACCCATATATATATAAACTGATGCGTTGTCTATATAAAATAATAAAATCTTGATGCATTGACATGTATATAGTACATACCTGTGATAATCACCGGTTCATCCACATTAATCTCAAACAATAGCGATTGACAATTTAAAAGTAAGATACGATGGTATAATTTTTTTTTTCTTCTTTTGATTGATGCAAATATACAAATTATGAGAATAGAATAATGTTTTTTTTTTTTTAGATATGTAACGTAAACAGAATTTGAATCAGTTTAGTGTTTTAGATAAACTAGGAATCAGTTCTTTTTTACATTAATCTAGTAAGATAATTAATTACCCTAGGAATCAGTTCTTTTTTAAATTAGCAAAACTCCAACAGGTTCTCCACCTAAGCTTCCACCTTGGTCCAACTCAGACTCCATGTCATTGCACTAGTAGAAGGGCCAACACTACTCCCAGGTTGCAAGTTAGGGGACTTAAAGGCTTGCAGCACTTCACCGTCAACCAGATCTACTGGGCCACAGTCCCTAGTTTCAGATCCTGCATCAGCCACCCCTCCAACACCTTCAACAACCACAACAATAGAAGAACTCTCCCCCAAGCCAGGTTTTTGAACCAGATCAAAGGCAGGAGTTGGGTGAACAACTTCCTTAGGTCTAGAAACCACCTCCAATGGCTTCTCTTCCTCATCGCTAGAGATATACTCCACTAGTTTGACCCCTCGAATCCTCTTCCTAGCAATCAACGAAGCGCGACGAATTGGTTTCATAATGCCGGATCCTCGCCGAGGTTTGTACTTTTGGGGAGAAGAACGAGCCTTGGAATTTTTCCTACCAGATCCAAGGGACTCATAGCAAAAAAGGTCTGGGCTCTCATCATTTGGAGCACTCATGCTGAAGAACAAGGTAAATCGAGCAAAGAAAATAAAGAGAGAGAATGGAGAAAACCCAGAAAACGAAGAGAGAGAGATAGATCGCCGTAGGAGAGAGAGAAAGTTGGGAAAATGAAGAACTAGGGTTGGGGGGTTTTCTGGAGAGTTCTCTAGAATTCAAAGAGCTCAACCATCTTCATCAGATGAATTAAATGCAGATGCATTCAATGAAGGTGGTTGGGGAATTGGTGAATTTAAAAGGTTGGAATTAAATTTAGTGGGAAGGGTTAATTTAATTAATCTTGTGTCAAGGATAATGAAATCGGATTTGTAGTGTAAATAAGGTGTTTTTTTTAAAAAAAAATAAAAATAAAAATTTAAGGATATAATGTTCATTTTGCACCCAAAAACTTACTTAAAAAGGAAAGAAAAAATTTCTGTTGCGAGTAATGTGAAGCAGCCATTTTTAACAAATGTTGCGAGTTATGCGAAGCGGAGGTAGTATTAGTTTTGTAGTATTAGTTTTGAGTGAAGCTGAGTGAGAAGAGGAGAGAAAAGAGAAAAGAAGAGTTGCAAGATGAAGGACTTGCTACTCGAAACTATGGAGAAAGAGTCTTTAGCTAGTAATAGGTTGTTGTTGTATTGTAGTAAAGAGTCTTTGTCTAAAATCTCTTGGGGTCGAGATTTTTCCTCTTGTATAGGGCCAAGAAGTTTTCCATACAAAAATTTCTCTTCACATTTTGAGTTCTTTAAGCTTTCGTTTTTAAATTTCGCAAAAAAATAGCTAAATAGTCAAACTACAATTCACCCTCCCTCTTGTAGTATTCATAGGGGTACACCGTACATCACGGGGCACCTCCCGGCACAAAACTAATGGTCTTTAAATTCTTTTCGCTTTTTAACTAAAACAATACATACTCTTTTCTACAAATATTGCAACAAGGATGAAATTACGCATCCTAAAGCACATTTTATATGTTAAATATCTATAATTATATAAGAGTAAAAATTATAAAAAGTTGATACTGTGAAAGTATTTTATGAGACAAATCTAACAAGACCCTACATGACTATATTTTACTTTACGTATAAATTAAATATGTAGTCAAACAAGCGTGATGAATAGTGCAAAAGTCCAGTTGTTGCAATATTACTAGAACGGAGGAAGTATTAAAATTGAAAACAATCTTTTTTTTTTTAAATGGTTTTTTTTTTTAATTTTTTTTATCACAATATTTATTTCTTTCACATTACTTACTTAAAAAATCTAAACAGTCAAATTGTTGCACTTTCAAAAACAAAATTGTATAGATCCGTTGTATAAAGTGTATCAGTAGCCATTAATAAAATGCTCCCCTTTACTCTTTGATCTAAAAAAAGTGTAATAATTTGACTAATATACAGGTTTGTTTTTTAAGTTGCAACAAAAGAAAATTTTTAAATCTCACAAATAATACTCTTTGTTGTAATAAAAAAAAAAAAAAAAAAAAGAAAAGAAAAAAAAGAGGTAATAGAGTTTTTACTTTTGTAAACAAGTGGATTAAATAGAGTAAAATATTGTTAGGAATCTATGTTACTACTTTAAGAAAACCCCAAAAAAAAAACTAGGTTGGATAAAAAACTTAGCTCTGATACCATGTTAGATAATCTCAAACTCCTTGAATTGGAATGTTTACCATTGATTCATATATATAGTGTTACAACAATGAGACCTAATCACGTTAGGAATATTCTATTTACAAAATCACAAAATTATGTCCTTCTCTACAAAATAATATCTACTCCCTTCGTTTCTTATTTCTTGCAACATTTGCCATTTATGGTTACTTCACATTTCTTGCAACAAGGTTTTTTTTTCCTTTTATAGTAAGTTTTTTAAGTGTAATTTACCATATTTACCTTATTATACTCTGATTAATGGGTGGATTTATACTAACCTAAAAAGTAATTACTCTCCTAATATCTTATCATCTTTTAATCCTTCCCACCAAAATTCATCAAACCCTAACTCATCCATATTAATTCATTCATCAGATTAAAGAACAAAACTTGTTCATCTTCCCAACTGCTGCATTCATTGCCATCTCTCCACCAACCTGCATTAACTCCATGGCCACTCTTCTCTCTCAATTGCATATAAATTTGCTTCATCCTCTTTCTGGTTCCTTCGGAACCCTAAGTCTGCTTCACTGCTCTCCTTCTCCGCAACCTCACCTCTTTCAGCATTACGCCTTTCTTAGTCCCAGATCTGTTGTACAATCTTCACCAAAATGAGTTCCACTAACCTTAAAGACGCTTCCCTTTTTTGCTTTGAGAATCTCCCACTAGAAGAACTGAAAGACAATCTACCTCCTAGAGCCACAAGGTACATCTGTAAATGGGAAACTGCAAAATGAAACCTGTTCGTCGCGCTAGGACAAGGCCTCTCCGTCACAGGCACATTCGCGGTGCGAAGCTTACTAAGTATATTTCATCATATGATGAAAGTGTGGCGAAGTCAGATCTTGTAGACAAGAACCTAAAAAGGGCGTTGATGTGATAGATCTGGAAGGTGAGGCTGCCGGGGAGGCATCTGGGACGGTTGTTCAGGCTGGGTCTAAAGTTGATGGCCCAGCTGAGTTCCCTGCAACTGTTGAGGCATCTGCTTCTGCCTCAAAGGCGATGCTTGAGGAAGCCAAGTCCCTGAATTCCAAGCAGCAGAATAAGGGCTCCCTTTCGAGGATGAAAAGGGTAAGATCCAGCTTCCCTGTTGATCTGGAGAATTTTGACGAAGGCTATCAGCATTTATGAGGGAATGTCATCCCGAATGGTTTGCTGACAAGTGACCCTACAGCGTATAACTCTTCTTACCCTAATTTTATTCTAGTCTATTTAATTATTGTTAATTTTTTGCATTTGAACTGTGGTTTGAGTCCTTGATTCTCTGCTGGTTAGTCTTTACTTGATCGTGTTAGTCAGTATGCAATTATGATGAAAATGAGTCATTTCCAAATGAAAATACATGTTGTCATGTGTGATTTGTTGGATAATTATGTGGAATATGAGTCCTTTTGTCTGAGTAATGAGGTGAAATACCTAGAACTAAGTACTGGTTGTTATATGATGCATTGATATGGTTAAGAATTGGCCAGGGGAATGTGATATTGATGAATGATGATCAATTTTTTTTTTTTTGATGTTGTTATGGATTGAATGTTTCACCTTAAGGATGAATTGAGTCCCTACAATGTTCTCAATGATATGCTGATTGAGTGAACAACCATGCTGGAAGGTGGAAAGGGCATTTATTTGGTTGGTGTCTGAGTCCCCCTATTTCATGCCCCTTGTTTCTGTTTTTTTACCAAATGATGAAGGGATTCATTTGAATTGGAATTGCTTATGGTTGATTTGCCCCATCTTAGTTCATTTAAACTTGGTGTAGAGGTAACATCATAATGCAATGGTTTTGATATAAGCATACCCTTCCTGATAGTATTCTGAACTTGGTCTTACTACCATAACTTGCTAGAGTTTCCAAAAGCTTTACTACATAAAGTTAGCAACATTGTTTTCAAAAGCATGACCCCCTTCCCCTTTTACATGACTGCTTTATAAATATCTACTATGCATGATCAAAGTACACATAACCAAAGCATTAAAAACATAACAACTTCAAAAATAACTAGTGACTAATGAGCATAATTTGGTGTTACCATGGTCTTCAAAATAATTCTGAGGTTATGTGTGGCAGTCACTGTGTTCACTTGTTTGTCCCCTTCACCCTCTGTTCAATTAGCATCCACTTCCATGTATGCATCTTCCCCTGTAGCATCTGTTGTTGGAATAAACATAGTGTCCAGATAAGTAACAACTTGGTGTACAAGTTCTCTGGAAACATGTATATGCTTTGGTAGAATACCTAATCTGTCCAGCTTTTTCTTCTTCATATGTGGAGGTTGGAAGTTATTTCCCCCTTGCTTTGTGAGGATTTGAATCATAATTAACTGAAGTGTAAGCCATATGTACTTGTTCACCTTTGTCTCAAAAGCATTGTACGCATTAGTGACTTCCTTGTTTAAGTCATCCAAGTTGTTAGAAAAGGATTGGTATTGGAGTGATTGGATGACTTCAAATAACCCTAGGTTTAACACATTTAAGTCAGGTGACTGTGCTGGCTGGTACACCATTTCAATGTTGAAACCATTTGCATGACATGCATCAATGAATTCCTGACCTTTAGGAATCTGATGAGGCCTTGCATTATCCCATTGTATTTTGATGTTCTTTGGTAAACTGGCTGGCCATTGTTCCTGTATTGCTGGAATGATGTGTTCCATCAACATGTTTTTGACTGCATCTTTGTTCACATTCTGCACAGCCTTTGTTTCCCATGTACCAGCATCTCTGTTCTTGGTTTTCTTCTTTGCCATTTGTTTTGTGACAAATGGAAATATTCCATACTTCCCATCATGCAATAGAGTCTCATTCCTTGCTGTTAGTTGAGACGAACCCTACAAGAGGGGGATGAATTGTATGTGAGTTCCTATTGACTACTTTTGCGGAATTAAAACAGAATATAAAGGAACTTTGCAAAGCACACAAGATTTTATGAGGAAATCTTCCAGGGCCCAACTAGAAGTAAAACCTCGACCCTCCAAGGGATTTCAAACACCAAAACACTTCACTATAATAGGGCAAACTCTTCTAGTTATAACCTATTATAATCAGACCTTTCTCACAAATTCCTGACTGAACTTGCTACACGATAGGACCTTATCCTACCCAATCTAAATCCCAGACTTAGATTCTAATTGACACTCCCTGAATGTCTACTCACTCAGCTTCAATCTAGAAGCTTACAGTCTATATGCAATAAGCTAAACACACACCCAAACCAAAACAATACAAACTATTGACTCTAATATGTGATAGGAAAGCTACACATGGAATTCGAAACTAATATGACAAAGTTTAGACTTGGCGAACTTACATTTAAACGCTCTCTTCAGATTCTTCACGCATAAACTCACAAGTTGTGTAAATTATGAATTCTACTTTATATACAAGAAGTACTCGTATGTAAAGTAGGATTTTCAAAAAGACAAATTATAATACTATCAATTTCATAAAACACATTTTGTAAAAATCTTTTGTAAAGAAAATCTTTTTAGAAAACTTATCAAAGATATAATTTACGAAAAGAATAATATCATGTAAAACCAGATTCTATAAAATCTTTTTAGGAAATTGAAAACTTATCTTTTATAAACTTTCCATTTTTAAGCTTGTCAAGCTTTGTCACGCCTCTAATAAATTCCATGCATAAACTAACCTAACATATTTACAATAATCCTTAGATAAATAAACTTAACAAAAAGACTTATATTCTCTAGTTAGATTATCTCATTAATCGTTGTACGTTTACTTGGGCTTCACGCAGACCAAGATTGAGTTCCTACTGTCCTTCACTCTCCAGCTCCTTGCTGGAACTTTGCAGGCCAAGTTCTTATGGAACTTGCTATCTTCAACGCAGACCAAGTCAATCTTCTCAACTTGCTGTCAAGCTCTTGTTAGAAAACTTCTCTTCATGTTCCTATTGGGGAACTCAGTTAGTTCCACTGAGGAACTCTTCTTCTACTTTCTTTAACTTTTCTTGGATTCTCCTTGTGTCTTTATAGACAGATTACTCTTCCACTTCCCAAGTCAACTTCACCTGTTCTAGTTACAACACTTAGAAAAATCACATTAGTTGAAGTTTGCTTTTATTCATCATCATCAAAACTTTTAAGCTTCAACATACAAGGGTTTCCCAATCTTACCCATAAACATTACCTTTACTTTGTATCTCTTTGATTGTTGGCACCTGTATGGATCTTCTTCTTTGGGTAGGAGGTATAATTTCTTGTTTTTGGGTTCAAGTAGAACCATTTTTCATCAATATGTATGGTTTGTTGCATATCTGCAAATTTTGGGTCCCCATGAGCTGGAACTGGATTGATGTGACTTAATACCCACTTCAATTTGGCAATTTTGTGGATGGATGTCAAAGCTGGATGGTTTGAATTTGTGTGAGTCCTCAATCTGCCCTTCTTCCTTAATCTGTGAATTGTTGAATGTGATACATTCAGTGCTCCAGTGTAGCTTCTCTCTGTTGTCCTCTTGTATAAAGGGACAGATTGTAACCACTCATCAGAATATTCTTTGGGGTTTGGCCCTGTTCTGCAAAGTTTTTATTGACCTGACATTAATGACATTCCCCTGGGCTAGTTGTTTCTTAATCTCTGCATGTAATCTGGACATTGTACTTCTGTGAATGTTGAATTTCCTTGCTTGTTTGGATAAAAAAAACCCCTTAGAATTTCACCCCTTGCATCTGTAACAGAATAGCATCAACAATTTCTCTTTTCTGTAGCATGGCAAGGTCTCTCATTTTTCTCTCCTTGACTGCTACCTTGCTGGTTATTTACAGTTTGTGAGTATGCCCATTCTGCATCATATTGCTCATTTGAATCAGTGCTTGTATCTGTAGAATCAGTCCATCCCCCTTCTGCATCTTCCCTAGTAATTGTTCAATCCCAAAAAATTCTTCTTCAACATCAATATCCATTGACAGATGATAACTTGTTTGCCTAGGTCTGAAGATGGTGATGAAGTGGAGGATGCAATTTTTTGGACAACTCGAACTGAACCATCCTTTTGTATGTGTGAAGATGATGATGCTGCCCCTAATTTAGCACTAATTATAAGTAGGAAGTTAGTTTGTAGGTATTGAAGGTAGTTTTAGAAATTAACTAGTGCTAAATTTTGATGTTGAAAATGATATGCATGTTTTGGGGTTTTTTGATGTGTCCTGCGGGAGAGTTACAACACCGAGACTGACCTCCAACTATCTGTACCTGCAAAACAACGGAGATTCCCAAGGGTGGGAGTTCCGCCTCCGACGATCAAGTTAGAACGTGTTTGAGGAGTATAGTGCGGAAAGTAATAACCCCTCCTGAGTCAGGAGGGTTCTGCAATGAGGATTGCTTAGTTAATAACCCCTCCTAGGTCAGGAGGGTTTGGCAATGAAGATTGCTTGGTTTTTTAGAGTATTGAATGTGTATTCAATGTATGTTCTCTATATTGTGTATTGTGTTTTTTATATCTTGTCTTCTTATAAATGAGGATGACTCCTCTATTTATAGAGAAGATGATCAATCCCTTTCTAGGGTTTGGTGACACGTGTCAGCAAGCTAGCGGGACACATGTCGCGTTGACAGTGGTCCGCTTGTTAGGGGTATTTTACCCCCAAACATTATTAAAGGTAGAGAAAGTTGTGTAAAAACTTGGTAAATAATTGTTGTCTTTTGAATTTTTTATACTCTCCTTTAGAAGGGAATGTTAAAAGGGGAAAAAAAATGAAGGGAAGTTGATTTTCAAATTTTGGTGAAAATTTGGAAGGAAAATGTCCACCCTCTCAAAATCAGATTTGTTGAAAAAATTTAAAATATAGGTAGACCCAACAAAATTCCCTCCTTTTTAGTACTTAATCACATGCACTTAAAAGGTGCTTTAACCCCCCTTAAAAGTTTTGACTTGGGAAATGTGCAACCCTCTATTACAAGAAATAAGAAACGGAGGGAGTAGGATATTTATCATATATTCTAAAAAAAATAAATAAATAAATAAATGACGTCGTTTGTAGGCGAATCAATCCCCTTAAAGGCTAAAACCCTACAGAAACCCCAAAACACTAGACTCCATTCTTCAATTTCTCAGATTGCCATAATTTTTCTCCATTATATTTCTGTAACACCCATTTGAAGCTTCATCAATATTCTTAATCAATTGAAATAACCAGTCTTTCTGCCAAACCCATTTATGCAGGTTGTTTAATTCTGCTTTTCAATCAAACCCCAGATGAAATCTTTGAGAGTTTTAAGAAATTTGTCATCTTTATCTTCCAAACCCCCCAACAAAACCCAGTTCAATCCCTCATTTTTGTGCCAATTTTTCTCTGCTCAATCCCAATTAGATCAACCAACAACCTCTGAAAATGAAACTGACAATGAAGCTTCAACTTTTGACAGTTCCCACTTCACTCTGCCATCAGAAAACACCCAAAAGTTGAACCCCATAAAGGTGGAACCCACTTGGGATGAGAGCTTTAGGGCCAGGGTCAAGAGTAAGGTGTTTGGGGAAGAAGAACCCACAAAGGGGAAATTGAAGATTAAGAAGAAGAAGGAGAAGGTGGGGAAAGGCGAGGAGGTGGTGGAGGAGGAGGAGGAGAGGAAGCGGGTGCTAGCTCGAGCGCTACTCGAGGCGGCACTTGATGTGCCCGATGAGGATGATGAGGAGGAAGAGGGCTTGGAGGTGAAGGTGGAGGATCAGAAGTCCTTGTCAGTTGGAATTATTGGGGCTCCTAATGCTGGTAAATCAGCACTGACTAATTACATGGTTAGTCTTTTTCTAATTATGTTTGTTATTGAGGTTTTTTAAAGTTGATTTTATTGCTATGATAGTGTGATTTCTGTAAATGTATCAATTATTATGCTAAGATATCAAGATTTTACATAGCAATGAGGTTTTTGGTGCTTTGAATGTCTTTCTAGATTGTAACTAGGGTGCCTCTAATATATAGAATTGCATTGTTGAGTCATTGTTTACTATTGTTATTAGGTGCTCAATGCAATGGGATGATGGAGTTTAAGAAAAAATGTTAATGTCTTAATGTGTCAATATAGTTGCATTAATTGTAAATGGTCCGTGCTTTTCAGTTTGAAAACCTTAGAGAACGGATGGTATTGACTGTATGAGAGCTCAAGAAGGTAAAGGTTTAAGAATATTATAGATAAGAGAGAATGGAAGCAACTTTCTGTCTGTGGTAGTTGTTCATGAAACAATAATTCTATTCAAATGTTGGGATGTAAATGTATTCTTATGAAAGGAAGGTCTGAATGTCATTGGAGTTACATATGATTTTTTGTTAAAAATGTGTTTATCCTGGCTTAATTCTCTGTTGGTTTTAATGCAAATGGCTGTTGCTTTACATGTATTGCAGGTTGGGACTCAAGTTGCTGCTGTTTCACGTAAGACAAATACAACTACCCATGAAGTTTTAGGGGTGATGACCAAAGGAGATACCCAGATTGTATGTTTTGTTCTCTAATTGTTCAAATATGTATAATTGTTGATGTTGCTTTGCCCTATCTCTATAAGATCTAATAACCTCACATAATTGTAATTCTAGATTATCTTTGAGAACGAGATTCATGTAAACTCACAGTATGAGCACAGTAGTGCACACGTATGATGTGCTAGTTAACTTGCCAATGAACCTTACGCATGTCATTATGCCAGACTCATACCTTGCCTAGTAAAGAAGGTGGCTCAGGCACAGGGCCACACAGCCCTCCGCTCACCAGGAGGAGCTCATACCATACTGTGCTTTAATATTGTGGACTTGTAGCCCTTTTAAAAGAGAATCGACCTTTTAATTTTTTGTTGGTTACTGATTGCAAAACATGTTGCATTAAGCAATATAGGTGGAATCAATTATGGTGAAAAAAATGGATGATTGAAGGGAAATTCTACATGGTGGCCTTCTAGATTGAAAATTCTATTTAGTGGCCTTCTAGATTGAAAAATTCCATTTGGTGGAAACTTTTGTTGGCCATAGTTTTTAGTTACCCCCTAATATGGTATAATTTAGTGTCCTAAAGTCATTAAATAGCTAACCCTTTCTGATTTTGGGCTTATCTTTAACCCTAATCCCCTAAATTACTAACCTACCCCCAAATAAATGACTAACCCACACCACTACCGTCCACCCACACCCAAAACTAGCCCCTCCCCCCTCCATTATTCCCTGCGAGCCCGCCCCGCACCCAGCCAACCATCCCCCTTCCTCCCTCTATCGTAGAAGCTCCAACATCCCCCTTCATTCGCTGCTTCGCCTTCCTTCATTCACGCACACCAGCAAAGCACGACTGTCACAAGTCGTTGCCCACCAAAGCCAAGCCAACACCAACACATGGCAAACAACCCCTGCCCTCAAATTGTAACCCTCCACTTTCCTCCCTCAATCGCTGCTAAAGAAAGCATCAATGGAGGGGAAAAAAGCTCATAGTACGGTTCAATGGAGGGGAGAAATGGTGTGGGTTGTAATGGGGGAAGGGGGTGGGATGATTTAGGTGGTTGGGGTGGGTTTTTGGGTGGTGGGCTTGGTATCTGGTGAAGTGGTGGATTCAAGTGGTGGAGGTGGCCGGGTTTTCGAGGTGGTGGGGGTTTGTTTCGGGTGAAATGGGTGAATTTGGGTGGTGGGGTTGGTTTCGTGGCAGGGCGGGTGGGTTTTGGGTGGTGGGGTTGGTTTCGGGTGAAGGGGTTGATTCGAGTTGTGGAGCTAGCCGAGTTTTCTAGGTGATGGTTGCTTAGTGGCTGGACGGTTGTGGGGTCAATGCTGGTGGTGGCTTAGTGGCTGGACGGTTATGGGGTCAACGGTTGTGGTGGCTAGGTGGTGGTGTGGTGTTGGCGAAGGGGTAAATTAGTAATGTAATTCATTTAGGTTAAGAAATTAACCATAAACCAAAGGGTTAACCAATTTAATGAGAATTTGCCCACTACCTAGAGTTGATCAAATGTAGAGGGTCACTAGAAACTATAGCCAAAAAAACTTTCCACCAAATAGAATTTCCTAATCTTAAAGACCTCCATGTAGAATTTCCCATGATTAAAATAAGGAGGTGGCTTATTCCCTTTCATAAATTTAGCTTATCTTGCTTAATAGAATAAAGGGGAAGCTTTGTAACTTCCTTGTGCGTCAATTGAAATTAGTATTTGTGAAAATGATTTTGTATCTTGAGCATGCAGTTCTTGCTCTTTTATGAAGAGGGGACTAGGGATTGTCTTTAATGGAATTTTCTTTAACTCTTATGATTGAGGGCTCTATTGATTACTCTTTCCTGTCTCTTAAGATCTTGGTTTTATTGTATCTATACATATAATGTTGCATTGTTATTTCTTCTAATATATTTTTGAAGGGGCATCAAGCCAGATTTTTATAGGCATGTGTCAGTATTATATGCTAATTTCCTGTACAGTGTTTCTTTGATACCCCAGGACTGATGCTTAAAAAGAGTGGATATCCAGCTAGGGATATTAAAGCTCGTATTGAATCTGCCTGGAATTCAGTTAATCTATATGATGTGCTCATAATCATCTTTGATGTTCATAGACATCTCACCAGGTTAGTTTTTTATTATAGTTTATAGAGAATTTTCCCATTCTACTGACTGCCATCTAAATTTTTTTGTTATGATATGCATGTTGCTCTCTGCCAATTTTGCTGAGCTACTCCAAGTTGGATTAATCGTAATGTTTAATTTCTGAACTTTCATTGAGTTTGGGCATAGGGTTTTAGCAATTGATACACTGATTTAGTCTATGCATATGCAACTTCTGTGACTAGTTATGGGTTTTTTCTCACTTGTTTTTGAAATAAATCTTGAACTGAGAAAGTAAATCACCAGGGAATAATTCTATTTCAGGATTGGATTCTGCAAAAATCTTTTAGCTTTACTTGTATATTGCTTCCTTTGCTCTTGGGAATATGTAAATCTCAATAATATCTTATGTGCCTAAATGTCAGTCCTTAATGATCTTAGTCTTGCTAGAATGTTCAAAGTAAATTATATTCTATCAGTAAGGTTTTCCGAACCTACTGAGATGGTGGATTCCAGTAGCTCTTTTCTTGCATATGTTTGCTTTTGGTAATAATCCGAGTATGATAAATATGGTGCAGTAAACTCATAAAACTTTATACTTCATATAATATTGCTTCTGAGGTAGAGATTTGTTGAGGTTTTTCTGGTATCTAATGTTTTGCAGCTTATATTTGTCTCTTGATATTTGATCACAGCTGCAAATTTTAATCGATTAAACTTGTCCAATATGTGTCATTTATTGCAATGATGTGTGATGATAACTATATTTGTGTTCTTCATGGTGTTCCATATGTATGATTCTTCATGCATGCCTGTTCATAATTCCATTTGTATTATCTGAGCTCACAAAGTAAGTCATAACTTATCCTTAATTGAACCTTCAAATCTGTCCTTGATTCTCAGGCCTGATTCAAGGGTCATAAGACTAATAGAGCGCATGGGGTCTGAACCTAATTTAAAACAGAAGCGTATTCTCTGTATGAATAAAGTTGATTTGATTGAAAAGAAGAAGGATTTGCTGAAGGTCTCTGAACAATTTAAGGATTTGCAAGGATATGAAAGGTAGATTACCTTTTTAATTGCTTTGCATATATATTGGGTTTTAGCTCTGCAGCAGAAAAGCTGGTTTTCTGATTTGCTATGTTCTACTAGGGTTTTCATGATATCTGGGCTGAAGGGTTCTGGCGTAAAAGATCTTTCTGCATATCTGATGGAGCAGGTACCTCTTGTACTTCCCATAATAAAATTTGTGTTAATGCTACACTTTCATACTTGGTTACAACGAAACTTGAATAGGAATTTTCTTGCACACATCCCTGTTACCTTTTCATTTCTAAGAACTTATATATCAAATCTTAGGGGGTTTAGTGACATAAGTTCTGGTTAGTTGAATGCTTGGGTCAATATGGGTACACTAGTACTAGTTTCATTCTTGAAGTTCCTTGAACTAGGCTCTTTGTTGCCTAAGCATTAAAGATTTTTTCCCCTGATTCTGGTTGATTCTATTTTGGCATGCATCGTATCTACATCTCATGACTGTGACTTTGTCTTTTTCTTTTGATGCTTGTACTGCTTAGTATTCTTTATTTTGACATTTAGTTGTCTTTTGAGTAGGTTTCCCTACCTTCCAACAGTATTCTAGATGGATATATCTACAATTTGGAGTGGCAGTGTCTTATTTGCAAAATAAAAATGCCTTATTGTTGTTTTTTGACAATGTAGGCAACTGAAAGACCTTGGGATGAAGATCCATTCACAATGAGTGAAGAAGTTATGAAAAACATATCCCTGGAAGTAGTCCGTGAGAGGTTGTTAGATCATGTGCATCAGGTAGTGCATTTTACTTCCTCTACATCTTTTATCGGATTCTCCCTTGCATTATTTTTCTTGTGTTGCATTTTTGAGTTGGAAATTTGGCATTGCTAAGCACATTTGACCAGTGCTGTATATCAGAGATTTTTAGAACTTATCAACTAATTTTTATTTATTTATATTTTTTGGCAGGAAATCCCGTATGAAATAGATCACCGATTGGTAGATTGGAAGGATTTGAGAGATGGATCGTTAAGGATTGAGCAACATTTTTTAACTCAAAAAGAAAGTCAACGCAAGATACTTGTGGGGAAAAATGGCTCAAAGATTGGGTATGTCCTCTAAATTTAGTTTCTGTTTCCTATGTTACTTTGATCCAAAGACAAGGGTATATCAATTTTTTTGATACGGGAATAGGGGACTTAGTTAACCTAAGTGAAAGACTGGAAGTAGTAATCAGCATAGGTAATTGGGTATGCCCCATGCTTGTCAAGTTGATTGAATGGAGCTGACCGCAGCCTTTGTTGCCATTCTTTCTTTTGACATTCTTTTGTCTCTCTTTCTCTCTCTCTCTTTTCAATTACTTCTTTTTCATTTGCATGTAACTGAGTATTCAAAATAAGTATTACTTTCCTGAAAGTCACCCAATATCCTGATAAGTGAAAATTACCTGCCGTAACAGTTTCTATTTTGATATATTTTGGCAAATTCCTGTATGATAAATTGATAGTGGGAGAGTTGTTCCTCCATGGGGTTGGTTGAATGTTATTTTCCAAAGAGGTATTCTTGTGCGGGTTGACAAAATTATTATCTGTTTGAAATAGTTGTCTGCAAAGAAGTAATTTTGTAGTTGCCACAGAGTTCAGTCCTCATTAATGATTTTGAGGATAAGTTGATGTAAAACCTTAGTGATGAACTTCTGCTAATTTAAAGCCCTGAAAATAATATATCCCCTCTTATTGATTCTTTCCCTAATCAAAATATTTCGGCCTTTTGAACCTTGTTTACTGTAGGATTGTTGGTTTGTATCATGACTCACTTTTGTATTTTGGAATTTTATTTTTGTTAACTTCTACTGAATCACTACTCCCAGTGGCTTCAGATCAGGTTTCAGTTTTAGGAACTGTTTGTACCCAGTTCTGATTTCAGTTTCAAAGTTTTGACCTGATAGTGTTTCGTCCTAGCTAGTTTTTAAACAATTGCTTTGTATGCAAGTCAAATTTACTCTACTAAGCAAATTAGCTTGGGCTGCTTGACCTAAGTTATTTTTCCTGTGATCATCCATGTGTATGCACTGAATACATGTGTATTGTTCATGTGATTTGTCATTAGGAGGATTGGTATGGAAGCAAATGAGCAGCTAAGGTCGATTTTTAAGAGAAATGTCCATCTCATCCTGCAGGTTAGATTAAAATAGCATGGATTCTGGAAGCTCTTATACTTTTTGTTGTATATATATCAAGCATTCCCGAATTGTTATGTATTCCATTTTTTCAAGTCAATACATCAGTTATAGGTTTATATTTTCTTTATTGTTTGACTTGGAAACAACTAGGAGATAAATGTATCTCAGAACTACAGCTTGGAATACCCTTGTTCATTTTCTACAACTTTTTATACACAAAGTTTTGATGAATTTCTATATATCGGTTTGTATTTGAACAAATGTGATTTTGAGTGATTTATGTAGCAAGTCTTCACAAACTTAAACTTCCCATAGCTTCAAATCTCAGAGATATCCTATCAAAATCATAGTAGAGTAGGTATTAAGTTTTTTTAAGCTGAAAATGGCATCCTGTTAGTCGTTAATGAGAATGCTCTTATAATAGTTGCCATCCCATGCTCTTTCAGTTACTCGAATTTTTGTACTGCAAGGACATTAGGAAGATTATCTTGCTATATAGTTCTATAATGTCAATACAAATTCTTTCGTCAATATGTTAATTACAAAAGTTTTGCCATAAAGAATAGTATAGTGGTTCATGCACAGAGAATCTCTGTGTATATGATCGTGACAATTATAAACAAATAGTCTAATGTTGTATCTTTGCTATAGAGGCTATCTTTTATTCATCCTAAAATGTTTATTCCACACACCTTGGATGAAGGTCATAGTCACACACTTCACAGGAGAAAGACCAAAACCTTCCTTGCTTTTTGCAAGCATCACAAACATAAGCCTTTGCCATGTCTAATTTAAGCTCATGTACGTGCTTCGGGTCTTGAACTTTATGGGGCAATTTATCTCCTTCTTTCCTTAAAGAGGCCTCGATTCCTGCAATTCGTGGTTCTGTGAATGGGAATGCCATGGCTCCATACATGGAGATCATAGCCCTACCATTGGAGCTGATGGTTTTTCCATCTGGTCCAATTAGTATAAGGGTCGGTATACCTTTTATGTCAAAAATCCTTTTAAGGTCTTGCCGGGTTTTATCCTCGTACGGAATAGCTGGCCATGGCATGGTAGATAAGCTGCAGTTGAATTCATTGTGATCCCTATCAGTTGATATGAAGATTACTTCGAATGGTTGGTTTAGGATAGTTACAAGCTCCTTGTAAGACTGAATAAGTTGTGAGGTGAAATTTCGAGCAGGAGGGCACCAATGAGCTCCAAAATACAAGCCTATTGTCTTACCAACCAGCTCTGACACCAATATCTGCATAATCATTTAAACATGTCCTTATTAGACGAGGAAGAAATGTATGTGTAAACGATGAGGTTAGGGGACGAGAAATGACTTGAGCTCTTATCAATTAGGAGTTAGGTGTCTGATACTCTGATTTCTCCACCATTTTCCTTTAGACAATGTCCAAACAGGTAGAAGGCTATAGTACTTTCTATGCTACTTGTACTCTTCATTTAAATCCGAGTACTGTTGTTGTCATTTGAACTTTAAAACGTCAGGGAAAAAAAAGATTAATGCTCAAGAAGACTTGCCACATTTATACCTTTCTTCCATTTCTGGAAATGATATAGTCCCTTCCAGCATGTGCCAAAAGCTCTTCAATTCTACCACCTCGACGCTTTCTCTCATCCATTGCTCTTAATTCATCTTTTCTTTCTCTTGTAAATGGAAAGGCATCAGCACCGTAATCTTCAACCAAACTAACAACATTATCTTCAACAATATTTCCATTGACACTAAGTGGAATCAGTGCTGGGATATGATTAATGTTGAATAGACAAGTTAGTCGTGTACAGAGGTTTAAATCGAATGGAACAGCAAGCCAGGGCATTGTTTCAAGATGCTTTTTGTATGCTTCTTCATCTCGGTCAGAGGATACAAATATTATCTCTAGATTTTCTCCAGTCTTCTTCAGAGAGTTGTACATTTGTATCAGACTGGGGGTAAAGGCTTTGCAAGGCCTGCACCAGTTGGCTGAGAAGAATAGACAGGCTGTTTTTTCCGTCTATAGCGCTCCAAGGTACCTAACCAGCAAGTTATACTCTTTAGCAACTTACAAAATCTTGCCTTAGCTAACCTTTTGAGGGAAAATTGATGAGAAACATCTCTCTAAGCTTTAGAAATCATGTTATGAAGTTAGCTAACCTTTTGAGGGAAAATTGATGAGAAACATCTCTCTAAGCTTTAGAAATCATGTTACGAAGACATACCAAGAACAAAATAACAAAGAATCTAGCAAATAGTAACTAGTCTACAGAAGTAATACCTTTCCACTAGCAGATGTGAGAAACTCAATACCTTCAGAAGCTAATATCTTGTTGAACCCATTTTGGCCAACAGGCACGGCATGATGATCAGGTCCAGCCATGGTGATAGGAACTAAATATGTTCTTGATTCTGTTCTCTCGTCTTTTAGGCACTTAATCATCAACAGAAAGAAGCAAAAAATTTGCAGAAATCATTAACCTCATAAGGATTTTATAAACTTCAACTGTAATTATTCAAAAGATATGTTGATTCTAAATATGTAAAGTAGTCAAAATGTGGTAAAAAAATTGTTTGAAAAAGTCTACTAGGACATTCAAATTTGATTTAATGGTCTGTTGTTGTACTCAGGTTATTTTGGTTGAGAGAAAACCTCAAATTTAGTTGGTTAAAAGTCAAAGTACAATTTTTCTTTTTTTTTTTTTTTTTTGGTTGAAACAAGCACGAGAAGTTTAGCACATTTGGGGCTTACAGTTGGTATATATTTTCCTAACATCAATATCAAAGTTTTATGAGGCACAAGCTGTCAGATAGATAGGATAATTCAGAATTAGATACCCTACCAGAGTATAGTTTTATTTCTTTGTTTTATACGCAGTACTGTGCATTATTCCCTTCGTCTCAAAATAAAATTTTCACATTTTTTTTACTACGGAGTACGGTAAGGTTGAATTCTGATTTCTGACCATCAAGATTATTTGAAGTTTGAATGTATTAATAATCAAAATTATTGAACAAGAACTTTCTCTAGAGATTAAGGGAGTACTGTCTTCTAAATCCTCTGAAAACTTTGTCAGCAAATTGAAACCATTCCAGCTTATCTGTTAATCTGTTTCACAATTATTCATTATTCTTTTTGGAGTTCAAATAGAAATACAGCTTATCTGAAACTAAACCCATTTCACAAGTACTGATTACCTTTTTTAGAACCAAATATCAAATTTTCCTGCCTTTTCTTCTTACTCAGAGACAAAGACGAAGAAAAAAGGAGAAAAAAAAAACATATATATTACAGAATATAATAATTTAACTCCTCAATAAACAGAAAAATTAGACAAAATGATAGAAAAGATTAGAATTTTATGCAAAATGAATCAATATTTACTATAAAAAGAAATTAAAGATTGAAGGGTATACCTCAAATTAAAGTTTTGGGGTGGTGAAGAATAACTCCTTTGATGAATATCAGCAAAGAAAAGCTTGGTCCCGGAAATAGAGAAGATAATGGATATTATTTATTTTGTGACAAAGTGACCAAAGTAAGCAAGGCAAGTTAAAGCTTGAGCTTTATTTATTTATGTGATAAACTGACTTGGGAAGTTGGTATTGCTTGGAATATCCGAATTTATGGCTTTGTTTCAATCCTATTACGCGTCTTTATCGCTCTTTTCCAATTTAGAGTGTGTTTTTTTAGTGAGAGAATTGAGCATGAAAAGGACGGAGAAGATCATGGCAAGGGCAATCGGGATTCGTTTTGGATCATATTCGAGTGATAAGTAATATTGGTGATATTTGAGTTTGTTTATGTTTAGCTCTTTTTCCTTTTTGTTAAAAGGGTAAATTACGGGGGAGGGTCTTCCACCCTATCACAGGAATGGAGATTATGAGGAGTCGAACCCCCATCACATGGGTGGGGGTGGGGGGGGGGGGGATAGGGAGAGATGAAGGGACTAACCATCTTCTCGCCCCTCTTTTTCCAATTATCTTATCAGTATAGAGTATAGAATAGCAAACATTTTTTTTGGGTGTATGGGGTTCACCAATGAGAATATCATCGATTTTTTGTATTTAGAAAAAGGTAATAAAATAATATTGTCGTAGTTCTTTTGTCAAATGGTATGTCCCAATGTTTTTAGTAAAGTGAGTTAAATTTTATCTTTATTCCTTGACTTTTGGGGTTTTTTTATTATTATTTTTTAATCATAAACTATTTACCTTCTAATAAATTATCGTTGTTTTTTTTTCCTTATATTTAATCTTCTTAAACAAATTATTTATGGTCTTACAATCATTTTCCTTCATAATTGGTGCCAAAAAAAAAAAAAAAAGGAAATAACACATAGGAGAGGAAAAATTGATTCTTATAATCCCACCTTTGGCCGGTTCGCTGTTAATAATCCCACCTTTAGATTATTATTTAATAATCCCACCTTTATAGGGGATCTTCTTCCATTGATCCCTTACAACCGGTAACCTGAACATTGGGTAAACTTTGTTTTTTTTTAATATGAGTGACACATGTCATTAAATAATTGGTACAAAAAAAAAACTAAACTTTTTTGTTAAGAAAATGTTATTGGTCAATTTCACTAATGGTCATATTCTGGGTGTATGGGGTTCACCAATGAGAATATCATTGATTTTTTGTATTTAGAAAAAGGTGATAAAATAATATTGTCGTAGTTCCTTTGTCAAATGGTATGACCCAATGTTTTTAGTAAAGTGAGTTTAATTTTATCTTTATTCCTTGACTTTTGGGTTTTTTTTATTATAATTTTTTAATCATAAACTATTTAACTTCTAATAAATTATCGTTGTTTTTTTTTTTCCCTTATATTTAATCTTCTTAAACAAATTATTTATGATCTTACAATCATTTTCCTTCAGAATTGGTGCAAAAAAAAAAAAAAAAATAAAAAAATAAAAAAATAGGGAAATAACACATAGGAGAGGAAAAATTGATTCTAATAATCCTACCTTTGGCCGGTTCACTATTAATAATCCCACCTTTAGATTATTATTATTTAATAATCCCACCTTTATAGGAGATCTTCTTCCATTGGTCCTTTACAACCGGTAACCTGAACATTGGGTAAACTTTATTTTTTTAATATGAGTGACACGTGTCATTAAATAATTGGTACAAAAAAAAAATAAACTTTTTTGTTAAAAAAAAAACCCAGCCAGCACCAACAACCACCCTAACCCCAACCTCCGGGCAGCCCCTCCTCCGCCGCCGAACCCCCATCCCCACCGCCGGAACCCCCATTCCTACCCCTACCCAGCAAAATCCGGCCTGATTCCAACCCCTACACCCACAAAAACCATTCGAAGCCCTTAATTTCAATGAATAAAAAAAATAATAAAATAAAAATCAATGAATTAATTCCAAGGGATGGCTTGAGGTTGAATTTGGTGGTTTTCGGCGGTTAAAGGGGTTTTCGGCAGCTTGGTGGGGTTTTAAGGATGGTGGTTGTGGTGGTTATGGTGGTTTCGGGGGTGGGATTTGGGTCAGGGGTGATTTCAGGGGTTGCTTTTGGTCGTCGAGATGGTTTTCGGTAATGGGGGGATTACGACCGGCTGTTTTCAGGGTTGGCGGCTGGCCAGTTTTTGGTGGGGCTAGGTTAAGGGTTATGGTTTTCACGGTGGATGGGGGTGGTTGGTGGTTTTTTTTTTTTTCTTTTCAGTTTTTTTTTTTTGAAGTTTTTTTTCAACCAATTACAAAACGACACGTGGCATCTTAACCTATCATAACCGGTTACCAATAGGTTATGGACCAATAGAAGAAGATCCCCTATAAAGATGGGATTATTAAATAATAATCTAAAGGTAGGATTATTAATAGCGAACCAGCCAAAAGTGGGATTATTATAATCAATTTTTCCCATAGGAGATGGTTTTAATCTTAATAAAAATACACTGCTTTATGTAAATATAAACTCATAAAATAGCCATAATGATTTACAGAAGTATCATATAAAAATTCCCTACAGTATATATATATTTTTAATAACACTAGCTGTATGTATCATGTTCTATTACAAATACTCTGTAATTGATACCTCTATTTCACACCCTCAGCCTAATTGGAAGAAAGGAAATTAAAGTTTTAAAAGTAAAATTAACAATTAATTGGATAATTAGAAACAGCAAAAATAAAAAATAAGGTACAATAAATTTCTCACCTTTTGTTTTACATCCAACTATTCAAGTACGCTGCAAAACTAACATGAATTTTTGAATAAAACTGCTACCTCAAATTTCAAGCCACGATCCCTTTGTCTGGATTCAGTTGTCACGTGACTGTTAAACCCAAACTACGGGAGTACTATACGTACGTATTTATATTCCATGATTATTAGTCCCTAAATCAAACAACTTCTTCAGTTGTTATTGAAGCTATTCTTGAATATGAACTCTCAGAAGAGTAAGATCTTCCAGAATATGATCTTCCACTAGGAAAATCAGCTAAATCATCATTATCCATCTCTTTTAATTCCTCGATTTTTTCGACTGCATCTCTTAAACTCCATCTTTTCTCTTCATTCCATTCACAACACCACATTCCAATCTTCAACAACTTCAACATTTCACCCTTACAACTTCTTGATGCTCTCATTTCCATGTCGAACATTTCACTGGACCATTCTTCCTTGATAACGGAATCAACCCAAGTGGCTAACTCGTCGTTCCCACCCTTCCCATGTTTAAGGTAGTTAGCTGGGAACTTCCCTGTTAAGATTTCTAGTATAAGTATTCCAAGACACCACACGTCGGTTTTTTTTGGTTATGGTGTTGTTTTGGGTGAACTCTGGAGACTTGTACGCGGCCATGACTTGTTCACCGTGTTCTTTGTTGATCAATGGTGTAAAGGCATAGTCCGATAACAAGGGTTCAAATTTGTCATCAAGAAGTACATTGGACGATTTAAGGTGCCCGTGTGGTAAGGAGAGTTCGGGGAGCTCCCTATAGAGGTATGCTAAGCCTCTTGCTACTCCCTTGATTATCTTCAACCTTGTAGACCACCTTAGTCCTGGCTGATCCGGAGTTCGCTTTCCTACATATTAGATGATAATATATGAATACATGTTACTTAATGTACATTGTAAAATATGAGTAACAATTTAAGAACCTTTCTTAGGCATTCCAATCTATAAAACATGCACTAGATATGCTCATGGCTAACTATATGTAGAATCTTAAATCGGTAAGTCTAGTATAAGATTTGTGCATGGTAGACCAAGTGTAACATTTTATGAAATTTGGGATGGTGACTTGATCGAGTTGTGACATTATTGAGACAGAGTCACCAAGGGTGCTATGGCAAGGGTTGTCTTATATGTACAAATTAATGAATTGGTCTTTAAATGCAATAATGCAATTAGGGCCCATTATATATGCACGTCACAATTCACAAGTAAGCTATACTTACAGGTCATGACACACAAATATGTCGTTTTAAGCTAAACACAATTATATAACCAAAAAGATTCAACTAGGATGTGTAAAAAGAACTAGAAAGAAATTAAAGCAACATTAATTAGGAGAACTTACCATGAAGATGACTAGCCAAGCTACCATTCTCAACAAAATCAGAAATAATAAGCTTCTCATCCCTTTTATGAAAGAAAGCAACTAAAGGAAGCAAATTAGGGTGTCTTAATCTTCCAAGCTTCTTAATCAACTCTTGAAACTCTTCTTTTCCAACATTATTCATTTGCCTAAACCTCTTAACCACAAAAGTAGGTCCACCTATAATTGCTGCCTTATAAGATGATCCAAAACTTCCACTTCCTAAAACTTCAGCTGAGGCCTTAAGTAAGTCTTGCATCTCAAACTTTTGCCTATCATTTCTTAAGAAACAAAGTTTTCCATTGTCACTTTTCTTGTAACTTGTTGGCCTTTCTAGAGCCCTTGCTTGGTTGTTCGGGTACAAATCGTTCCCACCTTGCTTTAGCTTGGCTTTCTCATGTGGTAGCATCTCTACGTCCCTTGCGGTGATTTGCTTGCCAGTGTTTGTACCCCGGTACTTGGTTAGTACTATGAATACTCCGGTCATGAATAACAATAGTGCGATGGTTATCACAATGATTAATACCATGGATAGAGAGTTCTTGTGTATTGAAGGTTTACATGCTGGTAATGGACTCCCACACAAGCCTGGATTTCCTGTTTGTCATATCAAATACAAGGAAATTAGATACAAAATTCTCCCGCAATTTGTTCAGGATTAGTTGTCAATTGTCACGTCGTCTCAATCCTTCATAATAATCAATTGAAACATAGGTATAAAAGACATTTTGTAATAGGTGCATGCAATTAAATTAGTAACATGTTAGAAATCTACTCACGTAAACCAATACTGTAGAATATAAATTGAATTTACTGATTTTCTATTATATTTTTTTTACAGTTACTACTTTTTACTGAATTAAACTTATTTTTATTGTACTAAACATACTAAACAGAAGTGAAATTATTTTTACTAAATATTATTTGTTTAAGGTGAAAAGAACAGGGTCTTATAAGAGTTAAAAGATTTCCTATTCTTTTCCTTAAAAAAAAAAAAAAAAAAAAAAAAAAAAAAAAAAAAAAAAAAAAAACTATTCTCATTCATTTAGACAAAGTCAAAAACTTGATGGAGTGCATGTAATTGGCAGCCTTTCTAATTATTGACCATATAGCTTAGATTCCTAGAATATATCTTAGCCAAGATCTTTCAATTATTGAAAGCAAAATAGTTAAATGAAACTATTATACTTGTATAAAAAAAATATACTTAAATGAAAGAATGATTTTGCATTAATAAGGATAATTATGCAAGACGGCCTACGTGAAATGAAAATGAAACAATTTGAAAGCAACATAATTAAATCAAATTAATTTTTGGTACGTGTCCCTTAATTTGTTGTCATAAGCATATGAACGTTGAGGTGCGCAAATAAGTTGGTCAAGTGTTTGATTATTTGATGTCTAAACGTGCCCACAACTAATTTTATTTTGCATCATATAGCATTAGTGATATCTATCATAATCTGTTGTTTAAGATGATTAATAGATACCTATAAAATTGACATTCAATTCCATCTAAATCAATTACGTCGTGTTACTATTCGAACAATATTTTATATAATGATATTTTTTTTATTAGTAAAAATACGTAGTATATGTGAATAGTGTAAGAAATAAAATTGTTGCTAAGAACATAGGGCAGTAAATAAATAAGAATAATAGAATTTATATATATATATATATATATATATATATATATATATATATATATATATATATATATATATATATATATATATATATATATATATATATATATATATATATATTATCATGTCTTAATTTAAAAGGTTGCTTGTTAAAAACACTACCTATGGACTACGGAGTCTAGATGGCACACGACCTTAGAAATGTTTTAATTTTTTTTTGGCAAAAACATTAGAACTTCAGGATTTTATTTACTCTCACCACTAAATATGGAAGTATGGAACATATTGAGAGACTTAATTAAGAGTTCAACATTAATATTTCCTAGCTAGATCGCTAACTTGCCATTGCTAAATGATCATAATGACAATAAACTTGTGTAAAAAAGTCATGTATCATCTTTTTTAATTTGGAAAAAAGAATCGGTTCCAAAAAAAAAGGAAAAAATAATAACTTAATCCCCAATTATTTCCAAAAATACATGTTTTTGCTATGTAATTCAATTGCCACTCATTATTCTTGCTTAACGCAGAAAAGTTTTACCATGGACGTTATCATAAATCTTTCTCCACAATTGCACATAAAAATTATTATTATTCACTATTATGCTAAACAAGTCGTCAAAGTTAAAGCGCATCATGAACCTATAAACAAGTCGTTAAAGTAAGTTAAAGAGCACCCTGAACCCTTACAGGACGTCATTTATTAGCTTTAAAATATTGGAAGAACTAAAAAATAACCCAAAGTAAAAAAGAGAAGATTACTCACCCAAATATGTAGAAGTATTCATGTGAGCCAAGAAAGGAGGAACTTGACCATCAAAATAGTTGTTTGATATATTAAACACCTTCAATTCAGAGGACTTAAAATTTGGAACATGCCCATAAAATTGATTATTCTCTAAAGTCACCTCTAATAACATAGGCAAACTAGCCAAAGACTTAGGCACATTTCCTGTAAACGAGTTATTAGCCAAATGCACCTTCTTCAACACGGCCATATGTTCAAATGCATCATCATGGATTTCGCCGGAGAAGTTGTTGTAGGAGAAAAACACCGATCTAAGCCTTCCTAGCTTGTTAATCGCGGGCAATGGACCTTCCAAACTATTATTCATAAAACTAATAGTCCTTAAAGTTGACAATTGAGCTAGTGTGTCGATATCAATAGTCCCCTTTAAGTTCATATTCTCAAGTTGTAAACCAAATAACGAACCTCTATTACATATAACGCCTACCCAATTCCTTGTGTTGTTTGTACAAGGTTGGACAGACGACGTCTCCCAATTGCTTAGGGCATCGGTATTCATGAGGGATTGCTTGAACTTGAGTAGGATTTCAGCATCATTAGCCGCGCAAACAATCTCAACTTGTAAGATTATTACAACCCAAAGAAGAAAAACAACATTGTTTAGCCAAATGGTCTTATGGTAGGCTAACATTATTGTTTTTCGAGCTTGTTAAAACTATGTAGTATAATTTTGTGAAATTTTGAACATTTGGATGAAGAAGAGAAAAAGAAACTAGAAATGGGTTTAAAGGTATAGATGAAATAGTGCTAAGAATTGGTCATTGAATTTGGATATGTTGTTCGTTGTATGTTGTTACTTCTCTTTAGCATATTATTAGCTGTTTAGGCCGGCTTTATAATTAATAGTTTAGATTATATGATAGTTGTTGCTGTTATGATCTTGTTGGTTGGTAAGTTTTTCATCTTAGTCTTGATTAATTAGCATTGATCATTTTTAATAATGATGTATTATATATAGAAGATTATAGTGAGGTAATCATTTATAGTCTTTCTCCACGAACACTTAAAGATGTACTATGTGTTTTCCATATTTTTCAGATTTCTTTTTCTTTTTTAAAAGCTCCCTTGTGTGAAACATACATACTCATATAAGTTTTATATTTATTCATTTTTCTTAATTATATTCTCCAAATGAGCATGTAAAATAAAATTATTTTTAGGTGCACCTACTCTAAGGTGCATGTAAATCTCTACTTTGAGACTGCAGATCCCTTAACCCCCCTTCCCCAATTCCCAAAGGATTTAGCCTGCTAATTTAGTCATGTCAACTCATGCGAGATTCCAGCCCGGTATATCTTTTTAATTAGAAGTGTCTAAAAATTATTCATTCGAAATGCAATCCGACAAAAATCAAAGTGACCCTGAAAAATAGTTTTATACATTTGAGTTGTATGCAAACCATTATCAGATATGACCTTAATCGATTATACCGGATTTCACAACTCTAATCTTATCTATTTTTTTTTTTTTAAAAAAAAAAAAAAAAAAAAAAAAAAAGAAGCCACATTTGATATCCTAGCCCAATTTTTTAACATTGGCCTAGTCTATATTTGGGCCAATGTTTAATTTAATTAGTTTGATGTAGCCCTTGCCCTTAACTACCCTCCACTTTCTCTCAACTAGGCCCGATGTAGTGACCACAAGTCACATGAATTGAAATCCATATTTTATGGTAGGAAAATTAACAAATAAAATAAAAAATTCACATGTGAACCCTTTTTTAATTTTCTCGTGTAGATAATTAATTTTAAAAACTTCTTTTTTATAATAGTCTTGCTGCTTTCATTTTCCTGTCGATCCATTGGGTCAACTGACTCAACTTTCATCTGATTCCCATAATTATTGTCACATTTAAGTTCATCTTTAATGTGTAAAAATTATAAAGGCATCCCTACTATCCTAGTACAATTGAAAGTTGTTTACAAATCACAATTATTATATGAAACTGAATTAGGCTATGTTCTTTTTGACTTATAGAAGATCGTGTTATATGTAGTCGTAAGAAATTCAGATTCTTATACAAACTAAAAGTTTCAAATCCTCAAAACTCGCAAACTTATGATAAATCCAATGATGAATATCTTCTATGAGCAAGTATCGAACACTTTTAATAGTGTCGTTGTTTCCCTCCAAAACCACCAATCAAATGATCAATCTTTGAACAATGAATTTGAAGGAGTAACCATTGAAGAGCAACCTCATATCCCCTTACTTTTGCAAAAGTCTAATGAAAGGTCCGATTCATCTATGCACGATGAGCTTCGCCACTTTCGAAGATGCTTGAAATGGTGTGCACTTGATCTCTCTTCCTCCTTAGGCAAAAACATATCATACCTCACCTTTGTTATCCTCGCGATGGTCATTCCAATCCTAACCACTATATCCGTTAAAATCCCGTCTTCTTCCTCTTCTGATAAGCCTCTTTCATTCAACAAACTAGTACAACTCCCTGAATCCGGCCTAGCCTTTATCGGGTTCTTAACATATATCGATTTTTCAAGGAATATGGCCTTAAGCAACTCTTATTTCTTGATGGTCTAAATGATGATTCTTTAGATGTTCAACTTGGTTACAAGTTTCAAGTAGATAAAGCCTTCAAAAGCCTTGCTTACATCCTACTCCCTTCTTTTATCGTCGAATTTGTGCATAAAATTCTCTTCTTCTCTACTGTTGTTGTTTCATTTCCTGTTATTGGTGTTTTACCAATCAACACAATCATGTTTATATCAAGTTTCATGTCATGGGTGTATAGAACTGGTGTTTTCTTGCTTGTATGTGTCCTGTTTAGGCTAACCTGTGAGCTCCAAATACTTAGGCTCGAAGGCCTAAGACATATGTTCGAGGGTTCAGGGTCCGAGCCTTGTGCTATATTCTTAGAGCATCGTAGAATTAGAGATCAATTCTATGTTACTAGCCACAGATTTTGGTTCTTCATTGTTGGGTGCATGGTTACCATCACAGTTAGTCAATTGGGTGCACTTTTGCTGGTTTTAGCCTCCAAGTCCGACAAGAATTTCTTGAATTCGGGTGATCTTGTGGTAAGTACTCGTAGTCCGTACATCAATCTCTACAATGAACACACTAATTCGTTATTAAAACTTTAAAACTCGTGTATGTAATCGTGCTTCATAATCGATTTAGCCACTTAAATGCCTAAGGAAAATGTAGGTAAAAACAGAACATGACTAAAATTAATGTAACATACTCATATGGTAGTTGGTACATACACAGATAATTAGTGTGTGATATTTGATTTTGTCGACACATTCGGGACCAAAACATCGAAATATAAGTAGAAATCTAAGCCAAGGATTATATTCTTTTTTTTTTTTTTTTTTTTTTTTTTTTTTACTACAAATGTACAAATGGATTAATTGTCTAATTCTTGTGTATAAAAATTTTGTGCTTAAAATTGTAGGTATGTTCAGCAAAGCAATTAAGTGGATTCTTCTTATGTTTGATGGGAGCAGCAAGAATAACACATAGAGCTCAAGGCATTGTTTCGGTCGCTACAAGATGGCACATGCTTATGACTAGTTGCTTTGATAGTTCAAATCATAGCAAAGGTAAGAACTCCTGGAGTCGAAGCTCAGATGATTTCGATCAGTCCTCGTTAGACGAAGCTGTTGTCAAAGACTCAAATGATCAACATTCCTTTCAAACTAGACAAGCTTTAGGTAATTAAATGAGGCTATCTTAATATTTTGCACGAAGAACCACTATTGGCGTTAGTAGTTTACATATAGAGCCGCTAATGCCATTAGCATTTAGCAGTTTCACTATGGGTTTAAAAAATAAACGTGTTCCGTTATTTTAATCTTATGTGACTTGTAGGATTTTTTTTTTGGTCTAATTTGGGTTAATGTTGATTTTCTTTTGTGTAGTGACATACTTGCAGCATAACAATGGTGGGATTACGTTATTCGGATTCGCGCTTGATCGTGGAATGCTTCACACTTTATTTGCATTTGAAATGTCACTAGTTCTCTGGATATTAAGCAAAGCAATTGTACTATCTTGAATGATAATCTCCTGAGTGTCACAGCAAATTCATGTTTCACCCTATTTTGCAACATTTTTTGTGTGGATATACATACCAAATGAGTTCTTGTTTTTGTGAAATGTAATTTTGTTAAAGCAACAAAAAAAAATTACTGTATGTAATTTTTCAACAATCATCCTAGTCATGTAAATTCTATCCTCGGCAATTTTATTTGATAATAATTGCACATGGTTTGGTTCATTCAATCAATTACGGCTTCCAAATAGGTTTTAACTAAAGACTCTATCTATCACGTCTTATTTTCGTCGAAATTAACTTTAATTCATCTAAAATGTATTTATCAATAAACTCATTCTTTATTTTTTTTCAATTACGATCAATTAGGTGGAGGCTTATTGAGAGTTAATCATCTTACAATTCTCATCCTACCTTTTTTAGGCAATAAAAATTTCCATAAGAGGAAGAAAGACTAAATCACAAATTTGGTTCAGTAAAGCCACAAAATTTACGTTTAAATTACCTAAGATGAATATATACACAACAACATGACTCTGTGGCCCAATGGATAAGGCGCTGGTCTACGAAACCAGAGATTCTGGGTTCGGTCCCCAGCAGAGTCGATTTTTTAAAAATATTTTTGCTTAATTTCTTTTCTGTATTTTTAATTTCCTATCATTCCTTGATTGATTTGGCAGATTACTAATCAAATCATATTGTATTTATTTATCCCTTTTATTTTAAATATATCAGGTATTGAATATCATTCTCAAAACTTTAAACCAATTCAATTAAAATAGTTGACATTGTTCGTTTATATACCATCTTAATTAGTATATATTGTTCGTTTGTACAAGGTACATAAATCTTTTAGATTGCCCTTTCTAATGACCTGCAAGTGCCAAGGCACCAAAAAGGCTCTCTATTACCATGCCAAGGGTAGAAATTGTGAGGTGTTACCATCAAATAGCTTACAAAACATTGGTAAAATCATCATCGACACACATTATTATTACTTCTATGTTGTTATCTAAGTTTGATGATAGTTGAAATCTATCAGCTATCAGCTATCAGCCATCAGCCAT
Organism: Chenopodium quinoa; assembly: GCF_001683475.1. NCBI lineage: Eukaryota > Viridiplantae > Streptophyta > Magnoliopsida > Caryophyllales > Amaranthaceae > Chenopodium > Chenopodium quinoa. The sequence goes on along the minus strand of NW_018745170.1, from coordinate 1,736,225 downwards.
TTCCATGTTGTGGATGGCTGATGAATTTCCAAAGCCAAAATATATATGCCGTTCATTGTATAAGAAATTCCATGGGTTGACAAAAACCCTAATCTAAGATATTCTTCCTCGAAATACCCCTTTCCTTCCCAAACTTCCCAAAACACCTCATGCTTTTAAACTTTTCGTCCTCAATGTGTACCCTATATAGTCTATACATGTACAAATATATCGATCATCTCCGAGATGAATATGGCAGCCCTGCATTTCCATAAATAGACAAAAATCCATACAGCATTGAATACTAAAAATAGTAACTCTCATCAACAAAATTGATTTACCATTATCAACAATAAAATTGACATGGTCACTAAAGTCTATACCTGTAAAATTAGTCAGTTAGCGCTAAACTGCTATTATAGAGGTCAGAGGTACCTTGTTAACCTTTCTCCACTGCACCACAAAGGTGTTCCAGATTTTTGGCAAGATCTCCAAGGCACGCAACAAGCTTGTCAGCTTTACGTATCACATTTTCAGTCTTCAGGGACTCCTCATTTCTTACACTGGTCAAGTCCTCATCAACATTTTCAGTAACATTTCCTGCAAGTATGGCATGGATCAGCTCTGTGTTCTCCATGAGTTTTGCAGCCAGGATTTGCTCCATGTCTTCAGCAACAGGAGGCTCTGGAATCACATGCTCTACCTCTGTTGCAGGCTGTTTCCTCCCTTCAGATAACCGTTTTTTAGGGATTGACCGGCGCCTTCGCTTTTTGGGTTTTGGACCTAAAGCAAACAATAGTAAACGGAGAAAGCTCAATTTGAATCAAGATATAAGAGAGCATGATAGTTGAGAGGCCTAACAGGTGACATAACTCTTACATAGAGATGAATGGCAGTTATCTGGAAAGGACATACTCTTCTAAGGTTTTCATGGAAAACTAATGGAAGAGTTTCAAACAATATGACTCTTTTGGATCTGGTCAAATACTTAATCAAGGGCTGGAGAGATAACCAATAGTACCCCTTTGGGTGAGCATAAACCTTAACTGCTTAAAATCCCCTCATAAGTCAAAAGTCTAGGTAAACTACAACAAAATGCAACACAAATGTCCCACTCACAATTGGGTATGTATACTATGCAAGGTGCAATACACAAGGAGCCAGTAAGGCGAGAAGTATAGTCAGCTGTATACTCCTCAGAGTGTTTAGAATTCAGTCCACTCTCACCCATTCTTCTCATCAAAAGCAACGACTACTTTACCATGGTTGTACCAAAATAACCCTTCCCTTCTCCAAAGCTATTTAAATTGCCCCTGAGTGGTTGAACAGAGATGTGGATCACTCCTCAGTAGGGGAGTGGAAGCAGAACACTAATTCAATCAAGCAGCTTTTCTATTACTAAATTTAGTCCAAATAATAAGTAGTACTCATGTTCAAGACCACTATTTTGGGGTATTTACAGGTGGCTAACAGCCTTTCTTCACAAAATTTAGCTGGTTTTAGATTGTTTTACTCAGATAAGGTCAAATTCAATTTCTAATCATATAATAGTTCAAATCTCAATAGATAGGGACCATAGGGTTGGTTCAGGACCTTAATTAGCCAGCTGCTAGGGGAAAGTAGGTGGACAGAATTGCTATTTCCTTATCTAAAAAAGGCACCCCCTCTGTCCCATATTGCTTGCAACACTGATTGATATGCTTAAATTTGCACAACTTCACCCATCAATGTCTTTAATTATCTATTAGTAAAAATCATAAAAAGTTAGAATATAAATTAAGATAAAAACAATATCATACTATAATTTGTTTTTAGATATCAGGGGAAATTTTGGTCAAAATAGGTTATAGTCAAACTAAAGCAAGTATTGGGACGAAGGGAGTACTACTAAACAAATTAAAATCAAAAAGGGAAATCGACTTAGAGAAAAATGGCAGAAGCATCACATGTCAAAAGTATTTTCACCATGCAAAGGAACTACATTCATGATTTGTGAAGAAAAACATATTACCGGATTCCTCAGCATCAAGAACATCAACCTCTCCAGCATCCGGATCACATTCTGGGTCTGTATCTGCCCTATCTGATGCCTTCATGAAATCCTCCATAGCTTTATACAGGTCTTTGTCAAATTCCAAAGGAAGGCCAGCTTCTTTTCTCCTATCACATCCAAGAGACCAGTAAGAATCACTCCCAGAGTTCAATTTCCATTCCTTGACAAGATTGTAATCAGCAAGCAAGGACTGCCACTTTCTGCGGCACTGGTTTGCAGTCTTTCCTACTCCCAGTGCAGTACAAGTTTCTGATATAATGGTCCATTTTTGATGAGTTGACAGAGAATTTTTCCAGTCCCCTTCAACAGCAGCAATTTCATTCACAAGAATAAGCATATCTTGTGCAGTCCACACCGCTGCTGCTTGTAAATGTGATCTGGTGCATCGAGAACCAGAAATTGATTCTGCAAGTTGACCCACATCTGCTTCCCTCATTGTGTCCACTATCTGTTTCAGGAAGCTCAAGCAGCTCCTTCTCGTTCTTTATTAAGTTAATTAAAGCACATGACACAGCTACAAGTCAAAAAAGAGAAGATTAGTTGGTTAGCTACATTAGCATGCATAATTTACAAGATGATATTTTCAATTTAGATATCATATGTTACATGTCACTCATGAAACCCATGGTTGCTCTGACGAGAAGTCAATCTTCAATGGTTAGGATAGTAAGAAGATGAGCTAACAGCCCGACACTAATGCTACCATTTTGAGAATTGCCTCTCCTGGCTTTAAGATATATACAATATACCACCTACACACATTTGGTAGCCGTGCAATAATAGGAATGAATATAAAGTGTAATAGTATGGAAAACAACCTACTATCTCCATGCACAGTCTCATCCCCCAAGCTTGTGTTTTCTTCATGCTTTTCCATTACCATCCATTACAACTTGGGAGGTGGTATTAGGAAAATATAAACAATTTGGGGGTCATCTTGAGTGATCATGCGAATGAACATTGATTTTCTTTTCATATTTATACACACATTCATTCTCATTACTGTAGTTTATAACTGATTACCACATAGGCCGCAATATATTACGTAAAACGACTTAAAGTATAAGAATTAGTTAGCAATGTAGCTTTACAACCCCCCCCCCCCCCCCCCACCCCCTGCTCATCTTTACTTCTAATTGCAACATACCCTTCCAGCTGGACTTACTCACTATAAACCTGCAAAGCTACCAATAGCTACCATCTTTCAGTCCTCATCCTTCCTCACTCATCCCTCTTCAACCCCTAGCATTGCCAACCAGGATTCTTTCAGCCAACAAACAAAGCAAAGAGATACCTAATGCATATTCTGAAGTTATATTACTAGTTCTCATATATTTCATGCTTGCTTAGATGCTTACTTCATACCCAGCCCAAAAAGACTAAAGACAAGCCTAACTAAAGCCATCTACCACAAAAGTAAGCTATCCACTTCATGCACTACCTTGTGCTCCACAAAAAACTAAAGGTCTTATTTAAGAAATACAACCTATGGACACTTAAAGTTCCTATATTTAGTCCACAATGAAGAATCAAGTGTCCATACCCAATCAACCATCAGAATATTTACTATTTAGGATCCAATATGTATTATTATTTGCAGCATTTAGTACTCTCTCCATCCCATAATAGTTCGAACACTTATCTTAGCACATAAATTTAGGGGATAAGTTGTTGAGTTGTTATCAATTACTTCCGCCGTATCAAATTAGTTGACATGTTTCTTTTATCACGTTTGTCAATGCATAAATTAATCAAAAATATATTTAATTATACTATTGAAAAAAAAAATACTAGAAATTGAATTTTTATTAAGTACACATTAAAATGGATCTAACAATATCCAACATGACTATATGTAGTCATATCTTTGGTAAAAAAAAAATGTATTCATATCTATAATTCACACATGTTATTCAAAGTGAAGATTATGAATAGTGTTAAAAGTCAAAATGTGACAATTAATTTGGAACGGAGGTAGTAATATCTAATAAAAAAGTGTTTGTGATTGGAGATAGTGGGTATTACTTTTGTAGAAGTAGATGCGATAGAAAATACTGAGGTTGATTATTGAATGTGAAAGTGGGGGAGAGATCTATCAAAATAATAATGGGGTCTTTCTCGGCAGGTAAAAGAGAGTATTCAAACTATTATGGGATTGGAAGGAATAATACAATTAAACATGATAAACACCAATTGTATCGATTACTAATCTGAATTGGTATAGCACCCTGACAAGTGACAACTAGGGCAATTTCTCCTGTAATATAAATGTAAAAACCCTTGTAATGACCATTGAATTGGACATGTAAATCAAACTTTTAGTGAATCTAATCAAATTATAATGTCACATTCTACGCCACAACTCAGGCCATTATGATCTCGAGTCGAACCAAGTCCAACTCAATATCACTAGTCAGGGTTTGATCTAACCTGGCTCATGTAACTTGTGAGCAAGCTCATATTTTTATAACCTCTACTCACATGCAACATGTCCAATCAAACTGACTGACAAATAAAAGTTCCAAATCTCTGGTAAGAAAATAACAGATAACAACATAAGGACCAGCATGTAGCAAAAGGCACTAATTGCAGACCACACTCTACAGCTAATCAAATACAGAGCAATACATGCCACTATTGCAAATCTGGAATTTATTCCATATTTGCTTTACTTCAATTATGATCCTTGATTCAAATTCCAATACTATACAATAAGCCTTCCAACAGTGAAATCACTATTTAATTCTCCACTCAGATAAGTTTAAATGAAATCTATAATAAGAACATGAAATGAAGCTCCTCAAGGCTAACCCCCTTCCCAAAAGGCCTCCTGCGCCTATATAATAATTGTCTGAAATAAATCGATGCTCCGTCCTCAAGTGAGAACAAGTTGCTACAATAGACTATTCACACTCTAGTAGGATTTCAACATATATACTACTGAGCTATTAAACAATATCCAGGGAATGGAAATAATTGCTTCTACGGAATTTTCCTTGGAGAGAGGGGAGAGAAGGTCCAATTGTAAACATCTCTAGGTGCCATGTCAGCTCCAACAATCTGATAAGAAAGATTAGTATATTGATTGAAGAGTCCAAAGAAAGTAGCCATAAGATCACCATTACTGTGAGACAATGAATTGCCCTTGCTTTCTAATTTGGATGCAGGTTACTTAGCTAAACCCACATGCAATCCTTCCTAGCCTTATAATCCTTACCAATAGGTATAAAGTCCACTCTTACCTTATCCGAAGAATGTCAAAAAAAAGGTGGACTACTGGACTAGTATTGGAACAGACAGTGACTGCATGAATACCTCCAGATAGATGCAAAACTCCAATTCTCTGCCAAGTGCCAACACACTAAACACTAATACCACATGCCATTTCATCCATAATCTCCTCATACATCATATAAGGCCTCAATAAGTACATAATAAAGGATTGTAGAGACAATGGAACTTAAGTTCCCTCATAGGTAAAAAAAAAAAACTCCAAACTTTCTATCCCAATTAATTTCACTGACAAAATTCTACAGCAAAACTCATTTCAAGATCATCACAACAAACAAATTATAGAGAGAGAGAGGGAAAAAAAAAAAACAGTAATAATTGAGTTCTACTCTTCACAACGGAGATAGAGTACCCAAAGTAGTTTACACTAGTACTCAAACTCTTAAAGTATCAGCTGATACTAATAAGAGTTACAAACTCCATATATGAGCAGGATTACAAATGTCAACGCATGTATGTCTTACAACATATAGCCAATTTGTTTTTTTTTTTTCAAAGAATGTAATACCTAAAATATGGTTTTGTGATCTACCATTCTTTAATCCTTAACTTTCCTACTAGATTAGTCAACTTTTAGTTAAATCTCCCCATAACAGTATAGCACCACAAACTTTCCTAGCTTAACTTTGCCTTCTCAAAAGCTTCATCCAAGCATTACCCATTTTGTGCATCCACTAGGGTCTCCATTTCTTATATCATTATTCATTGAAAGAATTATACTCCGAGAATATTAACATTGCTTTGCTAGCAATATATACAGTGTACAAAGATTAGGCTAAGCCCCTAATTTAGCTATAAACAAGGTAACTAAATAATCTTAAGGCTAAACATAAGGAAACGTAAATATCCACAATAATATTTACACATATCTTAACATTCATCACCCTTAACCTCTTTCTCTCAATGATATCTTACTCCTCGGACGATGATAGTGACTGCAGGTTCCGCTCAAGCGCATCAGTTATTTTATTTCTACTTCTAACCACTCCCTCTTTTCAAACTAATAGTCACATCGAAAGTATTATTGTAATTTGAACTAGTAACGCAACAACTAAATCCGCACCAAAGTAAGCAACCACTAAAAATTGAAGACAACAAAACAAAATTGAAAAGTAATTAAGAATTTAAGACTCCCCCATAATTCAAAAGAGTTTATCCACAAAAAAATAAAAAAATAATTTGCATAAAATATCAGCAAATAAAATTACAAACCCGCAACAAACAAGTAGAACAATCAAATTTTGGCACAACATAGATTATATAATTCACAATTAATAGAATAAAAATTGAAAAAGAAGAACAATAAAGCTGAAAAAAACGAGGAATTTGAGAAGAAATTAAAGAGGAGAATAGAAATTACGATTCGCTTTTTACCTGGAATTGAAGTTGAATTACATGAATACAGACGAATTTGGAGTTATAAATTAGGGTTGATGTTGCCGCCGATTACCGGAGAATGGAGTAGGTTGGTCGGAATCCATGAAAATTAATTGTAAGAAATAAGGAATGGCAAACCCTGACCCGACACGAAAACCCGAACCGAACCCGACCCGAAGTTACTGAGAGAGACCCGAACCCGACCTGAACCGAACCCAAACAATTCGAATTCGACCCGATTTGACCCAAATTTCATCTTTCGTAATAATATTAAGTTTTACACTATTTTTAATAGTTTCTAAGCATAACCCGAAATCGACCCGAAATCTGATCCGAACCCGACCTGCTGACCCGAATTGCCACCCCTAGAATTTATATTTGAAATAGTGTAAGAAAAAGGTAGAAAAGGGCAGCTTAGATCGCGGGAATCGTAGATCACTTGTTTTCTTTGATTTTGGAAGTGAGATACCAAATACAGAGTACTCCGTATGTAAATAAATACGGAGTTACGGAGTACTCTATATGTAAATCCAAAGTGTATTACTCCCTTCGTTTTTAAATAAGAAAGTAATAAAATATAGAGGTAGTGGGGTAATTGGGAGAATAAAAAATTACAAAAAGCAAAAGTAATTGAAATAGTTGGAGGAGAGAGAATATGAAATTAATAAAATATGATTTATGTTGGGTCGACTATGTGAGAGAAATGAATTAAATAGTAAAATGTTTCCAAATAGAAAAGTGGAGCAAGTATTTAAAAACGGTCAGAAATTAAAAGTGGAGCAAGTATTTATAAATAGAGGGGGTACTATGTTAGGCACAACATTAAAATTAAGTTTAGCGGGAAATATTATACCTTTCAATTTGAAACTATGTGTGACCTGGGCACATTTCCTGTACGTACTCCGTAGTATGTTACTCCGTAGTATGTTACTATGTTAGGCACTAGTACATTCAAATTAAAATCGGATAAGTTGATGGACGATGGTACCAACTCTATTAGAAAGATGGAACATTTCAACGTTGAGGTGTGGTATCCCTTAGAGCATCAACAATGATGTAAAGATAAGTCTTTACATGCAATTTTTAAATAATTGGAGCTAATAGTTTATATTCCTCCTTTGTTATATATTGTGAATGCTCATAGCCCTTAAATATTTCCAATTGGGGGCATTTTGTGCTTGCTATGATTAAATCCCTAGACCTAATAAGGGGTCTTCATAATTCTAATTAAAACCGAAATCCAATTCAATTCAAGCCAAATTATTAATTCGGATCGGATCGGATTGAGATTTTTTTGAAAATTCGGATTTTCGGATTGGATCAGTTTGACCCTAATTGGATCCAATCCAATCCGAAAACCAAATTGTAAAATTAAGCTTGTATAAATATGGGTTTCTTTGTTTTTTGAAGTTTAGCTCAAATACTTACTACTACATAAAATAAATTAGGGAGACTTTGTACTAATTAATTAATGCCTTGATGTTGAACTATTTATTTTAATCATGATTTTGAAGACTTGTATTTATATTAAAGCTTTATTTTTATAATTGTATTAGGCGCTAAAAAATAATGTATTATAATTTGGATGTTCGGATCGGATCCAAATAATGTATTACATTGAATTGAATTGGGAGAGAAATTCGGATCGGATCGGATTGAAAAATTGAAAACCGAATTATATTTCGGATTGGATCGGATTTGGACTAAATCCAAACCAAAAATCGAACGGACACCCCTAGACCTAATGAGCTGCATAAAGTTTTAAGCATGAATTGAAATGTCATTGCCACAGTGCTTCGACGGTGATACATTTGTAGTATTAACAACATATAACTGTAATTTGAAAACAACTTGATATTGTCCAACTACTATATTGTTGGTATATATCAAATATATTAATTATTTTTACCACCACCATCCCCACTCCTACCACACAACCACCTCTCCTCCCCCCCACCCCCTGATTACTGGCCCCTCCCCTTCCCACCGGCGACCCCAACCCCTCCTTCCTCAGTTGGCACGACTTTGCAGTCCCTTCACAAACCCTAACCCCACCGCTTTCCCCTTTGTAATCAATCGCCGGAAAGTTTGGTTATGCGCACTCCCACAAGTCCACAACTAGTATAGCAAAAAGTTATGGACGTACAACGGATAGAGGTACTGTATATAGCAAAAGTAATGGACGTACAAGGAATAAAGATAGATGTAAGTACAATTATATTAACAAAGATAAAAGCTAAATTCAGGCTTAGGACGAGAAATTAGCCAATACAGTATTGTAAACTTGCATTCTTGCAAAAGCAAATTACAAGCATTCATAAAACAAGTGTTACGGAAATAACATTTACTTTTATTATCTACTCGTATATAATCATCAAGTTCCATCAAAAATAAAAATATAATCATCAAGTTTCTTGGTTGTTGGAGACTGAATGTACGTACTTGTATGATAAAACATGTAATGGACACTTTAGTTTCATTTTATTTTTGTGGGTCATTTATTCACCATACAAACAGGAGTCAACATTTCTGAATTTGAAGGCATCGACTTCAACATTTTCAATACCAAAAATCGATCCCACATATAGGCATTGCAGATTTGCAAGATTCATGATCAAATTCCTTTTTTTTTTGTTAAAAGAGGGCACGAAATCAAATTAAACTAAAGCAAAGTGCATGCATACAAAGGGTACGATTACGTTACAACACTAGAGCTTTGTTGTAAGTCCTGACTCTTAAAATCATTCGCTGCTCAAAAGACTAAGACACTAAGTCATGCAAATAAAGAGGATTACAGCTTATTACAGGTCTATCAAACCAGACTACACAAACATTAATAGTGAACTTGTCCCGTGCCTCCTTTGCCAAAGCATCTGCCACCATGTCGGTATATCGCCCCTCATACTGAATTCGAAATCCACTGTCCTGAGCCAGCAACACCCTACAATCAGAGATGAGATTGTATGACACATGAGTAGTAATGTAATTGTCTAGGATAGCAGTGAAAATCCTCTGACAATCAGAAGCAAAGGTAACATTATCCCATCCCCTAATCTGAGCCTGAAGCATGGCATAGCTCGAATGGAGCCATAATTTATTTATGTATAGTGATTAAAACAATAAAATGGCATCATACCTGCAAGTGAATAATAGAACATTAATACCTCACCAAGATACGATTAACTAAAAGAAATCTAACATATTCTTAGTCAAATTCCTTTATCTATTTATTGACAAGTACAGAGTTAAAAAAAAGACCTTAATCAACAGCTTTTGTCCTTTTGTCCTCGGCGAACAACCATACCACCCCCCTGGCGAAGTAAAAATTTCCATTTTATATTTTCTTGTTGTCCAACCGTTGGCAAGAAGTTGTCGATCAAGCAGAAGACATTGACATTTTGAAGTTGATACATCACAGGTACATATCGAAAGTTAACCACCAGAAGGACAAGCCATATGCCACTTTCCAGGGCCAAAGCAGGGATATATCCACTACTTGCATCTCTTCTCTTCGGAACTTCCTTAATCTGAGGAGAACACTCTTTTTGTTAGAAGAGCCCATGGAAAGATTAAAAGGGGAATGAAGGGACAGAATTGCAACTAGTATTAGTGGGAGTGCATATAGGCGCATAGGGCCCATGTATTTTGCATGTATATAGGAGGGCAATCGGGGATTCGGTGGTACATCTTCTCTCTTTTAATGGTACAGTGGTATATTTTATGTATTATTATGCATGTATAATGTATCATTAAAATATAATTTGTCTGAATAGTACTTTTTATGTACTGTTATACATTTAGGGGTACTTTTTGTTATCATATTTTCTGCCACCGATTTTTCTCAAATTTCCATTTACAAAAATGTCATTATATTTGCAAGTGAAATATATAGGACCTATGCGCCAATACTTATTCTACTAGTGGATTAATAGGCCCAAAGATGACCCCATCAAGTGCAACTTTAGAGGCAACAAATTAAATCGTAGAGAATTTTGTTGCATTCCCGAGGCAACAAACCGTAGAGAATTTGGTTGCCTTACCATTTCCATTTCAGATAAAGATCTAGTCCTTTATACCTACAAGACATAAAGGGAGACCAACAAACTCAGAACTTGCTTAGTTAAGCGAATAATAAACAAGATTTCCTCCAACAACGGATAGTAATGTCCATGCAAATTGGCATGGAACAAGAGCTAGAAGTGCCAAAAATGAGTGGACACATAAATTCCCCACATCGACAAACGGTGATTTATTCTGAAATGGTTTTTGGAATGATAGAGAGTGAAAGATTAAATGGGAAAGTATTAATAAATCTAAACATGGGAAGATTTATTGCGGCACATTCTACAAGAGCCCTCATTTCATTATCTCTCTTCTTTTCATTTCACAATATTTATGGATTTATCACAAGTCGATAATTAGTGTGTTAAGTATTCCTGTCTTTGCCCTGACCGTCTGCATGTATTTGATCATAGTCGGATGTGTGGCCTCATAGTCACCGTGGTATTGGCTAACGACCAACTATGAATCAGAGCAGGCGTCAATTTTCTTTGCTCCTACCGCCTTACACATGTGTATACCGGCTAGCAGGGCTTCATACTCAGCTTCATTGTTTGAAGTTTGAACCGTAGTGCATATTCATACTTGTCCCCTTCAGGAGACTGACAGATAATCCCTGCACCACAGCCGTTCATAGTAGAGCTCCCATCTACATACACTTTCCATACCTAATTAAGATTTTCCGGTTCAACCGGCCGTGATTTCAAGACTTTGCATTTCAATAGCCCATTTGAGCATTCTCCCGGATGACTCTAAGGTTGTCATTGGCCGCTTGAAGGGTTGGTCTGTGTAGACTACCATCGGATGTGCCAAGAAGTATGGCTTCAACTTTTTGACTGCCATGAAAAGAGCAAGACTAAATTTCTCAACCATTGAGTACCGAAGTTCAGCATTTTGAAGCATATGGCTAATGAAATAGACCACGAGTTGATTGTCATCTCTCTTAGCAACGAGAACAGCACAGCATGATCTGAGACGGCTAGGTACACGTCAAGCGTCTCCTTGGGCAGAGGGCTAACAAGCCTTGGCAAGGAGTGCAGATGTTCTTTCAGTTTTTGGAAGGCCGCCTCAGCATCATTTCCCCATTCAAACATGGTCTTCTTTCTGATTACTTAGAAACAATAGAGGCACTTGTCCCCTGACCGGCAGAGGTCCCCAATGCAGCCAGACAACCGGTGAATTTTTGAATTTCCTTAACAATGCGGGGTGACTTCATGTCAATGACCGCCTGAATCTTCTCCGAATTTGCCTCTATCTCTCTATGATCAATCAAAAATTCAAGAAACTTCCCAGACTCAACACCAAAGACACACTTCTTGGGATTGAGCATGACCTTGTGCCGCCTGAGTGTGGTGAAGATTTCTCGAAGGTCAGCAAGATCATCCGTTTGTAGCTTGGATTTGACTATCATATCATCAATGTACGCCTTTACGTTTCTTTCAATTTGATTAATAAAGATCGTATTAATCATTCGTTGAAAAGTAGCAGGAGCATTTTTCAAGCCAAACGGCATCACAGTATAACAGAATAACCCCTGATCAGTGACCAATGTCGTCTTCTCTTGATCTTTCTTCCACAGGGGTATCTAATGAAAGCCTGAATAGGCATCCATAAAACTCATCAAAGCATGTCCGGCTGTAGAGTCGGCCAGACTGTTGATCTTTGGAAGCGGATAAATGTCCTTTGGACATGCCTTGTTCAAATCAGTGTAATCGACACACATGCGCCAGGTCCCATTCGGCTTCTTCATAAGAACAACATTCGCAACTCAATCTAGGAAGTGACATTGCCGAATGAACCCAGCGTCTAACAACTTCTTGACCTCGGCAGTTGACGCGTGAGATCTTTCCTCGCCGTGATTTCTTTTCTTTTGCCTAACAGGCTTCTTCTTTGGATCAACGGCGAGATTGTGGACAGCAAGATCCGGGCTGATGCCTGCTGGCATCACTTCCACTTCAAAGGCAAAAATTTCCTTGAATTCCTTCAGTAGGTTGTGCAAGTCTTCCCCCAACTTCGCAAAAGCAACCGTCCCAACCTTTACAGTTCGCTCCGAACGTGTGTCATCTAGAGAGATGTCAATGTGTTCACCAACCGGCTGGGGACAGAGGTCATCTTACCGTTCCCCGGTCAGTGATTGATATTGCTTATCTTTCTTGACAGTCACCAATTGGTTAGCCTTTCTTTTCTTGCTGCCTGCTGGTGGGGCAGATGATTTGGAATCCTTGACATCGTCAAGGTCTATTGGCTCCGCGTCCCGACCAACTGTCGTGGGCTTGACGTTTGAGAGATAGCACTCTCGAGCCGTCTTCTAATCCCCATTCAAGGAGCCAACAGAACCATCACCTTTCTCGAATTTTAGCAACATGAGGGATGGGATAATGACGGCCTTCAATTGGTTTAGATTCGGACAACCTATTATGAGGTTGTAGGCGGTTAGCTTTTTTACGACCCAGAACCGGAGGACCATATTGCGCCCTTGCCCCCTCTCCCCCAGCCGAATGGGTAGATCATTCTGGCCGAGTGGGTGCACAACTCCACCCCAAAACCAACCAAGGGGTGAGAGACCTGGTCCATGCTGCCTAGCTTGTACTTCAGCTTGGACAGACAATGCCAATTGATAATGTCAAACGAATTGCCTATATCAATAAGGACCCGACCAACCTTTTGGTTGGCCACCTTACATTCAATGACAATGGAGTCGTCATGCAGCCGGCGGATTTCGCCCTGGTCCTTTTCAGAGATAACGACCTCAGGAAAGGTATCGGCAGACGTCTGGCCTTCATCGACCGAGCTGACAACCATCTGTCTGACATGGTCCTTGGTGCCTCAGATAATTGGGCCCCACAGGCAAAGCCGCCTGCAATGGTGCAGATCATGTCCGGATTAGTGTCTGAACCACTATCAGCCTTTACTGACTTTTTTTATGGTTGCTTGGGGTCCGTCTTCAAGGTCACCTTGGACTTGAGGATGTAAGAATTCAGCACACCCTTATCAGCTAATCTATCCAGCAACCGCTTGAGGCTATAGCAGTCGTTGGTATCATGCCCAATGTCCTCATAAAAGTGACAATACTTGTTTTTGTTTCGATTTTTTGGCCGGACCTTTCATCGTCGCGGGCTTCTCAAGCACCACCCGGTCTTTGATTTCCATGAGGATGGTGCAGCAGTCTTTGTTAAACTCGTACTTGGGGACGTGCATTTTAAATTCTTTCTTCTTCTTTTTGGACGGCTGATCAGGGTCCTCAACTGCCTTAACTTCTTTTCTCTTCTTTCTCTCTTCAGCTTTTTGAGCCGGCTGATCTTGCCGACTCTCTTTTTGTTTGTCAGACTTCTTTGAGTCCGACTGCGTGCTGGAGGAGCATAGCTCAGTCGCCTGTACATAGGCTTCTGCCTCCCTGATTATCTTCCAGACGAGGTCAAACTTAAAAGTCGACCCATCGTTTAGACCCTTAAAAAAGTCTGTGAAAGCAACTTTTTCAGACAGTCCCTGGATCTGGGTTCTTACTAGATTGAACCGCTTGACATAAGAACGGAGCCCCTCCCTACCTCCCTGAACAATCATGCCCAAGTCGATGCTTTTCTTCTTGGCAGGTATGTTCATGGAAAAGTTTGAGGTGAAGAGGAAGGCAAGCGTCCTGAAATTGTTTATGCACCCTGGCGGCAGGTTGCCGAACCACTAGTGGGCAATGCCCTTCAGTGTAGCTGGGAAGCATTTACACCATGCGGCATCATCCAACCCCTGTAGATACATGAGGTTGGTGTAGGCCATCAGGTGGTCTTCAGGGTTGGAGGTGCCGTATAGGTTCCAACCAAGACATTCTTAACCTTGGTCGGTTGTGCCGCCTCGGTTATTTCCTTGGAGAACGCAGAGGTTTGTTCTCCAAGTCTTAGTAGACGTAGATGCCAGTCCAAGGGCTGGACTTGATATGCCGCCTGACCTCTAAAAAGGGCAGGTTGCTAATAAGGTTGGGCAAACAGCCCGTATGTTTGTTGAGGCACATACGGCACCGATCCTATCATTTGAGGACCTGTGTGGACGGACGGGCTGCCTGACAGATGCTCCTGTACAGATGGAGAATACCTCATCAAGGTATTCCTGAAACTGTGTGGCATTGTAGGCGTTGAAGCCATGTTAGACAGTTGGTTATTCCGCTTTTGCTCAATGAAATGTCGAGCATCAGCTTAAGTCTTCTTGCTGCCATCCGGCTGTACATGCTGGATGGGCTTTCTCTGGTTTTCCCTTGGAGACGAATATTCGTTCAGTCAATTAAGGGTTGGTCTCCCTCCTTCTATTTTGGATGCGGAGTGGGTTACCTGTCCTTGACCGGCTTTGTCTTTCCAGAGAGAGAAGGTTTCTGGGACGACTGTCCTATACTTGGACCAGCCGTCTGGGTCTTGATGAGATCTCTCATCGCACCTTTAAAACTCATCATGAATTTGACAAATTCCTCACGGGTGATGTGAGCAGTCTGTCTTGTAATCTGAGTCTAGCCGACTGTCTTGCTCAGACCTGCCTGGTTATCGCCCCGTTCCCTGTTATCCTTGGAACGGAAGCGTCTGGTGATGAGGGATCCATCTTCGGTCGTAAATACTTCGACCTATGGATTCGACTCATTATCATGGTCAGAATGGACCTTAGCTGACGGATGCTTTTCCTTAGGAGGCGGTATAGTCTCTTGAGAAACCATCTTAGAGGTACTCTCCCCACGTACGACGCCAAATGTTTCAGGATTTTTTGCGATATGTCCAATGGGAGAGTTACATCACCAAGACTGGCTGCTCTTCGATTGTCCTGCAAACTAGGGCTGAGCAAAACTATCTGAAAATCCGAAAATCCGATGACCCGATCTGCATCTGATCCGAAAATTATGGATATTCGATCCGAAAAAATCGGATATCGGATGTCCAAATTTTGGATTTCGGATATCGGATATCCGATCCGATATCCGAAGAAATTACTCATTAATAATACCAAACCCTAAAGTTTGAGACCCCCAATACAACACCCCCCCCCAACCCGCCTCTCTTTCTCTCTCCTCTTCTCTATCATCAACCTTAGATCTCCCTGCCTCCCTCCTTATCTGATTCTCTATCTTCTCTCTCCACTCTTTCCTCTTAGATCTCCCTTTGTCCCTCAGTGCTGCATTTTGTAGAGGTGGATTTTGTGGTAATGGAATTTCTTGGGGGTGGTGGTCTGGGTTTCGTGGAGGGTGGTGGATTTTTGTAGATGTGAGTTTTCGTGGGGGTGGTGGCCTGGGTTCCATGGGCTTGGTTTTTGTGGCGGTGATGGCCTGGATTTCGCAGGGGTGGTGGATTTTGTGAGGGTGTGGGTGGTGGTGTTAAAGGCGAGGTAGTGGATTTCGTAAGGGTGTGGGTTTTGTGGTGATAGAATTTCTTGGGGGTGGTGGTCTGGGTTTCGTGGAGGGTGGTGTATTTTTGTAGATGTGAGTTTTCGTGGGGGTGGTGGCCTGGGTTCCATGGGCTTTGTTTTTGTGGCGGTGATGGCCTGGATTTCGCAAGGGTAGTGGATTTTGTGAGGGTGTGGGTGGTGGTGTTAAAGGCGGTGCCGCGGTGTAGGTGGTGTTGGCTGATCTTGGTGGTGACGGTGGGTGGTTTAATTAAAAATTTCTGGTTTATCTGATCCTCATTTTAGCTCAATTTAAATATACAAGTACTCTATTTATCAATTTTCCTTAACAAAAAGTTGATTTGGCCATTAAATGAATTTTTAAACAATAATTTGAAAAAGTCAGATATTTGATATCCGAGCTATCCGATCCAAAATTTTCGGATATCCGAAGCTTTCGGATCGGATATCAGATATCAGGTTTCCTAATTTTCGGATACGGATATCCGTTCCGAAAGTGGATTTCGAATCAGATATCCGATCTGTGCTCACCCCTACTGCAAACAAACGGAAGCTCCGGGGGTTCGGAGTTCCCCCTCCGACGATTAAGTTAGAAACGGTCGAAGTGAAGTAAATGTGCGGTAAGTAAAAGTATCTTCTTAGATCCCGAGATTTGGTGTATTCTCTGATGTGAGAGAATTGATTGTGATGTAATAAATGAACGTGCCCCCGAATCGAGGTAAAATCTCCCTATTTATAGGGTCATAGGAATCAGTGTCCCCTTCCCTAGGTCATTAACCTAGGTAAATGGGTTGCGCCGTTTTTACGGCGTTCTCATGATTTGGGCCTTTGAAAGCCGCCTTTTTTCTAATGATTGGGAGTGCCACATGTCAACTGGTGATTAGTCCTTTTTGGGCCTCTCCTGGGGTGACACATGTCCCCTTCTGATTGGGCCACATGGCATGGGTATTTTTACCCAAATCACTACCACTAGTGAGCAAGAATTGACTAAACATGCAGAATAGAAAAGCTCTCCTTCTATATATATGAAAAGAATTAGACTTAGGTCTATTAAAGAAAAAAGATGCAAATTTTTTTAGATCTACTTCTTTTCCATTAACTGCAGATTTTAAATCGGTTTTCGTAAGATTATAAAGCGCTCAAAATCCTTATAGTAATATTCAAATAATGTGAGGATTACGACAAGATGCAAAGGGGGAAAGCCAAAAATATCACCAAATTCTTCCGGCAGGGGGCTAATTTCATCGTTTCTTAGACTAAAACAGTGAGTGTTGGGGTACCAATATTCAATCGCAGTATGAATAAAATCACTATCGAAATATACATCCTTAATACCCAATAGACCATTCATGTTGAGGTATTCAAGCTCTTTTTTCTCACTAGTGGTCAAAGACCGACACCACTCTTAGGTGATTTCACAGAAATTCTTAGACATGATTGCTGGATTATGAAAGTTAGAAGAATATAGAAGCTAACGACTCAAATTATGCAGATTATGACGAATTTGGGGCTTTTTATAAACAAAATTGAAGCAGAAATTGAGTTTTATTCAGAGCCGGATTTCCCAGAACCATCGTGCCACGATGAAACTCGACGTTTGCGATACAAAGCGCGTCTTGTCGATTCTTTGATTTGACTTTGATTCGAATTCGTACTTTGATTATCCAGATTTTTATCCAACTTATTTTTACTTTTCCTACCTTATTCAAATATTGTCCACCTTTTCCCATGATGTTTCAACCTTTTGATTTAGTCCTTATTGATTTGGAATTTCTTTCTTAGGACTTTCAAAATTAATCATTTTCAAAAACTTATTTATTCCTCATTTTCTTTTTTCATGTTTTCTTTTTTGGGGGAGAAAGTCAGATACCCTCCAATGATAATAAAATGACGGAATTTTTTCGCAAAATTTGTCACAAAATCACACTCATGCGCACATACAAATAGTGTAAAAATGAATAGAGTCTAAATAGAAAGTACATAACACATGAGTTTGAATAATCTACATAAATGTCGTAAAAGTCGATAAAATGAATAATACATAAGCAAAGTCTGAAGTCCAGTAAAGTAAAGAAATAATGCAGGAAAAGCTAGGGTGTTGAAGGACGAGGCTCCCGGGAAATGCCCATCATATCATTGAACTATGCAGACCGAGGAGTCACCACCTGAGTGGAATGAGCACCGCCCGTCATGGGGATCCTGAGCGTGGGACCAGTCCACTAAGTGAACTGTGGACCTCCCTGAGGGCCATACTTCTAAAAGCTCCCACCAGCAAATGGAGTAGGCGCAGGCTTCTACGACGACGAGCCAACCTCGTACGTCCCACCACCAAACTAAGACGATGGACCGGCCTCAAACGCGTCCGGAACCACGTGAGGTCAAACCACTGGGTTACCAAAGCCAGGTGGGAACATCTTTGTTGACGAGGACCCGTGACTCGGGCTGTCACCATCATTGCCCTCCGCCTGGCCAGGCGCCTCCTGCCTGGGATCTCCAACGAGGTGCGTCGACGCCTCGCTCCTACCTCTCTCGAGCCCTCTGGCCTCGAACGAGTGCCGCCCGAGGACCAGGCTGAAACAAATACAAAGAAATATGAGTTAGTCATCAAAAGCAAATAAATAAGACAAAAGAGGAATACATAAATGCATAAACACGTACCGGCTCAACACCGCCCGGACGACGACAAGACATCCGGTGGCTCCACCTCGCCAGCTGGTACCGACAGGCGTCAAGTACAGCTGTCATCCACACCATGCTCTCTCGAGAGAACTATAACGACCAAATAGGGTCAAAAAAATAATTGATATGTGCAAGAAATTAAAGAAAAGATGAACACTCACCCATCTCGTCGGTCGAGGGATGGATCGCTCCACCAACTGCCACTCCGCGGAGCTGGAGGGTCATATCCTCGATAAGACCATGAAACCACTGATAACGAATGGACATGCGTGGGGGTCAAATACCTCAGGCTCCCTCTGCTCCTGTAAGATGATCCAATAATTAATACCGCTGGGGGCTACGAAAAAGGTGAAATGAATGATAATGATCTATAAACCTCCTCGCAGAAAGGCGAACGAGCTAGTCGAGGGAGCAACTCCTCCCCATAAGAGTGGTCGAGGTAGATGCGTCTCCAAAAGTCCTCACCTATGGCACAATCCATAGCATGCAACCGGAGTCTCCTTGACTCATCATCAAAGCGGAGGATCCTCAAGAACCAGAGGAACGACCGAGGAGTGTTGAATAGCCACTCTCTCCCCCAGGTACTACACTACCTGGTAAGTACCCCAGAAGAAACGCCTTTCAGCCCTGTACTGGGAAGCCAGCCGAAAATCGCCTAAATTAGTCCATGGACGAAATCGAACATCAGGGCGCTGAAACAAAAGATATATGTCAAGAACTCGTGAAAAAAACCTAGAGAACTGATAAATAAGAAATATCCTTACATCAAGGATAGCAACCTTGACAGCAGCTGCAAAAGATAGACCAGCAAGGCGGTCTTGCCAGCTAGCAGCCACCGGGAGCCTTCTGGCCCTAGGCCTCATCGAAGCCAGCGAAGGAATGTACTCGTAGAGCCAGACCTGCGAAAAAACCAAAAAGTCTATGAACTGATGAACATCGAGATTTAAGTTGAAATCACGAGATTAGAGGAAAATATACCTCTACAACCTTCCAAAGGCCAGAAACAGAGATTTCTACTGCGCAATGCTGCTGGCAGCATCCCAGCCACAACTTAGATTAAGGTCAGCATAGCCAAAGCTGGCCTAGTCAAGTATGCTGACCCGTAGGAGATTGCGCAGGGCGGGCATATAGCGTAGTAGAGCACGACTCCCCCTGTCAGGAGAGATGGTCCTCGGCAGGAGAATAAGAACAAAGATGCAGACCCACTGCTACGGTGTAGTTGCATCGTCACCAAAAGCCTGAACCAGCAGCCGAGTACCAACTGATCACATACTTGAGACCTTCTCCCTAGCGTCAGCGGCAGCCCTATGAACAATAGGACCCAGAAGAGCTAGAGTCTCTGGAGAGGTCAGTGACAACAGCTTGTTCATAGGAACCCGAGTCGGGCAGAACTCGAGCCACTAATGATAGAAAAGTCGAATGGGGTGATAGTTATCTCACCCCAACAGAAAATGGAAGGTGTTCGTGGTATCCCAGAAGAACTTCAGGACACCGCGAACAATTAGACGGTTCTCTTGAAAAGTCTGGAAGGCCTCAACAACTCGCAGTAGGAGAGTCAACCCACATGAATCCCAAAGAACTTTTACCACCTCGAACCTAGCGATGTGGTGGTGGTACAGAGACGAGATGGTGTCATTGCCCGAACCATGGCAACATACGTGGTCCTCAGTCAAACCCAGCAGAACCCGCTGGGAGATGTGATGAACAGGCTAAAAAGCCAGGGTGTGCTCATCCCAATCAGGGAGAGACCACGTCCGGCTAGTAGAGGCGCGTCCCTTGTCGCCTTCTCTTCTCGAACAGGCTCGTCCTCTCGGTGAGAAGAGCGGGAACGTAAGCCAGAGCCTCGATGTCGAAACATGCTATTTGTTGTTGGCATAAAAACAGTAAATTAAATATTCTATAGTACTAAGTTCGCCTAGCCGCATGATATTATGTTCGTCAAAAACAGAGTACAAAAATGCAAAAACAAAGCATGATTTTGATTTGCACAACAACAAAGATTTTGAGTATCAAAACAATTTCTTGCAAGTCTATGACAATTATTGTAACAAATTAAACACAAAGAGCAAGAAAAATCATGTAGGACAAGCTACATTGAACTCACGAACCTAGGAAGTTCAACAATGGAAAAATGCTCATTTCTTCACCAAATCAAGTAATTTTAGTCTCAAATTGCTCACAAACCAACATACAAACATATAACAGCAAATTCATGGCAAGAATTTCAATGAAAATGGAGCAAACAAAGGAAACCCATTTCGGATTTTCCGAAAATTCGCGAAGAACATGCTCGAAATTCACCCCAAAACAAAAAGATTGAGGAAAACTTACATAGATCTGTGTAGGTGAGTGAAAATGCAACAATTTTAAACAAATTTGAGTTGATTTGGTTGAGAAATGACCAAGAATAAGCAATATGAAATTTCGCGAGCTAGTGAGCAAAAAACGAGCAACCGGAAAAATGAGGAAGAAGAAGAGTTTAAATCCAGAAAATCGCAAATTCGTCGCGGCGCGATAGACCTGTCGCCGCGCGATGGGTCTTATTCCGCCTGCGTCAGCATTTTGAGGGTCCCGCAAGACGTCTTGTTGGTCCATAATTATTTACTCGAGCCTTGTGATGAGCAATCGATTCGTTCCAAAGCAGATGATTCTTCTTTAGAGCTCGTGATGAGCAGTTGATTTTTTCCTGAAGCCTCGTGATGAGAGAATTATGCTTCCTAAAGCCTCGTGATGAGCGATTATCGAGAAAATGATTGGTAATCAGCTATATTACAATTTGATTGATGATCGGCCTAGTGATGATCACATTATTGATTGATTAAGTACATTTGAGTATTGATTGAGGATATTTATTGGAGAAGTGATTGATTATAGTCATGAAAATTCTCTTCGACAATGCTTCCTGAGAATGCGGAGGTTGTCCCCCCCCCAAGATTTGAAGACGGCTCAAGATGTAGCGGTCTTCGACAAC
The DNA here is from genome assembly GCF_001683475.1 of Chenopodium quinoa. NCBI lineage: Eukaryota > Viridiplantae > Streptophyta > Magnoliopsida > Caryophyllales > Amaranthaceae > Chenopodium > Chenopodium quinoa. The sequence goes on along the minus strand of NW_018745170.1, from coordinate 1,714,449 downwards.
GCTCCCTGAGAATGTGGAGGTTGTCACCTGATTTTTTAAGACGGCTCGAGATGTAGCGGTCTTCGACAGCGCTCCCTGATAATATGGAGGTTGTCAACTGATTTAAGAAGACGGCACGAGATATAATGGTCTTCGACGGCGCTTCTTGAGAATGTGGAGGTTGTCACCTGATTTGAGAAGATGGCATGAGATGTAGCGATCTTCAGCAGCGCTCCCTAAGAGTGTGGAGGTTGTCACCTGATTTGAGAAGATGGCACGAGATGTAGCGGTCTTCGACACCGCTCCTTGAGAATTTGAGAATATGGCACGAGATATAGCGGTCTTCGATGGCGCTTCCTGAGAATGTGGAGGTTGTTAAACAAAACAACTTTTGATCCGACGAGATGTCACCTTGAGGCGTGTACCCGACGGTGCATGATACGCGTTTCTTTCCCTTAACTTCTTTATTTGTAGAACTGACGCTTTCTGCAGGTATCGGCGTTAAAAATAATGATTTAGGATCACATAATGTTCTGAATCATTCTCCGTCCCTATCAATCTACTTTGACTAGCGTTTTCGAAACTTACGTTTCTCCAAACTCGGTCAAAGTGGGGGCTTCTGTAGACACCTTATTGTGTCTCCCCAAAAACCAAATCCAGTGATGAGTACCTTTCACGTCTTTGATTCACGAGTTCAGTAAAGAGTTGAAGAGTCTCGTGAAGTTCCTCTAAGCCTTAACCATTTAAACCCAAAATCATTCATTTCGTGACTCTCAAAATCATTCATTTCATGTCCAATCCATAAAAACGTCTCAACCAGTTTATTTTGGTCCATATTCCTGGTCCAATTATTGGTTAGTTTGATGGGGCTTGAAAAGAGATTTTCGACGATATATTATAAGCCCAAATCCTACTTATAACGAAGAAGTTATGGCCAAAATACTAAAACGAGCCCGAACCAAGTCTTACCTACGGCCTAATGATCATGTGGAAGGTCCAATTACCTTAATCACATTCCTAAGCCAATTAGGATTTATTATGAGCTTCTAGAATCCTTTAAAAGGTTCTAATTTATCCTATTTTTGAAAGATAAAGATTTAAGAATTTGATATTGAATAAAACATCTCTTTTTTTATGATCCTAATCCCTGTCAAAATAGAATACATACGGATATTTGGTTAACCCAATTCGATTGGGAATTAAAATCCGTACGGAATCTTATCCTTCCAAAACCATCGTTGAACGACAAAACCATCGCGTCGTGATAGTCCCATCGCACCGTGATGAGACTTGTTTTAGTCTGATTTGAATTCTAACTCTTTTCAGATCCTTTGACCCTCTTTTTTCCTTATAAATAGAGGTTGTATCACCCCATTTTCAATCACCAACAATCATCTTCAATACCCATTCTAATATTCTCTCTCTCTCTCTCTTGATTCTTCATATTCTTAGCCTAGCCTAAACACATTCTTGATATTCTCCCCAATCAGCCACGATACTTCCTTTGCGAGATTCATTACTCCTTTCCTTTCTCGACGTTGACTTCGACTTCGACGTGAAAGGTTGATAGTTTTGAGGGTTTGGTCCCATACTATATTTCAATTATTATTTGATTTATTTACTTTGTTGATTTAATATTTCTTGAAGTTACTAACGTGTATTGTTTTAATAGCAAGAAGGGAGGAACATCAACGTAAGTAATTCAGTCACTTAATCTTTGATTTTGGAAGTAGAAATCATGTTTAGAATGTTATTTTAATTCCTAGCATCATGTTTAGGATGTTGATTTTGATTGATAGTATCATGTTTAGGATAATGCTTTGATTATGATTTTTATTATATTAGTGACATGCTAGGATTTGTTATTAAACCGTTTAGTATCATGCCTAGGATCTTACTAATGATGTTTTGATGATTTTGGTTATAATGATGATTGTTGTGTCAATTAATCATATGTTGCTTGATTGTTCATGGTTTATTGTTATTGCTTGATCACACCCCTTCTTGCAGGTTTAAAGGAAATTTGTACTTGAAACCACGCCTAATAAGATAATTACTAATTTAATTTAGGCTTAATATGATTTTAATCCAAGTGATCACCAATAATAGATTTGATTGTGCATTAATAATCAACCAACGTAGATTAAACAGGTTTAGGATTAACTTGATGTATGTATGTTGATCGGAAAGAATACATGAATATCATAAGAATTAAGTAAAGGCCGATTTAGGGCAGGTTTAATTTCTTTTAGGTTGGATACGTACCAACATCCCCGAACATCCAGTCATGGTTCCGGACTACTATGGAGTTAGTGATCTCCGTGATCGTGAATGGGGTGTAACCTTCGCACCTGTGAACGGTTTACAAGTTCCAAAAACTTGTTGGCGACTCTTCTATCTCTAGCTTCCTTCCCTTGGAGCACCGCCATACCTAACTCAATAGGGCTTGAAAGGTTGAGTTTGAAAAATTTCCTATAGTATAGGTACGAATACTTTTCTAATCATATATTTTTTAAATCAAAAAATCAAAACTGAAAATTGAAAATGATACCAAATACTCCCTCCGTCCCTTATTTACATGCCTACTTCCCATTTACACGGGAATTAAGGAACTTAAAAGTCATGATTATGAAGTACAAATATGCATGTGGGGTTAGAGAAAGATAGAGAGAATGAAAAGATAGTTGGTATTATTGAAGAGATGGAGAGAGAAAGTGCTGGAAAATGATGTCAAAAGTACAAAAAAAAAAAAACAAAAATTAATGACAACTCATCAAAAAGAGGGAATATTGTCAAAAGTATATTCTAAAAATAGAAATAGACATGTAATTTTGAAACCCCCAAAAAGGAAAATAGACATGCAAATAAGGGACCAAGGGAGTACTTCTTTTGTTCATTTTTACTTGACTTGTTTTTTTTACAAGAAAATTGTCTTATCGTAGCGATTATTTCGTAGCGATTGTACATTTACTACAATATGCACACATGTTTTTGAAATAGAGGAAACCGTATTATTTTACAATCGACATACTAAACCCATATGAAATCGATACGAAAACATAATAATATTTATTCACCTTTTTTCTGCACATTTACAAAATTAAGGAAAAACGTATCGTTTACAATCGCCACTAAAACCCAAAAGTCGATACAAAAAGTCTTTTTTTTACACTAGATTTAAAAAAAAAAAATTGACAAAGAGAACATAAAATATGTCATAACTTATTGGAAAACACATTTAATATATATTAGAGTTTGAGGTTACATGTTCGAATTTTGTATAGATCATATGTAGGTTTTTTTTTTTTTTTTTTTACAGAAAATGAGCTCAATAATCACCATGATTGAATGTAGTTTTTCGTATCGATTAATGAGGACAACCCCAGCAAAAACGAAAAACACTATTAAAGGCTATGGTAACGGCAGATATTGTATCGCATAAGCATTCGTTGGGATTTGTTTTTGTAGCAATTACAATCGATACAAAATGTTAAAATAATCGCTACTAAAAGGTATTTTTCTTGTAATGGCACACTTGTCAATGCAGAACTTTAACGATCAATAACTTTAGGGGCCGTTTGGTTGGGGTTAATAATCAAAGGGAATGGGAATGAACTGATATCATTCCCTTTGTTGTTATTTGTTTATCACTTTTTTCATTCCCTTTACCCATTTTTATTTTTGAGTTTACCCAAATTTAGTCTACTTCGATTCCCCACCCCCCTAGACTTTTCCATTCCCTTTCTTTAGCCACCATACCCACCACCATCCTACTCGCCGGAACTTTCCCAACCACCTCACCAGACTCGCCGCACCTCCCCAACTTCTCGTCGGAACCGTCGCACCTCCCCCACCTCTTGCCGGAACCCGTCGCACCTCCCCACCTCTCCCCTCGAAAATATCTCCTCTCCCTAGAAAACCTTCAACCACTCACGCAAAACCCTAGAAACCACTCTCCCTCCACTTAAAATCGTCGGCCGACCAACCTACCACCCTCGAAACCCTAGCGTTTCTAGGGTTTTGCGTGGGTGGTGGAAGGTTTTCTAGGGAGGGGAAGGGCGGCAAGGGGTGGGGGAGGTGCACCGAGGGCCGACGAGTTCCGTCGAGGTGGTGGCTGGGTGGTGGGGTGGCTGAAAAAGTGGAATTGTGAAGAAAGAGGGGGTTGTGTGGTGGTGGTGGTGGTGATTCCCTTTATTTTTTGAAAACAAACAACATACTACATGTAAAGGGTTTCATTCCATTCTCTTACATTTCCTTCATTCATTCCACTCCGATTCCCCTACGTGAACCAAACGACCCCTTATTTCTTCCTAAGTAGAAATTATAAAAGTTATATATTATGATAATACTTATTGACAAGAACTAAAAAAATCACGCGTAAATATCTTTTTGCTTACATATTATTCACTAAAGACGGTCAAAGAAGGAGTGATAAATAGTGTAAAAGTCAAAATAGATCAAGTAAAAAAGAACGAAAAACATAAAATTAAGGGTTGACTTTAAAAATATTATTGGCACAATTGGCTTCTTTTAGGGTCGCGCACTCTTTGTCCTCTTGTTCATTCTTATGATTTTATTGCCGATTTGCTGCATTTTGGTGGGTTTGATTGTTTACATTTGATTGAGTTGATTTGACTGCAATCCTATTGTTAATGCTTTATTAAAGTATTCCGTACTTCGTATATGCAATTTTGCAGTGGTAAAGCTTCAAGACGTTGCTTAGGTTCTTGATTTATGGAGTAATTTTCATCATAACAAGAATAGATAAGTTTTCAAGTTGTCTAAGCAAATTAGAGGTTAACCATTACCCGAAAGTAGTATTACAAACAATTCGGTATATGAACATAAGGTTTTATTAAGGTCGAAAAAAGCATTGCTTGAATTTGACAGTTAGTTGAAATTAGTTATTCTCCAAATTTGCGGAAACCCCTCCTTCCTGCCAAATACCCCATACTAGTTACCTTTTTTATAAGGGTAATAAAACACGAAGGAGTAATATTCAATACAAATAATTTAAGTTTAGTAGAAATAAGTTTGGTTCAATAAAATTAATTTCAGCTCAGTTAATAATTTCATTTCAGTAAAAATCAATAACTCTAAAAGAAAAATATAAAAGGGAACTAATAAAAATAATTTTAGTTCAGTAAAATAAGGTGAAGTGAACCGAACCTTAGTACTCCGTACTTCATATTATATTTTTTTGGTGAATTACTTCATATTGTATTATCTCACAATTTGAACAAAAATGTAAATAAATCAACAACTTTTTTTTTTATTAAATATGGACAAAATTGTTGAATTGTTTACATCTTTACAACTTAATTATAAATAAAATGATAATTTGGGACTTCATTCGCAATTTGACGATGTAAGTTAAGATACTTTTTCCACAAATCCATTCAAAAAACCAATTGCTACTAGCTTGACTTATTAGGAAGCCCTCCTCATCACGAGGGGTATTCCTAATGTATCATTTAATAGAATAGAAAACAAACTAGAATTATTAATATCCATACTATTCGAAAGTAAATGACCTACAATAACAATTTAATCCACTATGTGATTGGCCTCTCGATAGATATGTTGGATATTCCAACTTTGAAACCGATTGAGAAGAGAATGAGTGTCTTTGATAACATGCTCGATCTGCCAAGGGATTCTCCAAATGCCTTATACATCGTTGATGACTAGCAAATTATCACCTTTAATTTGAATGTTCTAAATGCCACATTGAAGTGCTAATTGTACTTATTTATGAAGAGATATAGCTTCAGCTATGAAAGCTTTGGTGTTGTCGAGGTTGAAGGTAGATGCCTTGATGAATGTTCCATAACTATTTCTGATGATGATTTCTATTGTTGAATTGTTGCGAATTGACCCGTCGAAGTTGAGTTTGAAGAAGTTGATGGGAGGAGTCTTCCGTAATACAAGGATGGAAGATGAGGAGAATGAATGAGAAGAATAGATGTGGCCATGTGGGTTCTCGGAATGGGAGATCCCTAGAGGAAAAGGTATCTAAGAGGCATCTTTGGTGCTACTCATTGAACACAAATTGCGCTCTAAAAATGTCAAAGGTCTCATTGCGGCTGCGTTTTTTTTGAAGATATAAAGACTTTTTTGCTTAAATATCACTTCAAAATAAACATAAAAATATAGAAATTTAAATTAATCGTCCAGATTCAATGAACCTGAGATAGATACGGTAGTTGACCCAGTAGTCTCATGCAAGAGTTGCAACAGGTAAATATTTCAAATATATAGTGGTACAAAAGCGATTAATTATGCAGATAACGATAGATGCTCCATGTTACCCGAGCTAATATAGACACAAGCCATGTCTTGGTTCATTGGTTCACTAATTATGTACTTTTTTTTTTCTTTTTTTTTTTTTGAGGGGCACTAATTATGTACTTTTCTAATGATAATGAACAAGTCAAGGAAGTAATACTCCGTACATCTGCTCCTCCACTTTTTTCGTCTCTTTTTTTTATTGTGTACCTAGTAACAGTGTAACACACTAACACCGAGACAGTAAATACTGACATACTACTCCGTATATGTATAGTTATTTAATTAGTTTGTTTGTTTATATAATCTACTGAGGGCCAAATGGCCATTATAGCCATATTGGTATAAAAATTAGCACCCTTGCGACATATTGGTATAAAAATTAGTAAAATGTGACAAATTGGTATAAAAGTTCCATAAGGTAACAAATTGGTATAAAAGTTAGTAGACAATGACAATTAGCCATTTTTTCATCATGTCGAAGTAAGTGTGTATCATATTATTTTTATATTCATTACTTTTTAAATTTTTTCTTAGTGTTAGATATTGTTTCATATTTTTGAAACTCTAAAAAAAGCAAAGAAAAGCCAAAGAATTTTTTTTTAAGAAAAAGGAAAAAATGAAATAAAATATTATAGAGAAAAATTCAAGACTGTGCAAAAGAGTTATTAAGAAACTTGTAAGATCGAGAATTAATTACACATTTTTGGATTTACATTGAGTTTTCAATTTTTGCAATATAAAAAAGTATACAAATAATATGTTCCTAATTTCTAAATTTTATAACCTTTGAGTTAATTTTAACTAGTTTTAAGGAACGTTTTTACAACGGTTATTTAAAATATGACTACCATATTATTTTAATGATAAACAATATGATCGGTTCATTTTTTCACATTATAATATGGACACAGTTAGCCTTTTAATATCTACCATGCAAATATAATTTTTGAAAATTTTAATCTAATGTAAAATAAATATTTTTCGAGAAACTATAAAATAAGAATAAAAATTACATATATGAAATTAAAATTTTGATAAATAAAAAAATGTTGATATACTATTTTATACCAAAAATAAAGTAATATAATTTATTATTTGCTAACTTTAATGTGTATTAACAATAAAAGATAAGAAAATACTTTAGATGTTTTTTTTTTTTTAAAGCAATTATATGATACGTGTTTCCTCTGGCAACAAAAAGGGTCAAATGTCGTCATTTGCTAACTTTTATACCAATATGTCACAAGGGTGCAAACTTTTATACCAATTTGTCACATGTGTTAACTTTTATTCCAATGTGTTAGAAGGATGTTAATTTTTATACCAATTTGGTCAATTAGCCATCTATGGAGTAATATCTTATTCATTGTGTGTGTCATGATAATGTGTTGCAAATTGCTAGTAAAAAATAACAAAAATTTTAATTAGATTTCTTACAATTGGTGAAAAAATAAAATTCTCCCTACTTTTAATCATTTGTCAAAAAAAAAAAAAAAAAAAAAGTTTTTACATTTGTGAACTAGATCGAGTGCTCTGTGGATTGTATATTTACATTCCCAATTTCATTTGGGGTTGTTTAATAAACTCACACTATCACAATACTATTTTGCAATTATTGGCTCATTTTTATCAAAATTAATCACAAGTATCCATTAACATTACATTATTTGTTTTTTTGGTATTTGGTGGGAAGAATTCTATGGAATCGATTACATTGATATACATGAAATGATACGCCGAACACCATAATAATTTTAGTGCATAAACTACAAAAATGATCTTGGCGTGATATTCAAAAACAAAAATTAACAAGTTGTTTGATTTTCAAGATGAAGTGAGGCCAATTTAACGAGCTTATGATATATGGCTCAAAAAGCCATGCTCTTTTTAATATTTGTTTGGTTTTTCCCTTGTCGTGACACACCTTTTATCTACACCCGGCCACCTGGGTGCATATATAGATAATTGTACCTATAGGTGTTTTTTTCTCATTTTTTTTTCTTTTTTCTGCTATTAAAATAAGAAGAAAAAAAAAATTATCGAGGGACACACCTTGTACACTTGTATATATATAAATTTTTTATGTTACCTATTGCCATCAGTAACCTATCGATGTATCTTGTATTCATGTGTCTTTGAGTTCCTCATTCGTTGGATTCTAGGCTATATTCATGTGCCTGAGTTCCTCTTTGGTTGGATTATTGTCTTGGAGTATTTCACGTGCACAAGCTGCCTAAGAGAAGGTTAGCTTCAAAGACATTGATCCATCTTGGCACTATTTGAAGATCCTCCTTTATCAAAAAATAAAATATAAAAAATAAATTTTTGTCAATGAAGATAGGATTAAGCCATTCATTTTTTTTTATTTTTTTTTTTTTTTATTTTTTTTTTTTTGTGAGAGGGAAGCCATTCAATATATTTTAATCCACGTAGTGTTTTTTGTTTCATAAAATAAAAATATTAATATAATTTGTATTTGGATTAACGATGTACTTATTGTTTTATATATATATATATATATATATATATATATATATATATATATATATATATATATACTTCATAGTTCATACAAGTATATTGTAAGAATTGAATAAAAAAGAATGCAAGGACTTTATGTTACTTTCAAGAAATAATTACTTTTAGACGTTTTATTTAATAATTTGGCCATTTCATTAAAATGTAAGTTAAGATTTGTTTTTTCCTAAAAAAATCAAAGTTAAGGTTTTATTTGAATTGTTAAATGCTTATTAGACCTCGTTCACTTCACCTTTCTTTTGTTGAACTGAAATTATTTTTGGTGAACTGAAATTATTTTTATTAATTCTCGATTGTATTACTTTTTTACAGTTATTAATTTTTACTGAACTGAAATTATTTTTACTGAAGTGAAGGCTTTTGTCTACCTTCTAGGTTGGTGTTTAATGCTCCGTATATATTTAATTTCATATGAAAATCAAATTTTTGATATAAAAAAGTATTAAAAGTGTTAATATTTAGGAAAAATTCATGGGAATAATCTCACCTTTGGGCCGTTCGTTTTTAATAATCTCACCTTTGGGATATTCTTAAATAATCCCACCTTTACCCCCCGATCTTTTTTAATGGTCCCAATCGGTCAAGTAACCTGTTATAACAAGTTACCTGACACGTGGCGACCTGTGATTGATAAAAAAAAACAAAAAACAAATTAAAAAAATACAGAAAAAAAAAACAAAAAATAAAAAAAAAATAAAATTATTTCCTCTTTCCTCTTTCCTTTTCCCCTGCGCTTACCCTCTTTCTCACCTCCATGAATTCCGACATACTCCCAGCCACCCCAGCCACCTTCACTGCCCTTCCCCAACCACCCTGTTGCCCCTCCCAACTTCCCTAGCCACCCCAACCACGACCACCCACCCTCATTCTTCACCTCCACCCGAAACCCAATCACCCCTCTACTCGACCCCAACCACCGCTGCTTTACCACCTTTCTACCCCACTCGAAACACCCGAAAACCACCTCTAATCGTAAACCATAAATAACCAAAACCCACCCACCTAAAACATACCACCCACCACATACACGCTTACTCCCACACCCACACCCACTCAACTCGAAAACATGCGAAACCCAACCAAGAACAACCCACCCACGCCCCGAAACGGAGAAGTCATCCCATCTAGCTTGAAACTCACTAGATCTGAACAATCACTTTTTTTTGAAAAAAAAAGAAAGAGATGAAGAAAGAGGAACATGAAACCGGTGGTAGATTGAATGAGCTAGATTTGGGGATTTTAAACTCGATATCATCTGAGCTTTTTTCCTTCATCTCTTTGCTAAGTGTTTCGGGTTTCTAGGGTTTCGATGTGGGTGGATTAATTGTTGTTGCTGGCTAATGGCGAGGTGGAGAGAGAGAGAGAGCAGCAGCAGGGGTTTGGAAGTGGCGGTAGTGGGGCTAGTGCTGTCTTGAGGTTGTGCGTGAGAAGGTGTGGCTGATTGGTGGTTGTTTGTTGCAGGTTGGTGGCTAATTGGTTGCACAGGGTGGAGGTGCATGGGCTGAGAGAGGAGGTGCGGTGTTTTGTGTGGTGGCTGCATTGGTTGGAGTTGCGAGGATTTTCGAGTGTTGGCCGGAAAGAGAGGGAAGGGGGACTAGTTGGCTGGAAATGGGGAATTGAGGCTGCCAGAAAATCCATGGGGAACTTGGTTGTGGCTTAGGGGAAGGTGGGTCATGGGTGGTTAGGTTGCTGGTTTTTTTTTTTAATTTTTTTTTTTACCAATTAAGAAACGACACGTGTAAATTAAACTTTTAAAAAAAAAAATTTACCTACTCACCGGTTTCAGGTAAAATGGGACCATTAAAAAAGATCGGGGCCAAAGGTGGGATTATTTAAAAATATCCCAAAGGTGGGATTATTAAAAACGAACGGCCCAAAGGTGGGATTATTCCCATGAATTTTTCCTAGTATTTATGATAAAAAAAGGTTGCCAACATTTTGATGATACATTAATGAACATGTAATGTAACTATGTAATAAACGATAATGTTAGAACATCTATCTATCTATACCTAGTATTTAAAAACACAAACCATCATGCATTCATTGTCATGTGTCACCTTTTATTTTGGTTGAATAATGCCACATGTCACCTTATTTAACCTATCCTTTTAATCCTCTTTCTAACATATAATAAAAAATCTATACCTAATATTTAAAAACACAAACCATCATGCATTCATTGCCATGCGTCACCTTTTTTTTTGGTTGAATAATGCCACATGTCATCTTATTTAACCCATCCTTTTAATCCCCTTTCTAACATACAATAAAAAAAAAAAAAAAAAAAAAATAGCCATAATTCAATACATATTAATGTTGTTTAGTTCATTCTCCTCCAACTTAATATGTCTTAAAAGTTTATTTAATTTCCACCCCTTCTTCTTCTACCAATAAATAAAAAACATATTTAAAAAAATACATTATATACCAATGAATAAGCCGTGCATTATAAGGGCCAGAAGACTAGTTTGTGTTTAATAATTATAACCACATTATGTAGCAAACACACTATTTTACGTTTTTATAATTGTACCCCTTACTCGATCTTTGATCATGGCAAAATGAATTGTCGTTTTGTAGATAGTTTAAGATGGTTTATTCTTTATTAGACATTTTTTTTTTCACAACATCAATCATCTATATAAATGTTCAATATTATTTCCATGCTTTAATTATTATTGCATACTCGCTCAACATTAATTAAAATGTAATTTGGTAGTATGATAACTGATATTTTTATTTTTATTTTTTTATTTTTATTTTTTTTGTTTTTATCAATTTGATTTGGAATGATTTTTTTTTGGGTACATAAACTTTTGTTGATTGATTCACACAATCATAACAGGCATGACCAATTGAAGAAATTTAAAGATAATCGCTTGCCTTCTCATTAATAACAATCGAAATATATAATAGTTACATTCTTCCCAACCTAAAATCAAAAGATATCCTATAATATTTGGAAGTTAACTAAAATACTCCCTCCGAATTTTTTTTTATTTGCATCACTTAGGAATGCACAAAATTTTAGGAGAGTAATATAATATCGTGAGTGGGTGAAAGAGAAAGTATGTGAGATAATATATATATTTTTATTATTTAAGTGGGGACCATGGAAGAGATAGAAATGATAAAATAATTTGAGTGGAGTTTAAAGTAAGAGAGAGAAATGATAAAATATAGTATAAAGTTATCAAATATAGAAGTGATGCATTTAAAAAAAAAACGTCCATAAAAAGAAAGTGATATAAATAAAAAAAAAAAAAAAAGGAGGGAGTACATAAGATAACATTGGCTAATATTCTATCATATCAAAATAATATACGATAATATCTCATTACCAATAAATTCTTTACATGAATAGGTGTTCGATATATATTTACGCATCAAATACACGGATGATTTACAAAAGTATGGTTACTTTAAAACTTATTTACACTTTTGCATCGGGATGAAACTTAATTAAGGAACTACTGTCCACGGAACTACTCCCTCCGGATTTTTTTTTTTTTCAAAAGGTAGCGGTTTTGAAAAATAAATAAAACAAAAATAACTTATCCGAGCTTACTCCGTATCTCTACTTGGAGTACTAAAGACAAACCGCTACCTTAAGTAGCAGTTTTAGACTATAACCGCTGTGGTTTGTCTCTAAAGAAAAAATTACCCCAAATGTATTACCGAGCCTACGTGGATTGTATTTTCGTAAATAAGTTTCATTCCAACGTAAAACCGTAAATAAGTTTTTTAAAAGCTATATTTTTGTAAATCATCCCAAATACACATCAAACAGGACTAACAAAAACAATAATTAACATTGCATCAATATGTTTTTTGAAAAATTTTTCAATCCACACATTTGTACTATGTAATACAAGCTAATTACAATGCAGTTGAATAAATTAAATTTGACATGTAGAGAATTTCGGTTCATATAAACGCTCAATTATATATACTTTCTCCGTTCTTTTTTTATCGCATCACTTACTACTTTAGGAAGTTTACTTATTATTGCATCATTTCCTTTTTAGGATAAAAAATATTTATGTTCACACTGTAAATACCCAACATACCCTTACTTTTTCACACTTACTTTTTATTTTATCTTACATTACCTGGACAATTTTGTATTTTTACGTTTCTCTCTCTTACTTTTTTCCACTACCAAATTTTACCTCCAAAACCCTATGATGCAATAAAAAAAAACGGAGGAAGTATATTTTTTCATTCAACTTTTTTTTTTTGAATGGTATTTTTTCATTCAACTAATTAAAGAAAAACTACTTTATTTTACAATTTTTCCTCCAAATATTTAACAATACGCACATAACAATGTATCTAGATCGATTTAACACCTAAGTACATCATAATTTACACCTATTAACCCTAGATCAACCAAGATTTTTTTTTCCTATTGTATCATAACAACCCAAGACTCAATGCAAGAACAACATTAAGAAAATACAAAGAAAATGAACCTAGACGTTACAATAAAAAAATCTCTTCAAAATCAAAATCGATATTTTCCCAATTACCCATAACTACACCAATGCCATAACTATTTCTTTATTCCTATACACAAACTACATTAAAATAAGATAAATAAATACTCGTATATTCGATTTGATTCAATATTAATATCAATTAACTAATTAAGTAACGTAATTTGACATATTAGACCTACCTTACCAAATACTTGTGCACGTGGCACTAACAATAAAAACTTTTTTTATTTTTTTATTTTTTTGTTGTTGGAGTTTTATAGTAATATAAATACTTCATCACCCCTACAATATCTCCTCCCTCACAAAAAAAAAAAAAAAAAAACACCATTGCAGCGTAGAGAGAGAAAGAGGGTGCAAATCACCATTTTTAGAGAGAGAAACTTCTAGGGAAACCCATTTATTCGCTGAAATACGAACTAAAGGGTTTTCCGTTTCTCTCACTCCAAAATTCACTCTCTCTCTTTTTCTTAATCTGTTGCCCTAATTTACCGCTGATCAGACTTCGAATTTGATCGCATTGTGTTTCTCTGCTCATTTTCAGGTAATTTTTTGAATTAATTTGAAATTTTGATCCTTTTGTTTATGATTTATAATCTTATTTGCCTTTTTGATTGTTTTGATTTAGCTAGGTTTCTTCAGAAATTGGTTTTGTTAGTGTGATTTTTGAATGAATCTTTGTATAAGTTTTTGATTGCACCGACTATTGTTTAGTGTTATGACTATCATCGTCTTTGATAGATACAAAATCATGCGTCGATCAGTGTTATTAATGTTTTCGCTATTAGCCACGAATCTCACAAAAAACAACCGTTATGATACTGATGATTTGGTGTTTGCAAGGTATTGTATTGTGGGCTTGAAGTCCTGAACCCTAAATTTCATGGGTCTGTTACTAGTTTGGATTCTCTGGAATTTTCCCCCTTTCTTTGTACTATTATCTTATTATTAATGTTATAATCTAATGCTAAACAAACAGTGTTGGGACTTGGGAGGTGAAAATTGTAATTAGGTAAATTGTTTTTCTATATGGAGTCACGTGACAAGCTGTTGCTAAATTTATTTTTACATTAATGAATTTTGCGTGGATATGCTAGTTGCAATTCTTGCAAAACAAAATTTATGTGAGTTGTTGTGGGGTTGATAGTTTTAGGGATAAGATTGCTTAGGTTATGTTTGACTCAGATGTATTCCTTTTTTTATGTGAAGGTCATGTGTACCAACTTAATAATTAAACGTTTCTATAAAAAATTATAAAAATTTCACATTTTGGTTTGGTGAAATTGACGAGTGTAAACATTAATGGGTTCAAATGTAACGAATGTGATAGTAAAGTGGTGGACTATTACTTTATAACTAAGCGTTTCTATCTAAATTTATAAAATTTTCACTCTTTGGTTTGGTGAAATTGACAGAGTGTAAACGTTTGTGGGTTCAAATGTAGTGAATGTGATTTTAAAGTGTGGACTATTGTGAAGTTGTGATCGATTATTGTATGAGACAAATTCATATGGTCTACTCAAATAGTATCCTAGGGCCGACTGATAGGATATGTGTAGAGATTTGTTCCAATATATAATGACTGAATATGGTCTTAAAAGTATTTATTCATGGCTATTTTTAAGTGCTAGATATTTGTTTAGATAGTGTAATTAGATTGTTGTAAGGTAATATGATGACATTCTACGTATTGAGTTAAAGGGTTTACAATCTTTGGATAAGATATAGATTGTTTTGTTTCAATGAATAGATTAGAGTTGTAGTCATTGTAAAACTTTGTGGTACTGAAAAGTCTACTTGTATTCCCAAATTAGGAGGCAAATTTTGTACAACTCTAATTGTGAACAATCAATTAAATGCGTGTGTTTGCACCTGTTGTAAAATTATTAAGATGTTGAAAGGATAGAGTAAAAATTCTTTTGAGTATAAGAAAAATATGGGGATTGTATTTTTGTTTTGAGCATATTCTATTATTTTGAGGATGATACATGGAAAGATTCCTCTCTTTTAGTCCTTATTAAGGACTGCTATAAATCATAAATGGGGTAACCACTCTTTAGTCTTAAATGTAGAAATTTTCATTTGAGTGTATTACAGAATTATAGACATAAGGAATGTATCAAGTTAACAACTTAACAAGCCATAGAATTTGACATGTTATAGAATATTGTTACAATTCTTGCAAATACTATAAAAAATGGTCACCAAGCATGTGCAAAATGAGATGTCCAATGGGCCACATTAGTGTTCCACTTGACTCTTGAAAACTGTGTTGGTCATATTTGAACTATTCTTGTTGACACGCAAGGCCGGCCATTTTGACACCTTTATACAACTGTTTGCTTATAAAATGTTTTCAATTTTTTTTTTTTTTTAAAGTTGGATCATAAATTGTTTGCAATTCCTCTGTCCTTCATTGCACCTTCTCTTTGCCACCCTTCCCTGTTAACCTCAAAAGGAATAGGAATTCAATATCCCACAATCATTTTGATTGACTACTTTTTGTTATTAAGTTACATTTACCTTTTGTCAGACTATCAGCCATGGTGTTCTGGATTTTTGGCTATGGTTCATTGGTGTGGAACCCAGGTTTTCAATACGATGAGAAAGTGATTGGTTATGTTAAGGACTACAAGCGAGTATTCGATCTTGGTAAGTTATCTGTTACACTCTAGTATTTTTGAGGTATAGACTATGATTTTGATTTTGCTTACATGGTTGCTAATATCCTGCAGCATGCATTGATCACCGGGGTACACCTGAACACCCAGCCAGAACTTGTACATTGGAATACAGTGAAGGAACTTTATGTGTAAGTGAAAGCCGAAATTATCATCTTAATCAATTTTTAATGTTTCTATATTCTTTAGGGCGCTATCATTATGTATCTAGGACATTGTCTAAAATTCTGCTGCCCGTCTCAACTGCTGTACTGTGTCAGAATACTTGCTTTCGTCTGAATCATTGAACCACTAAATTCCTTTTGATGTAGTCAAGTTTTGGGTTCATAGTTGTAGTAAACTGTGGTGTGAAATGTAGTACTATTTTATTTGTATTTTGATGTGCAGCATAATTGGTTTTAAATTTTTCTGTCTTCCAGTGGGGGCTGCTTATTGTGTAAGAGGTGGTCCTGAAATAGAAGCTGCTGCAATGCAGGTACTGTTTCCTCCTTATGGCTACAATATCTCTGTAGCTTAATGATTTCTTTTATCAATTTTGATTATGATATGTTTTTGTCCTGACCAATGTGCTGTTGCTATATGCAGTATTTGGAGCGTAGGGAGTGTGAATATGATCACAAGATAACTGTGGATTTTTACAAGGTAAGAGAATGTTTTGGTGGATTGCTTCTATAATCTACATACGTTTGTGGATTTATTCTGATGTGGAATTTTTTCATGAGTTCAGGAAGGGGAGGATCTCGAGCCTCTAGTAACTGGAGTGATTGTGTAAGTTGCTTTTTTATTCAAGTGAATCGAGCATGGCTTCTTGAATCCATACTGCAGAGTAATAATTTTGTGTTTTTGAATCCTCATTCTTTTCTTATGTAATGCAGCTTCATGTCCACTCCTGATCCAATATCTAATAAATACTATCTGGGGCCAGCTCCACTGGATAAGATGGCCTGGTAAGGAACCTTTACTTTTTCTTTATTCCCCATTTACAATACAATATCTATTTTTGGGTACTTTGAACTTGGAACTATGATGAAGAGGTTAATGTGGTTTACCAATTTAGCGTATGCTGATCAGTTTGTTTTTATAATGTAGGCAAATTGCAACTGCTATTGGGCCATGTGGTAACAACAGAGAGTATCTTTTCTTGCTTGAAAAGGCCATGCGTGAGATTGGTAAGCTCCTTGAGTCTTTTTTGTCTAACTGCTATTACAATAGGATACTGATTATTTTAGTTGTTTTGGATGTTTTTTCATTTTTATTGAATAACTGATGTCTATAAAAGAAAGGGATGACCGGATGAACTTTGGATTGATTTATGTCAGCCAACATTCGTAAAGGCAAAATAATGGATCGGAGTAATATCTTGTCCAAGGAAAATGGTTTTTTTTTGCAAGTAATGCAGCTTCTCCTAGAGTGAATTTTTGCTGCAATGGAATTGCCTTTTAGGAGATTTTGGTTCATTCCACACTTTGGTGATAGATGAGTACTTGTATGAAATACCAACCCTAATCCTAGAAGAATTTGACTACCAATACAATACCCTTAGTAAAGTCTACTTAAGTCATCTGGGAAAACAGTATTAATATCTTGCATTTGGAGTGATAATGTGCATATATTACTTTTCCGTCTTAATATATGTGCGATTTTATAGTGGACACATGTTTGGTTGTCAAAATGCATATAGCATACTCCGGACTCCCTCCCCAACATCTGCTTTATAAGTTTACAGACAGATGGGCGAGTGAAATAACACGTGTGACTAAACATACTTTCGTTCTCTTAGTATTGTTTGTTTTTGAAAGAGTTGGACACCAATTTATTCCTTCCTCACATGCAATTCTTTTTCATTTTGTCTTGTGATGTTCTGTCCATTTTGTATGTTTGGATGTTGCCAATTGTTTTGTCATGCACCGTAGCTTTCTTATCCATGTAATATACTCTTTTACACCAAGGTCTAATATGAACTTTTGATTTTTGGACAGATCATGAGGATGACTACGTAATTGAGCTAGCCAACGAGGTGAGGAAGGTACTCGACATTGTAAAAGGAGCAACCAAAGATACAAAACTCATTGCAGCACCACACGTCACTATCAAGGATCATATACCATCCCTTCAACTTCTTCCACGCCAAGAAGCTGTAGCAATGGACTCATAATAACAAGACCCACAGGAAATAAATTGATTGTAGGAACTAAAAGGTGCTCTTAGTCTCCTCTTACTGTAGGCAAAAAATTACTTGAAATCAAACCCTAACATGGAAGAGAGATATATTAGCGGCTCTGTTGCCAGTCTGTTAGAATTGTTAGTCTTTTGCTTTGACCAGAACGAGGCGATTATGTACTACTGTTAGACAATTGACATGGAAGTAATGTTTACCCAGAATTTGGGCTTATGAATTTTACATGAGTTTATTACATCATTAGTTCAGTAACATTTGCTAAAATTCTTTCATCTTCAGAGAAAATTGTGCTAACTTCCAAGTGATTAAATTTCTCTCTTAAAATTTCAAGGAGCATCTTGAATTCTTGATTGCCTTTGAAGCCAACTTGTTGAGGGATATAAATATTTTAATATAATTTTTTATTTTTATTTATTTATTTATTTGTTGACAGTGAGAACAGAGAAAGAAATAAAACAAACAACTTAAAAAAGACCAAAAAAGAAATTCCCGAACACGAGCTTTCCTAGCTAACCAGTGCGCCGGTGAAACCCACCGCCTAGGAACCTTCTGAATCTTGCTGGCCTCAACAGTGGCCACAAGAGCCCAAATATCCCAAAGTAACCAGCAAAGAGAAATGTCATCTCGCTGACTCCGAGCCAACATCAAACAAAGAGGTTCACAATCTGAAAAAATAAGGATTCTACGAAAACCCCTTGAGAGGACATGTCGCAACCCCCAGTAGCAAGCTTGTAACTCAGAATAGAGAGCAGAGGAGGAGAAAGAAGCACGGGCACCTCCCCCGCCCCCGAACTACAGGCGAATCACAATCTTTAAAAATCCAGCCCACACCACCCGAATTATCCAAAGCCGACCAGACCCCATCCCAGACTAAACATATTTCAAAGACTCCATCAATTTCCCCACAAAGAGTGGCCTCAACACTCGAACTAGGAAACCTAGGTCGAATATCCTCCAAAAAGGACTGCTGCGGAAAGCCTGATGTTGACCTCACAAAACCCATTGAGAAGCAAGAAGCAGAACGTCATTCGGGAAGACTACTTGATGCCGAAACCTGACATTATTACGGGAAAGCCAAATAGCCCATAAAAGAGCAAACAACCGGATCAAATTTTCCCAGTCCTTAGCCACCCTAAACAATGAAATCATCGAAGAAAACCATTGAGGAAAAGGCAGGTGAAGAAGACCCTGACGAGTAAACTGAAAAGTACTACGGACCCATAATGAGGCGACAAGGTCGTAATCCCGAAATAAATGGTCCACCGTCTCCAGTTCCTTGTGACAAAAACAGTAAACATGATCGACAGACAAGCCACGAACAACCAGCACAGCCGCCACAAGAAGACCAGATTGAAGAAGCTTCCAACTAAAGATCTTCCACTTAGGAAGGATAAGAAGCCCCCAGTATTCCCCCTACCAAGAAGAAAAGGGAAGATACCCCCCTAAAGAACGGCTGGAAGTCTATAAGAGCAAGAGTGTATAAGCAGACTTTGTCGAAAATGAACCGTCCTTAGTAAATTTCCAATACACAAAATCATCCATGAGCTTCATCGGACAATCCAGACTTAAAATCCGAACAGCTGTCGGGTTGTCGAAAAACCTATGGACCTTCGAAGGGTCTCACGCATTAAAACACGAATCAATGATATCGGACACATGAGTTGGGAAATCCGACTGGGATAAACCAGGCTTAAACGAAACCAGACCACTAGGGGCCCAATCATCAATTGTAATGCGAACCCTCCTAGCACCACCGACTTTCCACCTAACACCAGGAGCAACCGTTGACACAGTGCCACCTGTAAACCCCGACACCCCCAAGAGGGCCGAGAAACCCGAGCGCCCGAAGCAGTAGCAAGAGAGGGATACTTAGAAAACATGAGGCGAGAAACCAACAATTGAGGATCATGCATCAGCCGCCAACCAGTTCCAGCAAGGAGGGCGGAGTTAAAACAGGCAACATTTCGTAAACCCAGGCCGCCCAAGCCTTTTGGCAAATGCAGGAGAGAGGCAGAGCACAAGGCCAAGCCCTTGGTACAGCCAGAAGATCTCCACCAGAAACTAGCCAACATATTGTCAATCTGGGAAGCAATAGAAGACAGAATCTTGAAGATCGACATAATGTGATTAAAGGAAGCCACCAACACTAAATTGATAATAACCAATTTTGCAGCAGCTGTCAATCGCAGAGAAGCAAAGGCAGACAATCAGTTAGCAAGCTTATCAATCAAGAACTTGAACTCCAAAACCTTACTGCGTCCCATATCAACAGGCAAACCAAGATAAGTCCCAAGAGACTCCTTCGATTGAAGTCGAAGACTACGAGACAGAAAATCCTGATAATCAGGGGGAGTATTCGGGCTAAACTTGGCAAAGGATTTCTGAAGATTAATCATCTGGCCTAAAGTGGAACAGAAATCAGATAGGATAGCCAGTATATTATCACAAGCCTGCGACGAAACCTGAAAAAAGAACAACGAGTCATCTGCAAAAAAGAGGTGGGATACCGAAGGTCCACCTCTAGAAATACGGATACCAGAAAACAACTGTTGCTCTGCCCGACGAAGCGAGGACGACAACACTTCCATACAGAGAACAAACATATACGACGACAGTGGATCCCCCTGCCGAAGACCACACCGCGGACGAAAGGAAGACGTGAAACTCCCATTCACTAGAACCTGATAAGAAACAGTCGTAACATATTGTTCAATAATATGAACCCAATATGGGGGGAAACCAAAGGCCCGTAAGACCTGACTTAAAAAGTCCCGGCGCACTCTGTCATACACCTTATTCATGTCTAACTTCAAAGCTGCATAAAAACGTTTTCGAGCCTCAGAAGTATTCATAAAGGTAAGCAGTTCATAAGCTATTAGTGCGTTATCAAAGATCAGGCGACCAGGCACAAAAGCATTCTGAAAGCCGAAAACAAGAGAAGGAAGGACCTTTCGCAACCGCCTGTAATACATTTGGCAATGCATTTATACAAAACATTGCATAACCCAATCGGTCGGAACTGAGACACAACCTCCGGTTGAGAAATTTTAGGGAGTGGGACCAAAAAAGTTATGTTCCAATCCTTTAAGATATAACCATGGGAAAAAAGTATTGTACTGCCGAGACCACAAAATCCCCCCTATGAGTCTTGAAAAAAGCCGATGTAAAACCATCAGGTCCAGGAGATTTATCATTCGCGATATGAAACATTGCTGATTTAATTTCAGAAGCCGAGAAAGGAGCCATCAACATATCTTTTTGAGACAAAGATAATGTCAGAAGGTCCATATTCTCCCACGATAGAGAAAGACCGTTCCTAGAAAGAGACCCAAGGTTGTACAAATCTGCATAAAATGCTTGAATAAGAGTACGAAGACTACCAGAGTCAGACACCCAATGTCCAGCATCATCCTTCAAGCTGACAATCATATTTTAGCAATGTCTAGCCTGGACTACCGAGAACAATAGCCGGGAATGAGATTTCCCCACCGCATTCCATTTAATCTTAGCACGTTGTTTCAAGTATAGAAAAGCAGTTGTGGCTTTTGCAACCCGGTCTTCTCTTGTATTAAGAGAAAGGACACGCGCCATAGGGGATTGCAACTGAGCAGAATGAGATGATAAATCAGAACTCAAGACTTTCCAGTTGATGCCCCAAGATTTCCTGAGTTCAAGGCACCAGTCTTTAAGCCGTCCGCGAATAACATGAAGCCTACGGGACAAGGCAAACAATTACGAGCTCGCAAATTGCAGAAGACAACCTTCCTTAACAATCCCTAAAACATCCCAAGCAGATAAACACCAATTCTCGATCCGATAAGGTCGCCGAATTGCATCTCGACCCACTGAGTCCGAAAAAATGATAGCAGCATGGTCCAAGAATAAAATGGGCTGATGATGCACTCGTGAATCCGGACTGTCAACAAACCAATCATGAGATGCATATGCCCTATCTAAGCGTTTGAAAGTCGGGTCCACCTCTATCCAATTATTAGTCCAGTATAAGTTGGACCAGAAAAAGGAACATCCACTAAACCCAAACCCAAACGCCACTGAATAAAATCCAGTCTACCCAGTATAAACGTAAACCCTCTTAGTTTGTCAGAGAAATACACAACTTGATTAAAATCACCTATCAACAAGATATTTGGAAAGGATTGGACAAATGTGGTTATAGACGCATCTGATCTATCAACTACATGGGGCGCACCATACACAAAGATCACATATTTTATTGCATCACCGACTGATATCTTACATACTGCAAATTTTGGGGATATGAACAACGAAACTACACAAAAAGGAGCTATCCAAAAGATAAACAAACCACCACTTAAGCCCATAGCATCCACACCACAACAACCCAAAAAAGGAATTGATGCTAAATTATGTACGACATTATCTACATAAACCATCGTTTCCATAAAAAACACTACATCCAAGTTTTGAGAGCGGACCAAGGAGCTGAGATATAGAACTTTAGGGGAGTCCGCTTGTCCAAGACCTCTACAGTTCCAAGCTGTTATCCTCATTTCACCCTTGGTGGCTCAGAGGAGGGAGCTGTCGAAACCGCATCAGAAGTAGTCGAAGTAGAAACCAAACCATCATGACGTTTCCTCTTCTTGAAAGGTAAAAGGTACTGCAAAAAACCAGACAAACCAAAACCAGAAGCATCGAAAATCGGTAAGGGCGGAGCCGAAGGAGCTACTGCATATGCACTTCGCTTGGCTGGACACAAACCCCTAACCCTCTGCATCAGAGCCATTACCTTCCCCTTACCTCGTTCAAAAGGCGAATGACTGAATCCTTGAGGTTCGACATGCTTAACCTGAGAATCATCTCCATTATCAAGCCGAATCCCTAAATTTTTGCTGTCATCTTGCTGAACTATAAATTTAGCACCTTGAACTGGCTGAGCATCTGGTGGCGACTCCATCACCCCTGTGCTGACCGTCGACGGAGAAAGCCGAATCCCAGAGTTGTCACTATTATCTTGCGGAACCACAAATGTATCACCGTGAATTGGCTGAACGTCTGGTGGAAACTCTAACTCCCCTACATTGACCTTCGACGGAGAAACCAAGGAGTCAGAAGCAACTTCAGACCTGCAAAGAGACCAGTCCATTGGGGTCGCCTCATCAGAAGCAGGCGAGTCAGAAAATTCCCCTGGCTCTTGAGGAATGTCCGATGCCGAAAAAGAAAAGCTTCCCGACAAATCATCAGCCTCATACCCTGAATTTTCAAAAGAAGACGCCGAAAAAGACTGCAAAAGGGTTGGAGATAAAGAAGGCTGAAATCCCGACCCACCTTCCCAATTACTGGGCCCAGACCTAAAGGGATCAGTAAACATAGGCCCATTTGGCCCCATCAAAGGAGGAGAGAAGCCTGGAATAAGAGCAGACCCGTGAGGAACCTCTTGATCTAAAGAGAAAGAAGAACGCATATGTCTGGGTAAACCATAAGAAGCCTCTTGCAAAATATTGGGCTGGCCCAATCCATTTCCTAAAGATGTTCCATACTCGTTTAATTGAGGAAAGGCAGGATAATTAATTTCAGTCGAAACAATACTAGAGTCCAAAACCCACGTTGCATTGTCAAGGCCCACCTCAGATTGACCCACGGTACTTCGATCCAGCTGTTGAAAAACTCGATAAGGATCACCGTCATGCAAGGCAGTACGAGCCAAATACGACCGCCAACCTGAACTTGGATAGGCACGTGGGCCATTATCATTAAGTGACATACCATTATTCCATCCTCCCATAAAGTGCCAGGGAGAGAAATTATCAGTTGCATGAGTGACACAGGGCTGCCTCCTAGCCTCTTTAGAAGAAATTTCTAATTGCTCCTTAATTGCTTGATTAATCCCTAAATCACGTCGTAAAACCTCATTAGCTGCAATTCTATGCTGATGGCGATGGAGGAGAAACAACCCGGGAATGGTGGAAGAAGGAGCAGGACCATCAAAATCCGACGAACCCAAACGAACATCAAAAAGAGCACGAGGAACGCCCATCCCGTCACTATCATAATCCGGTGGGTGGGAATCATCAGAGTACTCAGAAGGGTCATCCTCGTCATGATAACCAAACCATAATTCCGTATTCCAAATCCTAGGAATAGGACGAATGCCACGAATATCATTCGAATATAAATTGGTATCGTAGGACCAAACAACAGAGTAAGCCATGGTCGTGAAGTCTTCGAAAGCGAGTTTCAAGATGATAATTAATAATCTTTTGAGAAGTATTGCACATTTTGCGGCCATGTCCGACAAAACCACACTTTTTACAGAATCTAAAAATACCCTTGTATTTAAAACGTACCCACGTGACTCTATTTTCCCTCGTAGGGAAATAACAACCAGGAATTAAAGGTAACGACAAATCAACTAAGATTTTAACACGAGGGTAAGGAACAGGAAACTGACCATTAGAATCATCTTCCATGATTATTTCACCAACATGAGAAAGAACACCAGCCGCCACTCGAGGAGTAGAGAACCGAATTGACAAAGCCTCAACCTTCACCCATAACTCTGCTAGGTGCAAATTCATGTTGAGGGAAATCGAGTGATCGCAAAGTCGTTGTAACATCAACTTTGAGCCCCACTGTGATCATGCATTTAAGCATGGTGGCGTCCAAATGGAAAGAAGCTAGAGATAAAAGAGTCGCCAACAAGTTTTAGGAACTTGTAAACCGTTCACGGGCGTGAAGGTTACACCCCATTCACGGTCATAGAGATCGCTAACTCCATAGTGGTCTGGAACCATGACTGGATATTCGGGGATGGTGGTACAAATCCAACCTAAAAGATATTAAATCAGCCTTAAATAAGCTTCTACTTAATTCTTATGATATTCATGTGTGCTTTCCGATCAACATACATACAACAAGTTAATCCTAAACCTGTTAAATCTATGTTGGTTGATATTAATGCACAAATAAATATACTATTGGCGATCACTTGAATTAAAATCATATAAAGCCTAAATCAAATTATTAATTATCTTATTAGGCGCGATTTCAAGTACAAATTCCCTTTATACCTGTAAGAAAGAGTAAAATCAAGCAATAACAATAAATAACATAATGAAACAATGTAATCAACCAATATATGATTAATTGACACAACAAATCATAATCATAATCAAAATATCCTCAAAGCATAACTAGCAAGATCCTAAGCATGATACTAAACGTATTAATAACAAACCCTAGCATGTCACTAAATAATAAAGATCAAAGCTTTAGCCTAAACATGATACTAGAAAGCAACATGATATTAGGAATATTAATTAACACCCTAAACATGATACTAGGAATCAAAATCAACATCCTAACATGATGCTAGGAATTAAAATAATATTCTATAAATGATTTCTATATCAAAAGCAAGGAATGAAGATAGTAAATCTATTCACTTTGATGTCTCGTATTTCTTTTTATCAAAACAATACACATGTTAGTAACTTCAAGAAAGAAAGAAAGAAAGAAAGAAATCAAATAAGAATAATTGAAATATAGATTAGGGACCAAACCCTCAGAATTATTAACCTTTCACGTCGAGGTCGAAGGCAACTACAAGAAGGGCTTGGAGTATTCAAATCTCGTGAATATAGAATCGTGACTAATCAAGAAGATGTGTGTGATATGTTTAGGCTAAGCTTAGAAATTCAAAAGAGAGAGAAAGAAAGAATAAGCTTTAGCTTAAAGAGGGATTAAGATTATGATTGTTGGTGAATGAAAACGAAGGAAATCGTCCCCTATTTATAGAGAAAAACAACCGAAAAGATCAGAAAACGAGTCAGAATCCGACTCGGAGTAAAACGCTTTTCATCGCGTGGCGATGGATTCATCGCGTCGCGATGCCTATATCGCTCCGCGATATTTTCATTGCTGTGCTATGCTTTTCAGAAGATCAGATTAGTACGGAATCCGACTTCCAATCAAATTGGGTTAGTCGAATATTCGTACTTATCCTTATTTTATCAGAATTAAATCTATTAAAAAACACATGTTTTATTCGAAATAAAATTCTTAATCATTATCTTTTCAAAACAGGATAATTAGAATCTAAAACAACCTTCTAGAAGATTAAGATAAATCCTAATGGTTTTAGAAATACAGTTAAGATAAATGGACCCTCTACTTGATCATTGGGTCCGCATATAAAGGTCGGTTTGGGCCCAGTTTAGCATTTTGGCCATAACTTCCTCGTTATAACTCGAATTTGGGCTTATAATATATCGTTGGAAAGATCTTTTCAAACCCCATCCAAATATACATTATTGGACCCAAATTATGGACCAAAACATATTGGTTTAGACGGTTTTATAAAAAGACACGAAAAGAATGATCTTCAAAGACATGAAATGAATTATTTTGAGTTTAAAACTTTTAAATAAAGGTTAGAAATGGTCAATACTAAGGGGCCGTTTGGTCCGCGCAGAGGAATCGGAATGGATGAACAAAGGGAATGTAAGAGAATGGAATGAAACCCTTTACATGTAGTATGTTGTTTGTTTTCAAAAAACAAAGGGAATCACCACCACCACTACACAACCCTCTCTTTCTTCACAATTCCACGTTTTCAGGCGCCACACCACCCAGCCACCACCTCGACGGAATTCGTCGACCCTCGGCGCACCTCCCCCAGCCCTTGCCGCCCCTCCCCTCCCTAGAATACCTTCCACTACCCACGCAAAACCCTAGAAACCACTCTCCCTCCACTTAAAATCGTCGGC
Source organism: Chenopodium quinoa (assembly GCF_001683475.1). Taxonomy (NCBI): domain Eukaryota; kingdom Viridiplantae; phylum Streptophyta; class Magnoliopsida; order Caryophyllales; family Amaranthaceae; genus Chenopodium; species Chenopodium quinoa. Next base: position 1,687,532 of record NW_018745170.1, on the reverse strand, counting down.
TGACCATCCTACCACCCTCGAAACCCTAGCGGCTAGGGTTTCGAGGGTGGTAGGATGGTTGGCCGACGATTTTAAGTGGAGGGAGAGTGGTTTCTAGGGTTTTGCGTGGGTGGTAGAAGGTTTTTGGGGAGAGGAGATATTTTCGAGGGGAGAGGTGGGGGAGGTGCGACGGGTTCCGGCAAGAGGTGGGGGAGGTGCGACGGTTCTGGCGAGAAGTTGGGGAGGTACGACGAGTCCGGTGAGGTGGTTGGGCGAGTTCCGGTGAGTAGGATGGTGGTGGGAATGGTGGCTAAAGAAAGGGAATGGAAAAGTCGGGGGGGGGGGGGTGGGGAATCAAAGTAGACTAATTTTGGGTAAACTCAAAGATAAAAATGGGTAAAGGGAATGAAAAAAGTGACAAACAAATAACAACAAAGGGATTGATATCAGTTCATTCCCATTCCCTTTGATTATTTACCCTAACCAAACGGCCACTAAAGGGAACTTCACGAGACTCTTCAACTCTTCGCCTAACTCGATAATCAAAGACGTGAAAGGTACTCATCACTGGGTTTTGTTTTTGGGGAGACACAATCAGGTGTCTACAGAAAGGCTGCCTTATTTTTGCTTTGCTTGCAGTGTTATAGGGCACACTGAGAAAGGTTGCACAACGGTGTCGGAGGAGGAGAGGACTAGAAAATTAGGGTGGGGCTTATTTCTGCGGGAATCCCCTAGAAAGGGTGTTCAAAAGCACATTGATGAGCTCACTGAAATTGTAAGTAGTAGGAGGCAACTCTTTGTAACTAAAGAGAACAATCCCATGGCTGCGCACCAACCTCACTCTAAGCTGACTGAGAAAGGGTGTGGGGCAGAGAAAGGGCAGGAAGTTTTGGGGGTGTGTAAGGAGGCTGGAGAAGGTGATGTTGCTTTAAACACTGAAGATAATCCCCTGGCCATGACAACTGTAGTGAATTTGTCGAATAATAGCAGCATGGTGCCTAAGGAGAAGAGTGTAGTGAGAATTGAAGAGGAAGTGGTGGGAATCTCAACCCCTTCTCTTTTATTTTTGGGGCAGCAGAGCAGCAGACTAAAGGCAAGGGATGGAGAAGGTTTTATAGGGAGTTGGATGAAGGTGCTATGGAGGTCGATGATGGGAGTAGTATAGAGAAAGTAGAGTTGCATAAAAGAGGAGTTGGAGAGGCTTTTAAAGAAGTTTCGGTGGGCAGTGAAGGAGTGAGGAAACGAACTAAGAGTAGTTCCCTTGCAACGGTGTCTTCCAATTCATTGACGGAGGTTGGTGAAACCCAACCTCTGTCGATCGCCATGAGTATCCTAAGCTGGAACTGTTGGGGTTTGGGCAACCCTTGGACAGTTCGAAGACTCCGAAGATGGAGTATTGTTGTTAGCCTAGACTTAGTCTTTGTTTCGGAGACTAAGATTAGTATGGAAGCCATGGAAGGGCTTAAAGGTAGATTGGGTTTTAGGAATGCGTTTAGGGTAGCTAGTACGGGTAAAGTAGAAGGTTTGTGTGTGTTTTGGAATGAGGAGGACTTTGAATTCAACTTGATTTCCTTTTCCCAAAATCACATTTGCGGTGATGTTTCAAAAAGTGGGGTAGTATGGAGGCTTGTAGGGATTTGCGATTGGCCGGATACGGGAAGTAAGCACCGAAAGTGGAGATTAATTCAACATTTATGTGAGGAGTGTGACATTCCCATAGTGTTTGGAGGAGATTTCAATGAAATTTTGTCTTATGACAAAAAAAAAGGGGGGTGGATCGGGAAAGAGGAGAGATTAAGAGCTTTAGGAAGGTGCTAGATTTATGTGAGTTGCGGGATTTAGGTTTCAAAGGGCAGTGGTGGACTTAGGAGAGAGGGAGAACGGTGCAAACTCGGGTTCGGGGGAGGTTGGATCGATATATAGCTACCGCTTCTTGTCTTCAGTTTTTTCCTCAAGCTTCGGTAAAGCACCTTCTTCAATATCGCTCTAACCATGTGTAACACCCTACAAATTCCTTTCTTTTAGAATGTTTGTTTTGCTATTTTTAAAATACGAATTAGGAAATTTTAAGACATTACCGCCACCGTGAAAACGGCTAGGGAAATTATCAAAGACACAGAGCGGAAGACTCTCTTTAAAAAAAAACCATTCAAAACAAGTCAACTTAAAAAGTCAAACCAAACGATAGTAAAGTCAAACCAAAGTCAAACAAAGTCAACCTACAACTTGGAACCATTGTAGGCCCTTATTATCAACCCAAAACGAACTTTAAAAAGCTTTGTGTCAGTCTCACAAGCAAAATATATGATAATCAAAACAATAAACCACATCATATTCTTATAGAAACTAAGCATGATTCGCTCTTCACTCATTCCCATCCCACTACTCGCTATTAGAGATGGGTCGTCGTAGGGCCAAGATAAAGACAAGGTCAAACAAACATACAAACACACAATCAACAATGCTGAGTACATAAGCGTAAACAGTACACACTAACATGCTTTTCATCCTATAAACACACAACTTACCGTGTTGCACCTGTTTACAAGCATACAACACAACTAATCAATAAATAGCTAAATAAATTGCTTATTTAATTTGAATACGCATCGAACGGGTTTCCCACCAAATCCCTGACTCAAATAAATTGAGGTAAACTACACCGGGAGCTAACCAAATAGGCAAATGCCATATGAAAGTGACTAGACGTCCTGCGCATAAATAAATAAAGGAAAATACAGCGTCCTGTAATCCCAGTAGAAGTTATGGTCAAATATAAAGTTGCATAACTCTCCTTATATGTTCAGACTCGAGGTATATACGTTCCAACAGTTTTGGTGCGTAATCTCTTTCACTTTACGTGATTTACATTTTTTTTAGACTTAGTGATGTCTCTCAAACCATAATACAATTAATCATAATAAATCATTCAAGCAATCAAACACACCAATTTAATTCTTGAATAATTAGTGACCACATAAATTTAATGTTGAACCTTTTTTAAACTACCTCGCCATTAAATAACACCCTAAACGCATAAAGCACCGCAAATCCTATCCCTCGGTGTTTAGAACACCTTAAGTGCACCTAGGCACCGCAATACCTTTTTTTCCTGTGTAGTAAGACACTTAATATAGCTCAATTCCCATGCTTAAAGCATCAATAAAAATTATATGAATCATAATAAAATTTCCTTTTTATATCCTAACCAAATTAAACATTTAGTTTAATTAAACATGCTCTCAATCATGCCAATAATAAAAATGTGGTTCATATTCGACATGCCAACATAATTAATGCCAATCATCAATTCACCACAAATAATTCATACTTCACAAATCAATCACCAACATCAATTCAATCAACAATTCCAATAAATACCTATCATGATACTACCTCAGAATTAATTAAATAAAGCCTATCATGTTTTTATGCACTTAAATAATTACCAAGTACGCGAACATACCTCGAATACAATCTCAAAATCGCCACGACTACACGAAATCACTCACTTGGAAATCTCCTAAAACCCAAAATTACAAAGGGACATTAATACTTATTCAATATAAATTTCCAACAATATATACCCTTTTAAATCACTTATAAACCTTCTAAAACAAGCTGAAAATTATTTTAAAACCCCTACTTTTATTCCCAATAAATGAGTAATTAAAAATCCTTTCATGAAACATAATTCTAACCTTTATATAAAAATTTCAGATTTATAAAAACATGTAAAATTGCTGTAATTATGTTTAAAAACACCTATTTCAATTCAATAATTCCAACCAACTACAATCAATTTCCATCAATATACATTAATTTAGAAACCTAGGGTTTTCAATTTAGGGCTTTTTTAATTCAAAAACTAAATACGAAAATTATATACATAATAATCATAATCAAACATCATAAAGATCATCACAAAACCCAAAAATAATAATTGAATCAAGGCTAGATAAAAAATTAAAACAAGAAGAGTTTTTTTTTTAAACCCGCACAACCGCACGACGGGGAAGGGGCTGCTTCCGCCCTCTACACCGGCGTTTGCTGCTGGTGGTGGTGGTGGTCGGCCGGTGGGAGGTGGCGGCGGCGGCCGACCACCTTGTGTGTGCGTGTGGGGTGCGTAAAAATTAAGGGGTGGGGGAAAAATTAAGGGGTGGGGGAAAAATTAAGGGAGAGAAAATAAGAGGAGAGAGAGAGAGAGAGTTTACCTTAATTTGGGTATTCTCCACCTTAGGCAAGATCTAACTTGCTCATAAGATGGGTATCTATACCTAGGGGTGGGACTTCGGTCTGGCGGTTCGGTTTGACCTCGGTTTGAGTCGGTTTCGGTTTGGAGCGGTTCGGATTGAAACTGTTTAGTTTAGCTCGCGGGTCGGTTTGGTTCGGTTTGGGTTAGTCACGGCTCGGTTTGGTTTCGGTTTATTTCTTTGCGGTTCAAATTCGGTTTGGGTCATAAGCGGGTCGGTTTATAAACGATTCGGATTATGTCGGTTCGGTTTGATACAGGTCGGTTTAGGGGGCGGGTTTACCCGGGTCAATGTCAGTTCGGTTTACAAACGGTTTGGATCAAGCCGGTTTGGTTTGAAATGGGTCGGTTTAGGGGCGGGTTTACCCGGGTCAATATCGGTTTGGTTTATAAACGGTGCGAATCATGTCGGTTCAGTTTGAAATGGGCCGGTTTAGTGAAGGGTTTACATAGTTCAATTGGTTCGGTTTATGAACGGTTTGGATCATGTCGGTTCGGTTTATAAGCGGTTTGGGTCATGAATTCATGATTGTTTTAAAGATCGCGTCATGACCATGATTTAATGAGTTGATACTTATAATACGATAAATCGATAATTAAGAATGTACAAGTATTCAATTAGATTGATCAACAAGTGTTTTAAACTTTTAAGTTTTAATAATCAGATATGTAAATATGTTTATCGATTGTAGTACATACCAATAATTCAATGAGGCAATGATACTTATGATAGTATGATAATGATACCAACCGTACATTCGTACGATATGATATACATAATAATTAATCTATAATTACATATACATTAACAATATTGTATTGAATCAATTTCCATTTACAAACATTGCATTTCTTATAAATTATAACTTACACGAGATTAAATGGATTCGTTATTTAGTTTGTTACTTTATTTAGATTACTAACTCAAACAACTTAATAAGTTAAATGGACGAAATCACGAAATCATGACCATGATTTAATGAGTTGATACTTATAATACGATAAATCGATAATTAAGAATGTACAAGTATTCAATTAGATTGATCAACAAGTGTTTTAAACTTTTAAGTTTTAATGATCAGATATGTAAATATGTTTATCGATTATAGTACATACCAATAATTCAATGAGGCAATGATACTTATGATAGTATGATAATGATACCAACCGTACATTCGTACGATATGATATACATAATAATTAATCTATAATTACATATACATTAACAATATCGTATTGAATCAATTTCCATTTCCAAACATTGCATTTCTTATAAATTATAACTTACACGAGATTAAATGGATTCGTTATTTAGTTTGTTACTTTATTTAGATTACTAACTCAAACAACTTAATAAGTTAAATGGACGAAATCACGAAATCACTAATTAAAGTGGTGATGAAATCATTATGCAATACTAATGTACGAATAGTCAAATATATAACGGTTAGATTGAATGCCCATGAAAAACAATGGTTAGATTTTCATTACTTTATTAGTTATTATTTATTAAGTTATTATTAGTTTATTATATATACTGATATACAGTCACAGACTCACAGATATATATAATATACATATAGAGATGTCAGATATTGATGTGCATTAACTCATTAAGTCATTAACTATGTCGTATTGAATCAATTTCAATTTTGAAACATTTGCGTTTCTTACAATTTATAACTTATAAGTAATAAACTAATAATAATAATAATAATAATAATAAATAATAATAATAATAATAATAGTAATAACAATAATAATAATAATTATAATAATATTATAATAATACTATAATAGTAGTACTGTAGTAGTAAACTAGTAATAATAATAATATTAACAAATAATTATACTAACAATAATAATAATAATAATCTTTCAAAATAATAATAATAATAAATAATTAAAAAAAACGGTCAAAAAGACCTAGAAAAGCACAAAGAAAAATCTAGACCGTTAGATCTAGATGAAAATTCTGGAATCTACAAAAAAAAAATAAAAAATGAACGGTTAGATGTTGAGAATCCTTGAGATTGAATATGGACGGTTGATCAAATGAACAAGTAAAACCTAAACCTAGAATCTCAAGCCCACTCTATCAGCCATTCAGCCGTTTTACTCACTCTCAGTTTATCTCTCTAACTTCTCAGTTTCTCAGTTCTCATCTCACTCACTCGTTCTGAAATTCTCAAGAATCTCAAGCTCAACTTCTCAACTTTTAAAAATCCTAATTAGGGTTTTTGTTTTCGTTTCATTTGTGTTTTGGATCTACATTTCTGATTTCTCGCTTTACATTCTCGTTTTTTTGTTTTTTCAAATCTTCCTCTCCTTCAATTTGAAGGCTTCAAGCCGTCAAAAGTTCAAAATTCAAGGTAATTTTTTGTTAATTTTTTTTGTTTTCGTTTTGATTTTTTTCGTTTTTGTTTCGGTTTGTTTATTTAGGGTTTTTGTTTCGTTTCATTTTTGTTTTGGATCTAAGTTCTAATTTCTGACTTTTTCATTGTCGTTTTTTTGTTTTTGTCTTCCTCTCCTTCAAGCCGTCAAACCTCAAGGTAATTTTTTGTTAATTTTTGTTGTTTTCGTTTTGATTTTTTTCGTTTTCGTTTCGGTTTTATACTTTTTTTTATTTAGGGTTTTTATTTTCGTTTCATTTTTGTTTTGGATCTAAACTTCTTATTTCTGACTTTTCCATTCTCGTTTTTTTTTTTCAATTCTTCCTCTCCTTCAAGCCGTCAAACCTCAAGGTAATTTTGTTGTTAATTTTTTCGATTTTTTTCGTTTTCGTTTCGGTTTTTTTTTTTTACTTCAAGTTCTTGATTTTTTCTTTTGATCTCCAGTTCAGGCAGTTCTCCATCTTCAAATCTCCTTCAAGCCGTCAAAGACTACTCAAAGGTAATTACTTTTTCCTTTTCGTTTTTTTTTAATACAGTTTTTCTGTTTTTGTATTTGATTATTGTTGTTGTTGTTCTAGTCTATGTTTGAGTTTACTTCTTATAAATCTTCATAGAGATTGCATATTTCCTTTGCTTTATATCTTCTATGAGAACTAGCTAAAGCCATTGTTTGCCTCTCTTATTTGCTTGTCTGTGGTGTCAAATTCATTTGATTGTCTAAGGTCCCAAAGTGATTGAGACCTTTCTTTTTTCTGTTTTCTTGTAGAGAGTCAATAGCAGTTATAAGCTACAGGTATCTAGAACCAATAATGTACTGCATTTTCATGTATGCAACATGCATCTTGCTTGCAATGAGACAGCTCAATCTGAAAATTCTAATCGCACGTTGAGATCTCAAAATATTTTCACGGTATTTATGTTATACAATATACTCAATATTAATGGTAGTCTTCTATTTTTATTTGTAATGTCATAATTTAACTTTTATAATAAAAAATCTGTTTCAGTTGCGTGAGGTTGATGACGAATGTGATGATTCAACTAGATGCCCTCTGGCTGATCTTGAGGCATATTTGAATGGACCTCGTTCGCGATTAATACAAGGGGAACATTTTGATGTTCTCAAGTATTGGGAATCTCAAGCTTCTTCTCTTCCTATTTTAGCTAATATGGCAAGGGATGTTTTGGCCATTCCTATTACATCGGTGGCCTCTGAATCTTCTTTTAGTTTGGGTGGTCGTATTTTGAACAAATATAGGGGTAAACTTTTGCCAAAGAATGTTGAGTCATTGGTTACCACCCAAAATTGGTGCCGTGGTTATCAAGCGGATGTTGAGGAAGACGTCCTCCTTATTGGTAAAGAGATTGAAGCCGAAAGTGCTTCATCTGCATAACTGGTATTTGTGTCTCATTGTGGTTTATTTTATCTTGAAAAATCGTTGCCCTTGTCTTTTATTTTTAGACTTGCTGGCAGCATTTTTCAAGACTTTTAAAATCGTTGCCCTTGTCATTTATTTTCAGACTTGCTGGCAGCATTTTTCACGACTTTTAAAATCGTTGCCCTTGTCATTTATGTTGAGACTTAAATAGTTAAATGTATTTTGGTACTTGCTGGCAGCATTTCTCAAGTTTTTGTTAAAACAACCATTGCTCAGTGATGTAAATCTGAGAGCAATTTTAAAAAACAAAAGCTATAATTTTGAAGTTGCTTGAACTTGTTATGAGCTGCTGCCTACTGGTAGTGCTTTTGCCTTTTGGTTGATGTCTCTGCTGAGTTGTTGCTGCTGCTGTTTTGTTGCTGCTGTTTCTTATGCTTGCTGCTGTTTTGTTGCTGCTGTTTCTTATGCTTGCTGTTTTAATTTTTCTTGAATCATTGTTGCCCTTGTCATTTATGTTGAGACTTCAATGTATATGTACTTGCTGGCAGCATTTTTCAAGTTTTAAGTTAAAACAGCCATTGCTCAGTGATGATACGATAAACGTAAATCTGAGAGCAATTTTGAAAAACAAAAATAAGTTCCTGCTGAGTCCCTTCTGCTTATTGTTCCTTGCTTCTGATAAGTTGTTGATCTGTTATTGCGTAAGCTGGTTCCTGCTTGTTGCTGCTATTTCCTCTGCTCTTGGGTGTTGTGCTGCTGCTTCAAGATTCTGCTGCCTTTTGTTTTTAGGATATAGTAGTATACTAGTATTCTAGTATGTTAGCTTTCCTTTTACCGTCTGTTAGGGGTGTAAAATTTTTGATCATGTAAAGGAAGGGAAAGTTTCCCATTTTCTTCTACCATAAATTTCAAATCTAGACATATAGTTATTCTCATGCAGTTTTATAAACATTTTAGTCCTCCCCCTTTACAAAATACTTGTATAAGAAAGTTTTATAAAGTGATAATGTGAATGATTGTACATTTGTACGCCTTATTGACTAGTACAGTAATATTCTAATGCTTATGCCACTTTTGTAACGCAATCTCATACATCTCCAATCTTATGTTGCCTTTGAGTGTTATTGGATGATCATGAATATCTTTATGAAGGAACAATGAAGATAATTTGGGTGGACTAGCATTATTACTGGAATGAAAATGGTACAAATGATATATCTTGTAATTAAAATAAATAAGTAATCTAAAAAGATATTAATAATGCCGTTGGACTAGATCTAGGTGATATAAACCTTTGTATAAACCTAAGCCGTTTGATTAGATCTACATTTATTAACATTAATTGTATTTACTATTTAGCCATTTAGGTTGTAAATAATTCAATTTGAATTAAGCAGTTTGTAATCGGATCAGTTTAAACAGGTTGCGATTCGAAAACAGTTCGATTTTAACGGTTTAACGGGTTATGGCAGTTCAGTTTAGACGGTTAGCGGATTATAACGGTTCGGTTTATATAGTTTTTCCAGCGGTTTAAACGGTTTCGGTTCATAAACGGGTCGGTTTAAACGGTTAGCGGGTTACAAATGGTTCGGTTTAAACGGTTTTTTTTTACGGTTTAAACGGTTTCGGTTTATAAACGGTTCGGGTCATTAACGGGTTTATAAACCATTCGGTTCGGTTTTGTTTCGGTTCGGATTTGAGCAGTTTGGTTTGTTATCGGTTTACGGTCTGTAACGGGTTGACATTGAGCGATTCGATTCGGTTTCGGTTTGATATTGAACGGTTCAGTTCGGTTTTCGGTTTAAATTTATCGGTTTATAAACGGATCGGTCCGTGATGGTTCGGTTCGGTAACGGCCGGTTTCACGGTTCGGTTTGAAAAGTCCCACCCCTATCTATACCCCCTTTCAAAACCCTTTTAGTTTAAATTTCCACTTCTACCCTTAATGATTCCTTCTCCTAATCAAACTAGTCATTTTGGCTTTCTTTAAATACCATTGACTTTAAATTTACTTTTATAAAATAATATGCCCCAAAGTTTCTAAATAATAAAATAAAATATTTTCAAGGTAATTAAATAAATAAAAATGGACCTTCAATATAATAATCAATTAATAAAACACCATAAATAATTCATTTCAAATTATTTAAGTGCTTCATAAAATAATAATTTAAATTAAAATATGTATAATAATATGGGGTATTACACCATGTGCCAATTGTACGTCGCCTAATTGCTAAGGCAAGGAAGAGGAGGAAAAGAACAAAAAGCTTCAAATTCGAGACTGCTTGGTTGTTGGATTATTTGTGTGAAGAGGTCGTTAAGAAGGCTTGGGTTTCGGCCAGTGAACAAGATATGCTTGGTAAACTCTCTGCTACTGGAAAGAGCTTGGTGGTGTGGAGCAAAGAAAAGTACGACAACCTGGGCAAGCAGATTGAATTGGCAGAAAATGAATATAAATCAGCTCAGCAAGAACGTATTACTGTTGAGAGTTGCGAGAAATGTGCGAAATTAGAGTATATTCTGACGATCTACATCAAGAACATGAAGCCTATTGGTTCTTGAGGTCCCGAGTCTTAGAAGTACGCGATGGAGATAGAAATACGAGTTACTATCATCATAAGGCGACGCAACGAAAAAAAAGAATGTATTGAAGGACTTTATGATGTGGATGGGTTGTGGCAGGAAGATAAAGATTTGTTCGAAGGCATTATTGGGAAATTTTATTCGGATCTCTTCACATCGTCAGAGCTGAGTTCGAACAGCTTACATGAGGTGCTTCAGCATGTTAGAATGTCGATAATGGAAGATAAAAATGCAGCCCTTCTCCGTCCCTATTCGAAGGAGGAAGTATTTTCAGCTCTGCAACAAATGCATCCATGTAAAGCCCCTGGTCCGAACGGTATGCATGCAATTTTTTATCAGAAATTTTGGCATATTATAGGTGATGATGTCTATAATTTTGTTAGTAATATTTTACATGGAATAACTACTCTTGACCGTGTGAATAGTACTAATATAGCCTTGATTCCTAAAGTTAAATCACCCACCTCTATGTCAGACTTTAGACCCATTAGCTTGTGTATTGTATTGTACAAGTTAGTTTCGAAAGTCATTGTACTCAGACTGAAGTCTATTTTGCCAGAGGTAGTTATAGAAAACCAGAGTGCATTGTTCCGGGTAGACTCATAACTAATGATGCTCTTATAGCGCTGGAATTATTTAAAACTATGAAAAACGGAAGCCGGGGTAAAAATCTAAGGGTACAATTGCTTTAAAGCTTGATATGAGTAAAGCATATGATAGAGTGGAATGGGGTGTTCTAAAAAAGTTGTTACTCACGATGGGGTTTGATGGTAGATGGGTAAATCTGGTCATGCATTGTGTTTCTTCGGTCAAGTACTCTTTCATTATTAATGGCAGGGTATGTGGTTATGTGTCCCCTACTCGGGGCCTTAGGCAAGGGGATCCTTTATTCCCTTATTTGTTCATTTTGGTTGCTGATGCTTTCTCTCATATGATTCATAATAAGATTTAGAGGAAGGAATTACATGGGGCGAAAGCAAGTAGAAGTGGTCCTGCTATATCACGTCTCTTGTTTGCAAATGACAGTTTACTTTTTGCTAGAGCAACTCGACATGAATGCAAAGTGATAGTTGATTTACTTAACAAATATGAAGTAGCATCCGGACAGAAAATTAACTATGAGAAGTCGGTTGTGTCCTTTAGCAGAGGGGTAAGCATGGAACAACAAGAAGAGTTGATAGGGGTTCTAAATATGCTACGTGTCGACAGGCATGGTGTGAGGAGGGTGTGCCCGTCGTAGGGGATCCATCCCCACTATGCCCATGGCCTTTTACAGACTAGGACTTTACACAGTTTTAAAGTGTGTTAGGATTTGAATTCCTGACTGTTTGGGGGACCTTGAATTAGAGTTAATCCTATCATTACGCTTTTTCGTAAGAAACTAATAAGGAGTCGCCAATGAGTTTTAGGAAAACTCATAAATCTTGTTCATGCCATTCTCCCAAGTAGAGTTTAAGGGATATTTAGCATGAATCATAAGTTTACCCATGCCCAAATTGGTCTACTTATACCATAAATTAGTTCGGGAGCGAGGGTACTAAAATAACGTTCCTCTTAAGGAGGAATCGCTATTCTAGCCCAAGTGCGGCCTCTACTAGCTCTTCCTTTTTCAGAATTTCATTACCAAACAATATATGCAACGTGATACCTAAAACTAAGTTAGTTGATTTTATTTACACACATTAATCACGTAGGAATTACATCGCAAATGTCGTTATTCTTATTTATTCAAATTCGTGAAAGAACAAAAGGTAAACAAGATTCGCCATGGCTAAGTGATAAAACAATCAATTAATTATTCAAATTCTAGTCTGATTAACGAAAGAATACTATGTGAATTAATTGATTAAGTTTATTTAAAGTGACCAAACAACACTAATTAGTTGATTAAAAGTTCTTTAAGCAAGAAAAAAAGGTGATTTATCTAAGTGCTCAAGAATTTACCACTTTTCCTTGCTAGATCTTCGTTTAGAACACTTATGGACTCCTTCTTGTTCGGGAACCTCCACCGTAAGAACAAACGATTAAAAGGGTGAGTGTTTAGGACAAGGGGAATGATTAGTGCATAAGTTCACAAAGTTTCTGCTGACTTTCGGGTTAATTTATGTGTGTCCAAAGCTTCGTATTGAACCTCCATTTATAGGGAATGGGTGAATTTAGGGTTTTGAACATTCTAACGCAGTAGGTGGTGCGCGCATCTCGAAAGGTCACGCGCAGCTGCTGCGCGCAAGTGGTTGAGTTGCGCTGCTGAGGGCAGCGCAACCAATTGTCGTGCGCGTGGCTTTATGGTAAGATTCGATTCAGTATTTTTATAAAATTCAAAATCTTCTGCGAGTGCACAAGGTTGTGCTGGACGTCACGCGCAACCTTGCGGGTTGCGCACACAAGGCCAGCGTGGCTCCTTGAGTTGCGCCCGGTTTTTCCTGCGGTAACCTCAGATTTTAACCTAGGCACCTCTAAACCCGTCAAAGTTAGGTTTAATCTCGGGATTAGGCCTAATTACTAATCGGGCTTAGTTTTAGTTAGCTTTGGTTCATTTCGTATAGGGTCAAGCTAGTTGTTTTATGTGTTTAAGCCTTAATCAGCAGTCCATAAGCATTTTTCTCGTTGATCCAACACAAAGATGGTTTTATTTATCGTCATAGCACTTTCGGTCGGGACAGGGGACTAAAAGTAGATGTCTACACATGGTAAATATTTGAGCATTCCTACTATAGTAGATAGTAGGGAGATCGAAGAAGACTATTTTTGGTGCACTTTTAGACGAAATCTGGAAATAGTTGCAGGGTTAGAAGGAGAAACTACTTTCGAGAGCCGGAAAAGAGGTCTTACTAAAGTCTGTGATTCAGGCTATTCCGGCTTACTTGATGGGGGTGTATAAATTTCCATGCTCGGTGATACTGAATATTTGGTCGGCTATGGCAAGGTTTTTTTTGGGGTCAAAAGGATTCTCACCGTAAGATCCATTGGAAGTCGTGGGAGGTGATGTGTACTCCTAAATGTTATGGGGGAATGGGGTTTAAGGATTTGGAAGTCTTTAATGATGCGCTTCTCAGCAAACAAGCTTGGAGGCTCATTCATAGAGAGAACTCTCTTGTAGGGAGAGTGATGAAAGCAAAATATTACCCAAATTCTTCATTCCTTGATTCATATCTTGGTAGTTCGGGGAATTATTCTTGGAGAAGTATCTGGAGTGTGCGAAGGCTCTTGTGAAGGAGGGACTAATTTGGTGGATAGGCAATGGAACTAACGTCAATATTTGGCTTAACTCGTGGGTAGCCGATGAGGAAGGGAGGTTCATTACGAGCACAGCAGTGGAAGGGCTGAATCATGTAAGTGAATTTGTGAACTTTTCGAAGATGGAGTGGGACGAAGCGCTGATTTCTTCAATTTTCAATGAGAGGGATAAGAAGCCTCTAAGTATGAGAGCTTCGAGGGATGAGCTTACTTGGCTTTTTCTAATGATGGTTTGTACTCAACAAAAACGTCATATATGCTCGGTAAGGGGTGTAATTTCGATTAGTTTCACTAAGCCTGGACTGAGCTGTGGGGATTAGAGGCTTCCCCAAAGGTGCGTCATTTCTTTTGGCGTGCTTACACGAGTACTCTCCCAACTAAGAAGGTGTTGCAGTCTCGCCATTTGATTGAATTTGCTGAGTGCCCTTGGTGCGGTTTAGAGGAAGAATTAACTGCACATGCTCTATTTGGATGTGTGCGGGTGTGTGAATTATGGGTTGAGAGTGGTTGCAGCGCTGCAATCCAACAGAGAAGGGAGAGTATGTGTGATACTTTAGTGCGGTGGGGGCAAATTAGGGCAAAGGTGAAGCAAAGAGCTGCCTTCCTTGCGTGGGTAATCTGCACTAAGAGAAACAATAAGGTATTTGCTAGTACTTGCACTCCAAATGAGATTCTGCTAGCACGAGTTCACAGGTTGGTGGAGGATTTTGGGTTGTATAGCAAGAAGATATATGCAGTAGCTCCTAGGAGACCAAAGGCTAGCAGCAGCAAGTGGGTTGCACCTCCTGCAGGGAAAGTAAAGCTCAATTCTGATGCCTCTTTAAGTGACGAAGGGTGGGATGGCTTGGGAGTGGTAGCTCGGGATCATAATGGCACAGTTAGAAGGATTCGTGCATGGTGTCCCTTGGAGATTGCAGAAGGCAAAGCTCTTCTTTTGGCTGTAAAACTTGCACAACAGTATGGCTACGAAGATGTAATTTTGGAGTCTGATTCTTTGGTCCTCATCAACCGATTTTCGAAAGCTCTTGTGTTTTATTTTGATTGTGTTCTAGATGATCTTCTGTCTTTAAGTAGTTTGTTTAAGTCTTTTCTTTGGTCACATGTTAAAAGGGATGACAACTATGTAGCCCATCACCTTGCTAAGCTAATGTCGTTTGCACCTGAACAAGTCTGGGTTAATCATTGCCCGACGGTGATTTCCCCTTATGTACTCTCGGACACTTTGTCCCTTTAATTAATGCATTAGCTCGGCTTTCCCTCAAAAAAAAAAAAATAGTGTTACACTTACCAAATGCGGTCGTGTTTTAATAAGTGTTATACTTTCTCTTTTGGCAAAAAACTACATTTTAATACTCCCTCCGTTTTTATATACTTGTTCCTTTTTTCATTTTCGGCCGTTTTTAAATACTTGCTCCATTTCCTTATTTGAAAAGCTTTTATAATATTTTAATTCATTTCTCTCAACTAGTGGACCAACATAAATCATATTTTATTGATATCATATTCTCTCTCCTTCCATTCTCTCAACTACTTTTACTTTTTACAATTTTTTATTTTTCAACAAACTCCATTACCTCTGTATTTTATTCTTTTCTCCAATTTCTCCTAAAACTCCGCGCATGGAGAAATGGAGCAAGAATTTAAAAACGAAGAAAGTATTGTACATTTCCCCCTTTATGGTCCCTACCCAAACCCCACTATTACTCCTACTTTTTTTTTTAAATTATTATTTCTTTCTTCTTACCTTCATTACTTTTTTAATAAATTATTAATCCCATTGTCTTTCTTTTATAATTTTTAATGCTCCAACTATCCCACTAACCTTTTATTTTATTTAAATCAATTAAATGGCATATATAACACTTATTTTTTTGATAGGATATATAAGAGGTTACTAATTCACGTCCGGTATTTACCGGGTAACACTCGTATTTTAAATTAAACATACTAATATACCGCTCCCTTAAATAACCCATCAAAACTTTTTTTTTTACTTTAACCTTTCTCTATCCTTACCCTTTTCACCCACCTTTCTCTTTCACCCAAATTCAACCACCAAAACCAGTTAACCAACCACCACCACCACCGGTTACCCCCAAATTCCACCATTTTTTTTTTTTTTAATCTTGGCGTCAACGCTACAAGGGAGGCGCAGATGTCTAGAAATCGCAAAGACAAGGCAGTCGGCACCGGCGAGCAGGTGAGTCGATATTTTTTTTTTATTTTCCGGCGATTTTGAGCTGGTCATATCTCCGGGGGTTCATCCGAAATTCCTATGCGAACCACGAATGAACGCTCGGAAATTTCGGGTCCACGGGGGTTCATTTGAAAATTCCAGGCGTTCATAACATTCATATCGTAGATTTTTGTGTGTTTTTTCCTGAATTATTATTGTAGCACTGATGTGCTTTTTTTGTTTTTTTCCTGAATTATTATTGTAATGTTTATAATGTATTTCTATGATATACTCTGAAAATGTAACTGAAACAAAAATTTGCATATGCTACTAATATTTTGCAAAATTAGCTGTGTATGGTTGGTTGATCGTTTGTGCTGATGTAGAGGTGTGTATTTAGTTGTAATGTTTATTTTTTTGCTGTGATGTTCTGCTGTATGGGTAATTTGATTTCAAAATTGTGAATTTAGTAGTAATCCTCCTTTGTTATATGAGTTAAGGAGAATATTGAAGATGGTTGTGGTGGTGGAGATTCAAGAGCAAGAGAATGGGGTTTATATTAGGTTGGTTATGTTCACTTGCCAAATAGGCGAATACAGGCAAAAGTTTAACTCCCTTGGACTTCCCCTGCTTTAATCAAATAAGAAAGGTTACAAGTTAATTTTTTTTACTTGTAACCTTTCTTATTTTTGTAATTTCTCTCCACTTAAATGGTTAAACCAAACACTCTTGTAGAGTTGTAGGGCTGTAGTGGAGGAACATTTGAAAAATTCTTTACCAAATAAAGTAAAATAAAAAGAAATCTGAAAACAAGACTACAGTAGACAAGGGAATCACAAGTGTGTACGTCAACAGAACCTAACTAAGACAAATTACATGTATACGAATCCAGGAGAAGAAATCCCACAGCCCATGGGTGAAAAAGCAAACAAATGCAAGTGATCTGTGAACATGTGATATGATGCATACTAAATTACTAAGTTATACAGCAACTAAATCAACCCGGTAGTTTTTTATGTTGCCTTACACCTCTAATGTATGATGAGAATCATGGCTGGAGCCATGGCCCTGACTTTGCCATCCTTGATTCCATTACTTGTTGTTGTTAGAGTTCTTTGTCTAAAACATCAAGAGTAATAGACTTGGATTGTATTGAAATCATAAAAGGGGCATTGCTGACTATAGATTTGCTGTTACCTCCTTCAAGATTTGTTCAAAGAAATTCTCTTGAATTCTGTCATTTAGCTTTTCTGATGTTCCGTGTGAATTGTTAACTGTATCATTTGTTGCTTATCAACTACTACTACTCTGTAAATCTCAGCTCATATTTGTGTGTCGTCTAGTTATTTCTTTCGAGTTAGAAAAAGATACTAAACACTTGGGTTTGTTACTTTGTTTCTCTATGCTAGTTATTATGTTATACCTTCTAATTCTTCATCATGTATTGGCTATGAAGGATGCTGGAGGTGGGGCAGATAATTCTGAGTGGCGAAATCTATATGACCTTGAGGAGCCCCCAAGCACTGATGTTAGCCCTCTGAGATTATGTTTTTAGATGAGAAAAATGTGTTAGCTTTTTAGCAGGCTTAGGATGTATAACTCTCTAATAGTATGCTGCTTACAATGTGTGATATAAACAATAGATTTTGCTTGATGTTACTTCAGGTGGTTACCACTTTCAGTTTCTGGGGTAGCATTTCATGTTTATTTATTTGTCTGCATCACCTGAGTTTTTATCAGAAAACATGTCCCGTGCTCCATGTCAAATTAGGATAGTGGGTTTGACATTTGGCTATTGAAACCAATTCATCTCATTACATTACTGTATATTGGTTAGTGATGGCTTAAAGATCACATGTTGTAGACTCACCAAGAGTATAATTCGAAGTTTTGAAGTCTAGTCCCGAATACTTTAATTAATTGTGTTTTTGATAGGGTTCTATTGTTCTAACAATCAAATAATCAGAGACTAAAATGCTACAGTTAGTTTGGAGGTGTACCAAGTTGATTGCAAAACCTTTGTATGTACAACTCACTACTGAGAACCTCACTTTAACTTGTTTTTTTTTTTATTTTTTATTATTATTATTATTGTTATTATTATTATTATTATTATTACTATTATTATTATTATTAGGAAAAATTCATGGGAATAATCCCACCTTTGCGTCGTTCGTTTTTAATAATCCCACCTTTGGATTATTTTGTAATAATCCGACCTTTACCCCCAATTCTTTTTTAATGGTCCCAACCGGTCATGTAACCTGTTATAACAAATTGCAAATTTTGTTTTTTAATTTAAAATTTTAGACAAATTGCATAGTGACACGTGTATTTAAAACCAAAAAAAAAAAAAAATTGACCGGTTTAACCGGTTTCTGGTCAAATGGGACCATTAAAAAAGAATTGGGGGTAAAGGTCGGATTATTAAAAAATAATCCAAAGGTGGGATTATTAAAAACGAACGGCGCAAAGGTGGGATTATTCCCATGAATTTTTCCTTATTATTACTATTATTATTATTATTATTATTATTATTATTATTATTATTATTATTATTATTTTGAACTAAAGTTTGGCTTATTTCTATTTTATTTTGAAAAAAAAATTAAGATTGAGGGTTCGGGAACACGACACGCTTTATCACGGCGCTTAAACGCGTCGGTTAGGAGGGAGAGAGACCGTTATCGTCTTCAGCCTTGCACCGAGACGACACCAGTCCCCCATGGTTGCATGGCGAGTTCGACCTCCGAGGCACAGGATCATCATTCGAGGTCTCAGGAGGTTAGGTCGGGTTTCGAGTCTGAGCATGAGGAGACCGAGTCACCGGGCCCCGAGTACTCGTACAGAGGAGGTCAGGGTTTATCAGGCGATGACGATGATGACGAGGAGGAGTCTGATGAAATTGTTCATACGTATAGGGGTGCCGGTGGGAGATTTGTTGGTACTCAAGAGACTGGTCGTAGTCGGACTCCGGTACAGGACAGCTGGTTAGTGACTACGCCGATGGCCGGCGGTCCAGAAGATGTAAGCGTCATTCCTAGCTATGGTGGTCATGTCGCAGCTGCGATTTGGGGTGGTGTGGAGCGAGGTGTTTTGAGATGTATGAGTAGGAGAAAGATGTGCACTGCATTGGATCAGTTGCGACAGTCGTTATTACCAGAGACATTAGCCCCGATAGATCAGAGCGGGCTATCACATCTTCCTGGCATTATGTATCAGCACCTTGACTGGCCTTTGATTTCAGCGTTCGTGGAGAGATGGCAGCCAAGATACTAACAGTTTTCATTTG
Organism: Chenopodium quinoa; assembly: GCF_001683475.1. NCBI lineage: Eukaryota > Viridiplantae > Streptophyta > Magnoliopsida > Caryophyllales > Amaranthaceae > Chenopodium > Chenopodium quinoa. Next base: position 1,668,238 of record NW_018745170.1, on the reverse strand, counting down.
TCGTTCGGTGAGATGACGATCATGTTACATGACAGTGTATCATATCCTTGGGATCTCTGTAGATGGTACTATGGTTTCAACTGTTATGGACCCCCTACAGTTACGACAGTATTGCTCGTTCATGATGGATTTGCCTGTTAAGGAGTTACGTAAACCCACTTACACGCCTAGTGGCGCGCTTTCTTCGAGGGTCCTCCAGACGACCTTCAATGTTGAGAGGCCCCCTAAGATTTCCGTGGTGGCATTTATGTGGATTTTACTGGGTTCATCACTCTTTGTGGACAAGAGTGGTAACAGACTTCATCCTTCCCTCATCCATGAGCTTCAGCCTACATTTGTCACTAGTTCCTACTCATGGGGCTCTGCCACTTTAGCTTTTTTGTATCGTCAGTTGGGGCAAGCCTCGCGGGCAGATTGTGATTCCATCTCTGGTTGTCTCACGCTTCTTCAAGCGTGGATTTATGAGTATGTTGTTATGGCATGTTGTTGCTGTTGCTGGGGCTGTGATAATATGTGTAGCTGTAGCTTGGTGTGCAGGCTGGTTTACTCTGGTTCAGGCTGCTGTTTGGTGCTGGGTCAGGCTGGGTTGCTGTCTGTCTTGCTGAGGGTTGCTGGTTGGTGTTACTGAAAGGCATCACCAATTCTCATAATGTTGAATTTCTTGCTAAGTTACTGAAAGGCGTTCTAGAGGTTAGCGCCTACCTTTGATTCCCTTTTGTAAATTATCACCCTGAGAGTTACTCACGTAAGTAGTATGATCTGGTAGTGCATGTATACTAATTTTTTTTACTAAGGATTGAGTGCTTGGGTTTGGTGCCACACTGTGAATTTGCTAATGATCATTAATCTATTTTGTGCTAATTTAGTTTCAAACCTGTTTCCTGGTTTCTGTCACTATCAGTTGTGTTGCCATTCGATGAAGAAACAATTGATTTATTTTTGCATGAGAAAATGATAGAGCTTGTACTTAGATTAATGGTTTGTTGATTTGTTATACTTACTTTTCGTAGATTCTGCTCTAGACTTGTTCATCATATATCCCATATTTTATGATTTTCAGGGTGTTAAAAATAAAAATAAACTTGTCTCATTATGCCGCAGGCCCACATATATGTATTTTCTAATATACAGAGATGAGCTCTCAAGTTAGTTCCGCTTATATAATGATTTATGCTGCTGTGGTTGTTATTAAATCTTTGCAGTTTCTGCCATCGGTGATTACTGCTGCACTGAAAGAAACAACTCATAATTCTGAGGAAGCACTATCCAGTGCCTCTTTAGAACCAGGCAGCCATGGCAACATGTTGCACATTTCACTTATTGGTGATGTTTTGTTTCTGCGTCGTTCTGATGCTTGCTTTTGCTGTTGGCTGCTGCTGCTGTGGCTTGCTTGTTCTTTTGCTCCCTGATCTGCTGCTGGTCTTTGTTGCTGGTGCATGCTGTTTTTGGCTAGTGATAATTGTAGTTGTTACCTTTGTTTTTTGGATTGTTGCTACATATTTACTTTGCTCCTTCCTTTTGGTAGCTTGCTTTTGTCCTGTTCCTTTCGTTCTGGGTAATTATTGCAATTGTTACTTGTGTTTTTTATGGCATTTTTTCTAATAATAATAAAAATAATAATAAAATAATAATAATAATAATAATAATAATAATAATAATAAAAATAATAAAAATAATAATAATAATAATGGGAAAAATAAAAAACAAAGTTCAAACATCATTATTTATGTTTTGAACAACGCATTACATCTATCATGACGCAACTAATCTTTCCCACAAACCAATTCTAAGCTGGTATCGTTGCTCCCATCCAATAACGCTAGGTTCACGAGCCCGGTACCAAACATCTGCAATCGGGGGAATCGGATGGTCTTGATCAAGCTGTAATAGAATAAAATGTGACCCACCCACAGTACCTATAACAAACTCTCGAGCTGGTGCAGTAGCATTGTCGGGGGCCCGCAATGGTAACACAGTGATGCAAGGATAGTAGCTCGTCGGTGTCAACCCAATGCCATAACAAATCACAGTTACATTGTACAAGGTAGCAATTACATACAAATCCTGAAAGGCTACCATCCAATGTCTTTCCCCACATGGGCCACCGCTCCAACGAATACGCTGTATCTCAAAATCCAAACCACCTGGCTCATAATAAATCCTCCTGTATAAGTGTGGATAACCGATGATCTCATTAGCCATGATTTGTCGAGCTAATCTCCATTGCTCTTGATCACCCATGAAGAAGGAGACAACACAACGAAAGCCGCAATTACCATCACCAATGACATCATTCCATCCGGTTATGTAAGGCAATATAGGTCCGGGGAGCAAGTGAGCGTACCTACATTGTTCGATGTTGAATCCATTTCCTCCTAAAAATACACATTCGTAATAGGTAGAAAATAAATCATCAATTAATAGATTGTATGTTATAAAAAAAATTATTACAAAAAAATAATTCATACCGGATTCAGTTTGACGGTTTTGCCTTGAATTATGTTGTCTCGACCTTCTCCCTCCACGACCGCTTGTGTTACGCTCAACATTCTCGAAATGGCTACGATCACGCCTAGTAGAACGATCCTGTGGTCGACCTCGTGTTGAGTGATTCACTTCCAGCTCCTCAAGATCTGAATGATTCGGATGCAGCTCATCTTCAATGATGCGAGAAACATTCTGAATCGTAACAGGGTCACTAGCCAAAACCTCATCGACAAGGGAGCGAAAATGTATTGCTTCTTCAGCTGACTCATCGACGAACTCCGGTATATCAACACCATCACCAATGACAAGGCTCTGCCAAAATGGATGAATTTGACTGCAATACAACCCCTCCTTATCATGCATTGAATCATAAATCTGGCAAGCATATGGTATCCCATGGGTGATCCGTAGAGCACAACCGCAACGCTCATGCACCTCGTAACTCAACTCTGTCATTCTTTGCGTCTCATCGTAAAGAAAAGACAGGCAATGATGAGAAACTTTTCCATTAAGCCGCTGCAACGGCATGTGCCTGTACTTCTCACCCACTTTAGATCTACTAGCCTCCAAAGCGTTATGTATTCCAACGATCTGATTTCCAATCTGGCAATGCACTCGAGCCCATACCATATCCAAAGAACCAGTCGATGATTCCATCCAACTCTTGACCGCCGAGTGCTGACTCTCAACCCTACATGTAGAAACGTTACCATAGTGCATAACTTTGTTCGTCCAACACGTCACAAATTTCTCTCTATGGGGAAGCCAAGTAGTCTCAACGTAATCCACAACTTTTGGATACCGACCCCAACTTGTTTTCAATCTCTGCAAGGCTAACTCATATTCCGGCTCAGATGCTGCATCCATGACTCGTTTCCATCTACCATTTTTGAACTTTGCACCCACTGTCTTGTCCTTGAACAATCCAGTCACATAAGCTTCGACATCTTTATTAATGTGCCACCTACAAAGTAAATGCGTAGTGTGAGGAAACTCGGCTTTCAATGCTGTACAAAGTCCAAGCTCACGGTCAGTTAAGAACACTGATGGCTTCTGTTGGTATCCGATCAAATTCCTAAATCTCTGAAGCACCCATCGATAACTAGCTTGTGTCTCGTTTCTCATGAACACATATCCAACAAGGAAATTCTGATTGGTCGGTGTAACCCCAACTATCTCAAAGAATGGCATGCCGTATCTGTTTGTCTTGTATGTGGAGTCCATAACAATCACGTACGGATATGTGCGTAACAAGTTGCACGTGATCGGATGCACCATGAATGCATGCTGTAAAACACCGATGTCATCAGCCATAACCCAGTAAAGGTAGTGACTCTCTCTAGTCAAATGCAGTAATTGTTGAACCACTCCTCTTCCTTTGGAATCCTCCATTCTGATGTCACTTCTACAATTGTATATATGCCTGATGTTTGGATGATCTTTAGGAAATTGCTCTATAATGGTTACCATGATATTACGAGGGGCAACCTTTGACCTCATCAAGTTACGCACAACCTGTTTCGCACCTGGACTAAGACCACTGATTTGTCGATGACCTTCAGGATACACAATGAATGGATGATTGTGGGTGCCGGTTACATCATTTTTAGCACAGATCCTCCAACCATCAGTGCTTCTCTCGTAATATATCTTGATGTAGAAAGGACACCCAACGGACTTGGTTTTAGTGTCCTTGCGAATCACATTCTCCAAATCTCTTGGCCTTTTCTTCCGACCACGATCGCAAGCCAAATATCGATACGGCTGACTATCGGTGGTTTTTTTGTACGATGCTGAGACAAATATAAATCCAATTGGCCGGGCAATTTCTTTCGCCCATTCAACAGCAGCATCATAACTGGGAAACACTGTGTCGATTTGAAAATGGCCACTATAATTCACACCATCACCACCGTTTCTGATTCTGAATCCTATATAAAAACCACAAACAAACTACTTAAGAACCCATATAATAATAATAATAATAATAATAATAATAATAATAAACGACAAAAATACGATAATAATAAGTACAAATGCTTGAAATGATTGAATGTACCATGGAAGAAATGCCTGAAAATTTAGAATCTACCATGGGACACTCTAAAATTTCAAGCGTTTCTTCCATGAACATTTAAATTTACAATTGTGAGAAACACCTGATATTTTTGAATGTACCATGGATGAAACGCCTGAAAATTTAGAATCTACCAAGGACATACTAAAATTTCAGGCGTTCCTACTATGGTTCGCCTGAAAATTTAGAATGTCCTTGGTAGATTCCAAAATTTCAGGCGTTCCATTTGAAAATACAATGTGAGGAACGCCTGATGTTTTTGAATCTTCCTCGGACATTCTAAATTTTCAGGCGTTCCTACCGGGGTAGATTCTAAATTCTCAGGCGTTTCTCTGGCAGTTACGAAATAAATAAAAAAACGACAAAAATTCATCGTACTCACAGTCACAGGCGACTCCGGTGGCGTCGACAATTCTGCAAACTCGTCCATTCACCGCTAAGTAAATAGTTTTTGAATAAAGTTTTTTTTTTTTATTTTTTTTTATTTTTTTTTATGATGAATAATGGTGGCTGGTGGTTGTCTGGCGGCGGTGACTATTCGGTGGCTAGTGGGGTAAAAATCAAATAGGGTAAATTTATAAGGTATAACAGTAAATTAGGGTAAGAGTAAATTAGGATAAAATTATAAAGAGGGCATGTTTGTAATGTCATGTTAAAATACGGGCGTTACCTGGTAAATACCGGACGCGATATGTAACACTTATTTAAACGTATTTAAAAATTAATTTAGTGCTAATCAGGAAATAAAAGGCTTAAAAAAAAAAAAAAAAATCCAGGAAGTAGTCTCATTTGCTTTTTCATACGTTTGTGCCTTGCTCAATAAGTCAGTGTTCTCTGCAATCTCCATTTATACTCTCCTCCTTTCTCTTTTCACCCTTCACAATTCGCAAATTTCACTGCAAAATCTCTCTTTCTCTCTCCTCTTCAACCTTAATCAACAATGGAGGATCTCGGTCTCAACGCCCCTCATTCCATGGGAACCACCATTATTGGCGTCACTTACAAGGACGGTGTTATTCTCGGCGCCGATTCTCGTACTAGCACAGGTAATTACTACGTTTCCGGCGATTATTTTCACGATTTCTCACTTATCCAAATCTTCATTTTGCATCAATTTTATTGGGTTTCATTTGATTTTGAATTTGAGGCTGTAACAAAATTTGGGATTATTGATTCTAGGGTTTTAGCGAAATCAATTATGAGCTTAATTTTTTCTGATGCATTTTGCAGGTGTTTATGTTGCGAATCGTGCATCGGACAAGATCACTCAACTTACTGATAATGTTTATGTTTGTCGTTCTGGATCGGTAATGCCATCTTAATTAAACTTTTTGTTTTTGTTTAAATTTTGATTCTTGTATATAATATTAGTCTGTTTATATTTTTTTTTTTAATATATCATATGCTTTTTTCCTATATTGGAGTTGTTTACTCTTTGCAATGCTTACATTCGGAGGACATTTCTGGGGTTCTAGTGGATAAATGCTTGTCAATTGACTGTTTTTATTGGGGAAGTTTCATGGCACTGTCGTTTATCCGATGCGGTTTTTGTTAAGACTTATAAGCTCTTGGGTATGCTGTTTATGGTTCTGTACATGGTAACAGGAATATTGGATGTGTTGTTTACTTGTGGGATGATTTTAGATTACATTGTACGTTAACTTTTAAATGGAAGCGGTTTGTTTAATCTGCGTGATTTTCCTGTATATTATATTGCTGGAAGAAAGGGGAATCAGGACAAATTTGAGATTTTAACTCTTTTTCCCTCCACTTCTTCATACCACAAGCGTAGTTATGGTCTCGAAAATCATCTTGTGAAGTTTGAAATATCGTTGACTATTAGTAAGCTGAGTATTAACATTGTGGATGTTTAGTCAGTTTATTTTATTATGCTAGCTAGCTGTCTGATACTGCCTCTGGTAATGTAAAATGTTTGATCATGTGCTGCTGGAAGAGCCTGGAACATGGTGGAGGGTGTGATTTCCTTGTTAGAAAGACTTTTGTGTCTTAATCAAGATGCACGATTTTTCTTATATTGTTTAGACTGGGGTGGGTAATGACAGCAGGGTAAAGGTACTGTTCCTGGGGCTACTGTGAATATTTTCTGAGATGTCATTTCTTGGAGTATATCATTTGGGAAGTGGTGGTGCTTTTATATTGGCAAATGGCTGGTGCTGCTGCAAAATGAGTTTTGGATATCCAATACAGTTTAGTTTAAAAATATAGGGGAAATTAAGGTGTAAGGGTGTGGGGGCCTCTCCTTCCATGTTTTGGATATCCAGTACAGTTTATTTTTGTATATCATGTGAGTAAAAGGAATGTGGAGGTTCCAAAAGTATGTGTTTGAAACCTGTTTTGGAGATATAAGCTTAGTTTTAAGCCCTTCAAGGAATGAGTGAATATTTGTTATAATAGTTTATGGTGTAGATTTTATATGGTGTCATCTTTCTGCTTTAGCATTGCACTACTGCAGTAGTTCTCTTTTCTGTTTCCGCTTAGAAGGTAATTTATTAAACTATGACGGAGCCAAGGAATAAGAATGTTTTAGTACTCACTGTTTAATCAGTCATAGATGAGAAGCGATACCAGAGAATTTTTTCCTCCTGTATAGTCTCATAGTTTTGGCTTTAGACTGTTAACGGAGAGTGTGTTCGTTATTCAGTTATAGCTGAATGAACTTTTTAATGCTGCATGCAGTTTGAGGAAAGTAATTTTTGGATTACTACGTGTTATTTTTGGACAATATAAAGATAATTATATGTCTAGAAGGATTTGATAGGACCTTTTGTACTCCTGATGTGTTGAGAACTTGAATTGTGTTATTTTCTCTATTCCGTAATAATTTATAAAAAAATAAAAATTTGAAAAGACAATAAGAGGATGTCGTTAACTATATGCTAATATATGTATTTAATTCCAAACTTAGATATTTCTTGGTTTGTATGAATTGTATCTAGTGACTAGTATTACTATTATGTATCCTAGAGCAATGAGTGTAGTTGGAAGATGCATTGATGCTGCTGACGTTTTAATTCACTGATGTAAGTATGGGCAATTTGCAGGCTGCAGACTCCCAGATTGTATCTGATTATGTACGATATTTTCTTCATCAGCACACGTAAGGCTACTAATTCAACTTTTAGCTTTTTATGCTATTGTTTAATTGAGGTCTTGGTGATTAGGAATTTTTGAACTTCATCAATGGCTTTCCTTTTCTATCAGCCAACATATTATAGTATAATTTTTAAGCTTTGTGGATGGTGTTAATACACTATACTTGCGGGATGCTTTTAGAAGTTGAGTATTCGCATTCAATATTGTCATAGTGAAAGTGCTATTATCTCTCTTGCTTTTGATGAGTGACCTTTCAGTTTCCCTTTTCTGCCAATGCCCAAGGCCCCCCCGACACTTCTGTAAAGGGGGATATCATTTTCTGCAAATATATCATGTTTGTGCAAAGGCTCTTGCTTGTTTCCCGTTGCTAATTGAGTATCTGTATTTTAGAATTGTCATGACTCCAACTGTTGTCAATCATTGCAAGCAATGCTCTAAAATTTTTAAACAAAGTTTTACTGCTTAGGAAAGGATCTATTTTATGAATCAAATTAAATTCCTACAGCGCTCTACTGTTAATCATTCTCCTGCACTTCCCATTAGGGTAGCTTTGATTTGTGATGACTGGTTTCATATAAGTGATAGTGGTCAGATACTGCAGAGTTGAGCTGAATAACCTCATCTTATTGAGGAAAGTTAAAGAAAACCCCCTTATGATTACGTGGTTTTGACTTTGAGTCTTTCGACACATGGACATAAACATGAAGGCCAAATTATGCACTGCAGAAGAGTGAGCCACATATATGATACTCTCTGTAATGTGCAAATAATATAATCCCTAGTTTTTCAAGTGAGGCTCCCACTTTTGTGGGGTGGGGGTGCTGGAGATCTGATGTATGCACCCTTAGCTATAATCTATAGTGCCATTTTTCTTGTCCTTATTATAATCCAAATGCTTAAATATTGTTAGTTTTGGCTCTGTTAGCTCAACTGGAATACGAAAGGAAATAGCATGGACAATAATTACAGTATCCTAAAGCCCTTGAGAGTAGTATCTTTAGTTCACCAAATTCCAACTCACGCAACAATTAATCTGCCAATAAAGAGCTTCTGTTACTTTCCTGTTATATCTTCTAATCTTCCTAAATTCCTATATAATTTTTCTCATTTTGTTTGATGGGGATTAAAGTTAATTAAAACTCTTGTTGCATGTAGATTAGAACTTCCATTAGAGTAATAATGAAATTGTTTTTTATTTTTTATTTATTTATTTATTTAATTTTTTTTTTTTTTTATGGATAAGTAATAATGAAATTAAGGGTGTGTCACACTGTCACAGATTTAACATAATATTAATATTTAATGCAAGTCCTTTCCACCCATATTTTCCTTTCTTATTGTTCTTAAAATTCTGTATTACAGGATACAGTTGGGACAGCCTGCTACTGTCAAAGTTGCTGCTAATCTTGTCAGACTATTATCATATGGAAATAAGGTCTGGTTTAATTTTTTAGTTTGTATGATTTGCTTGTGTTCTATTCACATTGTCATACCTTGTATTTGAGTATACTCTGACTGGTCATTTCAACCTTAGTCTACATTTTTTGAATTTAATTTGTCTCATCTAATCGAGCTTCTCGGCCAATCTTGTCTATGTAGTGACAAGACTGATAACCTTTTGTACACTGTACACTTTTGACTCCCCTTGAGCATGATATTGGAATGCATTCTCGTTTCCCCCCCTTTTCTCTTTCACCTAATAAATAATGTGTGTGCGTGTGTGTGTGTGGGTTATTTTTATTTATTTATTTTTATTTTCCCCTTTTTGTGAGTGTGTTAAGGCAGATCTTGATTGGGGAGTTTAGAGGGAATTTATTTTTTTCTATTACTTGGACTTTCAGCTGGTGATGTATAAAATTATAATGTTAACCAACTAAAATTGTATATCGGTATACATTAGAAATTCATGGAGAGATTACCAAATGCTGGATTGCTGGTTCTTAAATCGGATGAAAGTAGGTATTTATCTGAGCTGCTGGCTACAATAACCAGGAAGTACACCTTGTTACAATATTTTCTTTTCTATCTAGTTTTATTCTTTTGTAAATATCTCAAAACTGAAAATTCCTACGAAAGAAAAAGGATAAAGTGCATAACTGAAAAGGAAACTTTTCTCTAATAGGTTTATCATACTATGTATCTAGGCTCTTTGCTTTATCTTCATTACTAAAGTATGTATGAACATATTTTATTTATGAAATTATGTAGGATATTTTCATATCATCCTCTTCTCTCTTTTTTTTTTAACTTAGATTACTTGCTATTATCAAAGTAGGTGATCATCTAAAGAACTTTTTATATCATTTCTGATTGTTTCTATCTAAACCCAAGCAATGGAGGTTACTATGCATTTATCTGCTTGTGACATTTTTGTTTCCTGTCCATAATACTTATCATTTGTCTTATCATGCATCAAAACTATTTAGATTGCTCTTGCTCTGTTGCTCCATGATAAATAAGTGTTTTGTGAAATTCTACAGGACATGCTACAAACAGGCATGATTGTTGGAGGATGGGACAAATATGAAGGAGGTAAAATATATGGAATTCCACTTGGTGGAACAATCATTGAACAGCCTTTTTCCATTGGAGGTATGTCCTTTTTGAGCCAACTCTTCCATGCTTGACATGGATCTTATACTTTTTTAGATTTTCATACTTAATTATTACTTTTTGGTGGGGTATCAGTTGTCATATTGATAGATTAGCTGGTGCCTGCAACCAGTGATTCATGTTCATGATTTTCTTTTAAATTTATGTTTGAACTGTTTTTTGCATTGAAAAATTTTGTGTGTAATTGTGGGTATATAATTGTGGCCATGATCATTATGTTATAAATTCACCAATTTTGGTCACTTGAATCGGTCTCTCATCCCCATCCTGGTAAGATGATTACGATTAGATTATGATTTCTGTGTATAAGATTCAATTATTTCGTCATGAATGCTGGAGCAGTAATAGATCTATTTAGCAGAAGTTGCTAATGCTGAAGGATGTGTCATCTTGATATGTTGGAAGTCTTGGATATTAAAATTGTGTTTGCTTGGATGGCTTTAGTATAGTTGAATTACTAAGGGATGGATGATGATGTGATTAATGTAGGTTTAATCCTTACTATAACTTTGGTTTATCGTCCTTAATTGAGTGGCGAGTTTCTCAAGGAAGGTTTTGAGAAAGTTCATCTTAGTTTTCTGGCAGAAGTGTTTCAGTCTTCCGACTTTCTATTGTTGGTTATAGCTTCTTATGCTCTATAACTAGTGATCTTTAGGTTTTAAAACATGTCAAACATGTCCATGTTCTTATAAGTTTTATGCTTCCCTTTAGTCATGCATATGCTTAACTTGCTAAAGCATCCTTTTGCAGGATCTGGCTCCTCGTATCTGTATGGATTTCTTGATCAAGCGTGGAAAGATGGAATGACCAAGGAGGAAGCTGAGGTATTTTGAATTGTTGTATGCTACATTCATATCGTGTTACCTGCATTGGGGAAACTCTCTATCTGCCATCATGAATAAGTTAAAGTTTGGCTTTTTACTGATCTGGATATACTTGGTAGTGCTGATGTTCTTTAAATAATAATTAGATGATGATTTAGGCTCTGTTTATTTCAGCTTATTTTGTCTAAAGTTATTTTATTTGGACTTGTCTGAAATTATTTTGTGCGATAAAAAGTTTTGTGATTTTGTCACAACTTATTTTATCAGTACTTAATTTGTACCAGTATGATATTAGTTGAACTTAAATAAACTTATTTTGTCTGAAATCGATGCAAGTATAAATAAGATGAAACAAACAGACCCTTAGTTGAGTGTCTGGAATAAGTCAATGTAAGTTTAAACAAGAAAGCTAAGAGAGTAAGATTGCTTTGCTTTCTTCATTCCAACTCCATTTTGCATCTCATTGCTTTGGTTGTATATGTGCACACTTCATCTATTCCTTGGAAATTGTCAATGTTTTCATTCCTAATAGTCTAAAAACTGAAAGAAACATTTGTATAAGACTGTCTTACCATCATAAGACCACTTTTGTGAATCATGTTAAGCATGTGACCCTATCCCAATTGCTTTCTCCCCTTGGACAATACACCTACAAGGTTGTTATGACGATTAATGGTCTTATTTAATAGTTTGTTAAAATCTGATCAATTGCATAATAATAAATGATTGCCCCTTTTCTTTCCCCTTTAAATCTGAGATGTAGCTAGCAAATGCTGTACTATGAAGAACCAACTATTTTGTTATTTCTTAATAGATTCTCTCAATCTTTTCAGGATCTAGTGAAGAAAGCAGTCTCCCTTGCCATTGCCCGAGATGGTGCCAGTGGTGGCGTCGTTCGAACTGTCATTGTATGACCTCTTTCGTATTTTCCCCTCTCTTGCATTCATTTTCTGCTGGTTGAGTAGAATGTCCCATGTAATCTCATCACAATGCTAATGAACTCGAACTCTGATTGTATTGTTTCAGATCAATGAAGAGGGAGTGACCAGAAATTTCTACCCAGGTGACCAACTTCCACTATGGCATGAAGAATTGGCGCCACAAGATTCCTTGTTGGATATATGGGGAACTGCTGCAAGCCCCGAGCCCATGACCACCGAATAGACCTAGCTTTAAACATTCATGCAAACTTGAAATTTCGAATGCCTAAATGTATGGGTTGACAGTCTGAAGTCGTAAAACAACAGTGTTTGTAGTATTCAGCCCTAACAGCTTTAGATTTGTTCAAAGGGTTTGGAAGCAAACATTCATCCTATTTGGCGGCCTTAGCTTTTGGGTATGGCCCTTTGTTTTGGAAATGGGAAGCTCTCATATGCATGGATGTCTCTCCCTCTTTAAAAAATTATGATAATTTCGTCGGCTAGGCATGGGGTTAGGCTATGCATACTATATAATAGATTCCTCTCCTTTTCCTTCCTTTACTAATAACAAGCCAAACATTGGATAATATAGTTTCTTTTCTCTTCCTTTTCATTCCCTTACTTTCCTGTATTTATACAAGATAATATCTTCTTTTTTTAAAAAAAATTTTTATTTTTATTTGAAGAAAGAGAATTTCCTAATTAAAATAGATAAATTATTATTATTATTATTATTATTATTATTATTATTATTATTATTATTATTATTATTATTTTTTTTTTTATTTTTTTTTTTTTTAACGGGAAGCAAAAGGATTTTATTAAGCTTCAAAGTGGCTTAAGTCAACCATAACAAACTTTGTTACATCACACGGATAGTCCTCCATCCACTCTAAAATCAGAAAATTGATTACATAATTTAGCTAAACTATGAGCAACCTGATTACCATCTTGTTTCACAAACAAGAAGGAACAAGCTTGACACGAACGAGAGAGCGTGAGGATATCGTTCACTATCCTTCCAAAGGCAGTAGGAGTGATAGTTTCTTTCACCAAGTGAGAGTGTAGCTTCAAACAGTCCGTCTCCAAACATACATTCATGAAACCCAACTCCATTGTAATTCTCAAGGCATGTCTCATCGCCATTGCCTCCACAACATCCGCATCAAAACAACCCTCCATTCTCATACATGTAGATGCAACTACATCACCAACATGTCACGCATCACCCCCTCTAAACCCACATGTGGCGAGAAAAGAGCAGCATCAGAGTTAATCTTAATCACCCCATATGACGGAGGCTTACAGTAATTTTCATGCAACATAGCAGGTGGACTAGCATTGCTTACCTCCTTCGCCAATTCGAATTCTCCTATTATGCTCATAGCTTTGTGAATTACCTCAGACCCAACCATCCTCTTTCCCTCAAACGTCCAACCATTATGCCGCAGCCATATCCCCCACGCTACACTCCAGAACAAACTCCACCAATTTAAGTCTTTGCAAGACTTATTCACCGAAAGACACACTCTATGAAGTTCTCCCCTGGGTATCTCTTCACTACCTCCAATCGCAATGGTGAAGTGTACCAAATCAGCCTTGCGTCCTCACATTTAACAAGCATATGGAGAGTGCTTTCATTTTTTTCACCACACATAGGACACAGAATCCACATCCATCCCTCTTCGAGCAAGATTACCTCGAGCATCCACATCATCTTTAATTCCACGCCACGCAAACACTTAATCTTTTGAGGTATCTCAACATTCCACACTAGCTTCCAGTCAAAAGAGAAATCCCCATTTGACGAAGAAGGCGTATCTCTCATCTGCTCTACAGTAAGCAAGTTATAAGCACTTCTCACAGAAAATCGCCCATCTTTCGTAAAGTGCCACATCCAAGAGTCTCTACTATCAAACATGGGGATGGGAATATTATGAATCGCACTAACCTCTGCCTCAGAAAAATTTGCATCGAGGGCATTGATATCCCAACTATTGTTATCCCAGAGCTGCCGAACATAAACAGGACCCTGACCATCAACATTTTGGCTCGATGCAACGCTAAATCCTGGGAGATTTGGTATGCATTGGTCTCGCCAAATGTGAGTTGAGGCCCATCACCAATATTTTTCCTAGCTCCCTTCATAAGAACATCACGAGCCCCAAGGATTGACCTCCAAGTATAACTTGCATTTGGACTGACTTTCACCTCCATAAACGTTGAATGAGGAAAATATTTTCCTTCGAGGACCTATGCCATAAAGAAATCCTCATTAGCGAAAAAACGCCAAGGCTGCTTAGCAAGAAGAGCCCTATTAAAAAAATTTATGTTTCTAAAATAGAGGCCTCCTTGACTCTTTGGAGCATACAACTTCTCCCAAGCGACCCAAGAAATCTTTCTCTCCTCTTTTTTTTTGCCCCTAATAAAATTGCCGACATAGTCTTTCCATCACATCCAAAATGCTTGCCGGAATCAAGAAACATTGCATTGTATAAGTCGAAATTGCTTGAGCGATGGACTTAATTAAAATTTCTTTTCCGGCTTGAGATAAAAAATTTCAAACCACCCCTTGAGCTTTTTCCAAATCCGATTCTAAATATTTTGAAAAACCTGTTTCTTGGATCCACCAATGTAAGTTGGTAAACCTAGATATTTGTCATGTCCTTCGACAACCTTAAAAGATAACTTCATCTTAAGCGTGTTTTTCCATTCTTGCTTAATGTTTCAGCTGAATGATACTTCTGATTTATCCATATTCAGTTTCTGACCCGAAGCAATCTCATAGGTAGACAGTATCCCAAATATATTCTTTACTTCCTCCTCTTTCGCTCTCACAAAAAGGTGACTATCATTTACAAAGAAAAGGTGAGAGATTGGCTTAACATGTCTACCAATCTTCACCCCATGAATAAGGTTCCTGTTTTCCGCATCCCGAAGCAAGGTCGACAAACTAGAAAAAGTGGAATATGAATAAACCCTATAATATGATATCAAATCTTCTAAATATATTTTGGAAAAATTGGTATTATTAATCCCCATTTTGAGCCATTTACTTTAATTAATCCTAATTATCGATTATTTTTTAATAATCTCAATTTTTGGGGTACTGACTTTTATCAGGCCCAAATGACCGGTCATTGAAGAAAAGGTAAACTCTTTTTTTTTTTTTTTTTTTTATTGCCACATGTCAAGCTTCAAATGGTCCCGAAAAAAAATTAAAAAAAAAATAATCTAAAATCAGCCAGTCCTCCCCCTCCCCTTCCTAGCTCAAGCCCTTACCGGAAAATCCCTCCCTCCCAGCCCGCAACGTTTCCACCGGTGACGCAATCGGCCAAACCCCCAGCCGGCAACGCAATCGTTGGCCCTCCCTTATCTCGGCGATCCACCCAACCCTTGAACCCCCATCCAACGAACTCCATCTCACCCAACCCGTGAACCCCCATCCAACGAACTCCATCCCACCCAATCCATGTTCCTTGTCCGCAAACCACCAACCCCCGCTCCTGCTTTCGCCGTACTCTCAACCCACTGCATACTACAATTCTCGCCTAGTCTGTCACCATTACCGCCTGCTGTCCGCGTCACAGTGGTCTGATCTAGGTGATTGGAGCAGCCAAATCGAAGAAGGGAAATCGAAAGGAGACGGGGGCGTTTTACGCGGCGAAGGAAGGGAGGAATAGGGGTTTCGGGACTGGGAAGGAAGTTTTTGGGTGGGGGAAGGGCGGGAGGGGTTTTAGTTAGGGCTGCAGTTCTCCGGTGGGCTGGTGGTGTGGCTGTTGCCGGCCGTAGAGGATTCCGGGTTGGGGAGGGGAAGTAAATTATTTGGTTATTTTTTTGGTAAAATTCATGACAATAATCCGACCTTTAGCCCATTTTTTTTTAATAATCCGACCTTTGGTGGTCTTTAATTTTTATTGGTCCCATTTGACCAGAAACCGGTTGAAAAGGTAAAATTTTTTTTTTCTTAAGTTTAATTTATACGTGTCACAATTTGATTTGTCCAAAATTAAAAAAAAAAAAAAAAAAAACCATCACCCCTGCCACCACCTTGCCCACCACCCCTGCCACCATTCCCTCTCCTCCTCCCCTTCACGCAGCTCCACCCTTCCTGGCGAACCCGGCCTAGCTAGACCCACCCCTGCCAGAAAAACCCCAACCCAGTCACCACTCCTGGTCGACGAACCCAACCCAACCCTTCCCCTGCCCGCAAAACCCTTAGCCACCCCACACGATGCGGCCTTGCCCACGAAACCCCATCCAATTCAGCGATCTAGCCTCCACCCATGCCAGCGTCCAGCTCCTCTTTCCCAGAAATCGGCCGGCCGACGTCCAACTCACCCACCGCCGGCCGACCCACCCCCTATTACTTCGACCTCCTTTAACGGTCGCCCCACCCATCCAAACGAACCCTAACCTGCGAGAACTACACCCAACCTCCACCTTCACGAACATCAGATTCCACCCTTCCCGACTACCGCAGCCCCGAAACCACCCCTTACCATGTTTTTCGGCCCCCATAAACCCTATTCCCCCACCTAACACCACTACAAAATCAGTTTTGTGGCTGTTGGGTGGCGTGAGGTGGTGCTTATTGTGGCTGTTGTGGTGGCAGTGAGGGAGCAGGGTTGTGAGTGAGGGAGATGCGGGGGTAGTTCGGTGCTGCTGGTGATGGTAGGGCAAGAGCAGGGGGAGAGGGAAGGGGAGTGGCTGAGAAGGTGGTTTTGTAGGTGGGGCTGAGAAGGGGAGTGGCTGCTGCCAGGGGTGGGGGGTTGGTTTAATTTTTTTTTAATTTTTTTTTTTACCAATCACAGGCTGCCACGTGTCATGTAACCTGTTATAACATGTTACATGACCGGTTGGGACCAATAAAAATTAAAGATCCCCAAAGGTCGGATTATTAAATAATAATCGAAAGGTCGGATTATTAAAAAAGAATGGGCTAAAGGTCGGATTATTGCCATGAATTTTTCCTTTTTTTTTTTTTTTTTTTTGAGAAATTGATTTTTAATTTTAAATTTTTATAGAGCTGCTACAATAGGTTTGGTAACCGATAAGGCTTGAGAAAAGTCAATACCCCTAAAAGTTGGGATTAATCAAGAATAATCGATAATTGGGATTAGTTAAAGTAAATGGTCCAAAGTTAGGATTAAAAATACCAATTTTCCATATATTTTGGGAAATTCTAAATTATAACCCTCTAGTTTCGTTCCATCTTTTGAAAGTTAAACATTGTAATCCTCATGTATAATTAGTAACTATACAGTGACATTGCCGTAATCTCGTTGTTAACAAATTCTATTATGTATTTTTAATCGCCGTTAGTGGGGCCCACTGATATACACTAATTAATATATTTTTGTCAATTTGTATGTTGGAAAATGTTCTGTTAAAGGTTTTGGAGGTCATTTAAAACCTTCAGGATCCAAATTAAGCTCAGACAAAAAAATAACGTAAATGCCTGTTTTGCGTATTAAGGGATGTCTAGATTTGCATGTCATTATTTTTAGTAGTGGAAATTGTTTAGGTAAGGTAGGTTTGTTCAATACTCCCTCCGTTTTCATAATAATCGCAACACTTTGACTTTTGCAGTATTTATAAACTTACTTTGACTAAATTTTGTTTACTTAAAATATTTAAAAATCATATGTTGCCATGTAAATTAGTTTTGGATTAGTCTTTATTTATATTTTCATTATAGTAACTTTTTATATTTCTTAAAAATATACAATTACAGATATTAATGCTCAAAGTTGTGTATTGGTCTGTGTGCCGATCAAAGTATTTGGATTATTATGAAACGGAGGGAGTAGTTATAAATTAAGTTCGAAATTAGCAAAACAAAAAAAAACGTAATGTCTAATGTTTCATTTAGCGTGTTAAGAAATAATACAATTAACACGTAAAACGAGAAATTACATTATTTTTTGTTGATTTTGAGCTAGATCAATTTGATTCCTGAAGACTAAAATGGCCTTAAACCTTACTTGAACAATTTTTGCAGCAATAAAAAATAACACGCAAATCGAGACATTTTATAATACGCAAAACGAGGCATTTATGTTATTATTTTGTTGTAAAATCTAAATTGGACCCATAAAGGCCAAAATGGCCTCCAAAATCTTTAAAAACATTTTCCATCACGTAAATCGATAAAAATTAGGAAAAGTTGCCAAAAATAATACAACCTTTGGCCCATTCTTTTTTAATAATACAATCTTTTGATTATGTTTGAATAATACAACCTTTAAAGGGTGTTAATTTTAGACAAGACAAAATCGGATATTCGGTGGGTTTTGAGGTGGGAGAAGGGGAAGGAATACTTCCCCCCTTTCCCATCCCCACCACCCAAAACTCATCCTCTCCCCTTTCCTAACCTCGAAATCCACCGGATATCCGATATTGTCTTGTTTAAAATTAACACCCCTTATAGGTTGTATTATTCAAAAATATTAAAAGGTTGTATTATTCAAAAAGAATGGGTCAAAGGTTGTATTATTCAAAAATATTCAAAAGGTTGTATTATTAAAAAAGAATGGGCCAAAGGTTGTATTATTCAAAAATATTCAAAAGGTTGTATTATTAAAAGAATGGGCCAATGGTTGTATTATTTTTGACAATTTTACCTAAAAAATATATTAATTAGTAGAGAATGGGCTCCACTAACGGTGATTAAAACAACATAACGGAATTTGTTAACGGCGAGATAACGACAAGGTCACCATATGGTTACTAATTATACTTGAGGATTACAATGTGTAACTTTAAAAAAGATGGGGCACAACGTAGAAAACGCAAAACCAGAGGGTTATAATGTAGAATTTCCCTATATTTTTTTCATAAATCATATCTAAGTAGATATACCAAGAAAAGTTTAGTGGATTTGATAGGGACACCTTATGACTTTGAGGTCATGAGTACGAGCTGCACCAGCTATATTTGTTTGGGAGTAAGAGGATTCCCTTACCTCCCCCCTTTACTCTCAAGCATTGACATGCGGAGTTGAGCTGACTTAGTCTGTGAAGTGTCGAATCAGTAGGATCATTTATCTTATCTTTTAAAAAAAAATCTAAGTAAATATGGGTAATACGAAATACTCCATATATCACAATTTCACAAACAATGTATTATGTTTTTTTTTTTTTTTTTTTTGATGAAAACGCTTAGCTCTTCGTACTTTGTATCTTAATAACTTTGAAATAAATAGAGTTAAAAGTTAAAATGATAGATTTGATGATCATCCTTTTAGAAAAAATTGGTTTTTATAATGCCAACTTTGGGTGTGTTCTCTTCATTTTATTGGACCTAAACTTATCTTATCTGAACTTATTAGACCTGATTAAACCTTATTGAATTTATTAGATCTTATTATGGATAATCTCAACTTTCGATTATTCTAAAATAATCTTAACTTTGGATTGCATTTTTAGCTAATAGTTCTTCTACCAGGTTACCTGTCAATCCGTGATTGGTCTAAAAAAAGTTTTAAAAAACAAATTTAGCAAACCCCAACCCCTTCCCCTTCTCCCACCAGACCACCCAAGCCTTAGCCCAATAGGAAAAACTTCCCTCTCTTTCCCCCACCTCGGAAACGACTGACCACTCTTCCCCCATGCCGAAAACTGCCCTTCGCATGCCTTTCCTTACCCTAAAAAACATTTCCCCTTCCTTCCCCTAACCTTGAAAACCACCCCCTCCTTTCCCCACCTCGAAATTGCCTAGGGGTGCTGGTTTTGAGGGTAGGGGAAAGGGGGGGGGGGGAGGTTTCAAGGGTTGGGGTCGGGAGGTTGACCGGTTTAAGGGCTTAGGGTGGCTAGCCGGTCACGGTGGTCAAGGGAGGGGGTTGGGGGAGTTTCGGGGGTGGGTAGGGGGCCTTTTTTTTTTGGTCCAATTACTTTGTAACACATGCTTTTTTTTTTTAAAAAAAAGGGATTGTTAGAGGATAAAGCAATCAAATTTAGGATTATTCCAGATTAATCTAAAGTTAGGATAATTTGAAGTAAAATGCCCAAAGTTGTGTTATTAAAGAGCGAGCCTTAGCTTCTTAATAAAGAAACATAAGATGTTTCTCAAATGTTGTTGACTCACCCCTTCCTCCTTCCTTTCTTCTTCCTTCTTCCTTCCTGCTTTCTCAATGTAATAATGGCGGTTTCTTTACAAAAATCTCAAATAACAACCAAACAACAACCCTAGCCAACCATTTTCGGTAGCTTCACGAAGGTATATTCGCCTTGCGGTAGTAAGCCGGCCAGCCGAATAAAAAATACCCTAGTACTATATCTGTCCCAAAATATCCAGCACGTTGGGATGACACATTGTTTAAGAAAACTTTGAGTGCGACCATTTAATACATTAGTTTAATGTAAAAATATTCCTTTTGATTTTTTTTATGTGACTGGAATTGTTTCCCAAAAATCAGTGGACCATAGAAGAGTAGAGGAAAATAGTTTTTAATTAGTGGTCCCATGCTATATTTAGTAATGTGTCACTTATTCTAGTACGGACGAAAATGGGAATTGTGTCAGTTATTCTGGTACGAAGGCCCATACTAAATTGGGCCCATACTAACACCTTAGGGAAAGGTAGTTGCTAACCGTCGGGTATTTGGAGTGGCAAGGCGGTACTAAGTTTTAACCCTTAACACAAGTCGTTGGAACACTAAATTTCTACTTTATATCAGAAAAAGAATGGAGATGTTTTAGATAAATTCATCGATTTTTTTTTTTTGGGCAAACTTCTATTTTACTGTGCTTTTATACAAAATAATGAATACATGTTTTCACAGGTAATCATCTCACATCTCAAGGTGAATCATCATGAATCAATCTACTACCGACACTGGACAGTGGACACCCTGAAAACGATTAAGTTTGTAATTATATACTGTTAATATTTCATGCAATCTGGCATGGACTAAAGCAGGTTATTGTACTCCTAAGGTATTATCCATGGAATGTTGGATTATTTAGAGTGTTGTAGTGGAGAGATCGCTCCACTTGTTAGCGCGGTAAGACAAGCGCGGACCGCTCCAAAAGCGCGACAAAATTGCGCTGAGTTTCTGGAAAATCTGTAAAGTTTAGGAGGCGCGCCCGCGCCATGGTTTGGCGCGACCCGCGCCTGAACCGCGACAAAATCACGTCACGTTTCTGGAAAAGTTGGAATTTTGGAAGAACGAGGAGGAGCGCCCGCGCGCAGGGGTGGCGCGCCCGCGCCTCCTCGCTCGTCTTCGGTTTTTTGCGGTTATTTCCTTTATATCGTTTTTCGTTGTTTGTTTTTCAGGGATACAGAACATAATATTTCCTCTCTGAAAAACTCTCTCTTCTCTCTACAATTTTATTGAAGAATCTTGCAAACTCTTCTTTAATTTCTCCATCATTAAGTTTATTGATTGAGAATTTGTTCATCTTATCACACATCTTTGTGCTCAGAGTGTGGTGTTGACTATTGTATCTCAAAGTGAGTTTCCGGTTTCAACCCAAGCACCGTTGTGGGGGAAATTATCACTTTAGGAAAGTGTATACACGCCTTAGTCAAGTATCCAGTAAAGAAGACTCACGTGGTCATTGTTTTTCTCATGTTCTAGGTGGATATCGGCTTGGAGAGAGGCAAGTAAAGAACCTTTTACATTAGTGTTAATTTGTTGTAATTTCTGACTTATATTGTTAATTTAGTGCTTGGTTTGTGATAATACTTTAAGTATTTGGTGTTGTGTATTTAATTGAATTTTATACACACTCTAGGGTTTGTCCACCATTGTTATTTGATTCTAGTTGTGTAGAATCAAAGTAGTTAAACCCTAACATGGAATACATTGAGAATGAGGTCCAGCAGTGAGCTGGTATGTCGGTGATAACCGACTACACGATCATTATTCACTAAAGGTTCTAACATGGAACGACAATTTGCCGCAACAGAATTTCCATGGGAGGAGGCCGGAGTAAAAGATAATGTAGTCAAACTCACTGGAAGATGAGGACTAGACTCAGGCATACAAATTGATCTTTATAATTTCATAACTAGTATGGGTTTTTTGCAGATGATGTTAAACTTGTAACATTTCAGAGAAATTTGATAGTATGTGCTCTCAACGAAGGCATACAGATTTACAGATTGATCTATATTCTTTTTGTGCTTTGGCTTGTACTATTTCTTAAACTATTAATTTTTAATTGCTATGAAACCAAAGCAATTTTATTTTATTTATTTGATATGTAACTAGAGCAAGGTCAATTGGAACCACCTTTTGAGTGTAATAAGTCTTTTTTGAGTGTTTAGAGAGCCACAAGGACAAGGTAATGAGAATCTATTCCAAGATCTCTTGAAATTGGGAGGGGATTCTAACACTTGAGTTATTTCTCAATTCAATAAGTCTTATAAAGACTGACTTTTGTCAAGTTTATTGAAATATAGTCAATTTGAGGGTAATTGTACTTGTAAAGTTTTTTAAGTTGACTTTAATTTGTAATGAGTTTGATTGTGTTTTAACGTGTATTTTCTAATGAATATGCAAATAAGATTAAAAATCAACTCCATGTATAGGAATAGAAAGGAATGGATGAATGGTAAAATCATGATAAACAAAAAGGAACATGGCTAATACTCCCTTTGTCCCTTTATTTTTGTCCTATTTGACTTTGCACGATCTTTAAGACACGTATTAAAACATTTATATCTTCATTTTCTTACGCGTAAAAATTATATAAATTTGATATTAATTAAATTTACAAAGAGACGGATCAAATAAAATCCCAAATGACTATATTTCATTTTGAAAAACAACGAGAATTTACGGTTAAAGTTTTCAAAGTTTGACCCACAATTCGGTAATGGGACAAAAAATTAGAGACGGAGGGAGTAGAACCTAGCTTTGTTGGGCTCGTGATAATCTCAAGCAAAGTTTGAATAGCTCGCTAAACTCACTATCTCCCAATATATGAGGTCTAAAAATCTTGAAAGAGACATATTTGCGTGAACTTGATATCATATACAACTAGTGTGTAGTCTGGGCGTTGCACCCGGTTGCTAGTTTAATTAAACCTTGTGATTATAATATTATATGTATTTAAGAATAATCCGAACTTTGCCTCATTCGCTCAAAATAATCCCAACTTTGGATTATATTTTAATAGTCCGAACTTTAATGTGAATTTTTTTCCAATGGTCACAAGTGACCGATAATCTATTAAATTGGTAATTTTTTACAAAAAAAAAAAAAATTCAACTTACACGTGTCACCACGTGATTGGTCAAAAATACTAATCAACACTTAAAAAAATTATTAGTTAATAATTAACACTTCACTAAGTAAATATAACTAATTATTTAAAAATAATTAAAAAAAAAAACACCACCACCAGCCACCCTCTCTGCCCCCACACGCCCAGCCCTCCACCACCGCCCCCGCCCCCACCCCCACCCCCGGCCGCGCCCAGACCTCCCTTGCGCCGGCATCCGCTCAGAACTTCCATTGCGTCGCCCCTAAACCACCATAACCGCCCCTCCCTCACCTTAGAAACCCTTGCGCTAGGAGAGAGAAAATCATCATCAACAACAGCAACAACTCGAAGCTTTAACAATGGCGGCACCCACGTTGAAGCGGTCGACTTCGAACTAGAGGAAGACGATCTCATGGACGAAGATGGCGGCGCCGGTGACATCGATCGACGGCTCTCATAGGGCTTCTCATCCCAAGCTCAAATCTGCCATTGCTGGCGATTCGGCTGCTGGATTCGTGAAGAAGACCAAAGGTCGTGGTTTCGTGAAGAAGCTGTTGCTAAACGTAATAGTCGTGTGGCTGGTCGTGAATTTGAATTGAATCTCGTGAATTTCGTGAAGAGACCTGGTCCCAATCACTGTTAATTTGTTTGTTAAGGTGGTGGTTTAGGGGGCAACGCAAGGGGTAGGGGAAGCGCCGGCGAGGAAAAGGGGGTGAGTCTATGCGCAGCGGGGGGCGGGATCGGAGTTGGAGAATTGGGCGGGGCTGGGGCTGGGAAGTGGTTGGGATGGTGGGGAAAGGAGTGGTGGGTTTTTTTTGGTAATTATGTTTTAATTTTATTTTATTTTTATTTTTTTTGGCCAATTATACACTGGCACATGTCAAACAACTTGTTGTAGCAACTTAAATGACTGGTTGAGATTATTGAAAGAAAATCCATATTAAAGTTCAGATTTTAAAAAATAATCCAAACTTGGGATTATTTTAAGCGAATCATGCAAAGTTCGGATTATTCTTGTCAATATTCTAAAGGTTTTCATATTTTTAACATGGTTGATAATTGGTTCAGATGGTTAAATAATCATCTTTCCTACAAGAGGTTAGGTGTTCGAATTTCCTTAATTATCATATCCTTGTATTATAAATTAACAATCCGGGAAATTAATTATCATATCGTGAACAATTAAAATGATGCTTCGACAAGGAAAAAAAAAATTGCAATTTAAGAAAAAAAAATCCGTATCATTTTAATTTGTTCACTTTACTTCTGTCATCCTAAAATCTTTGAAGCACCCAACATTTGGCATTTGGCATTTGACAACAACAAATACGCATTACATCATCCTCCTCGTTGTTGTGCTCAAAACTGAACCTCCCAATTTGAGGGAGAAAATGGCGATGAGCATGACTGCAGGTGGGACTTCACAAGGATATCACAACGTTTTCGTTTATGGTAGTCTTTTGGCTGATGAAGTCGTTCAAGTCTTACTCAATCGTGTCCCTTCCTCTACTCCTGCTACCCTCCCTGATTAGTCAGTTTTTCTCTCCCCCTTCAATTATTCTATTGATTATTCTTAATTGCATGTTTTATTCTTTCAATTATATTCTTATTTATGGTTTAATTGCATGTTTTGATGATTTGATCATATGGGTTTACTTGTTTTTTCATTTTGCGAGATGGGTATTTGCTTAATCTTATTTTTACGACCTGTACTTGAATGTCTCTTGATGGATTTGTGATTAAAGATTGGAAATTGACTCCTAATTTATTACAATTATGTAAGATTGCTGAATTGGATATGTTTAATTTGTGATTAACTGAAATTGGATGAAAAGAAATGTCATTTCATGTATTATCTTGTCGATTATTATACTTTGTTGATTGATTTCCTGTTTTTCTGGGCTTTTTTTTTGGTAAATGTTGACATACCCTTTGTGCAGCCAGCGGTTTAGTATCAAAGGTTGAGTTTATCCAGCAATTCTGCCCGTTGAGAACAAGAAAGTGCTTGGCAGGGTATGCTTTTGTTTTGTTATTTTTTTAAATTTTTTTTTCAGGGTGTCCATCCTATATGCCAATATTCGGGTGTAATTTGCATTTCATATTTATTCATGGTAATGATGCCCCTACAGGTTTTGAAGGGCATCACGAATCTTGAGTTGGATGTTCTTGATATATTTGAGGATATTGAGTATGTTAGAGATACAGTAGAAGTCACTCTTGTGGTAAATTCTTTATTCTTCTACTTTTTATATGAATCTTGAGTTTCGAAATGCTTATGATGGTACGTCTAGATTTTTTTTGATGGTGTATGATGGAAACCAGGATTTAGTTTCTGTTAATACACCATCTAGACAATCATCCTTTTCTGAATGATAAATTAGTTTGATGTTATAAAAAAGACTTTGTATGAGCATTTTAAAGAGAAAATTCCGATCACATTTCTTCTGATCGTTAACTACCCTAAACCCCCAAATTTCTTCTTGTTATCAGCTGCAGCGATTTCTGAATGATAAATTAGTTTGATGCTTTGATTGCTAATATGTAAAAGTTAGTTTAATTTTGTTTGTTCAACAGTTAACTAGGACATATGCGTAATGTTTCAAAACTTGTAATGTCATCTGAAATACTGAATTTGTATAGCTGTGTTGTTATGTTTGTATAAATAGACAATCTTACATGTGTGACAAAATGGATGTTTTGTTGTTCCGTAGTTTATGAGAGAATATAAGATGAATGTTTGTTTGTAGGACAACATGGAAAAGTTTCAGACATATGCATATGTGTGGGATAATAAAAACGATCCAGACCTGTACGGAGATTGGGATTTTGAGGTATCCTTCCCCCCTTTTTTTCATGCCTGTTATTTTATTTATCTATTACTCCGTAGTTATAATTTACCCTTTCTTGTTATTCATGAGGTACAGTTCTACATTTTTCAATTTTTTCTTTCCTTCAGCGTAGATGTATGCATGTTTATATATGTGTGTGTGGGTGGGGAAGCTTTGTTATACCCGTATACCTGTTTTTGTTGGTTAAATAAATTCTTGCGGGTGAAGCTCAGGACTCTGGGATTTATGGCTTATCGGTATTGTGTTGCCTGATACATCGTATAATTTTGTAGAACTCTTAAAAAGTGACCCTTACGGGGATTTAAGCAATTTGATCAACTTCAAAGAAACACAATCTTACTAACTTCACTTATCGCATATGCAGATGCAGATGCAGATGCATATTAGTACAATCTGGTCTGCAATTTTGTTCTTTGGTTTGGTAAAACATACCAAAGTTGATAGTTGTTTTGTTCTACTTTGATGTCTTCCTGGCTTCAGTATAAGCATATGCAAATAAGTTATTTAAATGCAATTGGGTGTTGTAAGTTTAAAACAGAACAACTTATGCCTCATCCTCTGGCTTGGAGAGCTGCTTTCCGTAATATGACTGTTGGTTACAAATAGTTTGATCTTGAAACATCCACTGGTTATAGTATCCTATGAACTTGTTGGCAAATCGTGTAGATCCATGCTCTATTGCTCATATACGTTGCTGCAGCAAGTTTAGAAGTATACTATGTATATTTTGGATTGTGTCATCCATCATTACATGAAATTGAACCATGCTGTTGTGCTGGTAGTTATTTATTAACATCATTGCTTTCGCCTAACCTAAGGATTTAGATGTTTGATGTATTACGTGAACCCTATGCTCCTTTAGTTGGAGCCTAATAGGCAGTCCATTCTTGCTTTGCTGTTTTAGCAAGGGTTCCTTGCACTCTTTCTTGTTCCTGATGGAAAAGGTTGGGGTGTGGGGGGGCATGCAGGGGAAAAATCCTGACCATTCCGCTCTCAGAAAACGAATCCAGGCCCAAAATCAGTTCCCTACTCCTTCCATAATAAGCATCGAACCACAATGGCTGCACCTTAATCCTACCACTATAACGGTGTTTACAGCTTAGCAGGACACTTTTCAATGTTTGTTTGGGTTGCCTTAATCAATTCACCAATTGTATTGGATGATTGGAATCATTGGAAAGTGAATTACTGAATATGTCTTGAAACATATAGTAGCAAAATCCATGTTACAACTGGTTGCATTAATTATTGCCATAGTGGCACTGGCATAGCAAGATAAACTGGTCTTAATTTTGTATTCCATGAACGCAACAGGCCTAGTCTATATATATACATTCTTAGCGTGGACTAATATGTGAGTAATTAAAAAGAGTTGATAGTATTGACTTGTGGCCAATGTGCAAGTGCTTAAGGGTTGAGAAAACTGACATACCATTTTAAGATTTAACCCTATCCATTTATTCTCTAAATCTGTAACTATTAAAGCCTCTCTATATAGGATAACTTACAAATGTCTCATTGTTGGTGCTCGCAAAAAGTACGTGTATTCAATTAAATGTGTCATCTTTGAAATCTATGATGGTGAACCGCTTCATGTGTTCATTCTTCTTTTGTCTTAAAAAATTGAGCCCTTGTGCAATGTCATGGGTACTTGCGTAGTGATGAGAGAAATTTAGATAACCTGGACGGATAATTGTTATGAAAAGAAAAGAGAGAGAAAGTTCAATTGGAGCCTCATGCTTCTAATCTGATCAACATAGCCTATCTTTTTGTTTGGATTATATCAGATTATTATGTGTATGGATGGGGTGAGAGTGCATTTTACTAGGTACAACCTGGCATGTGCCTGAACCTTATGCGTGGTGTGTGCCTGAAACTTATGCGTGGTGTGTGCCTGTACCTTATGCATGGTGTGTGCTTGTACCTTGTGAGCACACATGCAAATAAAATTAGCCATTTGGTACAATTGTTTGTGTGGTGAACTGGTGAAGATCCTTGGGTTTGAAGGTCTTGGGAGCTGAGTAGAAAGGTAATTGACGACTTGACCTGCTTTAGAAATTAAAAACTTTACCTTTGTTTGATATTAAGAAAACATACACCATTAGCCCTGATGTAAGAGGTCCAAAATCATCTTGTTTGGTTTAACATCCAACATCTAGAACACTAAGATGTCATCTTAGTCTTTCTATTTCTCTTCTAGGCTTATGGTCTAACCAGTACAATATATTTCATACGTGGATTTTCCCTGCGAGCTCTGCAGAATCCCAATTGATGTATGCTTATCTTGGTATGCATTTCTAAGGAATAATTTTAATCAGTGTGCACTTCCTCCACTTTGCCCAAAGATGGAGTTATTGACTGTATGATTTTCTTAAACTTTCATTTTCTTAGACGATGATATGTTCTTTAAAAGGTTTAGGATGTCTCTAAATTTCGTTCCCCTTGCACATTTTCAGAAATGGAAATCTGCTCATATGAAGGATTTTATCGAGATGACTAAGGAATTCGTGGAAGAACTTGAGCTTCCTGAATCAAAGTCAAGAGTGGAGACATATAATTCTTTTTACCAATCTGGTGATGGCGGCAAGTCATCCATGCCCTGATCTGCCATTGGTTCAAGTGTGTGTTCTGCTCACAGCTTCGACATCTTCTCTTAGTATTGCAACTCTGTACAGTAATTATCTTCATGATCCTCTTGTACTGCCATCAGCTCTCCAGTTCTTGTCATTTATCGTCAGAATGCCACCACCGAATGGTAGAGCTATGGTTTCTAATTGAACATGAAACTGCTGGAATTTATTCAATGGTGTAACATTTACTAGCAACTGATGGAATTTGGTTAATTCTAGCAAATGAGCTCATGATCATATATATTATAGCAATGCCAATACTTGTGTGTTCACGGACTGCAGATATTCCTTATTATTGTTGTCAAGTGTAGTTACTTACGGACCCGAATTTGGACGACAATTGCCATGAGTTGGTCAAGGTTGGCTACGAAGTGGCTACATATCAGAACCACCATCACCACCCACCTTTATGATAGGTCATTCTATCTAATAGAGCTTCTAAGCTGGCTATATATTGCAGTTGGCAGTTGCTATTTTACCAGCTTCCTTTATTCTGTCTGGACTTATGTCAGACAATACAGGCAATTTTAACAGTAACTTCTACATAGGATCATTAGGAAGGCTGACCATGTTTACATCCTTGTTGCTATTCAAATGTTGACAAAAGCAAAGGGTGAACCGAGTGGAATACCAAAAAAAAAATGTTAACAAAAGCAATTGCTACTCTGTAGTAGTTGCAATTTTCGTACGTTATCAACAATTTGCTTTTACCTATAAATGTCTACCTTCTCCTACCTTTATACGTTTCGTTTTTATGCGTTTTGATCAGTTGCTTCCTGAGGAAAGGTATACAAGAGGAAAAAAGGGTATAAGTAAATGGAGAAAAATCAGGAATCGAGTTTTTAAAATTTGAGGGAAAAAGGGACAATGTAATTGCTAGCTTGGTTCAAATTTGTAATTATTTTTTTTTAATTTTTTTTTGAGGGTGTAACCTGGAAAATGAGCTACAAGGACAATACAAATAGAGATGTGGAAATTAAGACTCTTGATAAACCATGATATGTTTCAATTCGTGAATACATATCCTTATACGCGTCTAGATATAGAGACAATGTCTTGTATCTAAAGCTATAATAATAATAATTTGAGCTATGATGTGTGTGACACCAAGTCACCAATTGTATTAGACACTAGTTCTTCAAACAACCAAATCAGGGAATAAAACTAAAAGGGTGAGTCCATTGCTAAATTGATGCACTTTTCATGGAAAATTACTTGGAATTTGTTATGCATGCATCTTTTCCATGAAAAATGCATCAATTTAGCAATGGACTCACCCTTTTAGTTTTATTCCTGATTTGGCCGTTTGAAGAATTAGTGTCTGATAACACAATTGGTCATGCATGCATAACAAATTTCAAGTAATTTTCTCTTTTTAATTATTTTATAGAATTTTTTTCAATATTTTTGAAACCTTTTTCAATATATTATAGGTCTAATTTACCTTTATTATTTACGACATAGTCTATTTTTTTTTTTTTTTTTTTTTTTTGATAAATACAAAATATACTGGCTTAAATTTATTTAAACTCATATAGACAAATTAAATAAAATGATGGTGTTAAAATATGGTCAACTAAACGTAGTCTTATCTATTCTTAGCTAGGAAGTTGAGTAGTGCGGGTTTTCCTTACCTTATTAGCTTATAAAACCGTAGAAAACATACATGCATGATTTCCATGATACCACCAACTATATGTTATATATATGTGGTATGTTCTCTCAAGAAGTAGAAAAAAACGGTTCATATAAAATTATAGAAATGAGGGTTTGTTGCAAAAGAAGTTGTTTTTCTGGTGTTATCACATTTTTTATGCTGTGTTTTACGGCCAAGGCATGGAACTCATCAATACAAGTAGACATGGATGTGGAAGTGCCTTGTATTTTCGTATTTGGGGATTCATTGGTTGATAATGGTAACAACAATAATATTTTCACTATTGTGAAATCTAATTTTTGGCCTTATGGTATCGATTTCCCTCTAGGGCCTACTGGTCGATTTACCAAATGGTCGAACTTTTGTTGATGTTATGGGTAAGCGGAATGAACTCTCTTCATCTACATATATTATGTAATTTTATTTTAAAACAGCGAGTTGTATTCTCTATAATTTTATTTGTTTTTAGAAGTTTTGAGGTTTAGACGATGTTTAGTACATTTTATCAGCACCAAATTAGATGTGCATATCTGATGGAAAAATGGACTAAAAAGAATGTTGTTTTCATGACAAATAAGTACTTGTATTTCTTATGTTTGATATTTTTTATTAACAACATTTTGTAACTAACTATGTATTTATTAATCGGGTGGTGTACTGGTGTTACAGCTGAAATTCTAGGATTTGTGGATTACATTCCTCCATTTTCAGGATCATCAAGTTATGTTGGTGACTTCCTTAAGGGAGCTAATTTTGCATCAGGAGCAGCTGGAATTAGAGATGAGACTGGCAATTATCTGGTACTAATTTTTCGATTTTGTGTTGCAAATTTCTTTGTTTGTTTTTTTTTTTCAATAGTAAATAAATTCAGTACAAATCAATTGAATTAAATTCGATTGACAATTGTCAAAAAAATAAATAAATTCGATGGACATGTAGCTAGTCTCTATTGGATTTAAATAAAATTTGGCTAAACAGGCACAAAAGTTTAAGTTAAACAAGTCTATTTACTCTTTTTTTTTTTCTTTTTTTTTTTGAAACAAACAAGTCTATTACTCTAAGCAACAAAAAGTGCATTATTTTTTTAAAACCATAAAAAACAATACATTATTTAATTACTTTGTTTAGAGAAAGTTGTTTAGAAATTAGAAACATTGATATTAGCACATACTTTGTGCGAGTAGTTTTTTATGGATCATGTGATAAAAGGAATATAAAAGTGGAAATATAAAAGGAATTATGCAGAAGTAGGAAAAAAAAAGAACATATCTAAACGAAAAGTAAGAAGATGAAAAAAAAATAACAAAGGGAGTAACTTATTTTGAAGTAGCATACGCTCCCTTCATTTTTAAATACTTGCTCTACTTTTTATTTTCGATCGTTTTTAAATACTTGCTCCATTTCCTTATTTAGAAAGTTTTTACAATATTTAATTCATTTCTTAAATCATATTTTATTAATTTCATATTCTCTCTTCTCCAATTTTTCAATTTCTTTGCTTTTTACAATTTTTTATTCTCCACCAACCCCACTACCTTCATATTTTATCACTTTTTTTAATTTCTCTTAAAACTCTGTGTATTGAAAAATAGAGCAAGTATTTAAAAACGGTGGGAGTAAATGACTCATGTTATATAAGTTTAATTACAACTTACAAAGGTTTTTTTGTTACAAATGCAGGGAGTAAATGTACCGATGAATGAACAAATAAGGAACTTCGAAAGGGTGATTGAACAAATAAGAGATCATTTTAGAAGAGATGAGAAAGCCTTACAAGATTATCTAAGCAAATGTATCATTTATTCTGGAATGGGAAACAATGACTACCTCAACAATTACTTATTGCCTTGGCAATATCCTACTTCTGCTCTTTTAACACCACCTCAGTTTGCTAGATCCCTCCTCCAAGATTACGAGCATCAGCTTACGGTTTGTCTAATTTCTACTATCGATCACTATCACTTGATACGTCGAAAACATTTTGTACATATAGTAATAGTAAGTAGTGGTTAGTGCTTAAGGCTAACTAGCTTGAGACGATCAAACTGGCCCGGTGCAATTTTGACAAGAATATATGACCGATCCAAGGGTTGAAATTTTAATTAGATCTAAGCCTAACTCAACCATGATCATCTAGTCTAAATTATGGTGTAAATAAAACCTGTTCTGATTTTAATACTCCATCTGTCTCAATTTACTTGTCCCATAATCATTTGCACAAGATTTTATGCAAGTGAAATAATAGCGGGCCATCACATATAGGCAAATAGTGCAAGTAATTAAATTGGGAGCTAGTAAGAATAAGCAACAAATTTCCAAAATAAGGCGAAAACAACATAGATTGATCTTATTCCACCAACATATATAGTTAGCATAAGTACTAACCTAGTTTTGCATTCACTATGCATATAACTTGTTTTGCTCAACATATATATTAATCAATTGATATTAAAATATATTACATGCAGGCTTTGTACAATCTTGGAGTTAGGAAGATGGTATTACCAGGAATTGGGAAAATGGGGTGCATTCCTATTCATAGATTGAAAGATAACGTGACAGGAGAAAGACCTTGTAATGAAGATCATAACAATCTTGTCAACCTCTTCAATGTCGGCCTTCGAAACCTGGTTGATACTTTCAACAATGGTCGTTTGCCTGGAGCCAAATTTGTCTACTTGGATTATTTTGGAGAATGCACCGATTTCGAATCTAACAGGCAATTTTACGGTATATATTCTTTTTCTTACTTAATTTGACCTTAACCCTCATGGTGTTTTTAGTCCACTATTTGCGAGTAGGTACTTGAAATTGAAGGAGAAGGGTGAGGGATCCTCATTCCTAAGTACCGCAGTTGGGAGGATTCGAACTTGTGACCTCAAAGTTACAAGGTGAATTCCTCACCAATTAATTAGTGTTGCACTATTTTTTTTATAAATATTACATTCTTTTTCTTTTATGATCCCCACCCAATCCCATTACTATTTTTTTTTTATTTTTTATTTCTTTTCTCTCATATTCATTACTTTTCAATAAAGTATTAACCTCAGTATCTTTCTTTTACCATTTTTTAATACTCCAACTACTTTACTTACCTCTTATTTTATTTAATTTAAATCAATTACATAGTCTAACACTATATGTCGATTGAAGTGTAACACTTATTAAAACGCGAAGGTAGTACACATCACTAGAATATTGGATCAATCAAATGTTTTAATTTGGTGTGTATGTTTTATTTTCAGGGGTTGAAGTAATAGACGTAGGATGTTGTGGAGCAGGGAATTATTCGAATGGCAGCGAGATTACATGCCTTCCATTCCAGACTCCTTGTGCAGATCGCAAAAAATACTTGTATTGGGATGCCTTTCATCCATCTGAATTGGTTCACATTATACTTGCTAAGAAGGCTTACAACGACGATTCGCATTCGTATGCATACCCTATTGACATCAAGCAGCTAGCAATGCTCTAAATTACAAGGTTTTGTATATGTATGTAGGATACATTATTTTGTACGCCTAAGATAACAATTCAAGGATAGAAGATAATTTCATTAAGAGGATTATCATGGTAATTATTTTAAGATCGGATACAATATTATCCTTAATCAACTTGCTTGCAACTAACAAATACTCGCACCAAGCAAAGCTTGATCTAGTGGGAAAGTTTGGGAGAGGTTGTGGGATCAAACGAACCCCATTGAAGACACGTGTTTTGGGATGGAGATTTCCTTACCCTTGTCCCCACTCCCAAAGTGTCTAACCCGGGTGGTGAGGACCTGTGAGAAGTTTTGGTCCAATAGACCCTTTTTATTATTAACAAAAATAACCCTAATAAATATGAGATTTTATTTGATTGTCAGACTGATTTCTTAAAATTAAAAATAGTAATCTATCTATCTATAACTATACTAAAATAGAGGGCACTAGAAAAATTAGCTCCATGTGTCACCCTCAAAAGCAAAATTTTAACTTAACCAAATCAATATTATTTATCAAAAAAAATAATCACTGCACGCATATAATTTGGTTATATCATGCACAATTTTGTGATTGAAATAATTCCTTCCCTACTTTAAATAAGATCATTTATTCATTATTGTAGTAGTTAGAATATTCTTTTCACTAACTAAATCAAATATGTATTCTTTATTAAAAAAAAAAAAAAATTATTGAGTTACTTGCGCAATTATACTATTTTTGGTAAATTAACCATGATATGAAAGACCTCCCCATTCTCAAAACTACACATAATTAATTATACGACTATCTTATAGATATATTCATATTATATGATTTTTATACTACTAAACTGAAAAGTACACATCTATCTATAATCTATAACTATAATAAAACAGGGGACACTATAAAAAATAGCTCCACGTGTCCCGCTATCCTAATGAATGCAAAATATTCACTAAATAATCTAAGATCTTCTATTTTCTATATTTATTACGTATAAAATAAAAAAAAAATATCAGTTAAATATATACTAAAATATTATTGATTGATCTTATATAATAATTTTTGCCGAAAACAATATAAATTTTATTGATCCTCTGGAGAAAATATTTTCATTAACCTTAAAAGTAGAAAATTTCACAATATATTTCCATTATATATCAATAAAGAATGAAATATATGTAATAAAATACTTCCTAATATCTTTGACAAGATATTGAAAAAAGATAATGTACAATAACAGAAGATAACAAAATATTTGCATGATCAAAAGACATAATATGCATACATTATGGTTAAGATAGTAATACATAAAACATATAACGCTTCTCCCTCATACATGAGATAAAACCCACTACAAAAAAGTAATCCAATACTTAACAAAGGCTAGTTTTCTAATTTGGTATAGAGAGAATCGCAAAGGAAAATGATGTTAGAGGAGTTCAACCCTAAATCTTGAGAACCACATACTTTAACCAATAGAGCTAGTTAGCATCTATTAGTTAAGGGTTAGATGCATACTGCACAATTCACACTCCACTACCAAAAAGGCAGAATTGTACAATATTCTAATAGAAATTAATTCATTTTTAATCATAAAAAAATGGGATTTCGTTAAAAATACGAAATGCCCATACTTTTTGAAAATGGGTATGAAATGGAAAGATTAAAAAATGGGTGGGTTTAATTTGCAGCCATAATGTTGGATAAATCTGGGTTTTTCTCTCTCTTGAAAGAAGCGGATTTGGCGGGGAAAGTGCAGGGGAAGAGGAGTTGAGTTTTTTTGGTGTTAATGGAGAGATAGTAGTGGATAGATTTGGGGCGTTGAAGTTGGATTTTTTAGCAGGATAATTTGTGTATCATTGGGTCGTTGATGGCATTTCATTCACAGGTTGACAGTGTACAATTAATTAATATTACGTGTTTTTGTGAATAGGTAAGGAGAAAGACTCTCTAACTATTAGATCTGAATCTCTCACAAATAACTTGGTTCGAATTAGCAAGTTAGGTTCTTTGGGAATGAGGGAAAGGTAGGTGAATTCACCCCTTAAAGTGTTTCTAGTGGAGTTTGATCCTACTACCTTTAATTGTAAAATGTAAATTTTTCTACTAAATCAAATCTATGTTACGCATGGTTAAGAAATTTAGTGAAAGTATTTAGAAAAACATGTTTCTTTCGATTAAGAGGACTCATCTAGGCCCATACTTGTTCAATGGATTGCTAGGATAAAGGTGTATTTAAGCTGCAATAAACTAAATGTAAAATACTCTGGCTAAGTTGGTTTCATTCATGCTCTAGAGCCTATTCAATGATTGGTTCCGAATTCAAAACCATTTATAATCTTTTCTTTTTATTCTTTGTTGTAGTACTCTAAAAATGAGGTTAATTTATGAATAAGCTTTTAAAAATCAAGATATGGTCTAGTTTATATTCTAAATTCTGAATCCATCTTATCATATATAATACTGAAAAGAGGTAACAAATAGGTGGTAATGGATATCTGGCCTTTAAGTAATGATAATAGTTTTGATAATAAAAACGGTTAATTAATTTCACTTACAACTCTTAAAAACATTGTACCAAACATGCTCTAATTAAAATTTACCTAAAATAAACACATATCAACTAAACGGAAATTTTCCAAAAAGTACTATGAGAATACATACGTCAACTAATTTCAAATGAAAAATGAAATCGTATATTCCATTGAACTATTGAAGGGGGAAATCCAAGTTTATCGCTGATACAAATTCTATAAAAAGGCGGGTGTACGTTAATTTATTGTAAAATAAGTTAAAATTATAAATGTACTTAAAGTTACCCTTTATCCTGCAAAAGTTATTATTTTTCTATTAATAAATTTTATCTTACAAAAACTTGTAATGTATTAGATTACTCATATTAGTTTTTATAGTATGTAATCACGAATTTATAAGAAATTACACGTTAAAATAAATTCAAACCAACGATAAATTAAAAGTTACCCTTTAAGTGGTAAAAGTTACCATAAAAATAGTTAAAGTAATGCTCAAACAGACCGTTTTACAATAAAATTAATGTACACCCGTTGTAAACAAGATTTATTGTATCTTTGAAATAAACATGAAAATATATCTTTTCTCAAAGCAATATTGTTTTTCTTTTATTTTCTAAATAATAAAAGTGAAATAATAAAGTGGCACAGCAATAGATATATATAAAATTGTGAGAGGAGATTAACTTGGAATGTTAATCTTAGATATTAACCTAGCTTTATCATGTTTCCTAAATAAAAATAATACTCGTAGATATTTAGGATTAACTTACAAACTACAAGACCTAATCAACAAGACTACGTATCCTACAAGAGTACAAGTAACACAATCTCTAACTTATTAGACATAGACTACTTTCCTAAGATAAGTAAATAATCAAGATTATTTTTGTACGAAAAAATAGCTATATATTCAACTTTCTTTCACTTTTCAATTCTTCCTCATACACTACCTCTAAATATTCAACCCCTCCCACAACCTTCACGAGTAGCTAATTCTCTCGAGTCTTGATCTCTCCGATCCTCTCATGGCTTCTTCGAGCGAACGTTACAACATCATCTACCTCGCTAAGCTAGCCGCCCTAGCCGAACGCTATGATGGTATGTTCTTCCTCATCACTTTCAATTCTTTCACGTAGGAGTTTCAACTCCCAAAAGCTTCAATTTTAGTTTGGATTTGAGTTCCTTCTGATTTACTTCTACGTTCTTTGCAAAAACACAAAGTTCTACCAATATTACATTATCTTTGACTATTTTTTGTGTGTTAAGAAAATAATATTATTAATTTATTAAGTGTAATCTTGTTAATACATCTCAATTAAAACTTTATATCACTTTTACATACTAAATTAAAAATATTATTGTTGTTTTAAGATATTTATGATATAATACTCTACCACGTATAGTAAGTTATGCGTTACGTTGTCAAAGCATGAAACTATTAAGATATAACTAATGATTTCATATCTTAAATTTTGTAGATATGATCGATGCAATGAAGAAATTGGTGAAGAATAACATCGATTTAACTGCTGAAGAGCGTAATCTCCTTTCAACAGCGTACAAGAAAGTTACCGAGCCAAAGAGAGAATCATGGAAACGTCTCTCAACAACTAAACAGAAGGAAGATACAATCTACAAAAATGAGACGTACATAAAGTGTATTCAAGATTATCGTAATATAGTTGAGTTGGACCTTGCTAACATTTGCTACGACGTTATAATTCTAATTGATGATCATCTCCTTCCTTTCGCGTCTTGCGCTGAATCCTCCGTCTTTTACTTAAAGATGTGAGTATAAATTTTTTAAAAGTATTTTAATTGTATATTGCTTCGTATTAAACTTAATTAAGTCTTTTTAGCAATTGATTGATCTTAAATTTTTTTTTTTAAAGATTATCATCCGTATTATTGTTCTTTAATATCTTTAATCATTATTTCTGTAAGTTAAGAGTTGGTTTGTTTAATTAACGGAGAGCTATGTGATGCAGGAAAGCAGATCATTACCGATATATGGCCGAAATCAAAACTGGTGATGCAAAATCATTAGTGGCGGAAGAGTCTTTAAAAACATATAAGGTAAATATATAAATGCTCAATTCTATTTCTATTACTCTATTTTTTGTTCTTGCAATTTTTTGTGTATACTTAGTTAAATTCATGAATTTTAATTTGCTATATTTCTAAGTGCCGTTTTAATTGAAGTTAAAAGTGTTTGTCATTAACTTTGTGGTTAATATTATTTTGTATATCAGGAAGCAATGGCCATAACAATGGTTCAATTTTCACCTATACATCCAACACGTTTAGGCTTGGCATTAAATTTTATAATAAATTTACTTCAATTTTACAATTTCTCTATGGTCATGTTTGTTATAATTGCATTGTTACTTACTTGTACGTATTTTTTATATTTTAGGGCATATCAGTTGGCGAAGGAAGCTTTTGAAGTGGCTATGTTAGAGTTGGATGATTTAGGCGGCAAGGCTTCCTCGAAAGACAGCAAGGTTATCCTGAATCTTTTGAGGGATAACCTTACACTATGGAAGGCCAAGAATGATGAAAGGAACCTTTGAAACATTTACTTCGTATTACAGTAGCCTGAGAATAATGCATGAAAGGAATATGTGAAACATTCAATTTGTATTACAATAGCTTGAGAATAATGGATGAAAGGAAAATTGAAACATTCAATTTGTATTACAATATATAGCTTAGCTTGAGAAAGAATATTGAGAATAATATCTTAAACATCTCTGATTTTATAATATGTATTTAATAGTTCAACTTAACTTTACACATGTATATATTTTAATAGTGCTTTGTTTAGAAAGAAAAATAAAATTGAGTTGGAATTTAGGAAAATTATGATCAAAGTTGGATTATAAGCCTAATTATAAATTAAGCACAAGATAAGTTTTGCAGCATCCGATTTGTATCCTGCCCGTTTATTCATTCACCAAGTCACCTCCTTTCCATCAAAGTAAACCAACTAACTTTTTTATTCTATCATTAACGCAAGGCTCACTAATATAGAAACAAGTAGTTCAAAAGAATTCACAAACCAAAGCCAAAGTTTTTTGAAGTTTCAATTTTATACTGTAGTTCTCATCTTAGTCATAACAGAACTAGAAAGAACTACATGTGCAACTTAAAAATGATCATTTACATTATAAGTTAAACATAAAGTCATTATGCATATGATTTTAGACCGGATAAGAGGCATCTAACCTTAGGAGTTGTGACAATGCACAACACAACAACTTTTGACTGCACCATCAGGACCTGATGGACGACATAGCAAAATCGATGAGGTATGACTAGTACCGTCAAAATGGTTTGACAGTTTGGTTTCAATTCGGTCTGAAATCGGTTCGGCTTGAAATTAGGTCGGATTGAAATCGTTCAAGTGTCTTACGGTTTGGTTTCAGTTCAGTTTAAATAATTATTGGTTCGATTCGGTTTCGGTTTATTCTTGAGCGGTTTAAATTCGGTTCAGGTTGTAAACAATCCGGGTAGTAAACGATTTGGTGCAGACGGGTTGCACTTTATTAACGGTTTGGTGTCGGCCTCTTCAATGTCAGGCCTTCGAAACCTGGTTGATACTTTTAACAATGGTCGTTTGCCTGGAGCCAAATTTGTCTACTTGGATTATTTTGGAGAATGTACCGATTTCGAATCTAACGGGCAATTTTACGGTATATATTCTTTTTCTTATGTAATTTTGCCTTAACCCTCACGGTTTTTTTGGTCCACTATTTGCGAGTAGGTACTTGAAAGTGAGAGAGAAGGGTGAGGGATCCTCACTTCTAAGTACCGCAGTTGGGAGGATTCGAACTTATAACCTCAAAGTTACAAGGTGAGTTCCTCACCAATTAATTAGTGTTGCACTATTTTATTTTTTATTTTTAATATTACATTCTTTTTCTTTTATAGTCCCACCCAAATCCATTACTATTTTTTTTTATTTCTTTTCTCTCATATTCATTACTTTTCAATAAACTATTAACCTCACTGTCTTTCTTTTACAATTTTTTAATACTCCAACTACTTTACTTACCTCTTATTTTATTTAATAAGTCAATTACATAGCCTAACACTATATGCCGATCGAAGTATAACACTTATTAAAACGCGAAGGGAATACACATCACTAGAATATTGGATCAATTAAATGTTTTAATTTGGTGTGTATGTTTTATTTTCAGGGATTGAGGTAATAGATGTAGGATGTTGTGGAGCAGGGAATTATTCGAATGGCGGCGAGATTACATGTCTTCCATTACTAGATGAAAGCCCGTGCGATCATTTTTCATATATATATCTCAAGAAAAGATATTTTCCTGTATACTCTAAGGTTTTTTTTTTTAATTATAATTATTTGATTTATTTTAAAATTTAATAATTTCAGACAAAAATAAATAAAAAACTAATAATTTAATTATGATATTAGCAATTACAAAAGTATACTTTTTTTTAATGTAATTTATAATGCGACTTAATTTATTGTTGTTTTGTATTTTATTCGTTGTTGTTAGTTATATGACAATAATATGACATCTTTAAAAAAAAATGTAAATATGATATTTCATTGATTACATATTAGGATAAAATTTTTAATGTGAAAATATAATAATTTTATTTTTAAAATAATTTGGAAATCTAATTTTTAATTTGTTGAAAATATACCTTTGCTTATGTGGCGCTTCAAATGCTCTCTAAAAATGTCTACTTTATTTATATATATATATATATTAGATTTTATTGATCCTATGCAGTATATAGTAGCTACAAGTCTAGAACTAGAATATCATTTACTTTAACTTAACCAAATCAATATTATTTATCAAAAAAAAAAAAAATCACTGCACGCATATAATTTGGTTATATCATGCACAATTTTGTGATTGAAATAATTCCTTCCTTACTTTAAATAAGATCATTTATTCATTATTGTAGTAGTTAGAATATTCTTTACACTAACTAAATCAAATATGTATTCTTTATTTTTATTTTTATTTTTAAAAAAAAAAATTAAATTATTGAGTTACTTGCGCAATTATATATCTTTGGTAAATTAACCATGATATGAAAGACCTCCCCATTCTCAAAACTACACATAATTCATTATACGACTATCTTATAGATATATTCGTATTATATGATTTTTATACTACTAAATTGAAAACTACACATCTATCTATAACTATAATTAAACAGAGGGCACTATAAAAAATAGCTCCACATGTCACTTTCACAAGCAAAATTTTCCCGCTATCCTGATGAATGCAAAATATTCACTAAATAATCTAAGACCTTCTATTTCCTATAAATATTACGTATAATATTAAAAATATATATATATATATCAATCTATATATATATACTAAAATATTATTGGTTGATCTTATATAATATTTTTTGTCAAAAACAATATAAATTTTATTGATCCTCTGGAGATAATATTTTCATTAACCTTAAGAGCAGAAAATTTCACAATATATTTCCACTATATATCAATAAAGAATGAAATATACCTGATAAAGTAATATCTTTAACAAGATATTGAAAAAAGATAATGTAGAATAATAGAAGATAACAAAATATTTGCATGATCAAAAGACATAATATGCATACATTATGGCTGTGATATGCAAGGAAAATAATATCAAGGTAATTCCTTGATACTCCAATATTTAATACTCAATTTTGCCTAATTTTGATACTTCAATAAAAAATTTGTACGGGTTCTATACTTGGCAAATTCCACTATCATATAAAACTTACGTCTATATCTTATTATATATATGTATGACGAGTTGTTGTTAAACTAGTATAATATAGTATACGAAACTTACGGTCAGGGTTATTTGAGTTACTCGATCTGGGGTTATTAAAGGGGTTCGGTCATGGGTTACTCGAGTTACTCGGTCAGAAGTTACGTAAGGGGTTGGTCAGGGGTTTACTCAGTCAAGGGTTATTCGATCAGGGGTTATTTGAGGGTTCGGTTAGAGGTTACTCGGTTAGGGGTTATTCAGTCAGGGGTTACTCGATTAAGGGTTACTCAAAGGGTTACTTTGTCATGGGGTTACTTCTCGGTCAGTAGTAACTCGAGTAACCCATGACCGAGTAACTTGAGTAACCCTGACAACTCGAGTAACCCTTGAGCGAGTAACTCGAGTAACCCCGGCCATACGGTGTGGCCAGCCATACAAAAAAATCCCCCTTTAAATTATAGTTAATAGAATATTACAAAAGATTATTGGCAATAAAAGATTATCAAAAGATTGCAAAATATTTTATTGAATTATTATTAAGTTTGAAATATATAGATTCTCATAAATATTGGGTAGGAGTAGATAATTTGGCCTTGGATGTGGATTTTTTGCCTTGGCAATATCAACATAATTATTTATACACCTACATATATGCTGACTACATATTTAGAATAAATCATATATTTGGAATAATGTATTCTCCATATATACTTTGAAAATTCTAGAATTACTACTATGAGTATTATTATGAAAGATCATGCATATAAAGTTTTATAATATTACATTTGTTTATTAATTACTTATAAAATGTCATTATGCTATCTAAATTGTTGTAAATAGATAATTTAATAATATGTTATACAAGTAATAAGTAGTCAATTTATTTGTATAAAAAGTAGTCCTTCATCATTACAAATACAAAAAGAATTACATAAGAAAATTAGTGATAGTAATAAGTTGGCAGGTAATTGAGCGACTAAGCGAGTTATAGACGAGTATGTATGACATCAAATCCACCGCTTACCCGTTACCCACGGTGGGTATGACTTATATATACTCATACATGCCTACTTGCCCACCAAAGTTGGACCCATATCCGCTCCATCTAGAGCAGGTGCGGTGCAGGACTAACATTTTTATATCCACTTATTATCCCTAATTTTAAGTCTATAAATAATTTAATAGATAAAATAATAGTATAATTTAATAATATATTATACAAGTAATAAGTAGCAATTTATTTGTATAAAAAGTAGTCGTCCTTCGCCATTACAAATACAAAAGAAATTACATAAAAAATTTGTGATAGTAATAAGTTAGCAGGTAATTGAGCAGGTAGGTGGGTATGTAATAAACGGGTATGACATCAAATCCACCGCTTACCTGTTACCCATGGCGGGTATGAGTCATGTACTCATACCTGCCTACTTACACGTCAAAGTTGGACCCATATTTGCTCCATCTCGGGTGGGTACGGTGTGGGGACTAACATTTTTATATCCACTTGTCATCCTTAATTTAAGTCTATAAATAATTTAATTGATAAAATAATAGTAGAATAATTATGTAAATACCAACGTTAAATATGATATTTCTAACAAGGAGCAATATATGTTAGAGCGTAACTTTTGATTTCTACTTGACTATTATTATTTCAATTTAT
The DNA here is from genome assembly GCF_001683475.1 of Chenopodium quinoa. Taxonomy (NCBI): domain Eukaryota; kingdom Viridiplantae; phylum Streptophyta; class Magnoliopsida; order Caryophyllales; family Amaranthaceae; genus Chenopodium; species Chenopodium quinoa. The sequence goes on along the minus strand of NW_018745170.1, from coordinate 1,624,413 downwards.
TTTGATAAGTAAATTATACATATGAGCTTATTATACCGTGCAATTGCACGGGTACTATACTAGTATAATTACTATAAAAAAAAATTCTCTTTTTGTATGCTATTATAAGTTGATATTAATTTCCTTAAATTATTTTATTGTAGTACTAGTTTAAGTCCCATACAACGCACGTTTTTTACTTAACCTAATTATGAATTAAAATGTTAATTTAACGTTTTTTTTTTTTAAAAAAAAAAAACCAATCAATATTGTTTTATTGAAAAATACTTGAATTTCTTTTCAAAAAAAAAATGAGCCTTATATCTATTAATATCAAAAGTTATTAATAATTAAAAATTTAAAAAAAAACGCAAATTTAATGATTATAGGGTATATATGAATTAAATTTTATGTTAATTATAACCCTGCAATGTACCTTTTTTTTTTTGGAGAAGAATCCGTGCTATGAACTTATAAATCTCATATGTCCCTATTTTGTTGGCATGTTTTGATTGACAAATGTTTTATACAAATTTAATTGACTTATTTTTTGTGATAATTAATTAACAAGGTTTTTTATTTCTATTTTATATTAATAGTTTTTCAATCGTAGTGTTATTATTATAAATAAATCAACATATATGCTCCTTTCATTCCTAAAAGTTCGACTCATTTTGCAATTGCGCGGGTTCTAATTAACATCTTTGACTATGAATAACTCCGGTTGTATATAAGTGAGTCAAAAAAGATCTCACATGCTAATTTATTTCTATTGTATAGCTCATAAAATATGGTCAAAGTTATTTTATTTTGACCACATGAATAATAAGTGAGTCGAACTTTCAGAAACGGAGATAGTATAATAAAACCTAAAGTGTCAATCTTGATTAGAGCTAAAAAAACCTTCAAAAAAAAATAAACAATGTAGAATGATACGAGTACAGTAGTAGTACATTATTCTAATATATTATCTTATACGTAGTATATGTACATGTTTGTTTATATAAAAATTACCTACTATACAATATATGAAAGATATGTTAAAATATTTTCATTAAATGCATATGGAATATATATTGTATGTGGTTGCCAAATTGAAAGTTAAATATTATAAGATTTATATAAATTAATATTTATTAAGATTTGTAAAAAAAAAAAAAAAAAAAAAAAAAAGTGAAAGTGGTGGGAGAACTTTTAATCAGAACATGACAAGTGTCGTATCAGATTCGCTTTTAGTATTATGTTATTGATTTCATAATTGGACAAGCAATGCAACCAAATTATACGTGCAACAAAAGTATAAACAAAAAAAAGGCTGCAATCAATAATAGTGAATTATAAATATAAGTATATAACAATCTAGCTAATTATTGAGTAAAACAAACAAATTAAAATTAAATATATAGAAAAACAAAGGAAACTAATTGATTACTACCTCCGTTTCTTTAAGCACCAAAAAGTCAGGTAACATAAAAGAACTTTAAGAAATAGAGGAGGTACATACGTACGTAAATTAGACTTAAATTAAAACTCCATGTGATGAACGAGGCTAACAGCATTAGTAGCAAGTTCGTTAAGTGGTTGCAAAATCTCTTCAACTCTTTTAACCACAACCATCCCACCCTTGGATTTTTGAAGATGATTCGCGCAATCATGAATAGCATTAAGCACAGATTTTACGTTGGTCTCCATGTTTAGCCTCTTCGACTCTTTAACATCCTTAGAGCCACCACCCAAGTGATTAGTTTCCTCCAATGCACTGTACAACCCAATGACTGAATCAGCAATATCAGTATGACAGTTTTCGAGGGACTCGACTTCGTGAGTCCATCTTCGGGGTAGTAGATCAGCGTAGTGTTGAATATTGTTTGATGCGGATTGAACCTCAGTTACGGTGGCCATGATGGCGAGACGTGTGGCCTTTTTGGTGTTGCCGTTGAAGCGGTCAGTGTTGGGAAGGAGAGTGTTTAAGCAACGGGTTGTGTAAGTTGTTTCGTTGCAGGTTTTTCGGATGAAGGATGTAGCAGGAGAGTCTGTTGCTGCGCACAAGGTTGAAGAAATTGAGAGAATGAAAGATGTTGCTAAGAGAACAAGAAGAAAACGAGCCATTGTTTTTCTTTTGGTTTTGGTTTTGGTTTTGGTTTTGTTTGGTTGATGGAATAAATATAGGTTGTACGAACCCATATGTAGTGTTTGATGGGTGTTTGACTTCAGGTCGAATTCGTATTGGGATAGAAAATGGTTCTGTTTTTTTTTTTTTTTTTTTCGATATGATAAAATATAATGAATATTAGTAGATTCTGTTTACGATGGGATTACCTGATGCAGATAATATTTTGAGTTGATTAAAAGATAGTTGTGATGGGAGTGAATGTTTCCTAGTAGAAGAAGGAATTGAAACATGCTAAAATTTATACTTACAGAACAGAGTTTTGTTTACTTTTGATTTAAGGGAAGATGTTAAGTGGGCTTAAACCTCTCAATTCTATGGGCAATTCCCAATTGTTAAATTTCAGTTATTATTAGCTGATTATGGTAGATTAGAACTTCAAGCTTGTATTTTTTATAGAAGTTAGTTGGTTGACGGTTGTCTGCTAATATGTTCATGAATATTAGGTCTACATATTCTAATTTCCTCATTGCAAGCTTACCAAAAAAAAAAAAAAAAAAAAAAAAAAAAAAAAAAAAAAAAAAAAAACCCTTTTTACCAAATAAAATTTGTATTGGACTTGAATAAACACTCACGACAAGAAATATGTTTCTTTAGGTTTCATGAAGATATTAACACTTTGCATTTCATAATATTGTTCACTTTATTCTAGTTTTGCCAAATGATATTTTATAGATCGACTCTCATTTAACCCACCACAACTTATCCACTTCCAATATTTAAATTGGCCACTTATACATTTGTTACATCATCCTTACACTTGCATTGTAATAACTGGGTGAATAGTGTTTACTTGTAACTCATTTCCCCAATTGTAACCCTACCCTTGCACTCTTTCTTGTTGGCTTAATTGTTGTGCAAATAGTAAATGTTACCTTACATCCTAACATTCATGATGCCTCATCTCATTGTCTCGTACTCTCGTGCCTAAATTAGGTATATGAAACAAAATGAAGTGTTGAAGTAACATAGATTCCAATGAAGTGGTTTAATCAGACAAGGTTTTCTAAGCGAAGAACAATAAGGTTTTTGTTAGAACCTAAATTTAGAATCCTACAACTTATTAAGTATCTCTTTTATGCAATTACCCATATGAGAGATGAATAACCAAATAATCAAGAAAGGAGATAATACGTAAGAAGTTGTTGCTAATATTATTTCAAAGATGGACGACGGCGGACTTTTAAATAGCCAAACATCCCTGCACCTGGTGATGAACCTTCAAATAAAAATGGCATATATCCAGTTGCTTTTTTGTATCTCTGCTGAATCTGCAACACAAACAAGTTGACGTTCAATTAGAACAGCTACAGAAAGTCAAAATATAGGGAAGAACTTGTTTTCTAAGTTGCCTGGTTTGTACAGGGGTATAAGGCTTATCCCTACTCTGAATCTGTCACAAGCTAATTCTTACTATATGGTGTAGGAAAAAGAGATTTAAGTTCAAAGCAAAGAAATTCAGTACATAAAAAATGGATAACAAAAAAGAGGTATGGGATATGGCTTGGGGGCGGGGAGATGGAGCGATTACATCCTAGTCATTTTCAGTTACCTCGAGTATTTCTTGGCTACTCCTCATGGAGTTCCTTCCGATTACACATACGGTTCCTCCAGAGCCACCACCGGTTATTTTTGCCCCATAGAGTGCTGGATCCTCTAATCCAGATGATCTGCTATGCTGCATTTGCTGCACCAATTCTACAATCCTATCCGTACCATCCGAGCCCAAACCACAGGCATTGTAGCTGTAGTGACACTGCAAATGAGTTTGTGGTCAGATATAGGCAGAACTCATGTATAATCAAGTAAAGATTTGTTTTTCACATTGTTATTTTTGAGTGTTTCCTAAACAGAGTTCTAACAAATTTGTTTCCCAACTCTAGTAGAAAACTAGAACTAATCTGGATGTCAATCATTATGAATGCGGATAGTATACTCAATATGAGAGAGCCTCGTAAATTAGTGAGAGTACTCATAATTGTCAGGGCAACTTTGAGAGTTCTGGAAACAAGTGCTATTTGTACCTTTTGTTGCTTATGATGATAGTATAAGTCGGTATATTACTCCTAGTATGCATTTTACGTTGCCAAACCTGTGTTTCCCCAACTTCCTAACAATTACTTGCTACAAAAAAAGGTTATAATAACTACTAGTGACTATTACCTGATAAATCAGCTCCCCCAAAGCAGTTAACTGGTCGTCAGAGGGTGCGGATGTCAAGAGTGCCTTGAATGCCTAATGTTAAGGAGTGGAAGAAGAGTTTAACTTCAGCATGAAACAAGAAGATGAAAAAACAGTACAAGGAAAATATGACATACATGATACAGCTTATTTAAGCAATCCAACAAAAACTTTAATAGCATATTAAAATAATTAAGGGATTTGAGGCAACATTGCCTCTTGGGGACTGAGCAATGGCGGATTCAATATGGGTTAGAAAAATCTTTAGTCTTAAAAAACATAAATAACAACAAATTGCGCAGTTAGTTTATTCTTAATAATGGCAATGGTTCAGTGGTTTCAGACTCACGTGCAAGACTTGCACATTACAGTTGGGCGCGGGATCAAACCCTCGCTGTTACTTTTTAGCTCCGTTTAATTTTATATTACTCCATAGTACAAAAATTCTACTACCTCCGTTAATTTTTATTTTAACTTGATTGACTATTTTTGACAAACTTTTTTAATTTTTTTTTTCCAGGGAAAAACCAATTTATTTAGATGTTTTGTACCTCATTTTGTAAAATCCCGAATTTGTCACTACCCAATTCCATTCTTAGTTTTTTTTTTTTTTTTCAAATGAACCTATTCATTATAATCTTTTACTTAACAATTGTATTTACATTTATTTTTTTGTGAAGCAATTGCATTTAATCAAATATTGTAGATTCAAATTTGCATGAATGACACCACCAAATTATGGTTGTAATTGGAATTAAGACAAATGTATTTGATATCAATTAACAATAGTATCTTATGTTCAAAAACTCTGAACCCATAAGCATAAAATCCCAGGTTTGACACTGGATTGGAGCTGAATAAACCAAGATCTTGACAACAATTCTAGAGCTATATCTCTATGTACAAACTTAACAGTGACACACATAAAAACATTTTGGAAATAATATAATCAAAACATATTTTTTCTACACTACTAACGTCTTTAATCTTACGAACTACGATGTACTTTCTAATTAGATCTTTTGAATACATAGCAGTAATATCCTACTCAATTTATCCACCTACACATCAAGGCTTTTAGCTAATTCAATTATCCTTATTACAAGAAATTATTACTTTATTCCTAAATAAATAAAACCAGATTAGACAAAACAAGCCAGATCTTATATTGTTTAAATATTGCCAAACATTTTAATTTTTGTATTGATAGAAATTATGAAAATTAGACTCTTGAATAATACACATTAAGGCGAATGTAACAAGAATTCACTTGATAAATATACATTAGTGTACAAATAATGTAAAAATTAGTCAAACCGGGAGAATGGATCAAACTAGACCACACTAGCCTCTAAAAAAACTCATACAAAAAACACCTTACTTTACTCGAAGAGAACATAGCCTATGCGCAATTATTTGCAGTTGCAAAGAACAAACATAAGGAGGAAAATCATTGATCACTTCATCCAAGGACTGTTCAAAGGAAAGAAAAGGCCTCACCGAGCAAAAGGCAATATAAATGTTAAATACAAACCTTCACTCGGAAATTTTCATATATAGGGTGCCTTGCAGCAGCTCTAACAGCGTAGGAGCTCTTTGAATCAATTACAGTAACAGGATCATTGTGGTTTCCATGTCTTTCAAGAAAGGTTTCCCCATCTATACTCTCAGGGAGGACATTAGCATAAGCAGCTTCATATCTGTAAAAAATAAAGATGATCAATTAAGCTGGATTTTCAATCAACACAGTGGTATATTTTTGGTCTTATGGGATGCAATAAGAGACATGCTAGAGGTGAACAGTACAGAAAAAATACAATAACTCTCTCCAACTCGTGCATATTGTTATTTGAAAAGACATCAAATGACTCTGAGCATAGAACACACTAGAATTGGCAACTAGAAGTAGAATGAGTGAACAAATACGATGAAAAGAAGCTAATGCTAGTGTTTATGACCTAAATGTTTAATCAACTCTTAATAGCTTCTTTTAATAAGTCGAGAAAGTGTAGCACTACAAAAGCATATATCACCCAAGATGTTCCAAGAGCTGAGGGAGGCGCATAAATGAATGCATACACGTGCGTATGTGCATATTTTGAAATTTGTAGGTCAAGTGAAAGCAAGCATGCATATGGAGAAAATGTTGGTGCATATCAAAGAACCTACAATTGCCATAATATATTCTATTTCTAACAAACATGTGGCAGGAACACAAGAAGACCTACCTATGAGGCGTTAGATTGCATAGATACTCCAAATTAGCTTCAGTTCCAATTAATTCAGAGCCATTAGTATCATCACTGGAGTTTGCCACATCATTGATTGATTGTGAATGAGATAATGTATCAGATGCTGAAGACTTTATCATCTCCCGCCCCATGAATGCACCTACTCTCACTGATCCATAATCTGCACCTCCAACGCTGTAAGGCAGACAGGTGTTTAAATAATGATCTTTATTATGCTTCAGAGTAATATGGAAATACGAACTATATACTGGAGTGTTCATTCTTACGAAGGTACAAATAGTATTTTTCGCAAGGTGAAAAATGCATTTCACACAAACTCTCAGCCTTTTGGACTCTTTCAATTTTAGTTCTAAAATGAATGCTTTACAAATTACATTTATTCTTGATAGTCGATACCAAAGAAAAAGATATAGGACGTAGATCTTTCATCATAGAAATAAGACCAAAAGAATGCAAAAAGATAATTAGTCGATAACTTTTCTCAAGCCTCTTCAGCAAATATGATGTTATAATAAGAGGAAATGGTAATCCATCCACCTGAATGCACTTCTGCACATGCTTCACAATCATAACAAAGCAATACAAAACATGTTTCCTAATTGCTTTTTATTTGATAAGGTAAGACATCGGATAGAAATGTTCATGTGATACTTGAGATTTGAAGGACCCATTGGCACACACAATAAAAACAGCAGGTACATTCCAATGCAGAATTGACCTTTATAGTGCTTGCCAAATATTAAGAATATCCAAAATTTTATCACTCAGAAAAGTATACTTTACACCTTCCTATATCTGAATCTCAATTAGTTCATAAATCAGAAGCAAAAAAATTTGAGATATGAAGGACCAAAAGAAACAAAATGAACCCAAACAGTGTGTATTTAATTTAGCTAGGAATCAGGACATCCTACTAAAACATTAGTCAGTTGTATCCATTTCATTCCTCTTTCAAGGTTAGCTTCACCATCTCATAAACATTCAAAGTGGCATCTTTGTTTAGCTCTAGTATTCCAATTCAACTAAAAAAGCACAAGAGTGTATCCAAGGCTAATATAAGGAGTCCTTACCTGTGTCGTATTCCTGAATCAATACCCCAGAAACGTATATGGTTTGGGATTTCCACCAATCCTAAGACCTCAGCAGGCTGCACAGTTGAAAGTAGCAGAGTCATACCAACATGTCAGAAGAATGTAAATTGAACTATTTAAGCCGCAACTTGAGCATAAGTTACCTGGCAAACCATTGCTAGAAGTTTATTTGCTTCACCACATGCCGAAGCCATCTGATCCATCACACCACATGGGGCTCCAACAACACGATTCTCAACCTAAACTAGATCAGAAGCGGCTATCAGAATAAGGTAGCATTAGGAATCCAAGATATATTTACTACAGGAGAGCTCAAGGCATTCAAAGCTTAAATGTAGCAGAACCTTTTGGCAGAGCAATGCAAGGTCTCTTGGAGATATATCTAACCCTGCAATTTTCACAAGTGAAACAGAAGTAATCTTCAGTAGTATTTCTAAAATACAAAAACCAAAGAAAACAGATGGTAACAGATACTCTGTATTTGGCAATATTGCACAAATACAACAAAACCAAAGCCTTGATCCCAAAAGGATGGTTGACTTTTGGAGTTCAGCTGTGTATGATAAAGATTATTTATGATTATGGGCAAGAAATATTGTCAGTTAAAAATACTATAATGCTAAGAAAAGGTGAAACGGTGAAACCTACCACATCCATATACAGGTTATAATCCTAGTACAGATTGAGAGAGCATCAGTGGAGCATACCATTATTCCATAATCCATATCAAACACATTAATAAGTGCTTTGTCTATCTCATAGCAATGTTTAGAGTTTCAGCAAGTACAAGAAATGGTAATATCAGCATAAAACGTACTTTCAAATACTAATTTACAGCTGAAGCTTGTGGAAAGCTAAAAAGTTACAGACTTGCAAATGAAACAAAGCAAACATATTGGGACAACCCAAAAAGGAATTTTTTTCAAGCACCAAGGGGTAATATGAAAAACACAAACACGCCACAAAAGCGCCACATAGTTCCATATAGTAAGGAACAATTCAAACCAACATGAGTTCAGCGTAAATTGGAATCTATTTTAAATACCAATGTTTAACTATAAGTACAAATACTAGTAAGCAAGTAATTCATTACCATGAGCAGCTGCAACAGCTGACATGCTAGCAACCTCCACAGAAGCAGATGATGAAACACCTTTACCTTCGGGAACAGCAGAAGAAACCTGTAAGTTTACTCCAAATATAAGTCCAATTAGATTTTTCGCACATGAAATAAATTCAAACCAAGCAAGAGTAATAAAAGCAACGACGCCCTAAATTCATGATACAAATATATGGGAGAGCCAATCCCGAAAGCTAGCTCAAATATAAGGACAGGAGAGTTCATAAACCTATATAGGCTCCACACAAATCCCCACATATGACAGCTTAATATGGATTGTTAAATACCACACAACAACCCAATTGCCTTAACACAATAACATGACAGGCTTTGTGTTGGGATTTTCCTAGCCCATGTTCCCATGACAATGTGGGGGTGATGGATGACTAAATTACCATTGGTTCGGGTTTATGTGATTACACAACCTAAAGCTAATTTTAAGGGGAAGGAGAGCCCATTAACCAGTAAAAGCCCCACATTATCCCCCCATAAACGATGTGAAACTCAAGTACAATACCTTGTAATAAATCATAGTAATTCATGTGACTCCTCCCGAAGCAAGGTCTCCTAGGGTCAGAAGGACTCAAGTCCTATACTCGGTCATTCATACTTGTCAAAATAAAAGGAGGAAAGGGTAAAAACAATACTGGTTTGGTCAAAATTATAAATTATAGAACTCGGAAAGTTGTTAAATTAATTTATAGAAGATTTTGTACACCAATTAGGATCTTAATTATAAGACACAATTTTTATTCATTGATCCGTGACTATTGAAAGCTTCATGCTTGTGGCCTTGTGGGCTTGAAGATTCTGCATCCCTATCTTCATGGACATAACTTCTATTGGTCCCAACACGTGTTGGCCAGCTATGTCAATTTGTAAATTGTAATGAATTCGGAAAAGAGACAGTGTGATTGTTCATGGTCAAAAAAAGGCCCTAGTTGAAATAAAAAATTCCCTACGACCAAAAAAAAAAGAGGTTTTACCCAATTGATTTTGGTCAAAAGAACGTCATTCTACAACATCGATGCAACGTTTTATTATCAATTATAATATCTATATAAGATTATAGGGAATGGTACACTGAAGCTATTAGTATAATGGTCAAAACAAGCCCCACTTGAAAAGAAATCTCAGGACCAGTAGCCATCAAGCAACCAATTTCTTGTTGCTGTTTAGAAAGTGAGTTACATAGCCAATATAGGCATTTCTAACTTACCAATCTGCTCTCAATGGAAATTCAAATAATTTTCACATACTAAGTGATGGTGAACTGGTATTTCAGATCATAACCTACATACTCATGGTGGTCTTTTTATATTGTATATCCTCCAAAGTCTAAACAGTATTCTCAACTATTTATGATCATAATACACACAGCCAATTCCAGCAAATCAAGTATACAGCAATAAAGTTCAATATGATCACTAAAAGAAGAAAGCTGTACCAGCATACTGATACTATTCTCAAATCGTACGCCCAACTCAGTCATCAAAACCAGAATTGTTCCTGCCACATAGGCTGCCCACCTACATTAAATCATAAATTTTAGCTATTGAATTTAATGAGGGGGGACAAAAATTTGGCAAGTGGACAATTTTAACTGACTTCTGTGAAGGGTCTCGAGAGAAGTACTGCTGTGCCTTCTCATATGAGATTGGCTTGTCTCCTTCCATAAAGTCTGACAAATCCATGTCAAAAGTTGGACCACGATTGCTCAGCTCTGCTCCAAAAGATACCTGTGGTGAAAAAAAAAATAGAGGACATTTAGAATGTCGTCCATCTTTAGGATAACTGTAAAAATTCAGCCTACTGAATTTTTCTAATATACTATCAGAATAAATGAAATCAAATAACCAATCAAGAGTAATAGAACCAGAAATAATGAAATCAAGTTACCAATCAAGAGCTACAGAGATTATTAGCATTTACTTTGAAAAACTTTACCATGTGACATGGTATTAAATCTCAGCTGCACACAGCATCATGGCCGCATGAAAAAAGATTTTGATCTTACTGTGACCGAGATAACAGTCAAAATCATCCGTATTGCCAGTGAAAGTTGCAACCATTTGTGACCACATCCGAGATTTAAAACCATGCCACATGAGTGCATGACTATCTAGGAAACCACACCAAAGAAAGATGCTTGCTACTTACAATCTGAAGGACAGGTGTTGGTCCCTGTCCTTTATCTTGCTGCCGAGCCTGCGCATGCTTCCATAGCTTGTGTTTATTAGGGTGGTTTTTTTGCAATGCAACATGGCATGCTTCTTTTATAGGCATCTGCAAGTAAATATAGAAAAAGAGAGACAAAAAATCAACCAGGCTTCATAAAATAAGACACCATCCCAGCATCTAATTCCCAAAACATATCCAGCGTACTTCCAAGAAAATGATTTCACAACCATATCCAAAATACTAACAAGAGAACAATAACATTTTCAACATAGAGAACTTTAGTAGTAAATACATAATTAATAATTCTGTACATAATATAGCGGTATAGCCCCCCATAGAGCGGCCAAGAAAAATTAGAATGATGTGACATTCAGCATTTCTGCAACTTCGGAACATAAATTAGAATTAAATAACTCCATTAGTAGACACCCAATCACAAAAGATCCTAAACTTTCTCAGGTTCAAGGATCTCTTCCAAAATCCCACATTTGTTTTCAGATGCACACAGAGGATTGAGTGTTCCATGTGTTTAGTATCAAAGGTTTTTTTTTTCCCCCAATTGCTTAGGGCAAAAAAACAAATTCTGCAATATCGATGCAACACTTACTATCTTAAAATAATATGAATACAAGAATATAGGTGATGGTATGCTGTGAGAGACATTTTACCTAAATTTTTTCTAACTGGATTTTTGCTTACAGGAATTGTTAAAGTAGCTTAATGAGCTGGTTGGGTTAAAAGTGAGTAGATCTGTGCTAATCAGTTAAATGTAAAATATATGATAACACAGAATCCTTTTCGTGGCATATTAAAAGGACAAATGTTCAAACAGATAGAGCAAGTGGGAAGAGAATTTGGCATCCTGGTGCTAATCAAAAGCTAAAAAGAACAAATGACAGATTTCAAAACACATTGTCTTAATAAACTTACAATAAGATAGAAACTGCTATCAAAGACTGAAATGAATGACCTGCAAAACAAGGCTTCCTGAATAGTCAGCAATACCTCCCATTACATCCAGCCTTCCAGGTGCTCTAGCCACGAATATTTCTTCCTGTAAGCCAGACAAACAAATTCCCACAAAATAAAAAACTGTTAACTTTTCCTGAATAAGGGAGGAAGAACTTATATCAACAGTTATCTATAAAGCAAAATTCAAATTTTCAGCTTATCTACCAAATAGCAAAATCTTAAATAATTGTAAATTGCCTAGAACACGGCAATACTAAAACTTAATAGGGCAACTGATTGTTTAATTTGCATACTAGAATGAGAATCAATAATTTGCATTCAAAATGAGCAATTATTAGATACCATTCATGCCCAAAAACAATTAGGATTCGCATAAAAATACTTGGCATTCCATAGCTAAACAATGCAACAATATGATTGCAGAAGTGGCTCTTAAGCTAAAAGAAACCAACCTCCCAATTAAAGAATGCTGTTGCAGCTTTGTACTCCCGGGTATGATGCTTCACATCCTTCTCAAAATCTTTAGCAAGATCTGCTAAACTATTCAAGAAACTCTTCGTATCATGAAGATCACGAAGATCACCGTGCAGAATTTCAAAGCTTTCTGTGTATCTAAAAAACAAAACACAGAAAACATAAGTGTAACACATCGATGAAGTCTATATGAATAAACATGTAGTCGTAAATAAAAAATAAAAAATAAAAAAATAGTAGAAGCTCACAAGCTATCAGAATTCTCCAACGCTCCATCAGCACCAAGCTTTGGAGAACCAGAACGACGACCCATTTCATTTTGAGCATTGGCATACCATTCAGGAACACAGAGATCAGGATCTCTACCTGGCATTCTTTGAAGCTGGTAACCAAGAACAATTGCATCGCGTAATCTTCTAGCACCACTCAGCTATATTCACATCCAAAAGTGACACAAAAATCAGAATAAAAGTAGATGACACAGAGTTTTCTGGAAAACTGATTAGCAACTGGAGAGCAGGACAAGCCCTATTGTAGACCCTGCCACCTTTGTGTGTATTGTCTGGTGACAGAGTCTCACAATTTAGTGGCTTCAAGGTACTTCCACTCACTTTATCTGAGACATAGTATTTTCCAACAGCAGCATCTTGCAAAATGCGAGCAGCTACCTGCAATCCAGTAGTTGTGATGTCATGCCTTAAATCAATTTCATAGTGACACAAAAGACACAAGTATCTGTAATTAAGATCATCACAAATAAAGGACCCTTTATTAAACATAAAACAGTTTCCTATTACCATTCTTCAGTAAATTTTCCATCTATTTAGGAAACCTTGAGAAATGGCACTTAAAATAAAATGGATGATGGGATGACCAATACAGATACTCTCTCTGTGCAGATTTAGTTGGACCAGCGCAAGATTTTATGCAGAACAATTGGATTCTTATTTTATAGTGAGCTAGTTGGTATATAATTAGTATGAAGTAGGCCATTGCTTTTTGAGGAATGCGAAAGAGAGTTTTAACGTTCTTTAAGTGGATCCTTTCGAATTATACAAGTGTTGCAAGTAATGTAAGAAGACTTTACAAGGAAAGCAGTGCAACTAAATCCAAGACAGAGGGAGTACTTGAATTTCCTTGGTAATACCTGTTCCAAAATGTCAGTAGAACCGTGCTAATAGTTACGAAATTGCATTCAAGGAACTACATCAATATTGACTAAATGAATTCATAAGGTTTGAAATATATATAAACAAAGCAAGGCAGGAAGATTTTTCATAAGGATGCAATAACCCAGCAAAGCAGGTTTTTAAGGTTGATTCTTGGTTATAACGATGTTGAAGAGGCTGTGCAGAAGTGTTCTCGTTAGTAGATTGGAAGAAGAATTTAGTGTTGGTGTCTTAGAGACTCCGCTGTCTTGAGATGATAAACATGGTAGATGTTGGTGGGTTTTCATCAATGAAAGTTTTACTATTAACGATCAAAATAAAATGTAAAGTTGAGAGTGAGGGGTAGTTCAGTTGGTAAGAGCTTCCCTCCCGGTTTCAGGTGATCCTGTGATCGATTCTCATCCCCGCCTTAGTGGCTCATATGAACCAAAAAAAAAAAAAAAAAAATGTAAATGTAAAGTTTAGTAGAAAAAATCTTCATATTTTCCTCACTGATTTTCTTAAATCCTTGCCCTGTGCAGATGAATTGTATTCTCTATTCTAATAATTTTTTCTCGCATGTGTTAGGAGCTTCCCCATTTTCTGTTTGGTGTAATTCCAATTATTCCGCTGCAGAGGAGGTGTTAGCAATGAAATAAGTTCTGACACCAAGGCTTAAATATTATGGATATCCCATATTCGACAAGATTAGGTGCTTATTTAGTCAATAAGAAAGGCAATGAGATAAGTTTAGGGCCTGCATGCTTCTTGTAGTATAGTTAGCTATCCATAGGGTGTTATTCCCATGGCTTGTTATATTGAAGGCCCATATAGCCCAGTTATCTTTCACTAATAGTCTTTAGTACCTCAAATTAGGAAACAAGCAGATATGGCAGGAAAAACAGCTAACCACTCAAGGTACCTACTTGAACAGAGATATGTAGATCACAAAGGTTTCACAACCACAGGCGGATCTAGTAAGGGTCTAAGGTGGCACATTCCCCAATATTTAAAAATAAAAAATAAAAATAAAAGACCCTAATAAAAAAGATAAAATGTGACTATTGAATTGACAATTAGCTGTGTCCCCACCAACTTATTAATCCTAAATCATTCACAACCACTGCATACACACACATGCACGCAAATGAAAAAATATATTATGGTTATGGTTATACCTCTCCACCATTTACACCACCAGCATAACATGGCTTCAAGCTCATAGCACGATCAATGTAGGGCTTCCAGTGTCCAGTCAGTAAATCTCTCCGTATCATCTCAACTCCACATTGATAGAACTGCATCCCACAATTGGTACAATATAACAGTGTAGAGGAGAATAATTGAAAGGAACTGTACCCTAAGAATGAGTAGGAATTATAAAAACAAGCACCTCTAACAGATGTCTCAAGAAGGGTTCCTCGTTAAAATAATCTCTGCGTACAAAGACAAAGGGTAATTTGTATGCCAAGGCTTCACTTGCTGTCCCATATCCAATTTTTCCTGAAATACAAAAGGATGAAAATTATACTTGAATTCCAAAATAAAATACGAAGTATAAGTTTTTCATATGCTATCAAATTTTGTGCCCACCAAGCATGCAGTCAGAAGCTGCTATTAAATCAGGTGTGTATGCATCTCTTGCTAGCTTTATGAAGCCTGGTGGAAGTTCATCCTTATCAGAGGCTCCACAGACCTATAGTGGGAGTACAAATGACACTGATACAATAGGTAAATAGATAAAATAGAGATAGAAAGACAAAGATCAAAACAAATAACTAAAGAAGTTCCAAATAAGAAAATTTCAGTTTGACTTGAGAAAGAAAAATGCAACATAACATATTTCATACCAGGCATTTCCATCCAGGAGGTAAATGATCTTCCGTCAGTTTCAAGCCTGATGGCTGCCATAAGCAAATAAATGACGATGATAAAGGTAATGGAGCAAAAATAAATTAATAAATATAATACTCAAATAAAAAACTGAAGAGGTAGATATAACAGTGAAAGTTTAGTATTCACTAGAGATGAAGCATGAAAATAAGTTATGCCACAAGAACCCTTTCCAAAATTATCTTATCTGAAATATACATAAAGATAGCAATCTTTTCTTTCATAAAATATACTCTCCGTTCTCTTTTAATCGCAATTTTTTCACTATTCACACACATTCCTTTGACCGTCTTTTGTGATATAGTCATGTAGGATCTTAATAAATTGGTCATGAAATATTGTTTCAAAACATTAGCTTTTGATTACTTTTACTAAAATATAATAACAGATATTATGGTATAAGAAATGAATTAGTGAGAGTGAAATGTCCAATGTTGCAACTAAAAGAGAACAAAGGAAGTATATAGCTGTCTTTTTTAATCCATTTAAACATATTTGAAAAGATTAAGTCAATCAGAAGCTACTACTAAAAATATATTTATGGATAAATCTAGCAGAGAAAACAGAATGTCATATAACTCTTCTATTCACATGGACAGAACATAGAGGAATTTTATAGAATTTGGAAGGGTAAATTAGTATCTCATTAGACAAAAATTAGATGAAATAGAATTAAGAGAATAAAAAGAAGAATGTCTATAGGTGACTCTGTGTTTCAATTATTGCAAATTCCAA
This sequence comes from Chenopodium quinoa, assembly GCF_001683475.1. Lineage (NCBI taxonomy): Eukaryota > Viridiplantae > Streptophyta > Magnoliopsida > Caryophyllales > Amaranthaceae > Chenopodium > Chenopodium quinoa. Next base: position 1,608,217 of record NW_018745170.1, on the reverse strand, counting down.
CTCGTGAAGGCCCTTCTCACCCTTTAACCTATGTAAATCATTTTATCCTATAGGCAAACTCCAACCAGTCACTTAGTTGAGAAGTAGACAAATGCAATAAAAATGTGTAGTGTGTTTTCAGAACAACTTTAGCCAAGAAGGTCAGACAAAGTGGTTGTCAGGAGGATGCTTCTTAAGATAAGATGTCTATGTTTTATTTTGAACAAGACAGAGAGCCCTAAAAAGGGAATTGAACTGCACAGCTCTGACCTTGTGTACACCAAAGACTAACAAGACAGGAAAGCACTGTGAGCATGGGCACATCCCAAAACAAAAAGTAAAAAAACTACAATCAGTTGCCATAAAGATCGTCTCGTCCTCTTGCAACTAATTGACCCACTATCCACATAACAGCAAAAAAGGTAGACTGCCTCAAACTTAGCAACCTTAATGCCTTATAAATTATTATAAAAGACAAGATCTATATGCTTCAGCAAGTACTGGACTACGAAATCTATAAATTTTCCTCTTAAAATTGATAGGGGCCTTAATTAGAATAGTCATTGCTAGACTTCGTATGTCCACGTAAATTTTGTCACACATTATTTCTTGAAAAAGAAAATTTATTGAACTGATATAATCATGGGGATAGAGAAAACAAATAGCCCCAAACAGCCATATGAAGCTAACCATCATAGGAATGTGGCTGAAAGAAGGTCACATAATGTTATTTTGCTCTCTGATAAACTCCTGATAAAGACCAAAAAAGTAATCACATAATTATAGTCTCTGGTAGCTGCGATGGAATTGCAAGCTTACTTAAACTTGTTTTCTTTTGTTATCAGATGATATCATGTCTTCATTATCATTGTATATTCACTTCTAATAAACTAATCTAAAAGATATAGGTAACTCATTAAAAGTCACATGAGCCTCAATAATTTTCTAACTCACCTGCCCACCAAAATTTAGGATCAGCAACTTCACATCATCCTCAATTCCAAGCTCTTTTCTCACCTACACAAAAGAGAATGCAGCTGCATTAATACAAGTAAATAGCATTTGAAATTAGAGAGATATGATGGAATCACAAACAGACCTCCTTGCGAGATCTGTGTAACCTCCTAACAACCAGAGGTACATCGATAACATCACGAAAAGCAGGCACTGCCAAAACAGAAATAATGTTACCATTTCAATATTTAAGAGAAAAATTTGAATCATATATATGATTGTACATGAGTCGTGATATACTTGGACAATATCCTGGAAGACGAATCAGGAACTCTGAATGAGAATAGTCCTCTGCGATCTGCATGATTTTAGGATCTTAAGTTAGGCCGACTCAGTGAGAAAGCCAGGTTATTAGCAACATTCATCAAGATAATAAGGATACAAAGTATAGGGTTGAATGGCTTCATTTAAAGAAGCACGCCTTGCATGCAAGGCGAATCCAGGCAACAGAATAAATGCGTAAGAGGACCTGGGTTACAGTGACCAACAAGAAACACAAGTCTCCAGCTTCTCTAGGGAGCCATTGTACCTTGCCAGTCAGGGTTTCAGTAGATAAAAAAAAATTGACAAGCTAGCTAGATTCTAGGAACTTTTCAGCTAGCTTATAAGCGTTTAAAGCTGCATACCAAACATAGCCAATAGTTTCTCCATGTATTGTAACAATAAGGTAATGAGATGTAGTCGTGTACTACTCAGCCATATTTAAATATTACAACCTAGGCATCAGCTTCAACTCAAGCAACAAGTCATTGAGAATACAGAGCACAAGCATCATTTTGGCATAATTTTATCACATAGGAACTTATCTAATCAATTTTGGTTTCAAGCATGAAGAATAAATGTAGAATAATCGACAAAGGGGTTGAATTAATTTCTATTCTTCCCACTGACGGACTTCATACAGGGACATAATATACTGTAGAAGATCATGTGAAATAGCCAAATACACAACTGTTTAATAGGAAGTGAATTAAAATAATATAATTTCTTGTCTTCCTATCATTTCCATAAAATTAAAAGTGTATGGAGCATTTATTATATTTTCCAACTGGATTTTGATCTCGTGTTATTCCTTATACTTGTGACAATGTTCACACAGAGGAATTTTGTTAGATGAAGAGCCGTTTATTCCAAGAAAGATTGAATGTCGTGAAAAGAATAATAATAACATCTAATTAGAACAGGAGGTCCTCTCAAAAAACTAATGGAACATTTAAGTATGTCAATGATGGCAAAGAATAATTAGAGCAAAACCAAGCTATAAGATAATAGCAATTGTGCAAAGGGTGATAATCAAGAATTTCAATATACCTGCCAAACTATGGAACGGTGATGATGTCCAGCAGCCAAAACATAATCTGCATATATAAAATCCCAACTGCAAAAAGAAACATGTTAGAAAAAAAAAAAAAATAGATAAAATAATAATTATTCAGCAAAATTTGGCATCAAATTATGTGCATAAGAAATACTTTTTGAACAAAAAAGATCTCCAAAACATTTCAAATACCATGCCTAAGGAAGTTTACAGTTGTATAAGGCAACTGACAACTACAGCATTTAAACACAGAATCAAATAATGCTGAATACAACATCTTAATTTATAAATAATAAAAATAAAAATAAAAATAAAAATAAAAAAATAAAAAATAAAACATTAATCAAGCACATAGTAAGAGAGAAACATGACATCTACAAAAAGTAGAATTGCTAATTAGAAGATATCCAAGCACCAGTTTACTCACTCAAACAAATTAAATCGCAAGTAATTTTGATCATCTCAGCTAATACAGGTCCATGAATGTAAGCAATGATATATTAACACTGAAAAGAAACCCAACCAACATTATAGTAGAGCACTATAAGGACCTCTGTACCTAAAATTGGTGACACAGACGCAACGAATTCCAGCATCTGCAGCAGCACGACATGCGACTGGAACAACATCTGAAACCTGATCAACGACAAAGTAGTTATATGCCATTATATATTACAATTGTGACAGAAAATTATGCAAAGGAAAACCTTTCCCTTCGTTAATATAGCAATTAGAAAAGAGCAGGTAACAAAGGTCTTTGGAGACCCAATAGATCATAGAGGAGCAAAGAATTTTTACCACTAAATCTGCCTTGATTGAATTCAGCCACTCAACTTCAGTCTTTAATATGGAATTCCGGGGAACAACAGCTGTCTCATGATACTAAAAAGTAAACCAAGCAGAAACATGATTAGTATTCCACTGTTCATGTCCATTAGCAAAGAAAAATCAAATGCACTAGTAAAAGAAAGTATTAATAATATCCTATGAACAGTATAACTTCAACAGCCCATGTAGACATTAATAGATGGAGGTAATTACTACGAGTTTAAAGGTGATTGTGCAAGGAAAGTCTTACGACAATGTTCGTGATGATGTTTCTCCGTAACTATACAAATGTTTTTCTACGACAAAAATTCAACTACCATTCAATTTCAATTCTAGATGTGGTATTGACTGGTAATGGAAATTAAGAGCAAGAACATGCACTTGGGGCCAGGGGGATTCCTTAGGATAGATTTGCAGCAACATAGACATAGGCATGAGCCTTTTTTTGCAAAGATACATAAGATTCTATAATAACTTATGTTATTTATTAAACCATATCACCTACCAAATGGATAGCAGAAAAAACTCCATACAAACTTATTATTCTCCCCCCTGAAGAGTACACAATACAGTTTCCTAGCTGGCACTATATTGTATTGGGAGTTTATTCATTCTGCTTTTCTGTTAGTCAAACAATTACTGCCAAGTCTCAGATGTTCTCTAAGCAATCACATAATTCACAAGTTTGCATGCTACCTTTTCCAGAGAGGCTAGACGATCAACTGTCAAGGCATCTGCCTGAACAGCTCCGCAGTCCAAGAGCACCTGTAAATCAAAATAGATCTCTATAAATAAAAAATGAAAATCTAGAGTGTAAAAGTTAAACAGCTAAAATTAACATAGGTATATCTCTTAAGAGTATTAAGATTGTCCTCTTGTCTAGTGTATACTGATGTTATCTATAGAAAACAAGCTAGATCCAGCAGCAAACAGGAGAGTAGGTGTTTCTGGAATGCTCCAAAAATGTACCATGCTCCCCTGCTCCTTGTATTCTGCAGAACTTTGAACACACCCTTGTAGGAAAACGCATCAGCTTGGTCTCAGTCAAGCCTGATAATGCTCCCTCCATTCCTGAATACTCGCAACAGTTTGACTTTGATACTATTCATATATTAACTTGACTAAATTTTTACTTATATATAAAAATCAATTGTTATCGATCCTTAGTGTGTAATATGTTGTTGAATTAGCCTCGGTATATATTTTCAAACAATATATTACTATAATTTTTATTTACATATAATTGTATGTATTAAAAGCCAAACTTGTGCATTAACCCGTGTGGCCATGTGCTAGTCAAACTATTGCGAGTATTTAAGAACAGATGGAGTATATCAATGCTTTGACTCACTTCTACACTTAAACTCTGTTTAGATATTAGGAAATGAAAGGGTGGAGGACAATTTCTCTTGTTTGGGTAAAGGATTGGGAGAAAGAAGGGGAAGGACAGGAAGGAATCCATCTTTCCTCTCTTTAATAAGCATAATCCCTCCAAAATTGGAAAAAGAATTGGAGGGAAAATAGAGCTCACCTTTCCCCTTCCTTTACCTTCTTCCCCTTGCTCCTCTTTCCCTCCCCCTTCCTTTCTTTCCTTCTTGCTATCCAAACAAAGTGTAAACTCTAGTAATATGGCTACCTACACATGCTATGTGCTAGCTTACGCAAATTTCCTTTTTTCATTAAGCTAACAACCAAGACAAACATAGTTAATAAATAAATTGTCCTTTTGACAAGCATAAAATATGTATACGAATTTCAATACTCCCTCCCTTCTAAAGTAATTGTTAAATTACCATACAGTTAATTTAAATCTTGTTTTGCAAAGAGGTGATTGATGAGATTATACCCTTTAGGATAACTAGATGGATTGACCACGAAATCATCTATTTTTAGTGTTTGGAAAATGGATGATTTTAAAAAACTAATTGGAGTTCTATAAGTTGATATAAAAAGGCTACTCAACCCAGCTTTTTGTTAGAGTTGTTTGAAGCTTTGAGCAATTCTTGCAATAAATTATATTGGTATTTCCAAACAAGGGAGGATGGATCCCTTCTTTTCTCTTCTCAATCCAATTTTCTTATTGTCCTAGCCTGCTATGAAATATTGAATATCTTAATTGAATCTACCTAGAAATGATAATGATTTGTTCCTTTTAGTTATAGAATAAGTTCAAGCAACCAAGAGTTGCACAAACTGTTATGACAGGTTGAAAACTTGTAGCAACTTCTGTGCCTACACGAATACTTGAAATGATTTCTAGTAAACTATACAGCCACTACTTTAACCAAGAAAAGGAAAATCAACGTAGGATATATATACTTTACGAATGTGAAGACGAGGTGACTGGATTTCTGTAGTGTAAACGAAGTCAGGTGCTGCCGAAACTAAGTGCACGTCATGCCCGGCAAGAATCAAATGTCTAGCAACCTGCAGAAAAAAATTTAAACATAGAATAAAGAAAAGATTCAGAAAGTATAATATACAAGTAACAATTTTTACTAACAGATAATTAGAGAAATTGGCTAAAGTCGTATCTTAGCATGCGTATTTGGTCAAACTGCAACATTAACAAAGCAAAAGTGTACAATACTCCTACTACAATACAATTCAATACAACCCATCAATACATCACTTTATCCCATCAAAAACATCACTTTATCCCAACAAAAAACAAACCACTTTATCCCAACAAATTCAATTTTATAATTATAACCCATATTTTTAAAATTCTACTTAACTTATTAGATTATGTAAAAATGACAAAAATACGGAGTATATTCTCTATCACACCCTTAGTCCCTTACAGTCGTAGCAGGAGGAGGCCTCACGCAACATGATCATGATCATATTGATCAATAATGAACAAAACCAAATCAAACCCAGAACAATGTAGCACAAAATCAACCAAAAAAAAATGAAAGAGAAAAATAAAATCACCTCAACAACACGAGTGGCATGCCCAAATCCATGACCAGTAACATAATAAGCAAACACAAGATGCTTTGGCGGAGCTGATACATCTTCTCCTTCATTCTCAATCCTCATTTTCTCTCTCCTATTCAATCAATTCTTCAATTTCATACAAATTTTTGCAGATTTGAAAAAAATATTTGAATTCGGAAAATCAATCAATTAATGAAACAACATATATCCTACGAAAAATTAGGGATTTTTTAAATAAATAATTGAAATCAATCGAAAATCGTTTTCTGAAACAGAATTGGGCGAAATTTGTTGGAATTAAAAATGGAGGTAACACGTGATTTGTTGGATTTAAAGGTAAAATTTTTGGAATTTAGTTGGAGTAAGATTAACACTGTTTTTTTTTTTTTTTGTTACACTTTATCTTATCACTCCAATATTTTGGGTATATCTCAAGAAAAACCGTAAATTAAGGACTAATAATTTTTATGAGTCAATTACACGTCATTTTAAATATGGATAAATAACGGATTACTTGGGAAGTTGGATAAAAAAATAAAATTTGTTTCTTCAAAAAAAAAAAAAAAAAAATTACGGAGTTAAAAATATTGTTGCATGTTAATTATCATGAATGTGACCTGAGATATGATTTGTATATGAAGTAATGTATATCTAGTTATCCATATTAATTGCTTTAATGATGTAACAATAATGCTCTATCTTAATTTGATATAGATGACAAGGATAGTCAGCTAGTCATACTTCTACTCTTATTAATTATTGCATTTTCTTTGTGTACATTTGCTTAGTGGATAAAGTACGCAATATACAAGTCCCTTATTCAATTGTCCATTTTTTCATTTTAGGTTGATTATAAATATTACTCGATCTTGCAAATGTTTAAGTCGTGTTTCTTTCACTTTAAAAACTAAATAAGTTGTAGGCTAATAAGTTTAGATAAGATTAGATAATTCAATTAGGTTCAATAAAATTCAATAAGTTCTAAGCTCCCGTAAAAAAAAATGTTTTTAGTTGATTTATTAAGTTCAAATCAGATTTTTAAAACTTCAATATGTTTTAATAAGTCTTATATAAATATATCTAATACTTTTTTTAATAATAAAGTATTAAATACTATATATTTAATTAATTGTACCAGTTAATTTAATGGTACGGCATTAATTTTTTAGGCAAAATAACATTCAGTGACTCAAACTTAAATGTTAAAGTGTACTACATTTACAGACACAACATTGCCTATATAATTAAATTGACACCAAATGTTCACTAAAGACCATAATTGACATTTTGGTGACTAGAGTACATTCTAGTCGCTAAAATGTTTTATACGGAGTATAATTTAAGAGACGTTTAACGAGAAGCCTCCAAAATCTCAATGTTAAACTCTCATTCTCTTCCGCCAAAATATAAAATCCCTCTAACAAATTATCTAATCTAAATTTAAATTTCAAAAAAAATAATAATATAAAAAATCTGGCTAAATAAATGCTTTTAGGCGTGTAGCAGTTATGATTTGCTAAAAAAATACATATCATCAACCTAGAGGGATATACTACATTTTCATGCCTCATACTCTTATCCTTTCTCATACTCTCTCATATCTCAATAATGGGTAACGCACAACAGCACAAGTGCAATAAGAATCTTAATGTGTAGTCCGTATTATTTAATTCTTAGGAATTTTTATAGGTTGGTCGTTGTAGTTTAGGATTTTTTTTTTTTTTTTCTTTTTTTGACAGTTGTTGATTACTTGATTAGGATGAGAGCAATGAATTGTGGATCTGTGGCAATGTGAGTCTTTTTTTCTCATCCTAATATAGAGTCACATGTGATTCTGTGAATGATACATAATTTTGGGAATGCTTTAAAAAAAACAGTTAATTTTGGGAATAGTTTGTTAACCGGGTAATATTACTAATCTCTTTATTTATTATTTTATTTTTTTTAAAGAACTACTAATCTCTTTATTAATGGCGGTTGTCACAGTTTTACGGTACCGTTTGACTTTTGAGAGAGATTGTTATCTACATCCGGGTGCACCGTGTACCAATGAGTATTTTGTTCTTATTTTAATGATTGTTTTTTCACTTAATCATCAAATAAAGAGCAAAAACTAACCTTGGGTTAGTTGGGTGTATGGTGCACCTTGGTTTATTTAACAAATTCTAGACTTTTGATTGAAATGGTTGGGCTTTTTTAAAAAAAATAAAAATAAAAATTATTTGCAGGTTTACATTCATGGGATGATGAATTTGCAGTTTGTAATGTTCTTAGTTGGAAGTTGGGAAGAAGTATTGGCGCATAGGGCTCATGTGCCAATGAAACAAATAGGATAGCATTTTTGTAAATAATGGGAACATGAGAAAAAGCGGTGATAGAAAATTTGATGGCAAAAAGTATCATTACATGCATAATGGTACATTAAATGTACCACTGTACCATTATAAGAGAGAAAAAATAATATAAACCCCAAAATGTCATCTATTGTGCATGTGAAACACATAGGCCCTATACGCCTAGATGCACTCAAAAGTCGGTTGTTTTTGAAGAAAAAAAGTAAGGCGAAAATTATCAGTACGTCATTTGCATTCACCTATTGTACTTATTGGTTTACATCTTTCTTTTTTTTTTCAGGATTTATATTGTACAATAAGATAATCCAATTCATTTCAATTAATGAATATTATTGCTTTGATTTGTTTCATTATTACTGTATTATACAACGTCATATTGATTCGTGCATGAGATGGAAATTACATTTCCTACGGCTAAGGAATATGAAGATTTAATCAAACCGTGAGATGGTCGAACCAACTATTTGTATTTTTTTTTCCATCAATATTGTGTGGTTTATTATAATTGAGTGTTTAACCATGTATTTTTAGTACAGTTTAAGTCTTTTCTATATAAGCTTTAGAGTTTTCAACCACTTTTTTTTTTTTTTATTGTAAATCTATAGTTACTTAATTAGTTATCTAAAAGCAAATGTGCTATCATACATTTTAAAAACTATTTCAAAATCAACGATTGATAGTACAGTATATTGTTTTATCATTGTTGTATAGTTATTGGTTCCATTAATATTGTGTGGTTTATTATTTATAGTTGAGTGTTTATCCATGTATATATTAGTTTGGATACTATGTGATAGCCATTTGTATTTATCTTTGAGTTTTCATCTACTCCTATGATGTAAATTTATAATCAATCTTCTAAAAGTAAATTTATCAATGGTTAATGGATCGATGGTCAGTTAGTACACATTTAAGAAAGGATTTCAAAGTCAATAATTTATCTATTATCTATATGTAAATATTTTTTTTTTTTTAAAATGATATACATAACCCTTAATAAACTTTCTAAAATCAATAATTGTTTTATTTGTCAGATGGAAGTTTTAAGTAATCCTATCTATACTAATATAACCCGTGCATTAGCACGGGCGCACACTAGTGATCATAAAAACAAAACACTAATTGACTCCACAACAAAAGTATAAAATTATACATAATCCCAAAATAAATAAATAAATAAATAAATGTATGTATGTATGTATGTATGTATGTATGTATGTATGTATGTATGTATGTATGTATGTATGTATAAGTCAGAATTGGAGTCAGATTACGGATCATATTATCTCGGAATCAGTTTTTTTTTTTTTTTTTTTTTTTTGTAGAATTTGACTCCGACCCTCCTCCGACTCGGAGTCAGATTATTTTACCGGATTCGGACTCGAATTACTTTTTTCTCGGACTCAGAGCGGATTTTTTTTCCTCAGATCGGGGCTAAGTAGGGTCGGATCCGAACTGGATTGCTAATCCATAGTTAGAAAGTAAAAAGTAACGGTTTGAGGTTTGGGCTAGAGTTAGCAGGTTTGGGCCATTATACATCTTGAATTTCTTGATTCAAACAAACTACTGCAACAATCAAAACAATCCAATACTTTAGTATATTCAACAGCAATTAAATTCAGGGAGTTCAATACGACCACTAAAAGGGTTATGCAACACATTAGCAACCAAATTTAGTTCAATTATCAAATTAGGGTCACAATTTTAGGGGGGTTTTTCATAGTTCCACCTCAGCATTGAAAAGTTCTACAACACATTAACAACCAAATTACAGTCAAGTCAATCATCAAATTTGGGTCATAAATTTAGGGCAATTTCATAGTTCCATCCCAATATTAAAGAGTTCTGCAGCACATTAGCAACCAAATTACAGTCAATCAATCATCAAATTAGGGTCATAAATACAGGGCAATTTCATAATTTCATCCCAACACTAAAGAATTCTACAACACATTAGCAACCAAAGTTGATTCAATCATCAAATTAGTGTCATATATAATTTCAGGGGAAAAAGGTACAATTTCATACTTTCATCCAAATTAAAGGCCAAATATGATTCAATTATCAAATTAAGATGATAATTTTCTTTTCCGTAACTTAACTAATTATAATCTAGTTGAATAATGGAGTTTCGAAGAACCCTAAATTGAACATACTAACAATCAAATAAACTATAAACCCTATCGGATTGTGAAATAAATTAATGCTTCGTATTTGATAATTAGAAAAAGAAACAACAGGTTATCTTCCTCCTGTTTGATGTCTTTTATTGCATGTTCTCGGAAATTAAGTTTGATGGCAACAGGATGTCAAAGGCTAAATCTGACTCTGAATCCGACTCCGACTCCGACTTGACTCCGATTTTTTTCAGTCACTCAATTTACTGTGAGAAATTGGGCTATTTGGACCTTTGCAACCCACACTACATACAATGATCATAAAAACAAAACACTAATTGACTCCACAACTAAAGTATAAAATTACACATAACCCCAGAAAAATAAAACAATTATATATAAGTCGGAATTGGAGTTAGATTACGGATCATATTATCTCGGAATCAGATTTTTTGTAGAATCTAACTCCGACTCGGAGTCGGATTATTTTAACTGATTCGGATTCGAATTACATTTTCCTCGGACTCATTGTGGATTTTTTTCCTCGGATTGGGTCGAAGTAGGGTCAGATCCGAACTGGATTGCCAGATTTGCCACCCCTACTTGGATATATATGACACTAATTTGATGATTGAATCAACTTTGGTTACTAATGTGTTGCAGAATTCTTTAGTGTTGGGATGAAATTATGAAATTGCCCTGTATTTATGACCTAATAATTTGATGATTGATTGACTGTAATCATCAAATTAGGTTGATCAAGTATGGCCCAGCCCAATTTTTTTTTTTTTTTGGACGAGTTTGGGAATGCGTTTTTATGCATATTTAGTTGATTTTTTTAGGCCCGGCCTGAAAAGCCTGCACGGCCCCACCATTTTGAGCAGGTTTGGGCACAAAAATCTAGCCCGAAACTTGACCCGGCCCGAGAAATGGGCATAATTTTTAGCCCCAACCCGACCCGCCCAATAATCACCTCTAGTAAAAAGTAAGAGTTTGAGGTTTGGGCCGTTTGGCATGGGCTTTTGGTTCACATTAATAGTTAATGTAGACCAGCCCACACAAGAAATTTTGGAAAATAAAAATCCAATAAAATTGGCTGAGCATATAAAATCCTAAATCCTATATTTGTTGGAATTAAGAAAACCCCTATCTTTCTCTGTCCTCCCTATATATATACGTAGTAAATTAAATTCAGCAAAACTTTCAGAAGCAGTGAACAAATAATACCAGAACAAACTTTCAGAGGTAAAGTTGAGCAAAATTTATTTTATTTTTGGATTCAAAAGTATATATGCTTGTTTTAATTTTGTTATTGCTGAGATGAATTGTTTAGAATTGCTCGCTTAAGATGAAATTTGCTAAATCTCAACTATATAATTGTGTTTAGAATTGATTATTATTGCTCGCTTTAGATGAAATTTGCTAAATCTCAACTATTTGCATTTTACATTAATTCCCATAATTGATCAATTAATTAAATCATCCGTTGGATTGATTTGTAATCGTGAATTGCAAATAATGTTATTCTCTTTTGATTGGTAGCAGATATTTGTTTGAATAAACCAAAAACAAAAAAACTGCGCTAATGCCTGCTAAGCGTAAGAGATCTGAATTAAGTCAATTAGCCGCGGAATTAGCTAAGCGTAAGACTAATAATAAGACAGCTCCAGGAACATGGCCATTGCGAAAGGTGAACTTGTCATTGTTTTATTACACGTGTCAGTGCTGGTGTGTCTTTTAGTATACAGTTATTAATTGATTTTATGTGCAGTGTCCGAGTGTAGTTGACAATTTCAGCCGGTTGAGCGATGATATTATTGTGTGTCATATATTGTCTCGATTGTCCTTGAGAGAAGCCGTGACAACAAGTGTCCTTTCCCGTAGATGGCGCAACTTGTGGACTGAAAGCATTGGCTCCAAATTGATCTTTTCATATCCCGCTACACATGATTATGATTCTAGACTAAGATTAAGACAACCCATCCTAGAAAAGGGAATAAGTCGCATTTTGGAAGTTGTTAAGCCAACATTCGATGAGCTAACTATTCGTTTCAGTTTCAATTCCACTACTGGTAGTAGTTATCAAGCCGTCGATAGGTGGGTTCAAATTGCGCTTGAAAACAAGGTTACTCGGCTTCATCTGGACTTTTCATCACTGACTAGTCCCAAAATTTACACTTTTCCAGCTATACATAAGATCTCTGCCATCAATGAAATACATAACCTTAGAGATGTTTGCCTTAAGTCTATAAATGTTTCGGGGGAGGTTATCGACTGGATGCTGTCAAACTGTCCATCTCTTGAGCGCTTAGCTGTGTGGGAATCACGTTTTCTGCATAAGATTAGAGTCTGCACAGAATCCTCTAAGTTGAAGAGCCTGGAGTTTGTCGATTGTTATTATCAAAGGATTCAGATCTCATCACCAAATCTCATATGTTTGCGATACAGTAGTGGTTTTGAGGAATGCCTTCAACTAGATTATGTTCCCCTTTTATCTCAACTTTATATAGGCTCTTTATACTCCCGAAGCTTCCTAAGAAATGGTGCGCGGCTTTTTATCAATTACATCTCTCAACTCAAGAGGCTTAAGCTGGATATCAATTCTTACACAGCAAAATTCTCCGTAGATTACCTGCTGGAATTTCCTAAACTCATAAAGCTTGAGCAGTTGGAAGTTAAAGTGGTACCAGATCGGTGGAGTTCTCACCCTTACCTTTGGCTAATCATGCTGATAAAGGCTGCTCCATCCCTGCAGAAATTTTCAATTGAGGTAAAATTAAAGCATTCCTTGTGATTCTTAGTTAAGGTTATCTATCTCATGTTCAGAAAAGTGATCTGAGTAGGGTTAAGGAATTCACTGGACCTATCACCCACCTATGCATTGGCATCTCTGTTCAGTGTCCACACCTACACTTCCTTGATCACTCTTTCGAATTTCATGTATAAGTCACCTTGTCACTGTCTTGTTGAATGGATTTACGTGTTTGGGAATAGGCTGAAATATGAAAATTAGTTGTTTACATCCTGATTTTCGATCTAGTTTCACTAGCTGTTTTGGTTTAACAATGTTAAACTAGTCTCTATTAAACCCAATGGACTTATGGGGTATGCTTTACCAATCACATGCATGACGTTTCAAACATTTTTTTTTTCTTTTTAATTGTTTTCTAGACATAATTTAATAACAAAGTGAAGGTTGGGGCTTGATATGTCGATGCAGTTTGCTGAACTTGAACTGTGGCTGTAATGTTCATTTCCATACTTATTTTCTAAGCAAGATTTGGTGTATTGCTTCATCTGTATAACTCCTTTTATTTTAATTCATAGTTGTATAAATTCATTACTAATTTTAACTCCTTTGATCTAATTTTATAGTTGTACATATTCATACTAATTCTGTTATGTATTTTTGGTAGCTGAACAGGGTGGAGGTGTATCCTGATGAGGTGATCTATCTATATTCTTGGTGGTAAATATACATTTGTGTTTCAATTACTATTGTTACTGTATGTGCTAAACTGAATTTGTATTTGTGTAGGATTATTATCACGAAAACTTACTCAACATTATTAGGGAAGTACGTCATCCAAGCCTCAAGTTCATTGAGATGCTGAAATTTAGTGGAGGTTACTCGGAAATGGAACTCGGTCAGCACTTGCTCAGTATTTCTCCATTGCTTGAGCAGCTTGTCGTTAGCGGGTTTTACAGAACAAGTAAGAAGACTCCTCGTGCTCTTTATGACAGTGTTGAAGAAAATAGAATGCAAGCTCAAAAGTTCAATAAGTGGCTGCCTCCAACTGCTAAATTAGTTATACTCTAACTTTTATATTTAATATCTGTAATTGTTTCTCAAAGAGTTGACGCTTGATTTTGTAGTTGAGTCTGGATCTTTCATGATATGTTCTTGTATTTATGTTTGTAACTAGGTTAGCTACCGTGCCATTCACAGTGATCTATAGTTATATATAGCTATAGATTATTGATTGATATTATTATAATCATAGATTAGTAGAGGAAGAACAAAAATTTAATGCAAGTTAAAGTAATTCTTTCTTATATCATCAATCCTTTCCATCTGTTTCACATACACATGCAAAACAATCAATTCAATGCTAAATCACATAAACAATTCAATCCAAAAATCCATTTGCAATAAGCAATTCATAACTCAATCAACCAAGTATAACTTAAGATCACCCAATCATGGGTAATAGCTTAAATATTCGGACCATAGACCATATCCTAAGGTGTTTTAACACCAACTTTAATGCACACATAATCATACAACTCAAGTTTCAAATAGTTTCAATTCTTTTTTTTTTTTTTGAAAAATAATAATAATAATGTACTTGAGTCATGATATAGGACGGTCAAGCCCGTGTCTCCCAGGAAAGTTACCTACAGCGTCGAGACGAGCCTTTCCTAGACAGAGAGGCGTACCTATTATAGGCCTCCGTAGAGAACCCGAGCATCCTTTTCTCAATCATCTTTCCACAAATAGGAAAATATTTTTATATAAAAATAAAGCTTTTGACTTTCACACACAAATGTGAAACTCTATCTATCTTAGCTTATATGCCCTCTTAAGCCCACCCACAATTTTTAGTAATATTCCCAATTTTAATCTTTTTAAGACCTTGAAAACTGATACCACTTTGTAACTAACACCCCCAAATCACCCTCTACGGAAATACTAGTATAATACGTATAATTATACCGTAGAGATAGACTTAGGCGTATTACCGCCGCGTGATTACGCAAGGCTACTCAAACTACTAACCAAAACCAATACTTTGTAGCGGAAACTTCAATACTTTTTTTATTAATAATAATATAAATAGTAACCATAGTCATGAGTACTCATAAATAGACAAAGACCAACATTCCTAATCTAGGTGAAGAACATTCCTGAGACTCCCATATGCTCAATTCTTGACTCCACCTGAAATTAGTCAACACTACTTACCATTACGATAAACAGGGCGAACCAAAATAAATAAGAAATACGGATTGGCAAAATATGCTAAGTACGATTATTATTTTGGATTTTGGATAAGATTAATCATCCATTTAAATATTTAATTAAAACTGAAAAAATATAATTATTTTCAGATATTTTAATAAATTTTAAAGTATTATTTTGGACCCATTTTATAAGAGAATTTCCTAAACTAATTAACTAATTATTTTCGGATTTTCTAGTGAAGGAAAATTGGATTTTGATTAAGTTAATTAAGAATTTCCTAATTATTTATTTTAATAAAAAACAAAAATATTACATAGGTAATTTCGGATTTTTCTAGATAAATAAATCAGGTTATATTATTGTGTTTGGTCCGAAAATTCTAAACAATAATTAGTTAGGAATTTTCGGCTAATCAATATAATTAATCGGATTTTGTTTAGATTTTATAAAATAATTATTTTACTTTAATTCCTATATTTTCTTATTCCAATATAAATTATATTTTATCATACATATTTTGATCTCAAATCTCTTATACTTATTTTCCAAGCAAGCTTTTATTTCCTTAAACTATTTTCATGATCATCATACTATTTAACATTTTTCATAATCTATTTTCTTAATTATTCTCCAAGCAAGCTCACTTGCCTTCTTTTATTTCATGACTAAACACTTACCTTATTTCGTTATTTCTTAATTACCTTAAACTAAACCTTCCTTAATTCTTAAACTCTCTTTTCTAAGTAATTCCTTAAACTACATTTACCATAATTCTTCCTACAAAATCTTATATTAATTCTTGCATGCTCAAGCCTATAAATACACCCTCATACCTCTCATATTCTTCACACCAAAAACTCATTCTCTTCTTCTCTCTTACTCTTCTTTTCCCTCAACCTTTTCTACTTTTCTTCTCCTCTTTTCATACAAATATTATCCCGTATACATTTGAAGCCAGTTTTGGGGTTTTGCTATTTCACAAAAAATTGTTGCTCTCAAAAAATCCTTGAGGTCAGGATTAAGAATCACCCAATTTGGAGTTATAGACTCTGAAAATTCTTTCCAACGCAAATTCAATTTTCTTTAATCTTATTCCTTTATTTTCTTCGTGGTAATTTTTCTAAAATATAAATACTTATTTCAAAGCTATAATTTTATGTTAAAATATTATTTTTATAAGAGTTCTACAGTCCATGCATATTAGATTTTGGGTTATGTCTAAAGATGTTGTGATAACCTTATGGTTATGTAAATTGCAAGGTGTATTCGTGATTGAACTTTGAAAGTGTGAAGTGTTGATTGAGATTCAGAATTAAGGTACGCTTAGGTGGCTAGATAAGGTACGCTTAGGTGGCTAGATACCTTCGAAATTGTTGAATGAATAAGCATGTTTGTGTGATTTTAATTAAATTGTTTTGAATTATGATTTATTAATTAACTTTGAGAATTCATGTTTTTATAAATATGTTTGAGAATGGATTTTTATCTTGTTTTGAATGGTTTGAAATTATTTATTATGTTTAATGGAATTTGGTTTTAAGAGTATGTTGCATTGATTTAAAGAGTTTTTTTAAAAAAGGTTTGATTTTAAAAGCTTGTTGAATTAAATACAAAATAAGTTTTTAAGTTATTCTATTATAAAGTTTGATTTTATTCAAAGATGAATTTTATGAGGATTTATTGGATTATTATAAAAGATTTACAATCATGATTATTATATTAATCCCACTATGCGGATTTGGTTGATAAGACTATGGACTTTATATGACCTAGTCTTTCCTCAAGGATAGCCTTATACATAAGGACACTAACTTGGGGGGTGTGCACACTTGGGTGAGGAATTGTTTTCTAGAAAGAGGAATTGGTTTTATAAATCGTTTCTATTTAATTATTGAGTTATTGGAATTGTTTTGAGAATATTGATAATTGGTTTTGAATCATGAGTTTTAATTTGGAATTATTGGATTTGGTTTTAAAAGCATATTTGCTGATTTGAGTTTACTTATCTTGTACTATACTGATTTTGAGTAGCCTTGCGTAATCACGCGGCGGTAACACGCCTACGTCTATCTCTACGGTATTGTAGGCGTCGTTTGAAGCATGCCTATGTAAGCATGTTGTGAATATGCTTGGCACTCATAGGAATTGGGAATTGATAAAATATGATTTGGGACAAGGAAAGTAGGGAGCCGCCAACAAGTTTTTAAGGAACATGTAAATCGTTCACGGATTATTATAAGGCAACCACGATAAGGGACAACGAAAGGCAACAACGATTGATCCGTGAAGGTTACACTCTATTCATAATCCATGAGATTACTAACTCCATATGGTTCGGAACCACGAGAGGAGGATCGGGGATGATGGAACAAAGTGAGTCACGGAGTCACATTCGCCCGTATTGGCCTCTACTCGATTCTTATTGTGAAAAGTATTTCCTGCGATCTCAAAGGCATGCAAACAAAGATTCAATTTGCTCCAAACTATTATTAAGCTAAATTGGTTGAATGTTAATGCAACATACAATTCTATAATATCGTGATCACTTCAATTAAGCAGCAAGATTAAAAAGGAACCTAAATTGGTTGTCCAAATTATCTTATTAGTCGTTATATTTAATTACATATTCCCTTTAAACATGCAATATGGTGATCAATACAATAATAGAATAAACATCAACATTGGAAGCAATTTAACCACAATAACGTTGATCAAATCAAATAATAATAAACCTAATCATGATACTAGCAACAAGAATAATAAAAATAGTAGTTAAGTGAATTAATTACTCACGTTCCACGTTTCTTTGAATTGCTATATCATGAAGAAATTATTAGTAACTTCAATAAATATATAAATTAAATTGAAATTAAATTAAATAAAAATAGAGTTGATTTGGTCCAAACCCTCAGTCGATTCTACTTTTCACGCCTTGGTTTAAGTATATAATTTCGGGTGTTGTATGGACTCTAGGGAGTGCATAGGGGATGTATTGTGAAATAATAAGGGAGGCTAGTGTTTAGGCTAGAGCATAAGAGAGAATGAGAGAATGATTTGGTGCCCAAGAAAGGAAGAGAAAATTGTTTGGTGCCCCAAAACTGAGGAAATCAGCCTCGTATTTATAGAGGAAATGAACAGGGTGATGCACGAAACCCTAGAAATGAAATGCGCCGCGGAGAAACCCTAGAAAATGCCGCGTAACGGCAAAAATTGTCGTGACACGGTGCAATTTGCCGTGACACTGCAAACATTGTCGTGGCGCGGCATTTCTTCCGTGACACGACAATTCTGTTTTTTCAGAATTCCGTCCAGATTTATTTTCATATTTTACTTAAGCATTAAGCATGTGATAATTAGGCGCCGTTTCAGCTATTCCAGACTTATTTCAGGCTTAGGGTTTTATTATTTATTAATCGGGCTTAATTAATGAATAACACGAAATGAATTAAAAAGGGTTTGGGATAAAATGAGAGTTGGACTGAGTTTTACTAAATGTTTGGACTAATCTGTTGACTGATTTGCAAACAGTGTTTGACTGAATATGGGTTTTAAGCACTACCAGGATTAAATACTCGACCTGACCAATAATGGCGGTGAAATGTTGTTCATCATCGGGTTTGGTTTTGGGGAGATATTTTTAGGTGTCTACAGGTATAATTATATGTATTATACTGGTATTTCCATAAAGGGAGATTTGGGGGTGTTACATTTGCCATGTGCACTTTTATGCTTGGTGTTCTCAAGCTAACATAATTTTTCCGAGTCTAATATGATAATTGAGTGTTACTAATATGATAATTGGTGTTTGACTCTATTGAAGCTGGGAGATAAGCTTGAATTTTGAGGCTTTGTTGAGCTTTGACTTAGCACTCCTTTTGAAGTATACAATCTGTTTTGTTGGTTTCCAATGTTGAAAATACCATAATTCCTAAAATAGGGTAGGGCCACCGCAAAGAGGTGGGGATTCGGATGGGCGGCTGCTATGAAGGGTTAGGGGTAGGGGTTTATGACAGAGCTTCATGGAGAGAGAAGAAGAAAAAAAGAAAAAAGTAATTAAGTGGGCCTTACAAAATACAAATGGAAATAGTAACGAAAACTGTCAAGTGACGTGGTAGCAAAACTTATATTTTTTTGTTTTTGGATGGTAGTAAAATAAAATAAAAATTTAAATGGGTAGCAAAAATTAAAGTGGTGTATTTTAGTGGTAGTAAAAGTCAAAATTTCCTGTATTTAATACTTTTTTTTTTTTTAAAGTTATACCTCTAGGAAGTAGGAACTATCCTAATCATAGTTATCAGAATCGGGATTCTACCTTGGATTGGTGAGTGGGGTAGAATCGAATCGTAAAATCGTATGATTTTATAAAATTGAAAAATTGGGCTTCAAAATGTGACTAATGACTACACACATAATTTCCAGGCTAGATAACATAATATCGACTATACAAACATAAAATAGTTTTAGAAGTAATTCTCCACTCGCATAACTCAAACATTGTCAGAATGTTGGTACACATTCTTAATCACGTGTGTTTCGGGGTTTTCTGATGTCCTGCGGGAGAGTTACAATTCCGAGACTGGAACCGGCCGCCTGTACCTGCAAAAAAAACGGACGCTCCGGATGATTGGAGATCCGCCTCCGACGGTCAAGTTAGTACTTGATTAAGGAGTAATTAATGCGGAAATTAAAGTGATTGGGTCTCTCTAGGTGAGAGTGATTAATGTGTGTAATCTGCGTTTTTTTTTTTGTGTAATCCCCCTTAATGAGGATTAAGGGAGGTATTTATAACCTCGGGAAACGTGCCAATCTAGGTTTAGGTTAACCTTGGGCTGATTGGGCTTCCCTCGGAAGTTGGGCCTAGGTGGCCGGTTTTTCCATTAGGCATGGAGTATGCCACGTGTCATGACATAATAGGTCCAGGGTGGACGAATAAGCGTGTGCCACGTGGCAAGCCCTAAGAGGTCCAACTGGGGGACACTTGGCAGGACCTGATTGGCCCACGTGGCGCATTCCGATTGGTGGGAGCAAAATCCCCTAATCATTTGCCCCTCACAGGTGGCACGTGACTGGTCACGTGTTACCTGTGACAGGTGTCGCCCTGTAACAGGCGACGGCCTGCTACAGGTGTCACTCGGCGAAAGGCCGAGAGATTCTCCCGCCCAAATTTTTGAATTCCGGAAGTGACCCTTCGCCTTCTCACTTCGCCTATATAAAGAAGTGTTGACTTCGGTCATTTTCACACTTGAGAACTTTGTGAGAGAACATTCGGACCCCTGAACTTGCTCTGACATTTTGGACCCTTTCTGTCTACCGCCTGCTCTGACAAGCCGACTGCAAAGGATTTTCAGAACTTCATCAATCGTCACTCGTTCAGGTAACCGTCGGTTCTCTTACTCTTAATTTTCTCTTTACTTTATTCTTTTTTTGAAATGGCACCACGGAAGCACACGACACAACCTAGGTTAGTGATCAGCCGGTCACCGGGGACGGCTGAATCTAGGACTAGGAGTGCCGCCTGCCCTTTTCTGGACCCATCTTTGCCCTTTATACAAAGTCCGACTGTATCTGTGTCTATGCAAAGCATGATGGCCAGAACAAAAAAGACTGCCAGGATCTCAAACTCAGACGGCTCCTCCCACAGGGTGCCGATTAGTGAAACATCTGACCAGGCGCCAGATGTGGAAGTGAAACAAACATTCTCTCCTGCTCCTTTTAAAGGAGAAGAGGCGGGCCCCTCCGGGAGAGGGGAGGAGTCGTCCTCTTCGGACTCGTCAGAGGACGAATCCGAGTCTAGCTCTTCTGGCCATGCTTCTCTGGACACAGAAGAGAAAAACAGTCGCCTCCAAGAGGCGAGGCTTTCTCA
This sequence comes from Chenopodium quinoa, assembly GCF_001683475.1. Lineage (NCBI taxonomy): Eukaryota > Viridiplantae > Streptophyta > Magnoliopsida > Caryophyllales > Amaranthaceae > Chenopodium > Chenopodium quinoa. The sequence continues at coordinate 1,586,835 of NW_018745170.1, read as the reverse complement.
CGCAGTTGAGAAGGGGACGATTGGGCGGAGCCATCCGCCTCTCACCGAGAACAAAATACCCCTTACTACTGCACGGTACCTCGGGGCCGGATCACAGCCATGCAAGAAAAAGTGGGGAGCTTTATCGCAAACCACACAATGGGCCCCGGCTTTTTAGTGTTCGTGCCGGATCCAGAAGACACAGTCGTCTGGCCGGCTGGTACCAGTTATGATGGCGCCTGCTTTGGCTGCTACGAGGCGGCCATCAAGGTTGGGCTGCGCTTCCCACTACATCCGGCTGTTCAGCGGATCTTGGATGGGTATGAGTTGGGGTTATGACAGTTAGCCCCGAACTCCTGGGTCAACGTACTCGGCTATGTGGCCGGGTGCGAACTGCACGGGGTGGAGCCGAACTTCGAGGCTTTCGCCCACATGAACTACCTCAGCCGGACCCCTAAGGCAGGCGGTACCGGCTGGTATCAATTGACGAGCCACAGGGACTACCTCATGACAAGAGGTAAAGCAAACAAGTGGAAGGACTGGCGGAGCACCTTCCTTATCATTGAGAGTTCAGACATAGAGCTGAACAAGCGCTTCAACAAGTGGAACAGGAATCCGCCCCTTCTTGCAGGCGGCCGCAGCATGCCGCCTGTTCCCCCCAAGGCTAAGAAAGAGATCCTAGATAAAGGACTCTTCAAAGTAGAGTCGAAGGTGAACTCTACTTCATGGGTACTAGAGCAAGTACCCCTGCACTGCGTCCCGAGCTTCAAATGGCTCTATGACGAGTACTTTTTGGCCGCCTGTGGCCTCAGCAGTCGGTGCTCAAGAGGTAGCCGGCCTGTCGAATACTCTGTTGTTGCATGCATTTCTTGTTATGACTTTTATTAACTTTGCTATTTGTTTTCGCAGCGAACGCCATGAGCAAAATTACAGCCTCCAAGACTGCGGCGGCCATGTTGCGGGCCTCCATCATGCAACAGTCTTCAACCGACACCCCCAACAAGGGGGCACCCTTGGTGAGCTTCGAACCCTTCACTCTTTTTTTTGGAGTTGGGTTTATGCACATACTGACCGAGTGGTTTTTTTTTTTTTTTTTTTTTTTTTTTTTTTTTTTTTAGACGGGCGCTCCCAGAGCTTCTTCTTCCCAACAGCCGGACCCCAAGGCCCGGAGGACGACTGTTGCGAGCTCTCCTGGTTCAGCCAGGAAACATGCGGCGGCTGAGAAACAGCCGGCCACTTCTTCTAAAACTCCAACTGGGCCGCCTAGAAATATGAAATTATCCTTGTAAATTTTAGGCTTGCTCCCTTCTTTACTAAGTCTAATCCGTTTGTTTATGCTTGATGCAGCCGACCCTCAGGAGCCTGACTTGGTCGAGCTGGCCAAGTCTATGATCAAGGTCGTTCCTCCGGCTGAAAGGGAGGCGGTCAGGGGTGTCGGCACCCTTGACCTAGACGGGATTGCAGGGGTCCTTGCTGAGGTATACTTAGCATATTTGAGTTTGAATTCCAGGACGCCTGTTTTCTTTTTTGTTTGGAAACTGACGCCTGTTCCCCTTTTTACTTAGGCCCTGCTCCGAGTGAACGGCCTTCGCAAGCCGCTTGACCGGAAGAACAAAGAGGTAAAGGCTGCAAAAGCTATGGCCGCCTCTGACTGTGATAAGGCAATGTTTCAAATTGCCCAACACGAAGTTCTGACCATTGATATTCTTTATTATCAGGCGCAGGCTGCCGCCGCTATCCGGATTCAGTTAGAGGCGGCCCAGAAGAGGAATAGCGAGCTGGAGGCGACCATCAACAACCTCAAGGCCGAGCTGAGACCTCTTCGCCAAAAGATGTCCTCATACGAAACCTTCGAGAAATCCTTGGCGAGCGTAAAGGAACGCCTGGTGACCCAGGAGAAGAGTCTTACTAAGGAGCTCTCGGAAAAGGCCGAGCAAGAGAAGAAAGAGCTGGTCCGGGAGATGATGGAAGACTCTGTTCAAATCCAGCGCATGACTTGGGGCCGCCTCTTCCCCAATGCCGACTTTGCCTCATGGGAAAAAACGTACCGCCAGTGTTCTGATAGATACAATCAAGAGATCCTGGCGGCTGCTGAGGAAGAGGCGTTGGAGGAGGAGGAGCAGCCGGTAGTGGCGCTTGTGCCACTTGGGGGTAATGCATCAAAGAAGGATGCAGCTGAAGCCGAGTCCAGCAAGAAGAGTGCTGACCAGGCGGCGGCTGCTAATATTGAAGATCTGCCCCCTTCTTAAGCTTTTATGTCTTCTTTCCACGACCTGCGTGTCGTTTGTTTGTATTTACCCGGCCAGGGGGCCGGGGCTCTGAATATTTTGCCGGTCTTTAATGGCCGGCTTCCTTTTAATGAATATTATTTTTATTTGCTTCAAATTTGTTTAAGTATTGAATATTCTGATATCCAATTGCACACTATACCGATTGTTTTACATAGCCGATAGTTGCAGAACAGGTACGGATAGATAATCACGCCGCCTATGCCCCTGGACGACTGGTTGTCTGTTTCCAGGCTGGGCGATCAGTCGGCCATTTATCCAATCGGTATTCGAACCATTTAGGCAGGATTCCCTTTAGGCAGGCGGTCCCGTCATTTGTAAAATTAACCAAGTAGGAAAGCGTTTAGCATTATTCGGCCATTGGCCTCTTTTGATTCAATATACTAAGTTTGGTACTTAGTTTATTTCGTTGGGGGATGGTTGGTCGTCTGCTTTGGTGGCTGCATAGAAGCAGGCGTTGGACAGGACGTTCAACCAAAGTAGCTACGCCTGCTGGGTTACAGACGGCAGCTGTAAGTATAACCAACCTAGTAAGAATAGTGGTCGAGTACCTCTGTTTACCAAAAAACAGGCGGACTCCTCATACCTTCTAGATTCCGTACTAAGGAGGACGACTGGTTAACCTTGCGGTTAGTCAATCACTGTCTATTTTGTTTGAGTGGTAGGGAAACCAGGCGGCGGGGGCCGGATAGTCCCCTTGATTTGCCAAGTTTTTCTTGGCTATTAACTCAAAGGTTGTTAACCTAGCAGGAGTAGTAGTTGAGCGCCCCTGTGCTAAAAACAGGCGGACGACTCATACTTTTTAGGCTCCATACTAAGTTTGAGAGAGTGACTATGAGTTAACTTTGGTGTTACTCAGTCGCCGTCACTCTTGCTTGAGTAGTAAAGGTACCAGGCGGTGGAGGCCGGCTGAACCTTTCGATTCGCCAATGTTTGTTGGCTATTTACTCAAGAGGTACCCCCTGAATTTATCCCAAGTAATACAGGGGGTCATCCGACTCAGATTTCAACTGCTACCACCGGTTTGGTTAGTGATAGAGTTATCCTTGTCTCAAAAACGGCTACGTGGTTGCCCTTGGGGACAGTCGTATAGGTACCGTGTAATGATTTTATAGAACAATGTTCCACCCAAAAGGGAGCTGCTCTCTGCGACGAATTTCATCCAGATGGATGCCGTCGGACGCCTGCTATAATGTGGGACAGGTCGAATTAAACTTATATTTGGATCAGTTGGCTTGGCGCCTGGTCTGATCATTTCAGCCATGAGCCTGTGATAGTTCTTGGTGAACTGTATTATGGGAGAGTAGCCGGTTGAGTGAAACAAGCGGCGTGCCCCTCTTATGTAAAGATTGAGAGTAGCCGACTGTTTGTCAGTAGGCATGCCCCTCTTAGGTAAAGATTGAGAGTAGCCGACTGTTTGTCAGTAGGCATGCCCCTCTTAGGTAAAGATTGAGAGTAGCCGACTGTTTGTCAGTAGGCATGCCCCTCTTAGGTAAAGACGAAAACTAAATATTGAGAGTAGCCGACTGTTGTTAGTAGGCGTGCCCCTCTTAGTACAAAATTGAATGAAACAGTAAATTTTTATTAAGTAGCCCTTGACTATTTACATCATTCAAAAGAAATATTTCTTGAGATTATCTACATTCCAAGTTCGAGGCAACGGCTGGCCGTCTGGTGTTTCCAGACAGTAGGTACCGTCCCTGACCTCTTCACAGATTCGGTAGGGTCCTTCCCAGTTGGGAGTTAGTTTGCCAGACTCATTAGCCCTACCAACTGCTTCCATTTTTCTAAGTACAAAGTCCCCCACTTTGAGTGGACGCCTGTGTACTTTTTTGTTGTATGATCTAGTCATTCTCAGGCGGTAAATTTCGTGGCGCAAGACAGCATTGCCCCTCCTTTCAGGGAGTGAGTCTAATGCCAGGCGCATGGCTTCCCAGTTTGCCTCTTCGTCATATAGCATTATTCGAAGAGTCGGCTCGTAGTGTTCTATTGGAAGAACAGCTTCCGCACCATAAGTTAGGAGGAATGGAGTTTCTCCAGTCGCCCCTTTTTCAGTCGTCCTAATGGCCCAGAGAACATGTGGTAGTTCATCCGCCCATAGGCCGCCTGCTCGTTCAATCTTTTTCTTGAGACCATCTGAGATGATTTTATTAAAGGCTTCTACCTGGCCGTTTGCTTGTGGACGGCCGACAGATGCAAAGTAGTGTGCAATTCCTTGGTCACCCAACCAGCTTTTGAGAACAGGCGTCTCAAATTGGGGACCATTATCAAAAACCATAGACATGGGAACCCCGAACCGAGTGATGACATTTTTCCAAATGAATGAAATTACATCCTTCGTCTTGATTCCCTTTACAGCTTCCGCCTCTACCCATTTAGTGAAGTAGTCGACTGCAACAAGTATGTACTTCCTTCCGCCTGTAGCAGGCGTATATGGACCTAGAATATCCATGCCCCACTTAGAAAACGGTAGTGGGCTATGAATGGTAGTGAGGTCAGTAGCCGGACGGTGAATTAGCTTGCCAAACCTTTGACACTTGTCACATTTTTTCACCATCTCCATTGCATCTGCTTCTAAAGTAGGCCAAAAGTAGCCCTGCCGCCTTGCCCGCTGAGCAAGCGTCCTACCACCTACATGGGAAGCGCAGTAACCAGAGTGGAGATCTTCTAGGATCTCTCGTCCTTTTTCTGGAGTAACACACTTCAAGAAAGGCTGAAGGTACCCCCTTTTGTGAAGTTCTCCCTTTATCATTTCAAAACTGGCTGCTCGTTTTTTCAGTGATGCCGCCTGTTGATGATCATCCGGCAGGGTACCGTTTGTCAGATATGCCCTGATTGGATCCATCCAGGTTGAGCTTCTGTCTAGGATTCCAATAGGGTCTTCCTCGATGCTTCTCCTCTCCATTACTTCCCAAAAAACAGTTCGAGGAGTATCACAGGAAGCGGATGATGCTAATTTTGAAAGTGCATCCGCCTGGTTGTTTTCTGATCTAGGCACTTGTGTCAGATGGAAATCCTCCAGGGAGCCGACTGCTTGTCGGACCGCCTGTAAATACTTGATCATGGCCGGATGGGTTGCTTCGTATTCGCCATTGTACTGACTCACTATCAATTGTGAATCGGAACAGGCGTCTATTTTTCTTGCCCCTGCCGCCTTGCACATGCGGATTCCGGCTAGTAAAGCTTCATATTCTGCCTCATTGTTTGAGGCCTGAAAACTGAAGCGTAGAGCATACTCGTACCTGTCGCCCTCTGGCGACTGACATATGACGCCTGCTCCACAACCATTTGAAGTAGAGCTTCCATCCACATATACCTTCCAGACTCGGTCGGGAACTTGAGAGTCAGGAGGACGAGTCATCTCAACAATAAAGTCAGCAAAGGCTTGCCCCTTCACTACTTTTCTAGGCTCGAAAGTAACTTCAAGGATCTGTATTTCTATGGCCCATTTGATCATTCGGCCTGACGACTCCATGGTGGTCAGTGGCCGCTTGATAGGTTGGTCTGTATACACGACGACTGCATGTGCCAAAAAGTAGGGCTTCAATTTTTTAACATCCATGAAGAGTGCAAGACCAAATTTCTCCACTAAGGGATACCTCAACTCGGCATTTTTCAGTACATGACTGACAAAGTAGACCGGGAGCTGACAACCGTCTCTTTCAGCAATAAGAACAGCGCTTAACGCATGATCAGAGACGGCCAGGTACATGTAGAGTACTTCTTTGGGCAAAGGGCTGACCAGCCTCGGCAAGGAATGCAAGTGAACTTTCAATTTCTGGAAGGCCGCCTCAGCATCCGGCCCCCATTCAAACCTTGCCTTCTTCTTAATGGCTTGGAAGAAGTATAGGCATTTGTCGCCTGATCGGCTTAGAAATCTTCCCAGGGCCGCCAGACAACCTGTTAACTTCTGAACCTCTCGGATGGTACGAGGCGACTGCATGTCGATGACCGCCTGCACCTTCTCAGGGTTCGCCTCTATTCCTCTCTGATTGATAAGGAATCCGAGAAATTTCCCAGACTCAACTCCAAAGACACATTTCTTGGGATTGAGCATGACATGGTGCCGCCTGAGTGTGGCGAAAGTTTCTCGGAGGTCCGACAGATGATCTTTCTGAAGTTTAGACTTGACAATCATATCATCAATATATGCCTCGACATTTCTCCCAATCTGATCAAAGAACACAGTGTTTATCATTCGTTGGAAAGTGGCCGGAGCATTCTTAAGACCAAACGGCATGACCGTGTAACAGTATAACCCCTGATCAGTGACGAAGACCGTCTTCTCCTGATCTTTCTTCCATAAAGGAATTTGATGGAAACCAGAGTAGGCGTCCATAAAGCTCATTAAAGCATGGCCGGCTGTTGAGTCGACCAGGTTATCAATTTTAGGCAGAGGGTAACTGTCTTTGGGGCACGCCTTGTTTAAGTCTGTGTAGTCTACACACATTCGCCAGGTGCCATTCGGTTTTTTAACAAGCACCACATTTGCAACCCAGTCTGGGAAGTAACATTGCCGAATGAACCCTGCATCAAGTAATTTTTTAACTTCGGCGGCTGCCGCCTGACTTCTTTCTTCGCCATGGTTCCGCTTCTTCTGCCGTACCGGCTTCTTTTTCGGATCCACGGCCAGTTTATGTACCGCCAGATCAGGACTGATGCCTGGCATTTCATGGACTTCGAATGCAAAGATGTCCTTGTATTCTTTCAATAGTATGTGAAAGTCGTCACCCAGGTCCCTTAGAGCAGTCGTCCCAACTTTGACTGTTCTGTCAGGACGCGAGTCATCTAGGATCAGATCCGTATGCTCACCAGTTGGCTGAGGGCGGAATTCATCCGACCGCTCTTCTACCAATGATTGCTATTTTCTTTCTTTTCTTGCGGCCCCTGTCTGGGATGCCTTTCTCTTCTTGCCGCCTGCTTCTTGAACAGGCGCACTTTCCTTGACATTGTCAAGGTCTATTTTTCCACCACTCGACCCAGTGGCCATAACGGTGGGCTTGACATCCGAGAGATAGCACTCTCGGGCCATCCTCTGATCTCCCCTTAGGGACCCGACTGTTCCATTATCCCTCTCAAACTTGAGCAACATAAGAGATGGGATTATAACAGCCTTGGAATTATTCAGGGTTGGTCGTCCCAAAATCATGTTGTAGGCCGAGAGTTCTTCTACTACCAGGAACCGGACTACCATGTGTCGTCCTTTCCCTTTTTCACCCAGGCGGATGGGTAAATCCACTCGTCCCACTGGGTGGACGACTCCTCCTCCAAACCCTACTAAAGGGTGGGATGCCGGATGTATGCAATCAGTCTGATATTTTAGTTTCGACAGACATTTGCTACTGATGAGATCTGAGGAGCTTCCGGTATCTATGAGGATTCGTCCAACTCTCTGGTTAGCCACTTTACATTCAATAACGATAGGGTCGTCATGCGGCCCTCTTACCCCTCCTAGATCTTCTTCAGTGATGACAATCTCAGGAAATGAATATTTGGAGAGCCGTTCTTGGTGAACGGAATTTACATCTAGCCGTCTGATATTGTCTTTGTTGCCCCGAATAGTGGGGCCGTCTCCTGAGAAGCCGCCTGCTATGGTGTAGACGACTGCATCATCTGTATCGGAGCTGTCGGCCTTTTGATTCTTTTTGGCCGACTGTTTTTTCGAGGAAGTGTTCCCCGTAGATTTCTTGACATAAGTGTCAAGATCACCTTGCTCAGCCAGGCGGTCCAAATACCGCATGAGACTGATGCATTCATTGGTGTAATGACCAACATCTTCATGATAATCACAGAATTTTTCTTGGTTCCGGTTGTTTGCAGAACCCTTCATGGGGACCGGCTTTTCAATTGAGATTCGTCCCTTGATTTCCTTTAGGATAAGTTTGTTATCCTTGTTAAACGCATACTTTGGGGAGTATGGTTTGAATTCTTTTTTCTTCTTCTGGGACGGCTGTTTAGTGGAATCAGCCGCCCAGACCTCTTTTCTCTTCTCATTTTTGCTTGACGACTGTTTCTGTCGTCCTTCTCCTTTGTCGAACCTTTTCCCGTCCGACTGTTTTGTACTACAAAGATCAGTCGCCTGTATATAGGCTTCCGCTTCAATCAAGGCCTCTTGAAGAGTCGCCACCCTCTTTCGAACCAAATCAAATTTGAATGTCGATCCGTCTTTGAGGCCTCTGAAAAAGTCAGTATAGGCTACTTCATCCGGTAACCCTTGAATCTGAATTCTCATCAGGTTAAACCGCCTGATGTAAGAACGAAGCCCCTCCTTCTCGCCCTGCTGAATTGTTCCTAAATCAAGGGTCGTCTTTTTCGCAGGGATGTTCATGGCGAAGTTGGAGGTGAATAAGTAAGCAAGCGTCCTGAAGTTATTTACACAACCAGTCGGCAGGTTGCCGAACCATTGTTGTGCGATTCCTTTGAGAGTCGCTGGGAAACACTTGCACCAAGTGGGATCATCCAACCCTTGAAGGTACATCAGGTTGGTGAATGCCATCAGATGGTCTTCTGGGTTAGTAGTGCCATCATAGGCGCCTACTAATACATTTTTCACTTTGGCCGGCTGAGCGGCTTCAGTAATTTCCTTGGAGAAGGCCGACGGCTGTTCGCCAAGTCTAAGCAACCGTAGCTGCCAGTCCATAGGTTGGACATTTTTTTGGTGCATGCCCACCAAACGGAGGTGGCTGCAAAAAATACTGTTGTTGCGGTACAAACGGTAAGTTTGGTACCGCCTGGTCGCTATGAAAGCCGGACTGACGGGAGGTGCCGCCTGACTGACTCTCATGATACGACTGAGTATGCCTCATCGAGGTATTGCGCAGACTGTCTTGGAAATTTGAAGTAGAGGCCGACTCTGACAATCGGTCACTCTTCTTCTGCTCTAGCAGTAGCCGAGCGTCTGTGTATGTTTTCTTCGACCCGTCCGCCTGAATATGACGAACAGGTTTTCTATTTCCTGGAGTAGGGAAACGGTATTTTGTGAAATCAAGGGCAGGCGGCTCCCACTTCCTAGATTTAGGATGAGGGGTCGCCTCTCGCCCCTGAACTGGCTTCCTCTTTCGTGAAGTGGAGGGTTTCTTAGCCGACTGCTCCTTGTCCAGAGCAGGCGGTTTCTTGTTGATCAACTCTTGAATTTCTCCCTTGAAGCCCCTCATGAAGGTCATGAGTTCGTTCCTTGTGATGGGAGCAGACTCATCAGTCGGCTGCTGCCGAACGGGCGGTGCGCCTGCTGGCTCACTTCCAGTTTGAAGATGTTCCCGTTCCCTCCTTTCGGTATGACGGGTACGTCGGGCCCTTAGGGTCCCGTCTGAAGCTGTGTGAGCTTCAACTTCAAATTCATTCTCAGTATCGTGGTCCGACTGAACTAGAGGGTCGTCCAGAGGACGCCTCTCTTCAGGAGCCGGTACAAACGTGGATGCCATCTCAGAAGTACTCTCCCCACAGACGGCGCCAAAATGTTTCGGGGTTTTCTGATGTCCTGCGGGAGAGTTACAATTCCGAGACTGGAACCGGCCGCCTGTACCTGCAAAAAAAAACGGACGCTCCGGATGATTGGAGATCCGCCTCCGACGGTCAAGTTAGTACTTGATTAAGGAGTAATTAATGCGGAAATTAAAGTGATTGGGTCTCTCTAGGTGAGAGTGATTAATGTGTGTAATCTGCGTTTTTTTTTGTGTAATCCCCCTTAATGAGGATTAAGGGAGGTATTTATAACCTCGGGAAACGTGCCAATCTAGGTTTAGGTTAACCTTGGGCTGATTGGGCTTCCCTCGGAAGTTGGGCCTAGGTGGCCGGTTTTTCCATTAGGCATGAAGTATGCCACGTGTCATGACATAATAGGTCCAGGGTGGACGAATAAGCGTGTGCCACGTGGCAAGCCCTAAGAGGTCCAACTGGGGGACACTTGGCAGGACCTGATTGGCCCACGTGGCGCATTCCGATTGGTGGGAGCAAAATCCCCTAATCAACGTGAGTACGAGACAATTGCTGTTAAATTATGAAAAAAAAACGTAGTTGACCCTTAAAACTGTTCTCCCTAATAAATGATCCGTTGATAATAGAATATTAAGTGTCAATAGTTCATTTCAAACAAATAGCTAAAGAATGACAACTAAAACAAACTCATGTTATAAAAGTGTTTTTTATATGCCCAAAGTTGAGTGCATTAGACTCATGAATTTATTCTTTTGCCCAAAAAAATTAAATGGTTAAATAAAATTTTAAAAGTTCTTTAAATTGATGTTTCATAAGCTTAATTATGATTTATATTGAATAATATATTAGTCACTGACTAACGTTAGTCTCAACTAAGACACCCTTACACTCTTTAGGCTATAACATAAAATATATAAATGATATTACTATGGGACTAATTTTATTAGAAGTAGATTTAAAGAGATTTCCAACGATTTATTATAAGCCCAATTTCGGCTTCGCAATCAAAAGTTATGGGTTTCGAAAAATCAGATTTTTTGCAAGAGTGGAATCGTGAGAATCGATAATAGAATTGTGGAATCGATCCAATTCCACAGATTTTAACCGATTCTACAGCCAACAATTCTATTGACGAATTATATCATTTGGGTGAATTGGGATCGATTCTACAATCTGAATCATGATTTTAATAACATTGATCCTAATGTTTAATAGGTAAACTATCATAATACATAACTCATACGTCGTTTAATCTCATTCATTCAAGTATTTGTTGGTCACAAGGAACTAACTTTCCTCCTTTCTCACACAACCCTTGCTCGTTGACCGGGCTAACCACGGTTCCATAACTATACTTCAATGGCATTCTACCTAAAACCTTGTGAAATTCTCTTATACACTCTCCCCTCCTCTTTCTATGTTCTCCAAGACCTCTCTTCACGCCGCTCAATCCAACACCGACCTCTTTCTCTCGTTTCCCAATAACTACCTCGTTTCTCGCGTCCCCCCAATCTCTAACTCGCTCGGCTCCAATAAGGAGCGGGCCCCGCTCCGTCACATCGGCAACCACAAAATTCATCAATATGTCCTCACAATTACACATATTATCAACTACACCCCTCAACTCCCTAAACTTTCCCTCCAACCCCTCCCTCCCACAACTATACAAATACAAAAAGTCAACATTCAACATCAAAAACTTAGTCAACACGATCGAGTATCGATCTTGATGAACGGTGTAGATCCATTCCTTCCTCCTTAAATCCAAACCGTGCGATCTTGCAAACAACCCAATTAAACGGTCCCGATTCACCTGCCAAACCTTGAACGCAAACTCAATCGATTTGGGGTCCACCTCAACATCATCGTCACATATAAGCACGCCACGTGTCCTAATCCAACGGCGTGGAAGAAACCTCGAATTTAAACTGTTAGATTTTTGACGGACCACGGTAACAGGTGCACCCGCGGAGTAGAGGAGAGAGAAATTCGAGGAGAGAGAATCTAGGGTTTCCGCCGGCGTCGATGGATTCCCCCAAAGTACGACGACGGCGGCGATCACCGGCGACGCTGCGTAAACTCCGGCGATCGTACTCAGGAGAGAGATTCGGAGCTCCGAATATCCGTTTATGAGGACCGTTAGTTGATCGGTTCGTAGTGATTGTGGATTTGGTAGGGTTTTTCGATCGCACCAGGGGTTAGGGTTTAAGGAGAGAGAACGATGAGAGAGAGTTGAGAGTGGAAGATGAAGAATGAAGATGAAATTGAGGAGAGAGAAAATGTATCTTCTTCGAGCTTCCATGGGAGAGGAGAGGAAGAGTTGAAAATAATGTGGGACGAGTTTCGAGTCAGCGATTTATTGTTCGTGTGTGTGAGATTGACCAATCTCGGATATTAACATAAACTTTTTCGACTTCCAGTGAGTTTTATAATTCGTGTTCGGAAAATTGTGGGTTTGAGTGGCTGAATAGTGAGTCTGACGGTTTAGTGTTTATGTGTGTGAGATTGATCAATCTCTAATTAACGTGAATTTTCTCGACTTCTAGTGGTGGGAAATCGTAGGTTCGGAGTGGGCCGAGTGGCTATGTGGTGAACGGGAAATGGTGAACCTTTTTTTTTTTGAGGGCAATAATGGCAAACTTTATTGTTTATTTGTTTATGTGCGTGGGATTGATGAATCTCGGATATGAATAATATCTCTCGACTTTTCGTGAGTTTTGTGTGGTGGGATCGGAGTGGCAATGTTGTGAATATGGTGAATATGAAGGGTGATTTTTGGCAGGGGTTTTATGTGAACGTTAGCAGTTAGTATTGGTTGGTATTTGATGATTTTGAAGGAATTGATGGGAGTAACAATGGCAGCTCTTTTGCCAACTGTGAAGCTCAATTTCTTGCCAAAAATTCCATCATCTTCAAATTCATCTATAAAGAGGGTGGTGGGATTAAAGCCTGTGTTTTGCTCAGCTGTTCAGCAAGTGGAACAACAAGTATATCTCTCTTCTTTCTCTAACTTAATCTAATTGAAGCATTGAAACTATACATGCTACACCAAGAATTATGGTTAAACATGTGAAATTTGATTGGGTTGCTTATGAATGAAGATTTTGATCTTTGAAATTAGGATTAATGTGTTAATTTTAATTGTACTAACTATTTAATTAAATTTTATAAGTACAGTTTGTTTCATTGCTTGGCACAACATTGTTGGGTGGTGGTGGTGGTGTTCTCGTGAGCGACTTGAAATTGTTGTAAAGGCTTAAAGTTAGAATTTTATTTTGAGGGATTGTTTAAATAGAATGAATATTGTACTTATACTGTTGAATAAGATTAGTATTACCGGGGCCTAAAGAAAGGGTTTCTGTGGCCTTATGCATACTTGAGTTCATCCTTTTTTCACTGGAAGTTCTTTGCTCAAGGGAATTGCAATTGTTGGTGGATTTATGTAATATTAAGCTGTGCTTTGTATAATGCATCGGGATATGTGGGTTTGATTCACTGGTTTGGATAAAATGTACTTTTGTTTTTTAAGATATACTGCAATTAATTAACATGTAAGTGAATTTTTTTGCTTGGGGAAGTAATGGCTCTCAAGTACTTACTATTTCTGGCTTTAATCATTATCAGCTAATTATTCTTGTTAAATGCTTGAATGAACCACCATGATTAGTGTAACTTAATAAAAGTTACAACTGAAAACTTCGAACACAAGAGGGACAATATTCAATGATGTAGAGATAAGGTTTATTCATTTGAAAAAGGAAGAAATTGTATTTTCATTTGTCATTTTATCAATTTCATGGCATCACTTTGGTTTGTTGATATGTCATTTTATCAATCATGGGGAAGGAATGCATTCTACAAGTTTTTACACTTATGAACACTTCAGTTGGATGATTTGATGGGCTGAGAACAGTCTGAAACTCTGAATGGAAATAAGTCTTAAAAATGGTGTTAATATCACCAGTTTATTGGTTGTTTTATATCATCTTTGGAGAGCCAGGAATGATGCTTTGTGGAATAAAAAGGGTTCTAGAATTGATATACTTGTAAAGCAGACAATAAATGATGGTGAATAGTCTTATAGGTCCTAAGATCACAGCAAATGATAAATCCTGGTTTGATTCTTTATATTGCAAATGAATTGTTGGCTGGTAGCCTTGTTTGATTTGGGTTTACTGTATCAATAAAGTCCTTGCTACAAGTTTTTTTTAGCAGCATAACTCTTAGGTTGTGAATTGAGAAATAATACTTCCTTTGTATTTTTCAAATGCATCACTTTTAAAATCATAGACTTCTAAACAATTTTTGGAGATGAGAAAGATAGAGAGAGAAAAAAGAGGGTCCATGTGATATGAGAGGGAGAGAATTCATTAACTAAAGAGGAAAGTCATGCATCTAAGTTGAACTTCCATATGATGCATTTAAAAAATAACGGAGGAAGTAGATTACTCTTACTTACTAGGGGTAAAAAAAAAGAAAGAAAAAAAAAGTTCTGTGATGAATTTTTATTGACAAGCTTCTTTTAGTTCGAAATTTGAACCCTGTTTCTATAGGAGTGGGACTGGATTGGGTGGAGGATAAGCATGTGCTTTCCAAAAAGATGGGTAAATCTCATACCCTGCTGTGTGCACTCTTTGTGAATGAAATTTTGACTTTTTATTCAGAAATCATTGAACTACTATTACACCTCATTGCTCTGTGTTGTACTGTACTCTATATGACTGTATCTGTTATATGGCTTCAAAGTGGGTTTGTAAATTTACTCATTTAGAAAAATGTTAGAGATTCTTTGAGGATGGAACTATTGTAGGCTTATATCAGTGCTGTTTTCAAAGTTTATTATCTACTTTATAAGATAATAAATCATTTTACTCCAAATTATTGATGCCAAAGGAATAGTGATCACTCTACGGAACTCTCATCCTATCTACAATAGATAAAAATAATAAAATAAATAAAATTGAGGAAGTAAATTGAGATAAGGGCCAAAACCCATCGGCCTCATACTCTCATTCAACATCTGTAACATAAACAGAATGTAAACATTCTAGTTACTGCACTTTGTTTACATTATAAGGAAGCAGGTTGTCTCTGTTGAGCTGTGTACCTGTTGTTTCATTAATTAATTTGTTTTTCTCTATACTGCTACATTGTTCTTTATGTCCTACCTTCTAATTTGTTTTTCTCTATACTGCTACATTGTTCTTTATGTTGCTGAACTGATCCTGATATTAATCTTACTCAAACTGTTTAGGAATCAAAGGTAGGAATTTTGTGTGAACCTTGCAACGGAACAGGATGGCTACTTTGTGATTTCTGCAATGGACAAAAAACTAATGTGAAGTCTCAAACAAATAAGATCTACCGTCGATGTCCATCATGTAAAGCAGTAAGTGATTTATATTTCTATATCACCACGTTGGAAAAACTCGAGATGTTTTTAGCTGATTACAGCATACATAATCCATGATGTCTAGCTATTGATTAGTATCTCATACGAAGTATATGAGAAAGTAAAATGGAGACTATAAGTGATGCCATTAGTGGAGGATTGCCCAATATCTTACATGCTGATCTCAAAGCAAAGTATCAGCTACAAAATTGCCCATCAAACAATGTAACATCAGTCACCACTCCCTCCCCCACCTCTTCGTATCTTCCTCTTTTCTAGCGGTATCTTTAGAGGTCAACTCAGTTTATAAGTAAGTAAAAATGCTCTCACAAGATCACACTGTTTATTTTTAATTTGATGCCTTACTTTTGGTCTATTCTTCTATGCTCAGTTTGGAGGATGAGAAATGGAAGGTAAGGAAGAGCAGGGAGATGAGACATGGAAGGTAAGGAAGAGTAGGGAGAGTGATGGAACTAGTTCCTATTTAGATAATATTTAGGCTGGACTGGAATAAGAAGAAAAGGAAGTAGTTTCTTTCCTCTTGATGGACTCCCAAGTTGAAATGATTCAGATACGAATTAAATCTACTTTTCTTTCCTCTTCATCTTTTATGTAAAAAAAAATACAGTGATCTATATTTCTTTCCCTCTCTGATATACCATGGAGGACAGGCAGAGGGGTTGAGTGGGGGCAGCGTAAGGTGGTGTGAGGAGGAAGGGGGGTAGTTCAGGAACAATTATTGAAAGGAAGTGGTCTTAATAAAGAAGGGGGCAGTATGTTGTTATTAAGTTATTCTTGAATTGTTACGAGAAGATGCAGAGTGCTTGATATTAGCCTTTGTTTTCACAAAATTTTAGTTCAAGGGAATTTTTTCCTCAATACCTTCCTCCCTTTGGCAGAGAGTCTCCCAATGCCATGATTTCAATTAACTATCATATATTGTTCAGATTAACTTGTTTTGTCTTCTTCCTCCCTTATACTCTATTTCCCACTTAGGAATTAAGATGATGACTGTCTTCTGATTCTTCAGAAGCAGTCTGACTGAAACACAAATTGTGATTTTTGACGTGAAATACGTCTTGGTGAAGGGTGCCATAGCTGTTGTGTTGCCTAGTATACATATTATAGCTTTGAATATATGGTGTACTTGGTAATATTTTTTTGGGATTGCCATTTGACTGTTCGAACAAATTTTGCTTGCAGACTGGATACATAATGTGCGCGAAGTGTAAAGTCTTCAAATGTGTTACATTCCCAGATCAGAGTGATGGTGAGCAGCTTTCATTTTGAGGATCAAACTCTTATGAAAAACTAGCCTGTACTTGGTGGGATGAAGGCTGATGATAAGCTTAAGGCAATATAATTCTTAGTTAGTAATTTTGGGTTGGAGAGGGGGAAGGGGCCAGAAAAATATGTTCTGTTTACTCTTCTCCTATTTTTCCTTTTTGACCAGCAATACAGAATATGAATAGTATCTTATTTCAGAATTAGCTGCTCTCATATTTTTCTTTGGTCTATGGTCCTTTAGGGAGTTGCCACACCCATTGTTTGTTGCTGCTGCTGCTGTTGTTGTTGTTGTTGTGGATATTTCAGTTGTATACGCATTTTTTTGTACAGAAGCACCACGTTAATTTTTCATTGACAATTAAACCACTGCGATAAGTTTGTCTGAGAAGAGTGAGAACAACATACTGTTTTTCTTTTGGTATTGCTTACTGTTCTTTTGTTGATAAGTTATCTTTCATTAATCGTTTTAGAGGAGACATTTTAACCTTTCTGTGTAGTGAAAGATAACTGAAATTAGTGACTGTAATGACAAGGAAACAAGTCACCTGTGATCAATTGTTTGGGTTCAATCAACTATTAGCTTGGCTATGGCTCAACAAAGAAGAAACAATGTCAGAACACTTGTGAACAACCCAAAAGCATAAGGTAATGGCTAAATAAAGATGTTTCAGCTTATTATGGATGCATTAGTGGACAAAAGCATACAAATAAATCGATCCAGCTGAAGCTTACTGTGTTTTACTTGTGCTAGCTCTGTTAGTACATCAGTGGGGAGTATTTTTATTATCTTTGATGACAAGGTATCGAGTATTGTGATTGAAAAATGATCACAGCAATGGTCAGGCACAGTCTTTTGAGTGATATTAGAACCTCAGTAACTAATTTGGAAAGGCCATTAAGATGAAAAAAAAATGAGTTATGGAATAAAGGTTCTGTTAGGACTGTGCCATTGAATAAGTTGCGGCATAAGGGCTTACTCAGTGAATTATACATTGGCAAAGAACTTAATTTTTTGCTCAGGTGCTTACTTTGTGTAGTTTATTGCAGTCAATCATATTCCTAGTAAATTTGAATTTGTTACAGGAAACTAGGAAAGCCTCTGTCCTGAGCAGCTGTGCAAGTTATGTAGTAGTTATTAATAACATTGTCTCCTCACATATGTGCCTGTATCCTGGAGCCTATCAGAGAAAAATTAATTCATATATGATGGGAACTGTTCTATTTGTTCGAAGTGTTATTTATTGGACTGCTTGGACATGTAGAATACTCAACCTCACTCACATATTTGATCTGTGTAGCTTCTCTCTAACGAAGTTTGATGTGTTAGTTTGTAATTTAGGCTTTAAAGAGTCATTTTGTGTTTCTTGATTTACCATCTTTATGCTAAAGCAGAACCAGTTGATGAAACTCTTACAACAAATCCTTTCTGGATTGACAATTTTACACTTCATGTTGTTAAGGAATTAGTAGGAGTATGAACCCCTTGGGTGATAAATTTAATAGCCTGTTCCTCCCTCCAGTTATATCTAAATACGTTTTTGATGCAGATGTGTATATATATAGTATGACATTGATTCTAGAAATTATGCTTAGTTCATCCGCATGTCTATAGCACTGCGATGATTAGATTGTTTACGGAACAGAATGGAGTAGTCTTTTTGTATTTTTTTTTTAGGTGAAGAAGATAAAAACTATGTTGATAAACGCAGATGGGATTCTAACACAGATCTCTAGCACAACCCCCTGGAGCCTGGACATAACAGATAAGCTAGCAGACATCACTTGGCCACTATGAAGACAAAAAAAAATATGTTTTCAAGGAATATACTTATAATTCTACCTTTTGTTTTATTCTAAGTATCTTCCATTTCTTTGTTTATACATCTTTACTTCTTTAAATGTTGCATGGTACACTCTTCAGGGACTTGTTTCGGAAAGTCTGCACTACTCTACATGCTTATGCCTCTTCATGTCAACTAAAGACTTCACATGGACCAAAGGTAAAATTACTTACCATGTGCTCTGTTGCTTAGTTTTGATTGGACAATAATGTTAATTATTCTGCACGAAAGCAGATGAATATAATTATCATTTCATAGATCTGAAGTCAAACAGAAGCTTATAGCCTTGCATATTTGTTTACATTTTTTCTATATTTTGCCAGCACATGTGAATCAATAAAGAGAACATGCTATAGTTGCTCTGTTTACACTGGTTTATGGGAACTTGTAGAATGCAATATGCTATTATAGTATTGTCCTACTTGTTAGATCCGCATTGGATACGATTCCTTCAAGTTTGTATAGTTTTCTTCTATGCTGATTTTTTGGTCCTGTTGTACGGTAGTTTTTGTGCTAAAAAGGGAGATCCTAATAGCTGTTAACTAATTATAGTTTGGACAGCTGTAACAGATGTCTAGTGCTAGATCATACCTTCTTTAGAACCCTATGCAGGTGAAACTGTTAGCATATCTCTCTCTTTCAGAATATATTGCTGTGATTTGAATAAATTATGTACGGTCTTCAATTTCCAAGAAGTTGCTAAATTCTGATGTTGTATTATGTACCAGAGGTGAATCTATCTAATGACAATTCATGCTTGCTTCAAAGCTATTGGCTTCTAAGGAGTTGGGTAGCTTGATTCTGCTCAACGCATTTTGTAACACTCCTCCCAAGTCTCGAGCCACTTTTAATTGCTCCTAGCACTTATCCTCAAAAAAATTGTACAATGGGTCAATATTTATGTGAAAAATTAGAATTGTAAGCAATATTTGAAGCATGTTTAAGCCTTTAGGACTGGGCATAGTTATGCTCGATTCATTACATTCTCGAGCAGGACTTGGTTAATTTGCAAGCCATTTAGGCTCATTCCTTATCACTGACAATTAATTGAGCTTTTCTCTAGAATATGATTCTTTGTGGAATCAATTTTGTCTACATACATTAAATTTGCATATGATAAATAGATGAGTTACTAAATTTTTTGGATGTAGTACCTCAGAGGCTCAGACTGTAGATGGAATTTTGAGTCTGTTGTCTTAGTGGCTTCCTTTGAACAGATCAAAATCTTCTGAGATATTGATGTCTAAAATTTCAGATACCAACATTATCAGACTTTCACCTTAACTGGTGTATAAAGATGGGCACCTTATTGTTTCCTTAGCATAGAAAGTCCTCCCTGTTAATGAGTTTAACAGTAACTGAATTTATAATTGTCAACAGGGTGGTCAGAGTGGCTTCAGATCATATTTTATCTAAAGACTATCGTGAATAGGACCTTGTACTGGTACGTTAGTGATGAATTATATTGTTGGACTGTCATTATTTTGTGACTCTTGCTTCATGCTTCTGATAATATAGCATGACGGATGGCCTATGTTACTCGGACTTTACATTTCACCTCACGTACCCGTGTCGGACACTCTACACTTGGACATGGGTGGGGACACTTGGACACTTCATTTTCGTTCAAAATCATTGAAATTTTTTACAAAATAGCAGGGTCGGACACTTGGACACGTGTCCGTGTCAGACATGGGTACCCGAGTCCAAGTAACATAGCGGATGACTCTATTCTGTGTGCTTTGGTTTTGCAGTCGATTGAGGTTGTCTTAGTACATTGTCAAAGGGATTGCTACTATATGATTATACAGTATACATACAGGCATACAGCTTATACGTGTTGAGTTGTTTATTATCTAACACTTAGTAAAATGAACAAATGTCCTCAAAGTAAGTACAACAAGATTGATTTAAGGTAAGAAGAAAGAAGAAGATAAAAAAACCCAATTTTTGATAGTTTTTATGAGGTAATACTTTCTAGATAATAAACATGTTAGCAATCTAGCTTGAGTTGTTATTTTAAATGGTAAACAGTTTTTTTAGTCATTGACCTCATTGTTGCTGTTGCTGTTGGCCGCTGGGGAATCCATTTTTAAGAACTTGTAGTTTAATATGTTCTACTTCTTTGATTTAATAACCCATTTCTTGTTACTTTGGTAGGCTGCAATGTTTATACAGGGGAGAAAATATTTCCAAACATTTCATATTCAATTGCATTTCTGGAGCAAAACAAGAATACAAAGGTAATATGGACTCTGGAGAATAACAAACGTATAAGATATGGTGACTTCGGTTACAATAACTGATAACTCGGAAGTCATATTACAATGGTTTTTAAACTCGTCAAATTACATGAGCTTTGGACATGATGCTATTAGTCAGCATGCTTTCTCTCACATTTTCTATATATCAACTTTCTTCCGCTCCTAATGAGGTATAAAAAAAAGAAGGGAGAAAGGAATTAGATTGATATATATTATCTGCACATTGGGGTTGGGGGATGTTTAGATTGAGAGAGGCTCTGACTATCTGATGAACCACATACAATCCCATCATTTCTGCTGAACTTCAGACTTTGTTTAGCCTGTGAGCTGTTTTTTTCCTCGACCGCTTTCAAGATGTTCTCGAACACTTCTACTTCACAGGGAATCTTCAGAACACCTTCCTTCTGGTAACCAAACTCCTCCTCAGCTTCTTTCAGCAGGACGCTAAATGCTTGGTGACTCAAGTACTTTGTCGGGATGACAAAGCGCTTCATCTCTTCACCGACTTGAACAGCCAAGAAACCTTTGGGCACAGCATTGTTGCTTGGCACCCCATTGTTGGCTGAGAGGTCGGTGAAAGAGAGAGTCCTCTTCAAAAAATTGATGCCTTTGATGCTGTTGCTCCTACTCAATGAACCCTTTTTAGTACTGCTGCTGCTGCTGCTGCTGTTGTTGCCGGAGTTGCTGATATTGGCCTTAGCATCATCAAGGGGCAGGAAGCCTTTGCTTGACATCCCGTTGTTGGCTGTTAAGTCGGTGAAAGAGAGCGTTCTCTTCATAAAGGTATTGCCTTTGCTATTGCTCCTATTCAAGGAACCCTTTCTAGAAATGTTGCTGTTATTGCTGCTACCATCATTGTCGTCGGTGTTGCCACCATTGACCTTAGCCTCGTGTGCTTGTATCCTCCATTTCTTAAGCTTCTGCTTGAGCCTCACAATGTCACTTATTCTGTTGGATGGTTTGGATGAGTCCATTTTAGGTTTTTTAAATTTAGAAGAAGACAAGCTATCTCTCTGAAAAATGCTTACTATTTATGGTGTTTATGAAAGTTGCTAATCCAAAGTTCAGAAATAGGCTATTTATAAAGGATACTGTCACTGAAAAATTAATTCTTCTGACAGAATTTTAAATTTTTAATGCTAATTATTGTACTATTTGTTCTTGGTTGAAGATAAAGGACAGTATTAGATCAGCAATTCTATATATCAAGAAGCTGGCCTTTATTGGTTTTCGTAATCTTGATGTTTATCACAAGTCTTAAGTTCACTCTCAAAGCCCCATTTTTTACTCTTCATCCCCCCTCACATTCTCTTCCTAATTTCAAGCTTACAAAGTCACATGGGTAGACTGTTTGTATCATTGATGAAAATGGAGTGATTCTAGGAGTTAATCAAGTCCCTCTTGCTGGGCATGATGGCCCGAGACTAGGCCCTGAACAACGGGAAAGAGAACCTAACTTTGTCTTTAGTTTAGAATGTCTCCCCTTCCCCGTATTCAGCCTTTATCCGATCTATATGTCATTTTTTATAAGTGAGTGATTCAAGTGATACCTTGTGTTCTTGATGTCCTGATTTATGATTCATTCATTATTGATACAATTTCAAATCCATGTGGATGTGGTCGAAAAACTTAAAGACTTAAAATTAATGCATAGTCGTATTATTCGAATTATAGCAGCATGTTCGTTGATAGGCATGTAAAAAAGATATTAATGCTTTATCAATGATTGATATACAATGAATCAATAAGTATGATGACTTATTGAGGTGATTTTTATGGGATTTTCGGGTGATGTGTCATAGTTTTACACCAACATACACATCTATTATATGATCTTCATCTACCAAAAAAATTGATGAAATGAAAATTGCATTTTGTGTTAATGATTTCTTGCTAATAATTGAGATTTGACTTTTGTGATATGAATAATTGGAAGGTTTTTTAGGTGGCTTGAGTCATATAAATGGTTGTTACATTTTGGTGTAGATCATTATTGGTTAGTTGGTTGCACTATGAGGGAAAATGAAGATATTGAACAATTATTTCCTACCTACTGAGGAAGTTTTATAAATATTCATACTTCCAACTTCCTATGTTCATTTTTAATCTTCTAACTTCTCATTCAGATGTATTCTTTTTATTTTATTTTATTTGTTTTTTGAAGAAAGATGTATTCTTTTTTATTGATCTTCATAATTTTGTTTTATTTCTTTTATGGAAAATAAAATTATCGTTTTTACCACTCCCCCTTATATATGCACTAATGCACCACTATGTCTTTTAAACAACCTTTGTACACCTCCCAAAAAATTCTAAACAGTAAAAATAGAATATACTTTTTACATAGTATTATTTCATTTTTCGTGGTTTTCATTGTACAATTTACCTCACATACTAAAGAATGTAATAAAATGCCAATGGAGTACAAATCCACATTTTTTTTTTTGAGTAACATGAATATAAGATTTATTTTTTACAATATCATTGATTTTAAAGTAATTGAATATAAAATAAAAAAAATTAAAAAAAAAAGTTTATTGGGTTGCTTAATCATTTGAATCCTAGAGATTAACCGACTAAACTGTCAATCTCCATGTGAACTGAGGTACTACCCCATTGTACGTTCAAGTTTGACTCAAAATTTTATTGCCACTTGACTTTGACTAACTAACTTTCTTTTTTATTTTGAATCTCGATTAAGATAAATATTGTACGGACTAAAAATTTTAGAACATGGTTTCAAATTTCAAGCAACCAATTATATTTACATGATGAATTATATCATTGTTTGTTGTTTGTTTCTCTTAAAAAGTAATTAACCAATCGAGCAGCTGCATAATTGTGCCAGAGTTTTTGTTTGACTAATTCATGGAATTAATACAATTTTCATTTTAATGCAAGTATACTATAATATTGTCTTTGTAATAATTACTTCCCATATGATTTAACACATGCATCTATCTATTAAACTATTTCTAAAAAAGAATCAACTTTTATGAGGAGGTAATGTGTAATGTGTAATGTGCTAATATTAGTACCAACAAGTGTTTAGATCAGTTGATAAGAGAGTTGTTTTAAATTAATCAAGGTCTTTAGTTCGAGACTTGAGAACGCATCATCATTTATTGGGAGAGCTTTCCCTCTAATAGGGGTCTGAATCAACTCGAATTCGGATTAGTCGGAGTCTAGTAGGCGCTGGATTACCGAATATGCTTGCATAAACAACGTTTCATATGTAGACTTTTCGGGTTGACGATTTTAATAAGACATGAGAAAGAGTTCTCGTACATGTGATAATTTTACGATTTTCTCTCATTTTTTGAATTTAGACTTACAAGATAGTTTTGCTTTACATCCCAATGTTTTATACAAGCTCCCAACTTTGATATAAGGATAAATCAAACATTTTTGTAATACTGAAAATTTTTTAAGAGATGAGCAAAAGCACAAGAACCAATAAAACCAATGCAAAGTACCAAACCTTAATTTGATATTTGTATCCAAGGGATCACCACTGCACACAGTACAGTTGCTTAATTGTATGATGGGAGGGTTTATTTTAAATGCAACATGTAAATTTACTTAGTTGATAAGGGAATCTCTGATTTAAGTGTTTAGTCAAACAATGGATGCTTGCTTTCAAGGTTTCATTTTTGTATTATAAATCTCTCTTTCAAGTGTGTGATTGCTTCTTCTAATAATGCTTCGCTTTTTATGCTTTCTTGGTAAATTATTCTCTTTTTTTATTTTTTCATTTTTTTATTTTATTTTTTATTTTTTTAACGCAATATTATTATTTTTCTATCATTGTATACTAACTTGACTAATTAATATTCTAAACTACTATATATGGTTTTTAATATAAAGTATACTTGTATAATAGTAATATATTTACAAAAAAGTAGTTTTCGTTGTTTACAATAAATTTCTATAGAGTACTTTATGTTTTGTAATAACTTAAATTTTAATAAGATTAAAGATATGTGTGCAAGAACAATATTACTACCAAATAGTGAAATCTCAGGAAAAATAAAAGTTTGTTAAATATTATTACTAATCGATATAATTTATTCTGGCTTAAGATTCCACGCACTGTTTTTCATTTATTGCATTATTGGCCTTTTAGCTATGTTGCATTTGATAAATACTGTATTATTTTGATTGAAATGTTAATATAAATTGTTGGGTTTGAGAAGTGTGGAGAACAATACAAGAAGGCTAAGGGGGTGCATAGCTTTGGTGTTAAGCTATGGATTGTTTGCTTGGTGCAAAGCAACAATGAAAAGTAGGAGCTGACTTCAAATGGGCATATCTCAAGATTTAGAAATGATATTAAGATGATTCAAGTTGAAGGTGATATCTCGTCTCAAGAGCTTTCCAACGGCTGGTCATAAGCTTGATTTGGTCAAGAATCGAGGGAGTTATGGCTGTTTTACGAAGAGTTGTCCGTGCAGTGCGGAAGTTCAGCCAAACTTTTGAAAAGTTCGGTTGAACTATATTTGAAGGAAATCAAGTTTTGCTACTGACACGAGAGTTCGATCGAACCTCTTAGAGGTTCGACCGAACCACCATTGGTTCAACCGAACTCGGGGTAGGTTCGATCGAACCGGCTGCCCTGTTTCAGCAACGTGATTTCTTTTATTTCACTCGGGATGTAATCTTAGCCGTTGAACTTCCTTGTAATCTAGCACTATATATACTCTTGTTTTGTCATGTTAGAGAAATAGTATGAAGGGAAAGCTGATTCCAAATGAACATATCTCAAGATCTAGAAATGATATTGAGATGATTCAAGTTGGAGGTGATAACTCGTCTAAAGAGCTTTCCAACGACCGGTCATAAACTCGATTTGGTCAAGAATCGAGGGAGTTATGGCTGTTTTACGAAGAGTTGTCCACATAGTGCGGAAGTTCTACCGAAATTTTGAAAAGTTCGGTCGAACCCTTTGAAGGAAATCAAGTTTTCTACTGACTCGAGAGTTCAACCGAACCTCTTGGAGGTTCAGCCGAACCACACCTGGTACAATTCGACTGAACTCAGGGTAGGTTCGGTCGAACCGGTTGCCCCTGTTTCAGCGATGCGATTTCTTTTATTTCGCTCGGGATGTAATCTTAGCCGTTGATCTTCCTTGTAATCTAGCACTATATATACTCTTGTTTTGTCATTGTTAGAGAAATAGTATGAAGGGAAAGATGTAGAGAGAGAGAGAGAGCGCCTCAATGTAAACCCAAATACTTAGGGTTTGAGTGTTTAAGAGGGTGAGTTTGGGATGGAGCTTTCATGGTGTGTGATTGAAAGCTTGTAAACTACATTAATCTTTATCAAATTGTTACTCCATAGTGGATTGGTGGGTTTTTCTCTCGGTTCTCGGGTTTCCCACGGTAAATTCTCATTGTCTCGTTTATTACTTGTTTTTCCGTCTTCGTTATTGTTAATTGTCGTTAATCGCAAATTAGCTAGCACATTCGTTAATCCTTTCATAAATTGCTATTTATTTATTTTTTTAAAAAAAAAGAAAAAAATTGTGTTTATTCCCGGGGAAAAAAAAAAGTTTTCTTCAAAATATTATTACTCCTCCCGTGTACTTTTGTTATTCAATTCATATTTTTATTATAAATTTAAAAAACTAAATTATAAATCCACAAGGAGAACTTACAATATTTTTGAATAGTAACCTAATCTCTTAAAATTAAGGAGTAGTCTATTACTTGGTTAATACGACTACTGTGTTCAATTGTGTCGTTTTTTAACCTCAAATAATATAAAACTATTTTTAATATTATGGCCGGTTCGGTTCCACAATTTCTATCTTACTCCTGGAGTACCATGCATAACATATTCAAGGTTTATAAAATTCATGTTATTTTGATGTGAAATTCTTATTATTTCAATTTATATATATGTTATTTTTAAATAAGTACTTGTTATTTTATACGTGTATGCAGTGCATATAATAGTATAATACTCCCCCTGATTTCAGCATAGTTCACGAAGATGTCGCATTCCAATTTTGTGAACTAATTGCTCAAATTTCTTCGAAGAAAGTGATTTAGTAAACAGGTCGGCAAGGTTGTCACAAGACTGAATTTGCTGGATATCTAGTTCCTCATCCTTTTGCATGCAAATCATGTGTGAAGAATAGTTTTGGTGATATATGTTTTGTTCTATCTCCCTTAATATATCCTTCAGTTACTTGAGAGATGCATGTTGTATTGTCTTCAAAGATGATGGATGGATTTTCTGTTATTGCTTTCATTCTACACTCTTCTTGGATATTACTAATCATCGACCTCAGTCATACACATTCTCGTCATGCTTCATAAAGAGCTACCAACTCTGCATGATTTGAGGATGTCGCGATCAATGTCTGCTTTGTTGATTTCCATGATGTTGCAGTGCCGCCATAAGTGAACAAATATCTAGTTTGTGACTTGGAATTTTGAGGATCCGATAGGTATCCAGCGTCTGCATACCCAATGAGAGCAGCATCTTGTTTCGGTTGATAATATAAACCAAGGTCTTGTGTCCCTCGTAGGTACCGGAGTAAGTGTCGGACTCCCTTCCAATGTCTGTATGTCGGTGCATTGCTGTACCTGGCTAACAAGTTCATAGAGAAAGCTATGTCGGGTCTAGTGTTGTTAGCTAAGTACATTAAGGCTCCAATTGCACTTAAGTATGGTACTTCTAGACCTTGAATCTCTTCATTTTCTTCTCGGGGTTTGAATGGATCGTTTTTTCATATTCAAAGAACGAACAACCATTGGGAAGTTGATTGGAGTTGCTTTGTCCATGAAGAATCTTTTCAAAACTCTTTCTGTATAGTTTGATTGATAGACAAAAATGCCATGACTCAAGTGCTCTATTTGCAATCCAAGGCAAAATTTAGTATTTCCAAGGTCTTTCATCTCAAATTCTTTCATCAAGTATTTTGCAGTTTTCTCAAGTTCATTTGGGGTTCCTTTGATATTTAAATCATCAAACATAGACTGCAATAATAGCGAATCTTGATTATGATCGCTTAATGAAAACACAGGGACTAATTTGGTTGTTCTTGAACCCTTCTCTCATAAGGTATTCACTAAGACGGTTATACCACATTTTAATCCATAAAGTGACCTTTTTAGTTTTATGTAAAGTAATTGTCTAGGCTTGTGGTTTTCTGGTAGTTTTAGTCCTTCAGAGACTTTCATGTAAATGTTTGTATTGAGAGACCCATACAAATACGCAATCACTACATCCATTAATCGCATTTGCAATCCTTTTGTGACTGCCAAACTTACCAGAAATCTTAATGTAGTTGCATTAACTAATGGAGAATATGTTTCTTCATAATCAATCCCTAGAATTTGAGAAAATCCTTGGGCTACAAGTCTTGCCTTGTATCTAACTATCTCATTTTTCTCATTACGTTTTCTCACAAATACCCATTTGTATCCAAAACCTCTCGTTTTTCAAGTGACTTTAACTCAGCCAGCATTGCCTCCTTCCACTTTGGTCAATCAGTCCTGTGTCGACATTCTTCTACTTTTCTTGGTTCAACATGATTTTCATCGATCAGACACAATGTCAATGCAATGGAATATGCAAATATTTCATTTACGACAACATCTTTTATCTTTTCTATTCCAATGAATCTTAGTAGAGACATAATTCATTGAAATTTCATTGTTATCGATGTCTTTGTCATCTTGTTCATTCCCGTAAGGCTGTCTTCTTGTTCATCCCCTTTTGGATTATCATCATTTTCTTTACTTTCATCCACATTTGGTCTTCCTTGACCTTTTGACGGGGGAACATCATTAGTCTCATTTTCTATTCCATCCAATCTTTTCAACTTCCTTGGTTTACAATCTTTTGAACCAAGTGGTCTCCCACGCTTTGTGCGTGCTTGAGATTTAATTTCAATGGCCTTATTACCAATTGGGATTTCAATACGTGTAGGAGCATTTTCTGCTGGTACATGTGATTTTGTCACCTTCTTTATGTCTACAATACTTTGATTTACAATACTTTGTAAATGAACAATTTTCTTGACTTTTTGTTCACACATATTTGTTCGTGGGTCTAACATCAACATTTTTGTTGCATTCCAAATAAGTTCTATTTCTTTCTTGTGTGGGTCCACTTTTTCTCCCCCTAAGGTTGGGAATACTGTTTCATTAAAGTGACAGTCGACAAATCTAGCCGTAAATAAGTCACCAGTTAATGGTTCAAGATATTTAATTATAGAGGGGGATTCAAACTCGACATAAATTCCCAGCCTTCTTTGTGGACCCCTTTTTGTTCGTTGGGATGGAGCAATGGGAACATATACAGCACAACCAAAGATTTTTTAGATGTGAGATATACTTGGTTCTCGACCACAAACAAGTTGTAGTGGTGAGAATTTATGATAAGATGTAGGTCTCAATCTAATTTGTGCTGCTGCATGTGTTATAGCATGTCCCCAAGCAGATGATGATAATTTTGACCTCATTAATAATGGTCTTGTAATCAATTGTAATCTCTTAATTAGTGATTCAGCTAGACCATTTTGTGTATGAACATTAGCTACTCGGTGTTCAACATCAATTCCAATTGACATACAATAATCATTAAATGTTTGGGATGTAAATTCCCCAGCATTATCAAGTCTTATTTTCTTTATTGTATGATATGGGAATTGAGCTCTTTTGGGCAAGTAATTTTACAAGGGAAACATTTCTATCTGAGAGTAGACTAACATGTGACCATCATGTAGAAGCATTAATTAAGACCATGAAATATCGAAATGGTCCTTATGCCAGATTAATTGGCCCACAAATATCTCCCTGAATTCTTTTCAAGAATTTTGGAGATTCAGTAGCAATTTTGTTCATAAATGGCCTTATTATTAATTTGCCAAGTGAACATGCAAAGCGTGTTAATTCATCTGATTGGGAGATTTTGACATTTCTTATTGAATGTCCAACTGAATGTGCTATTTTTCTTTGCATCACCCCAGTTACTGGATGTCCCAAATGATCATGCCATAAAATAATCAAATGTTTGTCATCTAACTTCTGGTTAGATATCATATTGATTTCCACATGTCGTATATTTATACGATATAACCCCGAAGCAAATGTTGGCAGTTTCTCATAAACATGTTTCTTGCCATGTTTTTCTGCTGTGAGGCATAAATACTCCTTTTGATCTGTTGTCATTGTTTCTAAATCATAGCCATTTTGGCGTACATCTTTAAAGCTTATGAGATTTCTTCGAGATTTACTCGAATATAAAGGATTATTGATTATCAATTTTGTTCCATTTGGAAGCATTATACAAGCCTTTCCAGATCCTTCAATTAATTTAGCTGACCCGAAAATAGTGTTTACATTTGCTTGAAACACCTTTAGTTGTGAAAAATATTTTCTATCCTTCAAGATAGTATGTGTTGTTCCACTGTCCAAAAGGCATTGATATTCGGAATCAACTTCAGGCAGATCCATATCTTCATAAAATAAATATCATACAAACTTTTATTGATGATAGAAATTAAAAGTACATGACTAGAAATTTAAAATACAATACATAGAGAAAATACATTAAAACATATTATATATTACATTAGTAGATTGAAAATCTTAACATTGTTATTTTCTCCAAAGATGAAATCATTTCCAATGTTCATGAAATAATCGGACACATGAAGGCTGGGACAAGGAGCATTTTCTTCATTAACATAATTTGCTTCTGCATTTTTCCCTTTGCCTTTTACAGAAGCCTAGTAAAGATCTATCATATGTTTGGCCATACGACAAGTACGACCCCAATGCCCAGTCATGCCACATCTATAACATGTGTCTTTTTCTTTTGAAGGAGTTTATTTGTGGCTTCCAGATGACTGTCCCTTATGTTTTTCAGAATTTTTGAAATTACTGTTTCTTTGAAAATTATTTCTACCACGTCCACGGCCTCGTCCGCGATAATTTCCACGGCCATTGTAATTTCACATCCACCTCTTTGTGTTGCATTTGCCTCGGGTGGATAAGAATTTGTGGCATTTGCCTCATGACCGGTCAAAGATCCAGTTGGTCTAAGATTCTGATTTTTCAACAAAAGATCATTATTTTGTTCAACAACAAGCAATACACTCATCAATTCATTAAACTTTTGAAACCTCTTTATCCACAATATTGTTCTTGCAACAGTATGTTGCTTGCATGAAAGGTAGTGAGTGTTTTTTCAATCATCTGTTCATCGGTGACTAGATGATCACAGTATCTCAGTATAGATATTATCTCATGTACGGCTGAATTGTAATCAATTACAGATTTGAAATCATGGAACCGTAAATTTGTCTAGTTAAATAATGTCTTAGTAAGAAGCACCCTTTTGTGGTGTCCAAATCTTTCATTAAGGTAATCCCAAAATTCTTTGGGAAATTCAACCATCATATACTCGATTTTAAGGCTTTCATGTAGATGATGCCTTAACAACACTAAGGCTTTTGCCTTTTCTCGTTCAGTAACAGGTTTTACAACCGTCATTGCAAAAGTGGTAGTATCAGTTGTTTGACCAGAAGGGCTTTTATTTTCTTTAATAGTGTGCTCCAAGCCTTGAGCTTTCAAATTCATCATTGCATCCACTTTCTATTCCAAAAATTTCTTTCCAGATAAATCTAAGATGCTGAACTGTCTTTTCATAAGGTCTCCCATTTTAGCTACAACAAATTACGTGATAATTAGTTATAATAAATCATATGTACAACACATACGTTTAATTCTTTCATATTTATAGTTTGTTGATGAAACACGTGATAATTAATATTATTTTAACAATAAACCATAAATAATATTGTTCTTTTCTCCCCCTTGGTCTATTATTGTGAGTGATTATATGATTAGGCAAAAATAAATCATGTTAGTCGCACAAATAGCGAAACGACAATAATAACAGTAGTAACACTAATTATAATAATGACGGTAATTTTAAATGATGTTAATAACAACAAAACAACATAATACAACAAAAACAAACTTTTAATCTACTAAAACGACAAAATAAGTGAGTTTTACTTATACATAATGACAAAAATTAATATTGCTACTAATAAAACTACGAGCGTCGTAATTAGAAGGAAATATTGTTTTATTTTCCTTAAATCTTCCTCAAAAGTGAAGGTGTGGGTATTTTAGTTGCCGTCGATGGGAAACATATCGGAGAAGAAGGGGGGTGAAAATTTTTTGGGTGATTTTTGGATAAAAAGTGGGAAAGGACAAGGGATTTGTGGTGAAATTGGGAGAAAAATCTGTCTTTTATAGAGGTAGGTTTATTTGTTACTATTTTGTACAACTATAAACATATCATATAATAGTCTAATGTACCAGCAAAATTATGGTCCAAATATAATATTTATATTTGTGAAAGGTTATCACACTGGGAATGCAAGCCATAGTGGTCCGAGAGACCTAATATCTATAAAAGATCATGGGTTCGAAAACAGAAATAAACACAAAAGTACGTAAAAGAAAGAAAAAATAATAAGTATAAAAAGGCTGCATCTTTTTGTCAATTTAATTAATACTATGCATGCAAAGTTACTACTAAGCAATTATAATAACTAAAATCAAATTTTACATAAAAGGTGAGTATGTAATATCAACATGCATGAATCAAACAAAAACTAAGATACCAATATGAATAAAACAAGGGAGAATAGCAATGAATTCATAAGTAAAAGAATTTTTTCACCGTTGTTTTTGAGATATATGATATAGTAAATGCTTGAGTTTCTGGTATAGAGGATCCTAAATATGGGCAACTATAGTGCATACTCCTCAAAACATTTAGAAGTATATATAAATATACCTGACTAGGAATTGGTGCTGATAACGTGTTAAAGATTTTACCGATAAAAAGTTTTTTAATCAGTGAAGGAAGAAGTAAGAAGAAGTAAAATTGTAGTAGTGCTCCGGTTATATTTTTGCTTGTGTAACTTACACTTACATGACATTGTATATATAGCCATGAGTTATATTAGGAGTACAATAATTACTCACATATAGTCATATGGGTTCACAAGTATTTGGACCTATATGAGCATTGTATAATCAAATCAATAATTGATATTCACCTTATTAGACTAATCTTCTAACAAATTTATCCTTCACCAAATTTAAATAAAACTATACTTCATTATATCAAACTACATGCAACAGCCCAAATGTCGCTCTTTATAAAATTCAAGCCCACAATCCTCAGAAAAAAATAAAAAAATAAATAAAATTCAAGCCCACAAAAACAGCAGCTAGTTTGATGTCAGCTCACTGAAAATTTATGTGCGTCTTCGGCCCATAACCTACATGAGCTTAATCTGTCGTTAACAGTTTTTTTTTTTTTTTTTTTCTTCCTTGGCCTGCTAATTATACATTTTTTTTTAAATAGTTTGTACTTTTGCTTCTTTATTACTTGTATTTCATCTTTTTTTTTAAAGGGGTGTTGTTTCATTTTATTTTAATTTATAGAAAAAAATAATTTCTAATAAAATAAGTTTAAATAAAGTAATTTCAGACCCAAAAAAAAAAGTTAAAATAAAGTTTAAATAAAATAAATAAGTTCAAATAAAATACAATAATTTTTGATAAAATCAGATTAACCAAACAAAACTCAATATATCCTCAAAAAATAATAAAATATATATAAATAATAGTTTGTCTAAAAAGATTATTTACGGTGTGTTTAGAATTTAGATAGATCTAGAAAGGGGAGGGAAAAGAAGGGAAGGGAAGGGAAGGGAAGGGTGGGAAAGGGGCGAACCCCGGTTTCACATAATGAGAAACGTTTAATGTTTCTTATGAAATTTATCAATATTTTTTTTATTTTTTGGTTCTTCCTCCTTCCCTCCTTCCTTCATCTGTTTTCCACCATTTTCTGCGGTCATTCCCACCTTTTTCTGTACCTCGTCTCCATCCATTACTGACTCATCCTCTGCCTCCTTCTCACCAATTTCCGGCGGCTTCGTCGCTGAAATCTTATGAAAAACCCAAATAAAAAGCTGAGAAATAAAGGGCATTATTAACCCTTAGAGCATGCTTGGATTGGGAAGATGTATTACTAGGGTAATAAAAGACAAACTAAGGAAAATGAAAGTGAAAATAGGGAAGAAGGAGATAGTGATGGTGTGATTGTAAGGAAAATTACGTAGTGATGGTGTGGTATGAGGTGAAAAAAGAGGAACTAATACCCTCATTTTGAGGGTAATAGTTACAGTAGGGGGAGGGTGGATAACTATTACCCTCATTATGAAGGCAATAATTCCTTCATCTCTCTCTTTACCTCATGGCACAATTACCTTGTTTCATTTGTAAACACCATGCCTCATATAACAACACTTCTAATTACTTATGTTTTTTCAAGTTTGACTTTTATTACTCCCTTATTATATTACCTCCAATCCAAGCAAGGCCTAATGGGTAGTTTTTTTTTCGTTATCTTGTGAGCTTTTCTTCCTCCGTTGCTTCAATGGTGGAGATAAAGTAGTGCAGAAGCTGCTTCAATGATGGAAGACGAAATACCTTCAATGGAGTGCTGAAATATGGTTAAAAATGGAAAGAATTAATGAAATCTACAATTTTATCCTTGTTTTATTAGTTAAAAAGACAATTCTAACCCCATGAGATACATCCTATGTTTATCAATTTAATATGAGAAACATGGAATTACTCGGTGGGAAAGGAAGGGGAGGGGAGAGAAGGGAAGGGGTGGGAAAGGAAGGGGAAGGGAGGGAAGAATGATGAATTTTCCTTACAAATCTCTCAATTATTGAAGAGATCAATTTCTTACATTTTAATCCCATTTCTTAGCCCTCCAATTCTCTTCTTTCTTCATTTGCTATGCAAATGAAAGATATTACATCCTCCCCTTCCCTCCCCTCCCTTTCCCTCCATTTCCTTCGATCCAAACAATACTTTAGTGCATGAGTATTAACCATAGTATTGGAATTTTATTTTTATTTATTTTTATGCATGTATTGACAGCGTGCTTGGATGGAGAAAAGGGAGGGTAGGGAGGGATGGGAGGAAAAAATAAAGAGTTTTTCTTCCAAATCTCTTTATTGTAGGTGAGATTAATTTTTTTACAATCTAATCCTTCCATTTCTTTCCACTCCAATTCCCTTTCATCCTCAATTATTATCCAAATCCATATCTCTATTTCCTTTTCCTTCCTTTCCCTTCAATTTTATCAATCTAAACACAATAGATCCTACATGAATTATAAACTACAAAAGATGGTCAAAGAAGAGTGTGAAAATTATTTAAAATGTCAAATGTTCTAATTACAAAAATACAAAAGATATATTAATGTTATTACTTCTATAATTTTACAATACATTACTTGGTATCATGTATAACGGGTTATTAAATCGAGCTACGTTTAATACTTAGTATAAATTTACAATATGTGATGCGTGACATCCATTTCACTAACTTGTGACTTGTGGAGATGTCTCATTTAAAACTCTTGTTCAAATGTGAGTGTCATTAAGAATTTAAGCACTATGTTAAAAGTACCCCGGCCCTTTGATGAGCTTAGGTGGCTCCCTAAAATAGTAAGCACCTGAAAATTTTAAGTGTTGAATGTCATACATATTGATTAGGTCACTTGAAACAACAATATAAATTGGTCAGATGTGGTGTCCACCAATGAAAATGGAACTATGCACCCAAAAACCAATTAAAGTTGGACCCAAATAAATACTGTATATATATGGCCATAACTGTTTCCCATGTTCTTTGGCTTTTCTACAAAATAAATATTAATGATGAGCCAGTTTGTGTTAAGCTTAAAATAACCCTTGACTCTTGTTTACTGGCTTAATTTTACATTAGATGGATTACTAAGAAAAAAAAATCTAGGTTTTGTTTAGGTGGTGAACTGGTGATATGGCGGTATGGTGGCACCGCATGTGGCGGGTTCAAAAATTATATTTAGTGGGTGCACATTAGAAATAATAAATTTTTATTGGGGTTAAATATTTAATTTAATGAAGGAAAAAAAAAAACTCCCAAAAACTTAAATATTATAATAATAGAATCCAAAATTTTTATTATCAAGTGGGATTAATTGACCTCACATAAGTCAATGTGGCTCGACTCAACATAGTATCACAAGTAATTTAATAACACTCATGTAGATTTATTAAACCTTATACATATATTCGGACTACATGTATATCTAAATAGATATACATAGTTCTTTTTTGGTCTCTTTCATATTGCAATCTTTACAAAACAAATGAGCAAATGTTTATTATCAATAAATATATCCAACTAAGGAAAGTGTAACAAAATTTGAAAGAATACATTCCAAAACTAGTTGTTTCCTAAAATTACAACTCTCCCAAAACAAAAGGAGTAATGCTTATAATGATATGAGACTTAAAAACTCGAAATGTCACTCATAGTAGCTTCTATCTTGTCAACTAAAACTTACCCCTCAAAACAAATGGTTTTAATTAAAATTAAGCACCATATTGCATGGCTTAGCTTAATACACATAAAAAATTCAATTAAATATTAAATTAGAAACAATAATATAATATAGAGTATATGTTAGAGTATTGGTAAGGCAATCAAGAGATGAGTTATAAGTGTACTCCACTAAAGAAGAGACAGCTATCCCCATTAACGCAACTTCCTTAAATTTGGAACACTAACAACCCACACACAGGTGCTTTGCCTTGTCATTTTCTTATTTCCTCATTCCTTTCCTTCTGATTTGACTTTCCTTTCCTTTCCTTTAAATTTTTTTTTTCTTTTTTTTTTTATAGATTCTCATTTCCTAATTTTTAACAGGGTAATAAGACTAATAACTCCAATTATACATCATGATTGGTGTTGATAAATTTGTATATGGAGTAGAGAGAGTCATAAAGGACAAAGAATATATGTAGGATTTGATTTTAAATTTTAAATTTGTTCCCCTAATAATTTAACTAAGATGGCTGGCATCCATTGCATAGCAACACGTATCCTCATACATTCTATTAGTACGAGTATTAAAAATGTAATATATCCATTACAACTTTTACTTCGATCCGGCCTTTTGGTAGGAACGAATGATTAGATTAAAATACCAAAATGAGTGGCACATAGTAAAGTATCATTACAATCACCCATGTTATAGATGTTGGTGATGATGAAGTTCAGATGACACAGCATTAAAATCATGCAAAACATATCGAAAGTAGAATTACAGAATTTTTGCATGCAACTACTTGTAGTTGCATGCCCTAGTTGGTGTTATATTAGAACCCTTCTAGCTTCCATAATCTGAAAGTTTGGGTTGATATGTGCCCTAAGTGATGTATATATCATTCTTCTAAATTTATGCCTATTATACTCGTTTTTTTGGACCACCTACCGAACGAACTGTTATAACTATTGGACTACGTGTTGTATTTTCCAACATAAATTTTTGTTCATCACATGTTCACCTTAATAGGTCTCAAATATTGTTAAAGTGGCTATTTGATAAGTTTGCGCACACTTTCAATTCAATACTCAAGTGGTAGCTACACAATTTCTTTTTAAGGATGATAATATAATCCATTATTACAAACTAATTACATAGATTGATTATATACAAAAACTGTCTTATTCCACCTCATTACCCATTTACGCAGCGATGAGCCGATGAGTATCCAACTAAATACATAACTACAACTAGTAGTGGACTTTGGTGAAGATAATAATAACTTAACCGACTAGCACATTATAACTAGTTTTCAAATTTAATTTATTTTGGACTATTAATAGTTAGATTACCACTTGCAAACTTTGATGCATAACATAAAACAATATTGATGCTTTATAAGGCTTATCGTTGATGGTTTTAATTTTATAAATCACAATGTCAAACTTCCTTGGCATATACATTTGTGTTGCTTCTTATATATTCTGGTGAACGAGTATCCTGACACATGTATATGATCGATATAATATTAAGGAAACTTTCAAGTTAAAATCATGTATTATATCCGTTATATATTAATTATTTACAATGATTTGACATAAAGTGTGAGTAAAAATGTCTAATCGTTGCAAATAATAATATGAAACAGAGGTAGTATGTCAATTCAGCCGCCCATGACTAAAGTCTAAAAATGGTTGTGGACTGTGTTTCATGCTGGCTTTACATGTCTTGAGAGTTGAGGCTGGCTATGCTTTGCCCACGACCCAACCCGATTGTTATACGAAATGAGGTGCCAAATATTTTAATAAAAAAGCACCCCATGCATGGCCAAATCCCACATGCACCGTATTTTGTCACGTCTAAGGAGCTATTAAGTTTATCTTATTTTTGCTTATCTAATCTAATCTGATTTGAACTTATTTTTTCTGATCTAATTTGATATAATTATTTGATTTGATCAAATTTTGACCTTATATATACGCTAATTTATAAAAATAATAATAATAAAATTATATATCAAGTGGGATCTTTTTAGATTTGTAATAATGTGTATTTTATTAATATGTAATATTCATAATTTTTTAAAAACTAATTCAAGAAATTTAACAATAAAAAATCGCGCATTTCGTGTTCAGAATTTATTTTTTGATTTAATTTAAACTTATTTTTTCTAATTTAATTTGAAATAAGTAAAAAAGCGGTGCTAAAATAAGGTGACCTACTAAACATGGCCTAAGTCTAATGCAATTCTATTATTATTGGGAATTGTATTGTACTTATCAGCTGTCAAATTATCTAGCTAGCTAGGGAGATCAATTAGTATCTAATCAGCTATTGAATTTCTTAGGGTAACAAAAATTAGCTTCTAAGTATATTCTTTATAACACTATAAAGGCTATATTTCAGTATAGCTATAGCATGATAGCATCTAACTAAACTAAAAGGTATGCCGATCACTTCCGGGGGACTTGGGACTAAATAATTACGATCCATGTACAAGGTATCCCTAAATCTGTGTAACTAAAAGTTGAGAGCAGGTTTGGTTACTGTTTTTTTTTATTAGGTTGAAAACGGATTCGGTTAAGTCATTATCCTTTATCAAATGTTTGATTAAGAGATTTGGTAACAATTATCTTTACCTAAGGGTAAGGGATTCCACCTATTTGTTACCACTCTAAAACCTAAGGTAAAAAATACCTACCCTCAAATACAAATGGATTCCGATCCTTTCCATAGTTAAACCAAACAAAAGAAAAGGTAATAGTTACATGA
The DNA here is from genome assembly GCF_001683475.1 of Chenopodium quinoa. Taxonomy (NCBI): domain Eukaryota; kingdom Viridiplantae; phylum Streptophyta; class Magnoliopsida; order Caryophyllales; family Amaranthaceae; genus Chenopodium; species Chenopodium quinoa. The sequence continues at coordinate 1,548,140 of NW_018745170.1, read as the reverse complement.
TTCCTTCCTCTCTCTTATTTGTTTCCTTTCCACTTCGTTTCCATTGTTCTAACCAAACCCCCCCTAGTGTGTTTAGAGATGTCCTATCTGGCTTGGGCTCGTAAAAAAAACCTTATTTAGTTTATTATGATCATTAGAAGTATAGAAGGCAAGAAACTAATGTATGAAGGCGTATTTGAACTTGTGACATATCATACTCGAGTTCATCATAGTCTTTGCCATTAAGTTATACCTCATCGCTAGTTTCAGTTTCACATGTATGTACCTATTTAATAAATCCACGTTCATAATGTTTGTACAACTTTTTACAGTAGTGCTCTAAGAATTTTCCAACGTTAGCATACACTATAAGAATATATCATCAATCTTAAGTGGGACATTATCTATATAGAGTAGCACAATTAACATCTAATGGATCACCAAAAAAATTCCTTTGTACTTATTAATGAAGCTGCACGCGAATTTGAGACAGATACATTATATGATGACTTTTTATTACAAGAATAACATTAATTCCTAATTGATTGCAATCCAAAATGAGAGAATAAGTATAGCATGAAATTGAGAATATAATTTCACTCTAATGAAACTTATTCAGATTCGAATAACTCAAGCACATATTTTAGTTAAATGGATCACAATAATTCACATTCGAAAATCTCAACATTTGTTGGATTATTCGCATTTCGTTAAAAGAAAGTTTTTGGGCTGGATGGTAATCTGGATGCAAAACGTTTATTATGCATCCATCTCTAAACGACAACTACATAATTCCTCCGTTTTTTTTATTACACTATTTTCCTTTTTAGGAAATTACATATTAATTGCACCATTTTCATATTTGATGTGCTTTACTCACCCTTTAGTTGTGTTTATACACAAAATACCCTAACTACCCTAATTCACATGTAATAACAACTATTGTTACTCATGTTTTTTCTCTCTCATTTGATTGTTTCACATACATGGGCAAACTTAACATTCTCCACCTTTTACTCTTTTTCTTAAAACTTATGCCCATACCTAATGGCCTGGTGCAATTTAAAAAAAAAACGTAAGAAGTATATAAAATGCATGCCTCACTCCCTTCCAAATATAATATAGTACTAACGACTTTTTAATAGCTGGTAATAAATGGTGGTAATGGAAATGATATTTACATGTAAATTAGAATGAAATTTAACATTGTAATCCCCATACCAATGCAGTTTCATCCTTAAGCATGTGTTTTCTTCATGTTTTTTCATTACCATATTCATCAATACCACCTAGGAAGAGGTATTAGGTTTGAATAAAAATTCCTATAGATAATTGGTCAATTTGGAATGCGCTAGCATTACCATGGAAATTAACCTTGATTTTCCTAACAAATTTTCATACAAATTCATTCCCATTACCATCATTTATGACCACCTAACAAACGGGCCATAAGTGCTAAAACAAAAGAACATGTAGATATTAATTAAAACCATTTAACACAAAATAGGTTTCAAATACTACCTAAGTTATTTGTTTATCCCATTTTTTTAAAGTCATCTTTGCTATCCTATCTAATTTCTCTTAATCTACGAATTTTTGTAATATTAACCATCAAATGTGTAATTTCATTGTTGTATGCATCTTATGTTTAGTTGGTGATGTTGCAGTCAATTTTTCCAATTATGTACTAAGTAAAATCTCTTAATAATTTATTCATAATACCATGTATGCTATTTCAAAATTGGCATGCATAATGTACATAAATCCATTAAAATTTATAAGCAATACTATTAGCTACTTGTAAAATATAATATGGACGACCTAACAAAGTGGGAGAATGAGACAAGCTCCACATAATTGATTTATCGTGTTGCTTATTTAGTAGGTAAAGGATATAAAGCCCGTCACACCTTTATTTATTTGGTCTTTTTCATCATGTTTTTGCAAATTGCACATCTTATTCAAACACGTCCACGTACATTTCATTCCACGAGTATATACACACTATATATATTCCTCTACTTATAAACTTAACTAGGTAGTAGAAAATTATAAGCATTTCAAACATTCTTGCTTATAGATTAAACTATAGTATAATAAATAAAAGAGAGGGCAAATAACTATCAAATTGAATAGAGATGGAATGGAGAAAATGTTACTTGGATTTGCTATTGGTTCCTTTGAGTTTCTTGGTTTTGACTATATATCATATATGGATATGGAATAAGGTTCGAACTCAGCCCCTCTCTACCATCATCGGCACCAATTCTCATGCAAGAAGATATTGGGTTGCAGCCATTATGAAGGTACGTTATAACTCCTTTCATACTTTCTCATATGGAAATATATACAGCTGCGACTCATTGGATGACCTATTTTTACCCATATAAATATAGTTCATTCTAACTTATGATTTGGTTGGAAGTGATTTATGATTATACATTAATTAGCAAAAAAATTTTGTGCACGGTGAAAATGATAAAGATGTCATTTTAAATTTTCATAAAATTCTAGATAGTTAATTAAGTAAGCTAACTAATCTTGGGTTGGATAACTTCGGTGAAAAACTTTGAAATTGTGTAGAAGTTGAGCTATAATTTAATCAACAAAAAGGAAGTAATGGTGGGAAAGAAAGACTAAAGTCTATGTGCGAGAGTTTACTAAAGTGTGTATATTTTTCCTATTAATGTCACATGTATGATTTGGTGTTATTATTTAAAATTTCGATGCTAAAATAAGCCATTTCATCGTATTTTTATAAAATAAATTTTCATCTTTCTAAAATAATACTGTAATGACTCCGTATAAGATGTTATCGTATGCTTCCTTGTCCTTTTTGAAAGTTTTATACTTTTGTAGTAACTAAAAAATAAAAACGAGAACATACATCTCATAGATGAAGTATTATTTTTTATAGCACTAATTTTAAGGCAATACATCTTCATCCTTGATTCCTTGTTTAATAAGTTTTCATTTCTTGATTGGTCATATATAAAGTGTTTAACTTTCAACCTTGCCTAACAAAAAGACATCATCACAAAAAACAAGTTCCATGTGTACGTTGATTATACATGAGGAAAAGAAAAGACATTTAAGAATTGCAAAACCAATAATCTCGTGAAAACTTGGTAAATAAAATGTGATATTTACCTTATTAAAATGATAATATCATTCGTACACGAAAAACATATTTCATAAATAGAATGAATAATAATGCATGTGCATGAGCGTTACAACTATATACTAACTAATAATAATATTGATATATTAAAAAAAAAAAGAAAGAAAGAAAACGCATGCAATATGAAAAGCTAAGACGGCTAATACCTTACTGTCGTTGTGAGGTGGTGATGATAACGGTTTATAGTTAGCTAGTAGTTGTTTGCACGCATTTTGGCAAGCAATTTCAGGATGTTTAACAACTTATACAATAATACAAGTGTTATACAAGTGTAAAGGTGTTTTAACAATTTTAATAACATTTTCTACATTGCTAAATATGGTTAAATACTTAAAATAGAGAGAAGTAGTTACAAATAGATAGTCATGATTTTAGTATGTGCATAGGTTAACTTAGTTAATCAACTACTTGTATTTATTTTCTTGGAGATTTTTTTTCTTAATGTAATATGTTTAATTTTTAAAGTAAGACCCTATTTTGTCTCGATTACTTATTATTTCACCATATATGTTGATATGCCCCACTTAAACCCACTATACCATCAACGCATTAACTAGTAATCCTCAGTTCCTCACTGATTCTCTTATGTCCTCTTCTCTTTTCCATGATATAGTGGTCTGAGGATGTGGAAATCACGGGTGGTAGTGTTGTGGTGGTAGTGGTTCGAGAAGATAGATGAGGGTAAAAGAGAAAAAAGTTTGGTTCTTATATACCTTAGGGTCACCACCCGCTGTCTTATTCTAAACTTGAAAGACCTGACTAGCCTTGACACGTGTACTTAATCAATTAATCTATAATGCTCAAATTAAAAAAGGATTTATAGGATATTTTTAAGAAAAGAGGTAATGTCAATTTCATGTCAATTAAGTGATCGAGAGAGGAGCTAAGGTTTAAAATAATTATACTTGTTCATCAATTAATCAAATAAGTGAACTCAAACTTTCTGATTGATTATTAAGGTCATTGAATAACTATTTTAGTATAAAGTACTATGACAATGATGAGTTTAGTTTGTGCATTTACTTTCGTGTTTTGACGTATATATGCTACATTTTTAAAGTGTACAATGGCTTATAGGCTATATAGCATAATAGCATTGCTAGACATCTTCAAGTTACAGATCTTCTTTCAATATTTCTATAATTACTTCATTACTAATTATGGAGTACTTCGTATTTAGCATTGGATAATTGAAAATTCAAAATATTTAAGCCACTATATTCTTAGGTACTTGTATAATAGTGGTCTTTAAAAATTGAGAAAAAAGTAATATTTTCACAAACATATACTTCCATTATTCCAATGTAATATTGTACTGTATATATTAGACGTGTATTACTCTATATTCACTCAATAACCAATAAAAATAAGCTTTGTTACAACCAAAATCATACAAGTAATTGTCCTAGTTAACCTTTTACCTTTGCGTATATTTCCTTCCAATATAATATTATAACCCAATAAGTTCTATAATAATAAAAACCATGACATAAACTTTTGTAACATAGGTAAATGGTTCAACAAAATAAAGTGTATTATGACTCGTCCAATTATAATGCAATATGGTTTTACTTTATATTACATGCTCACATCTTCTCATACTTATTGGTTATTCCTATTTATTAAAAACTACCAACATTATCTTCACTTAGCAATGGTTCAACATTCACGTCACGTAATTATTGCATTGTCTCTTTCCAATTTCACGTTCTTTTAATAATTTTATGGCCTTATGTACGTAATCTCTTTAACAAAGTTTGGGTTTGTTGTCGATTAATTGAAGCATATATAAGGTATTGTTATTTTCCCTTAAAAGTAAAGAAGGTGTTATTATTTAATAAATTGTTGAAATGGTTGTAGCACTAGGCCATTTTTGGAATCACTCTATTTTATACTTATATTATATTTGTTTCATATGATTGGCATTGATCTTTTAATGTCATATATTAAGAAATTGTTAGTTATTGTATTGTGTATCATTTAAGGTTGATAAATAATTTTTTTATTGATATTATAAATTGATACATGATAATGTAGTAGCGATATTATTACACAATATTGAAGTTATTTCTTTAAGCTTGTGACTTGTAAAGGAGTGACACTGATGGTTAAATTTAAATTGATACAGTTGTTATATAAGGGTCGGGTGAAGCCTTTTTTCACATACTATTGAAGTTATTCCTTTAATTATTTCTTTTTCTTTATGGACATGCATGTGTGACGTGTGTGACCTAGTGTAACATCAACAAAGACAACAATACACCAATATTTGACATGCATGATGACATTGATTCCTCATATCTTTCAAACTATACACTATTCACATAAGATGATATGCAATCATCCATGAAAATTGATGGTGTACACGTTTGCATGCAGGACAATGAAAAGAAGAACATCCTAGCCGTCCAAACCATAAGAAACACAATCATGGGATCAACCCTAATGGCCACCACTTCCATCCTCCTTTGCTCAGGCTTAGCAGCCATCTTAAGTAGCACATACAGCATCAAGAAGCCGTTAAACGACACCGTGTATGGCGCACACGGCGAGTTCATGATGGCTCTCAAATATGTGACCTTGCTCCTCATCTTCTTGTTCTCATTTATGTGTCACTCATTATCAATTAGGTTCATTAATCAAGTTAATTTCTTGATTAATACACCTCAACATGACCTAATAGCTGCTAAAATTCCACCAAGTTATGTGTGTGAATTATTGGAGAAAGGGTTTGTTTTAAACATTGTAGGAAATAGGCTTTTTTATGCTGCCCTACCCCTTTTGCTTTGGATTTTTGGGCCTGTCTTAGTTTTCCTTTGTTCGGTTGCCCTAGTTCCTATATTTTACAATCTAGATATCGTGTTTGAGTTTGATGATGATTTGGGTAAAGGGGATCACGAGATGACTCGTGAGGATTTCTTGTCTGTTTGAATAATTTGATTCTATGTTAATTAATTGCGAAATATATGAAATGAGATCGATAATATTTGATGGGTTTTGTTTTATCTCTTTGTATACTTATGATTGATATGATTTTACCTTTTAAAAAGACTAGCTAGCTAGGTTATTGATCCAATTATGTGTATGATATGATCTCCGCTACCCAAAGAAATTTGAAAGTGTTTATGGAATTTCGTTACTATAGTGAAAGCTTACCGTACGGCGTACAATAATTATTTTAAAGGAGTATAAATTGTCGACAAAAACATTATTTGATAAGTAATACCAATTGTGTAAGTACTTTGCAGCTAGGATGCACGGAAACGGATACGGACACGGACACGGACACGATACGGACACGGGAAAACGGCAATCCTAAAATAGGGGACACGGGTACGGCGTATAACAAGGCATATAATATATTAAAAAAACGAGAATTTGACAACTAATTCAATAAAACACTAAATAATTAGCCTCAAAACACACAATTTTAATTAAACAAGTAAATGAACAAAGTGTACGGACATAGTCGGATACATATCAAGAAACCATCAAACCAGACATGTCTTAATAGTACTCTTCAAGTAATCAAACAAAACTAGAAACATAACACAAAATCAAACATCTCATCAAGTAATCAACAAAACTGTCAAAACACGGTGGTGGGCGGTGGTTGTCTGGCTGACGACGAACAACAAATTGAATTATTGAAGCAATTGAATTTCAGAAAATCAGAAGTTCTTACACACTTACACTGATTAAAACCCAAAAAAATTCCCCAAATTAGCATTACTCGAATTCACTTCAGAATCACAGCAATTGTTGAATGGCAGAAATTGAGCTCTAGTAAAGATAACAATGGAGCTCAATTGTTGAATGGCAGAACACCAAGAAATAAGCACGAAAAGGCTGAAATTGAGCTCCATTAAAGACAACAATGGCGGAGACTCAGAAAATGAAGACCGATTAAGTTCTCTCCCAGACTCCATTCTCACCGACATTCTCTCACTTCTCGACATCCAAGGATGCATATTCAGAACTTTAATTGAATTTAAAAAAAAAAGTAGAGAAGAACCATACCTGGTGGCTGACACGGACGACGGGCGACAAGGTGGGCGGTGGAGTGATAGGTGGTGGCTGAGGACGAGCAGGCGAACAGCAAGGGCCAAGCCAGCAACTCCAGCAACCCCCGCAAAAATGAGAGATGAAGGCCACGAGCAGCAAGGGTCAGGCCAGCAACCCTGACAACCGGCAAGGAGGCGAGTGGCGGTGACGGAGACAGCAAGCCGGCGGTACGGTGAGACCTACAAGTCGGCGACTGAGCAAGTGAGCAGCAAGGGGTTCAGTTGAGACTTGAGAGGATGAGAGGATTGAGAGTTTGAGAACTGGAAACTTGGAAAGAGGTAAAGAGGCAAAGCATAGGAATTTAGGTATTTCGCGTGTCCATACCAAAACGGCCCGTGTCAGCCCAAGACACGGCCCGTGTCCAAAAATCAAAAACGGTTAAAAAAAATCGGACACGGTTTTCTGCGTGTCGGACACGTGTCGCCGCGTGTCTCATCCGTGTCCGTGTCCGACACGCGTGTCGACTCGGACTCTTCAGATTTTTGGCGTGTCCGTGCATCCTTGCTTTGCAGCACATCATTATAGAGTGTACATGCATAATATAAATATCTCGACGATAATTTTCTTACAACACTTAGCTACATGATTAGATTTAAATCCGTGAATCATCCATAATGCATGTAATTTAATATATATTAAGTCTAATTACAATTATTAATGAGTAAATTATCATAGAGTAGCAATCATATCACTGAAGGCCATTTGTGTTTTTTCAAATAATATGAATATTCTAACACTTTAAATAGATTCAATCATACAGCATCGTATTTAGTATATATTTACAATGATAATGAAACATGAACAAAAGGAAATAGTACTATGAACTTCTTTATTTAGGTAAAGCTTGAATAATGAAAAGTAATGGATGTGGAAATAGTTGGTTAATGTAAAAGTTCTAAATTTGACGGAAATTTTGAAAACATCTTTTTTGTAAATTGTAATGGTTAGCTAAGAATGTGACATTTTTGGTCCATCTCATAAAGCACAATGTAATCTAGTATTCTATTTGATAAGCTTTTTAATGATAAAGCCAAATAATAAGCTAAATTTATTGCAATATGAGTAGACTCTTAGTGCTAAGCTTTCGTGCTTTCAAGCCATTATATTTTGACTAACATGACATGCTATGATGTCACATGACTTTCTATTATTATCATAGTCATTGTTTTTTTTTTTCTCCCTCAAACGTGTACTCATACAAATACATTAAATAATTAAATTACTTACCTCGTATATATATACACTTAAACTTTATTAATAAATACTTCATCCATCACATACACGAAAAAGGTTATAATATATTTTCTTTGACCAATCAATATCTTCTTTTAGGTCTAAGATTTCGTCTATACACGGGGCACGATGCAAGAACCGACATAATGAATCTCAAATATTTTGTATATTATCGCACCTTAAGCTGAATAAAGGCCAATCAGCGATTAAAATTAGACAAAGTTGGATTCAATAACACTAACTACATAGCTTGGGTGTTTTAAGCAGCACCACCTTTGACTAGTAGCTAAAACGATATTAGTAACTTTTGCAATGGTTTGTCAAACAAAATTGAGTCACTTTAACTTGTGTAAAGAGGGTCTAAATGAAGAAAGGTGGTCAAGGTTTGTCAAAAAAACATGAGTCACTTTAACTTGGTCTAGCTAGTCACCTCTTTAAGAGTGTGTTTGGATTGAAGAAAATGGAGGGAGGAAGGGAAGGTAAATGGAGAGAGGGAGTTTCATTCATTTAGATAAAAAGTTTGGGATGAAGGGAATTGAAAAGGAGAGAAATGGAGGGACTAAATTTTAAGAAAATGATCCCTCCAACAATGAAGAGATTCGGAAGGAAAACTCATCCTTCTTCCTTCCCCTTCCTTTCCTTTCCCTCCCCTTCACCTCCCTCCCTTTCCCTTCCCTCCCCTAACATTACCCAAACAAACTGTAAGTGATTCGGCACCCTTCATTGTGGGTATACATACCCTCAGTCGTCTTTTCTCATAGAAATTAGAAACTATAGTCGACATACTATAAAACTCATGTTTTTCATTTGGGGAATAGTGCTCAGATATAAAAAATTCCAAAGCAATGGAATGATCATCGATTCATTATTACTTGGCTAATATTGGGATTACACCAAGACAATCCTTTCGAAACAAACATTAACCAATCAACAAGCCAAGGCCAACTCCCAAATTCAAACAAATTTTAAAAATTGCACAAAGAACTTGAAGAATTACTCTGAATGTATACATATACTTACACAAGTATACATCTTTTCACAGCAAGAACTCCTACCTTATTAATTCTTAAAGAACCATAATATATATCAATGACATGCTTGCATTGCATAATGCATATAATCCACTGTATCATACACTTTAATTTAATTAGTCGAGTTATGAAATTCTTCGCGTAGTTAAGTTGATCTGTCTACTTATATATCTCTTCTTTTTTGGAGCACTTTTGTATATATGTTAGAGGATTATTTCAACAAAAAGTTTAAGCTTATGAATAAAGCCCAGGATTGGTTATATATTATTTCACGCTCCCTCACATGATAGAGTCGATTAAAATGTGGATGCAGCATGAGCCTCCTCATGCCCAGCGCGAATTATTCGACTTGACAAAAGATTAATTTGAACCCGTGATTTTCTTGTCACTTTGGCTCTGATTGGTACAATGTTAAAGAATTATCTCAACCAAAAATTTAATCTTAAAAAAAGGCCATGATCGGTTATACGAAGTATACTTTAACATTGTACACTTAATTACAAAAATAAATTAGAGATTATAGCATAAACATGCATGTACGGAGTATACCAAATGAGTCAATTTCAAGGATAATTTAATAGCTTAATTAGTGGATTATGATCTTTTATCTGAGTTAAATCCGGAAGGAATGACAATAATGGTGTTTCCACTATCTAATTTAAACACATACTTGAGTTATTAGTTGAAAATAATTTACTACTGAAATAATACATGATTACCTCTTTGATAAAGATGGATGAAATAGCAACTTGTTTATAAAAAACAAGCAAACGCCTACTAACATTTGTCGATAAGATTTTCTTTACAACAGCTACACAATGTTACGATATCTCTCGCACAATCTAGAACCGTTGGAAAATTACAAACAGGGTAGGAGAAATATACAAATTAGGTTTAAAGAAATTTGCAATTTTTATTTATTATATACTACAATTGCTCCATCAGAATGAATAAATAAATATCAAATTACATAACTCTAATATAGTGTTTAAGTGTTTTATTAGTAAGTTGTTGCCTACTGGGCCATCATTTATTTAAAGAATAATATAGTAACATTCTAACTTAGTCCAGCCCACTAAAGATTATTATAATAACTTCTAGAAGAGTCCAACCTCCATTATGGACCATACTAAATCTACCACGAAATTTATTTTGAAGTTGTAGAGTGAAAACACCTTCTTCAACTAACAAGGCAAAGTCAATCGGATTAACCCACACAACAACAATTTCACAAAATTTACCTAAAAACTTGTACTCCCTATGATTTTATCCGAGATTCGAGAACTGACAGTTGACATCAAATCTCGTTTACATTATTGCATTGCTCCTCTTCTCTACACCATATTGTGTATACTTTCTCCAGGTGTCAATAATTAGTTACTTGTACTAATCGCATTGCATGTTGTTTTACTTAGTATAACTAGTTTAGTCTTGTGCGTTGCACGGATTAAATAGCTCATATTTGTTTAAAATAGTTGTCAATATTCTTTATTCGAAAAATGTGTACTCGTAATCATAACCTCAATAATTAATTTTGATGAAATATTGTACTTTATTTATTTAGTCTTGAACTTAGGAAGAAAAAAAAAAGGAGAAAAAAAGGATGATGTCAAAAATAGTTTTGGCGGGAAAAAATTTCATGAGAAGTTGACATGTGTCCCTTAATGATGTCAGCATGTTTTGTTTTAGTAATACTTAATAGATTTGAGAAAGTGAGGGATAACTCAAGTAGTTAAAATTCCCTTTCCGGTTCTAGATGATTATGAGATTGATTCTCATCACTTGCCCTTGTGGATCACTTAACACCAAATATATATATATATATATATATATATATATATATATATATATAATAATAATAATAATAATAATGAACAATCAATAGCTTAAGTGGTTAGAATTTCTCTCCCGATTTCAGAAGATTTTGGAATTGATTCTCATCGCTTACCCTTATAGTTGTCTAAAAAAAAACCCACTGATATTCGAAGAATATATAACAAATCGAAGAATCCAAATAAACCTCACATGATAATTTTTAGGCAAAATTATTTCAAATAATCCAACCTTTACCTCATTCTCCCAAAATAAACCAATCTTTCGATTATTTTAGAATAATCCAACCTTATACCCCCATCTTCCTGTATCACACATTGACACCTTGTAGGTCACCTCTCCGGTACAACCGGTAATATGTGCTTACGTGGCACTTTAGATTGGTTTTTTGTTTTTTTTTTTTAAATTTACTATTATTTTTTTTTAATATTGAGTTGTAAAAAAAAATTAAAATTAAAAATAAAAAATAATAATAATAATAATAATAATAATAATAATAAAAGAAAACCGTTCATCACCTTCTTTATTTCTTCTTTTTCTCTCTTCCCCATCACCACCATAGTCACCACCATCCTTCTTTCTCTCTCATTTCCCTTCCATGGCCTTCTTCCATTACCACCATCTTCCTCAATTAGACAATTACCATCTCACCTTCCCTCCTTCTTACCAACCAACAAAAACACCAACATCACCATGTACCACAACCACCACGAAACCCTTCATCCATCCTCTCAACCTCACTACACCACCCACGAACCACAACCACCACAAACTACTACTCACCCACCAAAACCACGAACTTCACCACGAACTACCACCACCACCAAAACCACGATTGCGTTGGGTTGCGGGCGGAGCAGGATGTTGCTGGCGGTTTGGCGGTGCAATTGGTGGCTGAAATTGGGTTGCTGCTGGTATGCAAGGGGGAATGCGAGTAGGTGGCTGGGTTGCAGCTTGTTTGTGAGATGGGTTGCTGCAATTTTTGCTAAATGGCGTGCGGTGGTGCTGCTGCTGTTGTTTGGAGGTGGAGCAGGGGAGTTGGTGTGAGGGTTGGGCGAAGATGGATAAGAGGGGCAGGAGGAGGAGCTTTGAATTAATGGTGATAATGGAGGAAAATGATGACAAATGGTAGAAGGAAGGAGAGAGAAAGGGATGACCGGTTGTTTAGGTAATCGGCCATTTAGGTTCATTTTGAGAAGAAGGGGTATAAAAATTGGATTATTTTAGAATAATTCAAAGGTTGGTTTATTTTGAGAGAATGGGGTAAAGGTTGGATTATGAAAAATAATTTTTCCAAATTTTTATTCTTATACTAGACATAACTCTAGAGACATGGTTAAAGTATAACAAATTTTTTGCCACATAAATAGTGAATATCACCTCGGCACCTTCTATAATATATTAAAGATCAGGCTTATAGTAGGATTTTGAAATAGTGATAGATGAGGTTTATAAACTCTGATCCCCATGGTTGACGATGGTGGATGAATGAATGATGCAAGATTATTTGTTATCGAAATTCTACTTCGTAAATTCTATTGTATTTAATACATGCCCCATAAGGTAAAATTGAAATAAATAATCTCACCATTACGTGACCTGCTCAAAACAGGTCAATAACCTTTGTGTAATATGAGGACGAGCCCACATTTTAACCCTATTTTTAAAACAAACCCTTGACTGATTTTTTTAAGTTGGTAGCTATTTTAAAAGGTAATATGTCACGTGTTACCTTATGATTGATCCTTTTTTTAAAATAATTTTGTTAAAAAAAAAAAAAAAAAACTATTCCCACCGACCCCTCCCCTCCCTTTGCCCCTATCACAACCACACCCACTAACCCACCTATCAACCACCCTTTTCTCGAAACCCATTCTGAAATAACCCCAAAACCACCTATGTCCATCCCTATCACCACCAACAACAAAACTCGCCCAAAAAATCACCCACCCACAGTCCCTTCTCCACCGTCATCGCCCCCTCTACCTGAAAATCGAGAATGGGGTGGGGAAAGGGAGGTAGGAGAAATGGAGGGGGTGGTGGGATGGGAAGGGAGAGGGGAGGAGAAAGAAGATTTTATTATTTATTTTTTTTCTTATTTTTCTTATTTAATTTTATGAAGAGACTAAAAAATAATAACTTGTTAAACAGGATGTAGGTAAAAAAAAAAGGTTTGTTTTAAGAAAATAGGAGTAAAAGGTTGGTTCGTTGCCAAATAACATAAAGATTACCCATTTTGAACAAGTTATGTAAAGGTGAGATTATTGGTTTTCAACTTTTCATTTAAACGGTTTACTTCATAAAAAAATAAAACTATACTGCATTTTGTTGTATTAATTTGTTTAAAGTAGCATTATATGTAGCTACAATTCTATGTCATGCTTCCAATACATTTGGAAAGAGCCTTACTCCCATATACTTTCTCCATTTTTTCAAAGTTTGACTTGTTTTTCATTTTGATCTATTTTTAAAAAAAATTATTTAACGAAAGTTTGGCACAATGTATGTAGACCTAATTATCTTTCTTTAATAGGCTATAATAATATTTCAATTACTCTTTTCTTGGTAGCTAAGTTCATGATTTGAGAGTTGACATGTGGGCAAATGCTCTACAAATTGAATTATGCATTAATCCAAAGTGCCAAAGAAAGGAATACTTTAATTTACGAGAATAACTTAAAGTATTAAAGACTAATGCCCTGCTCACTTTACCTTGAAAAAAAAAATTAGTTAAAATAATTTCAGTTCAGTAAAATAAATTTAGTACAGCAAAAATAATTTCAACTCAGTAAAAATAATTCCAATTCAATAAAAATCAATAATTTTAAAGAAGAAATATAATAGAGAATCAATAAATATATATATATATATATATATATATATATATATATATATAATAAAAAAATAAAAAAAATCAATTCAGTAAAAACAATTTCAGGATTGATAAAAATAATTTAAGTTTAGCAAAATAATTTCAATTCAACAAAAATAAAGTAAAGTGAATAGGGTCTAATTCATGGAGAAATTATAGTCAAAACTTTGTCTAGACCCATGCCTTTTTACATACATAGTTTATATATAGCCTAAATTTTTCGCTTGATATTTACATAACTTAAATAATTTTATTTTTTTTATTAAACCTTATTTTTATCGTTTTATTACTATTACATTTGTCATGCGTAGATGCTAATTTTAAGGAAAAATGAAAATTAATAATCACTTCTTTGCTCTATCTTCCCCTAACAATCCCACCTTTCGATTATTCCAAAACAATTCCACCTTTCACCCTAATCTTCCACTAACAATCCCGCCTTTGGTAACCGGTTTTCTTAGATTATTTTTTGCCACATGTCGCCATTTAATAGGTTTATTTCATTTATTTAAATTAAAATTAAAAAAAAAAAAAAAAGAAAAAAAAATCTCAGCCCCACCCCACCTAAGGCCTGAACGACCAATCAACCACCCCAACCCCACCCCTTGCGCCGCCCCGAGATGAACGACCACCCCCTTCCCCTCCCTATCCCGCCTGAACACCCAACCCCACCCCCACCGACTACTGCTTTCTTCTTCCCCGCCGGCAACCAATCCCACCCTAATCCTCACCTTTGCTTTCTTTTCCCCGGCATCCACTCACATCCCTTGCAAACATAGCCCCCCCCCCCCCAAATGGCGGTGGCTTGAGCCCACCTAACTAGAAAAACCCCTCCGCCCTGAACATCCTACCCCAAAACCCCCCTGAACATTGCTCTGAAATTGAGCTTTAGCTTTAACTTTTTAGTGTAGGGCTGCGGACTGTAGTTTGATGAGAATGAAATGAAATCGGGTTGCTGTGAGGTGGTTGTGGGCGGTGGCACTTAGGGACGTCAGTGAGGCGGGTCAAATAGGAGACCTGCCTCATCCCCGCCCCATTGGGGCGAGGATGGGTCTTGGTTTGGCGGGTGATGGGGCGGGGATGGGGATAAAACCCATACCCGCCATGGGTAATGGGGCGGGGGTGGATTTTAGGTTGTACCCGCCCCATCCCCGCCCCACCTGCCCCACTTCGTACCCGCCCCATCCCCACCTACCCCAATTCGTATCCGCCCCATCCCCACATCCATATATTTTTTTAAACAAAATTATATACTTTAATACTATTTTATAAAAAAAAATTGTGTAAAATAAAATAGTAAATATAATACTTTGTAATACACTTATATTATAAACAAAAAAATGTGTAATATTAACAATAATTTTTTTTCTTTTTGCAATCTTTATTAATTATGAAGGATTGTATATTTGGGAGGTGGGGATTAGGCGGGTCTTAGGTGGGGGTGGATATCCAAGTGGGGGTTGGGGCGGGGATGGTTTTGGAATTGTATCCGCCGGGGCGGGGATGGGAATGAATTTTAGACCCGTCGCGGGAATGGGGATATGGATGGGGATGAAAATTTTAGATGGGGATGGGGATGGGGATGGGAAGACCAACATCCACCCCGTCCTGCCCCATTGACATCCCTAGTGGCACTGCTAGAGAGGTTGTTTCTCAGTGGTTATGGTGATGAGTGGTGAGTGGTGATTTGTGTGGCTGGGGGTGAGTTTCAGAGGTGTGGTGATTTGTGTGATGTGGGGCTAGCTTAGCTAGGGAATCGAGGTGGGGCTGGGGGTGAGGTTTCGAGGCGGCAAGGGGTGGGACTGGGGTTTTGAGGTTGGGTGGTTCAGGCAGCAGGGGATGGGGTGGTGGCAAGATGTGAGGGTGGTGCTATGGTGGTGAACTGGTGGCCATGGTGGGAGGAGAGAGAAAGACTTAGGGAAAAAAAATTAATTTTTGATCGGCTTTACCAAGTATAGGTCAAAGGGACCATTAGAAGAAGGTAAGGGTGAAAGGTGGGATTATTTTGAAATAATTGAAGGGTGGGATTGTTGGGGGAAGATAGAGCAAAGGTGGGATTATTAGTTTCCATTTTCCCTACCTTATAAAAAGTATAAAATTACTCTTATGAATAGTATGATACCAATTATATACCCTTCAAAATGTGTATTTACATATATACTCTCATTAATATGTACAAGTTTTTATTTAAAGTGTTTGGACAATTATACCCTAAAAATGTTTATTTACTTATTTTCTATCATTAATGTTAGTTGTCTTGGATATTTATACACCTAAACACAGTTTTTTACTTATCACAATTAAATTTGTGATTTAAGGTCAAACCGAAAGAACTTCTGAATATAACTAGGTATGACATGCGCATCGCGCACGTTAATTGCCCTAGTATAATTAAAAATTAAATTTTGTTAAACAATTATTATTTGACCTGAAAAAGAACAAGGACTACATCATACAGAGTATACCACCTCAATTTCATAATGTTCATAACATACTATGTACGAAGCATGTTTTATCAGTTTAAATGTTCTTAACATATGCGGCACACTCTCTCTCACATTATCTTTCATCTTATATATCAAGTTTTGCATTCTTTCCCCTTACACCCGCACCCCTTTTACAACCCTCTCCCCTTTGTACTTCCTTCGTTTTTCTTTTATTGCACCATAAAAAATTTTACATTATTCACATATGTTCTTTGACCATCATTTGTGATTTAACCATAAAGAAAAACATAGAATATGTGGGATCTAATTAGATTCGTCTTGAAATCTACATTTTAAATATCAAATTTTTATAATTTTTACAAAAATATAATTAAAGATATTAATAGGCAAAGTAATAAATTGGCAAGCGTAAAATCACTCATGGTACAATAAAAAATAAAAAAATAAAAAAAAATAAAATAATAAAAAAAAAGAACGGAGGAAGTATTAATTCTTGTGCAGGCAATAGATGTTATGAACATTATAAAAACAAATTATGATAACATGTTTTTGTATTTAAAAAATATAATTTATACGAAATATTTTATGTTCTTGAAAATATTACTCCATTCATCCCAAAATAATATCTGGGACGTTGGACTTTTTCGCTATTTATGTATTAGTTTTGACCATAATTTTTTACAATCATAATAAAAACATATTTTATCATAATATATATTGTTAAATAGGTATTAATATAAAGTTTCATAATATAATTTTTAAAATAATTTTTGTTAATATTTAATTATATAAAAATAAAGTCAAAATAGTGCATAGGCATGTGTGTAAAGTTGACTGTGTTAGATATTTTGGGACAGAAGGATCGGAGTATTGTTTTATTATTCCTCAAATTTTTGAAATACTTCCAACATAATATTGCAAGTCAAATTTAGATTTCGTTGCGAAAATAATAAGTTATACTATTGATTTTAAGTCATTAACAATTAATTTTATTAGGCCATGTTCTCTAAACAATTTTATTACTAACTAAAATTATTTCAACTTTAAGGTGGAAAAAATAGGACCTTATTTTGCAATTTTTTTGTTCTTCATCCCTTCTTCATTGGGAAGGTTAATATTTTAGGAAATTTTGACTTTTGGTACCACCAAAAGACCCTACTTTGATTTTTGGTACCCATCTAAAAAAAAATTTATTTTTATTTTGCAACCTATCAAATTCTAAAAGTATAGCTTTTGGTACCCCTTAACGGATTCCGTTAGAGTTTTGTTAGTGGTCAGCTACTTATCATGATTTTTTTTTTCTCGTTTAACATATTGAAAAATGTCCCGTTAAGGTTTTGAGTAAGGGTGTTTGCGGTGCGGTTTGTATTTTTTTTTTAAACCGCACCAAACCACACTTCTAACCAAACTGTATCGCAAAATGCGGTTTAGTGCGGTGCAGTTTGCGGTTTAACCATATTTTTTTAAAATTATAATTATTTTTGTTAAAACAAAACTTTTATTTTATTTTGAGAGTATTAGTTTATAATTCAAATATTAAACTTCTTTTTTAACCTTAAATTAGCTAATAATAAAAGATTAGCTCATATTTTTTAGTTCTTTTTACTAGTATATATTTTTAATAAAAATATAGTATAAAAACCGCAAAATTGCGGTTTGGTGCGGTCTAAACGGCATTCTGAATAGCCCTAGTTTTGAGGATCATTTTAGCTCTCAAGGGTCCAAATTGAGCTTGAAATTGGCAAAAAAACAATGTAAGTGTCTCGTTTTGCGTGTCATGAAATGTATCAAATGACACATAAAATGAGGCACTTACGTTGTTTTTTTTTGCCAATGTCAAGCTCAATTTGGTCCCTTAAGACCTAAAATGACTCTCAAAAACCTTAAAGGGACTTCTTTGGCACGTAAAACAAGAAAAAAATAAATTAGCTAACAACTAATTAACGGAATCCATTAAGTAGTACCAAAAGCTATACTTTTAGAATTTGATAGGTAGCAAAATAAAAATAAATTTTAAATAGGTACCAAAAATCAAAATAGGGTTTTTGATGGTATCAAAAGTCAAATTATCCTAGACCTGATCAAGTATGGCCCGGCCCGGTTTTGGGCGGGCTTTGGGCAGAAATTTTCGGCCCGAAATTTTTATTTTTTTGGGCGGGTTTGGGAATGCGTTTTTAAGCATATTTATTGATTTTTTTAGGCCGGCCCGAAAAGGCCGCACGGCCCAACCACTTTGGGCGGGTTTGGGCACAAAAAATTCGGCCCGAAGCTTGGCCCGGCCCGAGAAGTGGGCAAATTTTTTAGCTTCAACACGACCCGACCCGCCCAATGATCACCTCTAAATAATCCTTAATTTTATTGTTGACATAAGAACATTTTCAATTCCATCCCTATTAATAACAATATACGAAGTACTTATGTAAGTATGTAACCTATATTTTTCTTTACTATTTTACCCTTTATATGCCCCACCTAAAGATCCCATGCATTATAATAACTTCTCTCGGCCATCTATTATAATCATTTATATAACCCTAAATGACCCCATCCAATGAATGTATTTCAATCTCACTTACCTAATCAACTCCATTCATTCATGTTAAAAAAAGTTGTTATTTAGCCATTTTTCTTAATTTCTTCCCCCCCCCCCCCAAAAAAAAAAAAAAAAAAAAATAAAATAAAATAAAATAAAATTCCTCCATTTTCTTAAAAAAAACTACGTACCTCCGTTTTCTATCACTTGCTATACTACCTTAAAGAACACACTTACAGAGTTACAGATGTTGGTTTGAGAAGGTTAACAATTGAGTTTATCAACGTGATTTTAACATTAAAAATAGGGAAAGATATAGAAAATCCCACTCCCTTTATGTCTAAAAGATGTTCTTGTTTGCAATCTTGCTATAACCTTCTCTGTTTTTTAAAGTACTGTTGGTTGTTTCCCCTATTCATCACATAATATTTTTGACTTGATTCTTTTCTTATTAATACATGAAAAAATTTATATGTTAATTGTATAATATGTTGTTGAATTAGTCACAATATATACTTTTTATTTCACAATATTTACTTTACATAGTATGTTATTTACAATAAAAAGTAATAATTTTGAATATTGTATATCAATCCTAAAAAAGTTCATAAATCATGAAACCTTTGAATAACCTTTTTCTTAGCGGCTAAGCTCATCATTTGCAATTTTGCATGTGGTTTTAGGTTTTAACAATTCAATCAAGAATCAACATGCCTTTTGATTAATTATTAGTCAAAAGGATCATGCATGCAAGCTCATATTAGATTTGCATTATAGTATTAAAGTATCAATTGAAAAGTATCAAGTTTGACGAATGTTAACTAATCATCACTATGGAAAAAAATAATGGTTTATTTAACAATGAGAAAGAAAAGCTATAGCTAGCTAACATTATAGATTATACTATCAACTAAGGTATCGGAAAGAATACGTTCAATTCAATGACGCGAGCCTTTGGCTCAAATACACAAATTGCTTTTAACAAATGCCTCTAAAGTTTGAAAAAAATTTCAAAAATGATATCGTAAGTAGGTATATATACATTGCATGATATCAAGTATCGTATGTAGGTATATCGTATATATACATAAGATCAAACACGATCATGCAAAGTTGTATCAAATTTGCATTATATAATTAAAGTATTAAAGAACCAACTTTTGAATATATGAATATAAATTTTTAGAAAAATAGAGGACCAACTTTGATTTAGAAAAATTGGCTCCAAGCTTGAAGTGATTAAGTTTTCTCCCTATTTAAAGAAGTGTCAGGTGGCTTCTTTTTCCAAACTAAAAAAGCAGAGAAAAAAGCGTTAGAACTCAAAAAGAAAAGGAAATAAAAGAAAGTAAAAGAAGGAAGAGGTCCTTTTTTTTTAATTTTTTTTTTTTTATTATTATTATTTTTTTTTTTTTTTCTCTTTCCCTTCTCTTTCGGTCAGATTTGTCTTCTTCCTGCTTCTTTTTTTCTTTTTTTTTTTTTGCCCTTTGATTTATTTTGTGATTAATTGTGGGGATAAAATAGACATAGTTTAACTTTTTTCACTATTTATATAATCACTTTGACTTTAATTAGTTTTTTTTACTAACGTATTATTTAAAAAAATTATCATGTAAAATTTTGTTAAATATTTATAAAGTTTCATAATATAATTTTTTTTCATATATAATTTTACTACTCCCTGTGTTCACTTTAAATTGTTATGTTATGAATTTTACGATCTCTAATGAAAATCTTTGATCAAGAATATACAATAAAATATGAGTAAAAATTCTAAAGAAAAAGATACATATTTTATTTGAAAATATATTTCAAGTTGAATCTAACAATATCCCACAATGTGGTATGATATTGGATATAACAGTGAGTTTTTATACTCCGTAATCATAAAATTTTAACAACGCGTCTTAAGGGCGGCTGGCTACACCAATTGACCGCTTGTAAAATAACAAATTAAATTCTATAATACTGACCGAGCTGATTAACCCCTGTAATACTGATTGAGTAACCCCTATAACACTGACGAAATAAACTCCATAACCCTAACGAAATAACCCCAAGAATGGCTTGCCACACCGTGTGGCCAACTGTATACTTCCTCCGTTGAATGTTAATTGCAACAATTACTATATTTGGATGCTAAGTATTAATTGCAACAAAAAAAATTCCTTATTTAGTAAGTTTTTTATACCAAAATGACTAACATACCCTCACTTAAAAATTATTAACACATAATTACAAATCATATATCATAACCCTAATCTAACTTAATTATCTCATCCCATCAAAAATCAAATTCATCTCCATTATCTTCCTCTCTCCTTCTTCATCTCTCATTTCCCCAATTATATTTCTCTCTCCTCCTTCAACTTATTCTCATCAATTGAAGAAGAAGACCACCTTTTAGTTTTTCAATTTCAAATCTGGGTTTTGGGGGTTGCGCGGGTGATTCGTGGGTGGTGGTTTGGTACGTGGTTCGTGGGTGGTGGTTTTGTGGGTTTGTGGGTGGTTCGTGGGTTAGGTGGGTGGGTCGTGGGTGGTTGGTCGTGGATTTGGGTTCGCGTGGGTGAGCTAGGTGAGTCGGGGGTTTTGGTTTCTTGGTGGTGATGAGTTCGTTGTTCGTGGTGGTGGGTTTGTGGTTCGTGGTTCTGGGTTCTGGATTTAAAGGGTGGGTATTTCTAGGTGGCGTGGGTGGTGGTGCTGGGTCATTCTGTTTAACTTTGGTGGTTTTTTTTTTTGTTGGATTAATATTATGTACATGCCATTACTTTTCATTAAACATGGTTAAGAAATTTTACCTTGGGTTCTGCGCACACCCCCTTTGTTGCAATTAACGTTTAACGGAGGAAGTATAAGAATTTGGGAAATTTTAAAGTTGGCAATACAAGTCGAAATGTAAAGAATATTTTCTCCGTGTTTAAATAAATGAACGATTTGACTTTCACGGGGTTTAGGAAGGTTAATTAAATTTATTAAAATAATAGGTAGTGGGGTATAAGTTTGAGGAGAGGGAAGAAAGTAAGGGATTTTGTAGGGACCATTAGTTAGTAGAATATTATTAAAAAAAATAAAGAGGATATTATTTAAAAAAATCGAGAGAAATTATTAAAAAAAAAAGTTTCATTTATTTAAACACGGCTGAAAAAGGAAAACGTTTCATATATTTAAACACGGAGGGGGTAATAAGGAACGAATAGATCGGAGTAATATTTGATCATACATATGTGCGTTGACAAGTATATTAAATTTGATTGTGTCAGCTATTCAGAAACGGGGAGGTGTAATATGCTCCTTTCGTCTTTTTTTTTGCTGTACTCACTCTATTTTAGGCAATCTTTTAATTTGTACTACTCATTTTTGCTTTATTCCAATTTGGTTACCTTTTTATCATTTACCATTTTAGCCCCATAATAAGTATGGATTACATTATTTCATATTGTCTTTAATTTTACTATATATATTCACCGTTTGTCTTACTTAGCAAAGCTTGGTTTAGTAGTAAGGTTTGCATCTCCCAACCTGGAGGTTGTGAAATCAAATCCCATTAAAGACACTTTGGGATAGGGATTCTCTTACCCTTCCCCCAACTCCCAAAGTGTCTAGCTCGCTAACCCAAGCCGAGAGGACATGTGGTAGGTTTCGGCCCGCTAGGGCCCTTCTCCTTACCAACTAAATACTCCTCCCGTTTCGTATTAATCTCAACACTTTCCTTTACATCCGTTTCATATTAATTGCAACACTTCTATATTTGAAAGGGCTCACCATTATTTTATAATTTCTCTCTCCCACTAACCCCACTTTTACAAATATTTTATCATTTTTCTTTCCAACCAACCCCACTTATACTACCTTTTTTATAATTTTTCCCTCCTACCCACAATACTTTATATTATAAAAAAATCCTCTTTTGGACCCTAACCTATAAATTTTCTTAAACTTTGTGAACACCCTAGTGTTGCGATTAATACGAAATAGAGGAAGTAAAATAAAATAAAAACACCTGTTGTCTTACAAAAATCCACCTTTATTTCATTCTATATCTTTCATTGTCATATTTTATTTTACATCCACTCAAAATTTTATCATCCTACTTTAATTAAAATGCGTATTCATAATAATAGAATAGAACATAAAAGAACGAAAGGAGTACATTGAAGCTAAATAAATTAAACCAAATAGATCGAGTTTTATGATCACTCATGTAGTCATGTATGTACTATTAGGGCTGTCAAACGGATCGTGTTGGGTTCGTATTCGTGTTAATATTAACGGGCTGATAAACTTTTGATCCAAACCTAACCCATTTATTAAATGGGTTGAAAACCCGGCCTTGACCCAAACTTAACTCGCTTATCAAACGGGTTATCCGGGTAACTTTTTACCCACTTACTTTATTAATTTATACAAGACATTATATAGTTTAACACTTAATAAACTAATTAATATTCATATTTAAAATTAAAAGTTTTTACTAAAATATTTATATTAAATGGGTTGAAAACCCGGCCTTGACCTAAAATTTTGCCGTTAAAAGTTTTTACTAAAATATTTATACTACCAAATTATGTAGTTAGGAGGCTTAGCAAGATTGGCATAAAAAAATTCAATTATTTTGACTACTCCAATAGACAAGTTAACCATGTCAGATTCAGGTTAATGGGTTGATGTTCAACCCATTAATATAATCGGGTTATGCGTGGCGGTTTCAGGTTGAAAATTTCAACCCATACCTAACGTGTTTAATTTCATGTCAGGTTCGTGTCGACCCAATTACTTAAACGGGTCGAGAATTCTTAACCCAAACCAGTTTATTTCATGTCAAATTTATATCAAGTTATCGAATTGTGTAAGCTTTTGATAACCCGACGTATGGTTATAATATGACGCGTATATATAAAGGGACAACCTAAAAAAAATTAAGGGAAAGTTAAAACTTAAAAAGGAATTAAAGAAGCAAAAAAATAATACTGTATAATAATGAGTTGATTCTTTTAGGAGCAAAACAATGACAGTTGAGGAGACCATGGAAGTGCTACCTATGTGGTCGGTGGTACGTCTAAATCAAACATCTTTTGTTGATAGTGCTCCATCATGTGGAACAACCCCTACTCTTCTTTTTATTTACTTTTTTGCCTTTTGCCTTTTAGGCCAATTTTTTATTTTCATTAATCTTTGTTTACTTAAATCTTAAGAGAGAATTCATTATGAATGGCCTATAATGGCTTAAGATTTAACAATTTAATGGCTTAAGATTATTAATGGCATATGATTTTAATGTTAGTTTTTTTCATTATTATTTATTAAAAGTGGATAAGCGGATAATGTTTCGATAAGTTATTATTGAGATTACGAAATTTTGATGCATAATTTTATTTTAATTTTGTGAATTGTTTCCATGCATGAGAGTATATTTGAGTGACTAATAATGTACATGTGAATGGACATACAGAGTAATTTGTTAAGAGTCATGTATAGCATATTTGAGTGACTAATGGAAATATGGAATATTGTTACATCCTACGTAGATACACAATAGTATACACATTTCACGTCAAAGGTAATGTCTATGTTCCCTTCTTAATTTAAGACAAAAATTTACATTTAATGATAGAAATGTATAGAGATATATGTATGTAGCAAATTCATGATTCATAAAAAAGTATTGGGTGAATCTGTTTCACCGTAATTCCACCCCACCCAACCAATAATACATAAAATTTAAAAAATTGATATTTTCAACAACTTATACTCCGTATTAAATTTTCAAAAACTTGTACCTAAATTCAAAAGTCGAGGTGTTAAAAAACTTTTATCAAATGTCTAATAACTTATTTCTATCTCAATGTGAGTTCAGATTTACACAATTTTTTCTCTTTTAATGATTAGAGATCTAATACTCAACGACAATGATGTTAATTTCTTATTTAATGCCTTGATATTTATTTCATACTGATAATTTAGCTGCCACATAACGAGCCTTAAAAAGTCCGCGCTAAACATACAATTCGTGAAAATATTTGTTTAGCAATTCCAAACACATTAATTGACAATTCATCAACTTTGCATGCATGTGTATATATATGTATCATTTTCACTTATTGTTTTTTTGGCGACCAATTATATGGTCTTTTCCCAATTATTGATAATGTACAATGATCAAACACAATTTTAAACTGCTAAGAAAAATAAAAACATTGATAAACCACATATTATATATCAGCCACGCATAGATTAACGGAGCCACTAGTTTAAACTTTAAACACACTTAAGGGTTTTTTTTTTTTTTTTTTTTTTTTTGTTCATATTCTTAAAAACTCACAAAAAAAAATAATAAATAAAAATATTGGTCATATTATGCTAATCTAATCGTGTTGAAGATTTATATAATGTCCATTATACAAGTGCACAATTAGATTATAATATATTTTAATTTGCCCCTTTCTAATTTGAATGGGTCGTCATCACTTTGAGGTTGAGGCCGCTAAAAATCCCCATAAAAAAACACTAAGGTACTTGAATAATTATTTCAAGTTTTATAATTACATTAGTGTGTCAATTGGTAAATGAATATTATTCATGTCATTTTTTGGCTTTAATTTTGTAGTTGTTTAAGCACTCTTTGGATAACTTATCTGTTGTATATTTAATCACCATTATAGAAGGAAAAGGAAAAATAACGTAAGGAAAGTTTGTTAGCCAATCATACACCATTTCTAATAATGTAATATTGTAATGCACTAATGCTTAATAGTTTACTCCTAAATGCGTGAGCATTAAGAAATCTTTATTATGTGACCTAATCAAGCATCTACAAGCTAATTAAACAATTCATTGGTCTCTATAATTTAAACTTCATTTACATTTTTTTTTGTGAAATTTGTCATTCTCGCTCTCTTAAACATGCCACATAGTTAAGTTTGTAAGAGAATTATTGTTTTAGTAGGTTTAATTTGTAGCTATATATCACTCATATTAAACCATGTTCAGTTCACCTTAATTATTGTGATCATTCTTTTGAAACAAATGAAAAAGCTAAGCATATGTATGAAATTAAAAATAAAGTGTGGAATAATTGTTGTGATTTTTTTGTAAACATCATTCTTTACTTTCGAACTAATAAACGATATTTAATAGCGCGTTTAAAGCGCGCTATAATAAGATGTGAGATTTGTAAGAATTTTGGATGCAATGTTATTTGATCGAATGATGGGTGAGGTTGAGCCTAATAGGCAATTGGCGAAATATAGAAGACGACCTAATATTTACACGTAATTCATTCCTTTGGAAACACTTACAACACAATCCATTGACATCATATTTATGGAGATTAGATCTAGAAGTTAAACTCATTTTTATCTATAATAGCTTGAATATCGATAAAGGACTAAAAAATTAAAAGGTAGTGTTAGAATTAGAGATGGCAAAAGTTGACACAACACAACACGAATTGGACATACACGAAAAAATCGAGTTAGTATCAAGGGTTTACATCACGTTTATTTAAACATGTTATTAACATGTATGGCATGGCATGATCGTCACATTTAAAAAAATAATTAAATATAGGTTGGATTATTACTGAGATTCTCAACACGAAATTAACATGGTATGACTCAACTGCTTAAGAAATAAAAACCAATAATTTATAGAACTAATGATAAAAATGTTGAACGGGGCTTACGTTATTTAATATACGGAGTAACATGGTAGCACGACACGCGCCTAATACGCAATAAAATAGTTAGTGTTAAATGTTTTCGACACATGTAATTACATGGGTCAATATGACACAACGACATATTTATTAACTAGGTTGGGTATGTGTTGAGATTTTGCAAATCATTTAAAATCAAACACAAACACGACACAACATCAGCTCTAAAATTAGAATACAACATCTTGAATCTGTTAGTTTAATTTGCTCCCGTATAATAATTATATTTCCTAATTTTTTTCAATAATATTTTAACTTTATAAGGTTTTATATCAAAATGTAAAGAGTCCAACACACATACTGAGGAACTCCAATGACATAAAGTAATAAACTACGAGGTGTTGTTTTTTCAAATCTTAAATTTGATTGATAATTTGTACTGTACTCGTATTAGGCAATCTCTACTTTGTATGTAGTCCTAAAACAAAGATTAAAAGAGGCTGCTACATGCCAGGATCATGTGAGCCCCACAATCTTCATTCTAAACTCCTTTTATTTCCAAACTTACGTGTTAACTTTGTTCTCTACTACTACTAATATATGCCTTTTTATTTTATTTATTTTCCTTTTTATTTTTTTTATCCCGAACTTGCAAGGTTCTTGCGAGTTCGGGCCTATATCAATACTTCTATCACCTTACCTCTTTCCCCTTTTCCCTCTCTCTCTACTCAAACTCTCTTACAAAAAATTTCTCTCTCCTCTCTCTTTCATTCTTCTTTGTCAAGTTAATAATAACATTATGAACCACAAAAATCAAACCCTATTCGCGGGTAATAATAATCCCATGAAGCGCAGTCCATCTGAGGCTGCGCTTCATGCCCTAGTCAACAATGATCCAACAAACATCGATATCGATCATCATCACCATAACAACCATCCCATGTTCTATGATCATCACCATCACACCGCGGCTGAATTTGTTGATCCAACGGCCGTAGTTGTTCCTCATCATAATCATCATCATCATAATCTTGCTGATGATTTTGGATTTAAGACTAATAATGTTAATCATCAGGTTTATTTTCTCTCTCTCTAAACATCTCTAACTTTATTATTTTATATGTTGGTTTTCTCTAACGTTTATTTGTTGGAAAAATATGAGATATTTATATTGTAAAAATAAGGATGTAGGGAATATATGGTGGGTTGGCGGAGTACTCAATCATTTGCTACTCTACTACTACTTCTAGTCCCGACTCCCGAGTGCTGTGTACTGTACTTTCTGCTGCATTTCTTACTTGCACGTGCGTTTCACGTGTTTCTTTATTTTTGTTGTTTTTTTTGCCTTTGTGTCGTGTTCCACCTATTATTATTATTATCCCACTTTTTTTTTCTTTTTTTTTTTTTTTTTTTTAACTATTTTTATATTACATGATGTTTTATTGTTATTTTGATTAATATATGAAAAAATTACAACGGTAAAAATTGTAATGATATATATTTTTTTTAATTATAAGGTATTTCAATTATTGAACGTGTATATTTTGGACAGTCTTGTATCATATTATGATATCATCTCGTATGTGGTATGTTATTTGTTTTATTTTATTATTTAAATCATAGGTTATATTTTAGATTTATGTATGTATTAAAAATTAAATTATGGAACTTATTAATAATACGGAGTATTACTTATATGAATTTCATGAAATTTTATCTATCTATGATAGAATTTATGATTAAAATTCTAGTTGAAGTTTATCAAGAACCTTTAATTAAAGAAAACCAAATATATCCACTGTAATTTTGTAGTGAAATATATTGAACTTTTGCAATAAAAAAAAGTTAAAATTATATAGAACTCAAGCAAAATTTACAAATACTTTGAATTTGTATCCATCCATATAAGAGAAATTATTATATTTATGTCTACAAGAATAATTTTTATTTTTATCCATGATATGGCTATACCAAAACAAATTGAACAACAACTAACTATAAATTGAGAGGATTATCTCGATGATGTGGTACTTTTGTTATACTCTTATGAAAGTGTTAATCTTGTAAAATTTTCATATAATGACTTAGATCAACAATCTTCTCAGTATTCAAGTTTAAACTCGAAGAAGATCTTGATCATCAACGAACCTTACTTGTTTAACATTAACGAACATATGTGTATCTATTATCGAGTCTTAATCCCCTCTTTGCATCCCTAAAAAAAATTTTAGGGCCTTAATAAACAACTTCAATGATCACTTGCTAAAAAAATAAAGTAGGTTATATTGTACCAAAACATATTTATTGAGCTTGTCTTTGATAAAGGTGATGTAGATTGGCTTGTGAGCAATAAATATGGTAGAGGACCATGAAAGTGATGAAACACAACTGATATTTCATTAATTCTAATTAAGGAGGTAAATCATGGATTAGTTGCTGGTTTTTTGGCTAATGATAGCCCAAAATCAAGTTCTTAAATAAGTTGTCCAAAGTTAATGACTAGGAAAATAATACTAGTACATAACATATTTTATGATCCATGATAGATACATAAGGGAAATTATTTTGACGTCTTTTTTTTTTTTTTTATTATTTATTGTGTTACTTCAATCGTAGTTTTGTTTTTTGTGCCTCACAATGTGGAGTGTCCAAATCAGTTTTTTTTTT
This sequence comes from Chenopodium quinoa, assembly GCF_001683475.1. Lineage (NCBI taxonomy): Eukaryota > Viridiplantae > Streptophyta > Magnoliopsida > Caryophyllales > Amaranthaceae > Chenopodium > Chenopodium quinoa. The sequence goes on along the minus strand of NW_018745170.1, from coordinate 1,518,648 downwards.
TTTTTTTTTTTTTTTTTTTTAACACGTAACGGGTTTTAGTTTATATAATTATGTACTCGTCATGAGTACAATATTTATTTTCTCATTGTACTTGTATACTTAATTTGTATATCCATTTTACAGAATGAATAATGTTATGAATTTTCTATATATTGCTGAGATTTTCACATCTTACAAATTATCAAAGTATTACATGTTCCTATCTGATGATATCTTTCCATTATTGGTCTCATAATCATATATTGAATAAAATTAGCACAATTATCCCTCAGCACTATTAAATTTAGTAATTGGCATAATTTTGGAATATTACATAAAAACATTGTCACCTATAATTCAAAGAATATAAGTTTTTTTTTTACTCGAAATTAATTGTTGTCAAATACTTTTATATTGCCATGATTAATAATCTGATACAATTTCATCAAATATAACCTCAGTTTTTTTTTTTTTTTTGGGTACCTTCTCCTTTAATCTCATTATCACGCATTTCAATTTGAGTTATGCTAGGAATCTCTATCAAATATTTCCCAACATTTTTGAAATTACATATACTTGTATGTAGTATGGATTATTTTTTTATCTAAAGAACATTCTTTGTCTCTTCCTACCCTTCAAAAGTCTTTATTTTCCAGCTAGGAAGCAAATAAAGACGCTAAAACTTAATGAAGAAGTTTCGAAACTTTCAAAATAAGCTTCGAGTTCATATTATTGGTCATGGCGGATGGTTTTAAAAAGGACGAGAAAATCAAATCAAAACTACTCCCTCCGTCACTTTAACCAATAATAATACAAATTAATCCTAGCTTATAATTGAGCAAGTCTTCTAAGTTCTTCTTATAAAATGGTAATGACTTCACATATTTTGTTCATTACTTTATGCAACTTTTGGATGTAAATTATTGTAAGCTTAGCTATGAAGAAATTGACAAATATTAAAGGAAAAAAAGAAGGGAGATTCTTTAGGTGAAAATGACGTAAAGACTAAAGAGTACTTTAAAGTAGGGTTTCTAAAAAGATACTCCTAGATTACTAAATATGATGAGTTGTGATTCAGATTCCAAACTATTTTAATTGGGCCCCACCCGAAAAATTAAAGGTTCATGCTAATAATTTACGTAGAGAATACTTCCAACTTCTATTTAAAGAGACGTTCTAATGGATTATTATAAGTATGTAATTAGTGGTAAGACCTTTTTGGTTCTTTTCTCTCTCTCTTTCCTTTTTCCTCTCTAAAAAAATAAAAATAATATTGGAATTTCATATTCTAGGAGATATTTTTGTTCCATCAGGTATAATTCTATTTCAAATTGAATTTAATTTTAAAGATCGGATTATTTTTAAAGATCGGATTATTATCAAATACATACAGTAATATGTTCATTTGAAATTAATTAGTTGTTACATTGTACGAATTTTTCATATAGTTAAGAATATTATATTACTTTATAAATGTACCTTTACTTTGTTATAGGTGTGTTGTTTTATCTCTTCTCATCATCACTTATAAAAATACCGGTATTTTAGAAATTAGCCAACTTTTCAAACATCTTGAAGAAGTACATGATACATAGCATAAATGTACGGGTGTTATGCATAGCTGATTGTTACAATATTTTGACATGAAGTCCATGTTATTGATAACATATATACAGTGCATCTTTTCTTATGCCTATTATGCATATATCGTTACATTACTTTGACATGTACTTATATTAATATGAACAAATGAAGCAGGACATTATCAATAGCTTTGCAACTGGAGGAGGATTTGATCAGCAAACAATCTCATGGTATCAGAACTTCACCCCGCAACAACCCTGTCTCTCTGCGACGATTGATTCGCAATCATCCATCTGTGGTATGATCATATACATGAAAATGAATTGAAGATTTTGTATAACATGTTACAATATTGTTGCATGTGGTGTAACAATAATGTGTACTTAATATAATGTAAGATGGATGAACACTACTAATTAATATTCCATTTGATGTGCGCGCAGCTGGAAGTCCAACCTCAATTCTTATTAAGCCGAAAACAGGAGATAATCAAGGAAGTGGTTCCTCAGAAGATGATGAAGAAGAGACAGAGGCCGGTCAATGTGAACAGAGCGGCGATGATGGTGTTGATGTAAAACGCCAACGAAGGTATATAACTAGTCTTTTGCATTAGTACATATGTTTATTAAGGACAATACTTGTACTGGATCGGAGTTTAAGTATGATCTTGAGGTTCATGAGGTATGAATGCTGCCAAATATGTACAGCAAGCGATTTTGGTACATAATTTGATTATATGCTAGTAGAATGACCACATAAAATGTGCAATAACATAATACTGTATATGTTTTCAGGATAAAATAGCAGATTAGCTAATAATGTGTGTAATATATTTCAGGATGGTTTCAAATAGGGAGTCTGCTCGTCGTTCTAGAAGAAGGAAGCAAGCACATCAACAGGAGTTGGAAGTTCAGGTGACATATGCATTCCCATTCTAGTAGCTAATTGAAACCGTCTGATTGAACTTATTGATGTCGGTCCAATAAGGTTTTTAGACAGGATTAATCCTGTTTCGGCATTAATTATCTTTATATCATCTAGTAGTTCATATATATTAATGTTAATCAATCTTTAGTTCTGCTTAATAGACTGACCTTGTGACTGTCTGTACTGTAATTTGCAGTTTTGCACTGATCTTTGAATTAAAATCCAGCTATAATCGCCGTGTGTTTAGTGTAAATGAGAGTTTGGAATTTAACAAATGTTCTGTTCTATACAGGTTGAACAACTTGGTTTAGAGAACACTACGCTCTTCAAGCAGCTGAACGAGGCAGCACAGCAGCTCAGGGAAGCCACCACAAACAACCGAGTGCTTAAGTCAGATGTCGAAGCTCTGAGAGCCAAGGTGAAGAAACATAATTAAGCTCCTTATTAGCATAAAATACTAACTAATCATATTAAGATGTAGAAATTAGTACTGCAAAGTATTATGAATGACATATGATCGAAAATTCAGGTGAAATTAGCTGAGGACAGGGTTACTCGAGGCACTCTGAATCAGCTTCTTCAGAGTACTAATTTGGGATCACCTTCACCTCAAATGGCAGGCAGCACCCAAAACATATCATGTGTCACGAATGTCACCCCAGCAATCATGGTGCAAGGACAAGACTCGTCTTTTGAAGGGGCGTTTTCGTGGCAGAATTCCAATGATCATGTGTTGCATGGAAGTGCTAGTAGTGGCCTAATGAGTGACAGTACAGTTAGCTGTGGCGGTACTAGCTGTGTGACAGGAATTTGGCGCTGAGAGTCGGGGTTTCGAGTGTATTATGTAAGTACTCCTAGATGGTTTTTGTGTTCTAGGAAGGTGATAGAAAGAGGGAAGTATGAAGGGTTGAATAATAATAATAATAATAAGTCTTGTAAGTTATTAAAGCTAGTTGTATGTGTTTGTTACTGCTGCTATTGTTGTACCTTGTAAGTTACCTAGCTATTTTCTGTTATATTGTGTACGAGAGTCAATGTATTAATGGATCACTTGGCTGGTTAACCTGGTTTTATATATCTGAATTAGTCAAAATAAAATGGGAAAAAAAATCAGGGGATCAAAACTTCTAGGCTAAATTATAATCACCTAAAAATGTGTTAATATACACTTTACAGTAATCTGCATTTGAAAATCTGAGAATTGATACTTTCATAATTCATGATAATATGATATGTTGGATACTTATAACTTAAGTTGTCAGCTGTATTATACATTTATACTACCTTACTACATAATAATATGATCATTGAAGATGTATGAGAGGCCAACAGGCATATGTATCAAGAATTTGCACAATTCAAGCAAGTGAGAAATGTATGTCACATCCGGCCCCGCCAAAGGCTTGAACCCTCTATGTTATGTGACAAAATGCTTGTACCTGAGACACATTTTCTATAGCTGATGTGGATTAAACCACGATAAGGGATACTAGCAATCAGGGTAAAACCTAATTCAATAAATTTTGATCTTTTCAACTCAAAAAAAGAAGAAAAGCAACGTAAATTTTGATCTTTTCGAAAGAAAAGCAACGTTTTGAAATCAATTCGATTCACTTGAACCAACTCACAATTTTCATGTTTTCATAAACTCAATCAATCTAAATTGTCATTAATGAAAACGAATATTTATAGGCATACAATCCCATGTCCGATAGGATAAACAAACCTAAAAGATAAATTAAATCCTAAAAACACTAATAATATCTTTATCCTAAATAAATCATATGAATACGATAAAATAAATCCTAAAGAAAATAAATCTAGACTCCTAAATTCTTGATGCTTGATCTGCACCATTCTCCCCCTCTTGAAAAAAACTTGTCCCAAGTTTTCTCGAACCAAGAAATCATCCAGATCAAATAAACAAAATATGAAAATATATTCTCTAGAAGATCATTGTTTCCACCTCTTCTGATTTCACCACCACTATTCAGTGTGGTTGCTTCCATATGCCAACAATTAAAATAATTAGGAAAAGATATATCATGAACAATAAAGTCTAATTTTATCACAAAAATATGTTGTATAGCTTGGATCTTCTGTTCATCTTGATTAATTGCTTGGGTTGCATCAATAAATGGATAAGACAAAGCTAAATCTAATTCATCATCTAGCACCTCGATTTCTTCTTCATCTTGCACAACCAGATTTGAAACATTATCAACCTTGTTCATAGAATTAGAGTCAATTCAACCACCTCTATCTCAAGTGCTTTTATTCTTTTATACTCTTGAATCTCAACCATAATTTCGTTTGTGTTACTTGTTGCAATTGTTGATTCACTTCCAACATTCTCTCCATATGAGTTATAAGCTCTATTTGGCTACCCATATTGAACAACAAATTGCAGTAGCAAAGTACACGTCCAATAGCAAGCAATCACATAATAGACTTAAAACTGACCCGTTTGGAAAACACTTCAGTTTAATAGGAGATGTTCACCAAAAATTCTGAAATTTTGTATGTGAAAACTAGACAAAAAAACACCTAGCTTCAAAAAAAGAATGGTTGAAAAAGCTTTTGTTATGAAGGAGATATAGCCACTTGAATCTGACCCTCAAAACGGTTCAAAGCTGATGAAAATAAAGGGCTACCAAGATCTTGATGAACTGAAAAGTTTTACAAAAACCTTTGGCTCTAATACCAATTTGATGTGGATTAAACCACAATAAGGGATACTAGCAATTAGGGTAAAACCTAATTTGATGCTTGATCTGCATCAATAGGGGAAGAATTGACAAAGAATTATAAACATAAAAATCATGATATGCGTGCATATACTTGTAGTTTTGACCTTTCACAGGTCAATCTAGTCTAAGTTTGCATGCTAGACTCATTATGAGTGACTAAGTGAGGGGATAGGATAACTGGATAAGGAAATCCTCACCCCAAAGTGTTTCTAGTGAGATTTTATCCCATAATTTAAATTATAAGGTCAAACCCTTATCTCGAGGTCAAGCCTTGCTTGATACGGCTAGAGTACAGTAAATTTAGTTAAACCTCGAGAGTATATGTTGGAATCTCCTGGCCTATTATTTGAAACGGTCTAAAAGTTTAGTGTTTCGGCTCATTCATGATGTATCCTCACAATAGATACGAGGTGCCCCTCCTATCACAGGAGGGGTGGGGTGAGGATCGAACCCCCATCACACGGGGGGAGATGGAGGGACGACTAACCATCCCTCCACTCCTTGATCCTTTGTCTATCTTGATCTATGCATATTATGAAAGGTAGGTGTTTAATTGGTTCGTTGTCAAATACGAGTAATAATTTGATATTGCCAACTCAGTATTAGCTAGTAAGAAATTATAACAGGTTGTGGTCTTAAATTCCAGTTTATAAATAATTAGTAGTACGGAAGTAGCGGAACATATTATGATATTCCGTTACATCTGTTGTGCACGAGGAAGAAGAAGAGGACGAGGCTAAAACATGTCATGAAGTCATGAGTTCTACAGCTAAAATGGGATGCCTTATGGCTGTTAATCCATCATTTTGTCAGTACTCACTGCTACAAAGAGTACAAACTACAACTACAACTACAACGGATCTTTTTATTTATTTATTTATTTTAATTCTTTTTCTAAATAACTACTTATTTATTTATGTAATGGTAGGGATCTACTACTATAGTAAAATGTTTATTTACATTCACTTGTTGGATAATCGAGTAATTAAGGCTTGACTTACTTGGTTAGATCCTTACTCATATCCTAGAAGTTTGAGGTTCGAATCTTGTTAGGTGAAAATGTTTGGGTTAGGGATTCCCTTACCTTCGGATCCCCTTTATATTTACTCCCCCAACTAGCTGCCTCGCAGAGAGAGAGAGAAAAAAAAAAAAAAAAGATAATGAGGTGAACTGACATTACTATGGCATGAGCATTGGAAGGACTTTGCTTAAGAGAGTTTATAGTACACTACCTTTGTTCTGGAAAGTTTTTACCATTCATTGTTTGCACACAAATTGATTAGGCAATTAGAAAAAGTAAGCATTGTAGTGCATGAATATAATGTAAGGAAAAATGTGTATGAAGTAAGGGAGAATTAGTGAAAATGTATAACTATATATGATGAGATAAGGGGAATAAGTATTCGGTAAAAAAAAAAAAAAAAAAAGAATATGTATTTGCTAAAATTGGATTAAAATATAAGTGTTAAGAACATTTTTAAACAAAAGAAAATGAAACATGTTACAGCTAGAATTTTTCGAAAACAGAGGTAGTATATGGCTATATGCTATCAAATTTTTTGAATAATGCAAACATTACTTGCTAATTAAATTAGCCAACGTTTAATATGGATGAAGACTAGAGACAAAAGAATTAAGTCATCATTGCATATCATTTGGCCACTACTTTCGTTTATGAAACTCGGGGTTGATGATCAAGCATTGAATTCCAAATCTTACAATTAAAAAACTCAACCAATAAACAAAGTTTAAAAATGGCTAGAATTCATGAGTTTTTTTTAAAGGTATACATTTCTTCATGTATACCCATTTTCCAAGTGTTTGTTGTATATTGACCCAAAATAAATATAAAAAAAATGAAAAGTGTATCAAATAATAAATAATGTTCCTTTATAACATTTTTGAATATGAAAATCATCCCATCATCAATTCAAATTCATGGAAATCAACTTTTCCATCAAGATTAAGATCAACCACCTTAATCATCTTCTCAATTTCATTCATATCCCATCCATTATCCAACCCTAAACATGCTAAAACCCTCTTAATCTCTTTAGCATCAATAAAACCATCCTTATCCTCATCAAACACCAAGAAAGCTTGTCTAAGGAGTTGTTGCTTTTCTCTCTTCTCTTCCTCCTCTAGCTCCATGAGGAGTACTTCATTCGCCTCGAGTTGTTCTTCAAGTACATCGAAACTCGATTCTTCTTCTTCCTTGACTAACCCTAGTTGCTTTACCACATTACAAGCCTTCTCTTTGGCTATTCTTCCATCCTTGTCCATGCCAAACACGGTTATTAACGCTTTTGCCCTTGTGTCGTTGGCTTGAGCTACATTCTTCTTGCATGGGGTTGGAAGGGTAGGATTGGAAATCGAATTTCGAGCATTTGAGTGTGGAACTACTCCTAGAGATGGTACTACGTTGCTTACAAGCATTTGGTATACCTTACGAATTCCTAACATATTGAAAATAATAGAAAGAATAGATATAAAATTTGTCAAAAAAAAAAAGAAGCACAAGAATTAAAGAAAGTTTTAGATTAGAAGAATAGTAGATTTTGTCTTGGTTTTTTGTTTTGGATGTTCACTACATTTATGTAGTGGAAAATTTGGTAACACGTACACCATTGGTGTGTTTCCTAACAATTTCTTCCCACTATATGCCCAATTATTGAGGAAAGGTACAATTAATATTATTAATTATCATTATCTTAATTTTAATAATGTTTACCAAAATATTCTAGGAGCATTAATTTGCCTTGTCGAATGGGATATGAACTGGATTTTAATTAGTGTATATAATATGGTTTATTATTGTGTGACTACAAGAAGAATGCCATATACATCTAGCTTGATAGTTGATACTATAATTAACAAAGAATAATATGAAGATGGATCATGTGATAGTGGAATAATGGATGTAAATCTTCACTTATGAAATGGAATATTGGTAATTTATAAATTAAATTAATCAACTCTCTTAATGGAAAAAGACGATTAACCAATTAATAATCAAGGGCATTTGTAAATTGATGGTAACGTAGATCATAAGATAAGGTCAGAAATGTTGGTATAATAGTAAGTGTGACTTGTAATCGAGTAACTCCTTGAAATGGTAAGAAAATTATATACGAAGTATTAGCCAATTAGTTGATTGTCTCATAAATTTTAATGTAAGAAAAAGAAATGATGTATGTACTTTTTTTAGGAGTTCAACATGTAAATATCATATAAATAAAATTTAATTGTACCGATCGAAATATGATTTTTTCATGAAAAAAAAAAAGTGAGTCAATTACTGAGTAACTAATACTATTTCGTACGTACTTCAGTAGTACATAGCTTAGGTATATACTTTCGTACGTAGCTATTAATTTGCATCATATGCTCCAGTTTGCATAAATAGGAGTATTACCTAACAACTTACTCTTCCTCCTACCTTACCCCCACCCTTTGTACTTGTGCACTTTAGTGCCTATTCTAAAACTTAGGTAATTAAGGTCGCTTTTTTTCTGTTGCCTATCTCGGACTAAATTTATTGTTTCATAATCATTAACCATATTTGGATCGTACAATACAACCAAACTCGAAAATGAACATGATTAATAATTTGTGTAGAATATTATATCAAGGAGAATTATTTAACCATAGACTTGAGTATATATCACCTTACTTAAAACTTTACAAAAAAATGATGTATCAATTGAATATGAGTCAAATAGATCCAATACCAAACAAACTAACTCATTACCAAATATGATTCACACTAAATTGATCAAAACCAGGCCAATCTGGATCAAATTACTCCTTTTGCACCTCTACCAGACACCAGTCTACCCTTCCGACAAGACCAATCCATTGAACAACATGCTAAACTATACCTCTAACCATGAGATTCAAACCAACACGCGGCATTGAATATATTGAAAAGATCATTTGTTAACTCTCATCCCTATTTTTTTTGGGTTGTTTGTGTGAAAGTTATAAATCATCTTCATTCAATATTGTCATTGAAATTGAAACAAAAATTATCCCTAGTCCGACAATAACGTTGAATTGATACATACAAATTAAAGGCATAGCTACAAATATACGTTGAACAGAAACATATAAATCTACATTGTATGATTTCTTGTCAGCTACGTATTTAATTAATTTCATATAGAAAATGGAGATCCAACTACATGTTGCCTTTACTAAATAAGTGCAAAAACAACTGAGCAAAGTCAGAAAATCCACAAAATATAAATAATTATAATTTTCTGATGGGCCTTCATTTTCAGTGTCAGTATGTTTAGTGACAACCCATTTTATATTCCATGCACCTCAAGGTCCAGCATATTACCTTCCATGAAGGAGGCATTAAAACGACTATGATATTCATCCTTAATGTTGCATATAAGCATTTTTATATTGATACTCCGTATAAGGTCTCGTTTATTTCACTTTAGTTTTACTGAAATGGAATTATTTTTCATTGAACTGAAATTATTTTTACTGATTCTCTACTATATTTCTTCTTTAACGTTACTAATATTTACTGAAATGAACTTATTTTTACTGAACTGAAATTATTTTTACTAAATATTATTTTTCTAAGCTGAAGTGAACAGGGTCTTTAAGTTTGAAATATATATTTAAAACACAGTATGTGTCGAGCATTGTAATTAATGTTTAATAATTCTTATATATAGCCTGACCATATATATAGTTAATCAAATTGGCTAAAATACTAATCAGAAATGTTTTATAAAAGTCCTTAGGAATATATATCCATAGAGAGCTTAATTTTTCATAATTTCGTAAATTAAAACTTATTTTAAAATATATTCAATGCTTATACACAACGTTTAGGCTACATGTAGCAAATCCGTATCTATTAGTATATAAAGATCCATAAATAGTGGTTTGGTTTAATGTATTAGAATATATGATATAAAAATAAAGATCTAAACAACTAACCATGGCACCATCTCTTGGCATGTACTAATAAAAAGGCCACCATACCAAATGCGCAAGATACAAGCTAGCTGACAAGACGCGTTTTCTAGCTAAACTTGTTTCCTCTACCCTTTTTCCTTTTTATACGTCACATCTCATTAATCATTGATTTATTATAATTAATATTTTACTACTTGTTATTTATTGTCCGATTAATGAATTATGTGATGACTAATATTGTAATGTTCATATTGTCCTTTGGAGATGGATGTCCAAAAAATTAAAGAGTGGACTTGGAACTTGTCATTCCTACAACAATATTTGGTAAATAAGTAGAGGTGGCCTTCTTAATTATATAAATTTTGGAAGGCAAAAGCTAATGAACATTTTCGGGACGTTGAATAAGATAATTAGAAGTAGAAATATTAAATTAAAATGTACATTAATTACACCGATCGACGCGTAATTTTGACATGCATTCCCAAATTAATAACACTTTAGAAAGTATTTTAAATGTTTATCTAACGCCCCGAGGACATTCATTAGCAAGATCCATTTCGAAAAAATAAGTTATGAGTGTGGAAAATTATATTGACGATGATTTTCACTCATTTTACCCTTTCAATAAACACATGATTTTAGAAATAGTTCCTCATTCTCATGTATTTAGAGAGTTTTCTTTTCTTTCTTAAAAAAAGAAGGTATATGAGGTTTCGATGTAAAATAGTTTAAATTTTGAGGTGGAATAATCCAAAAATTACAATCAAATATCGCCTATATTTATTACACTTTATGGCTCTCTCTAAACTCAATAAAATATGAACTAGTCTCTATATTATTAAGTTGAATTCAAATTAGGGTTAGTTTATTTAAGTCATTTCAAAGTAAAGACTCAATGAGCAAAATTCAAAAGTATTTGAATATGAACTTAATAATGCCTACACGAAACAATAGAATAATTAATTACAAAGTATGAGGTAAACTTTATACTGAGTAGATCAAATTTTTACAATAAAGTAGTCTAATTAGATGTTGATTGAATCAACTTTTGCAAACATTGTAAAAAAAAAAAAAAAAAAAAAAAAAAAAAAAAAAAAAAAAAAAAAGGCAGATCCAAGCTACTAATTAATTCTACTCCATATTTTATTATTTTTATAATGTATCTCTTTTTGTTTTTTTTTTGTTATTGTTATTATTATTACGCTGCATTGGTAAGAAGTCTTGTCAGGATCAAAACCCTTGAGGGTCAACCAGATCAAAGTTAACAGGCGAAGGGTCAACTTGATCAATGTTACAAGCTAGGCTTGCTCTTTAGAAATAGGCGGGAAAGGTAAGCAATCTCCACCTCTGAAGTGTCTCTAGTGGGAGATAATTAAACCCAAAAAATCAAAGTTGGAGCCTGTAATCTCCGTATTTTATATTTAAAGGAAAGGTACACAAAAGTTAGGAAATTCTTCTCTCAAAACTATCTCTGCATTCTATATGGTAAAGAGTGTAACGACCAAAGATATCTTGCAAATCTTAATATAGTATTTGTATATGCTAATGTTATTTTGTGGGTATATAGTTGGTATGGTGGGAGCTGATGTGGGTGCTGAAGTAGGTGTTTGCGGAGGGTAGACAGCCTAAAATAATACTGTTAAATATTTTCAGCTTGACTCATTTTCAAAGTTGAATGGAATTACTTTTCTTTTCTTTCTTTTTTTTTTTTTTTTTTCAAGTATCAATTTGAAAAGCTTGAGTATATGATGAACAATTTTAGTTAATATTGTACGTGAACTAGAAAATTGTGAACTCACTTTATAAACTATTAAGACCAAAGAACCAAACTACACAGAAGTGAGTACTTGAACAAAATTACTACGATCTCAAAGCACTGGACCTGAGAGCATGTCGTCGTACCATACTCCAGGAAACATACACCCTGGTGGCTTGTTTACTATACCCTCGTGCAACTTTACATTCGAGTAATAGATGTGTAATTCATGACCTAACGATCATATAATTTACATGGTTCACCGGCAAACTAATTCAGACATTTCATACTCTGTCTGTAGTCTGTACATATATCCACCTCTGGGAATTCTAATTCTACCTGTAAGCAGAATCTATTGCACAATCTCTCATACGCCCAAAAGAACACACATCTCATTCACTGGAAATGCTCGTGAGCCTTGCGGCAAGCAAGGCATAGGCTCTCATGCACCAAGTACACACCTCAACCTGCAGAGAATTTCTTTCATGCACACCACTATACTCATTATTGTAACAATCCTGTTGAACACCGCTGACAAACTTGGATAAGAATTAGAACTCATCGAGCTACACTAGCTCAGGTTCTCTAGCTGACCATTTACAGGTTTTTTTTAAAAAAATCTTTTTATTGAATTAATATAGGTAGTTATCGAGATTCATACAATATGCTTTCAGCATGTATTTGTATACAATTGCTAAGGGTATAGCCTTCAGTTTCTGACACTTTCGTATCTTATAAATATACATCAGTACAGATATCATTACAGAAGACCATACAAAATTTTAATAATGAATACAAGGGATGATAATTGAAGAGAAAATAAAAATCAATTAATTAAGGGCCTTCCAAAATCTGAATTACCTTCCCTATTGCCAAGACCTTTCAATTCCTTGGGTAAAGGGAGTTTTAACTCTGAACAAACCAGCTGAATAATCTCTCCGGTGACACCACCAAATGACATTTTATTTAGGGTAATGGCTATTGAGAATCTGTTTTTTATGTCACAGAAACCAGTTGACCCACCCATTCCCGAGTGACCAAAACCAATAATAGATCCATCAGCGGAGTTTATCCGCTTAAATCCTAACCCAAAATCTCCATTAGGCAAAGCAAAATTCTCATATTCTCCTATACCCATGAAGGCATCATGAATGCTGGGGTTACTGAAAAGTTTCTCAGTTGTCATATCATGATCATAGCCATTCACATCACTACCCAGTATGTTTTGATCAACATGACCGCCATTGCTATTACCATTGCTATTGCTACTGCTGCTAGCCTCATCACTTGGAACCCTATCATAACTAGGATCCTTGACAACCTTCGTACTTTTTTCATAATTAAATTTTTTCGGACATCATGGTTCTGCATAGAGAAACCAGATTTAGACGCTTCTTACTAGTGTTGTTTACTTTCTTTCGAAGTTTTTCAGATGAAAACTTTGGAATATGGACGTGGCTGCCAAGGGGTGGTGAGGAGGAGGGAAGCTTAGGAACCGTTCCACGATCGGCCAATGAGGCATAATAACGCGCAAGAGCACGAGCAGAGCAGTGCCCATTAGCAGCAGGTATGATAGCACGGCGGACAAAAAGAGAATTGAAGAGGGCTGGGAGTGCAGTGGCAACCTGAGCAATCTGACTTGGCTGGAAAGAGGAGGGCAGGTCAGAACGAGCTTCCACAGCAGAGAGTTTCTTGAGATCATCAGTGTCCAGTGTAAGTGCTGCTAGTCGATTTTCAACTCCTGAATTAAAAATATGTGAGACTGAAGAAATGAGAAAAAAAAAACTAAGAATCAAAAGGATGAGACTGAAGAAATGAAAAAAAACTAAGAATCAAAAGGAAGAAGAGGGAAAAAATAGCATCAATGGAATCAATTACATTCAATCTAATTTCAGTTTTAATTAGAAAATTAAAAGAAGAATTCTAAACACAAGAATGCTAACTCGCCTGGGGGAATCCCAATATACAGCTCGCCTTCAATACTTAGTGGACGAATGAATGCTTCTTCAAGAATCTCTTGGAATTTCTTCCCTGATGCACGCTGTAAAATTCAATATCACAATTTAAAATTAAAGCACGTATACAGGTTTAACCGTTTAAGTGTATATCAAATGATGATTAATTCTGAATGTAGAGTCCAAAATGGAGTCACCGGTCAGGCAGAGAGAGTAGCAAACTTGGGAGTCAGGACAAGAATAAAACCATGATCCAATATAAACAGAACCAAGGCAATGCTGCCAATAAATACTCACTAGATCACAAATTAGAACAAGAATATGGATTATTCAGATCAGGTCAATTTGACCTGGCTCATATTAAGTTCAGGTGATGAGTCACATTACATTAAATTAGGTTTAGTTCAGTTTAATTTGGGTAAAAACCTATTCAGCCCCAAAGATAAATTACTTGTATTTACAAAATCCATCATTGATAATCGTATCACCTTTCAGATTCAACGTGCAGAAACCCGTACAGTAAAGATAAAATGAATTTTGAGATGGAGCCAATTGTTTATATCTACTGGCGGCATGCCCAAAAAAAAAAAAAAAATAAACAAAAAAAAAAAAAAAAAAAAAAAAAAAAAAAAGAAGAGCATAATAGCATATGATAAATATTGTAGTAAATGTCAAGATTAAAACCTCAGCAATTCCACCACAGAGCCAACCAAATGAGAGATAATGGTACAGCTGTAGTTGACCAGGTTCACTCTCAGGAGTAGACTGAGACATTTGTTGCAAGCAATCATTCCAATCAGATACTGATAAAGGATTATCTTTCATGATGTTGGCAAATGCATTGTGGAGACCAGATGTATGATTAAGAACGTGATGAACCTGCAGAGGAAAAGCATGTAATGTAACAAAATAGAAGGCAAAGATGACTATGTCCATGTAAGAATAATACCTTTATCACATCTTTATTATTTGATGCAAATTCAGGCCATATAGAGGCAATGTTTTCATCATACCGTAGTTTTCTGCAGGATAAGAAGCAAAAAGAATTATCCAACAGAAAATTTCAGACTTTTATATCCTCCCCACTGCAAACCAACATAATTATATTCCTAGATTTTCAAAGGGGTAGATTCTACTTTGGACTTGGAGACCCTCTTTATAAAGTACATCTTTATATACTTAGTAGCTTCACAATTTATGCAAAACACAAAGCTTAGTTGCTTCCAAGGAATTGATACAAATGTCTAGCTGCAGGATAGCTAATTTTTTATTTTATTTTTTTTAAAAAAAAAAAGGAAGACAGACAGATATCAAAATTTACACACACATGCACACGCACAATAGCACCACTTGCCAACAGATTATAGTTTCAGAAACACAAATCCAAAGCAAAATAAGCACAATTGCACGACATTAGTAAATCATACCCGTTATCGACTAACCAATGTAGCAGTCCTGCAGTGATACCCTTTGTCACTGAAAAGACAGGAAACAATGAATCAAGCTGAACTGGACGGGGATCATACTTTCCAAGTGCTCCAGCAGCAGTGTCAATGATGACTTCCCCATCTTTGTAGGCACAGACCTAATTGACATTGTAGAAAACTGATCATGATAAGTACATGCTGTCATAGGAACAATTCAAATGCCTTAATTTGTTGTGACCAGTCTGCTGTAATTGGCAGTGGTTGAAAACATAAAATTCTTATTTCAACATCAGCAACATATATTCTTTTAAGCAGAATTATACTCCTTCCGTCCCCATTTATTTGTCATATTAAGGGAATGAGAAAATAATAAGGGAACATTATTTATTGCAATGCTTCCTACCTTTTACATTATTTATGACCAATAAAAATTGAGTTTAGTGGCACATCAAATGCTTTTGTGGTTTATTATTGGAAACTTGACAGCTATTTTGAAAAATCCCATATTGGAAATTTTGACTACTATAATGAGATAGAGGGAAAACTATTCATCTGCAATTCTTCATCGCCTAAATTCCATTATATAATCTCTGTGGTTCCACAAGTGATGTTCTATGTTTCGAGTCCTAGGTAATGAGTCTTCGTTAGCAAACTTTTGCTTTTCCTCGTGAATTTTTATATACACTCACACCCACATCTTTGGATGACAATGAGTAATGATAAATATAAAGAAGAATAAGTGTTTTCTAAAGAAGATCCATTACCTGGATATTCACAAGGGACATTCCGTGTAAAACTATAAATTTACTTTGCCATTCCCTAATTCATTACTTAAAAGAGTTAAAAACAATTGAGCCATATAACAATATAGCAAGATAGAACTAAGAAGCTTATATCAAAACAGAAGGGATGCTACAATTATGATAACTTTGTATCCAAGACTCAGTTACACACAAGCATATAAGAATCCTCAAAGATTCAAGGAAAAAATTTCACAAAAAATTATATAAAGGGAGCAAGAAGCACCTAATTTCACACAACTGATAACTAATGTGCTATGAATTGATATTAGGGGGAGGAATATTTTAGTGAGGCATTATGAGTTAGTGGCTTGAATGATAAGCTAGTTAGTAAGAGGAAGAGCTCAATAAATAGCTACAATTAGAAAGAAGGGGAGTCGTGTTATATATTTGTGGAAAGTAATTAGTATTATGCACCCTAGAAGAGGGCCATTGCTCTTGAAAGATTGGCTAGGCTGTAATTGGTGATTCACCTTGATTACCATTGATACAGTCATATCTTGCATATTCTTTCCTAGTCCTCCTTCCTCTCTTAATCACTCTTTTCTGTCCTTAACCTCTCTGTTTTGGTCACTAATCTATGCTAGTCCATAGCATAATGCTTTTCTCACTGTAAGATACTAGTACATGCCCAAAGAATGGAAGACATGTCAATACAATACTACATGTCTACTACTAATATAATAAGGTGAGCTAGCTCAAGCAACTTCTCAGCTAAATCTTGAGATCAAATATAGCTCTAAATCACTAGCGATAAGATCCAATACCAGTGAAGAGTTGAAATTAGGCACTTGATAGATTGCGTATGAACAATTCGTATATCAAGTATGGAAATCGAAGATTATGACACTAGCTAACTCTCTTTTTCAGAACCACCACCCAGGACATATTAATAGACACATGTAAATATGTATATCAAATCTCAACAGACCTGTAACTATCTTGTTCAGATTCCATTGAACTTTTGAATAAAATCAGCAATTAAACAGTTCAACTAAAAGTTCTAGATTAGGATAGTAAAATTTAATATTATGAAGGATGAGTAGATATTTCATTAAAATATAACATAGAGATACTCCAGTCTTTAAACTTCTAAATCCTCAAAGACACCCTTCCCACCTCATTAGGATAAAATGAGAAAAAGATGAAAGATGAGCAGACAAACAATATACAGATGAAAGATGTGAAAAAGCAGAATAAAACAACTAATAATTTACTTAGTAAAGATACATAATTCTTATTTACTTGTGAGCATGCTTCATCTACGCCAGGGGGGGGGGGGGGGGGGGGTTGGGGTGCGGCTTAGACAAGTCGCAACTTAGATTCAGTACTATAAGGAACGTGAAAAGAGTCATGACTCATACAGTATAATATACATAAATAACATACCTGAATACCAAGTATCTTTCCAGCATTTCCCAGATCAATCAAGAGCTTCCGCAGCTTGCCTTCCACATTTGAATGCACAGGAGTATCACAGAGCCATTGCGTATTTGTTGCAGGCCCCATATCAATGATTCTGACAGGTAATCAATTTACGTCAGACAAGGCATGAGTTGAATTTAAAACATCCACATTTGGTAGAAAATTAACACACCCGCCCAAAACAGACTCGGCAAATGGTCTCATGATATCAAAGTAGACTATGCGGACTTCCATTGTAGCAGAAAGACCTATTTCAAAGTCAGACGTTTAATTAATATCAAGCCATGTATATTAACCTCAAAAGTCAAGACATTGTTCAAGGAAGGTGAATTAAAAAAAGATTATCTATAAAGCATTAACACCCTAACCTCTCAAAAGATTTAGCACCCGTGCAAAAATCACTATATCCCCAGGAAAGGCATCAACCTAAAAGCAACCATTACAATGTTTACAAACATATATGACAGGAGAGATAGTGTAGCAATCGTAGCATCATTCATTGAGACCAAGTGTACTTACAGGACTAAATCGTTTAGCTTCTTTGTCATCAAGCTTCATTTTTTCTTGTAAGGCTTTCATTTTTTTTGCTCTTTCTTCTGAGAAATTCTTCAATGTTTCCTGGACAGAGAACATGAAATTAGTATAGATTAGATTAAAAAATCAACAGTGACCTTGACACCAAACTGGGCACTCACAGCAGCTTCACTTGCGGGAGTTGAGTTACGAAAGAATATTGTTGTCACTTCCATTGCCTGCTCAGGTAAGTCCATGCGCAACTTGAGTCCCATTTCTGAAAACGCAGACAAAAGGGCCACATGATCCCCCTGTTGTTGAAACAAATATTTCGTAAGACGATAAATATGATCAAATAGAAGTTCTAAGATGTATATTATCTTTGAGAACTCAGTAAAGCGCATCAAGGAAAAAAAGAATTTTAAACTAATCAAAAACTAATTATAAAATCAGATTATATGAAACAGCAGCTACACTAGAAACAAAATGTAACATGGATATTAAGGTTGCAGGCAATCAGGAAGAACAGAGTGATTACAGGATCTGTTGAACTGCAAATCATTTCTACAGAATATAGGGCTTTTAGGCAGTCCTAAAATTTCAATAAATTTTGTTGATACCCTGATACCACATTACAAATCTTCAAATAATATTACATTCTGGTCTGCTCAAGATCGCTTAGGAAATATTTTTTTCCAGTATCGATGTCACAGGGTTCACCCAGAGAAAAAAGTTCTCTGTCATACGTTAAGGCACTGTTGAATATGTCATTCATTCATTTCCTCCCTATTGACTGCAAAAGTTTTTTGTCAGGCTTACCAAAGAAGCATAACATATGTCAATCCCATGTACACAGACCAAGGTCCAGACTTAAAATACAAACATTTAGGAACTTTAATTTTTGTATAATATAAGGAAGAAAGCATTCTCCAAGAAGCATCAATCTTTAGTCAACATGATACTCATTTAATTCAAATGACCTCTGGATTGCAAACAGATTTGGGCATTTGGCCTCCTATTGAAGCCTGAAGCTTAGAAGGTTAAAACCCCGCAAACAATATTGCTAAAAACATACTTTACCATCATTCAAATTACTGGAAGAAAATCCCTTATAACAGCACAAAGAGCTCCAACTAACCTCCGCAGCTGCTAGGAGCATTTTCGCGAGAGCTTGTTTTGTGGTTTCTGGAAGTGACTTAGTGAGGCCAAAGTCGAGCAAAATTGGACGATGAGGATACGCTTTACTCACAAGAAAGTTTCCTGGTTTAACAAAACAAAAAAACATTTGAAAGCTAGATAGATGCAAATAAATTTTACTAGTATAAAAGCTGTGAGCAAATATAGTGGCAAAGAACATTACAGGGTAATGACAAGCAGCAAGGATGGACAGTAGCAGAGATATCTCACATACCAGGATGAGGATCGCCATTGAAAAATCCATCAACATAGATTTGGTGAGCATATGCACGTGTAATTTCTTCCACAAGTTTTTTTTTATCAACACCCATTGCTTGCAGAGCTTCAACGTCACTTAAACGAACCCCATCCATATACTCCAAAATTATCACTTTCTCAGTTGACTGTCAATGGTAAAAAAGCAGAAATTAAACAGGGAAAAAGTCATTGTTTTAGTGTTAAAGGCAAGACCTGAATAAGTTCGTAAATAAATCTCTCAGAAAAGTCTTGGAGGTATCTCACTTAAGATCTAATTGAATCTCAAGCTGAGTTGATGTGCTCATTCTTATATATTTGTAGTTCACTTTTGGAGAAAAATATATTTTCAGGATGAACTTTCTCTTGTATGTACCAAATTTGATGGAAATAAACCTATACTCTGGCATATTATCCTCTGTCACGGCTAAATATTTCAGCATCATACACACCATTCAATTAAGATCTTTCAAGAGAGTAATACCTGTATAACTTCTGGAATCAAAACTTCAATGCTATTGGTTCCCCTAGAATCCTTGTTTATTTTGTCGCAGCCTAGATTACTGGCCACCTTTCTAGTATTCTCTACAAATATGAAGAAATCTAGTGAAAAACATGCCTAGAATTAAAAGCAAACTAACTTAAGCAACAAAACTGATGATTGAAGAAAAGTTGTAGCACTAATTCAGTGAAAAACATGCCTAGAATCAAAACAAATTAATTTATGCAACAAAACTGATGATCGAAGAAAAGTCGTAGCACTTTATAACAATTAATAGCTACAAGAAAATAAGTACCAGCCTCAATGTTAAAATCAAGTTCTTTTGGTGCTTCTCTGCACCATTCATCTATCATGGGGTTGAAATTGTAAACAGGTTCAGCCCATGCTATCCACTCAACAATTGACTTTGCATTCTTCAAGTCCTATAAAAGAACAAATATTACATCAAAGTCAGTGCTAGTTTACAGGTTGTGGCTCTTTTATTTTGTTTATGTTTTAGTTTTGCTTTCTAATGCAAAAGTCAAATAGGGAGGAAAAGGTATTAAGAACCTCCAATATAACTTGCTTGATACCCTCATGCTGAACTTTGACCACCACTTCCTGTCCATTTTGCAGTGTAGCACGATGAACCTGTGCTATCTACACAAAAACATAAACTAAGTCACAAATAATTTTAACTTGCTAAAATAATTGAGCATGCTCCTTCATTTAAACATAGAGACAAAGTATTTAAAGGACGTTTTCATATTATATAGAATAAGTTTAAGTTAATTTAAAAAATTCCACAACTGTCACAGGCCATCCTATTATAGATCAGGATACAACCTTGGAATAGTCTAATGAGGTTTCCATAAAGAGCATAATAAACAAAATACATGTCAAACACTGCTTGATGAAGTTCAAGATATAGTAACACAAGACATAAAAGAATGTCACCCGACCACCTGAGTATCTCTTCACATTCAAATAATCATACTAAACAGTGAAATCATTTCCCATCCTTGACAAGCCCTCCCCATAGGAAAAAAATAAATAAAGGAAAAACAAAGAAAACAACTACCAATAATGAAGTATATTTGATTTGACAGGAAACCAAGTTAATTGTTTAACCGAGTTATTTTTTTAATCATTGGAAAAAAAAAATATAAAAAAGGAAAAGAAGGGTCCTGACTCCTGATGCATGTACAGCACTCTGAGATATAACAACTTATTCTATCCTGCAGTGTTAGGCTGACATACAAAAAAACAATCAGACCCGTAATAATTTAAATCTTACAGATGCTGTAGCCAGAGGTACTTCTACAAACTTCAAAAACAAATCCTCCACAGGTTTTCCCATCTCCTTCTCAATGGTATGACAGACCTGTTTGGAAAAAAATACATTTTAAAAAAAAAACAATAAAAAAAAAAGGACAGAAGTCAATCCAATGGTACATGTACATCTGTGAAACATCTTGTACACGGTTAATTTGCTATTTCACAGATGAAACCAACAACACTAATGCAAAATATAGTTGATATTGCCCACGTTTCCAGAAATATTTCATGTTTTGAAGCAATATGCTATTAGATTTAATCTCAAGATAGTCAAAGGTAAACAATATATATGTGATTCTTTCAAAGTGCTTAGCTCTAGTGAATCTGTTTGTTCAAATTGATAGAGCATGATCAAATGAGATTGTAGCTGATGGCTTAACATATTCAACTTCATCTTTGAATCTTTTCACAACATTTTGCCCCTGGTATGTTTCATAAAGCACTTAGTGCAGTAAGAAAATATATATTACGGTAGGTTGTCAAGAATGAGAAGCTTGAGAGAAAACTGGACTATCAGAAAACACACACACACACAAATTAAAAGTTCAAAGTGAAGTCCTAAGGTGAACACTTGATTGATAGGTAAATGGATACATTAGCTTCAAGCAAAAGACATTAATTCATTAATATGCTGCTCGAAATGTGATATACCTTAAAGTCATATATCAATGAAAGACAACACTTCATTTCCAAAACGAGTCCATTCCCATTCAGTGAAAACATTTAACTTTTCACTTTGTGGAGTTCTTTAGCTTATTTCCAACAAATACTCACAAAAGAAGCAGCAATATATGATTAACCGAAACTATATGAAATGACAGATAATATTAAAAGCAAAAAATCTTCTGGACTTCCATGAGAAGAAGTGATATTTACTTCAAATCCTAAGTAGTTTTTAATTAAGATTGCAAAAACAGTGTTAAAAGACTTCTCAAAGGCCAAACCTAGCGTATCATGAACTAATACATCAAAAGCAGTATCAGCCAGCCTCACACATAATAACACTCGGACTCGAGTCATGGGGAATAGAATGGCCAAGCTTAGACAAATAATCTGCAACACAATTAGCCCCACGGAAGTTGTTGCAGCTATACATAATTTAATAATCTTGAAGGAGGTAGTTGATATCTTGAATGAGCATATGGATGTTCCATGGGACTGAGTAAAATAACCAAGGAGGATAGATTGAATATTAAAGGCAAAGGAATATTAAAGACTGGATCATACTGGATAAAATACCCTAGTTATCCAGGCCACATATATTGAATATTAAAGGCTAAGGAATAAGAAGAGAAAGGCAGATAAATATGAAAAGAGCAACTGATAAGTAACCTGGATTCTCTAAAAGTTCAAAAGGAGCGTCATCACAGGAATTTGAGAATGTACATATTGGACCACTCAAAGATGAACTTCCAGAGGTAGTCTTTAATAGATATTTCAAATTCTGGACAATAATTGATGATAACTCACTCTCATTCTACAGGTATCTGTCGCCCAAACAAATTCCTAAAACAGACTCAAGCTAGCCATGTCTACCCATAACTAAAACCCAACAGGAAATCCAATATCCTTAAGCTAACAGCTACTCGTTGAATCTGGAAATTAACATATGACATACAACTATACAAGGATTGCATGTAACAGCTACTCATATACTCTCTCTGTCCCTATTTGTTTGCCCCATATTCCATTTTGGAATGTTCCTTAAAGATTGTCCCTTTTCTCCTAATATAGTAACATGCCTTCACCACTAAACCCACTTGCATACACTCATAAAAGTAAAAAAGACTAATACACCTTCATCCACTTGCAATTTATTTGTTCAATCCTTAATAAAGCACATTTTGCTTATGGGGCAAACAAATAGGGACAGAGGGAGTATAAAGTACATCCAATAACCCAAAGCCACTAATACTTTCACCTATTCAAGTTAATTTTGCAAAAGTCGATGGAAAATGACCTCATCTAAGGGTCGAGGAGGAAGGGAATCCTGTAGCTGTTGGAGATGCCGTATATAGGCCTCAGGAAGAACATCAGCTCGTGTGGACAAATATTGCCCAAGTTTTACCCACAAACCCTCCATTTGTATCATGAAGTTCAGAATACGCCTAGCATTGCGCTCATGAGCCTTTTTCCATATAGCAGCCTTTTTAGTTTTGTTTTTAATCCATTTACTTCTCTTCTGTAAAGCCTGTAAACATATAATTCCGTAATGGAGCTTTCAGCACATTATTTAAAATATGTAAGAAGAGGAAGAGGAAATGAAAGCAGGAATATATGTTGAAAGGTTTACCTTATAGTCCAGGTAGATTATTAAGGCCAAGGTAAAAACTTTGACACGCCTCTTATAAATGTTCCCCCACCCCATCAGACAAGCGATATACTTCTTGATCTTCTCAATAAGAAAAGGAAAAGTTAATATGCAAAACTCTAATTAAAAGGAAAATAATACAATTAGCCAAAACAGACAAAAACAACAAAGAAAAGGTATACATATACACATGAGAATACATAGAACAATTTCTGGTGTGATGATAGTATAATACTCAAACATATATGATACATGTGACAAATAGTTAGATTTACACACACAAGGACTTATAGGTCGTATACAGCTTTTAATTGTGAGCATCTAAAACAAACAACTCGTCAGAATACTCTATATATCCTTAATCTCATAACACTGAACAAGAATTCTTTGGATTTTATCCTTCACACTACCGTAAAAAGGTTCTTGGTCTATCACTTGTCTCCTCCTAGCTTACTATAAATCATTTTTCACCATCCCTTGAATCTAGTTTATCGTAAACATCCATATAAGCCCTCAAATTAGCCTCTCGAGTAACTTCTTTTGCCTCATCTTCAGCATCCTTATACTTTGCAATAGTTTCTTCATTTCTGCATTCTCCCAAGGCCAAGAAGCATTCTCTTTTGTTCTTAATTGCAGCTTTTACATCGTCATTCCACCAAAATGTGTCCTAGTGCACTCCCCGGAACTTGATGTCCAGCATTTATGTCACATCACAGTTATAGGGGATAGACTGACCGACATGTGGACTTACCTAAATGACTGCAAAGCTATAAGGTTCAAAACTTTGTTAATCAATAAAAATCTCAAATGTGCAACCTCTCCATATCACTTTCTTGACAAATCAACACTCACAGCTCTACAATTCTGCTTTCTCAAATTTTCTAGCATGTCAATTCCCTAAAGTAAACTTGTCTCTCCAACATATATAAAGCTACTATAGCAGACAGTGTTCCTTACACAAATAGTGATCAAAAGAATTGGCAGACTATCTAGAAGAATTCTACAATGGCCTAGCAAATGATCATAATGGCTGCATCCAACACGAAAACACCCGCCCCACGGCAACACACACCAATGCCTAAATGAAGACCATAAACATTTTAATTTCACTTCCTCTATCAAACACCCAATGAATATTTTTTGCAATTCTCAAAGTAAACACCTTTTTTTTCCTCACTCAAAAACTCCAACAACCAAGTTAGCATCAACATTGCAAACTTTTACAGTTTTACCAATACTAACCTACTAAAATCCAACTGCCTAGCTCCCAAGTAGCCTAATTTAACTTAACAGTCTACAAATACTCAAATTTGCTTTCGATGCACACAAATTACTCAAATTCAACCCAATTCATCACAAAAAAAAACCCTTCATAGTACATAATTCAACATTAATAAACTTCATGCATTAAAATAAAAATTGCAAAAATTCAAATGACAACTACTCAATTCTGATTAAAATAACATCAAATTTCAATGAAGTAATAACCAAAAATAGCAAATTCAAGTGATTGAATTAATACATGAAATAAAAACGCGATCGCCAAATTGAACAACAACATGATCAAATGAAATTGTGAAAACTCACCTAGAAAAAAGGGGGAGAAAATAAATGGAAACAGAGGAGAGAGAAAGAGAGGCGAGAAAATAGAGGATTAGTTCTTGGCTTGTATACTACTCGTATGTACTAGTGGTCCGACTAGTTATTTTTTTTTAGTGTAAAGTGAGTCAAAATGAAATAGAGGGATTAAAAATTGACTTGATCGATCTTAGAAAAAATCACTTGTACACATTTAATAATTTAAAATGATTTAATTTTGAAATAAATACGACATGACCTGACCTTATTAAGCCCTATTTAGGTATCTGAATCGATACCTCTAAATAAAAATAAGGTGTAGACGGGATGAGGGAGCCAAATTTATCACCTTCATAAACAAAATTTATTTTGCATAATCGCAAATAAATAAATAAAAAACGTCTAGTCAATATGCCATTTATGTAATTATATCAACAACCGTGAAACCCATACTTAATAAAAATTTGTTAATATATTTGTTTATCAAGGTGATAAACTTATAGTCCCTCCGTCCCAGAATACATGAGACATTGGATTTTTTTCACTATTTATGCATTGACCATAATTTTTTACTAATATAACAAAAACATATTTTATTATAGATTATGTGGTTAGATAGGTATTAATATAAAGTTTCATAATATCATTTTTAAAATAATTTTTATTAATATTTAATTATATAAAAATAAAAATAAAGTCAAAGTAGTGCAATATTAATTGTGTCATATATTCTGGGACAGAGAGAGTATTTTCTTAGACGGGAGCCTATCCGAAGTCTTATATTAGAGAGGTGGAAGAATTAATAAGTTCTGGAATTGTGGTTGAAGAGAGTGGGGTAGTAAGTACTTCGTATTAGGTGAGCAACGAAGGGAAAGAAAGCGGCATGCGTCGTTGCATAGATATGAAAATGAAAAAGTGAGGAAAGAAGAGTCCAAATAGATACGCCTTCCTTCGCCAAGTATTGTGGAATTGTCAATCGTTACGTATACGTGGGGTTGGCTTTGGTTAAGTTTTAACTACCGGCTCATATTCAATATTCATGCTGCTTTTAAGAATTGTATGTACTACTACTTTGGTCTTTTTTTATTTGTTTTATTTTGACTTATACGGTATGTAAAGCTTATTATTTACTATTAATATCTTTAATTATAAAACAATATAATGATATTACTTAGCTTAATTTTATCTTTTACTACTATTCTTTGATACAAATCTAATAATATCTCTTCCTTAAAAAAAAAATCTAATAATATCTCACACATGATTATATTTTAAAGCATTTTTTGGAAATAACCACCTACTATTGTTGTCGTTTTAGTAATTACCACCCACGTTTTTTTTTTTCTTTTTTGTAATTTACCACCTACTATTTTTAAAAACATGAAAATTTCCCACCAAATTTCCCAAGCCCTCATACATGACGTCATCATGCCTTCTTCTTCCTCGATTCTCATGTTCAATGATTTTTTTTCAATATAAATTAAAATTAGATTAGGAAAAAGCATTTAGTCGTCGATTTAACATAATTCAAGCTCACAGGAACATAATTAAGTCACTAATATGTGTCAATTATAATTTGTTGTTCTTCATTTAGGGTTTATCCCAGATTTGGGAAATTTTTCAAACTGAGATAATTTTTCAAATTAAGCATTATTTACATTGATTAACTCTATATAGAACTAATATATATGCTCAATTTAGGATTGTAAATCATAATTTAGAAAAACGTTTGATTTTAAGATATCCCTAAAATACATATGAACCCTAATTTTTCATATCAATAATTAGTAATAATTTCATAACAATAATATCAATTTCGGTACTAATTGAAGACATAATACGTTAAATTGATGCAAACTAGTCCCAATTTCATAGATTAATCACTAGATATCAAACTCCTAATTTCATTTCAAAACCCCAAATGATAAACACCATCTTATATTTAGCCCCAATTTTGTAAATTAGGCAATTCGAAAACTCCTAATTTTGTAAAATGATAAAACTCCTAATTTTGCATAATTTGTAGTTGCAATTCGAAAATCGAAGAACAAGGTTAGATTAAGGAATAAAATTGTAAAAAATCCGTCGGTAAGGCCCACAATGACGTCATGTAGGCAATTAGGTGGGAAATTTTCATTTTTTTAAAAAAATTAGGTGGTAAAATACAAAAATAAAATAAAAAACTGTAGGTGATAATTACTAAAACACCAACAATTGTTGGTGGTTTGTCAAAAAATCCTATTTTATACGGAGTATATATTAATGAGAATTTTTTGTTATAGTTTAGTTTGACTCTGAAAAATCAAAACCAAAAAAAAAAATAAAAAGAGACATAAGAGTTCGGTATTACATTTTCTCCGTTTATTTATATTGAAATAATTTAAAGGAGATTTAACATGATTATACTTTTCCCATGTATAGTTGTATAAATCATAAAAAGTGATCAAAAGAGTGTGTTAATAGTGTATAAGTCAAACAAGGTCAAATACCAAAAAACATACGAGTATGAAGTAATAAAGGTCATGCGATAGGGCAATACAAAATATAGTTCATCTAACCTTTTAAGTATCTTGTTCTTTCGTGACTTTATTTATTATGGGGCATTTTCTTAATCTTCAATTTAACTTTTTTGTTAAAACAATCCTGCTAAATGACAGATGATTATTTACTTTATGTGACCCTAAATATTTAATTTTTTTCAATTCTACCATCATTTTTTTTATTTTTTTGACTCAATTAGTAATTTAGTACGTATTGTAAAATGAGGGTTATTACCATTTCACAAAATTAGGGCCTTTTGCAGTACATATTGAATATTGATATAGATTTGTCTAAGTTGTTTCAAGTCATTGATTGCTACTTTATACTTACCAAATTTTTATGTTTTTCTTTTCTTATTATTATTAATCCTTATTTGCTAAAATCCACTAAAAATGACTAAAAGATACGTGAATTTTATAAGAATATAACTTTTCCAACTTCAAAGTTTTGAATAATAAGTTAATAACGGTTTTGTTTTCCTTGTCATAAAGTAACATATTTTCCATTCAATAGTCAATGATTGCAAAACTATCTTTGGATCACAAGTTCACAACATTTACATGATTCTCCGAATAAAAACAAATCAAATAGGACAGTCACTCAAGTGACTCAACCCCTAAAAAATTCTCTGTTCTCTCTCTGAGAGGCTGTCATCGATTTTATCGATGGTAAGCCCCAAATTCTTTTTCAATTTAATATTTTTAGCCAATAAAGATCACTAACAGTATGGTGATTATAGTCAATTCCTCTATGTAGGCTTTAGTCGGTTCCCTAATGGTGGGATATGATTTTTAGTATTGTTTGTTTGTTTGTTTTTCATGTGTGCATGGATACAAATTTATGTAGCTGCGGGTCTGTTGGTTTAGGGGTGCAGATTTAGAAGATTCGTCTTGCAAATTTGCCGATCTTGATGACCAATCAAGTTTTATCACTTTCGCGACTATACATCAATGGAGCTCCGTCAAAAACGATGCAAAGACATCTAAAATTTTTTAAGAGCAGTTCAGAAGCGATGCATTAGTTTAGAGGTGTTAAATACTTGTATTAAGAATTTAGATCTCTTAAGGGATGATTGTAAGTGCCGAATGACTATTATTATTTAATGAAATCACCCCTTCCTATTCCAGTCAAAAAATAAATAAATAAATTACTCAAAACATTGTACAACACAATTACACAAGCCACGCTTATTAAAATAAATAAAAGGTTTCAACCAAAGTATTACGAAGTAATATAACAAAGTTAATACTCTCTTCTATAATTATCTTGTATAATTTTTTTATTTATCTTTAAATATTATCCGGTCATATAAATGGAACATTTCACTCATTCAACTCATTCAACCCATGTGATATAGGCTCCACAACTATCTTACTCTCACTCTGTATGTGATGTGATGCCCTTCACTAATTCTATCTCCCTCGATTAAAATTTTTATGCTTACTTTTTCACATAATTTAAGGACCAAGGAAGTATTGATTTAGAAATATGTGACAATATCACACCCAAGTATTTAATACATTTCTTAACTAGGTATAGAGTAATATATAGAAATACGTGAAAAAATCATGCGTTGATTGTTATAATTAATATTCTTAAAGTATTTACTACTTGAAATATATGCTTTTGGCTCCTTATATGCAGTCTTAGTAACATTTTCCCTCTTTTTAAGCTAAATATCTAAGCATTATAAAATGATTAAGCAACATAATGGGCAACTAGACCTGTTCAACGGGTTGGATCTGGGTCGGATCTGGGCCGGACTGGGCTCTAATTAAATGGGTTGGATCGGGCTAGGGTTGAGACAAATTTGAAATGGGTTGGTTTATTCCATGGACTGTTGGGTCCAGCCCAATCCAGCCCTTTCAAACTTTTTTTAAATTAAATGACTTTAAATTGTTAAAAATATTGTCACTTATATGGGCCTTTTAATTTTTTTTTAAAAAATTCTTGTCAATTAAATGAGCCTTAGTCAGAAATTTTCAGTAAAATTGTGACAAATTTATTCTTACCAAACCATAGGAGAGAGAAAACTTTTTTCAAAAAAAAGAAAAAAGAAAAAAAAAGGAGAGAGAAAATTCTGCTAGAAACATGGTTGAAGAGGTGACAATGACGATGATGGTTTTTAGGTTCTAAATTCTCCCTCCTTCATACTCTTTTCTTGTTATTTTTCTCTCTCTTAATAATTTTTAGTATTTCTCAATTCCCTTATTCAAAGATGAATTTTAAGTCTTCAACTTATTCATCTAGAGATTTTTAAAAAATAGAGATATTTATAAAATTAGCAAAGTAATTGCTTAGATCTGTAAGTTTTTAGAGTTTTCTCTACTTTTTTTATTTTTTTTAATTGTTTTAAATTGATATTTTGTTTGTGATGGATGAATAATAAGAGAGGATGAGAGGAAGGGTTACACCATTTAAAGGGTTGTAAAACATTAATGGTGACCCTTTAAGAGCCCGTCACAACCCATTACAAGCCCGTATAATGAAGGCCCGTTAAAAGCCCAGCCCTTTTACAAGAGTAAACAAGTCTGGCCCGTTTAAAATAGGGCCGACACAGGGCCTTAAATGGAGCCCCTGTCCATTGAACAGGTCTATGGGCAGCTTATGCAAAAATAAGTCTAGTCTCTACTCTCTTGTGTAGTGTGAAGGATACAACCTCAAATATCTTATATGAAGACTACAAAATCAAGTCTCTATAACATTGCTTTATTTTGGTAAAGAGAAAGACCTAACTAAACTAACACTTTCCAGGCTATGTTTAGTTCTACTTATTTTAAATACTCCGTACTTATTACTTACTTCAAACCAGATAAAAAAATTAGTTAAAAACGATTAAATTAGGAAAAATAAGTTTTTAACACACTTTATCATATTATGTGTGATTTTTAATCGTTAAACATTTTTAATTATGTAATGAAAAAAATTGTGAAAACAACAAAATAATTAAACACACATTAATACAAATCTAATAAAACCCCATTTTGTACAGTTTTTTCTTATAGATTAGCGTATATACAATGTCAAAGTTTAATCAAATCAAACAGAATAATATTAAAAAAATATGTTTAGATCTTTGAAAAAAAAAAAAAAAAAAAAAAAAAAAAGTTCAAGCCAAACCAAATAAGCAAAAATAAGGTGAATTAAACATCACCTAAGAGAAAAGATAAAGGATTCTCCATTCCAAAACACAAGTAAATTGTAAGGCTTAAACGGTTAAACCCTTGACTTCAAAGTCACAAAAGTTACCTACCATCTCCATCGAACTTACTTAATTCAAAGTGAGACTGTCTATTTTTTTTTTAAAACACAATAACAAAAATATTACTCAACAAGAAATACTAGTCTTATCATAATACAACAGATGATATTCTAGTCCTCGATAATCTATGATAGTGGAAATCACCTAATCCCTAAAAAAAAGGCTATCTACGACTGTAACCTAGCAATGTGTAGGAGAAAATTACAAACCCAGGAGGTTAAAAATGAGAAGAGAAACATCATCATCCAAACATAAAGCAACCTATTATGTTGATAGTAAAGCTTCCGGCTCCATTATCGACATAAGTTACTAGACAATTTTTTCACAAAAGAATTAACAATACAAAGAAAATTGTGCCTAGCAAAGAAACCTCCTTCGGGGATGATTGATGCAGTACATCAATGACTGTAAAATCTTCTAAAACTTCATTTCAGCCTGCAACACGAAAAAACAGCAGAAACGAATGAGAGATGCCATGGAATTTCTATTGTTAATATATATCAATCTGTTGGATTGGAGAGAGAGACTTGCACAAGGAGAAGAATAATCTACTTATCATTAGTTAAAGCATGCAAAAATTTAAGGAGCAGAATAGTATCTTCTTCTTTCTTGGTCAAGGCACAGGAAAAAATAAACACTTTCAGCGAAACAATCATATTCATTGATACAAATCATGTTCAAATGCACACACATAATGATCACAACACCTCTTGTAACCTCCAATATAAATCATGTTGTAATTCTTGATATAACACCTCTTGTAACTCATCAAATACACACACACATATAAGCAAGAGAAGAATTACAAGAGTAGTCATATGGGTATTACAAGAGAGCTTGTGACGAGGTGCTGTGATAGGCTACAAGAGGTGTTGTGACACTCATTCCCATTACTCCTCTCAAACACCAGTTCCGCCATAGCAGATCCATAGAAAACAAAGGGGTCCAAAAGCAACAACTGGACAACGAGAATAACAAACTACGCATAATCACATATTGACCAACATTCCAAGAACAGCATATTACAAGCAATGGTGGCAAATTACCTCAGACGTGCCACAAAAGCAAATCAAACTAGATGCTGATAATCTATTTGTCTGAATGTCCCCTTTTACCCTTTCGACGGGCATGATGAGCTTGAGTATTACGAGCAGGCTTCACTGATTTTTTGCTGCACAAACCAAAACAAAGATGAATTAAAAAATGCATATTAAAATTCAGTAATATTTATAGTATATCTTCATATTTTTAATCCAACTTTCTTCTGAATTAGAGTGGAATAGTACTTTAAACTTACCAGAACATTGCTGAGCAAAGTTTAGATAAAAAAATCACAGGAAGGACCAAAAGAGCAGAGGCCTAAGCAGAGAAAATTATAATAAGTTTTAAGCTCAACATATATATATATATATAAATATATATGGACCAGCAAACTGAGAAACAACAGGATCAGAATGGAAATTACCAAAAACCAAACCAACTCCTTTGTTGCTAGATGTCTTGTAACCTCATGCTGCTGCAGCTTTTCATGAACTGCAGATTGGACCTACCAATCCCATTACAATGTGAGAATAAACTAATTATAAATTTATAAAACATTTTAATAAATAAATGAAAAAAAAAAATGGCAGGGGCTAAGATATGATTGCAGTATTAGCGATTACTAACGAGCAGAACTACGGTGGAATTTCAGGTCTCAAAATGAAGAGATAATTTCTCTGCCTTCAAACCCAGAAGGACATCATGGATGATGACTTCCCAAGAACATAATTAAACAATAAATGCTTTCACTTCTGAAACTCAAATCTCACTCTACTTCTAGGCATAACCCAAATGGACAGTATATGACAGGCCCAGACCACCTAGTAAAATTGATTCGGGATTCTCAGTTGTTCATGTAAATAACAGGACAGGTGAACTTCCACTAAAAAAAAGGGTAACCCCAGTTACATTGGGCACACTTTTCTTGCATAACCTCTTCCACCTTCCCCAAGTTACATTATTTGCACATTTGTCCCTGAATTAATTATAAAAGGAATCCCACCCTTTTTCAACAGTCAAAAGACGTTCTTGATAAATGGTCCTTTACTTTTGCTGTTTTGCAGTAAGCAAGTAAGTTGCCTAACTAATTTTATGACAGGGACAAGGCTGATTTCCAAAAAGAGCCTCTCTTAAACTGCATGCACAAGTATCTCATCTGATTATTATTTTTATTACCAAGTATTATTTTTATCGTTTTGAAAGAAGCATCTACTCTGATGTTCTGAAGTCTGAACCTCCTACACCACCCAAAGTATCAGAAAAGCTTATTATGTTATTGTAGATATTTCAAACCATCAAAGATTAAAGAAGTTATAATTGCAACCTAATCGAACAAAGTAGTGTGCTAATCACACTGAAGGCACGAAAGGCTGTCATTTTCCCAGCATAAAGTATAGGGTATTTAAACACATACAAGATACAACCCTACAAATCTCTGTTCACGATTCCATTGCCAAAGCCAACAGTCAATCCAGATATCCAACAATTTGTAATTGAAAAAACACTCCTCTCCAGTCCTATCGCTACAATTAGTTACATGTGCAGTGCAAGTGAAACATCAAGTGGGAGTGGGAGTGGGAGTGGGAGTGAAAGTTAGCTATGCCTAAGCCAACACCAACAATTTATTATACCACTTTATTGTGACAGTTATTCCTTAATACACTAGTACACAACTACACAAGAATAGCACATATGAAATAACTAAAGTATTACTGGCTTTATCACATCTTTGAACATGTAATGCTTCTTTATTTATTGCTATTTCACTAAATATAGCAAAGAGTTCACCATAAAAATTGTAACCACCCCTACTTCACCTGGACAAGGGAAAGAGAAAAAAAAAAAAAAAAAAAAGGCTAACACAAATTCCACAATTTTCCTGACTTGAAATATGCCACAGGATTCCCGATGAAGATTTTCTTTGCAAAGCAATGCCTAATTTTAAAAGTTTCTTTAACAGGAGAATGGTTCCAAAGGGAATTATCACAGCCACTATGGAACTCACAACCCAAGCTGTCACTTCTATATACATAGGGGACAATAGTTCAAAGGCTTGGGGAAACATTCAAAGTTTACCAGCAAAGTTGAATGCAATGGACACTGAAAAGTTATGAGGCTTAGGCTTAGTCAATGAGAAATTCAACAAATAAGTCTCTAGTTTTGACCCTCAAACAAGAATGCTGTCAAAATTTTCGTAAGAACCCAATCTGACGTTCACAATCAAATTATTTAGCAGAACTTTACACATCAATGAATTGGGATCTTGTCCAACTTCCTAACTGGTCAAGCTTTCCATTTCCTTGGGAATCTGACGACTCCATGCAAAACGGAAAGCCTCCAATGTCAACTAGAGGGTAAATAATCATGTTAATGATAGACACAATTTTTCTAAAGTGAGGCTATAAACATCCTTGACTTCCAAATATTGGCAATCCAATACACAAGAATATCACTGCTGCATAACCACAAGAGTAGAGCTAGAACTCTGTCCTCTACAAGTAGACTGCAAATTCAATTAACTACCAAAGTCTATTCAATTATGACCATTTCACTCCCATTAAGCAGGAATTTGGAACAGCTATAAAACACAGCAACCTAATTTAGACATCACATTGCAACTTAGCATAAAGCACAAACATAGGAGCATGTATCTAAGCCTTACTTTCAAGATTACGAAGCCCACTATGTCCAAAGGAGCATTCACCACATTACATATGGTTGGCAATCTCACTCGCCCATTTACCACAAAGTATATATTCATCATTACTTCATGGAAATTGCTTAATTTACTTTTTACTAATTTAAATTGAGTGAAGAGGCTGGCATTCATTCTTCCAGAACATTTAAGCAGCTTTCCACCTAGAGTAGGTAGGTAAGTTATACTGTTATACTAAAAGCCTGAAATACATAACAGAATTTTTTAGAAAAAACCACAATTACAAAAGATACCTGTTGATGATACGTAGTTGCTGATTCTAGAAATTTCCCATAGACATGAACTGCCTTCTTAGTATACGGCTTCAAGGCAGTTCTTGCTTTTTCAACATGAGGCTTTGCCACAGTGGCAACATGATCAATGTATGGTTTACTTACTTTCTTCACTTCCTGGCATAGTAGAGAACTTGTCTAAGCAAACAACATTATCTGAGGAAAAAAAATAAATAAATAAACAAAATAAGGCTTAAAATACCTGATAGTAAGGGTCTGCCAGCTCCTGTGCTTTAGTGATGTGTGGCTTAATGGCATTCTTAGATGCCTCAAATGCCTCAGCAGACTTAGCTGTCAACGTCTGAATATGGGGTTCAACATACTCTGTTGCCATCACCCATTGCTCCTTCACAACTGGGACCCATTTCTTCATAATTCAAACCAATTTGTGAGTGTCCACGATAGATATAAAATGAATATAAAAATGGCAATATGAACCATAAGCAGAGCTCATGATGCTAGTGTTATCGCTCATGCATACAAATTAATTAGATCAATCAACTGGAAATATTCACGAAAGTAGACTACAAAAAACAGGCATGCAGAACAATTACACACATTACAATTGACATTAAAATTCCCATGTAACTTACAGTTTTAATATTTTCAATGTGAGGTTCTGCCCACTTTTCAGCTTGGTCCTTCTTCTCCAATGTCTGGCAAAAATATTACACAAGCAGTGAGTTGGTAAGTTCTGAATACATTTAAATAAATTACATGACTATATAGAACCAGCAACAAACAAACAAAAACAGTAATTTGGTTAAACGGTAAAACTTGGATATCATGACATTACCTTCTGAATCAAAACCTCCATAACAGGTTTTCCATGCTCATTCCACTCAACCGTTAGAAAAGACTACAGTAGAAAAATGTCAGTAATAATAACAGAGGGAACAGGTTATTAATTATGAGAGATAAAAAGGAAACAAGGACAATTAATTTACCCAAGAACGAAGCGCATGATCCAAGAACCATGGTGGAAGCCATGCACCATGCACCTACACATCGATAAGATCAAAATCAATAATCAAGATTGAATTGGCTCCAAACAATCGTCGATGTCAAAAACTCATTTAAAATGAATTAGATGTGAAAAGTTTGCAGCTTTATATGTTTCATACTTTCAACAAACAAGTCATATACTACCTTGAAGCAAGATAGTCAACAATTTTTCTGCAATTTTTACTAAGTTATCTTTTAAATTTTAATTATTTACAAAATCATGAATTTATCAATCAGATCCTTAAAGAAGATGCATCCTAAGGTTTTAACAACACAATAGGTCTGAGCTTTCAAATTTGTTGTTTTTAAAGCCTAAAAACCATGATTATGGAGAAGACCGAGCTACTTGAGCTCTTGGCAAATATGATCAAACTTTCTCACATTATACAATACAGAGTAATAGGTTGTATATTGCCAATGAGCTTTGAAACTTATTTTAGGAACACATTTCAGTAACTTTAAAAAGCAAACTAGTATCTTATTATGCCTCAGTGCTTCTATGAACATCTACTTGCTTCAAAAAAATTAGCCTCACCAATCAGCAGGACCCTAACAAGGTCTAGAGCTAAAGAGTACTAATTCCTAGTGATAAAGGATAGCACAGCAGTCCAAACCATTGATACACGGAACGCGGGACGGCAGCATGTTTCGCGAACCAGGACGTGTGTCCCGAAACGCGGAACTTACTCGTTCCGGTTCGTGGTGGTTCGCGATCAGGTTCGTGTTTGATGGATTACCCGTTTGTAGGAGAAAGAACCTTCTATTTTCTTGAGTTTTTTAGGTTTAATTGAAGGCTTAAAGCTTCAAGTTTCATTAATGGAGGAAAATGAAGAGTGTAGAAGGAAGATGGTCGTTGACGGCTGACAAAGTGAATAGATCCTAACCTAAATTTTCTTTAAAAAAATGGTGTACCCTTTCATTTTTATTTATAGTACTCCGTATTATTTTATTTAATACTTTAGTGCCTAGTACTAGTATGTACTGTATAGCAGTACAACACTACAGCTGTATATATTTTTTTCTATTTTATTTTTTGGGTTAATAGGCAACTGTAAATTTTCCAGTTTATACGGTGTTAGGTAACTATAAAATCCAAAGAAAGTCCAATAAATTTAAAATTAATAAAAAAGAAAATTCCAATTTTAAAAAAAATCGAGAACTCTACAGTCATACGTTCCGGGAACTCTTTAGCCTACGTTCCGCGTTCCCATTCTCGTACCACGTTCCAAAACGCCCCACGTACCGTGTAACGTTGGTCCAAACAAATTTCTGAAGGAATAATGTTACCACCTTTATCATATACACATCGCCTCAACCTTGGAATGGGGAAATAAAAAATCACATGTATATTGGTCAAATAGTTCCCAAACCTTGATAGAAATTGTGTCGTGAATACCTCGTTTTTTATAATTCTAAAACTACGATATTTGCAACATGCATATGGTAGCAAAATAAAAACACAACTATGACAATCCCCATTAGATCATAGTCGTAGCCTAACACCAAGAGTCAAACCCACAATTCAAGAGAGAACTCTGCATCAATACATAAGACATTTGGCAACAAAAGGAATTAAAGACAAGAAAATCCATTGTAGAGATAATTTCCAAATAAATTCCTTCCCTTTCACAGCAAAAAAGCATAAAAGCGAACGATGTGTGATGTTAAAAGCTAAAAACTTAAGTGCAGATTAACCTATAGCAACAAATGCTGCTAAAATGGTCAGAATATAACTAAGTACCATAAAGGGATATCAAGAATTCTAGATCTTACAACAATGCCAAAGGCCTATCACATTACTAAATTGCACCTCAGTAATTTAAATAACTAGATTACTCCCTCTGTCCCATAATATAGTGCCCGTTTCTCATCTTTCATGTGAATTAAGGATAGTAGAAGGAGAGTGTAATATTCTTACAAGTAGGAGTAATTTACATAGGAAAGATATAAAATGATATTTAATAAATCTTTGGATATGTGGGAATTTTATATGGGAAAGGAAAAAACTAAGTAAACGTGCCAACACAAACTAAGTAAAACATTTCCCAAAGAACAATTCCAATACAGCCCTTAAATTTAGAAAATTCGACAGTATAAAACCGGAACCAAAGCAGGCTGACTGTAGCAACAACTCAGAAGTTATAAAATAAAAAATTTCAAACAAATCTTTACCTCCATTAACTCCTTAGTCCTTGAGGTGGCCTCTGACTTAGCCTTCATCATCTCTTCCTGGTAGCATTAAGATAAAACAAAA
The DNA here is from genome assembly GCF_001683475.1 of Chenopodium quinoa. Classification (NCBI taxonomy): domain Eukaryota; kingdom Viridiplantae; phylum Streptophyta; class Magnoliopsida; order Caryophyllales; family Amaranthaceae; genus Chenopodium; species Chenopodium quinoa. Next base: position 1,480,361 of record NW_018745170.1, on the reverse strand, counting down.
GTAAAATCAACAAAATGCTAAGGTAAATCATCTATCTAAAAATAATTAATAAAAAGTGGCATGCATGAAGCATTTAAAAAAATACCTCTGCCACTTGAAGAGCACGCTCAGTTTTACGGATTCTGCTCTTCTGTTCATCATTGATCTTCTGGAGCTGTACAATCAGACATAAAGCAAAAGTTGAGAATACAATTACCTATTCCAAGAGGAACAGTATATTCAAGCAACCCATCACTTAAACTCAAAACGCAGTGAATTTTCCAAAGTTTGTCATTAAAATTCACACCCATTAAAATGCCAAAAATGCATCCATCAAACAAGAGCAAACAACATAGTTACATTACTAAAAGGACTCTTAAATCCCTTTAGATGCACTGTATTTTTTAACCCAATTACTACTTGTTTGCCGGGGTTGTCATATTCAGGATAAAGGGATTAAGAATATGAAAGAAAAGATTTCATGCACAAGTTCTATCCTCAAAACACTTCTAGATTACCTGAACATAAAATTAGAAACTAAAAACAGAGATATAGGGTAAGTTGAGACCAACAGTCCTGCAAACAACTAGACGTGTAAGTTGCAATATTCTATATAATTCCCCGGACCCTAAAGCATCCTCTAAAAATTACAAATTACAAGCACTAAACCTTTGCCACAAACAATCAGGAGTTCTATCTATAGTGCTCAATAAAATCATGCGAATGCAGCTGTCAAGTTCAAAACCCAACTCAGGCATTACAGTCTATGACAATAGATCAGATAGTCACATCAATAAAGCTGTATAATATCTCATCACAGCATCAAGAATACCCTAAAGCACCTTGATCTTAGATAACCATCAAGAAAACCATAGTACTATACAATCTGACCACACTCAACACAGGTTAACTATGCAAGTAATGATAGAAAAAATATTATAAACTGAATAAGAATCTGTTGGACTTATAAAGGATGGCAAAAATTAGCATGTACTTTGGTTGGATGAATGGCCATTACAATAACTAATTTACCTTGTCCAATTTTGAACTCAATTTGGAAATTTTGTTCTCTGATTCAATCGCTTGGGTTTCCAAGGCCTCCTTTTCCTTTTTTTGTCCTTCAATTTCTTTCTTCAACTTGTCAACCTATGAAACATAGGAATGCAAATTAATTAATTAATTATTTATTTATGATTTTAATTCTGACCAAAAGGTTTATAGCATTTCCCTTGAAGTACCTGCTTTTGCAACTCACTAGCCCGAGCATGAGCCTTCCCAACCCGCTCCTCAGCATCAGATGTTCCCCTTTTCTGACCCAACAAAAACAAAAACAAAAAAAAAATATAAGGAATCAATAATATTTTCAAACTACTAAAAATTCCAAAAATCTCTTCAGCATTGTCTAAACCAAACGTTTATTTAGAGTATCATCTTTACATAAATTCAACAGAAATCCTCATTAGCACTTTCTCAGTATTCTCACCCTTTGTCCCCATGATCTGAAGCATACAAAAACATAACCATGCTCAAGAATAATAATAAAAAAAGCAACAAACACAATTCAAACCTGAGCATTCTCAATCTCGCTTTGCAACGATGCAACAACATCCGACTTCTCCTGAATAACAACCTCCAAGTCCGATATTTTCTCATCCTTTTTCTTCAAATTCGCATTGCTCTCATCAAGGCGAGTCTCTACAACAAGCAAATAGCGCCCGCTTACCAAATAATAAAAAGCACCTCAATGCATGACATCGCTTACAATGCATTGCTAAAAACTACCACGTCTTGACGCAATCAATGGATTTTGATGGCTACCAATCATCCATCACATTATCACCAACAGTTTCATCAAGGAATAGTAATAATAATTGTAAACTTTAACTACTAGTTTGTGAAACTTCAAGATCGCATTTTGATTATTATTTCACAATATCCAAACACAGATTATCTTCTAATTCAAAATTCTAAGCTAATTTACAATCTGTAACCCTAATTTCTCTTCCGACTCAAAATTTAACAATAAGCTTCACCACAAACAAAATTCATAAATTCAATCAACATTCACTTCAATAACAAAACAAAACCTTATCAAATCAAATCAATCACAACTAACATTGAAATGTTACTCAAAATTAAAATTTAAACAAAAATCATATTTCAAAGTAATAAAAACACATATAGAACAGTCGCTACAATCAAAATCAATAAATAAAAAAAAAAAATCAATGAAAACAAACTAAAAATTCAAAAACTAACCAAGAAGTTGGATCTTAGACTTAAGCTGATCGAATTCAAGCTTAAAAGCGGAAGAATCATCCGATCGAACTTCTTCGATAACTTCCGAATTTCCAGAATCTGCAATTACGCCGCTAAAAAACAACGAAAACAGCAACAAAACCGACAAGAAAACGAGCTTTGATTCCGCCATTGAAGAGATTTCAGAAGAAAAATGATGAGAGAGAAAGCAGTGAGGGAAAGAGAGAAAAGAAGAGATTTCAAAGCATACAAAGAGAGCAGCTTCGAAACCCCCGAAGAAGAAGAAGAAGGAGAGACGTGGTAGAAAGACAAAAATTGAATTATAAAAGGAACAAAAAAAATAAATGTTGGTATTTTTTTATTATTCTATTCAATTCAATTTATTTTTTTTGTTATTTTTTATTTTATTATTTAAAAAAAGGGTGTGTGATGTAGAAAGTGCAAAGTGTGTGGGAGAGCATGTATTAATTATATTTGAATAATTTGATTGATTTATAATAAAGTTTTTGGTTGGGAAGAAAAATCAAAATCAAGATCAAAATCAAGACAATTGAGTGTATGTATGTATTTGTATAGGTGGTAGTTGGAAATAGAATCTTGGGAAAGGTTTGATAGTTGAATGGCTTAAATCTACTTTTATCTATTTTGGTTTTTTAAAAATTGTTCTTGAATAGAATTAATCAAAAGCCTACAAAAGTTGGTATGTTGGTGGTCTTTGTCATCATGTGTAATGACTTTTGGTAAAGCTTTGGTTTAAGGAGTCAAATCGCTTTCGATTATTCCTTGATTTGGTGTTTTGAGTTGATAAATAAACGATGAAAAAATCAACAATTTAAATGAATACCAACTAACCTGATTGGTAGTTTGTTTGAAGAGGGATAAGATTGTTAATATTTGAATTGATTTTCATTAATTTGTGTTCCTTTAATCTTCCATCTAATTTAGAAGGAAATTAGTTTGTGTTTATAAAGGAAATTCTACATGTTTATTCACAAATTGCAAGGTTAGACATTTTCACCTTTGGTCTTATGGGTATAATCATGGATTCATGGTAAAGGCCACCTTTTGAAAATAGTCAAAATAGTTGTTTTCCCAAAATTATCACAAGTAAAAATTAGGTAAAATTTGTGATTCTTACACTCCCAAAATAAATGTGAGAGTGCTTGGAAAAATTATAACAAATCATGTGAAGCATTAGTTACCAACTTGTCAGCTAAAACAAGTAATAGTTGATTCCAAGGCCATTGATGTTTTTTATTGACCATTTCACTTTGATATATGCTTGTGTTAAGTGTTTAGGACATAAGCTAGGAGTAGGTAACAGTGTTAATACAGAGCACCGATAAAAACGAACGAATTCGATCTTTTATATGCACATTGTTTAATTCCGTATCTCTAAATAAAAGTCAAAAGTACAAGTAAAAAAATATTATATATACTCAAGTACAAATGTACAATTTCCTCAAAAAAAAAAAAAGTACAAATGTACAATACAAGTACTATTTTATTTGTCTCACATAACCAAATGTGGATTTTCTTTAACATAAAGTAGTTCGTATTATTTTTGGCCAATTAACCGTAAAAAAAAAAAAAAAAAGAAAAAAAGAAAAAAAAATCACGACAATTTGGTAAAAAAAATCACTCCGGCTACAATTTGTTAAAAAAAAAGTTAACATTATGTGATAATTTGGTAAAAAAAAAATAAACTCAGGCGACATTTAGACCAAAAAAATCTGTTTTTTCCGGCAAACTCTTCAAAAGTCCTAATTAAATTGTTTTGTGTTTTTAAAATTTATTTTTTTCATTTAAAAATTAAATTATTATGTTATCTCCTTTTTATTTTGCTAAATTGTGAATTACATAAATTTATTTCCAATCCTTATTAAAAAAAAATTGTCACAAGTAGTTTGTTGGGAATTTTATATTTTTAGGCTTGATTGTCGCATGAAATTATTTTTTATTACCAAATTGTCGCTTGAGATTAGGATTTTTTTACCAATTTGTCGTCGGAGTAAATTTTTGGAGTGACGAATGCGGTTCCTCTCCCTGGATGACAAGTTCAAGAAATTGGGAGGACCTGTCTAGTCCAGTGGGTAGAGACTCTCATATGAAAAAGAAAACACCCTTTTTTACCAATTTGTCGCTGAGGTTAGTAAGAATGTTCAAAGCTATACGGTAATCAAACCGTTCATTTTTCCAACGGAAGTAAGAATGTTCAAAACTATATGGTTAATCAAACCGTTGCAATAAAGAAAACAGAGGAAGTTCTAAAATACCAAGGAAGATCACCCGAATTAGAGGGTAGGTTTCAAGCTAAACCCGACAACCACTATTAAAGAGCACATGCCAAGTGTAGTGCTCATTCATACACGCTCTTTTGGTAATGGATGAAACAACTAATAGCCTATCGGCTAACCCAATTTATATTTGCGCATAAGCTTATTTCAGCAAATAATTTGCGTTCAAAGACCATCAGATCCATATACCAAGTTTGAAATCTAAATCCAGATGTTTACTTGTCGATTTATACGACTATCATCGCATATGATCCATTCAGATTCGAAATATGGAGAGGTTGTTCTAGTCTACAATAGCACCCACAGAAATAACCATACTAAGTAAACAAATAGACTAGTCGGTCTAGAAACAATGTAAAAGCAGCTCAGCAAGTATATAATTCTGTCATAGAACACTAAGATGATAGGTGTCAAAAATACTCGAGTGATTCTTTGAAGATGGCTATACCGAGTCTCACCATTCATGATAACTAAATAAATTGAAACACAATAATAACACATCTAAAAGAGTGAAGTTCCCTTTCCCTTCTTGTCTCCACCAATCTCAAAGTGCTTGCAACGCTGCATAAACAATACCGTGGATGCATATAGTCAGCAAAAACAGAAACAAATAACTACAGGACACAAGAATAGGACCATTGATTTAGTATATTGAAACACAAACCTTAATGGGGTGCTGGGAGACATGCTTGCATGACTGGCACTGTAGCCTCAACACAATCTTCTTGGTAGTCTTGGCCTGTTGAGTAACAATACACGAGCTATGTCAATATACAAAGCTGAAGGTAAACATTCAAGTTTTACATTAACCAAACAAAGTCGTTACCTTCTTGTGGAAGACGGGCTTGGTCTGACCACCATATCCAGATTGTTTACGGTCATAACGTCTCTTTCCTTGGGCAGCCAAACTATCCTTACCCTTCTTGTACTGGGTCACCTTGTGCTGGGTATGCTTCCTGCACTCCTTGTTCTTGCAGTAAGTCTTCTTCACCTTAGGTACATTCACCTGTGTCATCAGAAGCAATACGAATCAGAAGAAGTTCTCACAGATTACTCAAGTACCAAAATCAGATACCAATTGAATGAGTGATTAGTATAGAAATACAAATCAATATCAAACATCAGAACAAGAAACATCACAGCCCTCACTCCACAAATCCAAGATGTAAAAAGAGAGTTGGTCAGAGAGTTGGTCAGAACAAGAAATATCACAGCCCTCACTCCATGAACCCACAATGAAAAAGAGAGTCGGTCGAACAAATATTTCACATGTTCCTTATGACAATTCATGTTAGCCGACCCCAAATCATTTTAGATCGAAGGCTTTGTTGTTGTTGTTGATCAGAACAAGAATTTCAGCGGTCTTTGAGAGCTGCTTTCTATTATTCAATTCTATGTGATGCTATTAAAGGACTTCTCAAAGGCGTAAGGAGTAGTATTAGATTGCCATTGTGATTCCTACTAGCTACAGGCCATACAGCTTTTGTAACTACTACAAGTAAAACTCAAGGAGGTTTGCACCGAGAAACACAAATTAACCAGCAAATACATTCACAATACGCAATTCAAATCTTGTTGGAGAGACTAACGGCCTATGAAAGGGTTATGTGCAGTAAAACCTAACGTTGATCGGTTCTTTAACCAGTGTTAGCCGATGTGTTCAAATGTAGCTTCAGTAAAATCAAGAAACAATCTCACGTTATGTATACACCACACCTCAATATTGTTCACAATAGGAAGATTGTCTCTTCTATCGCGTTACATATACCTCGTAACATGTATTTATTATAAACAATGTGCATCAGCTAAGTAATTAAAATCTGAACACAACATTTAACATCATAACAGTTGCAGCAGAAACATTCATCACAGAAATAACCTTAAATCAGAATCAGAACAATAATAAACCATTACAATGTCGGGCAATTAACATAAAAATGAGTCTAATCGATACATTTTGTTTGAAACATAAAAAGAAAATTACGAGTTCTTCAGATAGCACGAATTATTAATAGTATAGCTCGGATTTACAGAAATTCAAACTTTATATTGAAACAAAAATCGCACAAGTCGAATCAAAAATTAGTATAGTTTTACAAATTCCAGCTTCAAATCTCTGTATATCCAAAGATTATTTAACACTATAACCTTATATTTAAACAAAAAAATCGCACAAATCGAAGCAAAAATTAGTTTCATTACACAAAATCTAACTACAAATATTCATATATCAAAATTTTAATAAAATTTCATCGCTAAAATTGATGATAATTCAGCCGAAAAAGTGAAAATAATTCACTAAAACAACCAACAAAATGTCGGAAAAAAAGAAGCAAAATTCTAATTTTGAAGATTAAGAAACTAAGTAAAATTCACTGAATCTAATTAAAAAAAAAAAATGCGAATCGTAAGATTAATAGCAAGAGTAAAGAGACAGTGAGTACCATTGTTGCAGGCGGCAGGAAGACCTGGTGTTTATAAACCCTAAAAAATGAAGAAGACGGCTCAAAATGTTAATTTCGGTGGTGTTTTGTATATATATGAGCCTAGTTCAGGGTTTCTGTGATTGGGGGAGGAATTGGGCCGAGTTATATGGATCTGGGCATTTGAGATTAGGATGGGCTCTGCTATTATTTTGATTTAAAAACTGGATTAATGTCCCAATGGCCAAATAATGGCCAATACCAGTAGAGTTGGATCCGGGTTCGGCTTCAGTGAGTGTGGTTTGTACTCCTTCTGTTTCAAAATAAAATTATCGGGATATTTGTCAATATGATAGTTTGACCAATGTTATATCTTTAATTATCAATATGTATACATTGTAAAAAGTATCAAGTGTATATAATATGAAAACTATACATTGAGATAGTTCTGATAAATACCAACATGACTACATTTAATCTTATAAGTAAAGCAAAAATGAAGGTTAAAGTGATATATGTGAATACTATAAAGTCAAATTGAGACATTTATTTTGAAATTGAAATAGTATTTTATGTCCAAATGAATTATTAAAGCATTACAAATTACTGATAGGGGGGAGCTATGGAGGGATTATTGTAAAATGTGATCTATGGTAGAGAGACTCTTAGTTCTTTGCCTATTTTTTTATTTTATTTTTTTAATTTTTTGAGGAAAAACGGACTAGTGCATATTATTAATCAATGGACAACTTGTCCATGAGAATATACGACGAAACATCCCCGAGACAATGGTTTTCCCACACTTGTTCCGTATCAAAGGGCACTAGCCTAGCAAGGTGATGTGCAATCGAATTGCCATCCCTTCTAACATGAGACCACGAGACAAAGTCGAAGTACTTACAAAACCAGATGACATCATCTAACACAGAATCTAGATCAGTGAAATAAGAAGCACATTTCGAAAGCCTATTAATAATAATTTGGTTGTTAGACTCAACGAGCACCCTCTTGAAACCGTAGCGTTGTGCGAGCTTCACCCCAAACAGAATTGCCTTGCACTCTGCAATCTTAGTTGGCCACCTGCCTTTTATTCTGCGAGTATCAGCATACATCACCTCTCCATTTGCATCTCTCAAGACTGCCCCCAGACCCACCCAACCCTGGAGCCAAACATTAGGACTTTTTCTCCTTCTAGAATTAGGCATGTTATAGATTTGGGCTGCATACCTCCCACAATCCTCCAAAAGCCTCATGACACGATCATACACCACCAAATGGGGAAAATCCTTGTTATTAAAAAATTTTGTCGTTTCTACGACTCTAAATAAACCACAACAAAGCAGCCCCAACCAGCCTCTTCTTATCACTCATCTGTTGCCACCCTGCAATAACTTCCTTGAAATCTGCATGACGATCATTACAGACCAGCTCCTCGCAACCACATTCACGCCACAAGTCGCGAACAGTAGGATACAGGAAAAGAGCATGACCTGCTGTTTTAGTGTTACTTGCATACCAGGGGAAGCAATCCGAATCAATCATGTGTCTCCTGTGAAGCAGCTCACAAGTAAGTAAAGACCCAGTACATACCCCCCAAAGAAAGTGTTTCACCTTTTGAATGGTATCAAGTCCCCAAATGTCAATCCATACATGATGAAACGCATCAAAATTGCACGACTTGCCAAGCATATACGCGGTTTTAACAGAATATTGCCCATCGTTTGAAAAAGCCCACGTTCTTCAGAAGGTCTACAACTAATAGGAATAGCTAGCATACAGTCAACATCTCTCTTAGTGAAGTGTGTATTGATCAGGTCATGATTCCAGCCATTCTGTTCCCAGTCAATGAAGTCGCCAACACATGAGATCTCATCTACCCTAGGTGTTTCAATAAACCTTCCCTTCTCATCCGCAACCCATGGGTCCTCAAAAACATCGATCTTCAATCCATCTCCTACTCTCCATAATAATCCCTCTTTAACAAGTGATTTTGTTCCCCATATTCCTTGCCATGAGAAGCTGCCATTTAAACCAAGGGACGCACCTAAGGAGTCACCATTAGGGAAATATTTTCCCTTCATCACTCGACAAAAGAGAGAGTTTGGATGAGAAATGAATCTCCAAGATTGCTTACCAAGTAGTGCTTCATTGAAAACCGCCATATCTCGAAACCCAAACCACCCAAACATTTTGGCTCGCACATAGAACCCCAACTTCCCTTATGCACCTTTCGAGTGGATCCCGAGTGACCCCACTAAAATCTCACAGTCAACGACTTAATCTCATCAATCACACTGCAAGGCAATTTATAGACTCCTATGATGTAAGTAGGGATGGCTTGAAATATGGCTTTCACAAGGATTTCCTTTCCAGCTCTAGAAAGAAGCTTCTCCTTCCAACCCTGAAGTTTCTTCCATATTTTGTCTTTGAATGCTGCAAAAACCATTCTCTTCGACCTTCTTACAATCATCAGAATACCAAGGTACTTCTCATGTGCATTCGCCAATCTCATCTGCAAAAAATCCACCAACTCTTCCTGTTTTGACATACTGATGCCTTTGCTTAAGAATACCTCCGACTTTTCATAGTTAATTTTCTGACCGGAAGCTACTTCATATACGTTGAGTAAATCAACTATCGTTGAGCATTCCACACGGTTGACCCTAACAAAAAGCAAACTGTCATCGGCAAAAAAGAGTTGGGAGATTTTTAACCCATTCCGACTAGCACCCGCTCCATGTACAAGCCTGTGATCCGTAGCCTTTTTTATCATAGCGGAGAAGGCATCAGCTATAATAATAAAAAGATACGGCAAAAAAGGGTCCCCTTGTCTCAAGCCACGAGAAGGAATTACAGAGCTAGAGGTGGCCAGTGGGCCGGGTTGGACCCAGCTCGCACGACAGGTGGGTTAAATGGGTCCAGCCCGAATCCGACCCGGCACAACCCGTCTGAAAAGGTGGGTGTGTCGTGGGTCCAAAAATTCTAGCCCAGCCCACTTCGACTCACGTGATTCGGCCCAACCCGTCTAACCCACGTTGACCCATGTGTTTCGGCCCACCCAACACACGAACCCACCCAACCCGGCTCAGCACGTACGGCCCACCCAACCCGGCTCAGCACGTACGGCCCACCCAACTTGCCAGTTGTAGGGAATATTTCAAACATCAACTTTGAGCCCCATGTGGTCATGCATTTAAGCATGGTGGCGTCCAAAGGGAAGGAAGCTAGAGATAAAAGAGTCGCCAACAAGTTTTAGGAACTTGTAAACCGTTCACGGGTGTGAAGGTTACACCCCATTCACGATCACGAGATCGCTAACTCCATAGTGGTCCGGAACCATGACTGGATATTCGGGGATGATGGTACGAATCCAACCTAAAAGAGATTAAACCCGCCCTAAATCGGCCTCTACTTAATTCTTATTATATTCATGTGCGCTTCCCGATCAACATACATCCAACAAGTCAACCCTAAACCTGTTTAAACTATGTTGGTTGATTATTAATGCACAAATAAATCTATTATCAGCGATCACTTGAATTAAAATCATATTAAGCCTAAAACAAATTATTAATTATCTTATTAGGCGTGATTTCAAGTACAAATTCCCTTTAAACCTGCAGAAAAGGGCGTGATCAAGCAATAACAATCAATCACGAATAATCAAGCAATATATAATTAATTGACACAACAATCATCATCATAATATCATCATCAAAATATAATTAGCAAGATCCTAGGCATGATACTAAACGGATTAATAACAAACCCTAGCATGTCACTAAACAATAAAAATCAAAGCTTTAGCCTAAACATGATACTAGGAACTAACATGATACTAGGAATTATATTAAGATTCTGAGCATGATTTCTAAATCAAAAGCGAGGAATAAGGATAGTAAATCTACTCACTTTGATGCCTCGTATTTCCTTCGATCAAAACAATACACACGTTAGTAACTTCAAGAAAGATTAAATCAAAACAAATAAATCAAATAAGAATTGAAATATAGATTACAGACCAAACCCTCAAAACTTTCAACCTTTCACGTCGAGGTCGAAGGCAACTTTGAGATTGGCTTGGAGTATTTAAGGCTCTTGAAGGAGGTATGAGGTATGATGTGTGAGTATTTAAGGCAACATATCAAGATGGTGTTGGGATGTGTTTAGGCTAGGCAATAAAGAAAGAGAGAGAGAAAAGCTTTAGCTTAGAGAGGGAATTAGAAGATGATTGTTGGTGATCAAGCTTGTTGATAATTGAAAACAGGGTGAACCGACCTTTATTTAATTATAGGGAAAAACGAGGGTCGAAGATCAGAAAAGTGTCAAAATCCAACTCGGAGTAAAACAGATTTCTATCGCGACACGATAGATTTATCCCACGCACGATAGGCCTATCGCTATGCAATATGCATATCGCAGCGTGATATTTCTATCGCTCAGCGATACTTTTTGGAAGATAGAATCCGTACGGAATCCAACTTCCAATCAAATTGGGTTAATCGAATTTCCGTACGTATTCTAATTTTATCATAATTAAAATCATTGGAAAACAAATGTTTGATCCGATATGAAATTCTCAAGTCTTTATCTTTTCAAAAACAGGATAAATTAGAACCTTCTAGAGGATTCCAGAAGCTAATAATAGATCCTAAGGGATTTAGGATTATAAACAACCTTCTAGAAGATTCTAGAAACTTGTAAATCCTAATTAGTTTAGGGATAAGGTTAAGGTTAATGGACCCTCCACATGATCATTAGGTCGTAAGTAAGACTCGATTTGGGCTCGGTTTGGTATTTTGGCCATAATTTCTTCGTTATAACTTTGATTTGGGCTTATAACATATCGTTGGAAAGCTCTTTTCAAACCCCATCCAACTACACAATTATTGGACCCATAATATGGACCAAAATAGACTGGTTTGGACGTTTTTATAAAAGGGCCACGAAATGAATGATTTTTAAATGCACGAAATGAAGGATTTTGGATTTAATGACACAAAATAAATGATTTTGGATTAAAATTATTTAGAAAAGGTTAGAAATGGTTAAGGTTAAAAGGAAATTCACGAGACTCTTTAACTCTTCACCTAACTCGATAATCAAAGACGTGAAAGGTACTCATCACTAGGTTTGGTTTTTGGGGAAACACAATCATGTGTCTACACCAGCCCACCCAACTCGCCAGCCCACCCAACTCACCAGCACGCACAGCCCACCAACCCGCACAGCCCAATCCGCCATCCTATCAGATCTTTTCCAAATTCTTTTAAAAAGTAACGGCTACTTTTTTTTGTTGGAATAGAAGTAACGGCTATTTTCATTGAGTCTAACAACTAGTTTTTTGAATCTAACGGCTAGTTTTTTTTTTGTAGGATCATCCTCTAAAATTTTCCTATAACTACCAATTTCATTTCACTCAAATTTCCACACAACTCAAGCTTTCTATCTCTCTTGCTCAAAAATTCTTAATTGTTCTCAAATTCTCAAGTGTTATTTAGTGTTACACAGAGTTTTATTTTACTCAAAAAAAGAAAAATCTCCTCAATATTATTATTAGAAATCTTAAATTTCTCAAAATAAAAAAATGTCCTTCTCTGTATTATATTAGTAATCATCAAAAAAAAAAAAAAAAAGGGGATCAAGAGGAGGAATGGGAAGGAGTCAAAGTGGTGGTCGAAGTGGTGGCCAAAGGAGTGGTGGTGCTAATTTGTCGTCTGAAATTAATACGGAAAATTTAAACGAATTTGTCAATGAATATGAAAATTGTGGTTTAGGAGATGGGCAAAATATTCAAACGTCTCCACCACAACCTTTCTCCCACCAATCATCAATTTCAACTATGCCACCTCCATCTCAACCAACATCACAACCAACATCTCAACCTTCATCTCAAGGTAATTTCTAATTTAATTTTTTTTATTATGAATATTTAAAAAAACTATTATTAATGATTATGAAGTTAGTTTAGTTTCCAATTTTGCTATGACTTATAATTACCATGAAAAAATGTGTTTAAATAATTACAATTAAAATACTTGAAATTTTAAAAGCTTATTTTCATGAATAGTGTTTAAAAATTAACTTCAATAATTTGATTTATGAAAGGTGGTGGCAGTGAAAGTAAAGGTCGAGCACACTCTTGGGCGTAGAAACATATTGAACGAGTTGACGTCACACCCTCGGGATGGCAACCCGGTCAACCAAAGAGGTTCACTTTTACACATCTAGTTTGCAAGGCGCTAGGTGCAAACGTCAAGACATATAGTTGGAAAACGGGGTATGGAGCTGGATCCATGAGTCAGCATTTGCAAAACAAACATGAGTTGTTCGAAAATGGCCCCCGTCTTTTGGGAAGTAGGTTACCCGTCCAAACACAATTACATGGGTATATGAACTATTTACCCGGCGGAGGTACACCTTTCATTTATAATAAAGAAAGAATGATTGATGAATTAAGTACGTTAGTTATTGCTAATGAATACCCTTTTAGTTACGGTGAAAATGCAAACGTTGAGCATTTTAATAAAGTTGCATTACAACCTGCATTTACTCGTGTCCCTCGAAATACCCTAAGGCGCTATACACAAATTTCTTATTATAAGTATAAGAGTGGTTTGATTGACTTATTTCGTACTTTATGGTCGTGTTAGTTTTACAAGTGATACATGGACTTCTTGTTTTGGTGAACCTTTTCTTTGCATTACTACTCATTGGGTGGATGATGATTGGTTTATTCAAAAACGTATACTTTGCTTTCAAGCTATGGAAGAAAGGCATATCAGTTTTAACATCAAAGTTTGTATTATGGATTGTTTAAAAGAATTTCACTTGAATGATAAAGTTTTTTCTTTATCTCTTGATAATGCAACTGCAAACACAAAGTGTATTGATTGTTTGAAAAATGACTCCGATCGAGTTGCATTTGTTGTTGAATGGTAGTCTCTTGCATGTTAGATGTTGTGCTCATATTTTGAATTTGTCTGTTCAAGAGGGTCTTGCTGAGCTGCAATCATTGCTAAACACAATTAGAACTGTTATAAAATGGATTAGGATTACTTCCTCAGTTAGAAGAAAGTACATGGCTATGTGTAAAGAGAGAGGTCTTAAGAAAAGACAATGGTCTATTAATACCCCTACCCGTTGGAATATATAATTCTACTTTTAATTTGTTGAATGATGCTATAAAGTATTGTGACATTTTGACCCAACTTTACAATAATACTCTGTTGATCCTAGTGAGTTAATAACTGAAAGTCATTGGACTAATGCCTCTTTTGTTCGTGATGTTCTAAATGCTTTTGATAATGCAACTCATATTTTCTCTTATATCTATGAGCCTAACATTCATTTAGTCATAATAGAGTGTGTTAAAGTAGTTCACACCATCGAAGAGCATATGAAAATTGATGGACTTCGTCCCGTTCTTAATAGCATGAAACGTAAGTGGCATACTTATTTTAGTGAATTTCCAATTATTTATGGAATCGCTACTATTCTTGACCCCGATGTCAAAGCTGAAGGTTTGGAAAATCTTTTAGAATTTTATTATATAAGTTTAAGTATGGATTTTGATGTTAGTGAATATATTAACAAATGCAAATCTGTTTTGGGATACCTTTATGATCATTATGCATCTATTTATGGTTTTGATTTAGCTACACCAACTACTACTAGCACTTCTGATTCTAGATTTTGTTTTCTTGATAAAGTTATGAAAAAAAACACAAAGCATCTACATCATTCTCATCATCAACTTCTTCAACACTTGCTGTTAATGATTATTTGTCTTATCAACATGAGACTAACAACAGCTTTCAAATTATAAAATGGTGGCAAGAACATCAAAAACGTTTTCCTATATTGGCGAAAATTGCAAAAGATATACTTGGAGCTCCCGCCTCATCCATTGCTTCCGAGTCTACTTTAAGTGCAAGTAGAAGAGTGTTATATGAAAAAAGATCTCGCTTAACTCCGGAAAGCATTCAAATTTGTGTTTGTAAGAAAGATTGGGATCAAGCTGAAAGAAGAACTCAAGGTTTAAAGGAAGACGAAGAGGATGAAGATGATCCCGTGATGATATTGGAGTCGTCAACGGATGATGATGTAACAAGCACAGGTGGCTAGAAAAGTCTAAACCAGGTACGCTAAGAACTAAGTGGGCTTTGATTCCTTCGGGATACATAGGCAACTTATTTTTCGAAAATTACAATTTAATTGCAAAATTAAATTTTAGTTTTCTAAAGATAGGTCCAAGCCCCCCAAAAAAAATTCCAAAAGAAGTACAATATAAGAACTACGTTGGGTTTGATTCCTTATTTTGTAATATAAGGATACGTAGGAATCTTAATTAAGAACAATCCATCAAATTGTTAATTTTGTAAAAATTAAAACAACCTTAAAAATAAATGTGCAAAATGTTGTTTCAAAATAAAAGTTTAAACCAATTTCAAAAAACAAATTTGGATATTTAACCCACACAACCCACTTAGCCATTTGGCCCACCCGACCCTAACCCACGAACCCCCCCGACCCTAACCCACGAACCCTTCCCAACCCAAACCCACGAACCCACCCGACCCTAACCCACCTAACCCACAAACCTAGCTCGACCCACCCTAACCCATAAACCCAGCTCGACCCACCCACGACCCGTCTAACCCACGAACCCAACTCGACCCACCCACGACCCTTCTAACCCACGAACCCAACCCTGGCGTGTCCAATTTCTCCGACCCAACCCATCCTACCCTACATGGGTCGTGTCGTGTGTCATGAAACCCCAACCCGCGACCCAACTAACCCTAACCCAGCTTGCACAACTCGCACGGTGGACACCTCTAAACGGAGCCATACACATACACTCTGATTGATAATAAAAGAATAAGTTACTGTCGAAATGCAATCCATAACTACCTTCACCCATTGCTCTACAAACCCCATTTTAAGCAACAATTTCTCCAGAAAAAACCATTCCACCCTATCATAAGCTTTACTCATGTCAAATTTCATAGCAATAGCCCCCTCCTTACTTTTGCTCCTTTTTTTCATAATATGAAAAATTTCCATGGCAATGAGCACTCTATCTATGATTAATCTACCAGGAACAAAAGCACTTTGATTCTCCGAAATGACATTAGGGAGAATTGACTTTAATCTCATAACTATCGCCTTGACACAATTTTATAAAGCACATTACATAGGACGAAATTCTGACATAGTAGTAGGAGCATTCACTTTCGGAATAAGAGCAATGTTAGTGCAATTTACCGCTTTTGGAGACATACGGCCATGAAGAATATTACTAACTTGCTCAAAAACATCATCTCCCACTATGTGCCAAAACTTCTGATAGAAAATAGCATGAAGTCCATCCGACCCCGGAGCCTTACACGGGTGCATCTCAGAAAGAGCTGCGAAAATCTCTGCTTTATCGAACGGTCTAAGTAGGAATTTATTGTCAAGATGCGAAATAGAAGGGGACACAACATCCAGCACCTTCTCACAGTCTTCAAAAGATGGGTTCGAAGAAGTGAACAACTCACTGTAAAACCCCTGGACAACCTCCTCCAACTCTTCCTCTTCCTCACGCCACCCCCCCTCCTTGTCAAAAATCCCCTTAATCTCATTCCGCTTTCTTCTCTGAGATGCTTTATGGTGGAAATACTTCGTGTTTTGATCACTGTCTTTTATTTCCGAGGCCCTAGATTGCAAGTACCAATATGCCTCCTGCTTCTCACTCAAGTCATCAAGTTTTTCTCAAGACTCACAGCATTATTCAATGTTCACTCCTATAACCCGCCTTCCTTGAGCCTCTTTAAGCTGCTTTTTAGTGTCATCAATCTGCCTTGCTAAAACATGGAACTTCTTGCCCCCCTCCCCCCCATCTTCTCAACGCACTCAAAGTGGCCTCCAATTTTTCCATAACCAGAACACTAGTAGCCCCCTTCCACACCTCTCTCACCACTTCCTCACATGATTCATCTAAGAGCCAAGTCGTTTCAAACGTCAGTGACTTCTTCCCCCTCTTCCCCTTTTTCTTTGGCCGCTTTAAACGAGCAAGAATCGGAGTATGATCCGATTTAAAACGAACCAGATTCTCCACTATTACATCCAGGAACAGATTTTTCCATGACTCATTGCAACAATATCTATCAAGACGTTCTCTCATTAGTGTTGCTTCCGTTAGGCCTCTTTTCCACGTATACCATTGTCCCTCGTAACCCCAAGGTCCTGCAAACCACAGTCCACCAAAAAACATCCCGAAAACCCGCAATGGCTCTTCTTTCAGTATCAGCTCATTCATTATAGCACAGAATTTCGTTAAAGTCGCCCCTCACAAGCATAGGGCCCGTATAGGCATCACACAACATTCTCACAAGCTGCCAAGTCTTCCACTTAATTATTTCCTATCTCCGGTCACCCATAAATACCCACAAACCTCCACACTACTTCATTATTCGCTTAAATGTCACCGCAAATGTGGTTTTGTGAATATGACACAAGAGAAAAAGAAATATTATCCCCCCTCCAGAACAAACAAAGACCACCAAACAATCCCCTACTACTCACTCCAAACGCACTATCGAACCCAAGTTTATCTTTCAGTTTCTCAGACTCACATTTTTTAATTTTTATCTCTGACAAGAATAGCAAGTCTGGGGCAAAATTTAAGCACCACCTATGGAGTGCTTTGACTGCAAGAGGGTTGCCCACCCCTCTACATGCAGTTCCAACATAACAGATTCATTGTTGTTCATGGGGTTTGTCAATGCCAACTCCCGCTACTTTTCTTGTCAATGATGATCCACCTTCTCCCTCCACTTTACCGCGTTTCTCATTACTACTCCCTTCCTCTTCTAGCTCAGCACGTTCCACTCCCCTTTTAAGTCCTCTTCCTTGTACACTGTCATCATGATTTTGAGAAATAGCCCTGATTATCCTCTTCCAGGGCTTTTTCCCCTTCCCTGGCCTATTTAGCCCTTCTCGTTCTAGATTAGAGCAAGCAACATCAACATCATTAACAACAGGGTCATCCTCCTCATCCACCATCATTCTATTCTCCACACTCTCCAGTCTATTCTCATGAGTCACATCGGCATTATTAACCTCCTCCTGAACTTCACTTGTGGAGTTGGTTAGCAGAATTTGGGGTGCTTCCTCCTCTGCCTTCTCAGATGAAACAGATATGGAGCAATCAGTTCCCTTTGTAACAAAGAGTTGTCTTTTGCTCGCCATTATTTTCCCTTCTTCCTCTACAGCTTTTGCATTGCCCTTTCTTGGTGAAGCCCTCAGATACAGGCCCTAGTTTAATCTCTTCATCCTTTCCTCCTTCGAAACCACAGAGCAGTCCTTTTTAGAGTGTCCAATAGTGACGCAAGCAAAGCAAAAGTACGGCAGCCTTTCGTATTTAAACTCGACCTTTACCTCCTTCCCTTGTTTATCACATATTAATTGATGCTGGCGAAGCGGCTTGCGAACATCAATCATGATTCGCATGCGACGAAATCAATCCAACCCGAATTTATTTTCCTTAATGTCCATGAACTCCCTTAATCCAGCAGTTAAGGTTCTTAAGTCATCGTTCGACCTACAATTGAAGGGTAAATTGTAGACCCTAATCCAAAACGGGGAATGGTTTAAAGGTATATTCTCAGGTTGCTCATCTCCAGGATCTCATTAAGTATCAACAGATTGTTCTCCCAGCACCATGGTCGCCCTTTTAACACCTTTTCTTTATCCTTCCAATGAAAAAATTGGAAGGCATACATATTAACCCCAATCGTTCTGATAATCAGGTCATGTGACGGATCCCAGACCTTAATCATCGTCCTTTTGAAAGCTTCAACATTGTAATTTCGTTCAGTGCATAATCGCCCAATCAAGAGCAATTCTAGGTTTTCCTGCAATTCGCAATTCTCTACTCCACCCCGATCCATAATTCCACCTTTATCGTCATCTAATCGAAGAGAGGAACTTTTGGATATGAGATCCTCAGCCATGGTGGCCAAAGAGCAGCGTTACAGAAATGGAGGTCCGACTTTCTTCCAAAGAGCGCAACCCTTTCTTGCGAGGGAATTTGGTTCTTAGTTCTTTACTATAGGGTCAACGTCTCGTTGATATATTCGAATATATATATATATATATATATATATATATATATGTGTGTGTGTGTGTGTGTGGTTGTAATAATTTAAACCAAGTTATGAAATAATTGCGTTGGTGTACAAGAAAACGTAGTAGCTAGTGTATGAGAAAAAAATTAATACACAAAATTGTGGGTATTCTTTTGAAAGAAATTGTGTATGGAAACAATAATGTGGTTTATAAAAGTATACTTTTAGTTGAGACGAACGATTACAAGAGGGGGTGAATTGTAGTGAGTTCCTATATGACTAATTTCGCAGAATTTAAAACAAATGTAACAGGTGCTTGAAAAGCACACAGCGAGATTTACGAGGAAACCTTCCAGGGCCCAACTGGAAGTAAAAACTCGACCCTCCAAGGGATTTCAAACACCAAACCAATTCACTATAATAGGGCAACACACCTAGTTACAACCTATTAAACACAGACCATTACTCACAAGTTCCAGAATAAACTGCTACTCGATGGAACCCTATTTTACCCAACTTAAGTTCCACTGAGTACTCCTAGAGCACTCAATACTCAGCTTCATACTAGAAGCCTACACGCTATATGCAATATGAAAACTAGAGGTGATCAAAGTTAGCCCGGCCGGATTTTAGGAAGAATTTTTGGCCCGAAATCGGGTTGGGCCTGGCTCGGCCCGAAAACTTATTTTTTTGGGCGGGTTTGGGAATGCGTTTTTATGCATATTTAGTTGATTTTTTAGGCCCGGCCCAAAAATGGCCCGAAAAGCCCGTACAGCCCGACCATTTTGGGCGGGTTTGGGCACAAAAATTCCGGCCTGGCCCGGCCCGAGAAGTGGGCATAATTTTTTAGCTTCGCCCCAGCCCGCCCAATGATCACCTCTAATGAAAACACTCACCCAAATTCCAAAACAACACAAACACTTGACTCTAATATGAGATTGGAAAGCTATACATGAAACTCAAAACTAATATGATAAAGCTCTTAAATTTTGGCAAACTTACACTTAAGCATTCTCGAGATTTCCACGCATAAAACTCACACCATGCTCAAAATACGAATCCCCTATTTATAAGAACACTAGTAGAAAAACTTAAATGGGCACCGCCAAATGCGCACCGGTTTTTAAAAACCGGTGCAAAAAAAAATAGGCGGGATTGAGGGAAAGAGTTTTCGCACCGGTTCTAACAAAACCGGTGCGAAAAGTTGAACTGGACCGGTGCGAAAGCTGTTGTGAAATAAAAAAAAAAATACCGGTTATATTCTTTTTTCTTTCTCTTTCAATTCCTCGATCTTTCCTCCTCTCTCATCTACCTCTCTCTCCTCTCTTTCTCCTCCATTGAAGCGTACTCGACATTCTCCATTGAAGGGGCTTCTGAGCTTTCTCTCAGCACTTTCCTCAACCTCCTTCTCTCTCCTTCGATCTCCTTCTCCATAACCGCCACTTTTCCTTTCCTTTCTTTTCTCTTTCGATCTCCTTCTCCTTCTCCATAACCAAGCACAACCACCATCGCCGCCGCCGTCAATGTGCACCAAATACAACAACAACAACAAACTTGAATCAATTATCGATTCAAAAATCACAAATTCGAGGTATGTGCTCTTCGATTTGAAATCTAGGTTTTAGGTTTTGTAATTAGGGTTTCTAATTTGACTCTGAATCTCCGAAATTGTTTTAGGGATGAAATTGTTTTGAGGCTGGGACCTGGGTGGTGTTTTATCTTTGCCTCTTCACCCTTTGCATTGTTTTCTTCAAGTGTTATGCATTCTGTGTGTACGCTACAATGGAAAGATTTCCTCATCCCGAGCAAATCAATTCAGCAATGAAAAACTGCTTCACAGTTTCTGTTTCCTTATTTTCCAAATTGGCTGTGATTTTGAGGGCTTTCCTCCTTCATTCTTCTTCATCTTCTATGAGGGCTATGATTTTGAGCCGATTTTGAGGGCTCGAATCCCACCATTTTTACTATCTCTTCCTCTTTAATCTGCTGCTTTGTATTCTCTGTTCATTCAAGATCTGTTGATTTGTTGTTTTCACGAATTGATTTTACGTTGGGTTGCGCGGAGGTGAAGCTTGATTCGGAATTGATTCTGATTTTGGGGGTTTTAATGTTTGTGAATCAAGTTGATTTGTTGTGTTGATATTCGAAATTCAACGAGATTTGTGATTCCTCGCTATTGTTGTTGTTGTTCATCGTCTAGGGTTTGCGATTTCTGTTGTCTCCTCTTCCTCCCCCTCTCCGGTAATTTATTCATGTTTGTGTTTTTGATTGATTTATGTTTTGTGATTTCATGAATTGGGTTGATTTGTTTTTGATTGATCGATGTTGAATACTGGAATTCGGGTTTCTGTTGTTGATGGGTCGATGCTGGATTTGTGTGGGAGTCTAAGTTTAAGGTTGCTTTAGGTTTTTGGTTGAAATTTGATATTTTGCTGAGGAAAGCCTAGATATATGATGTTTACAGATTGCTGTAGTTTGAGCTAGAATTGGTTTGTACGTTAGAAATCGAAATTGATGAATGGAATATTTGATCATGCTTAATTGTGTTCATTTCATGTTTTGTAAACACCATATGCTCAGTTGTTTGTGGCAATGTTTTGCAGGCAAGGCCTATAATGCATGGAATGCCGAGCATGGGGATATTAGGCTCTCAGATACGGCCTGGTGGGTTCCTCCTTCTGCTCTTCACCAGCAAAGACCAATGCAGGCAGCTTCTGGTTTTTTCCTCTGATTTTGCTGTTGAGGCTATTCTGTTTTGGTTATGAAATGCAGGAGTGTGATGAAGTTAGCCTGTTTTGGTTATGAAATGCTGGATTATTGTTGCTGTTCTGATTTATTGTTGACTGAGATGAAGGATTGTGTTTTGCTTGTTGATAAATGGTTGCCAGCAACTGTGATCTGTTGCTAGCCAGGGGATATGATTGTGATATGTTGTTGTTGCTATTGATGTTGGTGTGTGGCCTGAGTTTCTTGGATTATGTCCCTTTTTAATGTCCCTTGATTAATGTTATTTGGAATAATGTCCCTTAATTATGTCCATTGTATAATGTTGCTTGGAATATGTTCCTTGATTATGTCCCTTGATTAATGTTGCTTGGAATATACTCCTTGATTATGTCCCTTTTTAACTGACCCCAATATAACAAACCAATGCTTGTCCCTGTTTCACCCCAATGTCTGTCCACATGTCTGTCCCTGTTATACCCCATTGACTATCGATATGTCTGTCCTTGTTTTACCCCATTGACTATCGGTATTTCTGTCCTTGTTGTCAATGATGAAACCTTTGCTTGAGAAAACCCAACTTCTGGTGAAGTGATGAATAATATTTGTCATTGACCTCCCATGAACCATTTGTGTTTTGGGATTGTAGTCTTTAGGCAGAATTGGTAGTTATGGAAGAAGGTGGGTTGTCAGTGATAGTTATGGGGGAACTAAGACTCTTAAATGGCCTCCCCCTTTTTTTTTTTTTTTTTCCTGTCCATATGTCTATGATGAAAGTCCAATATATGAGATTGTACACCCAAATGATAATCATCACCTATTTGCCATTAGATTTCAATCAATACATTTTATGTTTGATTTGTTGAGACTTTTGGGCAGATTTGTGAATATTAATTATCATGTGTTGCTCATGTGCATTCATTCATCAATTCATGTTTTTGATTTCTTTCTTTTGGTTAATGACCCCTCCCTCTCTGGAAAACTTATGTCTTTGAGATTAAAATCTCTAATGAATTGATAAGTACTTTCTTGATATGATTGGCGTACAAGACTGAGCATACCACAAACGGACTAAAAAAATGAATTTGGAAAGGGGGAAAATCTAACAATTTTCTGCTATATGCTCGAATATTTAGTTATTTACGAGTATTTATCTTATATCCTAGCTCAAATTGCTAAGATTGTGAGAAAAGTCTAGCCAATTTTATGGATTAGTTGGTTGAGTTGGACCGGAACCCCAATGTTGAGTAGACTTGTTGTAGGAGGTATATACGTAGTACATAGGATGGCTGTCCATAGTTGAACCCTTTTGTTGAAAAGAAAGTTTATGGCATCCAAGAGGCGAGCGGTCACATTTTGAGAGAGAATTTGTATAGAGTAGGTATTTTTCTACGAAGTATATGTCATAGGCTTTTATGGTAGAATTAGTGATGTGAACATCTAGTAATGAAGTTAGTATTCCTCCTGCAGTGATATGGAGGTTTAAAAAGTTACTTTGTCAATGCTCCAACAATTGTTAACTGAAATAGATATTGATGTGTGTTTGTTCGATTGGCTGTAGATATGGATGCATGCCGATTAGAATTGTGTAGGTTTCCTTGGTCGTTAAGAGTTTTATAATGCTCTCAAGCTGGTAACAGCAGCACAGACTAAGCGAGAATTGAAACCTGAGATTGTGAGGTCAGCATTGCATGGACCAGCTTCAGCCAGGATCCCTCCTCCACAAATAAATCTACCTCCTGCCGCTACACCTCAAGCATCTTCTGTGCCTAGTTCACCTGTAATGTCGATGGGTTCTGGGATGCCTACAGCGTCACAAAATCTTGGTTATAGAGGGCCTTTACCACCTAACCAGAATATGCAGCAGCAATATTTTCCATCTCCAGGGAACCAATTGACGAGGTCTGCTCAAGGTCCGCCTTCTAGCTCTACTTTACATCCTATTCAAAGTGGTCATGGTCTTCAAAAATTCATTTCTCCAGACCTTGATTCTGTAGTTCTTTTTTTTTTTTTCCAGTTTTTTAAAGTGTAATATTACAAGTTATTGAAGAAACTATATGTGTTTTATGTATAGTATGATTATATATAAGTATTTGGTACAATTTAAGTGAAAAAAATGCAAAAAAAAAATTTTTTTTTTATTTTTTGGGGCATTTTTGGCACCGGTTTTGAAACTAAAGTTTTTTTTTTTTATATTTTTTTGGGCCATTTTTCACACCGGTTCACAGCAAGAATCGATGCGAAATCTTTTGGTTTTTGGCATCCCTCAAATGAGGACTGGTTCAAAACCGGTGCTAAATGGGGGTTTTGAACCGGTGCCCATTTGTATATTTCGCCTAGTGATATCCTAAGTAGGGTTTTGCAAAAAGATAAACATTAAAATTGCCGCAACATGAAATGAATCTTTTTATGAAAATATATATGAAAACCGATTAAAGATAGAATTTAGAGAAAGATAAATATTTTATAAATTAGATTTTATAAAATAAAATCACTTGAAGATCTTTTTCATAAATTAAAACTATCTTTTATAAAACTTCCGGTTTTACTTAGCTTGCCAAGCTTTATCACGTTTCTAATAGATCTCATGCATATTTATCCAATATATATTTACAGCAATTCTAATAAAAATAAACTTAACTTAAACCTTAACGAAAGTCTTCAAGTTTATCATCGGATTGTATCATCAATTTAGGGGGTGAAAAAAAGCAAAATTGTTTGGCGAACTCAATTCAAGGTAATGTATATCTAATTTCGCATTGTAATTGACACAATTTAATTTCTCAATTGAATCTTCAAATTAGGGTTAATGGTAAAAAAAAAATTGAAATTGGCCTAGGGGTTTCTGAAATTGGGGAATTTGGGGCAATTGTTCTGTATTATCCAATCTAGGGTTCATTACTCATTATTTGTTTATGTATATGCAGCAATTAATTGACTTCATCCATGTATAATTCCTCATGTCAATCAACTCATCCTATCTTCAAAATATTTATGCGGAATTCCCTCAAAAATTGTGAATGAGAAATGGAAGGTCAAAAGGGGGGAATATTCTTTGAATTACAGAGATGAGTAGATGGAGAAGAGTGAATGAGGGTGGATGAAGGAAGTTAGGCGGGAAATTAATGAGAAGGGAGATAGGTAGTTGAGTCCAGATTAAATTAGGGGCACATTCGTCATTTTAGGTGGTTTAATACTAAATGGTGGGCCCTACAATCGGAGATTCTAGCTGGAAAAGTTGTCAAGGTAGTGTTACTCAAACTTTTATGTTTTTGTGGTAGTTTTTTCAAAAAAAAGTTTTAAATGGTAGTTGCTCTCAAAACTCGTCATTTAAATGGTAGTTCTTCGGAAAATTTCCCTGTCTTGCTCCTGTTAGGAAGCTTCTCTCTGTGTTCATGTTAAAGATAACTACTTCTATTTCCAGTGTGGAACTCTTCTTCTATTCTCTTTATGTTTCCCTTATTTCTCTTTGGATCTTTATAGCCAGATTACTCTTCCACTCCCCGAGTCTGCTTCACCTGTGCTAGTTCAATACTTAGAGAAATCTCTTGAAGTTTGTTTTTCCATCATCATCAAAACTACTTCAAGTTCAACATATACTATATGCAATATATTGAGAACAATGCTTTGATAAGGAAAACCTTGGTATAAGATTGAAACACGAAGATAAGGAAATTTAAACTATATTATGTGAAGGTTGTAGCAACCGCATATACAATACAAAAATAAGTATGAGAATTATATGGTTAGAGTTGTATAGTGTATTGTGGTTATAAGTCATGCAAAACTTGCCTTGAACTTCAGCAAACAAGTACATGACAAAATTATTGAGCACAAAAGTAAACCTAAAAGTCAAATTAAACCAAATCCATAAGAATGTATGATCCCACGATAATAATAGGAATATTATTGAAACTTGAAAGTGGTTGAACAAGGATAACTCACCCCAATAGAGAGAGTTTTAATCTTGTAATAGATCTTTCAACCAACCAAATTACAATTTACATGCATGTATGAGCTTTAGCTAAGGTTGTCAAGTAGACTTGGTTTTTAATCACATTTTTAAAGACTCTAAAGTTAGACGCATCTCCCTTCTATAAACACTTGTAGGATTTATAATTGTAACAAACAATGGTGTCATCATCAAATTCTTTCCCAAATGCAATGGTTTCTTACACTCGCAACATCGATAACAATTTTAAGTCATGCAATCACGGTTGAAATGACCCTTATTCTCAAATTTTGGCTTTTGAGTGCACATCACTATTTATTTGACTTCCACTCTTCTTCGTTAATCAAGCCATGATCAATACTCTAAAACCTTCTTATAAGCCTATGATAAAGAGGTGACTATAGTAAAAACTTAAAAAAAAAAAAAATTGATTATCACGATTTGTTTGGATAGTAAAGTGGAAGTAAAAAATGGAAGAAAGGAGAGAAAGGAAGAGGTGAGATTAGACAAAATTACATTTTTCCTCAAAATCTTTTCAACACCAGAAAAGATTTGTTTTATTAATAAGGGAAGGAAAATGAATCCTTCTATTTCCTTTTTAATCCCTCCCTTTCTCTTTTCTTCCCTTCCAAATTTGCTCAATTCAAACAAAGTATTAGATCCATAGTTTAGACATACCATTAATATCTCTTTCTTGAAATCACATCCTGAGCAAAACAAGCCAGTTTTGTGACTTTGATAGTGAATACTGAATAGGTACCGACCCAACATGGAACCCTTAGATAGCTCCAAAAACGATTCATTTTGTTTCAATTAGCTAAGCTAGTTAGGATGAATCCGAGTCGTTCCTTGAAACAAACCTAATTATAAGCTAGTCTATTCACTCTTTGTATCGAAAGTATCAACACCGCTCTCTCGGATGCAAGATAACCTGTAACATCAAATAATTTTTCCACACTACGAGCGATTTCGTATACTTCGTATACACTTGTCAAGTCCGATAAACAATTCAATCCCAAAATATTGGTGAATATAAGGTGTGTTTAACCACAACTTTTGATAGCATTTAGCTTTTGAAATAGTATTGTTTAACAATAGTTTTTGGAGTAGTGATTGTTAAAGGCTACTAAATTTCCATTATTAAAATTATTTTACCTTTTCTAATAGCTAGTTTTTTTGTTGAACATTTTCACCAAACACAACTATTTTGACAGTTTTCTATAATATCTGCTTGTTGGCATCCAATATCTACTCACATCTAACTCGACTACAAGTAATTTTGTCGAACTCGTTAGTGGTGACAATTAGAGTCATTAGGTTGGGTTTGGCCGAATCTATCCAAGTTAGGTCTAGATTGAGTTTAATTCATGTTAAATCACCGTGTTTCATCTAGGCCGAAACCTAAATCAAATCACTTTCACATCAGATTGGATTTAATTAAATCGAGTCAGTTTTTAATAGCGCGCCAATAGCAAAGGCTAAAGTCACACATGGAAAAGTAGTAGTTGACCCGTTGAAGTAGAACACAACAAAAGACGGAATAAACCCCAACCATATAAATGTTTCCACTTTCACTTCCCTCTGCTTGGAAAGTTATTCGTCACTCAGCCATTAACACTTTCTCTCCAGTTTTTAATCCTGTGAGTTCTTTATTCCATTTTTTCGCCTTAATTCTTACTTTTTTTTTGTTTAGTTCTTCTGCAATTTCTAGTTTAATCTTGTTGATTGTTAAAATTATATTAATTTTGTTACAAATTTGTTGCTTTTAGGGCTAATTTTAGTTGTAATTATTAGGGTTGATTTTTAGAAAATGGATGGAGATGCGTTAACGGAGCAAGAAACTGCGCTTTATGATCGTCAAATTAGGGTATGGGGTGCTGATGCTCAACGAAGGTATACCCAAATTGATTATTATTTATATTTTTTTTTTTGAAAGATGATTATTATTAATATTAATGTTTATTTAGCTGTTATTTTATAAATTCATGATTATGATTGATTTTAATCTGCTTAACCATGTGCAATGTTTTGAACAAAATTTAACACTGAATATTAGTGGATTAACTTAAATGTTTTGTAAGAAATTTGTTCGAATTGTGTCTAATTTAACTCATGTTATACTTTTAGGAGATACCCACATGGATATGCATAGTGTTCTGGCAATTTTAAGTAAAGTTGCTTGTTTTTGTGCAAAATTTGATTGGTGTTAGCTATATTTGTTTGGAGTAGAAATATGCTTGTAAATATATTAATACATTGTTGGAGGGAGTGTGTTCGTATTGTCGAAGTTATCAGCAATTTACACATGAAGGACCTACTCATATGGTGTGATATGGATAATGCATTGTTTTCTGGTATTTCAAGTAAGATTGCGTGTTTTTGTGGAAAATTTGCTTGGCTTTATCCAAGTTTGTGAGGGATTAAAAGTTCTTACCAAAGGTCACAACTACATTTTTGTGATCTTCTAAAGATGGGTTCATTTTATTGGAGGAGGTAGTGTTTTTGTATTGTTGATAATGATTATTGGCAGTTTACACATAAATGCTTGTAAGTTTGATGATTGATTGGTTTTGTGTTGTAGGCTGAGTAAAGCGCATGTGCTGGTTGGTGGGATGAAGGGAACAGTTGCTGAGGTTTCTTTCTTATCCTTTGTGAAATTTTTCTTGATGCAAAAAACGAAGATGTTACAAACATTTTATATGCTGGTGTTTCTTTGAGTACATTGCAGGTCTGCAAGAACATAGTGTTAGCTGGTGTTGGAAGTCTTACATTAGTGGACGATAGTCCAGTAACGGAAGAAGCGCTGAATGCTAACTTCTTAATAACTCCAGACGAGAAGCTCTATGCAGGGCGCTCTATAGCAGAGGTTTGTTGTGACTCTTTGAAGGATTTCAACCCAATGGTTCACGTCTCTGTGGAAAAAGGTATGCAATTTGGGAAATACCTTATACCTTATTTATGTTCTCTATTTTATTCTGTTCAAGTTCTATAATTTATTTGTTGTTGGTTACTGTATTGGTTTTCATTGAACTTTGGAAAAGACACTTAGTTGTTAACTTTTGAAGTTTGGGACTAAATTTCTTTTGTAAAACAAGTGTTAGGGCCTGACTGCTTGCGACGGAGTTGTAGTAAGATATTGTTGTAGCTGTGTAGCAGGGCCTTTCTAAAAGATTAAGGAATGTAATTAAAGCAGAACTGTATAAATTATCAGTTTTAGTTTGACTGTTTAATGCGTGAAAAGTAATAATTTATATAGCCTTCTATTATTTGGCTTGTAAAAGAGGATAACAAGTTGGTTGAAGAACTAAAAAGTTTATTATTTTAGGTTAATTCCATCAGTTTTGAAGGGAAAACTAAATAGTCCAAATATAACTTGAGGATTTCCTTATTAAACAAACATAGTAAAACTTAGACGTCTAAAGTTTTCTGCACTTTAACAGAGTTTACCTCTTGAAATATAAGTTCTCAAAGACACACTGTTGGTCAATAATGTCAAATTTTTATTTTATAAGAGAGCCATAGCTTGCTGATTAGCCGTATTTGAAAAAAATGAGAAGCTGTTTTATTTGGACTCTGAATCATTAAAAGTTTTCATGATGGAAAGTTTACCTTTATTTTGTTTATCTATTAGTTTTAAGGATTATAGTCAAGCTTATACATCCAACTGTCCAAGCAAACTGTTGGACATGCATGTGAGAAGATATTGTCATCATAAAATTGGATAGTGTAGTGTATAGAGACACTTAGACTTTTAGTTAAAGCTATCTGCTTTTGACTAAGCCATGGCATGGACTGTTTTGTGACTTTTTTCAGCCAGAAAGCCTGACACTATTTTCAAGGTTGCTTCACTTGGTTCCTTGACCTCAAGTCTATGACAATTCAAACCAAGTAACAGAGCATGACAACATTTTGACACATGTTTCTGCTTGTATGAAAATTGTAAATGTGGCCACGGTATCTTGGTTTGACAG
This sequence comes from Chenopodium quinoa, assembly GCF_001683475.1. Lineage (NCBI taxonomy): Eukaryota > Viridiplantae > Streptophyta > Magnoliopsida > Caryophyllales > Amaranthaceae > Chenopodium > Chenopodium quinoa. The sequence continues at coordinate 1,450,640 of NW_018745170.1, read as the reverse complement.
CATGATGTTGTGGTGATGACAACAAAAATGTTGGCCATAACTTTGACTTATTCATTATGAAAGGCATTATGAGAGAAAGGAGGGTTACATGTTTCTCAGGATTGAGGTGAGTAATGACAAGAGCAAGGTTGGTCACAACTTCGACTTGTTGATTAAGAAAGAATTGTGAGAGGAAGGAGGTTTACATGTTTCTCTGGAAGGAGGGGAATTTTTAGTGTGGCAATACAGGTTGAGTTGTGAGGCTGCATAAAGGTGGAACCTTTGACGACCATAATTACTCCCTTTGGTTTTATTAACTATTCCACTTTGGCTTTCACCTTTGCCAATACACAACTTTTAACCATTAATTTCTTTATCTAATTATTATTGAAATTATAAAATTGATGTTTTGAAAATATACACTGGGACAAATCTAATAACATGTGTTTTTATATAATTATGGAAAATTCTAGTCAATGCAAGACATGTGAATAGTTTAAAAGTCAAAGTGGAACAATTAATCAACAACAGAGGGAGTATTTTACTATTTTTGTGATGTTGCAGAACATTAAAGGAAGGGTTTAGTCATCTAAAGGATAATTTAGCAGGTGGACAGGTATCTGTTTTACTTTTCAGTATTGATTTCGCTTGGCATTAAGACTCCACCTTAAAACATTGGATTTAATTAGGGAAGAAAGAATGTCCTCTCTAAAGGTATGGTACAGAAGAGTTGCATCAATGGTCATTGCTAATTCTGCCGTGAGTCAAGGAAGTTAAAGAAGCTGTCAAGGACACAAGATAGGGTTCTCTTTAGCTCTTTCAGTATTAGGGAATTGGATAATATGGCTTTCTGAGAACAAGGTTTTGCTGATTTCTGCCTTCATATTCAGAAATTACTATAAGCAAGCTACACTAACTATCCAAACTAATTTATTTTTATCAACTATCATTTGTTATTTCCAAGTGATAAGTTTCTCTTCAGAGTTCCAATTGATATAGCCCATATAGGTTTTCTGGTGAGAAGGTTTATAATAAAGTTTTTACTTGCAGGTGACTTGTCAAGTCTCAGTACAGATTTTTTTGAGAAGTTTGATGTTATTATAGTCAGCAATTCCTCTCTAAGCACAAAGGTAGACTAGATATATTTCATTGTATAATTTGCCGTGTAGTTTGTAGCACCCTGAGATGTTCTGCACCTTCATGTAATATTGATGACACTTGACATACATTCTTCTTCCTGTTGATGCTCTCAAATTTCAGAAAGCAATTGATGAGAAATGCCGGAAGTTGTCGAAGCGCATTGCATTTTATTCAGTTGATTGCCGCGACTCTTGCGGTGAGATATTTGTTGATCTGCAGGACCATTCTTGTACAAAGGTTAGCTCTTGCTTTTTGGATTGCAAATGTAAATTTTGTCATTGCGTATTTACTCGTCATATTTAAAAGGGTCACTGTTATGAGTGTTATTTATGTTATGCAAACTGATTCGGCTGTAGTCAGACTAGCCTTATCTTGAGTGTGAAAATTTTGCCTATGCTGATGCTGTCCTAGTCCAACATTTTAGGCTCTGTTCTGTTCGGCTTATTTTTACTGTACTGGTCAGAAATGTTTTGATTAAGTCTGAACTTCTTTTGTTTTAACTTATCTTGAATTATTAGAGCTTATCTAGTCTATAAAAAGACAAATAAGTCAAACAAAACAGGGATTTAATGATAGTGATATTGTTGTTCTTGAGGAAGGGATCTTCTTCCACTTTCTTTATGTTGCTGTAATTGTCACTGTCATTAATAGGTATCAATATTGACAGGTTTGATTATTTTTCTCAGCATTAATTTTTTTTTTTATTTTTTTTTAAAATAATTTTTACTTATTGATGATTAAAGAAAATTTTGATTTAAATACTAGTACATTAGCAAGCGTGAAATCAGAAATGTGTGCAAGTAAATAAAAATAGAAGTATATTACCACCTCCATCCTGTAATTTTTTTTTAATAGGTTGTTGGTACAATCATATTAAGAAACTAGGTCAAATTTGATTGTAACAAACTATTCATCTACCTTTTTTTTCCCTTTCTTTTTCTCTAAGTAGTTGATGACTATTACATTATTAATTTATGTTCTCAAAGCTAAGAAGGGTATAAAAAATTCGTACAATTTTTGACAATCATAAAGGAACAATAAGCAAATATCTTTTTTTTTTTTAAAAAATTAATATCTGTATCTTTTTTTCTTCAATTTGCTGTAAGTGGTGTTATTCTTCATCCTTGCAGAAACAGGTTAATGAGACTGTTGAATGCTGCCTGCAGTATCCTAGTTTTGCGGTATGCTTCAATAACTATTCAGCTAAGCACTAGAAAATGTGGAATTGGGTTTCTTACCTTCTCCTTGCTCCAGCTCCAGGGTCAGAAATTTTGGTGTCATGAAATAATGTTGTAACTCATTATTAAGATGTCTCTTATGGCAGGAAGCGGTTGCAGTACCATGGAAGAATCTTCCTAAGCGAGTCTCCAAACTTTTCTTTGCCATGAGAGGTATGTAATTGTTTTTCTGTTTGTCTTCTACTTTGTGTTTTTATAGATACTGTCGCTGTTGTACCCATTCTTCATCATACACTCTGAATACTTAGATCTGTTATTGTTCATTGTTGTGATGTGTGGATTGGCTTTTTTGGCTGGCAATCTGTCATTGACTGGTTATGGACCGATATAGGCTTGCTGGTTTTGTTATTAGTGTTTAGTTGCTTTTAGGATCTAAATACTTTTTCCAGCATGCAACTTCTATTCGTTAAGAATATCTTTTGATTGTCAATGATACCTGGATTAGTACTCTTTAAGTGTGATTTCTTTAGGCATTAGTTTTTTGGAAGATAGTACTGTAGTAGTATATGTTTGTTTTGAAAATTTCTTCTCTATTATCTTCAAACACAAAACATTTTTCCCATTGAAGTTTCTCTATTTTGGGTGTAGGGTAAGTAATTTTTAATTTCTTACCTGGCATCAGCTCAGGCACAGCCTTTTTTCAGGTGGAAAGGGGGGCTAGGGTTTGACTTTCTTTGTCGTTGTCGAATTTTCTGTCATTTATCTTTTTGAGGTCTGGCTTCACCCTCTTACCAAATCCTGCCATACGGTCTTCAGCTGCTATGCTTCTTTCTTAATTGTTTATGCTACAATTGCTACTTTATGCTGTGGGAGTGCGGTTTACATTCCACACAAACATAGCTGTGGTTCCTTTCAGTTAATTTTATTTTTTTTACTGAAAAATTAGTATATTTTGGCTTTTTTTTTGGATTATATACGAGTTTAAGTAGATTAATCTTTAAATATATTTGAATGGCCTTCATTTTGGGGTTTGAAGGGAGGTGCAAAGGCCAATTTAGAATAGCTCTCACTTTGGCAGGACAATACAGCTAATGTTGTAGCATCTATTGCCTCCATGCTTAGATGAGGATAAAAAAGGCAAGTTTACTATTTTTAGGGCCATCTGTTCTTTACTTTACCTTAGCAAAGGAACAGATTATTCTTGAATCCTGACCTCCATTATCCAAGAGAGCTTTTTGACTTATAAATGACAATACTAGCAGATCCCGTTACTTCTAATACACTGCTAGAACTCAGGTTGCCTGAATTCATGAAAATATTCACTGACAATATTATTGGGTTGCCAAGCAAGTAGCAGTTTACCAGCTATCTTTAAGCCACTTGTGTTACTGCTCATGTATAAACACTTAATGGTCTGAAAAATCTATGTACAAGACACTTGCATATTTGATGTACAACCAGATACTTTCAATGAGTGCCATTGTTTGACACGTGATGAACGTCTGTTTCACCTGGAGTTCAGCAAGAGGATGTTTAAAGAAAATAAAGATTATGAACGAAGGGGATTTGTTGTCCTGGAACAAGGGGAATATCTTGTTTGTCCGAGCTCCTTCCCTCTGAACTGGTCTTGAAGCCTTAAGTTTTGATATGAGAATATCCAGAAAGTGGGGTGGTTACGGAGAATATTGGCGCTTTCTGTTGATGATAAGTTGCAGTATAGCTTGTGATGACTGGCATGGGTAGAGAGGGAGGGTAAGGATTGAAGAGGAGAGAGAAAATGGTATAGTTTATTTGTGATTTCCTTGGAAAGCATAATATTGGTTGTGCTTGAAGCCTTGAACTTTTCATTCTATTTTTTTAGGTTTCACGCCACATGTTTATGGCAAGCAGATTTTTTTCTATTCAACAACCCAGTAAAAGAATGCCAAATAAGTAGTTAATAGGCTTAGGTTTCATATGTTTGGCAGCTATTCCAATCATTATTAGCTGCACGTGTTTTTGAACCACCCACCACCCCCCCCCCCCCCCCTTACCCACACCCACCCTCCTGGATAAAGACCATTCTTTAGCTCCCTCATACCCTTCTCTGCTGACAAGGTTGATATTGGAGATGGACACCTGGAGATGTGTAATTTACATCTGAGGTCGACTAATCTTGTCAGATGTACTTAAATGTGGAATCATGCTGTCGAAATGTGGGCTTTTGACTGCGAGACAGCGTCTATGAGACAGAAGAGGCTGGGAAACCCTTGACAGGAGATAAGTAAGTGGATGAATGTATCTTTTGTGACTTAAAAGATCCTTTCATTTAAGAGATGGCTGGGGAGGAGGTGCTCTCAAATCTCAACTGATTTGAGGGTTTATCTACACTTGGAGCCAACCATATACAAGGGTACCGTGTGTTAAGTGAAAAAAGAACTAAAAATTGTGAAAGTCATCCTTTTCTTCATTTTCTTTTTGGGCACAGGTGATTAGTATTAGACGTCTGTAGTTGAAAGTGAATATACCTGGACTCGGAGACAAGCCAAAACTGAGCTGCCATTTCTGAAAAAGTACTAAAATCTGTCGATGTGTCTCCTCAAGACTTTGTGGCTGTGTGCAAGTATTGGTTTGTTACTGTCATATGTATGTCCATGAATTGTTTGAGACTATTGAATGTTTTAATTGAAATGATAAAACAGATAAAAGGCTTTGAGGTGTTTGAGCTATTTTGATTTCTTGGAAATATTTTGTCAATGAATTTTTTTAAGGTGGGGAATACATAGGTCTCTTCTCAAGCAAAATTATGAATTGTTTGAGGGCTGTTTTCATTGCCAAGAAAACAAATAAAATCTGAAGGCCTTCAGCCTTTTTGCTTTCTCCGTAGGATTTATATAAATTGAAATATTAAAGAGCTTCCTTGATCCAAACACATCCTCGACGACTTTCTACTATTATTCCCATCTTTATCCGCCAAACGAAGATTGTAGCTTATTTACTCTTTGCCACTTTGAGACGTAGAGGTTTCCTGATATCTATAATCTTTTTCCATTTTTATCTACTGGTCAGTCATAGAAAAGTTCGAGGAGTCAGAGGCACGTACTTCTGGTGAAATCTCACTTGCTGATCTTCCTAATGTCCTGAAGCTAAGGAAGGAACTCTGTGAAGCACAGGTATGCTAGAAGTCTTATTTACTTGTAATGATCTGCCAATTTGTAATATTAACTTCTTCTATCTGTTACAGTTGTTCAATGAATCTCAAATTCCCGATTCCCTCCTCTCTAGATTACTGCTGGGTAAATTAGAGTTCCCTCCAGTTTGTGCCATTATTGGCGGGATTCTTGGACAGGTAACTAAAAAAATCATTCTTCTTTCGACTGTTTTAGTTGATCATCAGTTATAATTATAATTTCTAATTATTCTTCTATAATTTGGCATTCCAATCTTAGGAAGTCATTAAAGCTATATCATGCAAAGGAGAGCCAATCAAGAATTTCTTCTACTTCGATGCCATGGATGGTAAAGGTGTAATTGAGGATATATCGAATCCCAATTCTGCTAGTTGAGTAGTCAACATAAAGTTTTTCTGTAACTTAAAGCACGTCATATGGTATTAGGGTGGTTTTGTTTTCCTCCAATTTTAGTAGATTGGATGATGCTTTAGGGAAATAGCACAGATTAGTGCAGAAAATGCGGCTTCATTCCTTGCTCCGAATATCAGCTGGAAAACTTCACACCTTGATGTTGAAGTGGGTGAAAATGAGCCTTGCATTTCTCGTAGGATCTAACTGTATGATTATTTTCTGAGGATGGTAAGTGTTCTTCCGGGTGAAGACGGTTAGTGTTTTTTGCGCAATTGCTGCGTCTAATATTTACCAATGTGATTAATGTGATTTAGGCAATGTGATTAACTTATTTTTGTTTAACTTAAATTTTGCCGAACCTTTGCAAAACTGGATTCATGTTTTGTTGAACTTAATCTTGTTGAAAGTGTGCTACGTCTATCTTTTTATTATACCTTAACTTATTTTCTGCTGAAATACATATACATATCTTAAGGAGAACAAAGCTTAAATCTGTCAAAGTAGATCTGTCTGATATATATTATTAGACATTATTATTTTAAATTAATCTATTGCTGTAAAATGTCAATGAAATTACTCGTTAATCTAACAAAATTGTTTTAGAATGTCTTATATCGAGGGATAACCTATTAGAGCATCGTTAATGGCTAGCTACTAGCTAGGCTCATCAAATAAGTTCCATTGGTCAAGACTCAAGAGCCTTTAATATACCATTTAAACACTAATGATTAAGCTAGTAGCTTGGAACCTCTACAAATTACGACTAAATTTTTATCTACATCATTGTGATGCTCCTAGCAATTCTAATTTGGTTATTTTGAAGTTGAAATTATAACTTAATTTGTTTAGTGGTGGTTATTATATTAGAATTGATGATTTCCTTGACCATAAGTTTGAAAAAGTTCTTTCAAGAGGACACCAGTTTTCCTCTTCCAACTTAATTTGTTTAGTGGTGGTTATTATATTAGAATTGATGGTTATTTTGAAGTTGAAATTATAACTTAGCAACTGAAATCATCATGTGCAACCCTAATGAGTTCTTCACAACATGTTCGATCTATCTAGGTTAAAGTGCAACTAATTTACATAGTGTCATCCTTGTAACTCGAAATGAGTGGACTAGAAATAATGTTACTACATCTATCTCTTATTATTTGCAACAAAGAGTATTATTTGTAAGACAAAAAATTATTTTGTTTTCAATAATAAGAAATGGAGATAGTATAAAGATATAATCTACTATTGCTACTCATTTCAAAATTCCACAAGGTCATATATTAAAATTTCACCAACAATTTTTAACTAAAATTATTGATTGAAATAAAGTCACCAGCCAGGGCAGCTACCTAAGCTGATGCGAAGTATTGTGCAAATGAGGACTATCACATACTTTGTATATTACTTCATATTTTCAAAAGAAAAAGGGAGAAATAATTACTCTATCATTGAACAGTTGTATAAATAAATCCAACAAATTGGACTACATAGCTGGGACGTTAAAGATCTTATAACAGCATGCCGTTGGACATTTAAAGAGAAGTAAATGACAACAAATTTTTGAAAATCAAACTTATGATAAGATTGCATTCAAAATAATTTCTATAAAAAAGGTATAAATTAAGAACGTGGGAGGTTAATTATAAATTCCATAAAACACCAAATTATAAATCCCATATGATAATGGGAGAAAATACAAGTGAAAAAGAAGAGAAAAAACCCATAAAATCATCCGCAAAACTCTTGCAAAAATGGAAAACCCTTGAAAAAGAATTTCAAAATTTCATACAAACATCCTCAATAACTGAAAAATGTAACACTTTTGATAACCTAGTAGAATTTGATAGTTCTCCAAGAAATCTAATGACTGCCCTTCAACAACACCCTACAACAACAACAAGAAATGAGAGATCATTGTCATTTTCATATTGTTCCCCAGCGTCTATTATTTCAGGAAGTAGTGGTGAAGTTTGGAGGGTTAGAGACAATGAATTGGCTATAGAGGAGGTCATTAGAAGGGATCGAAAGCTCGGGTTTGAGACCGGGAGGCTTAGAGGGAGGCGGCTTTTTGAGGATGATAGTGATTTGAGTTATGATGGTGAAGATGTTCATAGTGTTTGTGATGAGATTAGTGAAGTGAAGGAAGTGAATGAGGAGTTTAGGGAAGTTGGTGACGTTAAAAGTCATGGAATTGGTAAGTTAATGTTGATTATTGTTGGTTTATTTGTGTTTGTTTTAGTTTGTTTTGTATTTTTGGGTAGATTTGATGAGCATGTCAGTGAAGTGAAGATGGTTGTAATCCCAACTTGATTTTTATACTCATAATACTGTTTCTTAGAGTAGAGTAAATTAAATCTTGTATTTTGACCTAATTTTATCATATTTAATTTATGATTGTTTGAAGAACCCTGGCCTTTTGAATTTTTCTAGGGTTTGTGTTTGGAAACTAGGGATAATTAAGAGCTACTAGCACGTTTATATGCTGTGAATAATTTGATTTTGATCCATATATTATTTATTTTTATACATTGTAGGCTAATTTAATCTATTTTGGAACTATTTTGATGTATATGCTTGATTGTTTTGTAGAGCACACTTAAAAAAGTCGTCTTTCATCTATAAAGTGGTAGGTGAATTTGGACTAGATTAACTTGTAAGACATTATGTCTAGTAGAAATGTTCATTTTATCGTAGTTTATTCGAGATGCATGCTATTGAATCATTTTGAAACATTTAGAAGATTAAGTTTTAGATTTAGATTTTATGTTGACATCAATATTTGAAAAATTGACTAAAGTAGTTGATTATATGACGAGTCATTTGGTCAAAACTAGCAAGTCGTTTAATCAGCCAAAATTGGTTAATGACTTTTGTTTATACGTAGTAAATAAAAATAAAGATTATTTAAATATAAATATCAGCCTTTTAGGTCCTTATTTTGAACTAATATTTTAAAGTAATTAACTTCTCAATACGAGTCATCATTTTCATGACTTAAAATTTATATTTAAAGTGTTTGCCAAACAAATTTTATAAAAGAAAATGTTAAATGTAGCCCTTAAAAGCTAACAAAAGAAAATATTGAGAATAACTAAACAATAATTATATGAGTACTAATATATACGTGTTTTTTGTCATATATTCTCAAATTTACACCACTTTAAGAAGTATACTTAATGTTTTTAGAGTCAAGCTACATATAGCATTGTCATTTTTATATACACCATATCAGGCATGAGATTTTCATTGTCTTATACGAAGTACATTCAAAACGTGTTAATCTTTAAAAAGAATACTTTTTGATGTACTTTTCTAAAACACATGTTTTTATAGGAGTGCCCTTCTTTAACGTATGTAAGGTCATCTCACATCTCTTCACTCTTCCTTATATGGTATGACCGTATGACTGTATGAGTATTTACTTTCTGCCCAATTCCTAACCTTTTGTATATTACTGCCGAATTAAGTGGGTGCCCGATTCACTAAAAACACGGCCAATAAATCGAACTTTATTTTGCAACTTTCTAATAATTTTATTTTTTATTTAGGAAGAACTTTCAATAATAGTGTTGAATAAGTCTTCATAAGAATCCTAACATATATTTTGAGATAAGTCATACAAGTACATTATTATCACTAACTAGCTAAAAGATTGCATAATAACACGATAATCATTAAGAGATAATTAAATTATTAGTACATGTGCTCTATTAGCAATAATATCTCCCTTCGTCCCAGAATAATTGACACAATTGTTCTCTCTTCAATTGTTGAATAAACTAACAAATTTATGTTCTTGTTAACAACATCTAGAGCTTTAATCCTTTTGCCCACGACGAATACTAATAAACTTTTTCCATCTCGAGGGTAATAGGAATGAAGTTCTTGATGTTGTTAACACTATCTAAGAGCGCCATGGAAAATTGTCTGTTCAACTATTGAAAAAGTTAATAGGATATTGAGAAGAAGGGAGAAAGTTTATGTCAGGTGAGGATTAGGGTTTGTCACGGTTTGGGGAAGAGAAGCTTGATACCATGTGAGAAATTGAGTTATGCTTTCTCATTGATTTTGGTCAATTATATATCAAGCGTACAACAGCAACGTAAGGCTACGAATAAGACTACAATTAAGGCTAGAGTTATGTAACTATCTTAGTAAAAAATTAGATAATTTACATGCTAGGTATAGCCTTTTTTTTTTTTTTTTTTTAACAAAACATATCATTAAGGAACGAAGGAAGTATCATTAGGTAAATCATCAGTTTGATAATCCATTCTAGGTGGGCAGATCACTTCTCAACATTCAGTAAGAATTACCTTCATTTTTTACAGTCATAAGCTCATAATTGCATGAAGGAAGGGGGTGTTGAATTGTTGATCCCCTCTCAAAATTGAGTTCAAATCCTCTTTCCTTATCATCGATCACACAAAAGAATGTGATAATATTAGGTTTTTTTAATTATAAAAATGGATATGAAGCAAAAGAAATAGAAAGAGTATTTTTATTCGGCCTTATCAATTTCAATCATTTATTTGATAGTAATTAATTTGAGAACTATTGGTTATTATCTTAGTTACTTACTAGATAATATCCGAATCATGCTCGGTTTTTAATAATAAATAATTAAAGTATAAAGTTTCTAGACACATTAATAATTTTGCAAAAATCTAAACAAAAAAAAAAAAAAAAAAAAAAAAAAGACTTTAAGAGGGAAAATTCCCTCCAAAAAAAACTCTAATATAGTTTAGGTATATAGATAGATGGCCTTAACATTTGAGCGGGAAAATTTTTCATGAGATAACACCACGTGTACAACTTTATGAAAAGATGACATTAACGGTTACTACTTTAGTATTAGTTATAGATAGACTGATTATGGCATCATGCAGGTAGATAGATTTGAGTAAAAAGAAGTTAGCTTTCAAAAAATAAATTAATAGTAACTAGAAATGATTCGAATCTCTTGCTTAATTTGCCGAGTAACTACTATGTAACATTACTTGTTATAGTCTTTGAGAAATTGTTTCTTACGTAGTTTGGTGGGAACAATAGCCTTTGATAAAGTGTGTCTAATAAAACCCTAACACAAAAGTTGTAATTATCCTCCTTTAGTTGCCTTTTTGGACTTGAACTTTCCTTAAAATTGTGTATTATCAATCAATCACAGACAAGTTAATTCATAAAATGTGCCATTTTTTATATTTTTTTTAATTTTTTTTTTTTTTTATTGCTAGCTTTTTGTTCCTTAATTATTTACTTCCTTTTATTTGTACTAGCTCGATCTAATCCAAAAGCTTTGGTTTATTTTTTTTGAGTTTTACACTCTGCTTCATTACTAAACTTTATAGAGTATAGAAAATCAATCATAAACCATTACTAATAACTACTTTTCAGCAATGAAGAAACATTTATTTAAATGGTGAAAAGTAAAAGATTTGATTAGGCAACCTTTGAATATAAACATTAACATGATTTGATATATTACAAAAATATATAAATTAGAGTACGGTTGGAGCAGATTGAGGATGATTTAATTTTGTTTGAGGGCCGGGGATATTGGAGGATTTTCAAATTGTGTAATTGCAAGATTTGGTGGAGTGACTTAATGGCCTTTTTTTTTTTTTTTTTTAAGGCTTATTACTTGCCCCTCTTTTTTCATAAAACAATGGTAATCAAGTATATACATACATGTGCATAAACAAAGCTGTAAAACTAATTGATGGTTTTGTCGTTTATCTAAATTCTCTAATTTTTTATACACTTATTTTGTTGTAAAAGTAAAAAACTCTTATAAAAAGATAATAGACATCATCCATAAATTAAAGAGCAAATCGATCACTTAATAATGGATGACAGTATTGCAGCTTAGACAAAAGATATTTGTTAATGACCCTACACATAACACATCGCCACATATTTAAAAAAATATCAAGATTTTGTATGTATGTAGTCAATCATAATTTATGATCAATGTACATTTATAGCAAAGTGAAACTCCTAGACATGGTGATTGCACAATAATTGCACTCACTAGCCTACATAGCATTCTTTACGTACCTTTAATTTGCAAATTTGCCTTATCCTTAAAGACAATTTCGTCCTTAAAGGTATTTGCACTATGATTGGAAAACCTCACCATAAATGGTAACGCCCTTTGTAAATGACTTTAATTTGTTGATTGACATTTTGTCACCTTCCATTTTGGAGGATTTGGGTAGATCAACTAATCAACATATATATATGATTAAATTGATGCCAAAAACTATATTCATATCTCAATTTAAATGGGTCTGATTTTCACAGGAAGAAAAAAAATTTAATTGGGCCAGATACAATGTTAAAATCAAGGCAATGAAATATTTTTTTTTTTTTTTTTTTTTTTAATTCATTTGCTAATTAATTAGTGTATACAAACAAACCAAAGTGAAATTTACACACTAAGAAATTACAACCAAAGGAAAAAAAAAAAAATCCTAATAATAACACTAATATTACTTACCTATAAAAAAAAAACCTTATTATAAGTTTCAATACAAGTCGAATTGAATTAGCTGAACTGCGCGAATTGCATCTAATTTGATCTAAGAATTTATATCCTTCATCCAAATGTGGATCAATAATGATACATGATAAAAAAAATATAGCTTATAAAACGGATCGTGATATAATTGGAGCACGGTTTAGAAAGTGACTAAAATGAGCACATATTTTATTTTGTGTTTGTGTTGTGAATGATATATTCATAGTCGATCAATCCCAAAATTTTAGTAGCCACTAATAATTTAATGTCAATTCACCCGATTAGCTACTAGCCTATTAGAAATAAGGGATGCAATATAACACAACACATACAAAAGATGAATCCAATACTCCTTCCAAATCCTTCGTATCCTTAGTGAACTGCTCATCGAGAAATTATAAGTCATTACAATAGTAATTTGATATGAAATAGATAAATCAACCATATATATTCGGAGAGAGCCAATTAGCCAAGCTATGTATTTGAATCAAATTATAACTATATAATCTATTTATCATATTTATAAGCCACCTAAGATAAAGATTATAGTGCATATATATTTTTGATTTTTTGGAGTCCGGAGCGTGAATAGTTCAGTTTTTGAGGGTGTGCATGCATGGTGGTCCTGAGCTCAGAGCTTTCTAAGTAAAATGGTCTTTTGTTTTTATTTTGAATTAAATGGATACAAATGACTTGCATTTGTCTATTAAGTAATTACTTTTTCTTGCGTCTACCAAAAAAAAGTTTGTGTCAGAATTACTTTTTGTTGGTTTGTAGTGCTTTTCATGTTTTTTTATAAATAATTGTTTCAATATTACTTTTGCAATTTATGTATCCAATTTGAGCTTTTTAAATATTTTGTGTTATAAATTTTTTTTGCTATATACAATGTTATTGTTGATTTAGCTAACTTAGGGTTTTGAGAGCATAAATATAGAGGAAACAAAGATTTAAAGATTGAAAAAATATAAAGGATAAATAAGGCAGAAACACTCAAACATGTGGATAATTTGTCAAAAAAAATAAAAATGAACAGCGATGTAAGAATAAACTCACAAAGAGAGTAAGAAGGTAGGTAATATACGAAGAGGGTTAATATGTAGGAAAGTTTGTAAATGAATATGGCTTCTTGTGTACATGCTTTGATTGAATGCCCAACACCAATATATATAGTTGAAGATGCGGGGTTGAAAGAAAGGGCTAGAAGATATCAAAATTCTCGATTATTCTTGTAGCTGTAACGTTCTAGTTATTTCACGAATCATATCATTATTTTTAGTTTCTTTCGATTTCAAGTATTCTCTAGAATGTTTAAGCGACTTGCCACTAGTAGAAAATATGCTTGTATAAAACGAGAAACCATTGGCAAGAAAGAACCTTAATTACTTGGTTTATTCGAAAGCTGTTAAAATGTGCATGCATATACTCCCTCAGCTCCAAAATATTGGGCTGATAAATTTTGGGCAAAACCCGACAGAAGCATTTCAATATACTTTCTCATAATAGTGGTACAATAAAAATACTGCTTTCACTGTTTCATAATAATCGCAACATTTTGACCGGCACACATGTCAATGCACATGCAACTTTGACCATTAATATGTGTAATTATATATTTTTAAAAAGCATAATAGGTTAATATAATGAAAATATACTTAAAGACTAAACCAAAAATATTTTACATGGCAACATATGTACCTATATGTTGGTAAAAAATATAGTCAAACTAAACATATAAATAGTGCAAAAGTCAAAGTGTTGTAATTATAACAAAACGGAGTGAGTACATACAAAATCGTGAAAGACAAATAATGCAACTATTTTGTAACAGATGAATACAATTTTGACAAATCGACTATTGAAGTCATTTGGATTGGACCTTAGCTTTGTAGCTAAAAATTTAAAAGGCAAACGGGGTATTAGATTTACTTGTACAACATGTATTTATTTTACTTTATCTATAGTTTATTAGCTTTTTCTTGAGATAGAGAGACTTTTAGATTGCAGTAGTCTTTTCTAAATTGGGGGGATTATCATTACTCGTTTACATTTTCAATCAATAAAAAAAAAAAGGTAAAAAAAATAAAAATTGTATGTCGGCATGTAACACCATCCAGATCACTCAATTCCTTGTTGGAAAAAGGCTGGGAGAATCAAATTAATTAAGAAGAGTACACATTTTTTTGTAATTAAATATTGGAAGTACTGTACTAGGCTACTAGCTAGATGATGGAGTATGTTACATTCTTGGCTCAGATGCGTCATATATATGGCAGTGTGTGTCTAGTGATCCATGCAAACATGGCTTGAAGATGCTGACACTTTTGTAGTTGAACTTGTACATGCTCTGGTGTTTCTTCAACTTCTAGGAGTAAAAAACCACCTTTTTTTTTTTTATTTTTTTTTTTTTATTTTTTAATAAAAGACAAGTTCGACAATATAATGAATTTTTGGTTCACCAATCATCTGCATATAGGTCTTACACAACCGTGTGCATGCTGGATTTGATATGGGCATCAATGCGTATCTTAGCTCCTATTAATGATCCTAAAAGTTCGACTAATTTCGCATTTACACTGTATGGTCTGGTTTTCAATGTGTAATTTTGAACATGGATACATTCAATTGTATATGAGTAAATATTACGGCCGGAGTATTCATTTGGATGAATCTAACATGCATGGTCTTATTTATTAAATCATAAAATGCGGTCAAAGATATTTTATATTATTTACACGCTACCTAGCATTTGTAATGTTGCTTGTACTCAAGTGAGTGAATCCAATGTTGTGTCTTCTATAGACATGATGTAGAAAAAATATTGCCTATTGGTGCACAAGCTCCTCAAATTAGTATTTAATGAAAAATATAGAAAATACGAGAATTTTAAAATATAGAATTTATTTGAATTTTTACCGCTTAACATGCATGCAATGCTTGCTAGCTAGTTATGATGCTAAGACTTGCTAACTCATGTTGTATATTAAGCTAAATTTAACTTTTTATACTCATTTAATAATATTATATCCAATCAACCAAATTGAAAAAGTAACTAGAGGCAATATACATATTTTTGTAATAGGGATTTAGAACCCTCAAATCTAGCATCATCATATTCATCAACATAAATCGAGCAAAAAATTAAAAAAAATAAAAATAAAAATAAAAATGAAAATCCAATACATATCTTCTACATTTTCATTTTTAAAGAACGTATTTTAACTATTTTTTTTGAATAAATTAATTAATAACATATAAAACGGTTAAAAAAAAAACAACTTACCATTATTCAATATAAATCCAATACACAACTATATTTATTGAACAAATTTCTACATGATCAATCTTTTTTTTTTTTTTTTTTTTTTTGACAATACTTTTTCAATCTTTAACAAACAAAAATAATAAATAATAGCATATCGTTAGTAACTTTTCTTTTTTTTTTTTCGTAAATTTATGCAACTTCATTTTTTTTTTTTTTTTAAAATAAAGAGCTGCATACTTACCTGGCTTGCCAATCTGCGCTGGGGTTAGATTGAATCTCTAGCTAATGATCTCTTAAACCTTATTACTCACTAATTATCGATCGATTAATGATCGATCAACACAATCTCTATCGATCATGTAAAAAAACCAACCATGAACTTGAACACATGCATTAAGGTGAAGTACATGAATTAATAAGATAGTATCGAACCAATTTAGAGCAAACATGAGAAGATGAGAACCCAATGTAGCCAAGGACAACTTGCCGACATAAAAACCATAGGTTAAAATCAATTATAACATGCATATATATGTATATAATATAGTCCGGCAAGTCATCCTTGGCTGCATTGTGACCTTTTACCTCTTCATGCATGCTCTACATGGCGGCCATATCACATGCATGCTTCTTTACAATTTGCATGCATGCTTGAAGTAAGAGCTTTTCATATGTGTTTCCGATCCACAATTTTTTCATATGTTCATTGCAAACCAAGTAGTATTTATAGGGCTTAGCTAGCTAGGTTTAATTTATTCCTTCGTTGAATGAGTATCTATTTCTTATTCGAGTTTAAGTCTCACCATACACTTTAGCCTATTTTTATATACCATGTGCAGTCTCTTTTCGGGTATTTATCGTGGTAGGGTTAATAATTATTTCTGTAAATTTTCTGTTCACATATATACGGTCATAATTTATAAGCTTAAATGGAAAAATTTAGAATAAATAAATATTAGAGATTGAGGACAATTATCTTTTTTTTGTTTGTACCTATGCATGCATAAAAAATTAGTATGTCATTATTTTACTTTAATACTCATATTGATTCCTATTTTATGTAAAATAAAAAAATAGTACTCGTACTGAAATATAGTATATATCTTTTACCATTAATATCTTTATTTATACTTTATAAAAGTAACTTCTTATGCTTTTAACTTACTTTTTGTTCTTTACCAAATATAGTCAAAATGTTTACATATGCTTTAACTAACAAAATGAACATTACAATTAAGTGTAAAGAGCAATAAGTAACAGAGATTATATGTACATATTGAAACTGCAATATTTTACATTACATGTATCATAATCATCTTATGATAGTATAAACTTTGACCCAATTACATGATTAAAAAACCTAAATCAGCTAAAGATTGATAAACTTTCCCCAAGACTATCAAATTTGTAAATTATCTGAACAAATCTTAACCACTATGGCTAATGAATCGAATCTATTTAAAGTCAGATTTTGACTATTATTTTTATATTACTATCCTAATATACGCACAACTGTACAAGTATACTTTTTGAAAGTACTTTTCGAATAGATCTATATTTCTTTAATTCTTTTATGAAGTATTCCGCAGTAATTAATAAATTGTTATGTATCAATAATTTATTGGTCAAAATAAAAGAAATTGGATCTCAGGAATTTATTTTCAGTACATGGAGGTGTACTAACGCTATTAGTAAATACTTGTAGTAAAAACTACTACTAGTAGTAAGATAATACCAAGAATTAAAGAGCGAACTAACAAGTGCTAACAATACTATAGAATTTCAAGCCCATTTTTTTTTATTTTTTTATTTTTTAATTTTGTTTAACTAAGCTAGTTTACATCCACGTAGCTAAAAGCATAAAACAATGATTAGTTATTTAGTTGAGAAGTAACATAATGCTTAAGTAAAGCAAGGTATGAGCCGGACCATGGCGTTGCGCTAATGTGCCTTATACCGGCTATGCCTAACAAAGTAACAAGAGCTTAGGAAAAGTTGTATTGTGTCAGACTCGTGCCGATCTTCCATAAACAAGGTTCGTGCATGACCCTGGCATGTATTGTGGTGATGTCAGCGGACTCCTTTAATATATTTTTTTTATTGTTAATTGGTTAAAAAAAAGAAGTTGCATAGCCCATCATGCTCTACCTTGCTCAAACTAATTTCAATAATGATGCACAACGTATGGTCCACCGTCATGCCTCTCATGTCGTCCATTTTCTTATCGGGTCAATAGCTAGACCGGCCAATACCAAGCTCTAGGGATAAGAGACAAGGTGACCATATTGCATGGCGAAGGGCCAAACAATGGTCGAAAGATGTAGAGGTTAAAAAGGGGCATCGTGCCATTGTGTATGATATCCTGCTTTTATCCACAATGGTCAGCATTTTTTTG
Source organism: Chenopodium quinoa (assembly GCF_001683475.1). Lineage (NCBI taxonomy): Eukaryota > Viridiplantae > Streptophyta > Magnoliopsida > Caryophyllales > Amaranthaceae > Chenopodium > Chenopodium quinoa. The sequence goes on along the minus strand of NW_018745170.1, from coordinate 1,432,603 downwards.
GGTAAATTATCTTGGTAAGGAAACGTGGCCCATAAAAAGATTTGATTGGGCCCATTCTCATTTTAATGGCAGAAAAGTGCATTGGAAAGTGAGACTTAAAATTTAAATATCTAGTGATTATTGGATCACTAAAGAATTGTATTTTGCACTGCTACCCTTCTATGGTTCTCCACAATAGAGGCCCTACTTTTGCTGCCAATTTTAGTAGATAACTAAATTGGAGATGTCAATTGTCAAATAATTCATTTGAATCGGATTCTATTTGGATCATTTTTTTGAGTGTGAGTTAAATGAATCAAATCATTTTGTGTTGAGATGGATCATATTGCTAGAGAACTAGTCATGTTCAAGTTTGGTCAAATTATTTCATGTAAAGATAACTTTGGTCGTATTGAAATTGACAGATCAATAACCAATCTGTAGATCTTTCTTTTAAATTTTCCTTTTTCTACTTTTACTTTTTTTATTTTATACTTGTATAAACCATATGTGCTTAATATACAAGTATGGTCAAATTATTTTGCGTTTAGTTAACTTTGGCATGACTGATTTTGACAGGTCAATAACCAATCTGCCCAAATCTTTCCTTTAAAAATTTCCTTTTCTTACTTTTTTTTTTTTAAACTATTTATTATGTAAATCATATTAAATTAATATACAAAAATTTTTGATTTATACGCAGCTACAAATACATAATACCCTCGTTCTTAATTAGAAGCTAGGTAGCTTAACCTTCTTTTTGTGTGTCTTTTTTAGATAATCCTATTTTAGTGACATGGATTGTATACTTTTTTTCCCTTTACTTTTCTTCTACCCTAGCTATATACAAAATCACATTATTATGTAACCACTCAATATACAACTTCTTACAAAAATATTAATATGCCAAAGGAAATTGACGCAAATAAAATAAGTATGAAAGGAGTGTAAACAAATTCTAAAATTTGGTCGTTGCTTCTTAGCATTGAACCTTGGTGGAGGGTGGAATGTAAGTGTTAATTAATCAAACATACAAGGAAACTGATTTTGGAAGTAGGTAGAATTGACAATCAACTTTGATATGGAGTACTCAATACATGGAAATAACGAAGGGAAGATAAATTTGATCACTACTAAAAAAAATTAAAGGTAAACAACCAATTCTATGCTTAAGATCCCTTTTGCCTTACAATCATCGCCAACAAAATAGATTAAAGGTGAGAACCGCATATAAATTGATAAAAAATTATGTTTAACTTGTATGTTGTACACACTTGAGTTTTTCCGCATTGAATAATTGGATAATATTTAATCAAAATTATGAATTTGAATATACTACTAAAGGATGAAGGTAATTTACCAAATTTACACCTTTATAGCTTGGCATAAATTTATATAGGGCAAGCCAAATTAATTAAATAATAATATGGAAAAATAAAATGAAAATTGAGATCAAAATGAGAGGCTAGAATTTGATGAAATAGAGGTAGTATATGTTACACACTTTAATTACTACAATTTGCAACAATTGCCACTAATATAGTAATAATTGTTAAATTATGATGTTGGTCATAGCTTAATTGGTTAGGACCTCTCTTAAAATCGATCACCTATATATGCTTAGGGTTGGTTTCGAAATAGATATCTCTCATCCAAATGGTCAAAGAAGCCCCAATCTTAATATAAATGTGGATATATAGAAGATGAAAATGCCTACCACTAACCATATATCATTGGGCTACCATATCAATCTTGATCACAAAGATATTATTGGAGAGGATGGGAAGCTCTTGCCTCAAGTATTGCGAGTCGTATTAGAAGACTCTAGTAAAATCTTGGTGATACAAAATTATGCTGAGTGATACTCTTATTATAGGGGATTGTTCTCAAACTTTTAAAAAGATAATGATATAACGAAATTTTTTTTCCATAAATTTCATGTAAGTATATCAGTACTATATTGAGTCACGAGACTCATGACATGTGTCATGATATAGTGTTAGTGTGTAATCATACATTGTAATACTAAATAACTTTAAATTATAGTAATAAATATTTTTTGCCGCAATTAGCATAACCAATAGTATAATAATGACACCTAAAAGCACTAAAACATATTTCCTTCTTACCCACCTCTTATCCGTGGGAAATCTTACTACTAATTACATACACATCCAAAAATGTAACCAATAATTTAATCTTCGTAATATTAAGAAAATCATATATACTTTAGTATTAGTACTGCTAGAATATCATTGTCTTTCACTTAAAAAAAGTTTATTATAAAATTAAGTATAATCTAATGCTATTAGACTATTAGTAAATATTTATTAATGTGGCCTAAAAGTTGTGATAGGGAGGCAAGAAGAACCCACAAAAGTGGGTTGAATTGACCTATAGTTGGGCATCGATTTTATTTTTCCTGCCCTATATCATATTATATACAAAGTATATTTTTGGGGCATCTTTTGGTATTATAATTCTTTCTATTTTCTTAATATACTAAATACTTTGGATATTATTATGCACATAATCACAATATCACATCCTTAGATTTTATTCTTTTAGGAAGGCATGATGTCATATTGTCATGTATGCTTGAAGATAATATATATATATATATATATATATATATATTGTTTCAAAAGCATTCAATTCAAACATTATCAAATGTATGAAGGTGCCTATTTTTACTTCTATTCGAAGTAGGGTTATAGACAGATTAACTTATACATGTATGAACGATACATGAAAAGGATTTATTATTGATCAAAACTCGTTTATCAAGTTTACCACATTTTATTCATTTATTGTAAGAACATGTTACTTATATTGAAAAAATAATTCATACCAAATGATATAAGATCTTATTTAGAAAAATAAGCATTAATAATACCTTTAATTGTAATTTGTTGACTGAGTTTTAGGAGAATATCGGAAAAAAATGTGGACAAAGAATAAGATGTAGGCATGTAGCACACAATCTTTTGTTTTCTATTCTTTGTGCTTATAGACTTGTAGCTGTCCAAGCTATCGTTGTGCAAAAATATTTAATCCATGTCTTTTGTAAAAATAATTATATGTACGTGTGCCGTGATATGTTCTTTTTCTATTGTAACAATTTCCTACCTAAGATGCTATGCTTTTTTTTTTCTTTTTTTTTTTTTTTTTTTTTGTAAATACATATAATTTCTAAATTAAAAAATTATTATTAAGATGCTAATATTAAATTATTAATTTGCAACTTTTACAGCTTCGTTAGCTCTTAATTAGAAACAAGTCTCCTTTAGTTGAATTCTAAGATGTGGGCTTAAAGTGATGGTCTAAGATGTGGGCTTAAAGTGATGGTATAACGCCCTTTACTTAGTGTTCGGGTCCAATTTACTTCAATTGGGCCGGTCAATAAATGATTTAACTACAAAGCTCAGAGCAAGGTTTAACTCTTCAAATTATTGCCAAGTCGGTCAAGGCCCAGTCAACGTGGCAAGCCCACTTGATTTAAGCTCCATTTATCTATTGAGCAAAGGTATAAAAACCTTCAATCTTCTCTCTCTACGTTCATTCAATTTAAGCCTCAAGTAATTAATACTCTTGCATAGCGTTCTCCCTCTAAACACTGTATTGCCTTCGGCATCGGAGGGGCCTTCCTCGGCACAACCCCTGAGGCCAGTTTACGTGTGTTTGATGTGCAAGAAACCCTCGGCCCAGTCATCACTCAGACCGAGACCAGTCTCCGGCCCACAAAAAAGGACCCAGCCGAAGATCCTATTGTTTTTACCCGAAACAATTTGGCGCCATCCGTGGGGAAAACGGTCAAAATTAAGCCAAAAATCAACCAATCTTAGCAAAAAAATGACTAAGAGTGGTAAGATTGCCAAGAGTACTAAAAAGAATGACCCCTCCTCTTCGAGGAAAGGTCCAATTCCGTTGAGAAGGAATACACCTGCTCCGCCATCACCGGAACCTTCTTCTTCTTCTTTGAAAGCTCCCTATTCCCCGGAAAGGGCAGCGTCGGAGGGGTCACCATCCCATCATATTCGCCAGCCAACCAACTCATATTGGTCGAGTCAGTCCAATGCTAAAGAGTCCCCCTCGAAGTTTCCATTCTCGGTCTCAGCCGAGAACAACTCCTCAAACGGGGCCCTCTACGGAGGAAGTGGCACGAGCCGTCGCGGTCTTCATGGACCTCATGAAGGCCTAAGGAGGCAACTTTCCACCACCCCGTGACCACTCGCCTCTTCCGTCGAGAAACTTGAGAAGGAGGACCGGCCAAGAAGGAAGTGGACGAGCTCCATCCTTCAAGGAGCTCGGGGATATATGGGAGGTGGACACTTGGAGGACTGAGCGGGAGAGGAAAAAGAACCCTCAGTTCTTCGAAAATTCCGAAACCCAAAACTCCCGAAGCTACAAAAGCAGCAACACCACCTTCGCGTGGCAAGAGCCTGCTCGCCGAAATGTTCACGAACGTCTCGGCTCAAGGGAGGTGAGTATGCACAGTCGCCTCACCTACCCCGAGGGAACTGAGCCTTGTCTCGAATCGTCCCATCCGAGGACGAAAATCACTTCAACCTCTCTGAGAGGGAGGAGCGAGGTCCCGTCGGCTAGACATAGGGGAAAGGCCGTGATGGTTCCCACCAGCTCACCCTTCCAAAGCTGGATTTTGGAAGAGCATGTGCCGACGGTGAAAATCCTGGCCCACATAATGACAGTACTTCGGACCCGAAGGACCACATTGCCTCTTACGAGGGGCACATGTATCTGAACCCTAGGTCCGAAATGACCTGGTGTAAATATTTCTCAACCACTCTTAAAGGTGTTGCACAAGCGTGGATCACCAAGGGAAGAAAGGAAGGCTCGATAACCGGTTGGAAAGATTTTTTCAACAAGTTCAAAAGCAAGTTTTCTACAGCGAACCGCCGGGAGAAGACAACAGCAGAACTGATGTGTCTGTAGCAAGAGGAGGACGAGAGCCTTCGAGACTATCTGACTCGCTTCAACAACGAGTCGTTCAGAATTACAAGTCTAGACCAAGTGCTAGCCGTTTTCGCATAGCGAAAAGGGCTGCAGGTTGGAAATTTCCTTGACTTCATGGTCATGCATCCCCCGCAGAACTCGGAGGAAGCTCTAGATGCTTTGGATAAGTACATCTGAGTCGACGAATGGAACAAAACCAAATCCTAGTCTCAATCCGGGGCTGGGAAGACAAAGGGACAACAGTCCGAAAACCAGAGCCAGAGGAAAGGGAAGGCGAAAGCCTCAGAACCATCCTCGGCTCCCGAGCTGAAGAAAAAAAAAAATCCCATTCGTGGGGAAATATGAATCATACACTCCTCTCGCCCTTCCACGTGCTAAGATCTACAACATAACGAAGGACGAGCAGAAGTACAAAAAGCCGAGGCCACTGCCATCGTGGCATCAATAGTAAAACAAGGACCGATGGTGTGAACTCCATGAATCTCCTGGAAATCACACCGAGGACTGTATCCAGCTGAGGGATCAGATCGAGGATATGGTCCGCAAAGGTTACTTGAAAAAATATCTCGCGGATCGCCGCAAAGAGAAAAAAGCTGAGAAAGATTCTCGGCAAGAACTGGATTTCCCCCGGAAAAAAGACAAGCTGCAGGTCAAAGATAATCCCGACATCATTGTCATTTCCGGAGAAACAAGATTTCGGAAAGCATGAAAACGCCACTCGAGGGGCTTAACCCATCAAGTGAACCACGTTGATATCCGAGCACCCTAGTCTCCGGTGCCAAACTTTATGTTCATAGCCGAAGACTACCGGGGAGTGGCATACCCCCATGATGACCCGCTGGTGATCGTCACAGGGATCGAAAACCACAACGTCTTGCGAACTCTCGTCAACAACGGAAGTGGTGCAAATATCCTCTTTTGAGAGGCTTACAACCAGCTGAAGTTGAGGACCAAGCACCTGACTCCAGTACCTTACCCGGTATCTAGATTTAATGGGTTTGCAACATATTCGGACTGAAAAATCACCCTTCCCATCACCATCGGCAGAGATCAAGCAGTCCGGAACATCATGGCCGAATTTTTGGTCCTGGACGTTCCGTCTGTATACAACGTGATTATGGGGAGACCCATAATTCACGAGATCCAAGGAGTAGTCTCAACGTACCATCAAATGATGATATGCGTTTCAGACGAAGGACACTCCAAAAGAATTCAGGGCAACCAAAAGGAGGCCCGAAGATTTAACTACCTCAAGCCATCCAAAAGTCGCCGCGACGACAAGGATGATGAGGAAGAAGAAAGAGAACAAGACCGATGCACAAAGAAGCCTAAAGGCTTAAGTTCTTCGGCCTAAGGCGCCCCACCACGAGAAAGGTTTTTGGGGAAAGAAAAAGCTGGTTCCTCATCCGAGCCGAAAGACTTAGAACACCAGCTGAAGTTTGGGAAGCCTGTTAATATTGACAGCAAGCCAGATTGTGAAGAGTCTAGTGCCAAAGCAATGCAGCTGGACCAACAGACTGAGTCAATAGAGGTGACCGAGGGAGACCCTGAAAAATGTGTTAGCATCGGGCTCGGACTCCATCCGAACGTCCGTGTTGAACTTATCCAACTCCTTCGGGACAATAAAGATGTGTTCGCTTTCTCGGCAGCAGACATGCCCGGGATTAATCCGAACCTCATATCTCACAAGCTTAATGTCGACCCCACCTATCGACCGATTAAGCAAAAGAAGCGGAATTACTCCGCAAATAAGAACCAAGACATCGCAGCCGAAGTCAAAAACTTTGAACACAGTTTTCATTGAACCCTGTCTGTATCCGGAATGGATGGCCAACGTGGTGATGGTTCAGAAGGCAAATGCAACTAGAGAATGTGTGTTGACTTCACGGACTTAAATAGGGCCTGTCCGAAGGACTTTTATCCCATGCCAAGAATTGATTAGCTAGTCGACTCGGCAAGTGGGTATGCCCTGATTATTTTCATGGACGCATTCTTGGGGTATCATCAGATCTTCATGCACCCCGACGGTCGAGAAAAAATGGTAAGCGCCGGGGTGTATTATTACAAAATGATGCCCTTCGGATTGAAAAATGCGGGGGCAACATATCAAAGGCTGGCTGATCAGGTCTTCGCCGAGCAAAAAGGACGCAACATGGAAGTCTATGTTGATGATTTAATCGTCAAAAGCAAAGAGGACAAAGACCATGTCCCGGACCTGGCCGAGACCTTCACCACCCTAAGGAAACACCAAATGAAGCTGAATCCGAAGAAGTGTGTATTCGGTGTGAAGTCAGGCAAGTTCCTTGGCTTCCTGGTCAGCAAAAGGGGGATTAATGCCAATCCCGCCAAAGTGCAGACGGCGCTCGACTTTCCCAAGCCGAGAACAAAGAGGGACGTTCAGTGTCTCACCGGGAGAATGGCAGCCCTGCCTGGTTCATCTACAGAGCTTCGGACAAGGGGTTTACCCTTCTTCAAAGCGCTGAAACTCCTAAAAACTAAGGAGCTCATCTGGAAAGACGAGAAAAAAGAAGCCTTCAAGCAGCTCCGTGAACATCTGGCTCAACTCCCGACCCTGGCACGCCCAGCTACAGGAGAAACTTTATACTTATATGTGGCAGTTAGCCCGACCACTATAAGCGCGGTTTTGCTAAGAGAAGGAGAAAAAGTCCAGCAGCCGATCTACTTTGTCAGTGACACTCTAACGGATGCCGAGACTCGCTACTCCCTACTCGAGAAAGTTGCATATGCAGTAGTGGTAGCCGCTCGGAAGCTGAGGCCCTATTTTGACTGCCATTAAATAGTGGTCTTGACTGATCAGCCGCTGGAAAAAGTCCTCGGCAGATTTGAAAAATCTGGTAGGCTAGCAAAGTGGGCCTTGGAGCTCACTGGGTTCAGCATCAGCTACCAGCCAAGAACAACCATCAAGGCTTAGGCTCTAGCAGACTTCCTAGCTGAGTGTTCTTATCAGGAGACACTGGACGAGGAAAATAACGTTTGGACTGTTTTCACGGATGGATCCTCCACCGTGAATGGCTCGGGGGCAGGGGTAGTCATAACCTCACCTGAAGGCAAGTTCTTTGAGTATGCACTGAAATTCTCATTCAAAGCTTCAAATAATGAAGCTGAATATGAAGCAGCAATCGCAGGCTTAAACTGTGCATATCATTGGAAGCCGAGCATGTCAGTCTAAATACGAACTCTCAGCTCGTCGCAAATCAGATTCGAAGCGAATACGAGGCCAAGGAGCCCTCAATGATAGCATATCTCGCAAAGATCAAAACAGCTATTGCGAAGCTAAGAACTCTTGAAGTCGAGCTGATCCCAAGGGGTCAGAACGCTCAAGCCGATGCACTCTCCAAACTGGTAAATTCAACTTTAACTGAGCTGAACCGATCTGTATATGTGGAGGTGCGCAGAAAAAGAAGTGTGGACGAAGCGCCTGAGGTTTGCTACGTCACACACGAGCCAAGTTGGATGGACCCCATCCTAGCTTACAAGCTTCGGGGAGAAATTCCTAAAGACGGGAACTTGGCCTCCAAACTGAAACGAATCAGCTCAAGGTTCATCGTCCTTAGAGGAGAACTGCTGAAAAAATCCTTCTCAGCCCCACTACTAAAATGCGTGGGACCAATAGATGCTGACTACATCCTTCGGGAGATCCACCTCGACATCTGTGGAAACCACATCGGGGGGAGATCTTTAACCCACAAGGCATTGAGGGCAGGGTATTATTGGCCCACCATGATCTCAGACGCTAAGGAGCTGGTAAAAAAATGCGAGAAATGTCAAAAATTTACGCCAGTCATCCATCAGCCAGCCTGGGATCTTCAGCCGATTCTGAATCCGCTTCCATTCGCCTAATGGGGGCTGGATATCTTGGGACCCTTTCCTCATGCCCCGTACCAAAAAAGATGACTGATAGTCGGCATTGACTATTTCAGCAAATGGATCAAGGATGAGGCAGCCTCGAACATCTCAGAGCAAACTGTCAGGAAATTTATCTAGTAGAATATCATCACTCGCTTCGGGGTCCCGAAGGCTCTTGTCTTTAATCATGGAAGGTAATTTAATAATTTTCCGCTGAAGTGGTACACAAACTAGTTCGACATTAAGTTGGCATACTCGGTAGTGTGCCATTCGCAGAGCAATGGCCAAGCTGAAGATGCAAATAAGCAATCCTCAATGTTCTCAAGAAGAGGGTTGAAGATCAAAAGTCCAAGTGGATAAAGGAACTCCCAGGAACCCTCTGGTCACTTCGGACAACTGAAAAAGAGGCTACGGGATATTCACCTTTTGAGCTGGTGTACGGATCCGAAGCCGTCCTTCCAGTGGAAATCGGCACAGCGACTTTACGCGTAAATCTGTTCTCAGCCGAGGAAAATGAACAACTCATGAGATAATCCCTCAATTTTCTTGACGAGGTCAGGGACTCGACTGGAAACAGAATGGCTGCATATAAGCTATGTAAGTAAGAAAGAAAATCCCTCAGGTTACACTGGAATGCTGATGTACTTAAGAAATGTCATGTGTAAACCCTTCGGGGTGGAACAATCTATGTAAGTGCATCTTCAAATTAATGAAAGGCCTTTGAGCCACCATTTCCACCAAATTTGCGAGTTGCTATTCTCTGTCTTATTTAAATTTTTGAAAGAAAGGTTTACCTCGGCACTATCCGGAGTGTAACCCAACACTGGCATCGTGCTTTGGATTGCCGAGGAACCAGCCCAATAGGGGACGACGACTTCACCCCTGAACTATAGCCACTCGTTGGCATTGTACTTCGGATGAGTCAGTTCTTGGGGGCAAAGAGGCCGTGGACTAATCTGAGGTATAGCCTAAACATTGGCACTATGCTTCAGGGGAGTTATATCCGAAACATCGCCAGAATGATGGCCTTGTGTTTTGGATAGCCATTCCTTCAGAAAAATTTCTAGGAATCGAGAGATGCTGCTCTTGGAGTCAAAGACTTTTGAGCAGCGAACTCATAGATTCCTCAAATAAAAGAAGAAAAAAGAAAAGCTCAAACTCCAAAAATTACGCCAACCCTTGAAATTTGGCTGAGACGAACCTTCGTCTGATCGAAATAATACAGTCAAGCACCTTAAGAACCTGAAGTCCTCAACTTCAAATTCCGGGGGGGGGGGGGCAAGAGATACACAGCTGCGAGAGGATTCCCAAGCCGAGGTACGTTACTTAGAAAATTTTGCAAAAAGTTTAAAATTCAAGAAAAGGACAAGAGAACTAAGTAAAGAGATCAAGGAAGCGGAAAGAAAAGCAAAGCATTAACAACAATTCAAATATGCTCGGATCTTCGAGCCACATCAACGTTAAAAGTTTTAAAGCAAACACAAGGAAATTCTATATCGGCAGCCGCCCACAAGCGGAAAAATACAGCTGCCGAATTAAGTACAACTACTCAAAGCAAAAATAAATTAGAGTTTGTACAATTGAGACAAGCTGAAGCAAAAGGTTAAGGCAAAAGCAGACGCGACAAACATAATAATTAAGCACAAGTTGACCCGCAAGATTCTGAAGACGACTGCCCGAATCCTTATGCTTCAGCACTAACAGGATCAGGCTGAGCAGCTGCGCTTGGGCTCTTAGAAGCTTCAACACTAGCTGAAGAGGAGGAAGGCTGAGTGAGAGTCTTTTCAGATTCTCCCTTCTTGGCTTCTTCTCTTTTCCTCTCTTCAGCTTCCTTTTCTGCTCGGGCTTCGGCTTCAGAGTGACGAGCCAGAAAAGCAATCTCAGCAGGATGGGCCATATGCAGATGCGGGTCGTTATGATCCATGGACCATTCCTCAGCTTCGTCCTAGTTAATGTTGGGATCAGCATGGAAAGCAAGGCGCCGAGCTGTCTGGAAGCCGTTGCAAAACCCTCGTCATATTCATCTTAGGTGTAGATTTTGACTTCTAGCAACTTCCGGGTAGCCTCAAGGTCAGCTTAAGTCTTGGCAGCCCCTTCGCTCTGAGCCTTCAGCTGGCTTCGGACATCCTCATCTTGGGCCTGGGAAAGCTCGGCATCTTTGCCCTCCAGCTCAAGCTCAGCCTTAGAGAGCTCCGCGTCCTGAGCTTCCAGTTCATTCCTAAGCCGCAGAATCTCAGCCTCAAGCTTAGTTTGCTTTTTCCTAGCTTTGGCTTCGGCCTGGGCGGCCTTCTCTTTGAAGTCCTCAACCACCAGACGCCGAGTTTCAACCTCTCGCTGCACCCTCTGTTCAATGCGGGCCTTGAAGCTGGGAATGTCTGCAGCCCCATACTCCTGGACCAGCGCATGACCCTCGTCTAACCAAGGGAAGACGGTCTGCTCCAAATCCTGGCATAAGGTCCGGAAATTGGCAGTCATGGCGTCCAGGTCAGCTCTAAGGGCAGTGGCCGCATCTTCGGCATCTAACCTCTTCAATTCAGCAATCTTTGCTTGACATTCAACTTCCTCGCCCTTCTCTGCCTTGGATTTCAGTTCATCGTTCATCTCCACAGCCAAGAAGTGGTTATGAACGACCTGCAAAGTTGAGGAGCAATAATCAGCTGAAGGCAAAAAAAAAAATAAGGGAAGCTTAAATTTCAATGAAAAAGCTTAAGTACCGAAAGATTTACCTGCATCAGCAGCCTCTGATTTTCAACAAAGGGGTCCGGGACCCTAGCAAGTGGCTCAGATGCGCCAGCGACAGCCCAATGGTCCAAGCCCTAACCCTCTCTAGCTCAGACATGTTAGAGAGGTTGCCGAAGTATTCCACGGCCAAGCTACGCCTGGACTCAAAGACGTTCCCGGCATAGTTGGGATCAGGCATCAAAGGGGCAGAACCGAACCCCATCTCCGTAGACTGAAATGTCTTGAAGGATTGAAGTTGAAGATATATCAGTGTTCTTGGCCTCCTTAGATTTCTCTTCCCCTTCGGCCTCCTTTAGACCATCAGCACCCAGACCCTTGGGGTCTTCATTCAAAATTGGCACTTCTTCATCCTCATGATGGACGAGCAATGCATCAGCCTCCCTCTGAACCTCGTTAGTAAAAGGTTCGGCCACGTGCCGAGGAAAGGGGGGAGGAGCTAAGCTAGAAATTTCAATCTCCTGAATCTCAGGAGGAGCTTCCGGCAGAGCCTCATCCTCCCCAAATGCCTCAGGAGGAGAAGTCTTCGTCAGATTATCTCCCTCGGCACGAACCTCAGGAGGGGGAGGGGTCTTCTCTTTCCTTTCCTCTGGCTTTTCCTCCTCAAGCTAAGGTTTCTTGGAAAGAACAAGGGCAGGTTGAAACTGTAAGGTTTTCTAAACAGCAATTATAACAAGTAAATACTTATACAATTGTGGGAACAAACCTAAACATGTACAATAATCAAATTATACACAATTTCAATACTATTCAAAGTATTACAAGCAAAGCAATATTAAATCAATGAATTACAGAAATTCAAATGACAAATCCTAATGTGAATGATTACAAACTTGCCTCACTTCCAAGCCTTTTCCCAACGAACATGAACACGAGAATACCGGTGACCACTTGAGTCTCAAACCTTGATATAATGTCTTAGGCGTGTATAAACTTTCCTAAAGAGATTAATTTCCCCCACAATGGTGCTTGGGTTAAACCAGAAATTCTCTTTGAGATACAAAAGACACTCAATCCGTTCTTAGCACAAAGAAACGAATAAGGATGATCAATTCACAAAGGAAGGCTAAATTTCAAGAGGTTAATCTTTCAATAGTTTACAAGAAGATTGAAAGAGAATAGGAGAATTATTTTATGGAGAGGATAAACAAAATGCTCTGTAAAGTTCTTTCTGTTCTTCTATATATGTTTCGTATTCACGAAAATCCCTTTTATATGAGGGTCAACCGTCAGCAAATAACCGAAAAACTGGCTAATAGCGCGGACGCGCCACAACGAGGAGCGGGCGCGCCTCACTGAGGAGCGGGCACGCCTCACTGAGGAGCGGGCGCTCCTCATTGAGGAGCGGGCGCTCCTCTTTCAGGAGCGGGCGCTCATACCCAGAATAAGCATTTGATGAAATTTTCCAGTGAGGGAAGCGGTTTGAGCGCGACTAGAGGCGCGGGCGCGCCACTAGTGCAGCGCGGTCGCGCCAAAACTTGCGCGGCTGCGCCTCTCACTTTCATCTTCCATGCTGAAATCCAGAGAGGTACGCAGTTTAGGCGCGCTCTCATCGCGGCCGCGCCTACCAGGCGCGGTTACGCTTTACATGGGCGCGAGCGCGCACCATACAACACTCTAAATTATCTAACAATCCTCCCCCATTTAGAGTGTTTCTTTAAACATTCTCCACTTCCATCTATTTAGCCACATCTCATGCATCAATGTCAATGTCCCTACGGATTGAATTAACACCTAGTACAACACACTTAACGATGATCATATCCCATGATTTCCATATGGATTGAATCACACGGATATATCCAATCATTTGAAGGTGAAGTACACACCTAGAATTCTTGAAGCGGCTAAACTTCGAACTTATATAGGTAGGTTCTCATATACGTAGAAGTGCCCTTGTGACAAGACACTTACATTTAGAGCTTCTCAACTCTAAACCTTTGAGAACTTTAGTAGACGCTACCTTTCACATCACAAGTATTATAGCAATATGGGTCACAAACATTGCTAACAAACAACAAAAATGTAATTCAACCACATTGAATCTAAGACTTGATGTTTCTCCAAGCGTTAGATTGGGTTTCACAAATTCGCGTTTTTGGACATAAACCCATTCCATTCATAGCAAATATGATGGAATGCCTTGGCATTGCTTTTGTAAAGCAATCCGCCAAATTCAACTTAGTTGGAACATAGTCAAGACTTATGACCCCATCATTGATAAGCTCTTTCACTAGGCTATGCCTAAGTGAAATATGCCGATACTTACCATTGTACACTTGACTATAGGCCTTTATCAATGCCAAATTAGAATCACAATGGATTGCCACCGGTGGCATTGGCTTTGACAATAAAGGCAATTCTATCATGAGATTCCTCAACCACTCAGCTTCCTTAGTAGCTGAAGCAAGAGCAATAAACTCTGCTGCCATAGTGGAATCTGCAATGCAAGTTTGTTTCTTGGAAGACCATGAAATGGCACCTCCCCCAAACATGAATACCCAACCACTAACAGAAGAGTCATCCTCTTTGTAAGTGATCCAACTTGCATCCGAATACCCTTCTAAAACCGAAGGAAATCCACTATAAGCTAGACCATAGTCTAGCTAGTGTACCCTTAAGGTACCTCAAGACCCTCCGAATTGCAAACCAATGCTGTGCACCTGGGTTACTTGTAAATCTACTAAGTTTCCCAACAGCTAATGCAATATCCGGTCTAGTACTAGTCATGGCATACATCAAGGATCCTATTATCCTTGAATATTTCAATTGGGAAACCGTTTTCCCTGAATTCTTAACCAATTACACATTAGGTTCCATGGGGGTGTTCACGGGACACTTATCAAACATATTAAACCGTTTGATCATTTTCTCAATATAATGAGATTGACTTAAAATAAGTCTACCATTGTCCCTAATAATCTTATGCCTAAAATGACATCTACCTCCCCCAAATCCTTCATCTGGAAAGATGAGGATAAGAATTCTTTGGTCAATTCTACTTGTTGTAGACTTGTACCAATGATAAGTATATCATCAACATATAGACAAATGATGACACCATGACCTTTGTCATCAAATTTGCTATATATACACTTATCTTCTTGATTCACTTTGAATCCAAAGGACAAAATTGTGTCATCAAATTTCCGATGCCACTGCTTTGGTGCTTGTTTAAGTCCATATAATGACTTAACCAACTTACACACCTTATCCTCTTGTCCTTCCAAAACAAACCCTTCGGGTTGTTTCATATACACTTCTTCCTCTAGATCACCATAAAGGAATGTCGTCTTGACATCCATTTGATGAATCACTAGATTATATACCGAAGCCATTGCAATCAATAACCTTATAGAGGTAATTCTTGCAACCGGTGCATAGGTATCGAAATAATCAACACCATGCTTTTGCCTAAAGCCTTGGATAACCAATCTGGCTTTAAATTTCACTATAGAGCCATCCGGTCTCCTTTTCCTAGTGAAAATCCACTTGCAACCAAGAGGTCTGCAACCGGGAGATAAATCCTCTAAGACCCAGGTATTATTCCCCATGATGGAATCCATCTCATCATTTATAGCGCTCTTCCAAAATGCTCTATCTTGAGAACATATGGCCTCGCTATAACTCTTCGGTTCACTATCCACATTAAAACAATATGGAATAGTTGAACTAAGGACATCCCTAGACCCTTCGACTAAATAAATTATAAAATCATCAAGAGGGTTCCTAGGTTTTCTTTCCCTAGCACTTCTCCTAACTTGAGGAGTTTCAACATTCTCATTATCAAATGTTTCTTCATGAGATTCAAGTTGATCATTCAACTCTACTATCTCCCCATCATTGGCACTGATTTGTAGATCTTTTGGTCTACTCATTGATGAAAACCGTTTTTCATCAAATATTGTATCTCTTGACTCAATAACCGAATGAATCGATATATAGTCATTTTGTTCTATTACATAGAACCTATAGGTTTTGCTATGCTCAGCATAACCTATAAAGATGCAATCCAAGCCCCTTTCACCGAGCTTTCTTTTCTTGTTGCCAGGCACTCTTACAATTGCCCTACAACCCCAAACCTTGTGATACTTCAAGTTTGGCTTTCTTTTGTACCATAGTTCATAAGGAGTAGATTGTTTTCCCTTAGTGGGAACCCGGTTAAGAATGTGACAAGCTGTCAACATTGCTTCACCCCAGAATCCTTCACTCAAACCAAAGTAAGAAAGCATGGAATTAACCATATCTTCAAGAGTTCTGTTTTTCCTTTCAGCTACACCATTTGATTGTGGTGCATAACCCGCTGTAGTCTTATGAATTATACCCAAAGATTGGAAATAAACTGGATCATAATATTCTCCTCCCTTATCAGTTCTTATTCTCTTAATTAATGATTCTACTTGCAGTTCTACTTCCTTTTTATAAATATCAAACTTATTTAAAGCTTCATCTTTGGAGTGTAAAAGATACACATAACAAAACCTAGAATAATCATCTATAAACGTTATCATGTATCTTTTATTCCCCAAAGAAAGAGTACTATGAAAATCACACAAGTCACTATGGATTAGTTCTAAAATATTAGAACTTCTTTCAACTCTCTTAAAAGGAGTTCTAGTGATCTTGTTCAACATGCAAGTAGAACATTTATTAGGAGAAATATCACAAGAAGGTATCAATTCTTGTTTTGATATGAAAAGCATTTTATTATAATTCACATGTCCTAATCTAGAATGCCATAAATCAAACATATGTAAATCAACATGATTATCATTGAAATCAACATTCAAACACAAATTATCCATAACATTACTCTCTTTCAAAGAGAGTTTAAACAAACGATTTTCCAAATAACGTCCTATGAAAGTTACACCCCTAGTAATTATGCATCTATTAGCTTCAAATACAAGCTTATAGCCAAGACTATTCAGGGTAGGCCCCGATACAAGATTTCTACTAATTTCCGGAGCATACAAAACATTCCTAAGAATGATTGCAGTTCCTGAACTAAACATTAGCTCAACTTGTCCTCTTCCAAAAACCTTGATGGTAGAATTGTTCCCCATAAAGAGGTCTTCTCCATCAACAACCTTTTGAAAGGTTTTGAACCAATGCTTATGAAAGGAATGGTGTCCTTCCAGCAAGTGTATTATTCCGATAGAGGGTTCAGAATTATTACAGAGCTAATTCTTCAGTAAGGTCAAGTGATCGGAATGCCTAGGTGGAGGCCGCTTCCGATCAGTAATATCAAGGTACAATTGATATTACAGCTTAATCTTAACTGAACCCTTCGGGACGAACCCAATCGAATCTCCGATCCGAGACGTCGAATTAATCCGAAAGGATTCAATGAGTCGACAGAGTTTTACGAATACAGACGTCGGAAATCGAGCCTAGAGCGTCGATACCGAGCGTCGCAAAATCACAAGCGACAAGGATGAGCGTAGCCGTAGCTAGGCTAGGCTAGCTCATCGCAAGCGTAGGCGCACCATGGTGTGCTAGGCGCGCCATGCGTGCTAGGCACACTGGGCTGCCCATCGCAGCACCACCTGCGTGTGTGCGTGCCTTCGCATGGCACAGCAGCACAGCAGCGTGCGTGCATGGATGCTAGGCACTATCGCAGCACCATCGCACCATCGCATGGCTAGGCCAGTGCGTGTGTGCGTGTGCTCGTGCCTTAGCAAATCGCAGCCTAAGCATGATGCTAGGCGCCATCGCAGCACCCTAGCACCACGCACAGCACCATCGCAGTGCTAGGCGCATGCGTGTGTGCGTGTGCGTGTGCACCAAAGCACAGCTAGCTAGCTGGCAGGCAACCCTGGTCTAGCGTGCGTGCTAGGCACCATCGCAGGCCACGCACCAAGCACAGCGCTAGTGCGTGCTGGCCTGGATGCGTGCGGATGTGCGAGGGTGTGTGAGGCAAAGGGCGCCAGCATGCGTGGCTCGCTCGCAGCACGCATGCTGGCTGTGCGACTATGTGCGAGGGGCTTGCTAGCAACGTCAAGCCAAGCATGCGTGGCTCGCTAGCAGCACGCATGCTAGGCATTGTATGCGAGAGATGATGGTGCGAAGCAAAAGGCCAGCATGCGTGGCTCGCTAGCAGCACGCATGCTGGGCCATGCGAGCAGGCGATGATGCTTGGGATGCTGGCGCCAGCGCCAGCACGCACCTGCCAGCACCAGCGCCAGCACGCACCAGCCAGCACCAGCGCCAACACGCACCAGCAAGCATCAGCGATGCTGCTGGGCTAGTGCTAGCGTGCTGGGCTAGCTGGCACAGCCAGCTGGCGTGCTAGCTGGCAGCTGGCCAGCAAGCAAGGATGAGGCGGTTGTGAGGAGAGTGGGGACCAAGGCTTTTGGAAAGCCTTGGGGAGCAAGGCATTGGTCCCCCCACCTCTCCATGGTCCTCACCTAACTCTCTCTCTCCCTTTGACACTTGTCGCATTGTGATTGCATTTGTTTATTAATTTATTTTAGAAATAAATTAATTAGCATAATTATTCATTCTCCCACATTGGTGGAGGATGAGAATCAAGGGATCATTTCCCTATAAATACCAAACTTGGTATTGGGAAATGACACAACCTTGAGTGGAATTAAAAAGGCAACTCTAAGAAAGAGTAAACCTTTGATTCGTAAAACTCATAGTTATTTTGTCCGGGCCTCGACTAACCTTCGAGGCTTAGGACGCTCGGGTCGGTTTCGTGGGTACGAACCGTCGGAGATCTCGTGCTTTCGGGATTTTGAAGTAAGAGCTCTTTGGGAGCGAAGCACGCGTCAAAGGTATAATTCTCGTCCTTAATCTTGTTTGATTAAGTTAATTATGCTTGTTTAATTGCTTTAATTAAGGGGCGGGTCTTGGTGGGTTTCCTTCCGCGTAGTGCCGGGTCACTACGAAACCCTACAGCGGTATCGGAGCCACGCTCCTTTTAATTTTTGCAATTATTGTTTAATTAAGGTGTTTCAAAAGAATTTAATTTTCTGGTTCATGCTCATCTAATTAGATTAGATGCTCGTTCTTTAATTATTTTAAAAACTCGATTTTATTATCGACTTGGCTGTCGAACCCAGATTTTGGCTCAAAAATAGTGAATTTTGGGTGGAATCGACATTCTGGAACTGTTTCAATCCTTTTAGGGTTGGCCAGAAGCCAAATTCGAACCAGAAACCCATTTTTTCTGTGGTTTTTCGTTTTTTAACGAAAGTTTTAATTCTTTTTAAGCCTTGATTAATGCAAGCATTACAAGGTTAGATTAAATGCATATTTGCATCACTAATCTTCTGTTTTTTTTTAAAAATATCCTTGAGAATAATAATGGAGTGTTTATTAGTGCTTAATGGGATATACCAAGTAATCACATAAACTAGTTTTTCACAATTTTGCAAGTAAATTGCAATAAGGTGTGAAAACTTGTTGTGATTTTGTTTTTTAAGTTCCCAAGTAATGTCAAAGTTCTAATCTTTAAATGTTTAAATGATTGGAACCCTAACCCTAAATTCCATATTGAACAAAATTTGGATTTTTCATGTTTTGGTTGATTAAAATCCATTAAGTTCAATTACTTGTGAGTAAAATTTGATTAATCTTCATATTGGAAGATGTAATCTTGGTATTTTACACAAGTATGCAAGTTGGAAAATATTATCATTGGATGATTAGTTTATTTTTCCAACTCCCTTTTGTCAAATCCATGATTAATTTGCATATTGGCAAAATTAATTTTGGACATAGCTCATTTTATTTTAAGCATAAAGTTTGACCTAATTTTGATCAAAATTGAAATTTTGATAAATTTAGGTTAGTGCACCAATTAAAATAAAATTTGTTTAAGTTAGACTTAATCGTTGTTTTATTTTATTTTTCCTAAAATTAGTTCTAAAATAAAATTTGGAATTAATTCATGTCACACGCAAATCGGGATTAAAATCCCGAGTCATGGCATGCAAACCAAGGCAACACACCCAAGTGCCACCAAGGCTAGCCGGGCTGCCTAGCAGCCCACATGTGGCTGCCTATGGTGCGCACAATGGTGAGCCATGATGCTGTTGCCATGCGCTATTGTGTGGCGGGGAAGCATGGTTGGGTGCGTGAGGTGGCTGGGCTGGCTTGCGAAGGATGCTGCTGGGCAGCAGGGCAGCAAGCACCAACCCAATGCACCACGAGCATCATGAGGCGCCTGCCCAGCAGGCCAGATGCTCGCAAGCCTCAGCATGCTAGCAGGCAGCTGAGCTTGAGGCACTGCTTGCTAGGCACAGCAGGCCTCACCCACGCACCATGGAGCCATGCCATGGGCTGCCTAGCAACCATGGTGCGCACCCACCAAGTTTTTTGTGGGATATTTTTGTTTAAGGTTGAGCTATGATTTTGCGATTTTTCCCGTGTTAATAATTTTGATTAATTATTTTAACAAGGCTAAAAACCTCGAATTTTGATTTTGCAAAATTTTGACAAATTACGGGTTATGCCGACTTAATTAATCGGATTAATTAAGTACGGATGCGGAATTTAGTGGGAGCTTAATTAAATGCGTTAGCATTTTGCGTTTAGAAATAATGGATTAAACCACTTTGACTAGTTTTAATTAGGCGCGTTAATTGGATTAACGACCTAAGTTAGTTACTAGTTTTGCGTGTTTAATTATGTATTTCGTAAAATTGCATGGGCCGTTCACAAATAGTGAACGGGTGAATGAAAAATTGCTTTCAAAACAGGTTGTTTGAAAAAGGCAACTAGTGGGGCCCGACTAGGATAGAAAATACGGACTGCGTTCCGTTATGTATTTTTGTAAATCTAAATACGGTCTGCGAACCATTAAGTATTTTTGTACTATTTAGATAAATCTTAGTCGTTTTAGCTAGCTTCTTTATTTCATTTTGGCCAAGAAGTCTCAAGACGGCGTTTCGATGAAGACGAGCCAAGATGAAGACCCATGGAAATTGAAGATTTCAAGGGGTCATGCTAGTTGCCAAATGCATCTAATTTAATGCCTTATATATTGTTATATATATGTTTGCTAGATACATGTCTAGGTTTTCTATGATGTTGCGATGATTAGTTAAGTTCACTTAAATCAACCAACATAGAAACCCTAGGTCCCTTAATAATATTGAGCTAAAATTTGCCATTCCAAGTACAACACTTACCGAACTAATGCGCGTATGTGATGGATTACGCCAAAGCGAGGCATCACTACTTCCCTAGGAACGTAAGGTATACTAGGTATACAAGTTGTCTTGGTTAAGCTCAACGATATCAGTAAGGAGTCCTTAGATGTCGTGGCAAAAGAGATAAAATGTCAAGTATGCATTAGATGCGACATTTTATCAAACCGAGAATAGCTTGGAGCTATTAGCAATTGGATTGCTTACCTTAAGATATTTAATGGTTAAGACAAGCCAAAGCATGCTTGACCATTTCTTGATCTTTGGGATCTCGGAATCATCTTATTCTCGCCCATAAGGGACAATCTTAAAATGCGTGGATAAAATGTTCAATAAGTGTGAATAAATGCATGAACGCTTTAAATTTCAACTTATTGATATATGAATGGTTTTTCACTTCAAATTCTTTCAATTGTAGAAACATGTCTGCAAGTAACTCGAACAACAACCAAATGTGCCTAGAACTCCCCGATAAGTTAGCCATCAAGCTTAACTTAACAAACTTTAAGGAATGGGAGGAGGAACTCAGGAGAACTCTCCGGAATTGCTCCTTGGAGTATACTCTAGATACTCCCATTCCAAGCTTCTTTGCCAAGGGGATCATGACCGACGAGGCTCATGAAGAATGGTCTTCCAATTGCAAAAGGGTCTCACGACTCATAGCAAATTCCATCCCGGAAGACTGGAAGGAAACTCTTTCCTCCTACCTTCCGGACATGTTCCTCAAAGCACTTGAGGACGTTGTCAATGTAAGAGTCACCAAGAGTGACAATGGCAACTTTGATGGACTCGTGTTTGACTTGACTAGGTCACTTTCAAACATGAAGATCAAGCCACCAAACATTGGATGTCTTGCTAAGGAAAGGCGACGGCTTTGGACCAAGGTCTACAATGCTAAATTGAGACCCGTCATGCCCCTCCGACCTCATGTGCTTGGTATGACTAGGCTCTTCAAGCACATGCAGCTTCTCGGAATTCCATTGGAAGATGAGATGGCGGGGCATATCTTGCTTGCTTCACTCCACTCGGGCTACGATGCACTTAGAGTGCATGTCGCTGCGGGAAAGGAGACACGCTCCCTAAAGGAGGTGGTGCAACTGCTTAGCCAAGCCACAGCCTGTGGAATGACCAAAAGGCCCTTGAAAGCCAAGAAGAAGGAGTTCAAGAAAGTTAAGGCTAAGATGCGTTGCTTCTACTGTGGCGGGCAAGGCCACTTCAAGAGAGAATGCAAGCTCTTTCGGGAGGAGGAGGAGAGGAATGGAGTATCCACCTCAGGTATCTTCCTTAAACACTTGTGAATTAAGCTTATCATAAGGTATTGGATACCAAGTATGACTCACTTAATGTTGCCTTTTCAGGGACCAAGTGAGAAGCTTATCAAGTGTTGGTGCATGAACAAAAGACGACGAAGATGGTTTTTCGGTCGTGCTTGCATGCACTATTTTGTCTATGACATGTAATTAAACTATTTTAGTTTTATCATGCTTTGAACATACTATGATCCATGGTGTTGGACACCTCGGAATTTCAAATGTGAAACTTTTAACAATAGTTGTTTCAAGTTTACAAATTAATGTTCAATTTAAATGCATGTTTTACATATGACAAAAGTTAATATCACTAGGCTAAGACCATCGAGTCGAATCAAACCTACTTGTGGCATTGTCGTCTTGGCCACATTAACATCAAACGCATCAAGAAACTTCTTCAAGAAGGTGTTCTTGACTCATTTGACTTAGAGTCATTTGAAAATTGCGAAGGATGCTTATTAGGCAAGATGATCAAACAGCCATTCTCCAAGTTGGGAGAAAGGGCAAGTGACTTATTAGGTCTAATACACACGGATGTATGTGGACCTATGAGCACACCCGCAAGGCAAGGTTACCGATATTTTATAACCTTCACCGACGATTATAGTAGATATGGCTATATCTACTTAATGTCGCATAAATCTGAATCCTTTGAAAAATTCAAAGAATTTCAGAAAGAGGTTGAAAATCAACTTGGCAAGAAAATTAAAGCACTTCGATCGGATCGGGGTGGCGAATATTTGAGCCATGAATTCGAAGATCACTTGAAAGAATGTGGCATTCTTTCAGAGTTGACACCTCCCGGAACTCCTCAATGGAACGGAGTGTCCGAAAGGAGGAATCGGACCTTGTTAGACATGGTTCGGTCAATGATAGGTCTTAGTGAACTCCCTATCTCGTTCTGGGGACATGCGCTACAAACAGCAGCACTAACACTGAATAAAGCTCCGTCAAAAGCTGTTGAAAAGACTCCATATGAATTATGGACTAAGAAACCTCCCAGGTTGTCTTTTCTCAAGATTTGGGGATGCGAAGCATATGTCAAGCGATTAATTTCGGACAAACTTCACCCCAAATCGGATAAGTGTTTCTTTGTAGGATATCCAAAAGAAACCAAAGGGTATTACTTCTACAATAAATCCGAGAACAAAGTATTTGTTGCTCGTGATGGTGTCTTTTTGGAGAAGGATCACCTTTCCAAGATGACAAGTGGGAGAAAAATCGAACTCGACGAAGTTCGAGAGGACGAGCAACAATGTCAACCTGACAAAACTGACAATCTAGATACTTTGGAAGCATCTGAGAAGATTGGTCAGAGTCAAACAGACAATGTTAACGCTCAACCGATTACCCTACGTAGGTCGCAACGACAAAGATCTCAACCAGACAGATACCTCGGTATTGTCTTAACTGATGATCAGGACATCCTAGTTATGGATGATGATGAGCCGACGACATACAAACAAGCTATGACGAGCCCCGACTCTGCAAAATGGCAAGATGCCATGAAATCCGAGATGGACTCCATGTCTGAAAATCAAGTCTGGGACTTGGTGAATTTGCCCGATGGTTATACACCCATTGGATGCAAATGGATCTTCAAAATGAAGACAGACAAAGATGGAAATGTATCAGTATACAAAGCTAGATTGGTGGCAAAAGGTTATAGACAAGTCCACGGGATTGACTATGATGAAACCTTTTCACCAGTTGCAATGCTAAAGTCCGTCCGGATTATCCTAGCGATTGCTGCATATTACGATTACGAAATATGGCAAATGGATGTCAAAACCGCTTTCCTTAATGGAATTTTGGAAGAAACTGTGTACATGACACAGCCGGAAGGTTTTGTCGATCCAAGCAACGCTGGAAAGGTTTGCAAGCTGAAGAAGTCCATTTATGGACTATAGCAAGCCAACAGAAGTTGGAATCTGCGATTTGATGAAGCCATCAGCAGGTTTGGTTTTATCAAAAATCCAGATGAGTCTTGTGTATACAAGAAGGTCAGTGGGAGTGATATTGCATTCCTAGTCCTGTATGTCGATGACATACTGCTCATTGGAAACAACACAAAATTATTGGAGTCCGTAAAGGACTGGTTGGGAAAGTGCTTTTCAATGAAGGACTTAGGAGAGGCACAGTACATATTGGGCATCAAGATCTACCGGGATAGATCTAAGAAGATGATTGGATTAAGCCAGAGTACTTAAATTGATAAGGTACTGGCTTGATTCAACATGGAAAATGCCAAAAGAGGGCATTTACCCATGTCCCATGGCATAACTCTCAGCAAGAAACAGTGTCCGCAGACACCTGTTGAGCGAGAAAGAATGAATCAGATCCCATATGCTTCGCTAATCGGATCGATCATGTATGCCATGATATGTACAAGGCCGGATGTATCGTATGCCCTGAGTGCAACGAGTCGATACCAATCGAACCCAGGAGAGGCGCATTGGACTGCGGCCAAAAACATCCTTAAGTACCTGAAAAGGAACAAGGATAAATTCCTGGTATATGGAGGCCATAAAGAACTGGTTGTTGAAGGTTACACCGACGCTAGCTTCCAGACTAACAGAGACGACTTCAAGTCACAGTCGGGATATGTATTCTGTCTGAATGGAGGAGCGTTCAGCTGGAAGAGTGCCAAGCAGAGCACCACTGCAGACTCTACAACTGAAGCCGAGTACTTGGCTGCTTCGGAAGCTGCCAAGGAAGCTGTTTGGATTCGCAAGTTCATTAGTGAACTTGGTGTTGGACCCTCAATCAAGGGACCGATAGATCTCTATTGTGATAATAATGGAGCTATCGCTCAGGCCAGGGAGCCGAGAGAACACCAGAAGGTCAAACATGTGCAACGGCGATTTCACATGATAAGGGAATGGAAATCCGAAGGTGAAATCAGAATTTGTAAGATCGGCACGGATGATAATGTAGCCGATCCTTTGACTAAACCTTTGCCTCAAGTGAAACACAACAAACACGTTGAGGCAATGGGAACCAGGCATGTTGGAGACTGGCTTTGATATTCCCTGTACAAATGTTTTAATTAAACAGGGTTGATTTAATGTAAAACACTGTACTAAAACCATTCATTAATGGAGTAATTAATTTTATGCAATATTATTATTCACTCCATTACTATTTAATTGTGGTTTAGAATTAAATAATGAGTCCATTCGATTTACTAAAATATTCAAAACAGGGTATCAAGACCATGTCTTGGATAAAGAAACACCTGTTAAGTGAACATTGAATATTAAATCGAAAAGTATCCCTAATCGAGGTCATCTAACAGATGGACGATTGATGACCGCAATAGATTAGTGTGTAGTATGATTTACAGCATCGTTTCTTGTGCTGCGAGGACATGACAGTCATAAATCATTTGCACAGGTACAGTTTAGAACTGTACTGGATAAGACCTATGAGAGTACTTTAAGAAAATTCAAACTTTTGTCATAAGTACATTTCTCATTATGGCTATCGGAACTTAATTCCTCAGACCATGAGTACTGTGAAGTTTTCTTGTTTGAGTACTAGGCTCTTTGATGTTTCCAAACGTCTGCCGTAACTGGGGATCATAACGGGAACACTCGGGAGTCTATGTCCTCTTAGTAAGAAGAACTTACAATACAAGACTGGGATTGTCCCCCTACTAACAATAGGGAAAATGTTTTGTTTTTTAAAAGGCCGCTCGAAGAGTGAGACTGTGAAAATGCATGGCCATGCTCAGATGGATTTTAGAAATCATCTGCTTATTGACAGTCGAACTCGGAGATCGAGAAACACTTCTGAACGTAATAAGGATGACAAGGAATCTTACCTTATAGTTCACGAAGAAACATTAAGAGACAAAGGAAATGAGCTATACACAATATGCACACTTGTCCGGAAGGACAAGTGGGAGATTGAAAGGAATGGTGTCCTTCCAGCAAGTGTATTATTCCGATAGAGGGTTCAGAATTATTACAGAGCTAATTCTTCAGTAAGGTCAAGTGATCGGAATGCCTAGGTGGAGGCCGCTTCCGATCAGTAATATCAAGGTACAATTGATATTACAGCTTAATCTTAACTGAACCCTTCGGGTCGAACCCAATCGAATCTCCGATCCGAGACGTCGAATTAATCCAAAAGGATTCAATGAGTCGACAGAGTTTTACGAATACAGACGTCGGAAATCGAGCCTAGAGCGTCGATACCGAGCGTCGCAAAATCACAAGCGACAAGGATGAGCGTAGCCGTAGCTAGGCTAGGCTAGCTCATCGCAAGCGTAGGCGCACTATGGTGTGCTAGGCGCGCCATGCGTGCTAGGCACACTGGGATGCCCATCGCAGCACCACCTGCGTGTGTGCGTGCCTTCGCATGGCACAGCAGCACAGCAGCGTGCGTGCATGGATGCTAGGCACTATCGCAGCACCATCGCACCATCGCATGGCTAGGCCAGTGCGTGTGTGCGTGTGCACTTGCCTTAGCAAATCGCAACCTAAGCATGATGCTAGGCGCCATCGCAGCACCCTAGCACCACGCACAGCACCATCGCAGTGCTAGGCGCATGCGTGTGTGCGTGTGCGTGTGCACCAAAGCACAGCTAGCTAGCTGGCAGGCAACCCTGGTCTAGCGTACGTGCTAGGAACCATCGCAGGCCACGCACCAAGCACAGCGCTAGTGCGTGCTGGCCTGGATGCGTGCGGATGTGCGAGGGTGTGTGAGGCAAAGGGCGCCAGCATGCGTGGCTCGCTCGCAGCACGCATGCTGGCTGTGCGACTATGTGCGAGGGGCTTGCTAGCAACGTCAAGCCAAGCATGCGTGGCTCGCTAGCAGCACGCATGCTAGGCATTGTATGCGAGAGATGATGGTGCGAAGCAAAAGGCCAGCATGCGTGGCTCGCTAGCAGCACGCATGCTGGGCCATGCGAGCAGGCGATGATGCTTGGGATGTTGGCGCCAGCGCCAGCACGCACCAGCCAGCACCAGCGCCAGCACGCACCAGCCAGCACCAGCGCCAACACGCACCAGCAAGCATCAGCGATGCTGCTGGGCTAGCTGGCACAGCCAGCTGGCGTGCTAGCTGGCAGCTGGCCAGCAAGCAAGGATGAGGCGGTTGTGAGGAGAGTGGGGACCAAGGCTTTTGGAAAGCCTTGGGGAGCAAGGCATTGGTCCCCCCACCTCTCCATGGTCCTCACCTAACTCTCTCTCTCCCTTTGACACTTGTCGCATTGTGATTGCATTTGTTTATTAATTTATTTTAGAAATAAATTAATTAGCATAATTATTCATTCTCCCACATTGGTGGAGGATGAGAATCAAGGGATCATTTCCCTATAAATACCAAACTTGGTATTGGGAAATGACACAACCTTGAGTGGAATTAAAAAGGCAACTCTAAGAAAGAGTAAACCTTTGATTCGTTAAACTCATAGTTATTTTGTCCGGGCCTCGACTAACCTTCAAGGCTTAGGACGCTCGGGTCGGTTTCGTGGGTACGAACCGTCGGAGATCTCGTGCTTTCGGGATTTTGAAGTAAGAGCTCTTTGGGAGCGAAGCACGCGTCAAAGGTATAATTCTCGTCCTTAATCTTGTTTGATTAAGTTAATTATGCTTGTTTAATTGCTTTAATTAAGGGGCGGGTCTTGGTGGGTTTCCTTCCGCGTAGTGCCGGGTCACTACGAAACCCTACAGCTTACTCTTGCATACATGCCTTGAAGCCCCCGAATCAATCCACCATGAGTCATCAGCCTGTACCATAAAAATGTTAGAATCCGTTGCATTTAAGTCCAAACCGGAATTAAATTCAACCTCATGAGAAGGATTACTTTTGATGGATGGGTCCTTGCTTCCAGAAGCACGGCCCTCCTTGGCTTTCTCCATTCTTTTCTTGAAAGAATAACAGTCCTTCTTGCGGTGACCAGCTTTACCGCATTCCCAACAAGTAAACTTGTTACTTGCCAATTTCTTATTGGACTTGTTCTTGAAAGAATTAAAATTCTTTCTCTTTCCACTAGTAGATGCACTAGCTCTTCCCTCATCTACCATATTAATGGTAGATGTGCTAGGATTTCCATCCTTAGCACCTTCCATGGCTCGAATCCCTTCTTCAATTTGAAGATGGGTGGCTAAACCGGACAAAGTCATGTCCTCTTTCTTATGCTTTAAATCATGCTTAACATTTTTCCAACTAGGGGGTAATTTGTCAATAATACTAGAAACAACAAACAACTCATTCATAGCTATCCCATGTTGTTCTAGACTACCATAGATACGTTGCAATTCATGAAATTGATCCATAATGGATCGACCATCAACAAATTTATAATTATTAAAATTGCTAACAAGAAATTTCTTACTTGAAGCATCCTCCGCCATATACTTGCTTTTCAAGGACTCCTAAAGCTCCTTAGCCGACTCCACATTTTGATAGATATCAAAAAGATCATCCTCCATCCCATTCAAGATGTGACCACGACATATGAAATCGTCGTTGTCCCACTTTGATCTTTCCCGAATAGATTCCAAGGTCTCATTCTCATGTTCATTAGGCCTTGGAGTACTAATTACATAGGCTACATTTAAGGATGTAAGAAGAAAATACATCTTCTTCTTCCATCTCCTAAACTCCACACCATCAAACTTCTTAAGTTTGACAAAATTTGTGGTTAATTCTTTCACACTAGACATGCTTGCTAAATTTTTCAAAAGATTAATCTCTTTAGATTGTAAGGTTTTCTAAACAGCAATTATAACAAGTAAATACTTATCCAATTGTGGGAACAAACCTAAACATGTACAATAATCAAATTATACACAATTTCAATACTATTCAAAGTATTACAAGCAAAGCAATATTAAATTAATGAATTACAGAAATTCAAATGACAAATCCTAATGTGAAAGATTACAAACTTGCCTCACTTCCAAGCCTTTTCCAAACGAACATGAACACGAGAATACCGGTGACCACTTGAGTCTCAAACCTTGATATAATGTCTTAGGTGTGTATACACTTTCCTAAAGAGATTAATTTCCCCCACAATGGTGCTTGGGTTAAACCAGAAATTCTCTTTGAGATACAAAAGACACTCAATCCGTTCTTAGCACAAAGAAACGAATAAGGATGATCAATTCACAAAGGAAGGCTAAATTTCAAGAGGTTAATCTTTCAATAGTTTGCAAGAAGATTGAAAGAGAATAGGAGAATTATTTTATGGAGAGGATAAAAAAAATGCTCTGTAAAGTTCTTTCTGTTCTTTTGTATATGTTTCGTATTCACGAAAATCCCTTTTATATGAGGGTCAACCGTCAGCAAATAACCGCAAAGCTGGCTAATGGCGCGGGCGCGACAAACAAGGCGCGGACGCGCCACAACGAGGAACGGGCGCGCCTCACTGAGGAGCGGGCGCTCCTACCCAAAATAAGCGTTTGATGAAATTTTCCAGTGAGGGGCGCGGTTTGAGCGCGACCAGAGGCGCGGGCGCGCCACCAATGCATCGCGGTCGCACCAAAACTTGCGCGGCCGCGCCTCTCACTTTCATCTTCCATGCTGAAATCCAGAGAGGTACGCGGTTTAGGCGCGCTCTCATCGCGGCCGCGCCTACCAGGCGCGATCGCGCTTTACATGGGCGCGAGCACGCACCATACAAAACTCTAAATTATCTAACAGAAACTACCCAGGGTTAAAAACAGCCCTTCTTCACTTCGGGCCGGACATCTCTCCGTCTGAAGACTCGTCTGAAGAGGATTCTTCTTCAGCCAGCTCTCCTCTCTTTCCTTCTTCTTCGTCAGAGTGCAGCAGAAGGAAAAGAGGGGCAAAGAGTGGTATGAGCACTAAGTCAAAAAAAAAAAAAAAACGAAAAAGGAAAGGCAGCATCAAAACAAGTCTAGAAAGCTCACCGACGTCTTCAACAGGCGTTCGTCTTCAGCCACCCCGTCCTTTTCTTCAGCTTTCTCCTCTTCCGACTGAGGATCAGCAGCACAGGTAGAAGGTTCAACACCGCTTCTAGGGGCCTCGGCAACCCTTGCCGCCCTCACAGCAGCAGCAACAACAACAGCCTTCTGTGGGGCTCAGAAGGAAGAAGGGGTACGTTTCTTCCACCAGACCTTCTGCGCCTCGTACTCAACAGGCTGACTATCTGAAGCTTAGTCTTGCGTAAAGAAGGGGGCCGGTCTGACGACTCAGTTATATCGAGAGCGTTCTTCGTCACCCGCCTTACAGCGTTGATCCCGAGCCGGTTGTAGTTAATACCAGAATTTCCCTCGTGCAGCACTGAAAAGCCGAAATTCAAAGGTTAGTCGGCACAAAGAAAGCAAACAGTAAAAGAAAAAAGAGAAAAGCAAAGGCCTTCGGCCCTAGCCGAACTCCTTACCCCCTTGGTATTTTCGGTTGAGGCCGAAAACGGCAAGAATCTTCTCCTGGAAGATGTAGTGGTAGCAGGGCCGCCAAGTTGTGGGCACTTGGGCCATTCGACCCGTGCCCCTTGGATTCTTCTTCTTGCCGAAGAAATTCAGGAGCTCCTATTAATTTCATGCTCTCGAACTCGTCAGGTCCGATGCTCCTCATCTAGGGATCAGGCTCGCTTAAATTCCTCGGCCCACCAAAATAGTTCGAATGGTCCTCTTCCGAGGGCGCCCGAACCCAGATCCATTAGCCCCGCCAATCCTTTTCCGAAGTATCATTCGGCCAAGTGGTGAGATGCCCTCTATGGGTCTCAATCCGCCACCATCCAGTGCCATGATGTTCATCTGATCGTTGGTTCGGCACCAGTTTGTGGAGTTTCCAAAAGACGTGGAGGCTCGGCATAAAACCATAAAAGAGGCAAACCCAGAGAAACGTCATCAGCCTTCGCATGCTGGCGGGGGTTAATTGGCACAACGAGATGTTGTACCCGTTCAGCACTTCAACAACAAAGGAGTGCGGAGTGAACCGAAGCCCAAACTACAGCTGTCGAGTATACACCCCGATGTACCCAGGGGGAGGACGGTGAATCCTACCTAGAGCTGTGGGCATTCGACACCTATATCCATCTGCCTCCATTATGCCGTAAAAAAATTTCAATTTGCTCGACAAAGTGGTAGAAGAGACTTTCGTCCACCCACAAATCATAAGGAGGGGTGGTCATCAACCCAAAATTCTCAAGGACGTTGCCCCACTCCCTTGCTCCAGAGGGCAAGTCCCAAGGTCTGGGCGCCTAGCTCCCGCCTTGGCAGGAGGTGCTAGCCTCCCCCAAATCTCGAGGAGGCGCGGATGACAGCGACATCGCAGGAATCGCGGCTCCGCTGGAAGCAGCTGCTGTCCCAACCTTGGGACGAGGGTTACGGCCGCTCAAAGGCAGCATCATCTCCAGCGGACGATTGCGTCGCGGAATCAGCTGAGGAACCTTCCTCCTCCTCATCGACCACCATAGAACTCTTTCCTCGGTCTCGAGCCATTCTCGTCAGTGGAAGTTCGAGAAATCGAAAAACAGGGGGTGCTCTAAAAGTCAAAGAAATATGAAGAAATTTTGAAGGAATTACCTTTATCAGAATCGGAATTCGCCGATCTACGAGTTCGGAGCAACGAACTTCAGTTTCAAGTTTTGGATTGCAGAGAATATACGAAAAAAGGAAAGCGGTTTAACAGTGGTGATTAGCAAAGAACGGGAGAGAATTAGCAAAGAAATGAGGAAAGAGAGTGGGATGAGTAGCTTAAAAAGACTTTCCGAAAGCAAAATTCTGGGAGTCCGCGCCACTAAAACCCCCACTAACTCCACTTCAATGCAACCGTTAAACACTTCCCTAATTAACTACCCACTAAACCTTCCAACTTCCCTAATTACTCTCTAAATAACTGTTATTGCCTTAATAACTACCCAAATTCAAACTCTAATTAAATCATTTACTTCCCTCCATTTCACAAGTCAAAACCCGGCCCGTCGTGCTTCTGAATCGGGTTTGGGGGCCAAGTTGTTTGGGTCCAATTTACTTTAATTAGGCCGGTCCATAAATGATTTAACTACAAAGCCCAGAGCAAGGTTCAACTCTCCAAATAATTGCCAATTCGGTCAAGGCCCAGCCAATGTGGCAAGCCCACTTGATTTAAGGTCCATTTATCTATTGAGCAAAGGTATAAAAGCCTTCAATCTTCTCTCTCTACATTCATTCAATTCAAGCCTCAAGCAATTAATACTCTTGCATAGCGTTCTCTCTCTAAACACTCTATTGACTTCGGCATCGGAGGGGCCTTCCTTGGCACAACCCCCGAGGCCAGTTTACGTGTGTTTGCTGTGCAGAAAACCCTCGGCCCAGTCATCACTCGGAGCGAGACCAGTCTCCGGTCCACAGAAAAGGACCCAATAGAAGGTCCTATTGTTTTTACCCGAAACACTTAGAATCCATTTGCATTGGAAATATGGATACTTAACCATGGCCACCATGTCCTGTCGTCATGACAAAGGAAATATATATTAATCATGCATATTGATATACACATTTTTTGAATTAATAAATAATCTTGGAATGGATGACAGAAATCACATATCAATTGGTGTAATTAATGTTTCTTTTACCTTAACAATTCATTTTTAACTCCTAATATGTACTTTTCCCCAACAAAAAAAAAAAAAAAAAAAAAAATACTCCTCATATGTAGCCTTAAAGATTGTATAATACAAAATTAAAAAAAAATGGTTTGTGCAATGGAGAAGCTAAAGCCGTTGTTTGGTTCAATAATAGTAAAGGAAGGGAGGAGAAGAGGAGGGAATGAATAAAGGGAAAAGAAGGGAAGGAAAGAAAATGGAAAGGAAAGATGGAAACCATGCATATTTTCCAATGTTTGGTTGATAGAAGGTTGTGAAAGGAAACCTAAAAATAATTTTAATTTGACAGATTTAATTTTTTTTTATTTCCTCCCACAATTACTCCGTCCGGTTCAATCTAAATATAGGAGGAAAGGAGAGTGAATATATATTTTGTGAAGGAAGCTTTCCTTCCAAATTCTTTCATTTCCTATCAAACCCTATATAATATTTGGAACCAAACAAGGAACCAATAATTTTTCACTCCTTTCTTTTAATGTCCTCCCAATCAAAAAGTCCAGAAAATTTTAAAAATCATTTATAAATCATACACTTCTAAAATAAATTTAAAAATAAAATATAAAATCCTACACGTGTGGATTTATGTACATTGTCACAAATAAATTCTTCAACGCAATTTTACATATGTGGCCGGGGTTACTTTTACGGGGTTACTCTTTTGGTCAGGGGTTACTTGTAGGGGCATGCTTGGATTGGGGGTAATATATTGAGGGGGTAATAAAAGTCAAACTTGAAAAACATAAGTAATTAGAGGTGTTATTGTAGAAGGTATGGTGTTTGCAAATAAAATAAGGTAGTTGTTCTATGAGGACAAGAGAAAGATGGAGGAATTATTACCCTCATAATGAGGGTAATAGTTACACCCTCTCCCCCTAATGTAACTATTATTACCCTCAAAATGAGTCTCTTTCTTCATCTCATACCTCATCATCACTACATAATTTTTTTTACAAGCACACCATCACTATCTCCTCCTTCCCTAATTACTTTCATTTTGCTTAGTTTGACTTTTATTACCCTAGTGATACATTTTCCTCAATCCAAGCATGCACTAGGAGTTACTTATTATAGGGTTACTTATTCAGGGGCTACGCGTTTGGTCAGGGGTTACTTATTCAGGGGTTACTCATTCAAGGGTTACTCGGTCGGTCAGGATTACTCTCACACGGTAAACACGCTCACCGACTGAGTAAGTAACCCCTACAAGTAACCTCTACAAGTAACCCCTGAATAAGTAACCCCTACAAGTAACCCCTGAGTAAGTAACCCTTACAAGTAATTCCTAAATAAGTAACCCATATAAGTAACTCCTGAATAAGTAACCCCTGCCACACGATGTGACCATCGACACAAAAAAGTTATTTATTCTTCAATGGATTTACAGCCATATTAACCTTTTAATCTTAGCCTTTTTATTTTGATTTGAAATTTGAGCTCAAAATTTAAGTCCATTATGTTTTAGTAACTAAGAATTTTCCATTTACTATGGTCTATACGAGGCCTCTTCTCTCCTCTCTCCTCTCTCTTCTCTTCTAAGGTTTACAATTTTTGTCGTATAGGCCAGAAATAGTCTAACTTCTACGGAAATTAGACTATTTCCGATTTTTCTTGTTTTTCTATAGCGTTGCATTTTAAATTTTAATAAATCTACACAAGTAGTGTAAATATTCCCTCATTTGTGGAATGTCTTCCTATGGTGGAGTCGTATGTTTTTGGTAATATATTTGTTTGTTTTTCGTTAATTAAGGTTCATATGTATGTCAGGGCTTATAAAAACATAATGATCTTTTGCCCTATTATCAATTCGTTGGTAAAAATTTATTCGGGATCGCAATGATTGTCGAATTCTCAAATGCAGCGATGTGGGCGAGGGATGTACCACAGTGTGTGCAAGATCTTCTCAACGATTGTAGCTTTGATGAAGGAAACCTTTATTTGATTCTATTTATGTATTTGTTAATTCAAATTTCATTTGTAGATGTCGGATGATTTTTTTTATTAATGAATTGATTTTGTTAAAAAAAAAAAAAAAGAATTTTCCATTTTGCATTGGTGATTTTCCAAAAGTTTTTTAATAGTACACTTTCATTTATTACTCATTGTTCTAAAAACCACCCATGCATAAGAATAAGAAAATAATTGTATCTTGCAATTTAAAAGCCAAAGATGTAGAAGAGACAATAACATAGATTTAATTTGTTGGGAGTTCTAACTTCACTATTAGCCACAAATTACATGTTAAAAAGATATTTTTTTTTTAAAAAAAAAAAAAAAAAAAAAAAAAAAACTAACAAAGTTGCAACTGATAAACATGATATTACTTAGTTACTACAAATTAAACTTGCCGCTGAACTTGCATTAGCACTTAAGCTTATTGGTAATACAACCAAATGACTTCCATATGGTTGTTATCTACTTGCATCTCCCTAGCTAGACATATACTTATCCTTATAAAAAAATCTGCCATTTTTCTTCCGCGGTCGCGCCATACTCAATTGATGGCAAAATACATTACTAGATTGAAGGTTGTTGTTGTTGCTCTTATTACTCTCCCTAATATGTAGGCCAATAGTTGTCGAATTCGACACAATTGTCCACATTCATAAACCTATTACTTGATCCACCATGCCCATTTATGTTCATATCTAGTTGAACATAACCACTCTCTAATCCACTCAACATGGAAGAAGTAACATCATGTTGTGCACCTTGTTGGTTGATCATAGGCCTTAAAGGCGGTGGGCCTTGTGTTGCACCACCTCCTGCCCCACCAAGGTTCAAGTTAAGGCCAGAGATGGTAAACCCTCCACCACCACCACCACCACCACCCGGCGCACCACCACCTCCTAGAGGGTAGTTTATTTGGGATTGCATAGGTAAGTTTGCACTTGTGGCACCACTAGTTCTTAGGGCACGTGAGAGCTCGGCGAGTTGATCAACATGATTGTGCATCATGTAGTTTCTTCCAAGGTTAAATTGAGCTGGATCTATGGGGAGCATAGCGGGTGGAAGTATGTGACTTTGTCCCATTTCTAGGTTAATTGCTCTTGTTGATTGTGTTGTAGGGTATTTCTTGATGCCTGCACTTTTTTGGAATACTCGGCAAACAACCCATTCATCCTGCTTGCAACATCCAAAGTAGAGTTACTAAATAATATATATGTAACAAATGTATAAACCAAGAAAAAAGTAGTTATTAGTTGCAAAAGGATGTATGTTCATTAATAATGATTTGTATGGCATGCATAGTACGTACCATGAATCGGGTATTACTAATCAAAATTGTACTGTTATTGTTCATCCTTGAGATATAATCAACTTCATATTAATGATGTTTTAGATTTCAAATCTTCTTTCGAGTGTTTAGTTTTCCTTCTGCTATGGAGAGTGTAATGAAGTTGTGCACCGTCTTGCTAAATGAGTAATAATCAGCTTAGTTAATTTGATGAAGTATGTCTTACTGGGGCTCCTACTTGGTTCTTTAGGATCTTACTATCACTACTAGGTCCCCATCTTCTAATAATAAATTCAAATAATAGTCATTTAATGTCCCATTTTTTATTCGCCCTTAGGCCACCAAAATCTCAGAAATAGACCTGATCACTAGTTAATCCTCACAATATTAGCCAACTATTTCCTTTTAAAAATTCTTTTCATGTACATTGTAATATTTACACGCGACTGTAAATTGAGTCTTCTAAATATTAAGCTTAATTCTCTCTGCTTGACTTAAGGAAATCTCGAGCTAAACTTGAGTAATTCACGAGCTAGTTAGACTTAATCAGTTTTCATTTCAAAGTTTCATAATAAATATAATCAGTTCGCTCTATTAGGTACTTCTTGTTAATACTTTTTCTAGCTATATGGAGTACTAATAAACTTATACTCCATTGTACCATTTTCACACTACATATAACAGATAAAGATATTCAATCTTTATCTTTTTTATTGCTAAGGTTGATAAGCTAAGGCTACAGTAGTAGAAAAGAAATATGAGCTACTAATAACAACTTTCAATAGTAACTACTAGTATATTATATAATAATAATAATACAACTTCAATACAATAATGTATACTTGTATAGATGAACTATTCGTCAAATTCTTACTTAGTATAACAAATTGTTACGAAGTATATACCAGGGTTACTGAGTTAGTTAAGAAAATGATACAAGTACGTACTAATTAAGCTACATTAAAAAATTTATTATGTTATTTCATTAGTCTTACCACCTAGCATACTTTACTTTCCCATATGTTCATTATAAAATGCAAAATTTACGAACAACTTAAAATTATCTTCCTAACTGAAATCGATTTAGTTTAGAAGATGGAAAACATTTCAAAATTACGAGCTTACCACCAATTCTTTTTTAAAATGAGATCTCTAATTTTTACTTAGTACAGTCATGCGAGTAGGTTTATAGAGTGAGGTGGGGGTTTCTAGAAGATATAAAATTGTGAAATTATATTCGTCCAAATTTGCCCCACTAGGTTATTATTGCCAATAATATTTAAATGTAGTATTGTCGAAATGGATATGTTATATAATCTAATCTAATATGAAATTTTAATTGATATTTGTAATTATTCTGTATAATTAAGGTTTCATAATCTTGTATGAGCTTGTTCAAGAGTGACAAGTACAAAAATTTATAAACAAGCAAGTCGATATTAAGTATGTATCTCCAATCATCTATATCAATAATGATGAAATTCATTTCTATAACCTAATTTAATAAATAGGACCCTAAATCCCAGAAATCTTAACCCTAAATGATTTCACAATGTTTAATAAATTCACATACACAATGCATAGCATGATCGAAGCAACCCAATAATTTGAATACTTGTAAATATGACATGAATTATATATTCGAAAAACTTCAACAACTAAAATTAACACAACCTTAATTACCTAAAACCTAAAGTATAGTTTTACACACTTCCCATATACCTTGTAATAAAAATTTAGCTACACTTTAACCACATTTTTTTTCCCCTTTTTGTTTATTTGTGGATGATATTTTTATAATAGAAATCCTCTCTCAATTGGGCGTGATTCTATATGTGAAGTTAAAAGTGTGTATAATTAACCTGATCCATTATCACTTACATGATGAACTTATCTAAATTTACATGAATTTATTAGACCTTATTAAAATTTAGTTGTGATTTGAATTTGGGTGACTCTTATCAAAACTATTTTTCTTAAAAATATCAGAAGTTATATGGACTTATGAAACCTGAAATAGGTGGAAATAAGGTATACAGAATAGAGAATAATAAAGTACATATGCCTTTTATTATCTTAGCATGTGCCATACTCAAATCCATATGCAATTTTGTGCTCTCCATCATATACCTAATCATCTACATCATTAAGGGCATACAAAGTATGTTATACCCTATTTTAGAACTCGTTCTCTTCACATGAAACAAGTTATTATTATACTTCATAGTCTCATTTCATTAAATATTGTGATTCAAATTTCCTCTTTCACAAAGAACTATTCACGTATAATTTTCCCCATAATAATTTTTCTTAACCTCTATTTTGACAAACAATTTATATCAAGTTAATTAGGCCCTGCTCTATTCACCTTACAAAATTAAATTCAAGAAAAATAATTTCATTTTAGTAAAAATAAGTACAAGTCGGTAAATTTTTTTTTTTTTTAACTAGTGATGTTAAAGAAAAAGTATAATAGAGAATCAGTATAAATAATTTTAGTTCAGTAAAATTAATTTCAGCTCGTATAAATAATTTCAATTTAATAAAAATAATTTAAGTTCAGCAAAAATGATTTTAATTAAGTAAAAATAATCTTAGTTCAGCAAAAATAAGGTGAACTGAATAGGGCCTTACTCATACTTTCTCCACCTCCCCCTCTCCTTCTCCCTCTCCATTCTCTATCTGATACGATTTCCATTTTCCTTTATAAAATGCATTAATTAGTGATAGAGTATAAAACATATTCTTGGGCCTCAACCATCAGATTAAGCTTTTGGTTGAGTTAGTCCTTTAACATGGTATTAGAGCCAGCGTGAAACAAAGGTCACGGGTTCGAATCTCATCCACTCCTTCTTTCAAAGTGGAATATATCGCGCAGGGTATGCGGGAGGCACATGCTGCATCCACATGAGAGCCTATTTCAAGCCTAAAGGGCTCTCATGTGAGGGGATGTGATAGAGTATAAAACATATTCTTGTGCCTCAACCATCCGTTTAATCTTTTGGTTGAATTGGTCCTTTAACAATTAGTATCCTTAACATTGCAATATTTTGACTTTCTTTCTTCACAACGAACACCTTTGACCATAAAAATTTATAATTATCTACCAGTAAAATTTATAAATTTGATATTTTGAAAGTGTACTTTGTGACTTATTCTAAAATATTTTCCATAATAAAATTTTAATAATCAAAGTGTTTTATTAATAAAAAAATTAAAAGAGGTGGTCAACGTTAGTATATAATAGAGCAATAGCTAAGATTTAATTATTTGCAATTTCTAAAAAATGAAGGAAATACTTTAATTTGTATTAATCTTCTCTCTTACTCTCTCACTCTTAAATTATACAGAGTACTTGTAGTAAAAAAATATTGTTAACCCGATTATATACACTCTACAAGTCTACATTGGTGTAGTTTTTTGCTCAAGTCGGAGAGAGTAGATCATCATATACTTCATATATACTAGACACATACTGATAATTTTCATACTTTCACTAATAGTCTCGTATGAACTATGGCTTAACTACAACCATTTACATAAATACATATATTTACACTAAATATGAACTTGGTCACTAAAGACATTATTTCTTTAAATTCATTTTCTTAATATTGGCATAAACTCATTTCACTAAAGATGCTCAATATTGGCATATTGGTGTCATTTATTTCTTAAATTAAAATATTATTTCTTTAAATTCATTTTTAGTATCATTATTTCAAATTTAGTAGCAGATTTAAATAAATTAGAAGATAAAATTAAGGGCTTATTTGACATCATTCTTTGATTTCAGTTTTCTGATTTTTTTTTAAAACAAAAAACCAAAAATAGGAAACAAAACAAAGGTGTTTTTACTTTTTAGTTGCCAGTTTTCAAAATTATCATTGTTTTAATAAGTTTGACCGAATTATGATTCATTATATGTCACATATCATATGATTATGGAAAAACAAAAAACCAAAAAAAGAAAACAAAAGCGATACCAAACGAGCCCTAAAAGTAAGATTAGTAAATTTTCAATTTAGAGCTATAATGAAATAAAAATGTGCCTGTAAAACTAATGATAAGTCTAGAAAATAAGATGTAACGTTTTCAATAAACAAATATTTATATTTTTTTTAGCAACTATTATGGAAAGACTTAATTCTATCTAATATAAGTCTTACTATAATTAGAATTAGAAAATGATCATGAAAATTATTTAGAGAGTGAAGTAGCAACTAACAAACTCACCTTAGCACTTCTATAAGCAGATCTAGAATGAACTCGATATTCATGCATAACCCAATTGGTTTTCTCCCCTCTAGGAGCTCTCCCTCTATAGAACACCAATGTCTTCTTCATCCCAACCAACTCCGTCGTAACACTATTGAAGATTTCTTTGTCCTTCCCGGTGGTTTTCCAATAACCTGTGTTGGTTGCGCGATTTGTTCTCACTCCTGTTGGGTATTTTCTATCCCTTAAGCTGAAGAAATACCATTCCTTTTCTCCCATTTTTGCTTTCCCTAAAATTAAATTATTGGATGAACAAAAGTGCAAGTTAGAAACAAGAAGTTAGTTTTACCTATTTTAGGGTTTCTTTGCATACTACATCAAATTTTTAATGTTTGTTGTGATCAACTGAAGTAAAAAGCATTTATTAAGAACCTCATAGTATAAAAGAAGCTTGGTTCCGTCTTTTTTTTTTTTTTTTTTTCAAATCCTTTTTTCATTTCATTTTATTTTTGTGTTTCATGCAAAATAAATAGAGGCACAAATTTACGGCCGATATATGTGATAAATAAAGTCGTATGTTAAACTTTTACGGATTAAAAATTAAATTGTTTTGCAATATATGTAGATCAAACTAATTGATAGATCAACCGAAAGTATATTAAGTATTAACCTAATCATAGTTTTGTATCTAATTAAGTTCAAATATATTAACTATCACTAAAACAAGCCATGCTAACATCATTAAGAAACACATGTTAGCTTTTTATGAAAATTTTTCTCAAGTTTCATGACAATAAATACTTCATAAATTTTTTTTTAATGAGATTGTAGATATAATTTTTTTCAAATTAATGAGGAATGACTAATTTTTTAAATATATAAAAAGCTATTTAAATCGTGCAACTTATGGGACTAACCCGGATCTTTATAATTATATGAGAAATTCTCTTTACTATACATTCTATTCATGGAGTGAAATGTTATTTTGTTTTAATATTTTTTTCATCAAGTTCATGTTATGATTAAGAAATATAAAATGAACAAACTATTTTTTTCCCCTTAAAATTTTCCTAACCACCTTTATTTGATAAATCTACTAATGTTGGAGTATGGAGTTCATCTTTTACTTTTGATCAATTCTTCCTTGATACTTATATTCACGGTGACCATTTAAATCAATCTTATACTATGTACTACGAGAACTTATTAAACAAATTACTGGTGAGATAATTATTAATCACGTATACTTGATAATTAGGTAAAGTCCTTCAAAACAAGATAAATATACCTGGAAGATCCCATGGCTCGCATTTATTAAGATCAACATCTGCTACAGCTCGGCATGAAAACGTCGCGTCTGAGATCTTGCTCACAAGGTAATAAGTAATAAGCTCTTCATCAGTAGGATGAAACCGAAATCCCGGTGGCAGATTTTCATCCTTTGGTTGTTGTTGATCTCCTCCTTCCATGACGATAACTAACCTTAATTAATTTTCTAGCAAGCTAATTAATTAGCTTTCGCGTCTTTTTGCTAGCTATAAGTACAACTATTAATTCCTCCAATTACTAATCTCCTTGTACTCTGCAAACAAATTTTATAGTTAGAAACATATAATCAAGTAACCTAAGCTTAATTAAGCTACTAATCAAAAGAGTCAAAAAGGTAGATGATGAAATCTCTACATCTTATTTATAGACAAATTCCTTAACCTAGTATACAATATAAAAACATTAGAAAATATTGTTCGTTGCAAGTTAACTTGTAAATAACTTGTACCTCCTAGAAAAATTTGAAGGAATTTATTTTCCTAATCACAAAATCGAGCATCCGACAGAGGTAAGCTTTAGGGAGCTTGGTGGTTGTATTAGTATGATTAATTGAAGGAAAATCAGTCTCACAATCAAAGGCTTAAGATTTTAAGATATGGGTGAGAAAATTTAAGAGAGAAAGAAATAAGGGTTTACTATAGAACAACTTATTGAATAAATGATGGTACGTGCATATTTATATACATAATAAGAAGTATGAAATTTAAGCAAAGGTTTCTAGGGTTTATATGTGTGACATGTATTCATGTGTGTATTTGAAGCTCTCACCAACTATGGACCTTGAGATACAAGGTGCTTGCATGAAAATTAATATAATTATAATATATAGTATGGAAGGTCATTGAAGTAACACCTTATTTTAGGGTGGTGTAAGATTGCTTCTTTGTTTTGTTGCTCCATGTTATTGTAACTGTCTATATCATTCTGCTGGCCTTATATATTATGCCTATTGGATTTAATTGTCGTTT
The DNA here is from genome assembly GCF_001683475.1 of Chenopodium quinoa. Classification (NCBI taxonomy): domain Eukaryota; kingdom Viridiplantae; phylum Streptophyta; class Magnoliopsida; order Caryophyllales; family Amaranthaceae; genus Chenopodium; species Chenopodium quinoa. Next base: position 1,390,253 of record NW_018745170.1, on the reverse strand, counting down.
TGTTATTGGGTATTAAGGGATTGTTTATTGATTCCCGAGAAATTATTATTTACTACTTTATCGAATACTCCTTTCTGTTTGAAATACTAATACCAGTATTTGCTTTAAGAAAGAATTAATATAAAAGGATAAAATTTTCACTGTTTGAGTTGATATTTTCAATTAGGAAGAGATCGAGTTTTTTTTTTTTTTTAGATGAAGGGTAAATATGGTAAATATGCATAGATATTGTAAAATTGCACATTCTTTAGCACAAAAATTAAAAAGAAAAAGGAAAAAAAAAAAAAAAAAAAAAAAAAAAAAAAAAAAAAAAACCATAAAAATTAATACTATTTCCGAGTAGCAAGAGGAAGTATGATTGGTATAGAGTTTTACTCAAGACTTCTACTAATGGACCTAAACTCAGTCCATTTGGCATAGATTTATGACCAATTTTCTTCATATGCATAAAATGTTGATAAATTGAATTAGCACACTGAAAAAAATTATTTGTGCTCTTTAAGGTTTTCTTTCTTTTTCTATATTTTTAGTGCAAGGAATTAGTATTAAAGGCATTGAACTTCGTAATTTGATTTACACAAAGTCACAAACTACATAGTCTACATTATGGACATGTTTGGCAAATTAAAAGTAATTGTGTGGGTAGTATGTAGCTGTTAGCTGTCCACTAGTGTAACATGTTTAAGAATTAAGAGGTAAATCAAAATATGATCTAGATATCACATGTAGCGCATCTTATTGTTACTTAAATGGATTATTTCACTATTTCTCTAGTGGTGAATCAATTTTGGCTTCCATTATAAATTTTGACTAATTGGAACTTTCATTATTGTTATCACTGTGTTAACGCATAATTTTTTCAATTTTTCACTACAACCCTTAAATCTCACCATAGCAATTCTAGACTCTCTCCTACAAATTAAAAAAAAAAATAAAAAAATAAAAATAAAAATAAAAAAAAGGTAACTTCTCATGCATAGTATCTATCCATGTTTACACCAAGACGAAATCAAATAATTCCTCTTTTTATCTGCATCATTAACGCGAGTATATTCTAGTGTGATCCATCCAATCTAAAAGCTTTGTGATTTCTTTTTTCTTCAAAACTCTATCTCTCAGCTCAAACCACCACAAACAATCATACTAAAAAATTTTGAAATACTTATCATACACTCTTATAATTAAACACATTTTAAAAATTATTTCCCTCCTAAATTTCAAATTTTCACACATTGTTAAAATCCCTCTAAAGATTGTACGTCAAAATTATAAACACAGAAGTACTGAACACCATTATAAGTACACTACCAGGGGCGGAGCTAGAAGGGGACGAGTGGGGACACTTGTCCCCCCATTTTCAAAAAAAAAAATTAAAAAAAAAATTAAAAAAAAAATCGCTGGATGTGAACGCTAGAACGGATGAAACGAAGAACTGAAGAAGCACTGCTCCATCTTCACTCGAGTACTCGACCATTACTCCAGTAGATCGACCGCCGTCGGCTTTCCGTTCTTCGCTGATGTGCTGCGACGCTGCCTCAGTCATCACCAGCCACTCAGCCAGTCCAGCCTCTAGTAGTCAGTACTTAGTAGATTGACCGTCCTCGGTGGCTCGGTTAGTTGGTCCTCTGTCCTCACCAGTCACCACTTCACCAACTGCGCGCTGCCTAACCGTCCGACCGTCGGGCCTCGGCCGTCTTCGCTGCATCACATCCATCAATGGTATGTCTTGTTAGCCCTAATTCGAAATCCCCAATTTGAAATCCCCAATTGTTAACCCTAATTTTCAGATTTTAGTTGAATTATTGTTAATTTTAATTGCAATTTTTGTTGAATTTTAATTTTAATTACAATTTTAATCTTAGGTTTTTTTATTATGCAATGATATGGATTGTGGAAATTGATATATATTTTTCAATTTAATTAGGAAATGTCAAATGATTCACCTAATTCAAACAAATCCAAGGCTACTAGAAAACAACCTGATCTTCGACAATTCATGTTTAAAAGAAAGAAACTCCATGAAAATGAGTCCAATAACTCCCCTTCATTTAGCTCCCCTCAAAGTCAAGAAAATGATATGGAAATGGGTGGTTCAAGTCACTTTTATTGAGAAGGATATCTTCTTACAAGTTTCCGATGAAAAAATTATTGATCGCTTTCAAAATATGAGGACTCGAAGGATGAAAGTGTAATTTTAATTGAATGTTTATGTAATTTTTTTTCATCATTTTGACTTGTATGACTAAGTATTTTTACATTTTGAAATTATAAAATTAAGTATTAACCAATATGTGTGTTTGAGTTTTTTTTTCGTTAAGATTTTTGTCAAATTATATTATATTCATAATTTGTCCCCCCAATTTGAAAATCCTGGCTCCGCCACTGTACACTACCACCTACCATATTCTTCATCACCTATTTTTTACTTATCATACCACACATAATATAATTTATTCACCTGATTTTTATTTATTCAAACTTATTTTATCATACACTCTTTTTTTTTTATTTGCAATACTTCTCATCTTACGCTTGTCAATGCTTTTTTTTTTTTTTTTTTTATTTTGTAAAAGTTAGGATTTTAGAATCTTAGGCCCTACTCTTTCCACCTTATTTTTACTTATATCAAAACAATAACATTTACTTCCCTGTCTTTAATAAGGTTAGAGATATACTACCTCCGTTACATATTATGTGCAACTTTTAAATTTTTTATATCTCACAAATAATACCCAAAAGTTGCACATAATATGTAACGGAGGTAGTACGTACTTATCCCTAATAAGGGCTGTAAAATAAACATTAAATATCTTTTGTTGATAATTTTTTTTTTTAATATTATTCTCATCATCTTAGCAATTCATTGTAAAATACAATTAAAAAATCTATAAATGATTTGGAATATGGTATTATTATCATAATCAAAAATAATGTTAAATAATTTTTCTAAAATTATTTTGATTTTGTCATTTTTATATATCGTGCATACAAAATTAATTAAACTAGACAAAACAATTTTCGACCTCATTATTCCAAAGGGAAAAAAAAGTACAAAATAAGACAAAGAAATTTAATGAAATAGCAGCATTTAAAAAATTATAAATTAGGGGCTCTCATTCAGTATCATTGTAATTTTTTAATTTTTTGTTTTTTGTTAATTATGAAATTCATGTGATGTACTAAGGTCCCGTTTATTTCACCTTATTTTTACTGAACTGAAATTACTTTTACTGAACTGAAATTATTTTTGCTGAACTTAAATTATTTTTGCTGAAATTAAATTATTTTTACTTAACTGAAATTAATTTTACTGAACTGAAATTATTTTTGCTGAGCTGAAATTATTTTTACTAATTTTCTATTATATTTCTTCTTTAAAGTTATTGAATTTTGCTGAATAGAAATTATTTTTACTGAACAACTGAAATTATTTTTATTGAAGTGAACTTATTTTTATTGAACTGAAATTATTTTTACAGAACTGAAATTATTTTTACTTAATATTATTTTTTTAAGGTGAAGTGAACAGGGCCTAAGTATATATTATATAAAAAGAATCCAAATTTATTTATGTTGAACTAAAATTATTTTTACTAACTATAATTGTTTTAAGGTGAAAAGAACAGGACCTTAATGTTGAACCTAATTTAGAAATTGTTCTCTTCACCTTATTTTAGCTAAATTAAAATTATACATTTTATGTTGAACTTTAATTATTATTTATACTGAAGTTAATAATTTTGGCTAAAATTAAATTATTTTTATTGAACTTACTTTTTTAACTGGTTAAGACTTATTTTTACTTATTCTTTATTGTATTTGTTTTTTTTTTAAATGTTACTGATTTTTACTAAGTAAATTATTTTTATTTAACTTAATTTATTTTTGCAAAACTTTACTTATTTTCACAAAATATTTTTTAAATAATGTAAAGAGAATTGGGCTTTAATTATTCTGAACTTAACTTAGTTTTGTTAAATTAAATTTATTTTTGCTGAAATTAACTTATCTTTACATGCGGATGAATTTAACTTATTGTTACTAAATATTACGAATATTATTTTAAGATGAAGAGTATAAAGTCTTAATCAAAGTCCATTCATCTAAAATTCCTAAAAGTCCTTGTAACACAAGTCCCAATCAATCTTGTCCAAAATCAACATATATGCATCTCCTTATCACTCAAAGTGCCTTCACAAGAATATAATTCCATCTTTCATGCCAATAAAAAAGATAGTATCAAGATAAGCCTGCATAACAGCGTAAGAATCTGGAGTGAGATGTTCATAGCTCGCACTCCGTACATTTAATCTAATTACTCCATCATAATTAATCGTCAAAGTACATAATTTTAAGTTTTTATATATACTATCTGGTCTATCTCAAATCTTGAAATTTAACTCGCTAATAGAGTATAAATTATAAAACCATATTTTTGGGGCTCAATCACCAGCTTAATCAACATATATATAAAATAATTTTGACTTACAGAGTAGTACAATGTGCATTGTCAACTCAAAAATATAGCAACATTTTGAGTATAATTTAACTAATTAACATACATCAACCAAATATGCCAGGCATGCGCAAACTCTAACTAATTGACCTTTTCCATATTTACTCCAAGCAATTAATTATTACCACATCAACTTAGCTCGATCTCCTAATATGCATGTCAAAACCTAGATAACCATCGGGCAAATTGCCGAAGGTTTACACATGAGACAATAATATACCTTGCTAACTTAGAGCTATGCCATTCTTTTGGTATGGTAATATTTTCCAACGAACAATTATGTCACATGATGACTTGAATGGTACATAGTTGGTCGCACCATGTATGTAGGATATACAACAATTGCATAAGATATTTTTTGATCACTAGTCAAGCTTGTTAGTAAGAAATAGATCATCTGCATCTAGAGGCTCAATTCAACAATTATGTGACAAGCATTATATATGTCTTCGAAATTGAGCCTCAGGATGCAGATTACCCATTTCCCACCACGCTACACTTTTCGATGAAGCTAATTAAGCACACGAAGAAAAGACATGTACAAAAATTGTACATGTAAATTTGCATAAACAAATTAATCCGAAACCATACATATAATTTTTGGTGCTATGAATTGAAGGGTATATATGAGTTGATCGACGACAACGAAAATAAGAAGCAATATATACTAGTGTAAAATGTACGAAGATGCAAGTAAAAGGTCTTTGACTGCTTTATTTCCATGGTACTATACTACTATGGCATCATATATAATGCTAACACGAAGAACAGGTACTCAATCTTGTGAGTTATCTTGATGGTCCATATTTTGTTCTCCCAAAGCCAATAATAAGGTGATGCCGGTAGTAACTTTAGTGTACGTGTGGTTGACTAGTCGGGTAGATGCTGATTACTCAATCTTAGGAGACCAGGATATTCTTCCGCATTTCTTTTATGATACCTAATTCTTCATTCCTTGGGCTATATTTGTTGTCGCGTACACCACTTTTCCCTCACTCCGTTGAAAAATAATAGTCACATACTCTGTCGGTCTCCCATTAACTTTATTTACAAGATTATACTCGTACATTGTTTTCAAAAAACAACTAAGACATTGAGTAGTTCTCCGTTCTTAAGTCGTGTCACACCACATTATTCCTATTTTTGTTTTATATTCAAATTATTTATGTTGGATTGGATTCGATTTTATTCAAAACATATCATGCATGTTATTCTAGGTCAAATAAAACCATGTATTGTTTGCAATATTTTGTCTAATGTCTAAAATCCACTTTTTCTGTCAGACTCTTCGTGCATACCATTATAAGCATTAAATATATTTGCAAATATCGACATGGTTGATTTCCAAATCTATGAATAAAAAATCGTTATACTTCATATAACCTTAAAGGATGTACGGACTATGAGTTTATGTTATTTTTCTTAATTTTGTGATAACCGTATGCTTTGGACAAACCTACTTAGTACTTACACTCAGTGAGCAATCAAGCAAGCAGTTGGATAATTCGTCAAAACTCTCGCAATCAGTTCACTTTCAGAAAAGCATTAGTAGTTATGATTTGGAAAGATTCATAAGTTTACATTAATTGCCTGATTGCTTAATAAAATTAAAAGAATTATATTAAGGTGATAACTCAGTAAACAAAAAAAAAAAAAAAAGGGTGTAACCGTGTGAGTACATGTTGCTAGCCATCTGTTATATATGTTAACTATGAATTACTTGTTGTACACTTTACATGGTGGGTTATATGCACCTTAATTCATTTATCAATTTCGAATATCAGTACTTTTTATTCTAAGGTATTTTGTGTCTATTATTCGATTGACTAGTCTTATGATAGAATATATATATAATATCCACCTACCTAAAAAAATTATGCTATGACATAATTTTAAAGCCACAAATTAAAGGTTGTTAGCTCGCGGTTTTTTTTAATTAAGAAAAAAGTTTATGGCCAGCATAGTGTAAGAAGAGTATGTCAAAATAACCTTTGAAAAGGGGATATATATTTAGAAAACTAACTCACATATGAGCTGAAATTAGTTGTCTCATACCACACTATTGAAGCTACAGAGCGAGGAAGAATGATTAAAATACAAAATTGGTGGTTTGGACTACACCTATTGGTTAAAGGATGAAATTATGTTGGACTATGTCATCCTTTCCTTTGGTGTGGACTTGTACTTGGCCAAGTGAAGTTTATTAGTATATAGTATGTCTTTAAAGACTTCCCAAGTCGCCGCCCTATAGGGACTAAAAATGAAATTAAAGCAAACAACAACAATGTAAAACAGATACGTATTCTCTAAATCCCGTAATATCTTAAATATCAATTTTATATAGTATATATGTTTTTTTTTCATGATTAATAGTTAGTTATATTACTGATCAAAGTTGTGTGTTGGTGACATGACAAGGAAAAAAAAAAAAAAAAGGAAGTAAGGTAACATAGGACACAATTAGTATCAAAATTGCCTTAATTAGCAACATAATTTTTTGCTATATGAGTTCTTGAACGGAAATGGAATAATGGAACACTTAATCTCATTTTTCAAATTAAAGACAAACCACTTGACAAACAACAAATGTGTGATGTATACATCAATTATAATAAAGAGATTTATGAAATAACCCTTATAATTGAAGATAATTAATTAATATAATCTTGTAGATAACAGTGAACACTGATTGGTCCAGCTAATTTCTTAGAACAATTCCAAATGTGATAGCATAATTTCAATTATCAACTAACACAAGCAAATATAAACTATTATATAATTATTGCATAATTTTAGCTTAAGTATGCATATCCATGTTGGCCTCTTGCAGACATTAATTCTGTCTTATCATGTTGTAATATTAATTTAGATTTCTTCAAGAATTATGCAAAGTAGTTGCTAGATCTCTTCCGATGAAAAAGTTGAAATTATAATAATAATGAAAGACTAGATGTAATTATGCGTCAATTTGTAGATACATGTTCTTATCTTTGAATAGGAATTTTAGGGTTTCAAAACCCACGAAATTGGATCTCTTTTGTCAAATGTTGATTTTGATTCACATCATGCATGTCGACATTATTGACTCTAGTTTCATGGAAACAAATTCTACAATGACTTAATTGGGGTCATATATATTGAAGCGTGTAGACCCGTTGTAATTTTTTTTTTTTTTGACCGGATGATAATAGAATTTGTATTCAATTTAACTACCAGATAAATACACGAGATAATTATGATTTATTTAAAGGATTGCCACAATTTTCTCCTTGTTCGTTATCTAGAATCGTGATATATGATATCAATCTTGCTACTTCAACATTTAATTTGTGCCTTCTCTTAGTATTCTCGATCTTGTCTCGAAATAACACTTTCATTTGCCTTTAGCACATGATTTTAGGAGGGTGAAGAAAAAATAATTAAATAGTAGTATGGTTGATTAAAAGTGAATATGGAGTTTTATACACAATATAGACAAATACGCGGGTATGATGAGTGACATATAAATTAACAGAGGTGAAATATATAGAAACAATTTTTAAGGGTAAAATGAGACTTTATTTGGGGATAGGGGTATATTCTTTCATAGAAGAGTATTAGTAAGAAAAATGGCATATAATTATACTCGGATGTATGACATAAAATAGAAATTAAACAACTTTAGAAAGTTGATTTCAATTCAATTGAATTATTTTCCTCAAAATCAAACACACTAATCTGAAGACCTCAACCAACGTCATTTGTCAACTTTAAGTGTAACATACGCCATTGAAGTGTTTGAATGTTTAGCAGACATAATACTCTTCAAGAACAAGCTCATATGAACAATAATATTAGTTTTTGTTCATGTCATCTTCCATGATATATCTGAATTCGCAATAATTCATCGAAAATCGACGACTTCGTCCACCATTACAGGGGAGTAGTTGCTGGGTTTTTATCAAGGGAAAGTGTCTAGAAACCATGAACAAGATAAATATAAGCAGAAAATATGATTGTCAAAATTATGATATAACTTGTGAAGCACTTCATGCATATTATTAAATGTGCCCTAAATGTTCAGTTTCACATAGTTATGTATTTTTCCTAGATGCTTCACAATTAGCTTCTATTTATCAAACAATTCAAGTGAATTATAAAGTACGGAGTATAATTTTAAACATATACACAAGTTTTTAATTTTGAACTAGGTAGAGTAAATGAAAGATAGAAGAAAAGTATCGAGTATTGCTAAGCTAGAAGGAAATTGTCGGGAAAATACTCAGATCATGCAATTTTTTCGGTCAATTTTTTGTTTCCATAACGCGTGGACAATAGTGTAGTCTATCATAAAATAATGGGTCACTTTCTAAATTAAATAAGCTAAAACTTTAAATTATTTCTACTAATCCTTAACAATACATACGCTAGTCACGTGTGTATGTAACCACGAACTCTTGAAGACGAAGGTTTTAAGTTTTTCTGTTTTTTGTTCTAGTACTATACAAGCATCTGAAGCTCAACGTAGTGGAGTACTGAACTTTACTCCTATTGTGTAATGTTATTGATTAAGCATATGTCCAAAAAAAAGTAAAAGAAAAACGCTAATACTTGCCAATGTCAAAAAAATGTTTAAGGAATGACCATTTATTATATGATTGAATATTTTTTATGTATTATTAATTACCTAATTAAAGGAAATATATGTGAAGAGGATGTAATATCGATCTACAAATATAGATTAAAAAAAAAAAACATGTAAAAAAATTAATTTAAATATGTGTCATATCCTTTTCCTTCATTAAATATGGAGTATTAGAACTATGTGATAGTTAATAAGTCCGGACAAAAGAAGTATGAGATAGCTATTGAAGTACATACAAATATAGATGAATTGTACATGATTTTAGCCCGTAATTAGTCCAAATATAGTAACTACTTTCAATATTTATTTACTTCCATACGTAAATGAGTCCTTAAGTGTAGAATTTCTTTTTATGTAGATTTCTTGTAAACATACACTTTAATTGCATAACCAAGTGGTGTAATTTGTGTATTACGCTCACGTATGTTAGGTAATTGGTAGGAAGATAGATCGATAGAGTTCCCTCTTTTTGCTATCGTTTATTTACTGCTGCCACTCTAGACCATGCAATCCCTTCCGTTTCTGAGAGAAAAATTCAATGCCCTGCTCGCTAAGTCAGGGAAAATAATTGTGTAGTATATCTTGAACTCATTGTCTACACTCGCGCGCCCATGGGTGGTGCAAAGAAATAAACAAGGCTAATATTGTAGAATGTCAACTAACTTAATTGATAAAATCAAAATTCTTGTTAACATTGATCAATTACCTTTACACTATTGATCCCAAAATAATCTATGGGATGTGGAACAATGTCCTTTTTTGTATAAGTTGTACATCTTATTTTCCCGATATTTTTTATTGGATAAAGTTTATATTCGTAATAAACTTGGAGTAATGCATGGTCAAGGCTAATTCATACTTCATGTGGTATTGTCTTAATTTTATTCAAGTACAAACGAAGTAATTTGTTTGATTAAAATTTCTTATAGGGTCGTGATACCTTAACTAACTTTGAAATCTCACTCATATCAGTTTACCCTAAAAATTGGACTTTTCTAGCTCGATGGTCTTTTTTTGTGTGTAAGGAGAACCCTAATCAAACTTCAAACTTTACGATTTTTTGGTCCAATATAATATCTAAGAGGCAAACACTTTGAAGTAGAAGGGAGGGTAAAGGATCCAATCCCTACCCCTAGGCCCCAAAGCAACCTCACTTGGCAAGATTCCAAGCCCGACCCTTAGGATGTGGATTGTGCAACTACATAGAACCTAATTTTGTTTCGGGCCTCAGATAAGTAATATGTTATACGAAGTAAAGAATTTGTTGTGCAAAGTTAGAATGTGAGGTGCTTTGGTTCAGTGGTATAGTGAACTTGTTAAGTCAATGGTGGTTGCCGCTGGTTGCTTTCAATTCTCACAATACAAATTTCTACTGTAGTTTTTTTTTTTTTTAAAGTCAAATTGAGACACTTAAATAAAAAAGTAATAGATCGACGCTAAATGATTTGAACCCTAAACCTCTAAGTTATGAGATAAAAAACTTAACTAAATTCAACACCTTTTTTTTTATTTTTTTTTTTTTTATAATTTTATCATTTGTTAATCTTAACTCAGAAGATGGAATGAATAATACATTAATACTGTATTAGAAAGTTAAGTAAGAAATATTGAGGTTGATAACAAATTGGGCTTAGGCAACCCTCTCATGAGCAACTCAATCCACATCAAGTCATCAACTTCATCAAAACTTAATTAGACGATCCAATAACATTGAACCTGGATTCAAACTTCAAAGTCAACTCAAATGTTAAGCAAATTGTCAAATTTGTCTTTGCTTGGCACAAGTGCACAACATTCCCTCTGAGATTGATCCAGTTTTATCAAGGTGTCCATTTTCCAGCTTCCACTATATACTTGGACGCACTCGCAATCGTTTCTTTTACCCCCCTTTTTTATTCGTTTGCTTATTGTGATTTTCAAAAAGCTTAATTAGTCTGGGGTTTTACACGATCTATGGAGGTCTATAAAGGAAACCTAGTCCCTTGTGATGTTCTTATATTCCTTTTTACGCGATTATATCCACGTACGCATTAAATCATCATATTAACACGTTTACAAATTATAACCGGTGATAAAACCTAATCAAATTTTAGAATATAGCACAATGTATAGTAGCCTTACATATTTAATAACCAATAATCTCGTGAAGTAATGTTAGGTATTTTATGGATTTCAGTGCCCTCACTTAGAAAGGATCATAATGATAAATTAAAATATAAAATCAATTATGAGGTTGACTGTCAGTTCATAGGTGCAAATCTCATCATTCACCCTTCCTTACGAAGTATAAAGCGATGAGCATAAAAGCAGTCATGCTACACATCCACACTTCAAATCTAAAGCAAGGATATCGTGAAAGGAGCGTGATAGAATATAAAACAATTACCCATGATACAGTAGTTGATGGGTCTTGTGCTTTGCTTGAAATATCACGTTAACAATGGGGAATATTGTGCTACGTACGTTACTATGGCGGAAACTCCACAAATTTAATTCGCCATATACAACCGCTCTTTCAAAAATAATGTTGTCCTCATTGGTCACTGAGTCTTTGCCATAACCACTACAAGTTCGATTCGCCATAACTTGCACATACTCCCTCCGTTTTTAAATACTTATTCCACTTTTCTTTTGCGGTCGTTTTTAAATACTTACTCAATTTTCTTATTTGGAAAGCTTTTACAATATTTAATTCATTCCTCTCAACTAGTGGACGCGACATAAATCATATTTTATTAATTTCATGTTCTCTCTCCTCCAATCCTCTCAACCACTTTTGCTTTTTACAATTTTTTATTCTTCCACCTACTCCACTACCTTTATATTTTATTACTTTCTCTAATTTCCTTTAAAACACCGCGCATGAAGAAATGGAGCAAGTATTTAAAAATGAAGGGAGTATTAATTTATGTGACCAATAAAAATCATGTCATGACTCGTCTTTGTACCCCCTAGAGTAGGGGTGTCCGTTCGGTTTTCGGTTTGGATTTAGTCCAAATCCGATTCAATCCGAAATATAATTCAGTTTTCAATTTTTCAATCCGATCCGATTCGAATTTCTCTCAATCCAATCCGAATTAAAATTCGGTTATTTGGATTCGATCCGAAATCCGAATTATAATACATTATTTTTTAGCGCCTAATACGATTATAAAAATAAAGCTTTAATATAAATATAAGTCTTCAAAATCATGATTAAAATAAATAGTTCAACATCAAGTCATTAATTAATTAATACAAAGTCTCCCTAATTTATTTTATTTAGTAGTAAGTATTTGAGCTAAATTTCAAAAAACAAATAAATCCATATTTATACAAGCTTAATTTTACAATTCGGTTTTCGGTTTGGATTAGATCCAATTAGGGTCAATCCGATCCAATCCGAAAATTCGAATTTTCAAAAAATCTCAATCCGATCCGATTTAAAGTTCGGATCCGATCCGAATTGATAATTTGGTTTGGGATGGATTGCATTTCGGTTTTAATTCAAATTATGGACACCCCTACCCTAGAGTTGTTGGTTGTGATAAACAATGACTACCCCATTACATAATATTGTGGAACAAATTAATAGATATCGTCTGAGGTATATAAACCAAGCTTATAGCAATATTAAAGACTTAAAGTAGATTGAACGACTCAAGAATAAACCTCCAAACTAAACGCTTAAATTGACCAGAATTCTACTGAACGATCCGATTGTCACCTCTTGCGAGTATCACTTAGCCAAATAGCCAATTAACCATAGTCAATTGACTCAATTCTCAATTCCAATTTGCTCCTCCACTCCTCTCCACCCCTTTCTTCCAAAACCCCTTCTTCTTTTCCCAAACTCCCTTGCTGTCTTCCACACTCCTCCTCGCGCACTCTTTCTCTCTCCTCCTCCCAGCAGAGCAGCACAACCCATAAAAATGGCGGAAACAGCCGACTTACAAACCGAACACACAACCCCACCACCAGAAACGACGGCGGAAGACACCCAACCGGCGCCAGATTCAGAAGCCGCCACCACAACCACACCCAAGTGGCCCGGTTGGCCCGGCGACAATGTCTTCCGCCTCATTATTCCTGCCCCTCAAGTTGGAAGCGTAATTGGGCGAAAAGGGGAATTTGTAAAGAAGATGTGTGACGAAACTCGAGCTCGGATTCGGATTCTTGAAGCCCCTGTTGGTACTGCCGATCGTGTGGTTAGTTACCCATTTCGTTGAATTTAATTCGGAACTGTTTTTCTTGGATGAATTCAATTTAGTGTTCTAATTAGGGTTTTGTAGCTTTCATTTGTTTGTGGGTATTGTTTGATTTTATTTGAGTTGATTGAATTAGGTCTTGATTGTTATGATGCGTATGACTTTGTAGAATTGAGCTTTTTAGAGGAAAAGATGGAATCTTGTAAGGTTTTGGTTGATGGGTTTACAGGGTTTTGTTGTTTGGTTGAAGTATTGGTGTATTTAATGTGAATGTTTTGGGTGAAGTAATGTTGGTTCAATTTAGTGTTTTGTTCTTTGGGCAGAATGGTTTTCGATGCCGGGGAGGTATTTGACTGAGAAAGAGAGTTCTTTGGAGGTTAAATGTTGTTGGCTTTCCTCAAGTACAGTAGTTTTAGAATTGGCAAATTTGGTTGCTTTGGCTGTGGAACTATTATTCGAGTTAGGGCTCTTTGTTTGTAGATATGAAGGATATTGTGGTGTTGAAATGGGAAAGAATTATGTGTGGAAAATAGAGCTTTGATGGATAAAAGTTTGGTTCTTGGAGTATAACATATTAGCATTGATTATTTTTGGTTGTTTTGGTCAAGGCTGTTTTGTTAACAGGTAGTAATAGATTTGAATTTGATTTTCTTTTGCTGTGAAGAAATTTAGGCTTCAATTGAAAAATCCATTTTGAGGTTGGGTTCATGATTACCTAAATTACATTAAGCTCAGATCATAAACATAGTGTGGGTGTGCAATGTTCACCTCATGGACCATTCAGCCCGATGGAGTTTTACGAGTCACTAATACTCTTTTTGGGACCTATAAATCTGTTATATAAATGGTAAAAACTTGGTACATATTTTCAAACCCCTTGCTTATGAATAAACTATCTATTACCTAAAACAACTTCTTTGTGGCAGAGGAACATCTTCAAGGGTATATTTCTTTGGAGTGAAATGTTTGATGTAAATTAGTTTTTCCTTCAGAAAACCTTGTGTGTGCTTGGACTGAGACGAAGCATGTTGTATCTGATGTCATGAGTAAACTGTAAGGACATGAATTGAGAGGGCTGGTGCTCCTTTTCTCCTTTTTGTCTTTGGTGCCAAGTGGACAGTTCAATGAGTTCATTAAGTTTGTATCATCAACTGTTGTTGACTTGTAGAGGAGGTCTGCTGTGAGGTTGCTTTTTTGTGAGAGGATCCTTAACCTTGTTTTGCTTGAAAAATCTTACCATGCTCCAGTATTGTCTGTTCTAATTTGCTACAGGCCACAAATCATCACTTTCTAGATATCTATATTAATTTTGATTATGTGGTTACAGTTTGTGAATTAGCAAGTATAATTGGCAGTGGAGGATGCTTGACTGATATGATTTTGTCCTAGGCTTTTCATGCAAAAAGCACCTGATTATTGTTAACTTTTGTCATTTCTTAAGATTGTTTGAAAGATGTGATTGGATAGGGATTTATTTGGAATTTTTTTCCTTTCAAAACAATTTTTTTTTTTTTCAAATTCCTCAGCAAATCACTTTCCTAGTTGAGAATTTATCCTGATAGGGAGCCTGGACAATATTAAGCCTTTTTGCAGAGTCTAGAGAGTTACGGTTGGTACTGACCATTATTTTCATATTCCGTAGTCTGTACCATATAGACTGTAATAAGTGTCTTTGGTTTGGTTTGATGGGAAAGAAGTGCTGTATGGGACATGGGTTATGTCGGTGATGTATAGCTGTTTAACATATGCTGTGAGACAACCAATAACCTTATTGATCACAGGTCTGTTGGTGTGGCTTAAGTTTTTAAGTTCATCCATTGGGATTTTAGGTTGACAGTGTTGGCCCTCAACCTTTTATATTTATGCATCATCCTGTCTGATAAGAGTGACTATTACTTTAAACCCTGAAAATGAATGAACAGGAAGAGTGAAAGCTATATTACTCATCAGTGTCCAATTATCAGTCTGGGCTTGGGAAAGATATTAGCTTTTACTGTATCCTCTAGTTCAACGGCTGTTGATATTTGTTGCACTCTTCAATACAATAGCTGTTCATAGTGTTCTTTATTTATATGTAGGTTCTGATATCTGGGAAGGAAGAGCCAGATGCTGCTCTGTCTCCAGCAATGGATGCAGCAGTAAGAGTGTTTAAGCGTGTTTCTGGTCTTGGTGAAGGTGACGATAAAGGTTCAGCAGCTGATGCAGCTGCTTTCTGTTCAATAAGGTTATTGGTCGCCTCAACACAAGCCATTAATCTGATTGGAAAGCAGGGATCTACAATTAAAGCAATACAGGAGAGCAGTGGTGGTGTTGTGCGAATTTTGCCCGAAGGTTTGTGTTGCAACTATTCTTTTGCTTTCAATACTGTCATTTTGCTTCAGTAAAGTTCATTTTGTAGCTCTATTTTCTTACCTTCCTCTAAAACTTTTATCTTGGTGTACAAATTTTATCATTTGTGTTCGGGACGTGTCTCATTGTTGAAGGTATGAGCTTATATGTGGTTGTAGCAAGGATATGGTCTTACAGGGAAGTTGACGTCTTATCATTTATGATATAAGTTTAATCTTGATTTTGACATCAAGCCAGATTAATCTGATCTATGGTCATGGTGTTTATAAGAAAAATGCTAAGATGGAACTATGGAAGTATGGGTTTGATGATTAACTTCTATATAGAACCTGATTTTTTCTTTCAATGAAAAATTTATGAAGAGGAAGATCCTGATGTTTTTAATTTTCTGATTTATATCAGAAGAAGGGGATGTAGTGGAATTGTTGGACTAGGGGTGCTGTATTAGGTTGTTTTGATGTTGCAGAGATGTATTACTATATCCAAGGCTTGGAAAGTAGTTTTGATCGATGTAAGAGTCAAAACTTATTCCTCTTGACTTAAATCATCGTGTTTACATAATGAAAAAAAAGGGAAGCCCTATCCATCTCAAGACACGGATACGGTGTGATTTGGAATGACAGGAACCACCGGAGAGAAAAGGAGATTGATTACCTATTTGCTTCATACACCATCAAATGTTCGGGTTCGAGTAGTAAACCCTAGTTCTGGACCTGGTAATTGAAGTTGAAATATATGATTATCTTCTTCAGATTTTTGGCCTTTTGCTCATGAGTTTGGGCCTAGAGAGAGAGAGAGAGAGAGTATTACATGCTGCCATGCTGATTGTATGTTAAAATTCCCTTTAATATAAATAATCAAAGTATTTGACTCCAACTCCATATATGGGTATTTTAATAGAGAATTGAGACAATTTGTATGAAAAATGTATAATTGCCATCATACCTGTGTCCAAAATTAAGATGGTGCCCTTGTAGTAGAAATTATCAGAATTATCGTGTCGGACATTTAGATCTGTACTCGTGTGTATGTTACATAGTGGATGAAAATAGATTGTTTCAGTATTTGTTTGCTGTGTCACTCAAGTGACTCAACTACCACTAGTATATGAACTTCAGCCCTATAGTGCTTAGGACAAACTATTGGTTCCAATGGTCAATGTGCTGCTGAATTCTGTATGATTAACTGGGAGAACTTTCACTGCAACAGGTGTCCTGTGCTGGGTTGATTCATGCATTTTTAAACACAATTTTATTATCTTGAAGTGTTGCTTCACAAAAACTCCGTAGAATCTTGTTCCATCCCTTTTGTTATATAGTTCATTATAATTTAACATAAGATGTTATTGTTCCATCGTTTTGCATAAATTCTAATAGTATTCTTGTCTAGGTGAACTTCCCTCGTATGCGGCTTCTGATGAAAGGATTATTGAAATACATGGGGAAGCTCTCAAAGTTCAAAAAACATTTGAAGCAGTCCTTGGTCACCTGAGGAAGTTTTTGCATGATCACAGTGTTGTGGCTGTGTTTGAGCAAACTGTAAGGAGTTGTATTTTTGAAATATAGCATTGTCTCCATTCGTTGGGTATTTCTTGTGACTTATATGCTGTGTTTCTGCAGTACAAAGGGACAATATCGCAAGATAGGACAGCTGATGCTTTGGAAGATAAATCCCAATCTTTGGCAAAGACTACCTCATCTCAGTCATTGATTGCCGATCATTCTCTGTCATTGAAGCGGGAAAGCTATTATGACCGTGAAGCTGAACTCGATATGAAATTCCCTCGTTCTGCAGTGTCACTGTATGGATCAGATCCAGCGCTCAGTTCTCTTCATTCTACAGGACTTACTCGTGCTGCTGCTCCTATAATTACTCAGGTATAAACAATTATTTTGTTGTACATCTGTTGGGGTAGGGATGTTAGGTGACATGCACCTTGCAAGAAGTAAATTATTACGTAATGTGAATTTGATGGCTTTTAATACTGATATATATGAAGTATATTGTACGTTTGTCCTGCCTAAAGGACAGGTGGTGTTGGGGAGGAAAATTATGAACTTTTGAAACTGCAAAGAGTTTGTTATGAATCAGTGAATCACATAGTGAGCAGCAAATAGCTGGACAAATTTCAGAGGATGATTTCATGTACACCTGGCAATTCTGACCCTGGCCCAATGACCCGACGCATGACCCGAAATTGACCCAAAAACATCGACCTGAAAATGACCCGAAAATGGAGTTAACCCGAACTGACCAGACCCGAAGTTAACCCGAACCCGAAATGACCCGACCCGAAATTGACCCGAAGTGTTTGACCCGAATAGACCCGATACCCGAAATGACCCGAACTAAAATTACCTTATAATTGAACTAAAAATTTCTGGTGCCAAAATAACTCAAATTGTTCATCTTTAACCGTAGCCAAGCTCATAAACCGAATTGATAGTTCTTATTATAACAATAACAAAATATAAAATTATTGATTTGAGCTTGATCTACAAATGGAACAACCCGAACATGACACGTCTTGATTTTGACCTGACCCGAATATAACCTGACCCGAACGTACCCGACCCAAAATTGACTCGACCAGATACCTGACCCGAACTATACTCGAAACCCGAATTGACCTGACCCGACCCGTACCCGATCGAAATTAACCCGACCCGAACGACTCATTTGCCAGGTCTAATTTCATGTATGGAGGAAAAATTGTCTTATTAACCGCCGAGATTATTAAGATAGGACATATACCTACTAGGCTACTACGATTACTACCACTACCTTTTTTTTTCAACTACCATCACCATCCTTCAAATTTACACCAGCTGCCACTACCTTTTCCTTAATTGTAGCCACCGCTACCAACTTTTCTCCCGATACCGCCGCCATTCCCCTCTACAGCTCCCTCTTTTTCCTCTTTCACTTAGATCTGGTTTGCAGGTAGCTTATGGTGGTGGTTGGGTGAAATTTTGTGAAGTTTAGGGATGATTTTCGGGTAGCTGGGTGATTTGTGGAATCTTGTGGGTGGTTTTCGGGGTAAGTGGGGTGGTATTCGAGGTGGTGGGAGGGTGGTTTTCGGGTGGGGATTGAGGCTGTTTTCTGTGATGACTTCTGAGGCGGGTTGGTGTGGCAATGGGGCTGTGTGATGTTGGTTGGGGAGGTGGGGTCAGGCGTTGGTGAGAAGTGATGGAATGGTCAACGCTGGTAAAAAATGGTTGGTTGTAGAGGAGTTTGGGGGTAAGATTGATTCCTTAGGGAGGGTGGGGAATCATGTTGGAGGGAAGTGGGGGAAACAGTGGGGTAAAGGGAATGATTAAAAAGGCTTAATAAACAACAATTAAGGTTGTCTCGCTAATCTTTTCCTTGAATACCCCAAACCAAAAGCCCCCTTGAGAGTTTTGGGGTTCTCCTCTTTACTTCAGAGAGAAGCAAAAATTAAAAAGGTTATTTGGATTAGTCAAAGAGACTGCACTCAAATGTTCACCTACTATTCTTCGATTGAGGATTTTGGCTATAATGGTATTCAAAAAGCAAAACAATCCCTCCTACAAAAATTTAGGGGGACTAGGGGATACCGAAATCTACTAATTACTTTTACAGTCACCCATCTTGTAAAGCAATACAACTTACGACTTAAAATTCTGCAATACAACAAAAAAAAAAAAAAAAATTCTGTGTCTCCTATCCTTGAACATCACACTCTACTGTTGATTTTACCCGTGACCTTAACTGCTGATCCTTGAGCCAAAATTATGCAAGCTCAGTGGCTCACCCTTGTTTTTCCACCAAAGAAAAGAATCCTAATAGGCCTGTCAAATCTGTACTTGCAAGTTGCAACACATCATTGTTTTAGTGTTAACTATTTAATGGTTTGAATCATTCTAAACCACAATCCAATGAAGAGTTATTTTTATCCTATGTAGGACTTTTGCTTACCAATTACCTTTTTCTTTGGAGAAATGATATCACGTAATAATTTTTCTTAAAAAATAATGATGTTTGAGATACTAATTAAACCTGTTAATCAAGAGCACAAAAGAAAGAAAATAGCAAGAATCCAGTAGATAAAGAATATAGTGACAAGGAATAATAAGAAGTGACTTTAATTGATATTGTTTTAGCTATTATGGATGAATTGCTGATTGCTGACCAGGCCTAACGCCTTATCGATCAAAATCCTGCCGAAAGGAAATCTGGGAGTCAAGTTTTCATCTGTGATGCATATCGAAATTTAGTTGAGAAATTTATTTGTAAGCAACAAGTTGAATAGCAGATTTGCTGATACATTATTATTCTAGAGAATTTCCTGATGAATTATGCTGTTTTGTGAGGCCGTGTGAAACTGTGGGGGTAAAGAGCAGCGCTAGGGGTTCCTGCTGCCAGTATTTTTTGTCCTTTTCTAGGATTTGTTTCTTGACGACTAAGTCTTTTAATGGTGATGTTTGCAGTTTTAGTAGTTTTCTAAATTTTGTCACGTGTATCACTTCTATAAAGATACATGTGAATGCTGTTGTGCAAATGTTTATTTTCCCTAAAGAAAATTTGAATTTTTGTAGTGTTGGAAGAACTCAATACTTTGAGCCCAAATTAGCTCTACTCTTAGATATGCTATTTGTTAGTGCAGCATGTGATTATCTTAGTATGAACTGTGAAGGTTTTGGATAGAGAAAGTCAGGATGTTCTGTCTGTGTGCTAGATTGAGTTTCATGTGTTAGCCTCTTAACTGTGTGTTTGCCAGCGGCCACTTGTGTATCATGTTTTATTGAATATGAGAGTGTGGGATCATATTTTTTTGTCTGTGGAAAGAGAGATGTATGAAAATAATTGTGGGTTAGTTTCCAAATTAGAAGTGAAAAAGTTAATTTGGTACAAATGAAGAAGGAAAGTGTAAAAACTAATCTAGGACAGAGGGAGTGTTTAGCTATGGTATGTTTTGCTTCCCAGCAACTTGATCGTTGCATTAGAGATATCAAACAATACTACATATTATATTTTGCATCAAGGACACTGTATTCTATTTTTAAACTCTGTATTTGCAATTAACTCCGTCTTTTGATTGATTGCTCTAATCAGGTTACACAAACAATGCAAGTACCACTTTCTTACGCTGAAGACATTATTGGAATTGCTGGAAGAAATATTGCCTACATTCGTCGTGCCAGTGGTGCAGCTCTTACTGTCCAAGAAAGTCATGGTCGAGGTGATGAGATCACTGTAGAAATTAAGGGCACTGCAACGCAGGTCCAGACTGCTCAACAGCTTATCCAGGTTTTTGCCTTCGTTTACTTCTTGTTTTACTGCATCTACTTATGGCTTTTGCAATATGTTGTTTTTTCATTCTAATAAAAAAGTGTGTTCAATCTTTAGATACAGATTTAAGACACTTTGGTATTTCAAATAATGCTTGCAATTTTTGGGCATTGTAGCACAACTTGACTTGACACAAAGCTAGTGAGAGAATGTTGAACCAAACATGACCTGAACCCGACCTTATTTGTTCCATTTGTCATAATGTGTAATCATCGTACATTTTATAACCACTAGGATTCAATATTTTCTATTTTCATCCATAGCCTGTGTCTACTCAATTTACACAACCTGTCTACCCAATATACAAATTCAAACCCACTTAGATAATAAACAAAATAGCTGATTATTTATAAGGAAATTTTTTTTTTTTCCCGTCTATAACCTGGACCTGAAGTTTATTACGGCTGTTTTTGTAAAACTTAATGACAACTATATGGTAATGCCAATGATGGTGAATTGGTGATAATTTAAATGTTCTTCTAGTTTACCTCAGAATGAGTTAAATTATTGATATGTCCTAACCGTTTGCAGGATTCGATTAATGGGCAAAAGGTAGCCCCTGCTAGCATGTATGGCAAAAGTGATTTGGGCTTGGGTACTGCATATTCACATCTGCCAGAAAGCACATATCACCCTTCATCATTGTCATCTTTATCATCCTATACAAGTCAAGGTCTTGGAGGAGGTTATTCTTCTGGATTGGGAGGCTACAGCAGCTACAGGTTCTGAGGTCTTGTAGTAACCGCTGTAGTTCCAGATCCGCCTTCACTTTGTATCTTTTAACCTTCTTGTTTGATACTTGTATTGTTTACTACTAGATGTACTTTATAGGAAATTTTCAAGTTGATAACCTTCTAGTCTTGTCAAATGCAAAAGACGGAAGGTTGTGCTGTACGATATTTCCTTTTTTCTTTTTTTTTTTGAATGGAATACGATATTTCCTTTAATCTCTGCCTTTCTGTTATTTGTTTGTTTTTGCGTGCGAACTGAGAAATGCTGGTTATTTCTTTGTTTGGACAACAGAGCCTGAAATCTGCGAGAACCTTCTGCCTAATACAATTTTATTCGTGCATTATTTGCGCATAACTGCTTGTTAATGCAGAAAGCACTCCAGGGTACCAGTATCCTTCTTACCTGATCTGAAACCAGGGTTCCCATGGATATTGGACTCAATTACACAAGGACTGATACTAGTGACCCACTGTTGTAAACAGGCAGGGACAAAATTCAAACCTGTAATCTTCAGGGCATGACTCACTATACTAGTCCGTGCGGCTGCTCTTGCTGTAATCATTAGCAATTGCGCTCTTTAGACCCCGATTAGACGTAATTAGTGGTTTACAGCAAAATTGGATGATTCAACAATTGATGAATTGTTTGTTGAATTCCAAATGTCACAGGCTTGGCCAACTTTTTCTGGTCCTTATTCACACGGATTCCGCACGCCTATCGTGTTTGGTCTGCAGCTCAGTTGAAAGCTACGACATGCGGCGTATTGGACTTGAGCCACCAGTACAAATTTCATCTGGACAATATAAATCGAATTTCTGGATCTGCTCGTTTCTTAAGAAAAATAAGTTCATTTGATCAATCATCCAAAGAGAAAGCTAGGGTTCTCAGTTGGAGAAAGCTAGAGTTCCAATCGGAAAAGAGAGTAATTATTAATGAGTTTGTCTACGTTAATGATTCTTAAATTAACTATATTTCGCATGTGTATCATATGCATGAGAATTAGGTATACAAAACACAAATTTTAGGTACCTCGCACGTATATTGTAAAACATTACTTCAATTAGTTCACCTAAAAAGATTTAACCTTGGGTGTATGTAAGGAGACACTACGAACAATAGGTATGATTTATATCTCTCTCCTAGGTTTCTTAATACTAGTTCTTTTAGGCTACTTTGGCATCCTTTTATCTTGTAAAGTGCTTGTTCCTCGGCCCGCCGGTTCTGTTATCTCTCCGAGAAGGACCAGCTTTTTGGCCACCCTGTTTCCCAGTGTTTCCAAACTTAAGGGGCACAATAGGTTTAAGGTATGAAAACCCTGGAAAGTGACGTTTATCCTTGGGTAGCCGTCTTAGCTCCGGTAACCAATAGGCTACATACTCGCCTTCAGGGTCATATACCTGTGCCTGAAAATCAAATAGAAGCAAGTTCCCTTAGAATGTCAGCAATGCTTGGGTTGGCATGATATTCTTGCGTTCTTTTGCTACCGTAACCTATAAAATACAGTATTGTGTGAGGTACATTGCTAGATTATTCTGTTCTGCTAGTAGTTGAGACCATGAATTGGCATTGTTTCAAGAATTTTTACGAATATCCCATCTGTTACTATAAGTCTACAAACCCTATAAAGGTTAAGATGAATAGATGATCATGTGTTTACTTGTCGAAAAAGCACCCTTTATACTTATTATTTTGTATAGAAGCTTGAAATTTGAAGGTTATACCTGTTTGGGAATGCTGAAATATCTATCTTCCCTGGGATCATTTCCGACACCTGCATACACAGCATCGCACAGAGACTTAGTAAACTAACATTTATGACACATGGATATTAAGAAGTGGAGATAGCGCGGATAGATGAATAAGCTGGTGAGCACCATCTATCAGAATGGCTTAATCTTTTGTAAAATTCACTATGTACATCCCCCTCTGTTAGCAAATCAGAATCATTTTCAGATCAACGTGTTTAAAGTGGAACATTTCCGGATGAACTAGCACTCCATATTATATAGTTTTGAGCAGAAGACCATGAAAGACATGCAAAATAAAATTCCCTGGAGATTGAATGTGAGGCAAAATTAACATCAAAGCATTGTGACAATGACCGTAAGATGAACATTTGAAGATTGAGCCGTGGCTAGCAACCATGGACAGCTAGTGCATACATATGATTTTGTGTTTGTGTGCTCAATAGTGAGAAAGAGAGAGAGATAGAAAACCACCTGCTCCATATGTCCAATTTCCATAATTAGAACAAGGATCATAATCTAAGAGGCACGTCTCAAACCATTCTGCCCCCATACGCCAGTCAATACCCATATCCCTTACAAGAAAAGAGCAAACAATCTAACAACAAAATTCCAATGCTTCAATTAGGATATATACACGTTAATAATAAATAAAAATTTCAATATCTTCACAAATAGCAACACGCTTGATGAGAAGTTGGAATTTACCTGTCTACCTCTGTTAGACATGAAGCCGGTAGTTGCTAGTTCTTTCATATTTGCATCTATTAGTGGGTACCTGAAATGTTGTTTATAATAGATGTGAAATGTTTTGACCAGAGTGCCTGACCACCATGCATCTAAAAGCATAAATGAATCAACAACTCATAAGGGCTGTTTTGGTCATAAATTATACGCCACAATTCAAGAAAGCGAGAGACAATGTGCCACATTCAAGACCAGGCTCAAAGAGGAGGTGCAACTGGTGTGTTTGTATACAATAGGCTTGATAGCCCCAAAATTCATAATGTCACCCCAATTTGCATATAAGTCAGCTTCAAAAGGTGCAACTTTCACGTGATTTGAAGTGACATTTACAAGATTTCAGGTGTCTAAGCTCAATTTTTATACTGATACAAGACCTACTGAAAAATAAAAGGTAGGATTTGAGAATGCTGTAGCAGGGGAGGGGGAAGCAACTTGAATGAAAAATGCATACCCAGTTTTGCCGTCTCTCCATGATTCAAACAATGCAGTATCCTGGCTCCATTTGTTAGCTAAATGCCTAGGACCACCTAAAGGAAAAGCAAGGAAATGAATTAAGAATGGTTATTATCCTTATCAGTCGGGCCACATTTAAGGAAGTATTATCAAGAGTGAATATGAGGAGTCTAAGTTTTGATTGAGAGCTAGAATTTTAGGTATTACCCAAATGGAAAATAGAATTTCCGTATTTGATTGATATAAACCTGAAGTAATCTCTCCATATCAATTCAAATAACACCCTGAAATCATATTGAACAGTTTAGAAACAAATTTCTTGTTGGACAAGCAGTTCATATGAGTATATGACTAATAAATGGAACTATTACCAGTATGTTGAATCATTAGCGATCCTCTCTCTTTCATACCTCTTGACCTATAAAAGTATAAACATAGAGTCATTCTCCATATGTTAAATTTTTTTCACATGGTCTGAAGAGACTGAATATTTGGATAGAGAAAAGGTTCAATACTCAACTTCCTCATATATGAGGCGTGGAGATATGCTTCCACTAGCTAACCATGGAGAAAACTTCGTCGAGTATTCAGATCCAATCATTCCATTCCTTGTCTCCTTATATGTTTTCAACAGATCCTAAACATTTTTTAGTCACGTGAACAACAAATGATCCGATAAATAATTTCTTAAAACAATTGTCATAGTACCATGAACTGTTAAAGCAGCAATGTAGCAACACGTGTAAAATCTGTTTCATATGGTAAGCATGCATCTTATATGCTTGAGGAGATTTACATATCTGTCAACTGAATAGTCAAGCAGCTAACCTGTTTCCAGAAGTATTCATGAACTCTGCTGAGTGAAGCGCTTTCACCCCCAATGAATACTAGACCTTTGTCTACCTGTCACAAAACAAGAAACAGGCCATATTCCATCTCAGACAGGAAAATGAAACAGAAAAAGAGGGGCTGGGATGGTGTCTTCTTAGGGGTGGGGGTAAATGAACACTTGTGAATTCATAAATACGTAATTTAGTTACACTCAGATTACCTCAGTAACATACCTCTTGATTATGTAACCCTAACTGGTCAATAGAAGGAATGGCACCCCAGTCTTCAATTTCAGGAGGAGGGCCAAGTGACGAAGGAATCTTGACGCAGGCTCTGATTTTGCTCTTGGATTCAATGGACTGTAAATTCCAACATATATAATTAGAAAAATTTGTAAAAAAAAAAAAAGAATTAGCAAGAAATGACCGAAATCAACTGATGGGAGGATGTTTGGTGTCAAATATAAAAAAGACCTCACCTTACGGAATTGTGTGTAGACATCAGGAATGTCTCTCACATCAAAGGGAAGATCAGTTTTATAGTACAAAGTAGCTCCCCAAAGAAGTTGCAATTTAGGAGACTTTGCTGCATTTTGGGCTGTAGATACTGTTGATGGAAGAGATACTTTTTGCAGACCTTTATTTACTCGTACTTCAACATTTAGCTCCTCGCTGCATGTTTCCTTCTGAGCATATATCTGGTACAGCCAAATTGAAATTTATGTGGTCTAAACAATTTGGTTAATCAAAGGCACAGAGGACTGAAGAAGATTATTCTATTCAGAGTTCAAATTAAGGAAAATCTTAACTGTGTGAGCTCCAAAGGTTTCTGCTAGTGCAGGAATAATATCCTCAGGCTTCCCATGTTTAACCAGCAAGTTTAAACCATGCTTCTGCAAGTTCTTTCTCAAGTCGGCTAAACATTGTATGAGAAATTGTGCTCTTAATGCTGTCATATAAAAGGTGGGCTTGACATCAGATACAAATCACAAGCTGGATCCTTCTTTTGTTTTAATATTTCAAACAGAAAGCATAATAGAAAGCCTTGTTTATGTTAACTTTGGAAGAAATAGCATTAGCAGAAAGCACACCATAAGTTTTTCCCTCTAAAGTAAAGTAAGCAAACAAAAATTTCCAGTTATTCCAGCTTCATAAAGCACTAGAAACCTGATCATATGCAGAGCACAAAATCATCAACAAATTTCAGCATAAGTTCAAACCGAATACATGTAAGGCGGAGAGACGTAAGAGCAATAAAGACCATATTGTTTGTTAACATTCATGCCAATATCGCCAACTGTCAAAGCCTATCTTTAGTACTTAATCTATTTCATGAAGTCGGCTATTAAATCGAACACATCCCAAAGCATTGCAAAATTAAAGCAGGTTAGACATCTCTAAGATATACTTTATCAAAGTTGCTTAGAATTATTCTATACATCACCTTAGTTGAGTTCTTGCCTCCAATAATTGCATCTTCCCAAACCTGTCCATTAAGGCAATGCTACCTAAAACTCACAATCTTCCTAAGCATCCAAGCCATACCCTTGGGTAAAGAAGTTTATTCAGTCTAGCATCAGGCAAATTTCCTCCAAAAGTACAAGAGAAGTTCATACTTCAAATTTTCCATCCAGCTCATTTCCACAATCAACTATCCATGTTAAAATAATCTTCTAACCCTCAAGTCTCCTAATAGCAACAACCACATTAAAAAAGCCCTTACACTAATTAGTACCACTCCAAATCTCTCTCAAATAGTTAGAAATTATTGAAAACCCATTGTTGTCCTCATGTGAGTTTCCAGAGAAGAAGAGGGTAAAAAACACATTATAAGGTTGAGGAGACACTCATCTTATAACATATTCTTTGTAAAGCATCAACTACACCATCTTATGATACAATTTAAACAAGATAGAATTTTTTTATGTGTAGAAAGCCACAAATGCCAGAATTGAAGACAGGATTTAATCCCACCCAGAAAAATTGCAAACATATCTATAGACTAAGATGAACCCACATCCAAAATCCATACAAAAATAAAAATAAAAGATAAAAAATAAATAAAAAAGAATAAACACCCACATCACAATTTTACAAATTCCTCCATTATAACATCAGGAACCCAACAATTTAACTTTCAACAAGAATTATACTTGTATGAAAGAAGCAATTATACCTCCAGTTTTAGGGAACCCAAAACTATAAGTAGTCCCAAAATGGCGAGGATCAACACAGTAAACAGGCAAAACAACCTCAGAAGAAGCCCAAGCTTTGAACAATGCTTCATTATCCAACACTCTCAAATCATTTCTAAACCATATAATGCAAACCCCTTTACCATTTCTCTTATTTTCAGAAGAAAGATAGTATCTTTGGAAAATTTGCCCTGTAATTTTATCAATGTCATTAGTTTCCAAGGCTGGAACTCTATAAATAACTGATTTTTGGGGAGGTTTTGGTGGAATATTTTCAGAATTAGAGGCTGAATTCATTGCATAAAATTGTTTTGAAAAGTGATTTTGGGTGAAATTTATGAAAATTGAGGTGGGTTTTGATGAATTTGTAAATTTTTGTAAGGATAAAATTGAGAGGGAAGAATTTCTTAATGTGTACATTTTTTTTATTTTTCTGTTTTTAGTGTGAGATAGGAGAACAGAGAAAGGTGGAAGAGGAGAAGATGAGAAGTTGACACGTGGAAGTGTTTTTTAGTGAATGATGAATGATGATGTGGAACATTTTTGGCCTATGGAGAGGTTGATTTTGATATTACGTCCGTACATTATTAATGTTGCAAGGGTGATATGCTACATTTGCTATGTGACAAAATTGTACTTTTTGATGCATTACACTATACATTTTTTGATTCAATCTAATTATTAATTTTAATCATTCATATTAAAACCTTTAGTTACCAAATTTACATAATTATGATCAAATCATGAAGACCGATGAAATATTTTCATGATAAAAAACAAAATGAACTTTTAAGGGACTCATTTGGGGGAAGACAAGGGAAATCTCTCAATTGAATCCCATTTAGCCATTTAGGGATGTGAAGTAGGGAGCGATATAACTACTCTACCATCTCAACCTTTTTCCCCCTTCTATATTTAGGGGGAGCAAATAGAACGGGTTCATGAAATAATCCTAGATTTTTGCATATGTAGACAGCATTATAGCAAAAACTCAAGTAACTGCTACTATATACAAAAAAGAAGTAACATGCATGTGATACAAATTACTTCTTTCGCTATTATTAGCTTTGAATTAGTTTAACCAGAAGTTATAATTTGGTAACACTTACAACTGGAATGCATGCTTTTTTCTGTAGTTCACTATACGCCATACAATACTATACTGATTATACTGAACAAAAGCCGATAGGATAGTACAATTCATTACACGGATTTTGGGTCTTGGTACATGTGAACCATAGTAGTGCTAGCTTCAGTGTAACCCCCATCAATCACTAGATTATGTCCAGTAATAAATTCAGATTCATCAGAGGCCAGGAATACGGCAGCTGCAGCAATGTCCTGGGTTTTCCCACCTCTTCCTGTCAGTAGACTGCAGCTTTTAGCACTTATTTTGGAAACTTCTTCTGCATCAATGTCCCCGAGGAACCTCCGATAACCGCTTATGAGCATATCCGTAGGAACCCCATGAGGAGAGATGCAGTTCACTCGGATACCATGTCCTCCAAGTTCACATGCTGCACTCTTGATCAGGCTCTGGATTGCACCTTTTGACATTGTGTAGGCATGTGAGGCTAAGCCTCCCATGATTGCTGCTGAGCTAGAGGTACATATGATGGACCCGCCTATTTTACCCTCGATCATGGCACGGGCTGCATGCTTGATCCCATGTACTACACCATACAAGTTAACTGCAACAATGTTTTTTACTTCATCCATGTTGACATTGGTGATGCTCCCATCTGCGCCTGATGTGCCTACAAGAAAATTATGGCAGAGCAAACTTATGGGGTATTTGATGAAAAGAATTTAGCAATATGTAAATCAATCATGATTAACTGAATTTTACTGATTGCTAAAATGCAATGCTATATGCTAAACCTAAAATAACTAACTCCAACCTGACTACTTGAGGAGAATTACCCAGCTCTAACTCAAACAGTACCTTACATCAACCTAATTACAACCAGCCCAGCCAGCAAACTAAGATGAATAATATAGATTGAGCTATCCCATATATGACCAAATCGATCTGAAATTGAACTGAAAATTCATCAACCAAACATGAGTACATGCTCAAACCATATTGACTTGAACTGAATGCCGTTTGTGTGACTATACTTGCAAAACCATCGATTTGATTTCTTCATAGCTATAGCTGCTATTTGGTACAAATAATAACCAAAGAAATGACCTCACTTTGAGCAATAACTAAAATATGCTTTCAAACTAGAAAGTAGAAAAAACAGATGAAGAAAATTTTTACATGCTCCAGAACTCCAAGTAATTTGAACATGTTAGCTAGAAACTCTTCTCAATTACGTACCTACCTGCATTATTGAATATAATGTCAAGGCGGCCCTTCCATGTCAAAGCTAGCTTCACCGCTGACTCTATATCAGCTTCCTTAGAGACATCACAATGTATGTAGCTGCCTCCTATGGAATTGGCGAGGGCAATGCCTAGCTCATCAAGTACATCAGCCACGACTACATAAGCCCCATTTAAGGCAAAGAATTTTGCCGTAGTGGCTCCTATACCTTTTGCACCCCCTGTTATTATTGCAACTTTACCCTTCAACCTAATATGTATTTTACAATAGAATTTTGTGAGTAATTTCTCATAAAGAGTACATGAAATAAGCAACCAACTACCTTTCCACTGAACAAAAAGTTTTTTTTTTTTTTCGACCCTATTCTCCAGACCTCACTATAAAGGGCATAAAAAGTTTACACTGCAAATATGTTACAACCTTTGTAACGGAAATCTTACGTTGAAGAACGTACTACTACAAATTTACAATATTAGAAAATCAATATATCTATTCATTTCGCTATATTGCAAGATTAAAGGACAAACCAATACTTATGGTATTGCAAGTTTGGCATAAGATATAAAAATACAGTACTAATAGTTACAATTATAAAAATTAGAAAAGGGGAGCCCTTTTACCTTTGTTCTCCACTGCATTTGGTGCCATTAGCCTCCATTTATGGATTGGTATAAATAGATTCAAAGTGTTAATATACTTGTATGTATATAAGATAAGGAATTCCGACAGAAAAGGAAACATAAAAGATTATGTGAAATATCACAATCTTTAGATGATGGTTTTTCTACTCCATCACACGTTTCCCACTTCTACAACAACTCCCCTTATTCCTATTTTAATCCAAATTTAGAAGGATATTTGTTTGTATTCCATATCTGTGGGTTATCAAATTCTCAACCAAAACACTCGTCACCATGCACAAGATGGATCATTGACAATATAAATTACGGAAATTATACTCTTTTCTATAGCCCTCTTAGAATTTCCTTTAATTAATCAATTGTTAGGTCACCTCCATTATTTTCTTTTCAGACTCAGTATAACTAGAAGGTATTTTGGACAATTCAATACAAGAAAGAGACAATTTTTAAACATCTCAGAGTAGTAGTACTGTATATAACTTTTTAGGAGTATGTAACATTGTCTTGGAATAATCATGCATCTGTTTTAAATACTTCAACCTAACATCCTTTCTTAGGAAATCATTATGAATACTACTATATACTGATACAAAATGGAAAGTGTAACTGATGGGTAGAGCCACAAGCTCAGAAAACGGGAAATAGTCCAACTTACATTGCGGAATCAAGAGGATCACCTTCCAAAAAGAATCTCCTAGGATTTCACATAGCAATGCGAGTTCATCACATAGAGTGTCCCAGGCTCACAGCAGAAAACTTAACCAAAACACTCAATTATATCAAGCGGTCAGGCTTGCGTTTTGAGCATAACACGCAACAAACTCTGGCTCATTGTAACGACAGGTCGACAGCAGCAAACGCCTTCTGATTTCAATCCAGCAGCACATTCGACTAATGGCACCAAAAGCCACAACTGAAATCAGAACTCTGCAGCAGCATCACGCAACTGATCAAAACAGAGGTAGCTCCTCTCTGTCAGCATCTGACCGACAAAAATTTTCCCAACCCTTTTTCGTATCTCATAAAATTGCTCTGCTGATGAATCCAATTCGAATGCTTTAGTCCTATACTCCTATTCTTTCTGGTTGAAGAATAGGCACAATCAAACATCATTAGGATTGGTATTGAGCTCATGCACCTGCCTAGCCCATAATATCCTATCCTTATTTTCAATAAACCCTCAAAACCATGTCAGCATGGATGTTATCAACATCATTCTTAGCCTTAAAATCAAATAAGAAAGATTTCATCTTTTAGTTAAGGCAGCAATCAGATTGTTATTTTCAATTTCTTACAATATTTTCTCCTCTGAAAGATTTCTTTCTTGGGGGATATTCTACACAGCATGAAGATCACTTGGGTAACACAAAGGTATCTCAACAGAATGAAGTAGACAGTCCAAGAGCATGTCCCCTTGATGGGGGATAAACACTACCCAACTTCTTAATCATCTCATCAAGGTTCTGCAGTTTGTCTAATTCACCTGATTCCCGCAGAAACCTCTCTAACATGTGGAACACTGGTTTTCCCATATGCCTTCCTCTATTTAACATCTGTTTGGCACACTCAAAAGCTTCTTGAACCCGACCGTGCGAACACAAACTTGTCACCAAAAGAGCCAATGCATGGTCATGAGGACAAGAACCCTTTTCCATCAAGTAATTCCACAAATTCAAGCCTAAATCTAGATGGTGATTTCCACAGAAGAATTTCATAAGCATCACCACTGTACGGGTCTCAGGAACAAAGTTTAACAATACCATTTTTTCGTAGAGACCTCTAACAGCCTCGATGCCATTTGACTTCATTAAGCCATGGAACAGGGTATGATACGTTATGCCATCAGGAGCAATTTGCTTCTCTTCCATTTCATTCTCCAAGTTAATGGCATAGTCCACCTGTTTACATTTCACAAGAACACTTATCATCGCATTATAATTCCCTTGCAACTAAGTGGAAAAATTAGGAATTCCACTTCCTAAGGGTCCACTTCCTAAGGGTGAGAATCAAACCCCTCTCTCACAAAGATTGGAAGGAGGGTCTCTAACCACCAAACCAATCTTGATTCTCAAATTCTCATGGAGTACTTATAATGTGCTTTCGGTATACTTCGTATGAAATAATAGAATACTACTAGCAATTTTGCTAAATTTTTCTATTGAAATACTGCAAATAATTATATTAAAAGTTTAAATTCACGAAACATGTCTAAATCGGTCGAAAATCGAACAAGAGTTGGCCGACATCGGATTTATATGGGTCTTAAATTAGGTCTAGATTCACGTGGGTCGAATAAATTCCAATTTGGTCTTCAATCCATAAAAATGGCTGAATTCGATATTTGGTCCAATGATTTTGATCCAGTTAGATTTTGGACTTGTACATAGCTCGGATATGCCTAAAAATTCTTGGATAATCATTGTGAATGATTTATAGGTTTTATTTTTTATTTTTTTACCAGAGAGAAAATCCGATCACTCTTAGGGGGGGGGGGGGTTAAGCTTTACTCTATTAACCATCCTTATACAAGTAACTAACCGGGAGGGGTGATACATAGTTTATGACCTGCTAGCAAGTACACATGGGGGGTTGATCATTTCCTTCATGGATGCTTGATTTTAGGTGATTGATGCTACATCATTTGCGTTTCTTAGACCTACAAAAGCAATACTTAAGGTAGTTCTTACCTTTCTGGATCTTCATTTTTGGCATATGCAATATACTATATTTCTTTGGCTTGGACGAAAAAATGAAGGTAGTGGGTGTGAGCATAGGGTGATTTTGATTGATTTAAAAAGGCATGGGATCATCGTCAGTAGAGCCAACAAATTCTACTTCCAATTGATCATTGATTGGGTACTCACTGAAATCTCACTCCTTTCCTCGGCATTCAAAACTTCTTTGATTGATTTTTTTATTACATTTATGCATTGGGATAAAATATATCTTTATTTCCATTTTTTTAGTGTTTAGAGAGCCACAAGGGTGATTGATGAGAACCAATCCTAAAATCACCTGAAATCGGAAAGGGATCAAAGCTCTAACCACTCGAGCTATCCTTTACTCTCATTTCCAAATTGCATCCAATAGCTATATAGGATTGGTTATAAATTTCGTTTCTTTTTAATGGATAAAACATTATTTTAGTTAACAATTCCATTTGCTAAAACCACTTCTAAAGAATGAATTCATTATGATAATACTCGGTACAAATGTACAACCTTTATATCAAGTAACATTTCGCTAGTTCTAGTCAAGTTTTATTTCGATAAAGACTTATTAAGAAATGACTTACACATAAAATAAGTTACTCGTATGAAATAAAGAAAAATTAAAAGGAAAAATGGAAATAAATTATCCCACCTTTGCATGATCTGATAATAACAATCCCACCTTTTGTTTATTACGAGACACTCCCACCTTGGTATGTCATCTTCTTTTAATGGACCTTGACTTGTTGGTGATTGATTTTGTAGGTTATATGCCATGTGTCAAATTTTAATAGGTTCATTTTATTTTTTTAATAATAAAAAAAAAGCTAAAGGCAAAAAACAAAAAAAAAAACAAAAATACAGAAAACAAAATAAAAAAACGGAAAAAAAAAACCAGTCACCAACCCCCACCGTGAAACCCTAGCCCCTACCCCAGCCACCACCAAAAACCGGCTGGCCGCCCTCCTTAACCTCCAAAAATGGCCAGCCGACACCCACCTACCAGGGAAACGGTGGAGTTTTTGCGGGTAGGGTTGGGTTTTTAGGGTGTTTAAGCGGGGTTTTTGGGGCTGAGAAGGGGATTTTTGGGGTGGTTAGGGAGGTTGGGTGGGATTTTTCATGGCTGGGATAGAGGTTTTGGGGGTTTTCGATTTTCGGCGGTTAGAGGGGTTTTTTCAGGGTGGTGGTTGTGGTGGTTTTAGGGGGGATTTGTGTAAGGGGGTGATTTCGGGGGTGGCTTTTGGTCGGCGAGGTGGTTTTTTTGGTATTGGGAGGTTTTGGCCGGCCGTTTTCGGGGGTTTACGGTGGCGGCCAACTGGTTGGTAAGGGTTAGGGTTTCATGGTGGATGGGGGGTGGCTGGCGGTTGGTGGTTTTTTTTTTTTAATTTTTTTTTACCTGTTTTTGTTTTTAACTTTTTTTATTTTAACCAATTTTTGAGCGATACGTGGCTTTAAAAAAAATAAAAAAAAAAACATTTTAATCTGTTTAACAGGTTGTAGGTAAGAAGCTCCGATAAAAGAAGATGACATACTTGGGATTGCCTCGTACCCCCTCCGTTTTTAAATACTTGCTCCATTTTTCATTTCCGACCGTTTTTAAATACTTGTTCCATCTTCTTATTAAGCTTTTACAATTTAATTAATTTCTCTCACCTAGTGGACCCACCATAAATTATATTTTATTAATTTTATATTCTCAACTACTTTTGCTTTTTACAATTTTTTAATTGTTTTACCTACTCTACTGCTTCCATATTTTATTACTTTCTTTAATTTTTTCAATATTTAAAAACGAAGAGAGTAATAAATAAAAGGAAAATTATTATTGTTAAACCACGCAAATAATTATATTTTTCTAAATTAAAATTAGTTCATACGGAGTACGGAGTACTAATCTGTAAGACTAGTAAAAGTCTAAATTTGGATTGAGTGACGTTCATCGTTCATGGCAGTTACAGTGTTAGCTTGTCATCTCTCCAATATCGTCATCAATTCATCAGGTTAACTTTTATGCTTTTCCCCTTCCTAATTTCCATTCTACATTTGCCCTTTTGTTTTTCTTTTAAATTCAATGTCTTTACAAATTACAACTGCTATAGATTCCCCAAATGGAAGGAAATGCAAGTACACTGGTCAATCTGTGGTATAACTTCTCATCAATCCTTTTTCATTTCTTTGATTTTTACTGTTTAATATGCACATAATTAGTTACCCTTTAATCGTTTGTTGTAAAATCTCTTAGGGTTTTCCTTAATTTCGTCCAAAATTCAATCTTTTCTGAATTTGAGATATACCCATTAAACCCAATTTCTTTGGGATTCTGAAAATTTATGTTTTTGATTTGAATTTTTTTGTGGTTTTGTTGAATTGGGGTTGCAGAGAGCAATTCCGATAAGGGTTTTGACAGTGGGGAAGAAGCGTGATCGTGGGGTTCAGCTCATTGTTGATGAATATAAAGATAAACTCCAACATTATTGTAGCATTGATGATGTCTTAATTCGCTCTAATCCTAAAAATGCGCGGTATTTTGTTCTGCCCTTTTGAGGTTTACTTTCTGCATTGCTTTAATTTTGTTATGCTTTGGATGAAATTGGATTCCATGCTAATTTCTATATTACCAAGATTATAATGTCAAGTAGCTAGTTATATACTACTTGTATTTGTTAGTTGTTCTTTGTGATATGTTGTTAGTTTTTAAATGGTCGGGAATATGTAGTTGAAAGGCTTAGTTTGAGCTCTGAAATGACAAATTAATCACTTGATTTGTTAAACTGAGATGTCCTTGCACAATTAGCTTTCAATATTGACAATTCTCATATTGTTGTATGATAAATGGAGAGATCGCATGTTGAGAGAATGAGAAAAAGCTTGAACTTCTTTCAAATATTTGGTAACTGAAATTTATTGCCTCCTATGCGTTATGTGATTGATGTTAAATCGACTTGATGATTTAGTCAAGGATAACGGAGAAATTGATTCTACTTTATGCTATCGGACTTTTGGACCTAGTGAAGGTGTTTGATCTGTTGAGCAGGAAACCGTTTTCATGTCTGCAGTCTGCTTGAGTATACTCATGTTGCTCAAATACTGTGAACATGTTTCTAATTTTCTTTTGTGGGTGTTGGTCGGGTAGGACAAGAATTGAAAAGAGGGTGTTGTTATGAGAAATGACTCTACAGAGATTTTTCCCTGTTTCAGTTTTTAAGCTGCTAACTTCAGGAATTGTTACCGGATTTTTTTGATGCTATAGAGAGCAATTGAGAAGCTATGAAATCCTAGTTCAATTCCATAGCATTAGTTATCAGTGGCAATTTAATATAATACAAAATCTGAAGTAAATGGGAATAGTTTGATATTTCTTGCTAGGGAATCTCCAATGGTTTATTCATACCCATGCCACATGACATGGCCCACTTCATTTTGTCATAAATCCATTTTCTTTTTACCAACTTTAATTTTCATGGGATTTTGTTAGTTTGTTCTTCTCCAACGACATTTTCTTCCCAAATTTGTCCTCCAAAAGCAATCATAATGCTTTTAATGAGCTCCTTCTCGCTATCTCAAAATTTTCTTTCTTTCACCTCGTCTCCCTTCAATTTTGAAATACTGAAGCAAAATTCTTTCCTACAATTATGTTGTTTATAGTGCTTTAGGTGTAAATTACATATCATTTTTTCTATCTGCATTACCAACCTCCAAGTCTACTAATGCATGTTCCTTGGATATATTACCTTTGTCCCTTGACAAAGGAAACTCTCCTCCTTGTCCCCAGTAAAGAACATCTCCATTTATCTGTTTGGAGTAACACCCCCCCCCCTTTTCTTTTTGAGGTTTTTATGGTTTGATGTCTAAACGCAAAATAATGAGAATCATGTTCTTAATGTTATTGACTAATATGTATCACTTTTGGTAATTAATTATAGCACTTTGGTTTAAGTTCACTTGTGCTCATGTTGTTCACTTAACAACAGTTTTATCACATAATCAAGTGCTGCCAATTTTTCGTCAGAATTTAATTGTGTTTGAGGTTTTCCAAACAATTTAGGTGCTTGTTTCACAAATGTTTACATGACATACTGAGTGAGTAATGTGTTTATGAGCAGTTTCCTTACCTTAAGCTATCACTAGTGTCACCCTCCATTGTGCTAATTAGAATTTAAAAGTTATTTCCCTTTTGCCTAATTTAGGGATGTCAAGGCTCAAATTGAAGAAGAAGACTGTGCTGTTGTAAACCTCATCAAGTCAAATGATTGGGTATAATATTTTCCTCTTATAAAGAAGTGTGGGTCGTAGGGAGGGATTGATCTGCTTTTGATAGGACAATTATGTTCTCTAAATTTGTCCACGAAGCTATTAGATTGCTACATGGCATGCCTTTGCTGGAATGAAGATATTGAGTAAAGCCTAATAATTTTTATCGAACGACTTCCATAAATTTTTTGTTTCCCTTCCTCTTCAGCTGTCCTCTGAGCTTGTCATATCTCTGTTTTTAGATTCATGATTTCCTGGGGTAGTCAGACTACTGTCAGAGTCTATGACTATTTATATAGCATTCTGTGACCTAGTTGTTTTTCCTGTCTGCCTGGATATATAACTGCTAGCAAATTGAAGGCCATCCATTACATTGGACTCTTTTCTCTCTCTCTCTCTCTCTCTCTCTCTCTCTAGGGAAAGTTCCTTTTTCCAAAACTCCAAAAGAGGTCTAGAATGTCATTTTATGTAGAACGTTTCCTTTCAATGTTTCCTTTCATAGAGCCTCCTTAAACAGCTTCCTCCACCATGATGTACATAATTGAGTGCTTATATTCTTTATCCATAGTTCACTGTGGTTCGGTTATGTTGGATGCCTTGGTGACAGTCTTTACTCTTGCCATTCCTTCAGGGAACAATGTTCTGAGAGCTAAAACTAAGCTACTCTAAAAGAGCTTATTTTTTGTCGACAGTTTGATGACAAAGAAGTGTTTTCCAAGTATTTACTTCCACCGGTTTTTTTAGATGCAACATTTGACTTTTTCTCTATTCATATACTTATTTTAATGATTTGACCGTGCTATTTTGTTGATCAGTAGAAACAAATTTTGTTATGCTGGAGTAAATATTGTTGGATTAAACTAACTTTGTGTTTGGGAACCAAACTTTAATGAGGATATT
Organism: Chenopodium quinoa; assembly: GCF_001683475.1. Classification (NCBI taxonomy): domain Eukaryota; kingdom Viridiplantae; phylum Streptophyta; class Magnoliopsida; order Caryophyllales; family Amaranthaceae; genus Chenopodium; species Chenopodium quinoa. The sequence goes on along the minus strand of NW_018745170.1, from coordinate 1,351,727 downwards.
TGAGTGAAAGCTAGTAAATGTGACAATTCCTTTGCTTTACAAATGGTTATGAAAAGGAAAAGTATGGAAAGGTAAAATTGAGCATATGTGGGTAACTCTTCTAGTTACATTTTCCTTGTTTTTTTTTCTACAGTTCTCCCTTAAAAAGTGATGAAAAAACTGTGGAATGCTAAGCAAACCAATTGTGTAACTTAAAAATATCCTAATTTCCATAGATTCCATATAATAAACCAAACAAATTAACAATAAGTTCTCAATATAATATGATGAATTAGTCACCACTGTAGACTTTGAAGTAAGAGACATGTAAGAGAAGCTTGTATGTATGGTCATAGAAAATAGATATTTATATTAGTCATCAGTGAGATGACATTTATTGTCTTGTATGAAAGTGTAGAACATATATAACCATAGACCAGTAATTCATGTAGAACTAAAGACTTCTACATGTCGCTGCTCTGTTGATTAACATTTTTCTTTTGGATGTCTAACTGAAATCAAAGACATGGATCTATACTACTTTTCCTATATCAAAAACTAAATTGATACCTACTGGTGCTATAGACAATTAAATCTGCAATATCTTGCTATTAAAACTTTAAACTTGATGCTTATTTCCCATTTTGAATGTCATTGCTTTTGATCAAGATAATTGTTGTATGTATCATATCTAATTGCCTTCATATAAACCTGTTAATAACTTTTTGTCTCTTGTAATTATTTTATCCCTTATTTTATTGGTGCCCTTAATGGATGTCAGGATATGAAATGGCCCATAATCATGGATATATTGCTCAATTATGTGATGTCTATTGTCCACTATTGTTTTTCTTTTATTTATCTGACAATGTGATTGTAATATAGTTGAGGCTGAGGCTATTTCCTGAAAGATATAAGAATTTGGTGCATGAGGATTCAACAAGCTGGTTCTAATGGTTTTTCTATGCTTTAAAATGTTTGCTACTAGGTGGTGATCTTAGATGAGCATGGACTTGATGTTAGCTCAGAGCGGCTAGCTGAGCTTATAGGAGATGCAGGGTTGACGGTATAACTTCTTGCCCTTTTTAGCTGAATCTCTATAGCTGACATTAAGCACTGTACATGCTACCAATAATGAAGAGATTGTCAAACTACCCTGCAGCCTATCAAAAAAATGCTATTATCTTTAGAGTTACCTTAGTCTGTGCATAGAATTGTCAAAAGGCTAGGCATTCAGCTTGGAAAAATGGCAAGTATGCCGCCTGCCCCCTTGATGGCTAGGTTCAGCTGCTACCTGTAGTTTTTAAGGGTCAGCTGGTTGGTAGGCCTAACCCTTTCAGGCTCATTATTGGTTTGATGATTTCTCTCATTCTTTGGCATAAATTCTGAGTCTTTCAGTGTAGGAGATATTTGCCTATAATGAAAGCTATAATTCAACTTTTTTTAATTCTTATTTTTTAGGGAGCTTCAAAAATGATATTTTGCATAGGTGGGCCATATGGTCATGGAAGACAGTTACGTCAACGTGCTAATTTATCAATAAAGCTATCGTCATTGGTATTGAATCATCAGATTGCTTTAGTTGTGCTAATGGAGCAATTATACAGGTTAATATATAGCCAATTTGTTAACATAAGCTTGCTGGTTGTGATTACTATTTTAAACATCTTGATCTACTGAAGCTTTCATTTATATTATTTTTGTGACTGACTGATGTGTTTCCAATCTGGAGACACAAGCAAACTTGCACATTCCAGTGAGCAAGCTCTACTTAGTTAGACCTCTTTATTTATTAATTAATTATTTTTTTATATCTATTCAAAAAAAAAAATTATTTTTTATATGTGCAGAGCATGGACTATTCTCAAAGGTCAGAAGTATCATCACTAGGAATCTGCCATTCTACCTGAATCATTGTGCAGGTACAATTTGAAGTAGCATTATCATTCTAATTTGAGATTATTTTTTTCACCTCATTCAAATTATTTTCTATTATTGGTCATAAATCTAATCAGGAGCTCAGAATAATATGCTCTAGATATACTAACATTGATAACATAATGGCCTAATGGAGTGGGATAAAATGTGCAATTGCTTCTTTGCCCGTGAAGAGCCCTTTCGTCCCTATAGGCAGCCTAAAGATGCTTCTCTATTGATCTGGGGAAATCATGAGATGGGCAAGGGGCCGCGGAGACTCTCCCATCCAAATGTAGCCGTAGTTGCCCTTTGACCTTCTATTCAATATGCATTTCACATAGGTCCTAATCTCTCTTGCTACCTAGGATGAAGGAAAGCTATAAAGGGCCTGGATTAGAACAGCCAACTCTGTCAACCACAAAAGCCAATGGCTTCTTCATCAGCGTAAGATCAGGACCTTTGAGTTCTAATGTTCATGTTGTTGAGATGATTCTCCCTAGAAATGGGCCCTTGGTCATCAGAACTTATATATTGGGTTTTGATTGTAACTTTGTAAGCGTTTTATATAAATTCTTTTGCATATCTCTAAGATTACTATTGTAAATGTCCCAATTAGAATCTGAAATGCTGTTTTTTTTTTTATATATATTTTTTTTATTGCACTTATTTTGATTTGAAAAAACGAAAAAAAAAAGATGTGTGCATACTTTTGTTTAAATTTATGAATCAGCTACTCACCATCAAACAAGTTCATAATATTGAACCTGCATGTGTTGGAGCTGATAAATATGCATAGCATGTGAAAATATTGCTATGTAAAGATTTGAACTTTTATACGCCATTCTGAGATCTGTGCATAGCACATTAACATTCACTTATAGCTTGCTTAAAGACCACACTGCCACACTCTAAAACTTTTCCTTCTTTATCCCCTTTCTCCTCTACTCTGTACTGCCATTATGATTTTGGTGTTTATAGTCATTTAAAATTGCTTGCATTTCTTCTTATTCGTTAAAACTAAGCTATGATTTCTGGTTGCAGGACCTTTCCTGCTATCTGAAACCCAGTAACTTCTGAAGTTGGTCTTTCACTCAACCAATATCTGCTGAATTCAGGCCTTGGACATGAGTTCATATACAAGGCACAAAAGCACTTGTTAAGATAGATTCAGCAGTTAAAAGAGATTGCAATTCTGTTACTGCAAGTGAGTTTGATTCTGAGGATTTTTTTGGTTCCAGGAAAAGTGATATTAACAGCATGTCATTGTGTTAAACTTTAATGTCATAATGTCAGTGGACTAAGTATTGATGAAGGATTAAGGGCCTTTTCTGGATGCCTAAAGTTGAGGACTGATTTACTTGTTTAGAGAATTTATGTCTCGACACTGATTTTTGTTGTTGCATCGCATTGGGTGTTTGGAGAAGGATAATGAACGAGAATTTCGATTTTTCTGCTCCTTCAGAAAGATGAGGAAATTTGAGTTTTGTATTTTTTTCCTTTTTTGCCCTTCTAGACTAGCTGAGGAGATTGAAATGTTAGCGGATATCATACCTTTATAATGGATATTGATAAAATTTCTTCATAAAACTACATAAAAAGTTATAAATTCCTTACCATTATTAATTTATCACTGCTAATTTTAAATGTTCGTGTCATGTGTTTTACATTTCAAAAACATGTATGACAATCAATATTAAAGGAAAAAAAAAAAGGTAAGGGCATTTAGGCATTTTAGGTGGATACTAAAATCTTGTGGATTTTTTTTATATTACAATATATCTCATATTAAGTAACATTACTTTATTCATTTATCTTTGTAGATTTCATTTAATAAGAAAGTTTGTAGAACAGATTGCATATGTATACTCCGTCCGTCCCTTGATAATTGTGTTGTACAGTATAATATCTTAGGGTGATTTGAGCTTATATCATATTACTTTTGGTTTGTTATCTCACTTGCTCTATATATCTCATTCTCACGCACAACTTTGTTTACCTATGGCTATATGCACAACTTTGTCCATGCTTTAAAGCAAAAATTGAAGTATGGGACAATCTTTCTGAACGGATTGGAGCGAACAGTACTTTACCAGTTGGATCGCAAATGGTAAGGTTACAACAATACTTGGCCCAAAGAAAAAAGATCATTATGCTTGCAAAAGTGACAACTCATATGTTGGTTTAAATGGTACGATTCCTTTGCAATTATATCACTTTATTTGTAATTAATACCAAGTAGTTCAATCCATGTAAAATATGTAGTAATGCACTAATGCACAAGCGTTTTTTTAAATTTCCGCCTAAATGTTTTTTTCATTTTTTTTTTCCAAATATTAACTTCTATATATATTTGACATCAAATTTGTTCTATATATGGTCTATCAATATATATTTTCATATCTTTCTTACCATTTTTATTGGGTATTATTAAAATAGTAATTTTCTATAAGACTTTAAATTATTCTTTTTTGTCTATTATATGCATATGTTGTACTTTGTATTTTATTTTCAAGAATAAACTCATCAACAATTTTCGATGAAATGTAAAATAAATGAAGTTGTAAGATCTATACTTTTTGTAAATATAATACAAATATGCAATCCTAAATAATTACTCAATTATATATTTATATATAACTATGTATTATTTGTTTAATATTATAGGAATATTAGATAAAAATACCCATTGACTATAATCATAACAATAGTACTAATAAAACAAAAATTAAATTCTTCACCATTCATTAAAAATGAAACAAATAATCAATTAAATTACCCATGTGTCTATCAAAGTGTGGGACTAAAAGTCGCACGGGTATTGACCTTAATTTTATTGTTATAATGTATTGTGTATAATGAAGTTATTTTATTATATATGTTCAGTATTGTAATTCATTTTTAAAATTAATTACTGTAGTAATAACTAACGTTGTAATTTGAAATAAAATTTTGTAAAAACCGTGCATTACACGGGACTTATACTAATTTTGATAATATAAATCAATGAAGATGATGGGTTTGGAGTTCGATAAATTAAAAATTAAAAATTTATATTTTTAATTGGGGAAACATTTGTTTATAAGAGTAACACTTTTATATAAGTAAACTCAATTATTCATAAGGATAATTTCTATTTTATTTTTTATTTTATTTTTTATTTTTTATTTTATTTTTTTTTTTGTCCATAAGAGTAACATAATCCCAATTTATTGTACAAGTATTATTAATTAATGTAAAAATAGCCTAAATTGTTCAATCAAGTAACTCTTTTTCTTTTATTATGACTATAAAATGAATAACTCCAATTGTTTAAAATTAACTTTATTTTTTCATTGAAGTAACCACACATCTATCTTGATAACTCCATATGATTGTCCTTGATAACTCCATATGATTGTCGACGTAGCTCTCACTACTCAATTCATTGTCTTATACAGAGTATGTAGAGTGCCCAAGATATCAAGTAATGGTGTGGCTGATTAAAACTTAAAACTTGTGTTATTATAAATATTAAGTGCAGTTTTATATATATATATATATATATATATATATATATATATATATATATATATATATATATATATATATATATATATATATTAACTGTAATTATATATATATTAACAAAGATTTTATGTACATCTGGTTTACAATAATATTAATGTACATCGAATATTTTTTGGGTAATCTTTAGCCAAATTAGGATAACTTGTAACTTTAATTGTGGTAGTTTTAAACCTAATATGAATTTAATGTAAATAGACCATAGGATAAATTTTTTTATGAGTAATATATAGTTACTTTTCATTCAATGAGATTGATTACTACTTATTTAAAGAGATAACTTTATATCAATAAAACATAAATAGCTTTTATTTATATTGTAATAACTTTTATTTATATCGGGGTAATTTTTAATCATGCATATTAAGAGAACTTTACGATAAATATACAATGATTATTATTGAACACCCAATTTTTTAAAAGTTTGTTATTTAATAACATTGAGTTGGCCAACAATAAACAAAGGGCCCGACACAACTTTGGGCAATACAGCTTGAAGTTTTTAGATATTGAGGGACTTAGAGTGTTATACAACTTTTTTAGAGAGACAAAAAGATTAAGAGCTTGCCCCAGTTAATCTCAGTGAGAAACAATTTTTGTTTATCACATGGTAATTTTGTAAATATATCAACAATTTCATTCAATCATCATCAATTGTGAAGCCCACATTAATGAAAAAGTTGTTGATTTATTTACGAAAATGCTATGTGATAAACAATTTTTGTTTATCACTGAGAGAAACTTATATTTTCTCAAAGATTAATGACATAGACAAAATCTAATCTTGGACTATTATATTGAGGGACTAAGAAATATATTATCACCTTTTGACTATGGTAAAGATGGTGCCATTATTAAGATTAATGCCACCTTTTGGGAAGGAGAAGAACTCTAGTAATTAAACTAACAGATCGATGCTTGAAGTAGAGGGAAGGTAAGGAATTGGTCCCTACTCCTAAGCATAAGTAATTCATTAATCTTGAACTTTTAACCTCAAAGTTAAAAAGATAATTTCCCCACTTATAAGACTAATATGAGGTAGTTAGGTACTCATTAATAGTTAAAATTCTTATGACCATTTTGAATCTTCAAGAAAACTATCAAATTTTGGGATTTTCAATAATGTCCGATTTTCAACATAAAAAAACAACTCAGTATTATTTCAAATGATAACATGGATTCAAAAACAAGGTACGTAACAAATTAACTACCGAGTACTCATGACAATAAATTAACTACCGATGAGTACTCATAATCAATCAACCATTGCAAAATTAACTTTCAATCATTATTATAGGTTAAACTAAACTAATTAAATTATATGATACATATATAATATGTACTCCCTCTATCTCTATTTTTTTTATCTCATTTGACTGTGTACGGTCCCTAAGACACGTCTTAAAATGTCTTGATCTTTATTTTCATACATGTAAAAATTATTAAAACGTGATATTAATAAAATATATAATAAGATGAATCTAATAAGACTATTCATAACTATATTATTTTTTATAATTAATAGTAGTTCACGGTTAAAGTTTTTAAAATTTAACCTAAAAAATAATAATAGGGCAAAAATAAAAGGACAAAATAAGTACGAAATATAAATATATGTGCATGGTTGTTCCTAAGAATTGATTGACTCGAATTTATATATAGTCCTTCTTCTTATCCTCGTTTATGATGAAAAGCAATTCATTGCATTGCATTAGACGTTCTGCCGCAAACAGTAAAATAATTTATAGTACCACTTTCTCTTTTACGGAGCATTATTATACTCCACTTCAATCTGCATGGTTGATTTCGGTTGTTCATGATACTTTATTTTTTTTGGTTGTTGACGATACTTTTAAGTCTTTCTGACAACACGTCTTTCCTGCTGACCTATTCCAATTCCAATCCCCTTTTCATATCCTCATACCATCTTACTTTAATAATACACCAACGAACTAAAATTTAAAATCGCTACGTATTTCGGTTCTGTTTGAAGTTATCCTATTGTTCTAGATATTGTTTGGTAAATGGTTGTTGACTGTTGACGGTTGATTGATTTACTTGGCTTGTTTGATCAGGTAAAATATTTGGCTGTTTATAATGGCTTTTGAAATTGACTATTTAAGCTGTTTGTTTATAAAAGTGTTTGGTAAATTTAATTGGTGACTGTTGGTTATTTATTAAATAATTTGTGGGCCAACAAGCCAAAAACCAACAAAAAAAAGCTACTCATAGCAGCTTTTTTTTATTTTGGCTTAAAAGGCAGCCTTTTCACCGAATGACAAGCTAATTACCAAACACTTTTTTTGACTGTTTGATCACAAAAAAAAGCCAAAAGCTAACTAAAAAGCCACCAAAAAACCATTAACCAAACATGGCCCTAATCTCTTATGATTAAGTATATAAAATAGTTTTCTGAATATACTCTTTATTGCAATTGTGTTAAATATTCACTCCCAATTCTCAATCAAAGTTTAACCAATTATGTCAGGTGGAGATGATTGAAAATTTACCTTATAAGTTTAAGATCACACTTTTGAGTCTTATAATCTATGGAGTATATATGCTTAGAAGTAGGGGATTTTCTTACGTTTCCCTTCAATTGAACACTCAAGCACTAGGTTGGATGTTATGTAGTTTAATAGAATCCTTCTACTTACCAAAGAAATTATTTTAATCAAAGTAGAATAAATTATAAATGAAGTTTATTTTACAAAAAAAATGCAATGTAACAAGTTTTCTTTGAAAGTTAATAGATTACATGTAACTATACATCTTGTAGTTGATGGTTGTGAATCAAATCGGTCTATAATTACTTTATTATGCATTTATTCTAAGTTACTCTTGTGATTTTAGCGATTATTATACAAATTACCACGATGAAGCCACTCTTTTAAGAGTTTGACTATTATATTTTACACATAATTAAAAGGTAATCAAAGACTATGATATTGTGTACAATTCTATACGAAATTGGTGTTTATTTCAAATTGGTGAAATGGTGAGTAGTATTATACTTCAAGGAGTGATTAAATACAACTATACAAGTTATAATAATTAGTACCAAATTGTGGATGAAATTTTGTAATGTAAAGAATTTAGTAATAAGTGGGACCCACTTCGAATCTTACTCGACGTGCCAGCAAGTATTATTAGTGTCTGCCGTCTATTAAGACATGGCTACCAGTTAAGTTTCCTTCTTTCTTTCTCTCTCTCTTAAAGTTATGATCATCATGTGAACATACCCAAAAAAAAAAAAAAAAGAAAAAAAAGATTAGTCTTTACAACTTATACCAAAAAAAAAAAAAAAAAAAGGAAACATTTTAATTTATTTCTTTAATATAGGAAGTTGATTTTACTATAAAGTTGAAATATAGTTAAGTTTATATTTGAGATAATATATAGAACAGTCAAACATAAGACATGTATAACATGTCTTGCGCTAATTGATGGAGGATCATCATTTATTTTATTTTTGAGGTTTATTATGCTTTCTTTTTTTTAACCACCAGTGTAGAGATTAGAGTATGAATTCATTTTCCAACCCTTGTATTCAAAGGGTAAGACCATCTCCATTAATGAGACTCAATTTTGAGTATTGAAATGCAAAATGAGTTGTTTTTTACCTTTAATGGTGACACCTGATTAGGGGATTTTTAACCCCACCACGTGGACCAATCGAACTCTGCCACGTGTCATCTACGTGGACCAACCAGAGTCCGCCACGTGTCACCTCGTGAGAGGTCCAAGGGGGACCAATCAGGCCATGACACGTGGCAGACAGATTGCCAATTAGGAAAATAGCCTTTAACGGCCTAAATTCCTAGTCAAGCCCAGTCAGTCTTAGGTTTTCGAAACCTAGTACTAGGCACGCATTACGAGACCTTATAAAAGGGAGATATTCCCCACTGAGGAACATCACTCAGAAGTTATTAAACACACGCGTACATTAATTGATGAGCATTTTTTTCCAGCTTTAATTGCACTTCTTGAGAGCTAAGGCTCGGATTTCGAGGCTGTCTGAGACGACCGGATGATCACTTCTCTCCTAAGAGGAGCCTGATCCCCTTTACTTTCCGCTCTTTTTACATCTGAACACGTTCTAACTTGATCGTCGGAGGCGGAACTCCCACCCACAGGAGTCTCCGTTGTTTTGCAGGTATAGGCGTCCAGAGGTCAGTCTTGGTGTTGTAACTCTCCCGCAGGACACATAAAAAACCCCGAAATATTTGGCGGCGTCTGTGGGGAGAGTACTTCTAAGATGGCTTCACAAGAACCTATACCGCCTCTTAATGAGAAACGGCCTATGACCGACGTCCAGTTCTATACAAACCAGGATACAGATGACGACTATGACGTCGATACACACACGGCCCTTGAAGGGTCCCTAAAAACTAGGCACATCCGTCCCATCGAAAGGAGGGAACGGAATGACGAACAGGCGGGCCCTAGTGAACCAGTCGACCAGTCGACTAGTCAACCCCAGGTGGCCGAAGGCTCCACCCCTATCACCAAAAATGAGCTCATGACTCTCATGAAAAGTTTCAAAGGGGAGATTAAGGACCTGATTGATAAACGGATGGCTGTCTCCACCAAAGAACAGTCGGCCAAAAAGCCCTCCCAGTCTGGGAGGAACAAGCCGGTAAAAGACCGAGAGGCTACTCCTTACCCTAAACTAAGGGAAGGACAGAGGCCTTTGATAAATTTAGCCAAACTCCGGTTTCTTGAGCCAGGGAAAAGGAAGGTCATCCGACATGTACAGCCGGATGGTTCAAATAAAACTTATTCTGATGCCCGGATGTTAATCTAACAGAAGAAGAACAGGCAACTGTCAGAGTCGGCTTCAACGTCGAACTTGCAAGACAGCTTACAGAACACCTCAATGAGGTATTCACAATCAAACCGAGAGAACCAGACAGGCGGCATGTCCGCTCACTTTAATCCTCAGATGCTCCATGCGGCCCCGTATACGCCTCAACTGCCATACCTGCTGTATGGACAACCTTACATGCAGCCGACACTTTTCGGGGGGCAGGCGGCACATAATGTCCAACCCTTGGACTGGCAGCTCCGACTCCTAAGACTGGGGGAACAACCCTCTGCGTTCTCCAAGGAAATAACTGAGTCCGCACAACCGGCCTAGGTGAAAAATGTATTGGTAGGTACCTATGATGGTACCACCAATCCAAAAGATCACCTTATGGTATACACAAACCTCATGTATCTACAAGGTTTGGATGATGCCGCATGGTGCCGATGCTTCCCGGCCACATTAAAAGGCGTCGCCCAACAATGGTTCGACAACCTACCAGTCGGATGCATAAATAATTTCAAGACGCTTGCATACTTGTTTGCATTCAACTTCTCAATGAACATCCCTGCTAAGAAAACAAGTCTTGACTTGGGTGTAATTCAGCAAGGAGAGAAAGAAGGGCTTTAGTCATACATCAGGCGGTTCAATTTGATGAGAATTCAGATTCAAGGATTGTCTGATGAAGTGGCCTATACAGACTTTTTCAAAGGTTTAAAGGACGGGTCGGCCTTTAAGTTTGACCTTGTCAGAAAGAGGGTTGCTACCCTCTAAGAAGCACTGATGGAGGCGGACACCTATATACAGGCGACCGAACATTGTAACGTCAGTAAACAGTCGGACTCCGAGAAGTCTGACAAAAAAGAGAGTCGGTCAGCACAGCCGGCTAAGAAGGAAAACAAGAAAAGAAAAGAAGTCTGGGTGGCTGATACCTCTGAACAGTCGTCCTAGAAGAAAAAGAAAGAATCTAAAACATACACCCCCAAGTATGAGTTTAACAAGGATTGTCACTCCATCCTCATGGAGATCAAAGACCGGGTGACCATTGAGAAGCCGGCTGCTATGAAAGGTTCCGCCAAAAATCGGAACAAAAAGAAGTACTGTCATTTCCATGAAGACGTTGGCAATGACACCAATGACTGCTATAGTCTCAGGCGGTTGTTGGACCGCCTGGCCGACAAAGGGGTGCTCTAATCCTACATTCCGAGGTCCAAATTTACCTTGCAAACTAACCCTAGGCAGTCGTCCAAGAAAAAGTCTCAACCTGCTAATAGTTTTGATACTGACGAAGAACAGATCTAAACAATAGCAGGCGGCTATGCTGGAGGCGGTTTAACCATTCGGGGAACCAAAGACTACATCAGGCGGCTAGATGTCAGCTTAGTTGATGAGGGGCAGGCGTCTAAGGACACTTTCCCTGAAGTATTCATCTCTGAGGGAGACAGGGGCAATGTCAGGAGGCCGCATGATGACCCCATTGTCATCGAATGTAAAGTAGCCAACCGAAAGGTTGTCCGAATCCTCATAGACACCGGCAGTTCCTCTAATCTCATCATGCTTGACCAAGCTCAAGTACAAGCCTGAGAGTATGCACAAGGTCTCTCATCCCTTAGTGGGATTTGGGGGCAGAGTTGTGCATCCGGTAGGTCGAATAGACTTACCCATTCGGCTCGGAGAAAAGGGAGAAGGACGCCACTTGGTGGTCCGGTTCTTAGTTATTGAAGAGCTGACCGCCTATAACATGATTTTGGGTCGTCACACTCTAAATGAATCCAAAGCTGTTATCATTCCTTCCTTTATGCTTCTCAAGTTTGAAAGGGATGATGGAATAGTCGGCTCCCTACAGGGAGACCAAAAGACGGCTAGAGAGTGCTATCTCTCTGACGTCAAACTCACTCTGGTCGCATCTGGCCCTAGTGGAGAAACTATAGACCTTGAAATAATCAAGGACGTAGCGCCTGCTCCCATAGTAGGTGGCAAAAAGAGAAAGGCTGACCAGTTGGTGGCCGTGAAAAAAGAAAAGCAATAGCAATCACTAACCGGAGAACGGCCGGATGAACTCCGTCCCAGCCGGCTAGTGAGCACATTGATATTGTTCTGGATAACACTCGTCCAGAACGTATTGTTAAGGTGGGGACGAATGCTTTTGCTAAATTGGTTGCAGACCTGCACAACCTATTAAAAGAGTTCAAAGATATCTTTGGCTTTGAAGTGGACGAGATGCCAGGCATCAGCCCAGATCTAGCCGTCCACAAACTTGCTATGGATCCTAAAAAGAAGCCGGTAAGGCAAAAGAAGAGGAACCATGGTGAATAAAGAAGCCAGGCGGCAGCCGCCGAGGTGAAAAGCTGTTAGATGCTGGATTCATTCGGTAATGCTACTTCCCTGATTGGGTTGCCTATGTTGTCCTTGTAAAGAAGCCGAATGGTACATGGCGCATGTGTGTAGATTGCACGGATTTGAACAAGGCATGTCCGAAGGATAGCTATCCCCTTCCAAAGATCAACAATCTGGTTGACTCTACAGCCGGCCATGCCTTGATGAGCTTTATGGACGCCTATTCAGGCTTTCATCAGATACCCTTGTGAAAGAAAGATCAAGAGAAGGCGGCATTCATCACTGATCAGGGGTTATTTTTAGCTATATTGTGATGCCGTTTGGTTTGAAGAATGCGCCTACTACCTTACAGTGAATGATTAATACAATTTTCATTAATCAAATTGGACGGAATGTGGAGGAGTATATTGATGATATGATAGTCAAATCCAAACTACAGACGCGTCATCTTACAAACCTCCAAGAAACATTCACCACACTCAGGCGGCACCAGGTCATGCTCAATCCCAAGAAGTGTGTCTTTGGTGTTGAGTCTGGGAAGTTTCTCGGATTTTTGCTTGATCAAAGGGGGATAGAGGCCAACCTAGAAAAAATACAGGCGGTCATAGACATGCAGTCGCCCCGCACTTTAAAAGAAGTTCAAAAATTAACAGGTTGTCTGGCGGCGTTGGGGAGGTTCCTCAGTCGGTCAGGCGACAAGTGCCTCTATTTCTTCCAAGCTATTAAAAAGAAAACAATGTTTGAATGGGGGGCGGACGCAGAGGCGGCCTTTCAAAAGTTGAAACAACACTTGCACTCTTTGCCAAGGCTAGTTAGTCCTTTGCCAAAGGAAGTGCTGTACATGTATCTAGTCGTCTCTGACCATGCGCTCAGTGCTGTTCTCCTTGCTGAAAGAGGCGGCACGCACGGTTTATTTCATCAGTCATGTTCTACGGAATGCAGAGCTGAGTTACCCCATGGTTGAAAAATTTGGATTTGCCCTCTTTATGGCAGTCAAGAAGTTAAAACCTTGCTTCCTGGCGCATCCAATAGTGGTTTACACAGACCAACCAATCAAGCGGCCAATGACAACCATGGAATCGTCCAACCGAATGATCAAATGGGCGATTGAAATTCAGAGCCTTGAAATCTCCTTTGAACCAAGAAAAGCAGTGAAGGGACAGGCGTTTGCCGACTTTATTGTCAAAATGACAAGGCCGACTGATCCTGAAAACCTTGAACAGGTTTAGAAGGTATATATGGACGGGAGCTCCACCCTGAACGGTTGTGGTGCAGGCGTCATATGTCAGTCTCCTGATGGAGACAAATATGAATATGCACTACGTTTCAAGTTCCAAGCCTCAAATAATGAGGCAGAATATGAAGCCCTACTAGCCGGCATCCGCATTTATAAGGCGGCTGGGGCAAGGAAAGTGGACGTCTGTTTTGATTCACAATTGATTGTTAGCCAATACCATGGTGACTATGAAGCCACACATCCGGCTATGATCAAGTACTTACAGGAGGTCAAAGAAGAGGCTGGGACACTTGATGAATTTCATCTAAGTCAGGTGCCCAGGTCCGAGAACAATCAGGCAGATGCTCTCTCCAAACTTGCATCATCCGCCTCTTGTGATACATCTAGGTTTGTCTTTTGGGAAGTTATGGAAAAAAGAAGTATTGAAGAAGATACCATTGGAATACTAGACCGAGGCTCAACCTGGATGGACGGCATACGGGCTTACTTAACAGATGGCACCCTGCCGGATACCTACCCAGAGATGGTCGCAATGAAAAAGCGTACGACCAATTTTGAAATCCACAATGGAGAGCTTTTCAAGAAAGGCCATCTCCAACCTTTTTTGAAATGTGTTACCCCAGAGAGGGGACGAGAGGTCCTAGAAGACTTGCATTCGGGCTTCTGCGCCTCCCACATAGGCGGCAGGACCCTAGCAAAGAGAGTTAGGCGGTAAGGTTACTTCTGGCCTACCCTGGAAGCAGACGCCATGGAGATGGTGAAAAAATGTGACAAGTGTCAAAAGTTTGGCAAGCTTATACACCGTCCGACCACTGATCTGATGGCCATCCATAGCCCATTACCATTCGCCAAATGGGGCATGGACATTCTGGGTCCGTATACCACTGTTACAGGCGGACGAAGGTATATTTTGGTTGCTTTCGATTACTTCACCAAATGGGTAGAGGCGGAGGCAATCAAAGGCATTAAAACAAATGATGTTATCTCCTTCATTTGGAGAAATGTCATCAGTCGGTATGGGGTACTCATGTCTATGGTCTTTGACAATGATCCCCAATTTGAGACATCTGCTCTCAAGACCTGGTTAAGAGACCAAGGGATCTCTCACTGTTTTGCATCAGTCGGCCGTCCCCAAGCAAACAGCCAGGTTGAAGCCTTTAAGCAGTTAATCTCTGATGACATCAAAAAGAAAATTGAAAGATCTAGTGGCCTATGGGCTGACAAGCTACCGCATGTTCTGTGGGCCATCAGGACGATTGAAAAAGGGGCGACTGGTGAAACTCCATTTCTTATGGTATATGGGGCAGAAGCTGTTTTGCCTATTGAGCACTATGAGCCGACTCTTCGAGTTATGTTATATGATGAGGAGGCTAACTAGGAGGCCATGCGGCTAGCACTAGACACCCTTCCAGAACACAGGGGCAGTGCTACTTTGCGCCAAGAGATCTACCGTCTGAGAATGACGAGAGCCTACAATAAAAGAGTGCACAACCGGCCCCTGAAAGTGGGGGACTTTGTGTTGCGAAAAATGGAAGCAACCGGTAGGGCCAATGAGCAGGGAAAGCTGACTCCCAATTGGGAAGGCCCCTACCGGCTCTATGAAGAAGTACGAGGTGGAACCTACCGCGTGGAAACACCAGAGGACAAGCAGCTAGCCAGAACTTGGAACGTAGACAACTTAAAAAAGTACTACTTCTGAGACTTGTAAATTTTTTGTAAATGAAAGCACATCAATAAAAAGTTGCTATTTGTTGTCAATACTTTGTATTTGTACGCATCGTCCCAAAAGGGAGGGACGCCTGCCTAATAAGCAGACGGCCTTTCTATTTTCCTAGCTACTACTCCAACATGAGTGGAAATAAGCTAAGTCTAGCAAACTTAGCAGCTATGTGTTGTTCCACTCAGAACAAATGAGGCCTATGGCCGGATGATCTAAGTCAGGCCTATGGCCTGACGATCAAAATGAGGCCTATGGCCGGATATTTTTAATTTATAAAACAATATGTCTGTCCTTACATGAGCAGGCGTCCGGCGCCATCCATTTGGGTGAATTCGTCGCAGAGAGCATCTCCCATTTGGGTGGCACATTGCTCTGTGAACTGATCAAATGAGACAAAGATAACAAAGACTACCGACTGCTCAAAAAACATGCGGTAATCTATAATATCTAAGTCGGATGCCGACTGTTGTTGCTCAGGATTAACACAGTCGGAAAAATTTGAGGATATAAGCTAAATTCCACACTTAGCAGCTAATTGAGTAAAAAGCTAAGTCTAAAGCTTAGCACTTGTGAGGAAACAACATGCGGCTAACGGCCGTCTACTTCTTCTATTTACTCAAACCAAGGTGACAAAGATTGATTAATCCCAAAGGTTAACTCATAGTCGCTCGACCTGAATACCCTAAAATGGAACCTAAACGGTAAGAACGAAGCCGCTAGTCCTTTTGATAAACAGACGACATTCGGCCTCTATTCTAATTTAGGTTAGCGAAACAATTAAAGCTACCGCCTATAACCCAACAAGCGGTTGCTACTTTGGTTAAACATCCCGTTTGACGCCTGTTTCTGTACTGATACCAAACCAACGGACAATTAACAATCAACTAAGTACAAAACTTAGTATTTAAGCGTGGTTCGTCTAAAAGAACTATATTGAGGCCGAGAGCCGGATCATGCTGAGCGTATGACCGTCTGTCCAATGGCCGTCTGTCCGCCTTGTTTGGGGCAATCACCATAGTGAGTAATTGACTTAGAAATCAGCCATACTCTTGAAAGTATCAAAAATTTCCAAGTTAATCCATCAGCCTTTGAAAACCCGGCGCACAGCCGCCGAAGGGCAAAAACAGTCGGTATACCAAAACAATCGGCATATTGAAAAGTATTCAAAGCATTCATAAAAAAAGGCAAGCTATACTTAACAAAATTTATGAAATGCAAGAATTCAAAGCAAAGTGCAAATTGAAAAATCCGACAAAACTGCAGTATTCATGATTTTGTCACTATATTCCTGGGTGCAGGTGGTAAACTGACTCTTCCAGCCTTCATAGCTGGCCTCCAAAAAAAGAGCCACCCAGGTCATTTCCATGATGACATTACAATCGTCCATCATGTCCTTGATCAAGGCCTGCTTCTCCTCGTTGGCCCTAGAAGTGTATTTTTTGGCAAGCTGGGTTTCTAGGTTAGCCAGCCGCTGCTTTAGTTTGTCCACCCGAGTTTGGAGGCCGTCTGCATCCTGCTCCGCCTCTTTGAGAGGCTCGAGTTTGTCCTCGAGGTCCTTGACCAGTTGTTCCAGCTCAATGACCCGCTTCTTCGCAGCGTCCAAGTCAACCTTAACCTGCAGGTTGGCGGTCGCCTGTGAATATAGTATGTCAGTCGCCAATATTTCATTTTGGGCAATCTGAAACATGGCCTTATCATGAAAAGAGGCAGAGCGAGCATTCACAGCTTTTACCTCCTTGGTCTTCTCGTTGATGGGCCTGTGAAGACTGTGCACTCGCAGCATAGACTGCACTCAGCCAAAAAAAAGACGTCAGTTACAGGCGGCTCACAAGTTATATAAACTAGAAATAGAAAATCTTTACAAGTATACCTCAGCCAGAAGAGAGAGGATGGCGTCCAGGTTGAGGGTGCCGACTCCTCTAACTGCCTCCCTGTCCTCATGGGAGACGGCTTTCAGCATGGACTTGGCCAGATGTACAAGATCCGGCCTTTGAGAGGCATCTGCACATTCAACATTGTTTAAGTACTTGGTGTAAATTCGGCCAATAGACCGACTGCTGATTGAATTTGACCTTCAAAGGGTAAGGGAAAGGAAATAAGTCTTTGATACCTTCAGCCGCCACTTCTTTCTCCTTGTGAGGTCGGTTGACCTCAGGGACGGCTGAAGACTTGGGAAGATGACTTCTCCCTGACCTACTGGCCACATGTTTCCTAGGTTTACCAGGAGTGGTCACGTCACCAGCCATCTGTTTCCGAATCTTCGGATCCGGTTGTGAGTGAGGGGAGGGGTTGTTGGGGTCGCCCTGCAACAAAAGCCACAGAGTGAGAAGCAGGTGACAACAAATATATTTTGACTTAAACAAATGAAAAAGAGGCTCACCTTGGGCGCCTGTGAAGCAGGCGATTCCACAACAGGCCGCTTGCCCAGGATGGTCGAGCGGTATTAAGGATCAGCTTTCTTTGATGTCGAGAGATTCTCCATAGCTTTATCTGCAAAAGATGAATCAAAGAGTTAGTTTGACACAAAATCAACCAAGTCTTACAAAACACTTGAACATACGGTCAACTACCTTTCGGCATCTCTCCACTAAGGCCACTGGCGGCCAGATATGTCCCATCGTATAGCCAGTTATACTTGGGAATATAATTTTGGGGAACGAACTCCCTCGCCCCATTCTCGGGATTTGCTTGGATATCCACTTTGAAGAGGCCTTTGTCAAGGATATCCTCTCTGGCTCTACGAGGAACAAGCGGCAACTCAGATCCACCTGTTAGGAAAGGTAGGTTCCTGTTCCACCTGTTAAATTTTTTATTTCTGACTTTGTCAGGGATGGAGACAATGTAGAAGGTGTTCCTCCAATCATTCCATTTGTTTTCCTTCCCCAAAGTCATCATATAGCCCTTGTGGCTAGACAACTGGTACCATCCGGTCGCGCTTGTTTTTGGGGTCCGGCAGAGGTAGTGTATGTGGGCGAACGCTTCAAAGCTGGGGTCTACTTCGTGCATTTCTCAGCCGGCAACATAGCCCAAGATGTTGAACCAAGAGTTTGGGGCCAGTTGCCAGACTCCCAGCTGGTATCCGTCCAGGATTCGCTCCACAGCCGAATGTAGAAGAAATCTTAGGCCGGCCTTAATAGCCGCCTCATAGCAGCAAAAACATTCGTCCCCGTAGCTGGACCCCTCTGGCCAATATACGGTGTCCTCGGCATTCGGCGTGCATAAGATATAACCATGCCCCATGACATGGTAAGCTCTGAAGCTTCCTATTTTATCCGCCATCGTTTTTCGCCTGCCTGCGGGAACATGATGATAGTAGGCGGCATATTGCTCTCGGCGGGTAGCAGACGGCTCCGCCCAGTCTTCTCCCATTTCTACTGAAAGGGATTCTCTCGCTGTTGCCAGCCGAGAGTGCCTTTCTTCAGAGTCGTCAGAAAATTTGCTTGAAGTACTTGGCTCAGAGTCACTGCCTGAGCTCACAGACCTAGTGTCCGCCTGATGGGCTAGATCAACAAAGCCCGGCATATCATTTTGAACCTCCTCCCCTGATTCTTCTAAAATGGAATCACTAGGGATGCTTGAGCGCTAAGCGGCACGTCAGATATCTCACTGACAGGCACATAGAAGTAGGAGCCGTCTGAGTTGGTCACCCTTGTAGTTCTTTTAGTTCTGGGCATGGTGTCCTGCATAGACACATAGACAGTCGGACTTGGGGCAGTTCGCAAAGGGTGGTCCAGCAAGGGGCAGTCGGCACTCCTAGTTCTAGAATCAGCCGTCCCCGGTGACCGGCTGATCACTAACCTAGGCCGTGCCGTGTGCTTTTGGGAAACCATTTCAAAAAGAAAAAGAAACAAAGAGAAAGCACGAAAGAAAAACAAGTGGTTACCTTTAGTCTGTAAAGATGAAGGTGCTTGAAAAATCTTCGGCGGCTGTAAGAGCAGGCGGTCTGGTAACAGGCGGCACTCATTCTTTCTCAGAAAATGACAAAATTCTCAAGAGTTCTGTCTGAAATTTTTTTGGAAATATCCAAAAAATGATTGGGACATGCCTTATTTATAGGGGGGTGAATTTCAAGGGACGGTAAAAAAAAAAAAGGGGTAAAATCCGTTGGCCAATCAGAGTGTGACACCTGTCACAGGCGCCACGTGGCAAGCCACGTTACCCCCTGTGAAGGGCATCTGATTAGGGGATTTTTAACCCCGCCACGTGAACCAAGCAAACTCTGCCACGTGTCATCTACGTGGACTAACCAGAGTCCGCCACGTGTCACCTCGTGAGGGGTCCAAGGAGGACCAATCAGGCCACGACACGTGGCAGACAGATTGCCAATTAGGAAAGTGGCCTTTAACGGCCCAAATTCCTAGTCAAGCCCAGTCAGTCCTAGGTTTCCGAAACCTAGTACTGGGCACGCATTACGAGACCCTATAAAAGGGAGATGTTCCCCATGAGGAACATCACTCAGAAGTTATTAAACACACGTGTACATTAATTGCTGAGCATTTTTTTTCCAGCTTTAATTGCACTTCTTGAGAGCTAAGGCTCGGATTTCGAAGCTGTCTGAGACGGCTGGATGATCACTTCTCTCCTAAGAGGAGCCTGATCCCTTTACTTTCCGCTCTTTTTACATCCGAACACGTTCTAACTTGATCGTTGGAGACGGAACTCCCACCCACAGGAGTCTCTGTTGTTTTGCAGGTACAGGCGTCCAGAGGCCAGTCTTGGTGTTGTAACTCTCCCGCAAGACACATAAAAAACCCTGAAACAACACCCAACTCACTTCATTCTCAATTTAGCAACTCATGTGAAGTCTAATTTCCCAATGGTGAGACTCTCTAAAATACACTAATGTTATGCCCCAATAAATCCATATTATAAGTTTTTCAAAAAAAATAAAATAAAATAAAATTTAAATAAATTACAAATATATTATAATATTGATAAAGGGTCCACACTTTTTGTCAAATGAGACTCAAAATTGAGTATCTAAACTTAACAAGTTTCTTTTGGAGTTGCTAAGTTTAGGTACCAACTTATTGGTATCCTTTGCAAAAATACTCTCTTTCTCCTAATAAAGCTCCCTTAAGTATCACCATTGGAGATGGTCTAAGAAAGTATAAATAATGGTACTCCCTCCATTTCTAAATATTCGAAATAATTTAGATAATGTACGTGACAATCCTTAAGTTTAAGCTTTGACCATTAATATATGCAACCATGTATAATTTAAAACATATATTGATATATATTAATCTAACAGCATATTACACGATAATTAATATTTGAATTTCATGTATTGGTAAAAAAAAAAAATGTAGTGAATGTTAGCATATAAATAGTGTCAAAGTAAAACTACATGTGGCTAAAAAAACAATCCGGCCAGTAAGTTAGGAAGTAATCAAGGTTAAAAGAAGATGTGCATTTGAAAACATCTTTACTCTCTCTTTTACATTACGAAAAAACATTTGTTTATATATAGCTACATGCTAATAAAAGGTTATTAGCAAAGTAAAAGAAATAAATGGTACAAAAGTTAAACTGTTATATTTAATTTAAAATGAAGGAAGTAAATGAGAATTGGATTTATTAGACCAATTTTTGTACATTTTTATGAGTTTAGATTTGAAATTGATCCACAATCCACTCAATAGACAGATTAGGCCAAACTTGATTAAACCTTGATTAAAAAATTTACTTTCAACATTTTTTAAAAGATATCTAAAGTACTTGATTTGTATAAACAAATTTAAAACAAAAGTTTGTGATACTTTTAAAAATACGAGAATATGTTGGTTCAAATAATGTAATCTACATTTCTCTCATTGTTTGATGTTTTGATGTATTATTATTTAATTTTGATGTACTATAGAACCATCTTAATATTGGGAATATAGCACTTGCGTCATGTTTGGTAGTCAAGAATAATGTGAATTTCTATCATACAAATATTCGGATACATTGATTCCATACATTTAGCATTAGGTATAACCAAAGGCATATTATTGCTCATATATATCAAATTAGCAAATAAAAAAAAAAATAAAAAAAAAAGGGTGACAGAATTGGATATTATTAATGGCATCAATAAATATTACTGCGTATTAATTTGTAATTTTGTGTAGATGCCTCATATCAATGCTTTTAGTAATGCAGTGCAACTTTAAACCTTAAAAATGTGTACTGTGTTTCTTTATTTTCATTACTCATATCAAGCTGGCTTAGACATTGATTTTATTGATAAAAAAAAAAAATGTAATTTTATCATGCACTTTTAAATTTAGTGCCCAGTCAAAGAATGTATAAGGATTTTATGACTAGTATTGATTTGCAAACAACTTAAAAAGGTTGCAGATAAAATTAGATAAAAACAAGTTTAAATAAGTTTATTTAAAGTAAAGATTTATCAAACTTCATAATTTATTTCTAAATAATACTTTGTATGTTATAAAATAAATTTAGACAAAATAAGACGAATAAAACAAGTGTAAACGCTTATACGCGGCCATTATTAAAATTAAAAAAGGCACGAATTTCGGTGCAAGTAAACTAGGTTATTCGGTGGTGGATCCGCCATTCAAAATGATCACAGCTAAGCCATGGTCTCCATTATTATATATCTTCCTATCTCTTTGTTTTTTTAGTTTTACCTCTTACCAACCAAACCCTAAACAACAAATCTTTTTATTTTCCAAACCAAATAAATTTCACAATAAAATAAAAAATAAAAATTAGCCGCTGCCTGCATCTCCTAGTATGGCCCCACACGCTAACTCTCTTCTTTATTTTTATTTTTTTTTGTAAATTTTATTATTATTAATATTTTTTATGTTTATTAATTTTATTTTCTTGAAAGACGAGGAACTCACTAACTTAACATTCAATCAACACACAGACATCCAATGTATTTTCTCCCAATCACAGCTCACCAACTCTTTTAATTTCCTTAATTTTCTTCCTAATTTTTGTAATTATATATTATGTTTATAAAAATTATTTGAATAATAAAATACTAATAATGGGAAATAGTCTACCAGTACAAAAATTAAATGTCTATGTCAGGCCAGCAGCCCAATAAATATTAGCTTTAAATTGATATAAAAATAATTAAAACTAACTAGTAGTAGTCCAGTAAAACATTATTTTATATCACGTCAACAAATACCCAACAAAGTAACACCATATATCAACACCAAGATTCATTTCTAAACTTTCAAAAATTGTGCTTTCTTTCTTCTCTCTCTTTACACCACCCCAACATAGATGGCTCCTTCTCCATCTCCACACATCGTCCTCTTATTGATTTCCCTCTTCATTTTCTCTTTCGTACATTCGTCGATCGCTGATGGCAGCGTCGACGGCTACTACAACCCGATGGACTCGTCGAATGGTCCCGAAAATGTAACGGTTGATCCCAGTGTTCAGTTTGAGAATGATCACCTTCGTAAAGCCTACATTGCTCTTCAAGCGTGGAAAAACGCTATGTTATCGGACCCCTCTAATTTCACGGGAAATTGGGAGGGTCCTGATGTTTGTTCGTATAATGGTGTCTTTTGTGCAATGCTACCTAATACGAGTTCTGACTCGTATTATGGTAATACTTATGATAACACCCCAACCCGGGTTGTTGCCAGCGTGGACCTTAACCACGCTGACATAGCCGGATACCTCCCCGACGAGCTCGGATTATTATCCGATCTCGCGGTGTTCCACATTAACTCTAACCGGTTTTGTGGGACCGTCCCAAAATCATTTTGCTCAATGTCACTACTATTCGAGCTAGATATAAGTAACAACCGGTTCGTTGGTAAATTCCCTCCAGCCCTCCTAAATTTACCCTCATTGAAGTATTTAGACATCCGGTTCAACGACTTCGAGGGGCCGATCCCACCCGCCATCTTCGACAAGCCACTCGACGCCCTCTTCATCAATAACAACCGGTTCAAGTACGGGATCCCGAAAAACATGGGTAATTCCCCGGTTTCGGTTTTGGTCATGGCTAACAATGAGCTAGGAGGGTGCATTCCCTCTAGCATTGGTGACATGGGGTACACCTTAAATGAGATTATAATGTCCAATGATAATCTCTCGGGATGTTTACCCGAAGAAATCGGTAACCTCAAACACGTAACGGTATTCGATGTGAGCTACAACAATTTATCTGGGTCATTGCCACTAACCATTAATGGAATGGCTAGCGTGGAACAATTAGATGTGGGTTACAATCAATTTACTGGTGTTATCCCAGAAGCTATTTGCTTGCTTCCAAACCTCCAAAACTTTACATACTCCCACAATTACTTTACTGGCGATGCACCCTCGTGTTCCGCCTTGGCCGGGACCGGTAAGGTTATCGATGGATCTCAAAATTGTATCATTGGTGAGGCGAATCAAAGGTCCGCTGAGGAGTGTGCCTCACCGCTGGCTACACCCGTTGATTGTTACTCATTTGGTTGTATTAAGAAGCCTGTGTATACGCCTTCGCCATCATATACTCCTACCTATTCACCACCACCTTACACTCCTAGTTACTCACCATCGCCGTCTTACACTCCAACTTACTCACCATCGCCGTCATACACACCACCTCCAACTTCTTTCGGTGGAGCATCGTCAGGGTCATACTCACCGTCTCCGTCGTACACACCATCACCAGGGTACAACACACCGTCTACTCCAAGCTATAATACTCCTTCCCCATCATACCAACCACCAACCTACACTCCTTCACCAGATTACTACTACTCCTCACCTCCACCACCGTCAACACCGTCTTACAACACTCCGAATTATCCACCTTCATCATTACCCCCACCACCACCCGCCTCAGGGTACACTCCTTCCCCTGCATACTCAACACCCCCTCCAGTAGGATACAATAGTCCATCGTATTCACCATCGCCATCAAACACACCCCCATTAACCCCATCATATTCACCATCGCCGTCTTACACACCACCATCAACAACCCCTTCATATAGTCCACCAACAGATACCCCTACATATTCACCATCACCATCATATAGTCCACCATCAACAACCCCTACATATTCACCATCGCCGTCTTACAGTCCCCCATCCACAACCCCTTCATATAGTCCACCAACAGATACCCCTACATATTCACCATCGCCGTCTTACAGTCCACCATCAACAACCCCTACATATTCACCATCGCCGTCATACGGTCCACCAACAGATACCCCTACATATTCACCAACGCCGTCATACAGTCCACCAACATATTCCCCAACACCATCATACACCCCATCAACACCGGAACACCACCATAAACAATCTCCACCACCAAAAGGAAAATGTCCATCAGAACAATCACCCCCGCCATCACACGGCGAAACACGAATGCCACCAGTTTACGGTGTTTCATACGGTTCACCACCACCTCCAATCTTCCCAGGCTACTAATTAACTACACCCCATTATCTTCATATCATATTTTGTAATATGTTATAATATGTTCATTAATTATTTCTTGGGGGTTGATCATACATTCATCTCATCTCATCACATTTTGTCATAACAAATCCTTCCAATGATGTCAGGAAGTTCAAAAAAAAAAAAAAAACTTGACAGATTCTTTAAATTATACGTTTTTTTTTTTTTTTTTTTTTTTTTTTTTTTTATTAATAATATGTACTTTGATAGATTCATTAATTTTACTTTTGTGCTTCTTTGTGTTACATACGTATACATACAGTAAATTATACCAAGTAATTACACAGCAAATATACATAATATAAGTTGATCTGATTCTTCAATATTCGTTGACAGCTATAAATTTTTTTTGTACAATAGTTTTCATTATTAGTTTATTTTAATTTAATTTGTTGTTGATATGAATTAATAATGTTAGAATTATTACTATTGATGATATCTGTCAACTCCCTTATATTATTGCTTTCAATGTTGGCTCGTGCTACAAAATTTATGTTGTCTGCCCCATTCAATTGTTTTATTTTTGCATCGAGTAAAAGCACTTTAATGTCCTTCAAGTACGGATTATGCCCCCCCTCTTCAAATTTGCAAGTTTGCAACGTTCATATTCTGAATTTTTAAGCTAGACTAGACAAAGTACTATGGTGAATACTCTATAAGAGGCTTATATATATCGAGTGTATTCTTGGGTGTATCATATAATAAGCATCGCTAATATTGTGCCGGTCTTGATTGAGTACTTACTACTTACCTCCTTTAGCTTCGTCTCTATATGTCCTTTCTGTTTGACTTTTCTTTCCTTTTTGAAAAAAAAAAAAAAAATAGGAAAAACAAATTGAGATGTGTGAACCATTATTGTGAAGGTAAATAAGCTCCAATAATGGAATATATGATATATCATATGATTAATGATTTGGTGCTCACATGAGAATAAATCCAAGTTAAAAATAGGAATATAAAGATCATCATTGTTTTAAAATCTATAATTAAACGATGTTATAACAGATTACTACAAGATATGATGAACTCGCCTTTTTTTTAAGAGAGACGAGGTGACAAATTAGTGTAAGTCAATCTCACCTAAAACTCCATCGATCCCTAAAATATTTTATTATCTCATCGACCATTTAGCAATATGAACTTATTACTCGATCCTACTACTATGTCCGTAACTATTTTGAGAGCAAACAAGGTTTATTCTTTCCCATGTTCTTCTGAACTTTTCTATATTTTCCCAAGTCTTACAAAACTTTCACACTTTATAAGAATTATAAGAAAAATAAGGATGAAGAAAGCATATATCTGTACTCCATCCGTCTCATATTATAGTACCTGTTTTCCTATTATTGAGAACCAAAATGTTTTCTTATTTCTATTTTTGAATAGTATGTAAAGATCATTATACCCTTATTTTTTTAACTTTAGTTATTGTACTTCCTAAATTACCCTTGAATTTTTCACTTGTTTTGTACTTTTTTCCACTATTTCTAACTTTTTTCAATAATTGTACTTTTTATCTTTTTTATGTATGTCATGTACTTTCCCCTCTCTAACTTTTGTCTATAATTGTACTTTTCACTTTTTTTTTTATTTTTTTTTATTTTTTTTATGTATTTCATCCACTTTCTCCTTTCATTTCTTAAATACCGTGAAAAAACACAAATAATTGAAATGGAGAGAGTAGTATAATTTTTTTTAGGTATCTATGTGTAATTCACTTTGGATACCTTACAGGCCTAACTCTTATAAAAAATTTCCATTAAAACAAGTATGTGACACACACTGACTCCCAAAAAAGGAAAACCAAAATTTTTTGAGAAGTCCCCAAAAATCAGAAAAAAAATTTCAATTTTCAACAAGATTGGAAAAATATTCGAGAAACTATATTTTTAATTAATAATTTCAGGTGATCTAAATTGATTTGTCTTTTCCTCAAAAAAAAAAAAAAAAAAATGATTTGTCTGCCAACTGCCATTGTCTCCAAATGGTCTTACACAAAAATAGAATTTAACTAGAAAAAAAAAGATGGAAAAAAGTATGAATTCATGTAATTTTCTTGAATTAATTAAATGGATTAACTAGGACAAAAACATAATAATGCCACAAATTATTAATCTAACTACTTCAAATCTTGAAGTTTTCTGCCTTCTAGATATAAATTATTTGCCGGCACTAACCAAGACTTTGACAAATTCGAGTATAAACTACATAAATAAATACAATGCTTAAGAATTAATATAAGAGAGAACTTGGTGACCTCGATATATAACGTACACCTAATTGATTATAATCTTATACTTCGTAAGTAGTTGATGATGAAATCCAGGATATTCTTCAATAAGATCATAATCATCATGGTCATATTATGTTACCTAATGAAGAAATAGCCAATAATTAATTAAAGCCAGCCGGAAAATACATTATAGTCATGGTGAACAACTAAATATTTTTACGTGATTGCAAGTAACACATTGATAGTCACTTTACATAAAAAGTCTAAACTATCAAATTCATAAATATATATGGTTTATAATAAATTATAATTCGTACGTATTTGTATTTTAGCAATAGGAAGGATTAGAGAAACTTCATGAAAATGAATAAATATGATCATAACATGTGGCCGTCTTTAAATTGCACGTAATATGATTAATAGTAACAATTATTGTTCATATACTGTCTTCTTTGTTATCAGCTGCATGTGTTCAGACCTTCCTGCTATAAATGTTTCATTATTTTTTTGGTGCAATGCTATAAATGTTGAAGCTGTAATTGTTACTGCTCTAACACGAGATCTAATAATATCTCCTTTTCTTCGGATATGAGTAAAAGTACAGTGAAAATTTACATCTGAATTTTTGTTGAAGCTGTAATTTTTACTGCTATAATTTCAATCACGAGATCTAATTACTTTTTTTCTTCAGATATAAATATAAGTACAGTCAGAATTAACATCTGAATTTTTGTTTACTGTTTTTCCAGTTAAGAGGATCAACTGAATTTTGTGCTAAAGTTTTATCGGACTTGCTTGAGGATTAAAGAGGTGTGTTAGTTGCCCAACTATTAGGAAATTAGTTGGACTCACTTCCGTATCTTCCCAATGTGGGCAATCTGGTTATACTGGTTATGACAGGTTGACTAGTATTGTAAAGTTTCCTGTATAAAATTCAAGAAATGGAAACAAATGGTCAATTTGGCGGTTAACATTATCCTCATCTGATGAATGCAGAAAATCTGCCTGCAGTCACGGAATTTTAAGCATGAATCTGATAAGGTTGGAGAAATGGCATAAATTAACAAAGATATTAACAATTATCATAAATCCAGCAACAAATGGCTACAATTCTCAAACATGTCTGCTGATTCATACAATCTGGATTTGATTCTAGGCATAATAACACAACCCCAGCTGCATAATGTGGCAGAATTTTCAGGTCTGTCATACAATCTCAATCATCAATCAGAATCCTAAATCCAACTATCACCTAATAGAAGTCAAACAATGTTAATTGATACAAAAATTAACCAGGTCCCACTTTTGGAATGTCATAGTGGTCACTCAGATTTGCCAGGTACTGGTTAAATCTTTGAACCCGATCGCGGTGTGATTCGTTAGCACTCTTGAGTAGTCGTCTTACTTCAAGTTGCTTCCACTGCTCAAGGTATCGTCTCTCAGCTGGTGTGAGCCGTTCACCATAGTTAGCAGACACTTCGTTCCCACCGTCCACATTTTTCTCAGTATTTATCTCCACAAGATCTGTCAAAATTACCATTTGTTTCCAGCTTCAGCCCATTTATGCAAACACAGCGATAACAGTGATGCTAATCCAGTCAAAAGAACACAATAGTAGACCACAGACATCAAGCACACATCAGATAACAGGTAGATATGTACTGCATTCCTAATATAATTACCAAATTAGGAAACATGTTAAGGGTTTATAGAATCAAAGTTCTAAGCAGAAAATTTTAAGTTAAAAGTCTCGATTGACATTTTCGGTCAAAAAGGAACTCGCACTAGCTGCACAACTTTTATCAGCAACACAGTTATTAAAGTAAAACATGATCATCAAAGCTACAATTCAATCTTGAAAAGGGCTTTCTGAGGCTAGCATTAGCGTAGTCTCCATAGACAAAAAATGTGAATACAAACACTTGTCAATCCTTATCCTATTGTACCGGATATTCTTAATGCTTCTTTATGAGGACATCACCTACCTCACCTCCACAGTAACACACAACAAAACAAAACAGGACTAAGGAATCCATTCAATTTAACTTTTACACTAACGGTGTGTTTGGATTAAAGGAAATGGAGGGAAAGGAAGGGAAGGGAAATGGAGAGATGAGGTATCTTTCATTTGGATAACATATGAGGAAGGAAGGGAATTGGAGGGGAGAGAAATGGAGGGATTAAATTGTAGGAAATTGATCCCTCCAACAATGGAGAGATTTGGAAGGAAAAACTCACCATTCTTCCCTCCCCTCCCTTTCTCTCCCCTCCTCTTCTCCTCCCTCCCCTTCTTTTCCTTCGCCTTTCTTTATCCAAACATAATGTAAAGATAACTTTTTATGCAACAACAAAATTGAGAAAATTAAGACCCAACCCCTGATAGATCACTTCTTTGGCTGACCAAGAGCAAAACTGTTAGAAAATCTAGAGACTATACCAATACACCTAGCCAAAGCAAAGCTTCTTATACACGTGCCGACCGAATTTAGAGACAAATATTAACATTTGAAACTCTAGTTCTGAATTTTAATCCTTGCCAGAATAGAAATATCAGCCACAGGTTCATATGACTGGAAAACACTCCAAGAGAAATTCTCGCTAAAATCAGTAAAGACTAAGGGCTAATCCATATGGTACTGATACATAGTATAAGGCAAAAAGGAACAAGACCAGAGTGACAATAGAGAACTTGAGAAATGTTTTCAGTTCTTTGACCTAGCTATGGTGTCATGTCTAGAGTTTAGTATATCTGAATAACACGAACAAAATAAACAGTTTTGGAACAATCATAGTTGAGCTAAATTTGGGAACATATAATGATAAACCCAAAGGAATGAAATAATAATTGAATTACAAGCAAACTTAACAACTTGTTCCAAGAAACCAATCAATGCAGTGGACTTTGGGAAGACAGAGAAATACAGGCCGTAATATAACTGGTCATCAAGGTAAGTAGGTAACTGATATCCCATATTCCCATTTGGTAGGCAACCAATGCAGAGTAGGTTTCCAAGGAATCCAGGAAAAATGAAGCAATGGATGCACCAATTTGTAAGCATTCATAGAAAGAAAACATGTTTGACATTGAGTTGCAGGCTTGCAACATATTGGTAGATAGGTATAACATACATGAGTTGGCAACGTCATGACAGCATTGAAACAGCATTAGACAAGGAGGTTTGGTGATCAAAAGTATACACCAATGCGAGGTATGGTGTAATTAGATCCTAGATCTGCAATTCCTCTTTCTTCAAGCTTCACTTCAATCCTAGTAAGATAAGAATGCCTTAGAAGTGAAATAACAATATATACTTGACAATCATAAATATATATATTAGCATCATGGTTCATAGAAGAGTTCAAACATATCAATGCACAGTATAAAGCACATCATACCAAAATTCTCAAAAGTAGAAGTTACAAAAATGTAATTGTTTCAAAAAAGGTGAAAGGTTGCGTTACATGTTAAAATTTCCCTCTCCTTTTTAATCTGAGGAAGCAAAAATGAAAGGAAAATATCCATCAAAGAAAAAGATACCAAGTAAGTGAAATATAAGGGGACTAGGAAAACACAAATATACCAGTGGCAGTTTTTTCAGTTATAAACCGTTCAATGTTCTTTCTCTGTTTCTTTTTCTTCGTAATTCCACCTGCTTTCACGTCAAGTGCTTTTCCCTTCAACCTCAACTTTCCAGCAATAACATTTTCATATTCCGACATCCTACATATTCCATTAGTAGAAATTAAATCTCAACATTGATTAAAAAAGAAGAAGAAAAAAAAAGATAAAAGTATGTCTTAAGTTCTCCACAATAATCAGATATCATTTATCAAACATCTCACATACATCACAATCCCCCTCTCCTGAAAATCCTGAATCAAAAGATCCCTAAGCAAAATCAATATGGTAAATCACTTTCTTGGGATATGGGAATATGGTCTCCTTTTAAAGTAGATCTTACAGATGTGATCTAAGTGAAAATTGTTCAAGTCATACTTTGTGCTGATCACAATAAGCTATTCACATTACTGTCCTCTACATACACTTAACATCCCATTCTTCTACAAATCTATAACTAATACTAAAATAGCAACAGCTAATGTCATCTTTTTAAAAAGTTGTACACGCGGCACTACCTCATGAAAAGATTTCCCGCTCAAATGCTAAGCCCATCTAACCTTTTTCAATTCAAATATGGTATATGGTAACGCTCTTTTAGCTAAAAAAAAACTGAGTATTACCCTTATTTTCGTTGGAAATTTGAATGGACTGAGTCTAAATGTGGACTACATGCACTCCCCTAATAAATACCCTTCATATTCTTAATAATTTCATTGGCTTTAAGTTAACTGTTAATTTTGAAAATACATTACTCCTTCCTCTCTATTAAACTCATACTCTCCTATGGTTGATTCTCATTTAATTAATCCTTTTCTTTTACCTTAAAAGATTTTAGATTAATCTTCTCTTAATTATCTATGAATTTATGAGGGGTTTTTTTTTTTTTTTTATGAGTGGTTTTTTTTTTTTTTTTTTTTTTTTTTTTTTTTATTTTTATTTGAACGAGTAGTTGTGTGGTCCTCTCAATATATGTTAAAGATACTATAATTCATTGTTAAAACCGTGCATCGCAGTCCTAGTTAGATACTATTATACACGAGCGCATGATGGAACACACAATTAGAACTAAAAGAACATACCCTAAATTTATGTTTTTATCAAATGCTAAAATGATGTTCTTTTATCATGATCCCATGTTTCACTATTTGGTTTTTTTTTTCCAAGCTCTTGAGTAAGCATTGCCTTTCTTGTTTCTCACACAATTTATTTCCGAAATACTTTTTGTTTAATGTAAATCAAAATATGCATGAAATTCGAAAATACCATCCACATAGGCTTACTATAGCCAAACCAAATTTTGTTTGTGTCAACTACATCATAATATCACAAAAAAAGCAGAACTAAAAAGTTGAAACCACTAAAATATTAAATCTGTTAACCTAATAAGTTGGCTTTAAACTTAAAACACTGCATAGCTATGACTGTTAACCTAATTAGCAGTTTTTTACTAACATGATCAGTTTGTCCAACAAATGATATGAAATTTGTATTCCCAAGCCAAAGGATGATCCTCAGGGAATTACATCTGAACCTAGTGAAAATTCATTTACTTTTTAATTTTATATTTGGTGAATCAGTTTGAGGCTCATTAGCTACAAAGCATGCCCAAGGAGTCTAAATGCTAAAACCTTTAGTGTCAACAAAATTTTGGCAAAAACTTCATTGGCAGTGTAAAGTTATTGTTTGTCTATCCCACAACTAACTTATTTGTAGCAATCACGCCTTTTCTTATTTCGCCATATCAATACCTCGGAATCAAAATGAGGCAGGACACCAGATGAGATATGAGAGATGTCTTATATGATGCAAAAGAAGGTCTGGACCTCTGGATTCTTGTAAGGACTAGCTTAGATCCACAAGTTAAAACTATATTAGAACTCCGTCACTATATTTCAATCAAATGATCAATTCACTCTTTATTAATTTTCTCCTCCCTTGAACTCACAATAGTATTTCTTGAGCTCCAAAATCAGCAAGTAACGACGCCATCTTCACAATCAAATCATACAATCATTCAAAAACCCTACCACTACATTTTCTCAGGAAGAATTATTTAATCGTTGATTTGCTACCCCTTCAATCTCACTATAGTCTTTCAAAATTGGAAATCCTAGCTATTCTTAGCATGAAAATTCCAAATTCAGTAATCAACAACATCGATTCCACAATCATATTATTCACCATTCATGAACGAACTCAAAGTTTCTCTCTCTAACGCCTACATTGGTACACAAAAACCAATAGCCTCCAAACTCAAACAATCTACAAGAAGCCAATTCATCCTAATAATTTCATTGAAATAATTTTAAAAAATCAATTAAGAGCCAAACCCTAGGAATGCAATTAAAGCCAAAATACCAAAATTCACAACAGATCATCAAACAAACTCATGATTAATGGTGTTTTATACAAATTTTTTGCTAATTATTCAAATATCGAAAGAAATTGCGCGAAAAAGAAGGAAGGAGAGATTCAAAGGCTTCAATATTCAAGCTGCAATTGAAATTAAAGCTTAAGTAAACACTATAATGATGAAATTGCACGTACCTTAAGAAGAAAATTGCAGAAGAACGCAATGATAATCGCAGATGATGTTTGAAAATCGATGGAGAAGTTGAACAAAGTTAAGAGAGACAGAGAGAAGGACTAAGAGATGATGTTGAGAAGGAAAGAAATAGAGAGAAATCAAGAGAGCTCTTGTAGTCTTGTGAAGTACCCAGTAGTTTCCAGAGTTGTCCAAAACGGCATAAACAATAGTTTCCAGAAATATCAATTCCATATTTAGGTACTAGGTTTTATTTATTATTTTTTTTTTAGGTATTACTCCCCCGTTTTTAAATACTTGCTCAAAGTAATAAATATAGAGATAGTGGGGTAGGTGGAAGAATAAAAAATTGTAAAAAAAAAATTAGTTGATAAAATCGGAGGAGAGAATATAAAATTACTAAAATACGAATTATGTTGGATCCACTAGTTGAGAAAAATGAATTAAATATTGTAAAAGCTTTCCAAATAAGGAAATGGAGCAAGTATTCAAAAACGGCCGAAAATAAAAAGTGAAGCAAATATTTAAAAACGGAGGGAGTAGTATTTACATTGTGGTTCATACGATTATATGATCAAGTATTAAAATATACGGAGTGAGAAACTCACCTTGTAATTTTGAGGTAATGAGTTTGAATCCCATAAACAACAAAAATGCTTGGGAGTTGAGGGATTCTCTTATCTTCTCCCTCTACTCTCAAGCGTTAACCTGTGGAGTTGGATTGACTTACCTGTGAGAGGTCCTTCATCTTACCATTAAAGAAAAAAAAATTAAAAAAAAAACATGAATTGAAATATTATACTTCGTATACGGAGTACCAAGCAAGATTCAAACTAGTTGAAAAGTTAGCATTTCACAGCCGTGAAATTGAATCAAATTCAAAATTCCACTAGAGAACTCTTTTGAATGGGGTTTTTTTTCCTTCACGGTTTCCCAATACCGTGTACTCGTATAACAACTTAAGCTCAAATCTTAATAGATTTGCATTCCAATGCTCTTATATATTCTTGAAACTGTGTACTCTATAACAATTTAAGCTCAAATCTTAATAGATTTTGCATTTCGATTCTCTAATTTTGAAAAAACCGTGTACTCGTATAAAAATTTAAGCTCAAATCTTTAATAGATTTACATTCCGATTCTCTTCTTTTGGAAACCTATTTTGAGGAACAAAGTTACAACATATTACAAGTTTGGAAATTTTGATAGGCTACCTTGTGTTGTTCACCATATGAAGTCATTTACTTAAATCATCTTTACTTATAAAGACCATATAAATAGAAAATATTGATATAATTAATGTTCGTTTGGCTGACATGTAAATTTCTCAAAAATTATAAAGTCAATTTTCTTGTACGTATAGAAGCTATCTAATCCCAACTTTCCAAGTCTATAAAAATAAAGTCGACAATAGATATTAGGGGCCTTTTTTTTTTTTTTTTTTTTTTTTTTTTTAGGAAAAAACAGTCAGGATTATAGAATTATAAATCAAACTCCGTCAAAGTCCATAGGCTTTGTGGAAACGACCCAAAACAAATTAGGGACATTAATGACATGGGATGGAAATTCTCATTCCCATTTAACCTACATACCAAATACAAGTTTCAAACTCTCTTGAATTCACACTTCCTCTATTCCAAGTAGATTTGATTGAAGTATAAATGCATGGAATGTTTGTTTTTATAGGAAGTAGATTTATGTACTCTTGTTTGGTTGGCAAATCGCAATTTCATAGGAGCTGGGAACTTTCTTGGTAGTTTCAAATTTCACAAAGTGGAGGAATTAATTACCTGCTAAACATACATTCCTCAGCTGAAAATAAAATCCAGATTGTTCAAATATGATACAAAGACCATTGCTACAGTTCATACTTTGTAGCTCGGTTTCTGTTAACAGTCAGCATCTCTTGATGAAAATCGGCATGCTGGTTGTTTACTGTCAAAACGGACTTATGCATCAGAAATGGCAACCGAAGTTTGCAGGACCAGTGATTCGCACTTATAAGCCGAAAGAATCAACCCAAGTTGCAGTACAAGACTTCTTGGCAGTTGTGTATTAGATAAGAATATAAATAAATAACATAATTCATTAACGTCTTTGGAAAACAAACAATGATCCTCTAGAACCTTTCCCCAATCTGACTTTCTTATCTACATAAGTAATCTGCAGCTTGACCTCACTCTGTCCACCATACTGAAATTCAAGTCCTCCTACCTTCAATTCAGGGGCCTCGAATATAACCTGAATCCAACTCTCATCCAAAGCTATCAGCTTACCTGTACAAATAAGAATTTTGGCAATTAGACATGAAAATCTATAGGATTAAGCTATAGAACAAGATTCAAGATGAAATTTTGAGACATTGATGCCTCATATCAAATTGCATAGATGGTTGGGAATCTTGGAATTTGGACTGGAAACTAACTACTATCTACAGAATATTACAGTAGCTTATAAACACATGATCAAGTATTGATTGCTTAATCAAGACTTACCTTTCAAAGATACCTCACCATCAAGGAAACCAAAAGCAGAAAAGGATACTTTGTTCCTCACAATATCAGGAGCTTCAACAACTTGAATCATTTCGTTTGTCTTAAACACAAGACGTCCTATTGCACTCCGGTAGCCACCACCAGGTGAAGTTGGATTTGAACAATAAACCACATCCCACTCTGCAGCATTAAAATATACATGTTACTTATTTGAATTTTCATGCCAATTATCCAAATTCCAACAATCAGTCAATCGCATGTTCATCATGTTTGGATAGAGGGCATTTGGAGAAAGGAGAGTAGTTAAAGAACAGGAGGAAGACTGAGGCAAACAGCATCGCATGTTCACATGATTGACCATTCTTCTAGAAGCATTCTTCTGCCCTTTCTTATTAAACAAATACATCTCAATTTAGATAGATTAGGAAGGAAAAAACTGTTATCTAGATGAAAAGAATAGTTTCTAGATGAAATTTCTCTAGTACGAAAAGATTAGTTTCTAGATTACAAATACCTCCCTCTTCTTCCTTTCCCAAATCTTTAGTATAATCTAGATGAAAAGAATAGTTTCTAGATGAAATTTCTCTAGTACGAAAAGATTAGTTTCTAGATTACAAATACCTCCCTCTTCTTCCTTTCCCAAATCTTTAGTATAATCTAGATGAAAAGAATAGTTTCTAGATGAAATTTCTCTAGTACGAAAAGATTAGTTTCTAGATTACAAATACCTCCCTCTTCTTCCTTTCCCAAATCTTTAGTATAATCTAGATGAAAAGAATAGTTTCTAGATGAAATTTCTCTAGTACGAAAAGATTAGTTTCTAGATTACAAATACCTCCCTCTTCTTCCTTTCCCAAATCTTTAGTATAATCTAGATGAAAAGAATAGTTTCTAGATGAAATTTCTCTAGTACGAAAAGATTAGTTTCTAGATTACAAATACCTCCCTCTTCTTCCTTTCCCAAATCTTTAGTATAATCTAGATGAAAAGAATAGTTTTCTCTCCTCTCCCTTTCCCTTCTCTTCTTTTTAAAATTCCTATACAAACACACAGTAAAATGCAACTGAAATTATCCATCAACCATTTATAAGTATGCTGAACAAGAGACGTGTTAGAGTCTGTTATGCCACAAGAACAGAATGTGATTGCACTTCAAAAGTGAACTGAACTACATACCTTTATTTTTTGACGAGAACTATTCTATATACGTAGGAAATAAATTGACTAGTAAAAGGTACATGGGCAAGCTGTCTTCAATCTGACACTTCTATTAATGTACATATTAGCACAATTACTTTGAATCTCCAAATCAAGCAAGAAGCGACACTTGAAAGCCCCAAAAGCAAGCTACATAAATTACCCTATCCCACAGCAGTACCACACTACCCTGAGATTGGGAGGATATCTTCTGCTTCTGCATGCTATTTTATGCAAAAAAATAGCTTAATGTGTGAAAGGATAGTTGACCCTATCCCACAGCAGTACCACACTATGCTGAGGTTAGGATGATATTTTCTGCTTCTGCATGCTATTTTATGCTAAAAACAGTTTTAACGCGTGAAAGGATAGTTGCTGCTATGCTGAACATTTGTTTTGAGTGAGTTTGTTAAAAACATTCAAAATCTGTCTCTCAAGCTCAAACATTCTCTAGTTATAAGGCTACAAAGTAACAACTGACAAGCATCATTCTACCACTTTTTCCCAAAAGCGCAGATTAACTTGTCATTGTACATCTTTTCAGCAATTAGACTGGAACATCAATAGCAGATACAAAAAAAAGTACTTGATTATCATAGGATGCTGAAAAACACCAAATAAAAATCTAAAATGTCTCTGTGTTGAGAAAGACAATACTATCACAACTCTTAAATGTATTTACCTCCAAAAATGAGAGGACATTTTACTGGAGCATCAACACAATATTTCTGTAGTTCTTCAGCAATTTCACCAACTTCCTTTTGCTCTTCTTTTGTTAATAAAACACCTCGATCTGTTTCCGTGACCTGTAGGGAAACACACTAAAAATTACTACCACCAAACTACGCAAACTTGC
Organism: Chenopodium quinoa; assembly: GCF_001683475.1. Taxonomy (NCBI): domain Eukaryota; kingdom Viridiplantae; phylum Streptophyta; class Magnoliopsida; order Caryophyllales; family Amaranthaceae; genus Chenopodium; species Chenopodium quinoa. Next base: position 1,313,771 of record NW_018745170.1, on the reverse strand, counting down.
AATATTGACCTCATACAAGGTACGGAGTACATCATACAGCCTCAAGTTTTCAGTCTACTTCATATATAGAGGAGATTATTAGATACTTTCTGAAGAAGGAAGATCACACGCCACATTTTACTCCCCATTCCTTACCATATCCTCCTTCTCTCCTCCCTTGCATCTACATTCTTCCTTTCCAATATTTCTAGTACGGAACCAAACAAGAGAAATGAAGTTTGAAAATGGATACTTTTTATTGAAAAATTATTTAGCCCAAATTATTTTCCTTCAAACCACAGCCAGCAAATATACTGTTGGGAAATGTACTTTCAGTTTGTAAAAACCAACTTCTTTTCTGTTTTGCTTGTATTATTAATTTGCTTTTGAAGTGTTAGCCTTAAATCAAAATAACAGGGGTTAATTTGCTAGGTATATTGTGGGTAGACCCAAATTGTCCTTATAGGAACTCACTACAATTCATTACGTCTTGTAGTAGTTCGTCTCAACTAACATTGTGTCTGATCAGTAAGCAAAATTACAAGAAGTACAATAACTGAGTAGAGTGAGCACTGTTTTCTCATTGTCTCTTACTCCTCTTTCTTCCTCCACAGTCCACACTTATACCGTGTGCAATCTCACATTCTCACCATGAATTCAACCACCCGATTACATAAACACACAATAGCACTTCATACCAAAAAGGAAAAATCTAGGTAAAATGGGGAACAGAAACATATTCAAACCTTAGAGAGGATGTCCGAGACGAGATCACCGGCATTATTAGGCGCCAATTTGGCTTTGATCTTTTCACCTCAAATAAATAAGATTCAGAAAAGATATATTCAGAAAAGAGCCTACAAGTTCAAATAAGGGCTACCAACTTCACCTTACAACAAAAAAATAAATTCAGGCATGTCATATAAGTTCAGAAATAATCTTAGAAAAGGGACATATATGTGACAATTATCTTTAATTTTCTGTAATTTCAGCTTACTAATCAAAACCATCATTTTAATCTCTTTAGAATCATCTGTATTATGCTGGTTCGCTGCAAAATGTCACCAGAATCACGAATTTCATATTCAATGTAACGCTCGTCAAATAGCACAATTACAAGAACTACAATAACTTGATCACATTAAAATACAAGTTTTAGATGTTTATCAAGATGGCAAATTTGTAAATATATAGTAAAAAAAATAAAAGCATTTGTACCATGAACAATGCACATTTTTTGTAAAACAGCTAATGGTGTCAGCGTTTCTACCATAAACACTGTAAAATTTTGGCCATTTATTTACAAGTTTGCAATTTGATAAACAGATTAACTGGGCGCCCTCATTTTTCACATTTATTTATAACTTAATAACAAATAATCACAACAAACAAGATCAAATAAAAAAAAAAAAAAAAAAAAGGGAAGAACAGAGAAGTAAAAAATTCAAACCTTGGAGAGAATAGAGGAGACGAAATCGCCGGGAGAATTTGAAACCACCGGAGCCGGCGAAGATACGGCGGCGGAAACTGTGAGAGGGCGGTTAGGTAGGCGGAATTGACGGCGAGGAAGAGAGAGTTTGGAGTGGAAGGGGGTGCGGTTGGAGGAGAGAGAAAATTGAGGTTCCAAAGTTGAGAAGAGTGTTGACGAGGAAGCTGAAGCTGAAGCTGTAGCAGAAGCAGCCATGGCGGAAAAGAAGTGAGTAGCAATGGTGATTGTGCTTGGTTATCGTTATGGAGAAGAGAGAAATTTTGGTGGATTGGGTGATTTTGGAGATGCCACGTCGGCTGGGAAATCTGTTGTGGACCCACTGTTGCCACGTGGATCTTAGTTAAGTTATCAAGACTAGAGACTAGAGGTGGGCACCGTGCCAGGCCGGGCCACTGCGGGCCATGCGTGACTTGTGTAGGGTCGTGCCATGCCATGCCTGCAACTTCGCGGGCCGTGTCGTGTCGGGCCACCATTCATGCATTGAAAATAAATATCAATTAATAAAAATGTGCCATCATATTTTTGCCTTGGATCTAATATAGAAGCAAAAGTATAAATCATAGGAATAGTAGTGTAATATTTACGCCATTTTTCTTCCATTGATGGAAGATATCCATCATAATCGTGTTGTAATCGGTGTTCATCAAATAGTTGTGCAAGTAAACATGCATTGTTAAGAAAAGAATGAGCACAATGATTATAAACAGAAGAAAAACAATGTGCCATACTATATAATAATTGTAAAAACTGCATATATTTTTCACAATTAGACCAATCATCATCTAGTAAAGCAAATTGTGGAAATTTTTTATTATAAGAAAATGTTAATGGAGCCTTGTACTCAATTGCCCTACTCAACATTTCGTAGGTGGAGTTCCACCTAGTTGCACAATCCGTTGATATTTTAATAGCCTTTATCCTTTGTTTCCTGCAAAAAGTTTTTCATTCCTGAAATCTCATGTTAGAGCTGTTAATAGACATAATAGCATTTCTAATTTTGTGATAAAATGGACTAATTGCTTGTGTTCCATCCTTCACACATAAGTTAAGAACATGACAAATGCATCTAATATGAAGTGCATCTCCATCTAATATGAAGTCGGTCAATTGTGCTTTAACTAAATTTGTACAAAATGTCATAGAAGTTGCATTATCAAGAGTCATAGACATGATTTTGGACCTAAGATTATATGCATCAATAGAAAATACTACCTCTGTTTCGTATTATCTGTAACAACCTTAGTGCGCAATCCCCAAGACAACATTTCTTAAGCAATGATTAGTAAAATGAGGGGCATGTGATTGGACGAGAGAGAAACTAAACACCACCAGCACCCACCTTGTAACCACCGATCACCACCACTTAGATCTGAAACCCCACCACAACCACCCAAAACCCACCCAACCAACTCACATCAGCAACACCCCACCCTTTAACCACCCTCTCACGGTCTCACTACCACCAAGATCTGAAACCCACATCACTACCCCTAAAATCGAAACCCCACCTCATCACCACCAACAAATCGAAACCCCACGTCACCAACCACCACCAACGAACCGAAACCCCACGTCACCGGTCACCAGCCACCACCAACTAACCAAATCCCTAACTCACCACCACCAACGAATTGAAACCCCACCTCACCACCACTTAGATCTGAAACCCACCTTGCCACCACAAAGATCGGAAATGTACAACCATGAATACCTTACCCTTATTGGTTACAAAAAAATCATCGAACCTTACCTAAATTGCGAGTTGAAAACTTTGAAAAGGGAAAAGGAGGCGGCGACGAACTAACAAGGTGGAAGTGGCGGAGACTATGATGAGAACGGGCGGCAAATCGATCGAGTGGTGGCGGTGTGGTGGTGGTGAGAGAAGAGGGAGAAGAGAGAGAATAATGTTGCTGCTGCTACCGGTGGTGGTTGAGATGGAGGATAGAGAAAAGTTAGTGATGTTGGTGGTGGATGTGGTTGTGAAGTAGAAAGAATGTGGGTAGGGGTTTTAATTAGGGATAAATTAATTTAGGTTAATAAGTTAATATGTGGTTTATTGAAGTTAAGTACAATTAAGTAAGGGTATGGTGGTAATTTTACAAAAAAAATTACTAAAAGAGGAAACTTTTAGTTTGTTGCAGATAATGTGTATCATCTGTTTTTGGAAAATGTTGCAAATAATACGAAACAGAGGTAGTATTAAGCATAAATTAACATTAATTACACCAATTTGCGCGTGATTTTTTCATGAATTCCCAACTTAATTTCATTTTAGGAAGTAGATTTAATGCTTATATATAGCCTTAAAGGTTACATATATCATTACCCTCATTTTTTATTTTTTATTTTTTAGATTATTCGCCTTAGTCATTTTAATTAATGTTACTCCCTTTGTGTTTTTTTTTTTTTTTTTTTTTTTTTTTTTTTTTTTTTTAAAGTGTTACAAAGGGCATATAGTTTGCAATTTAATTGACTTAAATATATAAGACGTAAGTGGAGTATTAAATATTTGTAAAACAAAGATAACGAGGTTAATAGTTTATTGAATAGTAATGAATATAAGAGAAAATATTGTAAAACAAAAATAGTGGGTTTGGGTCGGGACCATGAGATGGGGGAGATATAATATTAAATTATAACTTTTTGACAAAAAAAAAGTGTAAGGCTGTAATACCCCGCATTTTTATACGTATTTTAATTTAAATAAGTATTTCTTAAAGTATTTAAATAATTCGAAATGAATTATTTATGGTTTTATTAATTTAAAAAGAATTATTATAATTAAAATTTTATTTTTAGTTATTTAATAATCTTGAAAATATTTTATCTTATGATTTGGAAATATTGGGGCATATTATTTTATAAAAAGATAATTTTTAAAGTCAATCGTATTTAAGGAAAGTCAAAATACTAGTTTAACTAGGAAATGGACCATTAAGGGTAGTAAAGAATTTTAAGTAAGAAGGATATTGAGATGGGGTATAAACACCCATCATATGCCTAAGGTGGAGTGCACCCAAAGGTAAACTCTCTCTCTCCTCTTATTTTACTTTCCCCTTAATTTTTCTCCTTCCCCTTATTTTCTTTTAATGTTTTTCAATCACCACCCACACACACCACCACACACCGGCCGGACACCACCACCGGCGCACGCCAGCAACAGCGGCCACCAGGCGGGCGCACGATAGCCGCCCAGCCATGGTGGTTCGTACGCACCTTTCAAAAAAATTATTATTTTAATTTTTGATTTTTAATTCAATCTAGCCTAAATCTAATTATTGTTCTTGGGTTTTTGTGATGATTTTAAAATGTTTGATGATAAGTATTATATATATAAATTTTCAGATTTGGTTTTAAATTAAAAAGCCCCAAATTGAAAACCCTAGGTTTCTAAATTAATGTTTATTGATGGAATTCAATTGTGGTTGATTAAAACTGTTGAAATAAGTATTTTAAAACACAATTACAGCATTTTTACAAGTTTTGATAATGCTGGAATTTTTATATATAACCTATAATTATGATTCTTGGAAGGATTTTTAATTTCCCATTAATTAGGAATAAAAGTAAGGGTTTTAAATAAAATTTCAGCTTGTTTTAGAGGGTTTATGAATGATTTAAAGAGTGTATATATTGCTGGAAATTTGTGTGGAAGAGGTATTAATACTTCTTTGTAATTTTGGTTTGTAGGAGACTTTCAAGTGAGTGATTTTATTTAGTCGTGGCAATTTTGAGGTCATATTCAAGGTACGTTCGCGTACTTGGTAAGTACTTGAATATGTAGAAGCATGCTAGGCTTTGTTTAGTTAATTCCAAGTAGTATCATGGTAGGTGATGATTGGAATTTGTTGATTGGATTGATGTTGGTGAATGATTTGTGATGTGTGAATTATTTATGGTGAATTGGTGATTGGAATGAATTATGTTGGTATGTTGATTGTGAACCACACTTTTATTATTGGCATGATAGAGAGCATGTTTAATTAAACTAAATGTTTAATTTGGTTTGGAATATGAAAAGGGAATTTTATTTTAAACTAAATGTTTATTGATGCTATAAGCATAAGGAAGGAGCTATTTAAGTGTCTTAGTACACAGGAATATATTATATTGCGGTGCTTAAGTGCACTTAAGGTGTTTCTAACACCAAGGGATAGGATTTGCGGCGCATTATGTGTTTAAGATGTCTTTGACACTGAGGTAGATTAAAAAGGGTTCAACTATTAAATTTATGTGGTCACTAATTGTTCAAGAATTAAATTAGTATGTTTGATTGCTTGAATGAATTATAGTGTTTGATTGTGTTATAATTTAAGAGTCATCACCAAGTATAATAACATGTAAACAACGTAAAGTGAAAGAGATTACACACCAAAAATCTTGGAACGTATATACCTTGAGTATGAACATATGGGGGAGTTATGGGGTTTTATATTTAACCATGACTTCTACTGGGAGTACAGGACGCTGTATTTTCCTTTTTACTTATCTTATGCGCAGGACGTCCAGTCACTTCATGTGACATTTGCCTACCCGGTTAGCTCCCGGTGTATGTAGTTTACCTGGCAGGGATTTGGTTGGAAACCCGTTCGATGTGTAATCAAAATTAAATGAACATTGGTATTTGTCTAGTTAGGTGTTGAATGTTTTGTATGCTTGTAAACAGGTGCTACACGGTAAGTTGTGTGATGATAGGATGGAAGCATGTTAGTGTTTTTTTATTACGCTTATGTACTCAGCATTGCTGATTGTGTGTTTGTATGTTTGTTTGGCCTTGTCTTTACCTTGGCCCTACGACGACCCATTTCTAATGGCGAGTATGGGGACAAGTAGAGAGAAGCTTTATAGGTGGTGAAACATATTCATGATGGGCATGAGTGAAGAGCAAATCATACTTAGTTCTCATTGGAATATGATGTGTTTTATTTGTTTTGAATATTATTTATTTTATTCTGATCATGAGACTAACGCTAAGTTTTTTTTAGTATTGTTTGGTTTTAAGGGCCTACAATGGTTCCAAGTTGTAGGTTGACTTTGTTTGACTTTTACTTTCGTTTGGTTTGATTTTTACTTTCGTTTGGTCTGACTTTTTAAGTTGACTTCTTTTAAAGATAGTCTTCCGCTGTGTGAGTCTTTGATATTTGCCTTAGCCATTTTCACGGTGGTGGTAATGTCTTAGATTTTCCTACTTCGTATTTTAAAAGGGCAAAATAGGTATTTTAAAGGAAATAAATTCCTACGGTGTTACGAAGGCCTTGTTTAGTTCAACTTCTTTTTAATAATTTCAGAAAAATGAACAACCAAGCTCGACACATTAAGGTAAAGATGGCACAAGGCCAAGTCAGGCGTGCATTGAGGTAAAGATAGCATTACGTCGGGTCAATTCGACTATTCAAGACACGACATGACTTCACACGAATTGGGATTTTACAACCCTGACAAGATGTAGGTACAACACGACACATTATTTGGGACAAGCATAACAATGTACATCCCGACACCACAAAGCATTCTAAAATTGTGAGATTTGGCATGAACAACCAAGCTCGACACATGAACTTCAGCCATGCATGGATCATCTTATTGAAAATTTTGGCACGACATTTAGCTAATTAGGAGTCAGGCCTAGGCCGCCTAACTAACCCAAAAGCACACAGGTTTAACACGAGACACGGCTAACAACCATCTTTACATTAAGGATGTAGTATCAAACCCTACTAAAGAAAAAATCAAAGTATATAAGGTACGAATTCTCTTAGCCCCCACCCCCCTTAAAAGAGCATTGCAAGCTAAATTGCTAAGTTGTTGACTCATATTGGGTTGACATATGTGGAGTTTCAATCCTTTATGACCTTAAATGAATTTTTTTGTAAAAATAAAAATAAATTTTGTACATTCATAGTACAAGGAGGCCACCCCAGTCAATCAGGCTGATTGATGAATATTGTAAATCAGCCTCTTTTGTGGGCCAGTTTGCAATATAATACACTTTTTTTATTTTTATTTTTTGTTTAAAAAAAAATCCCTTAGATCTAGCATCACGATTCACAGTGACGAACCACCACCATCTCTGTCTACCCCCTGTCATCTCGCTGGTCATCGGTCATCGCGTCCCTCTTCTTCTTCCCTTCTTCCTCCTTCCTCAACAACCACTCCAACGCCGCTTCGCGACGGTAACAAAAAAACACCCTACTAGCAAAAAGGTGTAAATTAGGGCCATATCAACCCCTTAGGGGTAGCATCGTCTTCGTGGAAGCAAATTTAACCAGCTTAGGTGGTGATGGTGTTGCTGTGATGGACTGATGGAGGAGGAAGAAGGGAGGAAGAAAGTGTAGTGAGCTGTAATAGAGGACTTCTTCCAATCATCCTCATATATAGCATTGTTTGGAAATTTTTGGTTGTAAAAAATTGTCAACGGATTCTTGTACTCAATTGCCTTGGTTAACATGTCATGGTGGAATTCCACCTAGTTGGGCAATCGGTTTTGATTTTTATTGCTCTTATCTTTTTTTGCTTTAGAAAACTCTTCCATTCTTGGTATCTCATGTTTGAGCTATTAATAGACATAATAGCTTCTCTAATTTTGTTGTAGTATGGACCAATTGCTCTAATTCTATCCCATACACATAAGTTAAGAACATGGCAAACACATCTAGTATGAAGTGTATCACCATCTATAATTAGCAGTATATGTCATTGAGGTTGTATTGTCAAATGTCATAGACATGATTTTTTCTCGAAGGTTGTATACATTTATTGCTTCCATTAAATGGTGAGCAATGTTAATATCGGTGTGGGGCATTCCAGCATTTTGAAATGGATTATTCGTTTTTGTAACAACCATTGATCATATACCCAATGGCAAGTCACACATAAATAGTGATATTTATAACCACTATCCCAAGAATCGGCAGTCATAGACACTCTACAATTAAGTTTACTCAATTCGTCTTGTAACCGTATTTTGTACTGTAGGAAGTTTTTCATGGCGGCGGAATGAATGGTTTTCCTAGAGATTCTTGTATGTTGGGATTGTAATGCTATGTTAATGTAAGTACGTGTTAAATGGGTCACTTTCGGAGAAAAGAAAAGGTTGTTCGGCGTGTACTATCATTTTCCCTAGTTTATCCCTATCACTCTCATAGTTGTAGGTAAATCCGTGTGGATGGAATTGGGAAATTTTTGGCTGGGTTGGATCGCTAGCTGGTTTTGCACAACTTCTCATGTGTCTACTTAAGTGTCCCGTCCCGGACTTGGATTGTGCCGAGTATGTATGACCTCATGTTTTACATTTTGCTCTTGTTTGGGCTTTATTTAGGAGGAAATAATGCCATACATCACTTTTGCGGCTTTTGATATTTACCATGTCACTTTCGGTTAACCATTCCTCTTGTGTGTTTGGGAATTGGGTGTTTGTAGATTCGGGAATTTGTTGGTTAATAGTAGAACCGGAGGCACATGGGTATCTTGTTGGCTACCTTGGCTAGAATAAAAATTTTGTGGGTCAAAGAAATTAGGTGGGAATTGACCGAATTGTGAAAATTGGTTTGGTGGTGAAAATTGATTTGGTGGTGGAAATCCGGGCATATTATTCATGTTATAGGGTTGAAAATCGGAAGTACCATCGTGCCTAAATTGGTCAAAGCCTAGGGGAACGTTACCGGGGTCATTGGTCGGACTTGAAATTGGGGGTAAAATTGGATTAGGTGATTCGCTAGACCTATTACCACGGGCTTTCCTAGAGGATGATGAGTTGTTCGTGTTTGGTGATGCCATAATTAACAATAATAATAATTAACAGCAATAATAATTAACAGCAATAATTTTAACAATAATAATAACAATAATAATAATAATTACTAACAACAATTATAACAATAATAATAACAATAATACTAATTAATAACAATAATTATAACAATAACAATAACAACAATAATAATTAATAACAATAACAATAACAATAACAATAACAACAATAATAAATTAAAGATTAGTTTAGATCTTACAACCGTGCTTCAACGCTTTTCACTAATTACGATTACGAACTTTTAATTTGATTCGATATTAAGAAATAATAATTAGAGAATTTAAGAGATTAAGAGAATTAATAGAGAAAATAAGAGATTAAGAGTAGAGATTGTGAATTTGTGATTTGGAATGAAGAAGATGGAGGTATCTATAGAAAAATGGGAAAAGTAGCCGTTGGAAAGAAGGGGAAAAGAAGAACGTTGCTCAACGTTCTCCATTGACATTTCCGTTGAGCAACGTCTATTAACAGGCGGCACGCGGGCCGTGCTTGGCGGGCTGGCACGCGGGCAATAGGACGGGCTCGTGCCGGAAAAAAACCAACTTCTATCCGTGGCATGGCCCTCGGCACGCCTGGCGACCACCGTGCCAGCCGGGCCAGCTGCCGGGTCGTGCCGTGCCACGTCGGAATTTGTGCCGTGCCGGGCCACCCGCAGGCCAACCTAGCCCGTGCCCAGCTTTAGGAAGAAGGGGGGAAAAAGTACAAACTTATCCCCAAATAAATAAGTAAAACATTTGAACATGTATTTCCACTAGTACGAGTATTCACTATTTTTAATCATTGGTTTAGAAAATCAATGCTTATAATTAACAATAAGTGTCATGAATCGAATCAAGCTTAATTTTATCTTGGCTCACTCAATGTCTCAGTGAACATGGTTTAAGTAATAAATAGCTTGTTTTTCTAATAAGTGTTACTCCCTCTGTTTTTTAAATTCTGCTTATTTACATTTTAAAAGTTTTTAACACACTACTTTGATTTTTAATATCTTTAGATATTAATGAATGTCATAAATTGTAGGATTGAACTCCTAATGTGTATATAATGAATGATTTCAATGATTACTTTTAGAATTGGGGGATTTAATTTATGGCGACTATTTATTTCTGTTAATTTAATTATGTAAATGCTCTGAGGTTTTTTATTACCATTGGTAAATAATTATAATTAGTTTTGGGTCTAGCTAATTGTTGTTCATATCTTGAATTTGAATTTGAGTTACCTAAATTGTTTATGGCTTGATTTGTTAAACAATGTGCATGCTCTAATGAAGTCTAAATTGATGTGCATTTATATTTATTTAATTTTTTTTTTCTCTCTAAAATTGACAATTTTGTAAACATGTATGTGTACTCATCAATATAGTCCCTTTTAAAAGTTCTACTTCGTAACACAATATTATACATCTATTACTCTATACTAAATTAAAGTGTTTTTTTTCCTCCCAAACTCCCTACAAATCCCGCCAAAAATAACAGTCACTCGATATTTATTCATAATAATTGTTATCATATATCTATTACTCTATACCATAAATTGAAAAGACTGGAAAGTGATAAATCAAATTAGTACGGAGTAATCCGTAGTATTTTTTTTTGGAATGTGATAATATTTTCTTTCTCATGCTTAATATCTGTTCATAATAACTGTCATCACCCTTGAAAAATGATTAAAAAAAAAAGGTACTTTGTAAATATTATATTCCGTCCGTCCTTTTTTGATTGACTCATTTGAATTATTGGTCCAAAATGATGATCCCATTTGCATTAAAATACCTCTAATTTGCAACAATATTTATGCAAAGTTAGTTTTTTTATGTAAATTTTGCTTTTTCATATTTTTTTTTATTACTTTCTCTTTTTACGGAGTACTTTTTTGCAAACTCCATGTGATTTTAACTTTTCAATTTACTTTTACTACTTCCACTTTCCCCTTTTTAATTCCCGTGAAAATTGCTCAAATGAGTCAATAAAAAAGGGACACGAAGGGAGTATACGGTAATAAAAGTAATTCAATAGCTTAAATACAATTAATGTCCATTAAGAAAGGCTTAGCAACTTCTCTTTTATGCAATGTATCTTATCTTATTCTTTCATGCAACTAATGTATCTGGACTTTTCCCCAAAGTGAGCCAAAACCAAAATCTATTTACGAAATTGGTTGCGTGGCAAAACTATTTACCAAACTAAGCTTCCAGGGTAAAACGCTGCCTCGGACAGCGTTTATGCCCTGGTTTTTTTAAAAAAATAAATTCATTTGTTAAACGCTGTCTGAGACAGCGTTTTATGTACAATTTTTTTTGTATACAAAACGCTGCCCCAGACAGCGTTTTTCTGCTGGACTGCATCACCAGCAGTCAGCAGGCTGTCTTCTCTAATATCTGCCCCATTTCTGCCCCCAACAAGCCACCCCCAGCCTTCAGTAAGCCACCACCCTCAACCTTTTACTAAAATACCCTTATAAGGGGATGGAATACATATGTAAAACCTTTTGGTATCATGACAGGCGAAATTCCAATTTCCCTTATAGAGGCCTTTTTTCGACTTTTTACCCAGCCAAACCCCCGTAAGGAGTTTGGACGGTGTAGATCTCGTCGAAACACCCAATTTGAAAAAAAAAATCGCCTCGATCGGACACCCGGAGACAAAGTTACGGGTCCCCGAAGTTTAAGGGTAATATCTCTCAACCCGGGCATCGGGGGACCTATCCGAGTAGACGCTTGCGTAGTGCTCTTGGAGATAAGGTGTTTCAAAAAAAAAATCGCCCCAATCGGACCCTGGTGCTAGGATTTATGCCCTTCCGAGTTTACCATGTCCTCGGGATTCTACTCAAAAGTAGGGAATAATGCGATTTTTGCTCTCGAAAATGCTGTATTATCGTAGATCTTGATTTTTTCGTATGAAAACGAGTATTCACTTGACCCGAGGGGTTTTGTATTTTGTATTTTATGACAATTTAAAACTTTCGTTTTACTTATTTCTTACAAACCGCAATTCTCCTTTGTGATGTTATAAAGCTATATAGTATTTATCTGCACTAATTATTCCATAGTTGCGCATGGCTCAGATGGTTGGTAATTGTCATTTCATATATTTACATCACAGGTTCGATCCCCATGTATGACTTGATTTTCTTTAATTTTTTTTTTTTTATTTATTTTTTTTAAATTGTACATAAAACGCTGCCTCAGACAGCGTTTTACCCCTTTTTTTTTTGGCGTTTTACCAATTGAATTTTTTTTTTAAACCAGGGCATAAACGCTGTCCGAGACAGCGATTTACCTATTGAATTTTTTTTTTAAAAAAAATCCAGGGTAAAACGCTGTCCCAGGCAGCGTTTTACCAATTGAATTTTTTTTTAAAAAAATCCAGGGATAAAACGTTGTCCGAGACAGCGTTTTACCCTCGAAGCTTAGTTTGGTAAATAGTTTTGCCACGCGTCCAAAGTGGTAAATATTTTGCCAATTTGGCTCAATTTGGAGAAAAATCCAAGATTTTCAGTGTTCGAGTTTGTACACACCCGATTTATGTTAAGATATGATTTGATATTATTGAGATATATTAGTTGTCATAAGATAGAGATGTGTTAAGATTTGATCATAGCTTGGATTCTCTACTTATTTATCTCTATTATTATTGTACTCTATATATTTGGCCAAGAGCCTCAATACAAAGCAAGTGTTTTCCACATAATTATTTTACGAAATGGAAAAACATCCTCAAAAAATTTCACATCTTTAGAAACGAAAAACTCTTTTCTATCAAGATCATACAATATCCACCCCTTTATGCCAAACGGATACCCCAAAAAAAAAAAAATTTCGACTCCGACTCTCAAATTTATCACCTTTGGTTTTCTGATTATGGGCGAAACATAAACACCCAAAAGTACGAATAGCATTGTATGAAGGAGGAAAGCCAAATAAAATCTCAAAGGGAGTTTTGTTGTCTAACAAAGGAGATGGGGTCCGATTAATTAAATGTGCGCTGCAAAAATACACTCTCCCCAGAAATAGATAGGTAACTTGGCTTGAAAACGCAAGGCTCTAGCAACATTCAAAATGTGTTTATGTTTTCGTTCAACTCTATCATTTTGTTGTGGAGTCCCAACACAAGAGGTATAAAACAAAATTCCGGTGGCATTAAATAATCGCATCCAAACAATTAAATTCCGTACCATTATCACTTTGAACAATTTTAATTGTTTGAGAAAATTGACGATCAATCATTGCAATGAAATTCATAAATATACGAAAAACTTCTGTCTTATCACCCAACAAGTAAACCCACACAGCACGGGAAAAATCATCAACTATTGTCAAAAAATAACGAGCTCCACAAGAAGAAGCATGTCTATACAAGCCCCACAAATCACAATGTATTTTCTTAAATATGCGACTCGCTTTATTATCACTAGAAATAAATTTGTCCCTAGGGTGTTAAGCCCGAAAACAAACTTCACAATTTTAATCTAAGCTACCCTTAAGACTATCAAGAGGAAGTAACTTCACTACATTTTCCGAAGGATGACCAAGGTAAGCTTGTGCCATAGTTCTAACTGAGATGTCACACCATTCACCGAAATATATTGCACTGAGTTTCCTTCGAAGTAGTAAAGTCCATCTCGTCTAGCACCCGTTCCAATCAGCGTCCCTTTTTGGTCTTGTATAGCACACAAAGATGAGTTAAATTTGACAATACAATGCACGCAAATCATCGTTAAGTTGTGAAACTAAGATCAAATTACAAGCCAAGTTGGGAACATAAAGAACATGTTTTAACACAACTGATTTCGATAACCGAACCGAGCCTTCCTTCTCTGCAAGAACGGTCTCACCATTCGGTAGGCCAATCGGACAATCAAATATAGGTGTTGAATTAAACAACCAAGTGTCATTGCCTGTTACATGATGTGAGGATCCCGTATCAACAATCCACAAATTATTATTGAACTTACCGTTCAACCTATTATCCGACACCTTACGCAATAGCCTTCCATTGATCCGCAGTGAAAATCTGAGAAGCCGACGAAGACCTATTGTTGCTGCCAGGGACAGCAACCCCTATGCCTGTGCTATGCGTGGCATTGGCCCGAGGTGTGCCTCTACCTCTACCTCGACCACGCCCCCTACCATCGGTCTTGGTCTCATTTTCAAATCGAACCGAAACCTAACTGTCAAACCGTTTTGACAGTACTAATTAAAACTCAAAGGCAAGGAGTATCCTATCACCATGTGTAACTTTCTTTTATTATTTAGCTACGTCATCAAATATTGCCACATAATCATGTGAATAATAATTGAGATGATTATAAACAATTGGGCTTCTAATTGGCTTGATTGTAAAATTATATCATTTAATTGTCTTTATTGTAAAATAATACGAGTAATTAACTAATTAAGTGATTAAATTGAATAATTAAGATGATTATAATAATTGCTTGAATAAGTAACTTGTAGGCGTCATTCGAAGCGCGCCTATGTTAAGCATGTTGTGAATATGCTTGGCACTCTTAGGAAGTGGGAATTGACATTATACGATTAGGGACAAGGAAAGTAGAGAGCCGCCAACAAGTTTTTAAGGAACTTGTAAACCATTCACGGATCATTTAAGACAACCACGATTAAGGAACAACGATAGGCAACAACAATTGACCCGTGAAGGTTACACACCATTCATAATAATCCATGAGATTACTAACTCCATATGGTTCGGAACCACGAAAGGAGGATCGGGGATGATGGTACGAAGTGAGCCATGGAGTCACATTCGCCCGTATTGGCCTCTACTCGATTCTTATAGCGAAAAGTGATTCTTGCGATCTCAAAGGCACACAAATAAAGATTCAATTTGCTCCAAACTATATTAAGCTAAATTGGTTGAATATTAATGCAACATATAACTCTAAACTATTGTGATCACTTCAATTAAACAACAAGATTAAAAAGGAACCTAAACCGGTCGTCCAAATTGAAAATTAATTTAAACTAAAGTAGAGTTGATTTGGGGCCAAACTCTCAAACAGTTTTACCTTTCACGCCTTGGTTTAAGCGTAGAGTTGTGGGTAAAGTACAGGCTCCGGGGAGTGCTTAGGGGATGTATTGTGAGAGAATAGGGTAGGCTAGTGTTTAGGCTAGAGCATAAGAAAGAAAGAGAGAATGATTTGGTACCCCGAGACTGAGGAAACAGCCTCGTATTTATAGAGGAAATGAACAGGGTGATGCACGAAACCCTAGAAATGAAATGCGCCGCGGAGGAAACCCGGCCGCGTCACTGCAGGATTTGCCGCGACACGACGCAATTTGCCGTGACACGGCAGGAATTGCCATGGCGCGACATTTCTGCTGTGACATGGCAAATCTGTTTCCAGAAATCCTTCTAAATTCATTTTAACCTTTTTCTTAAGCATTAAGCACGTGTTAATTAGGCGTCATTTTCAGCTGTTTCGGACTTATTTCAAGCTTAGGGTTTTATTATTTATTAATCGGGCTTAATTAATAAATTAAACGAAATGAATTAAAAAGGGTTGGGTTGAAATGTGAGTTGGACTTAGTTGGAATGAATGTTTAGACTGGTTTGTTGACTGATTTGTATGCTGTGTTTGACTGAACATGGATTTTAAGCACTCACGAGATTAAATACTTGACCCGAACAATAATGACGGTGAAAGTTTGTTCATCATCGGGTTTAGTTTTGGAGAGACATTTTTAGGTGTCTTCATAACTGTTATTTCTATTCAAAAAAAAAAAAACATAACTGATATTCCAAAGATTTTTGCTCGAATATAATTCTCTGATTAAATTAGATCTGCATGTAAAAACAAAATTCAGTAAACAAAACATAAGCATATAATCAATAAGTATCCGAATAAACACAATTTAAGCAATAATCACAAATATACATTTAAACATGGGTTTTAAAAATTAGGCTAAGAATTACCCAGCCATTGATGACCTAATAAAACTGACACAAAATTAATGACACAAAATTTGCTTGGTTTAGTTTTGTATTGATACGAAATTTTGTTGGTGTCATATGATGCGTCACTTTATAATGGTAAATATCACAAATTTTAATTTAATTATAATTAAGGAATTATTTTTATTTCTTATCATAAACACTATCAAAATTTATCTTATAATAGTATGTACGTAGTATATAAATCCTATATCTAAAGATGATTATTTTAAAAGATAATTTTTAGTTTTTTAAATAAATTAAATCCTAACAAATCAATATTCGTTGTTTTTACTTACGTGGCAAAATTCATAATTCTCATTCGTAACTTTTGTTTAGGTGGCAAACGAATTTTTAATTGATCAAAAATATACCTTTGCTTATGTAGCGCGCCGAATGCTCTTGAAAAATACTTACTTTATTTATATATATTAGATTTCAGTAATAAACATATCAGATCAGAATATACAACATTTGTCACCAATCTCATTTTTATTTAGGTTTAGTTTTTGTTAATTAAATATCATTAACTTCATTAGTAAAATTTCAACAAAATTACAACATTTGTCACCAATCTCAGCCTCAGGTAATCTGCTTTAACTTCCATTGCTCATACTATTAATTCAGTTCTTTTTATTTAATTACGAGTATTTTTTTATTTTTTTTTTGACAAATAGTTTATTTAATTTTGATTTATTACACTTTAATTTCTTTACTGCCAGAAATGCTAAGCTAGGATTGTCCCCACTCATCAGTAGTATCACTAGTGTAAAAATGGAATAGCAACTTTATAAACATGGAAAAGTCGAAGAAATTACAACTTACTGATAAAATTGTCCCCACTCATCAGTAGTATCACTAGTGTGAAAATGGAATAGCAACTTTATAAACATGGAAAAGTCGAAGAAATGACAACTTACTGACAAAACTGTCACCATTCATCAATAATTCAATATCACTATTATTTACAAGTGTGAAAATGAAAAATCAACGTCAACATGGAAAAGTGGAAGCAATTACAGCTGGCTTGAAAGTGACTTTGTTGATTCAATAATTGAGATGTAAATGATGTGAACCACTTATTGTTGTTAGGATAACTGTTGAAATACAATTACTTGGATGGTATTTGGTTATCACCCCATTTTCACCATTACTACTTTTACTATCACTCTTCTCTTCTCCTCTTTCTCGCACAAATTTCTGCAAATCAAATCAAAAATGGACATTGGAACAGCCATGTCTGTTGCACAAACTTTGTTAGCAGCGCTGCAGTGTTCCCAGCTCAATGAGATCTGCTCCATTGCTGGCTACAAATCCAAACTCGGTGAGCTCCGTGCCACTGTCGTAAGAATCAAAGCTGTGCTCGAGGATGCTGAGGATGCTGAGGCCAAACAAGTGCTGTCCAAACAAGTACAACTCTATATTGAAGAGCTCAAGGATGCAGTTTATGAAGCCGATGATCTCTTCGATGAGTTTGTCACTCTTGCTGAGCGGAAGCAGCTCACCAAGGATCGTGTGTTTTCCGTTTTTAGCAAGTTTGGTACTGCTTACAGAATGCGTCAGGCGGTTACCAAGGATCGTATCTTTTCCGTTTTTAGCAAGTTTGGTACTGCTTACAGAATGAGTCAGGCGGTTACCAAGATCAAGAATAAGCTGGATGCTATTGCTTCTGATAAACGCTTCAGCTTGGGCGTTGATCCTAAGCCCATTAAGGATCGAAGGCCTGAGACCTGTTCCTATGTGTATGAAGCTGATGAAATCACTGGAAGAGGGCTTGATTTAGAGAAGATTGTTGGTGTGTTACTTGATTCAAATGTTCAGCAAAATGTTTCTTTTCTTTCTATTGTTGGGATTGGTGGGTTGGGAAAAACAGCGCTTGCCCAACTTGTGTATAACGATGAAAGAGTCACAACTGCATTCTCATCAAAAATGTGGGCTTGTGTCTCTGATGAGAATGAGAAGTTGTTGGATGTGCAAGGGGTTCTTGATAAGATTCTAGCTTCGGCCACAGGTGAAAAGAAGATGAATGGGGACTTTACCATGGATGTGCTGCAAAAACGACTTCGAGAACAACTTCTTGGGAAAAAATACTTGCTTGTTTTGGATGATGTGTGGACTGAAAATTATGAGCAATGGCAAAATTTGAAGCAATATTTGATGGGAGGTCAGACTGGAAGTTGGATTGTGGTTACAACGCGCTCACATCGAACTGCGGAAATCATAGGAGAGGGTCTAAAGCATGAGCTAGAAGGCTTGTCAAAGGAAGATTCATTGCGTTTACTTAAAAAAGTAGCATTTGGATCACAACACTCAAACCCTCCCGAAGACTTGGTCAAAATTGGTGAAGATATTGTAAAGGAATGTGCTTTTGTCCCTCTTGCAATTAGAGTGGTGGGAAGTCTTCTCTTTGGCCAAGAAAAAAATATTTGGCTGAAAATTCAAAAGTTGGGATTAGCGCAAATTAATAGAAGCGAACATAGCATCATACCTACATTGAAGCTGAGTTACTACCAGCTTGAATCCCCACTGAAAAGTTGTTTCTGTTATTGTGCAATTTTCCCTAAAGATTATGTGATGGAGAAGGATACATTGATAAGGCTTTGGATGGCACATGGCTACATCCCATTGAATGATCCTCAGAGTCCGGAAGATCTCGCTGAGGAATATTTCTCGATCTTGTTGCGGAGATGTTTCTTGCAAGACGTGAAGAAAGACGAAGATGGTAGCATTGAATCATGTAAGATACATGATTTAATGCATGATCTTGCTCAACAAGTTGTGGGAAAGGAGATTTGCAGAGGGGAAACCATGAATGGGGATGTAGACAAAAAAGTTCGCCATCTCTCTCTTAATTTCCCTTTTACTAATAAGAAGAGCCGCCTACGTTCATTTCTTTTGGGGTTTGATTGTGATCAGCTTTGTGTGGCTGCATTAGTAGGTAATTGGAAGTATATAAGGGCATTGGACTTGCGTGAGTCAACAATCAAGAGTTTGCCGGGCTCAATAGGTGACCTGATACATTTGAGGTACCTAGACCTCTCACATATGAGAGGTCTAGAAGTTCTCCCAGGATCTATTACAAAACTATATAATCTCCAGACTTTAAACTTAAGTCATTGTAGAGATTTGAAAGAATTGCCAAAAGATTTGAGCAAGTTGGTTAAGTTGAGGGTCTTGGATTTAACATATTGTTATGAGCTGAGGTATATGCCAAGGGGCATGCGTAAGTTGAGTTGCCTTCACACTCTTAATTTGTTTGTGTTGGGAGACATGAGTTCAAGTGAGAATAACTTACTTGAAGGGCTGGAAGATCTAAAAGCTCTAAGTAACTTGAAAGGTTCTCTTGATATCTGGGTTCGATATATGAAGACAGGTTATAAAATAAATGGTGGAAAGGAAGGTGGGTGCCTGGTGAACAAGGAACATCTGAAAGAAGTGTGCATTAATTTCCTCAATAATGGAAGAAGGGAGTATGAAGAAGCAGTGATGGAGGAGTTGCAGCCACATTCTAATCTCAAGATATTTCGGATGGTGGGATATGAAGGTGTGAGAATGCCAAGTTGGGCAAGGGACAATTATAACTTGGCAACCTTTCTCCCTAATCTTGTTCGAATAGATTTTTATTGTTGTGAGCAATTGCAGCATTTGGGACAATTACGACTTCCTCAATTGAAAAGATTAAGGTTGTTTAATTGTCCAAACCTAACAGCTATTTTGGAGTGTCCTGCATTGGAAAATATTAAGCTAGAACTAAATGAAAATATTAATCTTTCATTCAATGAAAGATTGAAAATAATACCAATATCAGGGGGAGAGGCCTCACCTTATGAAATTGGTCCCAATTTAAGGAAGGTTACAATCGACAATGTGGCATGGCTTAATTCACTGCCCATGAACTCTTTTCATGATTGTGCAAAGCTTTGCATAACTAGGGACTACAAGGTGGAAAGTTTGGGAGAAGCTATGGAGGTGTTTCGTAGCTGTTCGGCTTCCCTGAAGTACTTAAAAATTGATGGTTGCAACAAATTGAAGAGTGTACTACGTGGAGGTTTAGAGCATCTCTCTGCCTTAGAGGAGTTAGAAATTAACAATTGCGATAATTTGAATGAATCTGAAGAAGTAGAGAGAGTATCCTTTTGTCAATCCCTTCGCTCATTAAAATTGGGTTCTCTTAATCAGCTGGTACAACTGCCCAATTGGATACAGTACTTGTTTGCCCTCCAAACCCTTACTATTCACAATTGCAAAAAAGTGGAATCAATGCCAAATTGGATTTCCCAACTCACCTCTCTTAGAAAGCTTGATGTCCGGGATTGTTCAGCACAGCTGAGAGAAAGATGCCAAGAACCAACCGGAGAGGACTGGCCCCACATTCAACACATTCCTTCCATTAATTTCGTGTTCTGTTCATTATAATAGCTCCTCTGGTTTAATTATGATCAGGTGAACTATTCAACTTTTTGATCTCTGTTGTATAAGTGTATTTCTAGACTTAAGGATTGAATAGCTTTGTTAGTTTGTCAATGAAGAATAATTACTAATTCCCGTGTCTTGTGATTTGATGAAATGACTTCTTTTACTACAAATCTCAGCGACTCCGTATTATATATACTAGTAGGACAAGTTTCTCTTTCCGTATTATGAAATGGGTTTTGTGATGGGTTTATTAGGTGACCTAAGGTTGGTACCATTTAATTGACTTAAATATATAAGACGTAAGTGGAGTATTAAATATTTGTAAAACAAAGATAACAGGGTTTTATTGAATAGTAATGAATATAAGAGAAAATATTGTAAAACAAAAATAGTGAGTTTGGGTCGGGACCATGAGATGGGGGAGATATAATATTAAATTATAACTTTTTGACAAAAAAGAAGTGTAAGACTGTAATACCCCATATTTTTATACGTATTTTAATTTAAATAAGTATTTCTTAAAGTATTTAAATAATTCGAAATGAATTATTTATGGTTTTATTAATTTAAAAAGAATTATTATAATTAAAATTTTATTTTTAGTTATTTAATAATCTTGAAAATATTTTATCTTATGATTTGGAAATATTAGGGCATATTATTTTATAAAAAGATAATTTTTAAAGTCAACCGTATTTAAGGAAAGTCAAAATACTAGTTTAACTAGGAAATGGACCATTAAGGGTAGTAAAGAATTTTAAGTAAGAAGGATATTGAGATGGGGTATAAACACCCATCATATGCCTAAGGTGGAGTGCACCCAAAGGTAAACTCTCTCTCTCCTCTTATTTTACTTTCCCCTTAATTTTTCTCCTTCCCCTTATTTTCTTTTAATGTTTTTCAATCACCACCCACACACACCACCACACACCGGCCGGACACCACCACCGGCGCACGCCAGCAACAGCGGCCACCAGGCGGGCGCGCGATAGCCGCCCAGCCATGGTGGTTCGTACGCACCTTTCAAAAAAATTATTATTTTAATTTTTGATTTTTAATTCAATCTAGCCTAAATCTAATTATTGTTCTTGGGTTTTTGTGATGATTTTAAAATGTTTGATGATAAGTATTATATATATAAATTTTCAGATTTGGTTTTAAATTAAAAAGCCCCAAATTGAAAACCCTATGTTTCTAAATTAATGTTTATTGATGGAATTTAATTGTGGTTGATTAAAACTGTTGAAATAAGTATTTTAAAACACAATTACAGCATTTTTACAAGTTTTAATAATGTTGGAATTTTTATATATAACCTATAATTATGATTCTTGGAAGGATTTTTAATTTTCCATTAATTGGGAATAAAAGTAAGGGTTTTAAATAAAATTTCAGCTTGTTTTAGAGGGTTTATGAGTGATTTAAAGAGTGTATATATTGCTGGAAATTTGTGTGGAAGAGGTATTAATACTTCTTTGTAATTTTGGTTTGTAGGAGACTTTCAAGTGAGTGATTTTATTTAGTCGTGGCGATTTTGAGGTCATATTCAAGGTACGTTCGCGTACTTGGTAATTACTTGAATATGTAGAAGCATGCTAGGCTTTGTTTAGTTCATTCCAAGTAGTATCATGGTAGGTGATGATTGGAATTTGTTGATTGGATTGATGTTAGTGAATGATTTGTGATGTGTGAATTATTTATGGTGAATTAGTGATTGAAATGAATTATGTTGGTATGTTGATTGTGAACCACACTTTTATTATTGGCATGATAGAGAGCATGTTTAATTAAACTAAATGTTTAATTTGGTTTGGAATATGAAAAGGGAATTTTATTTTAAACTAAATGTTTATTGATGCTATAAGCATAAGGAAGGAGCTATTTAAGTGTCTTAGTGCACAGGAATATATTATATTGCGGTGCTTAAGTGCACTTAAGGTGTTTCAACACCGAGGGATAGGATTTGCGGCGCATTATGCGTTTAAGATGTCTTTGACACTGAGGTAGATTAAAAAGGGTTTAACTATTAAATTTATGTGGTCACTAATTGTTCAAGAATTAAATTAGTATGTTTGATTGCTTGAATGAATTATAGTGTTTGATTGTGTTATAATTTGAGAGTTATCACCAAGTATAATAATATGTAAACAACGTAAAGTGAAAGAGATTACACACCAAAAATCTTGGAACGTATATACCTTGAGTATGAACATATGGGGGGAGTTATGGAGTTTTATATTTAACCATGACTTCTACTGGGAGTACAGAACACTGTATTTTCCTTTTTACTTATCTTATGCGCAGGACGTCCAGTCACTTCATGTGACATTTGCCTACCCGGTTAGCTCCCGGTGTAGTTTAACTGGCAGGGATTTGGTTGGAAACCCGTTCGATGTGTAATCAAAATTAAATGAACATTGGTATTTGTCTAGTTAGGTGTTGAATGTTTTGTATGCTTGTAAACAGGTGCTACACGGTAAGTTGTGTGATGATAGGATGGAAGCATGTTAGATTTTTTTTATTACACTTATGTACTCAGCATTGCTGATTGTGTGTTTGTATGGCCTTGTCTTTACCTTGGCCCTACGACGACCCATTTCTAATGGCGAGTAGTGGGGACAAGTAGAGAGAAGCTTTACAGGTGGTGAAGCATATTCATGATGGGCATGAGTGAAGAGCAAATCATGCTTAGTTCTCATTGGAATATGATGTGTTTTATTATTTGTTTTGAATATTATTTATTTTATTCTGCTCATGAGACTAACGCTAAGTTTTTTTAGTATTGTTTGGTTTTAAGGGCCTACAATGGTTCCAAGTTGTAGGTTGACTTTATTTGACTTAGTTTGACTTTTACTTTCGTTTGGTTTGACTTTTACTTTCGTTTGGTTTGACTTTTTTAAGTTGACCTGTTTTTAAATGGTTTTAAAGATAGTCTTCCGCTGTGTGAGTCTTTGATATTTGCATTAGTCATTTTCACGGTGGCGGTAATGTCTTAGATTTTCCTACTTCGTATTTTAAAAGGGCAAAATAGGTATTTTAAAGGAAAGGAATTTCTATGGTGTTACGAAGGCCTTGTTTAGTTCAACTTCTTTTTAATAATTTCAGAAAAATGAACAACCAAGCTCGACACATTAAGGTAAAGATGGCACAAGGCCAAGTCAGGCGTGCATTGAGGTAAAAATAGCATTACGTCGGGTCAATTCGACTATTCAAGACACGACATGACTTCACACGGATTGGGATTTTACAATCCTGGCAAGATGTAGGTACAACACGACACATTATTTGGGACAAGCATAACAATGTACATCCCGACACCACAAAGCATTCTAAAATTGTGAGATTTGGCATGAACAACCAAGCTCGACACATGAACTTTAGCCATGCATGGATCATGTTATTGAAAATTTTGGCACGATATTTAGCTAATTAGGAGTCAGGCCTAGGCCGCCTAACTAACCCAAAAGCACACAGGTTTAACACGAGACACAGCTAACAACCATCTTTACATTAAGGATGTAGTATCAAACGAACCCTACTAAAGAAAAAATCAAAGTAGATAAGGTACGAATTCTCTTAGTCCCCACCCCCCTTAAAAGAGTATTGCAAGCTAAATTGCTAAGTTGTTGACTCATATTGGGTTGACTTATGTGGAGTTTCAATCCTTTATGACCTTAAATGAATTTTTTTGTAAAAATAAAAATAAATTTTGTACATTCATAGTACAAGGAGGCCACCCCAGTCAATCAGGCTGATTGATGAATATTGTAAATTAGCCTCTTTTGTGGGCCAGCTTTGCAATATAATACACTTTTTTATTTTTATTTTTTGTTTAAAAAAAAAAACCTTAGATCTAGCATCACGATTGACAGTGACGAACCACCACCATCTCTGTCTACCCCCTGTCATCTCGCCGGTCATCGGTCATCGCGTCCCTTTTCTTTTTCCCTTCTTCCTCCTTCCTCAACAACCACTCTAAGGCCGCTTCGCGACGGTAACAAAAATACAGCCTACTAGCAAAAGGGTGTAAATT
Source organism: Chenopodium quinoa (assembly GCF_001683475.1). Lineage (NCBI taxonomy): Eukaryota > Viridiplantae > Streptophyta > Magnoliopsida > Caryophyllales > Amaranthaceae > Chenopodium > Chenopodium quinoa. Next base: position 1,289,088 of record NW_018745170.1, on the reverse strand, counting down.
AGGGCCATATCAACCCCTTAGGGGTAGCATCGCCTTCGTGGAAGCAAATTTAACCACCTTAAGTGGTGATGGTGTTGTTGTGATGGACTGATGGAGGAGGAAGAAAGTGTAGTGAGCTGTAATAGAGGACTTCTTCCAATCATCCTCATATATAGCATTGTTTGGAAATTTTTGGTTGTAAAAAATTGTCAACGGATTCTTGTACTCAATTCCCTTGGTTAACATGTCATAGGTGGAATTCCACCTAGTTGGGCAATCGGTTTTGATTTTTATTGCTCTTATCTTTTGTTGCTTTAGAAAACTCTTACATTCTTGGTATCTCATGTTTTAGCTATTAATAGACATAATATCTTCTCTAATTTTGTTGTAGTATGGACCAATTGCTCTAATTCCATCCCATACACATAAGTTAAGAACATGGCAAACACATCTAGTATGAAGTGTATCACCATCTATAATTAGCAGTATATGTTATTGAGGTTGTATTGTCAAATGTCATAGACATGATTTTTTCTCGAAGGTTGTATTCATTTATTGCTTCCATTAAATGGTGAGCAATGTTAATACCGGTGTGGGGGTATTCCAGCATTTTGAAATGGATTATTCGTTTTTGTAACAACCATTGATCATCTACCCAATGGCAAGTCACACATAAATAGTGATATTTATAACCACTATCCCAAGAATCGGCAGTCATAGACACTCTACAATTAAGTTTACTCAATTCGTCTTGTAACCGCATTTTGTACTGTAGGAAGTTTTTCATGGCGGCGGAACGAACGGTTTTCCTAGAGATTCTTGTATGTTGGAATTGTAATGCTATGTTAATGTAAGTACGTGTTAAATGGGTCACTTTCGGAGAAAAGAAAAGGTTGCTCGGCGTGTACTATCATTTTCCCTAGTTCATCCCTATCCCTCTCATAGTTGTAGGTAAAGACATGTGGATGGAATTGGGAAATTTTTGGCTGGGTTGGATCGCTAGCTGGTTTTGCACAACTTCTCATGTGTCTACTTAAGTGTCCCGTCCCGGACTTGGATTGTGCCGAGTATGTATGACCTCATGTTTTACATTTTGCTCTTGTTTGGGCTTTATTTAGGAGGAAATAATGCCATACATCACTTTTGCGGCTTTTGATATTTACCATGTCACTTTCGGTTAACCATTCCTCTTGTGTGCTTGGGAATTGGGTGTTTATAGATTCGGGGATTTCTTGGTTAGTAGTAGAACCGGAGGCATGGGTATCTTGTTGGCTACCTTGGCTAGAATAAAAATTTTGTGGGTCAAAGAAATTAGGTGGGAATTGACCGAATTGTGGAAATTGGTTTGGTGATGAAAATTGGTTTGGTGGTGAAAATTCGGGCATATTATTCATGTTATAGGGTTGAAAACCAGAAGTACCATCGTGCCTAAATTTGTCAAAGCCTAGGGGAACGTTACCGGGGTCATTGGTCGGACTTGAAATTGGGGGTAAAATTGGACTAGGTGATTCCCTAAACCTATTACCACGGGCTTTCCTAGAGGATGATGAGTTGTTCGTGTTTGGTGATGCCATAATTAACAATAATAATAATTAACAACAACAATTTTAACAATAATAATAACAATAATAATAACAATAATAATAATAATTACTAACAACAATTATAACAATAATAATAACAATAATAATAATTAATAACAATAATTATAACAATAACAATAAAAACAATAATAATTAATAACAATAATTATAACAATAACAATAACAACAATAATAAATTAAAGATTAGTTTAGATCTTACAACCGTGCTTCAACGCTTTTCACTAATTACGATTACGAACTTTTAATTTGATTCGATATTAAGAAATAATAATTTGAGAATTTAAGAGATTAAGAGAATTAATAGAGAAAATAAGAGATTAAGAGAAGAGATTGTGAATTTGTGATTTGGAATGAAGAAGATGGAGGTATTTATAGAAAAATGGGAAAAGTAGCCGTTGGAAAGAAGGGGAAAAGAAGAACATTGCTCAACGTTCTCCATTGACATTTCCGTTGAGCAATGTCTATTAACAGGCGGCACGCGGGCCGTGCTTGGCGGGCTGGCACGCGAGCAATAGGATGGGCTCGTGCCGGAAAAAACCAACTTCTGTCCGTGGCATGGCCCACGGCACGCCTGGCGACCACCGTGCCAGGCCGGGCCAGCTGCCGGGCCGTGCCGTGCCACGTCGGAATTCGTGCCGGGCCAGGCCGCCCGCAGGCCAACCCAACCCGTGCCCAGCTTTAGGAAGAAGGGAGGAAAAAAGTACAAACTTATCCCCAAATAAATAAGTAAAACGTTTGAACATGTATTTCCACTAGTACGAGTATTCACTATTTTTAATCATTGGTTTAGAAAATCAATGCTTATAATTAACAATAAGTGTCATGAATCGATTTGAGCTTAATTTTATCTTGGCTCACTCAATGTCTGAGTGAACATGGTTTAAGTAATAAATAGCTTGTTTTTCTAATAAGTGTTACTCCCTCTGTTTTTTAAATTCTGTTTATTTACATTTTAAAAGTTTTCAACACACTACTTTGATTTTTAATATCTTTAGATATTAATGAATGTCATAAATTGTAGGATTGAACTCCTAATGTGTATATAATGAATGATTTCAATGATTACTTTTAGAATTGGGGGATTTATATGGCGACTGTTTACTTCTGTTAATTTAATTATGTAAATGCTATGAGGTTTTTTATTACCATTGGTAAATAATTATAATTAGTTTTGGGTCTAGCTAATTGTTGTTCATATCTTGAATTTGAATTTGAGTTACCTAAATTGTTTATGGCTTGATTTGTTAAACAATGTGCATGCTCTAATGAAGTCTAAATTGATGTGCATTTATATTTATTTAATTTTTTTTTTCTCTCTAAAAATGACAATTTTGTAAACATGTATGTGTACTCATCAATCTAGTCCCTTTTAAAAGTTCTACTTCGTACACAATATTATACATCTATTACTCTATACTAAATTAAAGTGTTTTTTTTCCTCCCAAACTCCCTACAAATCCCGCCAAAAATAACAGTCACTCGATATCTATTCATAATAATTGTTATCATACATCTATTACTCTATACCATAAATTGAAAAGACTGGAAAGTGATAAATCAAATAAGTACGGAGTAATCCGTAGTATTTTTTTTTTGGAATGTGATAATATTTTCTTTCTCATGCTTAATATCTGTGCATAATAACTGTTATCACCCTTGAAAAATGATTTTAAAAAAAAAAGGTACTTTGTAAATATTATACTCCGTCCGTCCCTTTTTTGATTGACTCATTTGAATTATTGGTCCAAAATGATGATCCCATTTGCATTAAAATACCTCTAATTTGCAACAATATTTATGCAAAGTTAGCTTTCTTATGTAAATTTTGCTTTTTCATATATATTTTTTTATTACTTTCTCTTTTTACGGAGTACTTTTTTGCAAATTCCATGTGATTTTAACTTTTCAATTTACTTTTACTACTTCCACTTTCCCCTTTTTAATTCCCGAGAAAATTGCTCAAATGAGTCAATAAAAAAGGGACACGAAGGGAGTATACGGTAATAAAAGTAATTCAATAGCTTAAATTCAATTAATGTCCATTAAGAAAGGCTTAGCAACTTCTCTTTTATGCAATGTATCTTATCTTATTCTTTCATGCAACTAATGTATCTGATTAATTACTCCACATCAGCTTCATCTTTTATGCATTGTACTTTCTTATTTTTATGCATTGTACAGTTGTACTTGTATCATTGTATGATTAATGATTGTATCTGTTAAGTTACTGTCTCTTACATTCCCTTTGAATGAGTATATAAATATTTTACTTCAAGTACAACAATAAATTAAGAAAATTCAAGTATACACTTGATCCCATGAAAGCAATTCCCTGTTTCTCCTGATACCCAAAAGCAGCAAAACCCCGAACGACGGAGCTTCGATCATTACCCTTATTGATTTTCTCTCTCCTCATTTCTGGGTTTAAGCTTTGATGGTATTTCTATCTCACTCTCATAACTTCATAGATTTTAGACTTGGGTTTTCTTCAATTTCACAAGTTATGGATTTTAACTTGTGGGTATTTGCTTAAATGTAGAAATTTGTGAAATTGGGTGTTTTTTTTGTTTTTTTAAATGGATGTAATTGGTTTGTTGCGGTTTTTCATTTTGAGTAACTGTTGTTTGGAATTTTTGTAGGTTGGTAGGCTACGCTTTATTCGCCTTATTTTTTCTTATTTCAAGAAAAAAAAAAAATTATATCAAATTATTTGTAAAAAAAAAAAAAAAGTTTATATCAAATTACTTGTCAAAGAAAAAATGTTTTAGATCAAATGAGAATAAATAAATTCAAATCATATCGAGTTTTATTATAGCGAAATATCTTTAACTTTGTAATGAAAAAAATTTATGAAAATTACATCTTAATAAAATACACATTATTACATATCTAATAAGATCCATTTGATACTATAAATTATCGTACCCTTGAAGTTAAAGTGTAATTAAATCAAACGATCAAATCATGTCAAATTAGATTAAACAAGTAAAAATAAGATAAACTAAACAAACCCTTAATGTGAAGAGAAATATAAAAGTTTTTTTTAGGGTTCGTTCAAGTACTAAATTTAGTATAAAATAACTTAGATGTAGGATTTTTTTTAAAAAAACACTTAAATATGCTATAGACTGTGTTACACTTTTTGTAAACCACAATCTCCATGTACGTACGGAGTACCTAACAAGCTTAAAAGCTTCATCTTTTGATGATCTGATAAACAGTTACAATTAACTTTTTTGTGGCAGAGGAATAGAAGACAAATAATTAATCCCTGTTCTTTGTGTTTTGGATTTTAAGGTTGGAAATTTAAAACAATTAATTCATCTCTATCATCTTGCAATATAATGAAGATGAAAAAAAAAGTTAAAAATTTGAAAATTCATCAGGCATGAGATGTTCATGCTGCTTAAACGCTGAAAAGTTATGGGCAGTAAAGGCCTTGGAATATAACAGTGATAGGCAATAAAGGGTGCCGGAAAATAATTCCTGTAGGTAGTAAAGGGCCCTGGAAATTAACTCCGGTAAGTAGTAAAGGGCCCCGGTTTTTTTTTTCTTTTCATTTTTGTCTTCATGTGGTAGGAAAAATGATGTTTTTTTTTTTGTTTTGTTTTTGTTTTAGATGATAAATTTTCTGAATTGTAAGTTTTTCAAATGGGAAGATTTTGGTTTAATAATGTGTTGAAATTTGTTAAATGGGTATAATTTATTTGGTGTTGCACGTCATTTGTTCATTGAATAAAGTCTAGCACATCAAAGTACTGCCCTTGTCATTGGTATGATAGAGTTTTGTTCATATAGAATTTTAGTTGTATGATTGGCTGAACAAAAATTAGGTTTAGTGTAGTTTGATTTTCTAATTTGCCGTCTTATGTAGCAAAAAATTTGTTATCTGCAATTTATGGACTCTCCAAATGCCCTGGAAAAGCTGGTGCTTGATTATGAGGCCTCTATAAGTTCGATAGAGTTTAGATGTGAAAATTGTCACGTGTAGTTTTTCTTAATTTATCCATTAAAGTTTTAAAGTTAAATATATTAGTAATTTTTGAAAAATAATGGCCTGAACATAGGTATTGTTGCTCTGTTGATGATGTTTATTTCTTATTTTCTGGCAATAATTCCTTCTACTCTATTTAAATATTTGATATTAGCTTTTGAGTGCTTTAGGATTGTGTATGTAAAGTAAAAAAAAATAACATGAATGTTGAAGATTTTTCTTTTGGATGAAGTAATTTATTTATTGGTATCAAAGGTGCAGATACTTATTCAGACTTCATATGTAAGTGTAAAAGATGCAGTGTATGATGATTATAAATCACAATCTAAGAGAAGATCGAAATACCATTCTTGTATTTGATGCTTAATTACCTTTTATCCAATGCTTACCTTAGCCATCTGTTAGTTCACTTCAAACAACATGCAAAGTGTAGCAATTAAAATGTTAAAATCTTTTTGTTCCATATTCTAGTTATTTGAATTCCGATGTACGAGTATTAATATTAAAGATGACTGCCTACAGTCTTGCAGTTGTGGTTTTTAGCCTTTATCGTTTAAAAGCTGCATCATCATGTTATTCATGTACATGTTTTAATATGATTCCATGATATATGTTGATTCCTAATAGATGGGACTTGAGGAAATGATGGCTTGGGCACCAGTAGTAACGGTAAAGATGGATTTGATGATATTGATCTGGATAACTGGGATGATGAGGATATGTACTCAGATGACGATGCTGATACTATTGACATGTGCTTGCATGACCTTGGCGAGGTTTCATTGATGAACTTCTGCAAGAAAGCATCGTCATCCTTCTTCAAGCAGCACGGTCTCATCAGTCATCAGATTAACTCCTGCAACAGTTTTGTCCGTGAAGGTATAAAGAGAGTTTTTGATAATATTGGTGAGATAACTGTGAATCCAGGTTATGATTCCTCGAAGAAGGGTGAGGGTGGATGGAGATATGCTTCGGTGAGATTTGGGAAATTCGAGCTTGAGCGTCCAATGTTTTGGACCGGAGAGAAGTTTCAAGCAGATGGTGGGAAAGACTTTATTATGTTGCTTCCCCGACATGCCCGGCTTCAGAAGATGACTTACTCTGCAAGATTGAAAGTTGAGACTCACCTTCAGGTTTGTTAAATGTCACTAAAATCATTTAAAATTTGCCACAGGATGCTGTAATTATGGTTTCATTTGTTTGTTCGTGGCCGGTTTTTGATTCTTAGATATATACCCAAGAGAAGGTCATAAGTGACAAGTTTAAAACTGGTAAGTCAGAGTATATAGACAGAACTATATTGCACGATGAAACAACGGATGTCATCATTGGAAGGATCCCTGTGATGGTGAAGTCTGATATATGCTGGATGAGTCAAGCTGAGAAAGGTGATTGTGAATTTGATCATGGAGGCTATTTTATAGTCAAGGGTGCTGAGAAGGTAGGTCAACATTTCCTCGTATCTTATCCATGGGTTTTATTCATTGTTTTATGGAGATCAGTGACCTTTTTTTCTTATCCCATTTCTCCTATAATCTGAAACGTTATCTGTGCCTTTATTGCAGCTTGTTCTAGTACATAGGTTGTATCTCTATAATTGTTGCTTATTGTTGTAAGTTTTTTTTCCTATACGGAATAATCACTTTTGGTTTATGTAGCCGACCCCACTTATGGGATTAAGGCTTTGATTGATTGTTATAAGTTTTTACCGCATCTTGTTCTGTCCACCGCAGTGAAGCTAAATAATAATGATATTTGACTAAGTTGATGTTTTTAACTTGCTAAAGATATTAAACTGCAATTTATATTGGTGGCTATCTGCGCAACTGCACTTGTATTGCCATAGGTTGTATTTCAGATTTATACTTTTCGAAATGCTCTGCAATCAGTTGGACTCATGTCTTAGTTCTTACAAGAATGATCAGGTGTAACTCTTTATTTTGCTTTGACCTGGGTTATGTTGGATATGGTAACTGCAGACATTTATTGCTCAAGAACAGATCTGCTTGAATAGGCTTTGGATTTCTAGTGAACCTTGGAAGGTTGCTTATCGATCTGAGTTCAGGAGAAGAAGCTTACATGTCAAATTAGTAGAGAATCCAAAAGTCGAAAACATCCAAGGAGGAGAAAAAGTTATAAGTGTGTACTTTGCGTTTGCAGAAGTCCCTATTTGGATACTCTTTTTTGCCCTTGGTGTGTCATTTGACAAGGAGGTGGTGGAATTAATTGATTGCAGCACGGATGATGGTCGCATCAGTAATATCCTCTTTGCATCCATTCATGATGCTGATGAGAAATGTGATGGATTCCGTCGTGGTGGCAAAGCTTTGGAGCATATTGACCATATAATAAGACAATCCAAATTCCCTCCCTCCGAGTCCGCTGCAGACATTATCGAAACAAACCTTTTCCCTGGTCTTTCTGGGAACAAGCAGAAGGCCCGCTTTCTTGGATATATGGTAAAGTGTCTTTTGCAAGCATTTTTAGGCAGGAGAAAGTGTGATAATAGAGACGATTTCAGAAATAAAAGACTAGAGTGTGCTTCTGAGCTTCTAGAGAGGGAACTTAAGCGCCTTATGAGGCAGGCTGAGTGTTGAATGGTGAAGGCAATGCAGCGGGACCTTTATGGAAATCGTGATCTGCAGGCTATCGAGCACTACTTGGATGCATCAATCGTCACCAATGGTCTCACCAGAGCATTTTCCACCGGTGCATGGGCGCATCCTTTCAAGAAAACAGACAAGGTTTCTGGTGTGACTGCAAATCTCAGGCGAACTAATCCGTTGCAGAGTACTTGTGATATGAGGAGAACTCGTCAGCAGGTTGCTTACACAGGGAAGGTTGGAGATGCCAGCTGCCCGTAAGTATTTCAAAGTCTTGTCTTATAATCATATATCTCTTTATAGCCTAAGTTACATTGGGTACTCTAATTAAATTTGCAACCATGATTTCAGACACCCTTCTCACTGGGGAAAAGTATGCTTCTTGTCTACACCGGATGGGGAGAACTGTGGTCTTGTGAAGAACATAGCTGCTACTGGACTTGTCAGTTGCAGTATTAGTAAGAAGGACCTGCCTGATATATTGGTGAAGTGTGGGATGGAAAAATTAATGAGCGACACTTGTACATCACTGAGTGGAAAGGACAATGTTTTTGTGGATGGCGATTGGGTAGGAGTATGTGCTGATTCCCTCTCCTTTGTTCAGGAGTTGAGAAGAAAGCGTCGGAAAAAGCGTATTTCAAGCCAGGTACTATTTCATTTTCCTACATTTGTTCTAGATTTGTAAAGCTGAATATGTCACGTTTTAGAATTATTATTATTTCTTGGTGCCTGATAGCTGCTAGTTATTACCTTGTGCGTGTGTTCTTATCTTTTCATTACATTAATTCATGATCCCATATATATGGCGCTTGGTTTGTAACATCTTTTTTGTATGCTGCTAAATGCTATGGATCTCTGTTTAGACCCTCAGTCTATCCCTCAAATTTGTTTTTGGATTCATCTGCTATTCTCATTATGTACGTAGTCTGAGCCTCGTTAGACAATGGCCTTTCACTATCTTATCCACACTTCTGTATTAGTGTAGTATAAGTTCCTGTGTAAAAATCTAACACATTGTTGGCACTTCTAGGTTGAAATCATACGTGATGTTCAAAATTCTGAAGTGCGAATATTCTGTGATGCTGGAAGAATACTTCGACCTCTTTTAGTAGTTAAAAATTTAAAGAAGACAAGTTTATTGAAAGGGGATGAATTTTCTTTTGAGACCCTTCTAGACAAAGGAATAATTGAATTGATTGGGCCTGAAGAAGAAGAAGATTGCCGCGTTGCATGGGGAATTAAGTTCCTCTTCGAAGATAAGGGAAAAGACGCTGTCAAATACACTCACTGTGAGCTCGATATGTCATTTTTGTTGGGAGTCAGTTGTGGTATTATCCCCTTTGCAAATCATGATCATGCTAAGAGGGTTCTTCACCAATCTCAGAAGCATTCTGGACAAGCCTTTGGATATTCCAGCACAAACCCGAATATAAGAGTAGATACCTTGTCCCACCAAATGTACTACCCTCAAAGACCTCTCTTCCGTTCAGTAATTTCTGATTGTCTTGGAAAGCCAGGATATCCATTAGGCCGCAACCAGATACTTCCAAAGGCAGAGTTTTTCAATGGTCAAAATGGCATTGTGGCCGTAAATGTCCATCTTGGTTATAATCAAGAAGATTCTTTGGTCATGAGTCGAGCTTCCCTAGAACGAGGCATGTTTAGTACCGAGCATATTAGGAGTTACAAGGCTGAAGTTGACAACCAGGAATCAACAGAAAGGAGGAGGAAGTTTGATGATATCGTTAAGTTTGGGAAGATACAGAGCAAAATAGGACGGGCTGACAACCTTGATGATGATGGATTTCCTTACATTGGAGCAAACTTGCAGAGTGGAGATATTATCATTGGCAGGTGCGCGGAATCTGGGGCTGATCATAGTGTCAAGCTTAAGCATACAGAAAGAGGCATGGTGCAGAAAGTTGTCCTGTCAGCAAATGATGATGGGAAGAATTTTGCAGTTGTTTCACTTAGACAGGTAATGGTGTGCTCTTTTTCTTTTTTTTGGGAAAGAAAGTAATGATGTGCTTTGGATCAATTATGTGGGTTAAATAGAAGCATGTTGTGATATGACAAAATGTATGCTCTGGTTGACATTTCATCATAAACAGCTGTAAACCTATTATGTGATGGGGTTAAATGTATGCTCTGGGTTAAATTTCATCTTGAAATCCACTTCTATTTGTGATTTATAAGTCAGTCTCATGCTGTCAATTCATGCAGGTCCGTTCACCTCGTCTTGGTGACAAGTTTTCGTCAATGCACGGCCAAAAGGGTGTTATTGGATATCTTGAGTCACAGGAGAATTTTCCGTTCACAAAACAAGGGATAGTGCCTGATATAGTAATCAATCCTCATTCATTTCCCAATAGACAGACTCCTGGCCAACTATTAGAGGCTGCCCTTGGGAAGGGCATTGCATGTGGTGGTTCATTGAAATATGCCACCCCATTCTCTACTCCCTCTGTCGAATCCATAAAGGAGCAGCTTCACAGGTCGGTCAGTTTTTACTTTCGTATTCGATTCCCTCCATTTATTCTGTCTGCATTACTGTATTTTTGCTTGAAAATTAACTCCCCTCCCTTAACAGTTAGACTTAAATTATGTTAAGATAATAAATTAGTTAGTGTTATTGTGATGTTGTATATTATCTCCGTATCATGTTATTTGCAACGATTAGATATTTTCTACTCACACTTTATGTCAAATCATTGCAAATAATATGAAACGGAGGTAGAATATGAATTTTTGAATAAATGAAGAATAGAAATGCTTGATCAACTCTTCCATCACAATGATTGCAGGGCTGGATTCTCAAGATGGGGGAATGAAAGGGTCTATAATGGAAGAACAGGAGAGATGATCCGTACCCTTATATTCATGGGGCCCACTTTCTATCAGCGTCTGAACCGTATGTCTGAAGACGAAGTCAAGTATCGAAATACAGGTCCTGTACATCCACTGACCCGGCAGCCAGTGCAAGACAGGAAACGGTTCGGGGGTATCAGGTTTGGGGCGATGGAACAGGATTGTCTGATCGCCCATGGTGCTTCAGCCAACCTCCATGAGCGACTTTTCACTCTAAGTGACGCGTCCCAGATGCATGTTTGCAGGAAGTGCAAGAACATTGCAAATGTGATTCAAAGGACAGTCCCTGGTGGAAAAAAGATCCGAGGGCCTTACTGCAGGTTCTGCGAATCTGGTGAAGAAATCGTCAAGTTGAATGTGCCATATGGGGCCAAGCTGTTGTGTCAAGAGCTGTTCAGCATGGGTATTTCGCTTCGTTTTGATACCCAGCTCTGTTGATACTAACCAGTCTTTCGTTCAGTAAATCAGTAGCTATCTTGTATTCTTTATGTAAAATATGTAATATGCTTTTGAACCTGTTTTGATCCGTCAGGAAAAGGTGGATAGTATTGCCTAATTTTTCTGCAGAACATGCTTGCAATCATGAAGAATGTTTCAATCTGACATCTAGTTTGATGTAATTCCAATTCTCAATTTGTTAATAGCTAATTTATGCCATTCGTATCCTTATTCAATCTTCTCCAACATGTTTTATGGTTTATCCATTTTAATCTTAGTTCATTTATCTGTGATTTGTTCCTTCAGTAAATGAGCTCGTTCTCTAGTTTGTCTCTAATAATCTTAGCCTAGTATATAAACTAAGCTTGGTCTGCGGTCTGCCATGTTTTTATAATTGGTAGTAATTTAATATGAACCTCTAGAATGTATAAGTCATTTGAATTTCTCTGGAATGTGTATGATAATGATAAATTTATGCTTTTGCAAGTTGTCATTGGTATAACTTTAACTTTTTTGTATTGGGTTGGATCATAATCAAGTTAGGTTAAAATACATTCGTTTAATCAAGTAACAGGTTGAAATGACTATGGCCGAAACATGTTCATTGTTTGGGTCTGTGATGAAAACTAACGAATCTGTTCAGTTTGGTTATCTTTGGTTGAATGTTGTATATGATATCAATTGGCATGATTTAGGTTGTAAACGGATTTAGCTGGTGTTTGGTGTAAACGAATCTGTCCCTTATTAGGTGATGGTAGAATATCCTTGTTGTGTAATGTTTCCTTCACAAGGCCTCTCTTTATAGTTATGTAATAATAGGTATGGTTTCTGTTTTTGTGAATATGTGATCACTTGACGACTACATGAGAGTAACATTTTTACTTGTTATTTTTTTTATTTTTTTTTTTTTTTTTTTTTTTTGAGAATAAGCTAGAAGTACCATTAATCAAGGTTTGGACAAATTGTCCATGAGTACATAAGGAGGATCATCGGAAGGATTATGATTTTCCCATACTTGCTCTATTCCGAAAGGTACTAACCTAGCTAAGTGATGGGCAACAACATTCCCATCTCTACGAACATGCGACCAAGAAACATAATCAAAGTGTTTACAAGAAAACATATCATCAAGAATGGAGTCAAGATTCGAGAAATAAGTAACAGATTTCGAGAGCCGATTAATAACTATTTGGCTGTCCGATTCCACCACCAAGTTCTTCACTCTATACTTGCGGGTTAGCTTCAGACCAAAGAGAATTGCGTTACACTCCGCGACCTCGGGGGGCTAGCCACCCCTACTTCTACGAACACCAGCAAACAACACCTCACCATTAACATTTCGTGCCACAGCCCCTAGACCAATCCAACCTTTCTCTCGTAAGCTGGCGTCGCAATTAACCTTGATGAAGTCATCGGGGGGGAGGGTCTCCAAATTTTTCGGCTTGCTTCTCTTCCTAACCCCAACTCCACCATAAATTTTCGTGATGTACTTGAGACAGTCCTCTACAATTTTCTACACTCTTTCCTTGATAATTAACCAAGTGAGGCACCTCCTTTGCATTAAATATTTTATCGTTGCGCCTACTCCAAATAAACCACAGCAATGCAACACCTCTCAAGCGTTTCAATGAGTCAATTTTCTACCACCGCACAAGCATCTCTTTAAAAGCATCACTCGGATCAACAGGTACAAGAACTTCGCAGTTAAGTTCTCTCCAAAGGTCCCTCACAACATTACAGGAGAAGAAAACATGCCCCATAGATTCACATGTCGAAGGACACCATGGACACGAATTGGAATCAGCCATGTGTCCATAATGTAGGAGCTCTCTCGTGGGAAGGGACTTAATGCACGCTCTCCACAGAAACTGCTTAATTTTAGGGATGGTTTCAAGGCTCCAAATCAACACCCTAGCATCATGAAAGTCTTCGAGATTGCAGGACTTACCCAAGAGGTAAGCCGTTTTGACAGAGTATACATCGTCCTTTGAAAATGCCCATATCAGCTGGTCTTTTTGGGCTCAAAGGCTTATAGGAATACGCATGATGCACTCTATATCTCAGGCTTCAAAATTTGCAGCTAAGATATCATAATTCCAGTCCCTATTCTCCTCATCAATAAGGTCACATACCAAAGAAAGGCCTTCAACTCTTGGAGAAGTGATAAACTTCCCACGTTCATCTGCAACCCAAGGAGCCGCGTATATGTCTATTGATCTCCCATCACCCACCCTCCATATGAGACCCTCTTTCACAAGCGCTTAGGCACTCTAAATGCTACGCCAAGAGTAGCTACCATTCAATCCAAGAGAGTCATCTAAAAAATCACAATGAGGGTAGTATTTACCTTTCATAACTCGGCTAAAGAGAGAGTCCGGAGCTAATATGAGTCGCCACGCTTGTTTACCAAGCAATGCATCATTAAAGACTGTCATATCTCGAAAACCAAGCCCTCCAAGACACTTTGGTTGGCACAATCGATCCCAGCTAAGCTAGTGTACTTTGCGACGATGGACCGTATGACCCCACTAGAATTTCGCAACCATGGACTTAATGTTGTAAACTCCCATAAGATAAGTGGGAATGGCCTGGATGACTGACTTAACAAGGACCTCTTTGGCCGCTCTTGACATCAATTTCTCCTTCCACCCGTTCAGCTTCTTCTAGATCCTGTCTTTCAAAGTAGCAAAAACCATTCTGTTCGATCTCCCCAAGATGGTTGGAATCCCCAAATATTTCTCATGTTCCGTCACTAACCTCATCCCCAAAAATTGTATCAACTCCTCCTGTTTCGACTCACAAACACCTTTGCTATAAGAGACCTCCGATTTTTCATAATTAATTTTCTGCCCGGAAGCTGCTTCATATACGTTGATTATATCAACTATCTGTGAGCATTCCACTTGGTTAGCTCTAGCAAAGAGCAGATTATCATCTGCAAAGAAGAGGTGAGAAATTTTTGGCCATAGTCTGCTATCACCCGCACCATGAACGAGCCTATGATCCGAAGCCATCTTTATAAGGGCCGAAAAAGCATCCGCAATAATGATAAAAAGATAAGGAGAGAGCGGATCACCCTGTCAAAGACCACAGGAAGGGATGACTTTACCGCAAACGTTCCTGTTAATGATGAAAGAGTACGACCCAGAATTAACACAACTCATAACGACCCGAACCCAAGACTCTGCGAAACCCATCTTCAGTAGTAGTTTTTCAAGGAAAAACCACTCAACTCTGTCGTACGCCTTGCTCATATCAAGTTTCATAGCTATGGTTCCCTTTCGACTCGTGCTTCTCTTCTTCATAGTGTGAAAAAGCTCCATAGCAATCAAGGCATTGTCTGTGATCAGCCTTCCCGGAACAAAAGCACTTTGATTTTTCGAGATCACATTTGGCAAAATTTCTTTCAATCTCATCACAATCACCTTAGAAGCAATTTTATATAGTACGTTACAGAGAGCAGTCGGCCGAAATTCAGTCATAGAAGTGGGGGAATTCACCTTGGGGATGAGAGCTATATTCGTACTGTTAACTGAACTTGGAGACAAATTCCCGTCAAGGATTTGAGAAACTCGATCAAAAACTGCATTACCAACCACATGCCAAAATATTTGATAAAAAATGGCATGTAAACCGGGGACCCGGGGCCTTGCAAGGATGCATGGCACACAAAGCAGCATAAACTTCATCCTTACTGTACGACCTCAAGAGCAACTCATTGTCAACCATGCTTATCGAGGGGGAAATGGCTGCAAGAACTTGTTCACACTCATTCATAGAGGACCTGTAGAGGCGCAGAGATTAGTGTAAAAAGTTTCTACAAGTTTTTCAATTTTTTCCTCCTCCGTACACCAATCACCATTCTCATCAAAAAGACAATGAATTTTATTTTGTTTTCTTCTTTGCGAGGCCTTATGATGAAAATAATTCGTATTACGATCTCCATCTTTGATTTCGGAAGCCCTTGAACAAAGATACCAATAAGCTTCTTGTTTCTCGAAGTGATCATCAAGTTTCTTCTCCAGAGCCGAACACAATTTAATATTAGCAGCTGACACTTCTCATCCTTGCACTTCTTTGAGTTGTTTCTCGGTTGCCTCGATTTTACAGTCTAAATCAGAAAACTTTGAGCCACTCCAACGTTTGAGGGCAGCTAGAGTGAGCTCAAGTCTGGACTCCGTCTGCATTGCTGCATTTCCATTCCAAGCCTCCTTTATAGTCTGCTCACAAGAACGATCAAGCAGTCTCAAAATGCAGTGTTCGTTTCCCCTTCTTTCTCTGCTTTTTCCTCCTTTTCAATCTCAATAAAACTGGACTATGATCCGACTTATATCGCACCAAATTCTCAACCTCAGCTTTAGGGAACATAGTGCACCAAGTATTATTAAGGATTTTTTACGAAACTAAGCTTAATTGGTAAACAATTTACGAATATAGACACGTGGCCAAACTATTTACGAAACTGAGTTTCTGAGGTAAAGTCAGCGTTTTACCATTGTTATTATTTTTTAAAAAAAAAAAAATTCGTATTTTGTGAAATACAAATTTAAAATAAAAAACTGGAAATACACAAAAACGCTGACTGAGTTAGCGTTTTTTGTATAGGCATAATAGGCCTTAAAACGCCGCCTCAGGCAGCGTTTCATTAACAAAGGAAAGACGCTGCCTCAGGCAGCGGTTTTAGCTGGTATATTGCTCCAGAAAAACGTGACAACATTCACTCTTCTTCAATACTCAAACTCTCTCAAACGGTTTTTCCCTCATTGCAGTTGTCGTCCCCGCCGCCGGAAAGCCCGCTGCCGCCTACAGCCGCCGCCGCCTTGTTGGTACTCTCTCTTAAACTCTCCTCTTCATTTTAATGACATTGTTGGTACTTCTCACTCATTGGTTTTTAATATCTAAAAACCTAGGTTAGTTTGATAATTATATACTACATTGTTGTAGTTTGATAATGTTGTTGATTATTCTAAGTTAGTTTGATGTAAATTGATAATTATGTTGATAATTCTAAGTTTGTTTGTTGTAATTTGATAATAGTTTAGTTTAAAAGCCCTAATTTGATGTTAGTTTAGTATGAAAGTTTTTGATGAAATTGTGGAAATTATTGATAAAATTGTTGAAAATGTTGACGAAATTGTTGATAATGTTGATGAAATTGTTGTTTTAATTTGATATAGTAGCCTACATTGTTGTTTAATTACGAAAAATATGTTATGTAGAATATGTTGGTTGTTATAGTGTGAATATGTTCGTTGTGTACTTTGTTTTGGTTGTTATGTGAATTGGAACAATGTTGGTTAATTATGTTTATAGTGTGAATATCTTGGTTGTTATAGTGCGAATTGGTGGAGATTGCATGCAATTAAGATGTGTTTTTGGTTGTTGTATAGAATATGGCTGCACAAAACGCAGCTTTGTTATGCCGATAGGGGGGTGAATTTGTGTCTGATGGACCGAATGTCCAGTATAGTGGTGGAAATATGGAACCATTGCCACTTGGACCGGACATGATTTTCAACAATCTGATGAACGAGGTTCATAGCATTATTGGCTTAAACCCAATGAATGTACAACTTAACATTCAAATGAGGTTTGAGACTAATAATGCGGTTCAAGTGTTACCTTGTTCTAACGATAGACATTTGAAAGCTTTGAGGAGCGTTGTTTTAATGAGGGGTTATCCACATGAGATATATGTAGAAATAGTGTCTACATGTACGCAACAAAGTACTCGACTAGATCAACAAGCTACCTATTTTTTCGGATACACAAAGTCCTTCCGAATGCCCTCACAAGACATTCCATCAACTGAATATGGGATGGGGTCCTTCAGTAGACTGCTTCATGACGATCGGTTCCAGATGCCGTTGAGTTTACATATCGCTTCACCTGTATATGGTGGACCATCTACGACAATGTTTGGCCGATTTGGGCCTTCGACATCGAACACATTTATATCTTCTCCCATGCAACTCCAAAGTTATTCACCTACGCAGCATGATGATCATACATCACCGTTTCAACCATTGGTGAATCATCTTGAAATCTACAACATATGGTGAATAACGAGTTGTCTCTATATGATGCGCTCTGGGAAACAAATGATGAGGATGAGAGCGAAGAGGAGGAACATGGACTGTATAACATGGATGTTGATTCTGTAGACATGGAAGGTGGGGAGGCCATGGTTAGAACTCCTATTCCTTGGTTAAGTCAAGTAAATGAGAATTATGAGGTTGATCAATATTAGGCCGAATCAGGTAGTCATACAACATTTGTGATGGGGGGAGAGTTTGAGAAGGGTATGTTCTTTGAATCTAAGAATCTGCTTCAGGAAATGGTGAAGAAGTATTCTATACAAAGGAACCAATTCTACACCACAGAGACCTCGAATGAGAAGGTTCTTCATCTGTGGTGCAAGAAGAATTGTGGTTGGTCGCTACGAGGTACTAAAAAAGTGAGCACTCAGACGGCTTTACCATAGTCACATACAAAGGCCCGCACCGGGAGACCTGTGTCACTGAAGTGTTATCTACAGATCATGCACACTTGGATTCATCCATAATTTCTGATTTTGTGAAGTCTTTTGTGCAGAAAGATCCATGCTTGAAAGTTGAATTTATACAGGAACTCATATCCAAGCATTTTCAGTTCGACGTTAGTTATCAAAGAGCATGGTATGCTAGGGAGAAAGCCATAGCTGAAGTATTTGGAGATTGGGAGAGTTCTTATGGCAGACTTCCGCACTTCATGGAAGCATTCAAACAGTCAAACCCGGGAACTGTTGTTGTATGGAAACACAAAGCTCTGGTAGACGGTGTTTATTACAGCAACATGGAAGTGTTTGAACGAATATTTTGGGCCTTCGGCCCTTGTGTTGAAGGTTTTAAACATTGTATGTCTGTCATCTGTATCGATGGGACGCATTTGTACGAGAAATTTAAAGGAACATTGTTGGTTGCTACAAGTGTGGATGCAAACTTCCAAGTATTTCCGCTTGCATTTGCGTTAGTCGAAGGGGAAAACACTTCCAGCTGGTCTTGGTTTCTAGGCTGCATTCGGGTTCATGTCACTCAATGAGATGGCCTCTGCGTTATATCTGATCGACATCCTGGGATCATTGCAGCAATGAATGACCCTAACGTTAGTTGGATTCACCCAGTCGCGAGCCTATCACAGGTTTTGTGTTCGCCACTTGGCTTCTAACTTGAAGACTCACGTGCGGAGAAACGACATGAGAGATATGTTCAAGGCTGCTGCGTACCAAAGGCAGGAAAGAAAACTGCAAGCTGATTTGAGTTTGATCGGTCAGGCATGTACTAAGGCCATACAGTATATTGTCCAAGTGTCGTTGCCTATGTGGTCTTTGTTTCACGCTGGTCGCATATATGGGATATGTACTACGAACGTCTCATAAACATTTAACAATGTGTTGAAGGGTGCTCGATTTCTACTTATCATGTCCCTTGTCGAGTTAACATTCCACAGAGTTAATAAGTATTTCACTGATAGAAGGGAATTATCTCAGGCTAGATCTGAACAGGGACTTGCATACCCCACCAAGGTCACTTCCACTATGGAGAAAAACATCGCAAAGGATAGATAACACAAAGTGGAAGCGTATAACCGTCGACTGCATATATATCAAGTTGAAACAAAGAGGGGAGATAGAATTGGTAGAAAAGGAGGCCATAGACATACTGTTAACTTTCAGTTAAGAATGTTGAACATAAAACGTTGTCTAGGACAGCGTTTTCTCTGCTGGTCTGCAATACACCAGCAGATTCAGCCTTTTGCCACTTTCTTCTGCCCCCACCCACCACCCCCTGCCATGATTTAGCCACCGCAGTCCACCACCACCCACACCACCAACCCCCACCGTCGACCACCATCTTCCACCACTTTTGACCTCCCTTTTTAGACTTCAAAACAGTTCAACTACCTCCAACAACACTTCAACCACCTCCACCACCAGCCCCAACCATTCAACAACCGCCGATAACCACCCACCACAACCAACAACACTAAAACCACCATGAACAACCACATTAACCACCACGGACCATCCTTTCTACCCCATTTTCGACTATGGATTCCAAATGTCTGTTGTTTAATATACATTAGCCCAAAAGGATCTATTTTGACTGACATAAGTCCGATTTGGATAAATAAGCAAACAAAACTTCAAACCACAAACAGATTCATTCAATCAACATGTCTTATATTAATAATGCAATCGTTATATACAGCATTCCAGGAAATGCTTGTGTAGAACAAAAAAATGATACAATACTATCACTACTCATCAATTTGGTCTAACCCTTCCCTAGCCTGACTGTCGTCCCTTCGTCTTGGACGACGCCGACTGTAATGGTGAATGGTGGTGAATGGGTTCCGGGGCGGTGGAGGAGTGAGCTGGCTGGACGATGCGTCCTCCTGGGTTCTGATGGGTGCAGAACTGTGGAAGATGTACTCCTCTGCCTTTGTGTGCAACGTAGGATCACCTCCATCGCTACTCTGGCCGGAGTCGAACCGTGAATGGACGGAGTGACCATCATCACCGTCCCGCTGGTGGATGAGATAACCGTGACCATGTCTGTGTAAGGAAGTCACGGACATATCTCGCATCCGCTCTACCTGGGCTCTGGTGGGTCCGTCTGTAAGGGCGAGGGACAGTGCATCATACATCGCCACCATATCCACCGCCTGCAGTAATCATCGATCATTCAGTTATATGATATTAAAAAAAATTAAAAAATGAGGATGATAAGTAGAGTAAAAGAAACTCACATATCTGCTAATGACGTCATGTGCTGGGTGGTAATGTGTGGACGGTGGTGTGTAGCTGGGGTTGATGAAACGGCGTGTGATAAGCATGTACCACACCATGTACGGATCGTCATGATCCATAACGCCTTGCATCGGATAACCGTGAACGACATGACCCAACCGCTGCTCCCATAGCTGAAGATATTGCCAATGC
Source organism: Chenopodium quinoa (assembly GCF_001683475.1). Lineage (NCBI taxonomy): Eukaryota > Viridiplantae > Streptophyta > Magnoliopsida > Caryophyllales > Amaranthaceae > Chenopodium > Chenopodium quinoa. Next base: position 1,268,619 of record NW_018745170.1, on the reverse strand, counting down.
TCCAGTGCCCAGTTTGTCTGCGTCTTTCCCCGACGGTCAATGTCGTGAAGGCACACGATGGTGTCACAATGCTGGGGAATAGGCTGGTGTAGTCCGAACTGTCGCACGACGCAGTCAGGTAGGTGACTCTTCACAATCTCGAAACAGATCAGGGGGAACCTGGCACGCCACTCTCCCTGATGCTCCAGTAGATGTGGAGGCATGACATCTACCAACTCCGGTACATACGGAACCCATGTGATCTGCAATAACACATCCTAAATAAGTTATTCCACAATCAGTATACACAGTACATAAATGATTACAAATATCCTCATAGTGTCTACCTGATCCTCAGTGAGACGATCAAGGGCGTCTCGGTAGTATAGGAGACCCGTCGCCGCATGTGCCTGTGTGAGTCTGGGGACCATCCGCCTGTGGCAATAAATTTGTTATGTATGTTTGCAAAATGAAACCGTATATGGGGAAAAAATGATAACTGTTACCAACCTTGCAACCGTAAGCCTCATCAGCTGCAGGGCGAGGCGGAGCGATGTACGACTCATACTGGTCATCCTGGTCCTGCTGCCCCGGACGATGTACAGCAGGCCTACCTGGTCTTCCTACGTGGATGTGCTCCCAAGCCTATAGCAAAACACAAAACTATGTTAAATATGACATTAGTCATTGCACAATTCGCTTGTGATAATATACGTTGTTTACCTGAAGCACAAACAGAGGTCCACCAATCTCGAGCGCACCACTCTGTGAGGCTCTGCAAAGTTGGCGATACAACACCGCCAAAGAGGCATTACCCCAGCTGTATCCACGGATATGATCCCAGTCGTAGTCTAATAGTTGTAGGTAAATAAGCTGCAAGTGGCTCCCGCTCTTGTTCGCGAACAACACGTCGGATATGAGGAAGAACAAGTACGCTCGAGCGTGTCTTTGTACTGTGACGTCATCAGCGTCTGCAGACAAGGCCTGGAAAGTATCTCGTAACCAGACAGTCCTCAAGCCGGAGCTCCTAACATCGTTAGGACCCGGCTGTACCCCGAGAACCCGCTCAATCAAACCAACGGGATCGACTATCGCAGATCCCGTCACTGCAGTCCCATGTACTGGAAGGCGCGTTAGTATCGCCACGTCCCGCAATGTCACAGTCGCCTCCCCAACCGGTAGATGGAAGGAGTGTGTCTCCTGCCTCCATCCCTCCACTAGCGTCGTGACAAGCTGTCGGTCGATCTTCCTGAATCTCAAGCGATGTTCACCGCCAAAACCAGCGTACGTCACGTACTCAAGGCAGCGATCATGGACAACCCAGGCGGTCCTGTAGTGCCTGCACTGTAGTGGCTTCGCTACGTCACCTTGAAAAAACATAGGGGCATTTTTAAGTAACAAAAGATAGTACATCAAAGAATCCAAAAAAGTAACAGATGACATATTATCATCTGGTTCCATACGTCGACGCTCCGATGGGTGTCCTGTATTGTCAGGACAGAATGGTCAACAGATCCGGGTGTCCTATTCCGTACGTCCATGATATCTATTCATTGAAAACGTTACACACCAAACACCAACACAATAAACGGAATAGCAATTTCGATTGAAAGACATAAATAAAAAATTTCGAACATCCAATGTAGAAAATAAAAATCATTCAAATGAACACAATAATACATATACTGTAGAAAATTATAACTGTTTAATCAAAATAACACCACTACATACTACTATATCAAATAACACATATACATTTAGGTCCTATGTTGGTCTAGATGGACAAGTAGTCCGGTTGTGACCTTGCTGGTGACAACGGTTGCATTTGGTTGGGGGCCGGTTTCTGTCATCCATCTCATTGCATATGCGCTTCGACCTTGGACGACCTTTTCCACGTATCACTGTGCCGTCCGGAATGAGTTTAGGGCCTACGTACTGTGCCCACTGTGCCCAGGTTGTCTCGCAGGGGATAGGCCAGAACTGTGGTGCATAGGTGTTCATGTAGGCGGCCGACTGCAACAGAGGGTCCACCCACGGCCGCTCTTATAGTGAGTATGTAGCATAGACTGCTAGCACATGAGAACATGGGAGGTGGAATATCTTCGGTTTGTTGCATGTACACGTTCTCAACTGCCAGTTCACCGTATGCTTGTGGCCTCCTTTACTACCAACTCTTTCTCCCCTCTCTGTTGTCACTTGGTAAATATGAAATCGGCGGTTATAGGCATCCACTCTATGAAATCTGGCTTTAGCGGTGTTCTTCTCTAGGATGGCAGTGACCTTTGGGGGGTATGGAAGTCCCTGATCAGACCTAGCCTCGGAAGACTCCCTTCTCAAAGCGAAATACTTGTTAACTCTGTGGAAGGTTAACTCGACAAGGGACATAATCGGTAGAAACCAAGCTCCCTTCAGCACATTGTTGAATGTCTCCGAGAAGTTAGTAGTACATATACCATACCTGCGACCATTGTCGTGAAACAGAGACCACATAGGGAACGGGACTTGAGCAATGTACTCGATGGCCTTTGTACATGCCTCACCAATGAAACACATATCAGCTTGAAGTTTTCTTTCTTGCCTTTGGTACGGAGCGGCCTTGAACATGTCTCTCATGTCGTTACTTCGCACGTGAGTCTTCAAGTTAGAAGCTATGTGGCGGACACAAAACCTGTGATAGGCTCGGGGCTGGGTGAATCCAACATTAGGATCATTCATTGCTGCAATGATCCCAGGATGCCGATCATAAATAACATAGTGGCCATCCCGTTGAGTGACATGATCTCGAATACAACCCAGCAACCAAGACCAGCTGGAAGTGTTTTCCCCTTCAACCACCGCAAATGCAATAGGAAATACTTGGAAGCTTGCATCAACACTCGTAGCAACCAACAGTGTTCCTTTATACTTCCCGTACAAGTGCGTCCCATCGATACAGATAATAGGCATACAATGTTTAAAGCCATCGATACAAGGACCAAAGGCCCAAAACACTCGTTCAAACACTTCCATGTTGCTGTAGTATACACCGTCCACTAAAGCTTTGTGTTTCCATACGACACATGTTCCCGGGTTTGACCGTAGGAGTGCTTGCATGAAGTGCGAAAGTCTGCCGTATGAACTCTCCCAATCCCCAAATATCTCAGCTATAGCTTTCTCCTTAGCATACCACGCTCTTCGATACGGGACATCGAAATGAAATTGCTTCGAGATCAGTTCCTGTATGAATTCCACTTTCAACGAAGGATCTTTCCGCACAAAGGACTTCACATACTCGGCTATTACGGACGAATCCAAGTGTGGGTGATCAGTACATAGTACTTCAGTGACACATGTCTCTCGGTGCGGGCCTTTGTACGTGACTATGGTAAAACCACGCGAGTGCTCACTCGATTTAGTACCCCGTAGCATCCAACCACATTTCTTCTTACATCGCAGATGTAGGACACCATCATTCGAGGTCACTGTGGTGTAGAATTGATTCCTCTGAATAGAATACATCTTCACCATTTCTTGAAGCAGTTTCTTGCTCTCAAAATACATTCCCTTCTCAAATTCTCCCCCGGGAACAAAAGAGGTGTGGCTACCCGATTCGGCCCAATACTGATCAACTTCATAGTTCTCGGGTACCTCACTGAACCAAGGTATGGGAGTTCTAACCAACGACTCACCATCTTCCATTTGTGCAGGTTCATCATCCTCCTCTCTGTTCTCATCCTCATCATTTGTTTCGGCGTACACATCATATACCGACAATTCATTATTCACAACATCATCAAAATGATTTGGCTCTTCTCGATACGGTGATGCTTGATCATCACCTTGCATACGAGAATAGCTATGCAATTGCATCGGTGAAGATGCCACGGTGTTCGACGACGACGGACCAGGCTGGCCGAACACTGTCACACATCCCCCCGCATGTACTGGTGAAGCTATATGAGAACTAAAAGGCAAGTGAAATTGGTCGTCCTGCATCATTCGAGTGAAAGATCCCATCCCATATGCATTCGATGGAATGTGATTTGAGGGCTCTTGGAAGGACGCGGTGTTGTAATCAGAGACATATGTAGCTTGTTGTTCTGCCCGAGTACTTTGTTGGGTACATATAGGCACCGTTTCTACATATGTCTCATTGGGAAAACCCTTCATTCCAACTATGCTCCTCAAACCTTTCAAATGTCTGTTCGTAGAGACAGGTAACACTTGAACCCCATGACCAGTATCACACCTCATTTTAAGGTTCAGTTCAACAATCACTGGGTTTGAGACAATACAACTGTGAACCTCATTCATCAGATCAATCACAGTCATGTTCAGTTGAAGTGTTATAAGTTCCATGTTCCCTCCATTGTACTCAACATTTGATCTATTACACAAAATTTCACCTCCCCACCGACATAACAACGCTACATTTTGTCCATCCATATTCTACATAACCAAAACACATATTAACATAATTGAAATCTATAGCGAGGTCAAAAAAGTTGCCCACAAACTAGGCATTAACTCCATTTATAAAATCTTAGTTTAGGATGCAATGCAAAACGATTACTAACAAATTACTATTTTAAACAATAAACTAATATGAAATGGTAGATAAATTATCAATAATGAAATAACCGTCTTCTCACCAATAATCTATAATTATCAACAATTATATTTCACATAATACCATCACTAATTTTAACTATTTCACAAATAATTACCACATTACCATCAACAATTTGATGAACAATTTCATCAACAATGTACCACATTACTATCAACAATTTCAACAATTTCATAAACAATTTCATCAACAATTTCAACAGTTTCATGAACAATTTCATCAACAAAGTACTACATTGCCATACAAAATTATCAACAATTTTCCACATTTTCATAAATAATTAGCAAGAATCTTATACAATCTCAATAACTAATAGCAATTGTCAACATTACAATAGTTTGAACTTAGGGCTTACCACGATTTTGAGTGGGTGAGTGAGAGAAATAGGGACAGCAGCAACACCGTCTCGCGGCAGCAGCATCGGCGTCCGGCAGCGGCGTTTCGAGGCCGGTGGTTCACCGTGGTGGGGCAGCGACGCTTCTACGAAGGAGTGGGAGTGAGAGTGAGAGTGAGAGTGAGAATGAGAACAGCCTGCGAACACAAACATAAAAACGCAAGAGACGCTGACTGAGACAACGCTTCATTTAAAGGAAAAAAAAACAACCGAAAACGCTGTCTCAGTCAGCGTTTATGTGTGTGTGTGTGTGTGTGTTTTTTTTTTAAACTTTTATAAAAACTCACAATTACAGAAAATTAAAAAAAAAAAAAGACAACACTTAAAAACGCTGTCTGGGACAGCGTTTAAAAAAACCAGGCATAAAACGTTGTCCAAGACAGCGTTTTAGCCTGGAAGCTTAGTTTGGTAAATACTTTTGCCACGCAACCATTTTGGTGAATATTTCCCAAAATTGGCTTACTTTGGGAAAACGTCCCTATAAAAATGTAAGTGAAAAACTAAAAAAGTTAGATGGATGTATCTATGTCAAAGTACATTCGAGCAGAGGTAGCAATATATGTGATGACAAAGTTTATAGGATAGATAAGTCGGTTTAGGGAGTTTGGACACAAACATGAGTACATGACACATATAATCTTCAACGCAGGTTGGCTATGTGCTAACTCATGGGAAGGTCTAGTTTTGGAACCAAATCCATTTGGATGTGTAGATATTTATTTGTTTATTTTAAGATAAAATACAAGTTTATCACCTTGATAATACATAAATTGTTTATTACGATGGCAAATTTGTAAATAAATAACAAAAAAAAACACTTTTCAAGGAAGAACCACTAATAATGTTAGTGGTTTTACCAAGAACCGTTTTTTTTTTTTTTTTTTTTGCACTATTCATAGTAGAACCGCTAACACTTTTAGAGGTTCTATGATGAACATTGCAAAAAAAAAAAAAAAAAAAAACACTATTCATGGTAAAATTGCTAATGGTGTTAGCAATTTTACCATAAACAGTGTTTAGTTTTTTTTTTTCATTTATTTACAAATTTGTCATATGATAAACAACTCATGTTTTATCAAGGTAATAAAACGGACAAGTCTCTTACCTTAATATTTGAAAAACTCGTTGAGTCAAACTGAGTTGGTGAGGAATCCACTGACCATATCGACTAATCTAGGCAATATTGAGTTAAAGTAAAACACATTGGCTTAGGACTATAGGGTGGCCATATCAAACCGGTGACTTTATGTTTTCTTCCTAATTGTAAAAGGAGTTGCAAACAACAATAGTGTATAAAAGAAATCTTATTTTATACCCCGATCAAGTACCAAATCCAAAATTTTAATCAAGTAAGCTAATTAATATCCACAAATCGGTAGTTCTATGCCATTGTAAAAAAAGAATAAAAATAAATCTGTGCCACCACAATCATCTTCTAGCTTCCTCCCTTCATATCCCTCTATTCACTAATTAACAAGTTATGTTACTTTGATTTTAAAATTGACAAGTTTTATCTCTTTTCATCGATCTCTTCCCTAGGCTTTGAGCATCTGCATCTTCACCAAACCATACTGCCTTTTCTTATCCTTCAATTTACGTTATTTCCATCACTCATTAATCATTATTATCATCCTTTTTCCCTTTGTTGCTTTTCTTATGTCTTACCATTACAATAACAATTTTAATTGAATTTCTTCTATCAATCCTATCATGCCACAATTATTTTTCTTGAATAATGATACTTCTTCCTCTCTCATATAAAAGTCTCATTTAGTTTAATTACAATCATTTTTAAATCCCTACCTTATAAAATTAGTAAGAAAAGATATTGAAGCTTTTTTTTTTTTTTTAGGCAAAAGATATTGAAGTTTGATAGATTAAAAGTGAATACTTAAAAAAAAAAAACAAAAAAAAAGGTGGACTTTGAATAATTAAAAATAAATATAAAAAATTAAGATAAGTATTTGTATGTCTTTCAAAAAAAAAAAAAAAAAGTATCTGTACGAGTAATTTATGTGAAATTATCCATGACATAAATAAAAAAAAAATGCCTACTCTTTTAGTTAAAAGAAATATCTCTTCTACCGAAATACACATAAATATAATTAATATGTCTTTGAACTTTAAACTTGAGAATCATTTATTTTAATCACCATCCTCTAAAATGGTCTTTTTGCAAGGTACGGAAGTATTAAGAATACGATGAATGGCGAATCCTTGTTACCTCACAAAATACTCTAAAGAAGCTATTTTTAGGGCTAATGCATGGGATCTAATTAAGATCGATCGAGTTCAATCAGGCATAAAAATAATGCCCAATAACAAAATAACGACTAAATAAGTTAAATTAGATTAGACATGATAAGTTCAACTCACATAAGTTTGTTTAGGTAAACGAACACACCTGAACACCATCCCAATTCCCAAATTTGCCTTTGACAAAAGAATCACCATCCCCCTAACAACAGTCGAAAAGTCTAATAGTGCAATAAAGAGACATTTTAAAAGTCTAATACTACAATAAATAGAGTTTAGACCATTAAACCCTTTTTTAATATAAAATAAAAAAATGTGCATTATCTTCCCAACAGTCCACTTGTTCAAACTTTAGAATACTTTATAAACTTTCCAATCACATCATAAAAAACATTATTATATAAATTCCTTCATTATTTTACTCAAGTTTTTTCTTGGACTACCCAATCAAAAAAGCCAAACAAATTTTATAAAATAATCACAAAATCAAACCTTAAAATATACAACTTCCAAAAACAGAATATTACGGAGTAATACTGTATTAATTAGGGTATCAGTATAATATAATGATTAAAAATAAAAATACAAATACAAATAATTAAGACTTAATATATGAATTAAAACTTACTATCATACGAACATATAAATTCGTCATTTTTATCATTAGATCAGTGTTATCGCTCTTCCTTCTTTCTCATCATCATCGATTCATCGTCTTCGTCTTCGATGTCGTAGATCGTACGAGAAGCAATTTTCTCTCTCCTCTTTTTGGATTGATTCTTGCATTTTATTCTTCAGCTAATCCGCACTTAATCAGGTAGTACATTTATTCTTGATTTTTTTTGTCGATTTTATTTTTATCGAATTTTGATTTTGTTGATTTGTTTGATTGTACTTGAATTAGGTTTTTATTTGTTGTTGTTTTTTCGGAAATGATTGATGAAAAATTACGTTGATTTTGGAAAAATTAGGGAATGTGTAGTAATGCTGTAATTTGTATGTGAAATTTGTGTGAATTTGATTGTTTTTTAATTGAATTTTGAGTTTTTGTTTGGTGGTTGATTGTTTCAGTTTAAAAATTAACACTTTTTGACGTTTGGTTTTCTCTTGTTTTTGGGATTAATTTGAATTTTTCTTGACTTGATTATATTATATTTTATGGATAGTATTGTATAAATTGATGTGACATAAAACCTAAATTATTGGTTATTATTTCCTTGCGTCATTTTTGTTCAGATTAGTGTGTATCTTGAATCAAACTCATTTTTGGTTGTAATTATTGGATTTTTGAGTTGTAATTTACTTGGTGTATTATGAGCTTTTGGATTTTGGCAGTCTGAAGCCCTTGGATTGTCGTCTCATTCTGTGTGTATATTCAAATTGAGTATTTAAGCAATTTTGATGTAGATGTAGTTGGACTGGTTATCTGGAAAAATGCAATTAGCAAATTGGGTATGCTTATCTCTGCAATGGTTTTTGTTTCGAGCCTTGGGTGATTCACTATTTCATTCCATGAAAGGCGTCAAAGAGCATAATTGTTTAACTGTAGCCACTCGGGTTATCTTAGGATGGTGCTTCACCTTTTCAGATGAATGATGTACATGAAAGATTATCAATCCAGGTTAAACTGTGTGGGGGGGGGGGGTGGGGGGAGAGTTGGCTTGGGCGGCTTTCTTTCAGTTAAATAACTAAGTTTTCCTACTTATAACCCTGCATTGTAGTCCTGAGTTTTGTGGTCTATGAACAGATGTTAAATACTGTGTAATATGTTACTTAATTGTCAACAAATGTCATATGAGTGCCTAAAGGATTTTGAGCCGATATGCAATTTTTGGTATGACCACCTGGTAACAAAAGCTCTATTCCCACCAAATAGAAGGTTTTTTTTATTCATCACTTTGAATGTTTAGTATTGCATTGCACCTGAATACATTTATAGAAAAGACTGCTTTTGATTTTATTCTTGGAAACCAAGTGATTACTTTTCATAATTTGTGAATTATGTCTTTCAAATACAGGGAAATCTTGTTAGGATACCATTTGAGCCAATCAAGACTATTGTTAATTGGGATTTGAATTGTGAATGATGTGCAACTCCGAGATGATGCCAGGTTTCTAAATGAAGACATCTCGTGCATGGCAGTTACGTGTAAGAGACCTGGTGACTATGCCTGGGTCGCGTCAGCGGCCACATATGAAGAGGCCAGTATGGATTATAATACTGGTCTCTATGGTGTGTCTTTTTCTCATTGCTGCCTATGTCTATCCGCTCCGAAATTCTGCCCCCTGCAGTTTCTTTTCCTCTAGTGGCTGTCTAATTTATGCTGAAGAACAATCCACTCCTACTAGGGAGCTGACCGATGATGAAATTTATAGCCGTGTTGTAGTTAGAGAAGTCTTAAAAATACCTCATGTTGAATCTAAAAACCCAAAAATTGCCTTTATGTTTCTGACGCCAGGTACCCTACCTTTCGAAAGACTCTGGGATAAGTTCTTCCGGGTAACTGCTCATATCCCTTCTTTCCTTTGTTAGTTTTCTGTCATTATTTGGTTTATGTCTTGTTTCTCTTGGCCTTCATCTGAATGAGATGGTTTTGCTGGGTTGTGTGTCTTGACACTGCATTTCGTTTACATTGTCTTTATTTTCTTACTCACGTGAGGAGTTGATGTTTCTAATCTAACCTTATACTTCATCCATTTACCAATGGATGCATCATCATGGTCTCCAATGCAATTGTTTGACCATAAATATCTTAATTGTACATTAGTAAGAATAATAAAAATCTAATATTCGTTATATTGATTCCGTGGGTGGACTTACCTGTGAAAATATACATTGAGATGAAGCTAAAAAGATATCACGTGACTATTCAAAATTTCAAATGAAAATTTACAGTAATTTTTTTTTTTTTTTTGAAGTTTGACCCTCAATAGATAAACGGTGCAACTATAAGTGAACAGAGTAAGTATTGTATATCTTTCTGTTCACTTGTATGGAGATGTTATCTTCCTAAGGGCAAAGGTAGACGGAGATTTTGCTTCCCTCATTCTTTGACTTGTATTTTGGAGTCTGAGAGGGGTTAATTGACTTTTGGAAATCAATTATTTAGGACATTTCTGTTGTAGAAGATATGGGGTGAAGATGTAAGAGCCTGAGACATAGTACACTGGATTCTGTAATTGTGCTTGTACGGTGCATATAAGAATTTTCAGGTATTCTGGCTATGTGTATTAAGGAGTGATTGAAAGAATAAAGTAAACGGAAGAGCACTGGGAGCATAGATGCCACATATGTAATGTCCTCTAAATTCACAATCAACTTGGGTTTAGGTGATTGCTAAAACTGTTACTTTTTCTTCTTGGTCAAAGGCTTGATGCTTTATGTTTGCTTTCCTTCTTGGGGACTTATTGAATATCAAACACCCTTTAGACTCATGTTCATTGGACCAGCGATGTACAAGTGTCTTAGTTAGGAAGGCTTGTATGTGAGATGATTAGGAGTTTGGGACTGAAACTCTGCTGTCACTTGTCTGATATGAGTAAACCATGATTGAGCTCGTCTACTTGCTCCAAAAGGCTTGAACAGCTCGAATTTGGATTTGAGGAATTCAATTCTTTTGGATTGAGTTATCATATTGCTTTCAAATCAAAGTATTATTCGCAAGTATGTTTTACGTTGTAGTAATTTATATTTTCTCTGATTGCTTATTCGGAATATGGTTCTCTTATGTGGTCATATAATAAAACATGTCTACAGATTGGCATGAAATTTCAGAATAAAGCCTATTTCTTTGATTGGGAATGTCCGAATACCATAGCCTTGCCAGCTTTCGTAATTTTATACTAGCACATTAGGGTTACTATGGTTTTTGGAGTTGAATTTTGAAGTCTACCAATACATGGGCTTACAAAGTAAATTGCATTGCTCTAGATTTAACACCTTATTGTCCTTCACTTTTGTCATATTGATTTTAGATACAAAAAAAGACTGGAATTTGTATAATTTCAGACTCCCTGACCCGTCTTTACTCTAATCATCACATAAGTGATATAACATGATTTTTTGGTCCTCAGGGTCATGAAGGCAGATTTTCTGTATTTGTACATGCATCAAGAGAAAAACCAGTGCACGTTAGCCGTTACTTTCTTGGTCGTGACATACGCAGTGACTCGGTAAATTTGTTACTTTGCTGTTAATTTTGCTGAGTCTTGCCTCGTATATTTTCTTGTATTATCAGTGAACTTTGTAACATGATTACTTTTAAAGACAAAGAAGCATGTTGATGGAAAAAAAAAATATCATGGTTGTATTATTTATTTGGCTGTTAATAGCAGCCAACGAACTATTATCAAATTAATATTCTTCTGTTGCAGCATAAGAACAAATCTTTAAGTGGTATATTTTTTGAAATTTCGGCTAGAGTTACTCTAAAACATTAATAGTTGTTTGGACAAGGAAATGAAAGAAAAAGCTTTCGGTCTATTCTTTGTCATTCTCTGTATTAAGGAAGCTTATTTATAATGTTCTACCAGTATTATGCAGCTCAATATTCTTTTATTGTGTTCCAGCATAAGTTGCATACCCAATATTTCAGTTATTATTTGTTATCTGTATTTTTTGTGACTATTCAATGTATTATGTTAGTAAAATTTAATTGGTTGCTTTACAATGCTAATTCTCTTGAAGACCTGTACCTATGATTAATTCACAAATCCTCCATGTGAACTGCGATCCGAGAAATGTGAATTGGTACTAATGAGTGGTTCATTTGTGGACTAATATAACTTTACTAGCCTACTAGGTAGCAGATCGCGTTCCCATACCCACACTTATAGCACGAATTAGGTAACACTACCCTGAAATATGACTTATTGCAGGTTTTCAACATTTTTATTATTTTTTTGGATGAGAAATTACTGTTTTATTTGATTTTGCATATAATGTGGCATCGTTTGGTAATTAAAAAATATTTTGATATATACCTCTGTCAAAATTTTCACAGGTAGTGTGGGGTAAAATCTCAATGGTTGATGCAGAAAGGAGACTACTTGCTCATGCTCTTAAAGATCCTGATAATCAGCACTTTGTATTACTGTCAGACAGGTAGGTACTTTTGATTAATTGCTTTTGCTGTACCCTGGCACTTATTGTTTGGACTTTGGAAGATAAGCTTAATATCAAATGGCAATCATGATAACATTGTATTTTTTTGCTCTTTGCAGCTGTATACCGCTTCATAATTTTGATTATATCTACAACTATCTCATGTTCACAAATGTCAGCTTTCTTGACTGGTAAGAAGCTAATTCTGCAACAATAATATTGCGACTTATTACCTTAATTGTTCTCAAACACCACATGGTTTCTAAATTCTAGTATAACTATGGGAATTGGATGTTGTATAACTTCCATATATCAAACTATGAAACTCAGACCTGGCTGCTAGTGTATGACAACTATATCTTTAGGTGTCAACTTATCCATCCTCTGAAGATTTTGCATGGTTAAAATTGAAATGAAGTGTCAAGCATCCAACTCATGGGTACTTGAGGTTAAAGGAGTTCAAGTAACATAGGTGTTGAATAATGAGTGTTATTTCTAAAATTCAGCATTAAAATCAATTGAATCTAACATATCTGCTTTTCATTAATCATTGTTTGTCACTAGAACACTTCATATTTCTGTAGTACAATTATATTGTTTAGAGCTGATACTGCTTGTTTGTCTATTCAATCAAACATATTTTACTGCTCTTTTTTTTTTTTTTTTTGTTTCAAGTTGGCTTGATGAATCCATTGTCTGTATATGGCCTTGAAAATGAACCTCAATATATGTTTATTGATCTTGATTTTACACTTCTTTTTCTGATATTTTTGTACCCTTATTTTTTTGAGACAAAGCTAATCAGCCCTGATTTTCTCTTTTCAGTTTTCTTGATCTTGGACCACATGGTACTGGAAGATATTCTGAGCACATGTTGCCCGAGATTGAAAAGGATGACTTCCGGAAGGGTTCACAGGTATGAATTAACACAGATCTAGCTTATGTGACTATTGGACTGCCATATGTTTCATAGTTGATCTCCCTTTGTTAAGAATTATGCCACCATGCTTGTCAGAATTTAGTCAGATTGGGTTTGAATGTGTGATAACTTATATACGTCTTTTCCAACCAAAAATAGTAAAAAGATTGAAGGATTTCTGTGTGTAATTTCTAGTTCTCTCTCATTTGTATCCTTTATCCCCTTGTTTAAATAAGGATTCTTATTTTTTAGGTTCTTTAACCAAAGTTCTCGTTTGTAACTCAATGTGTAAACTTGTTGAAGAGAATTTAGTTTCCTTTTCTATTTATCCCACTTGCAATTCTTTTGGAAGGCTTTTATTTCTTTGTTTGCTGCACTGTGCACTTGCATTAAATTAGTGTGTAAAATACTGAAATTTGAAATTATCCTGATAGGAAAACTAATTTGAACCTTTTTGTGTATTTCTGAGCTTTCCTTCTGATGTGCTGTGTAGGTCCTCTAAAGAAGCATGTATTCTGTTCTATAATAGTATAATCATAGTCAACCATTGCCTATCTTGAGAGTACTGGTAAAGTCATGCATGTTAGAATATAGAAATTAGAGAAGAAAGGTTGTGGTCTTCAAGGTGATAAATTTTGTTGTAGAAAACTTGTTTTCAGGCCTCCTTGTCTTGTCAATTTGTCATGTTGCGGCTTCTGCCAACTTCACTTTTCCTGATTAGGGACAGTTTAATCATCCTTGATTTCAGTGTTTTTTTTTTTTTTTAATGAGATTTGAGAAGGTTTGCCATGAGTTGATGTATTTAGGGAATGCTTATAGAAGTTACTCAATCCTCGAAGACAAACTAGTTTTTTTTCCCTTACGGCTCTCCCTTTCTCTCTGTTTGCACCTTTATATCTGAATCTGCTGGTCATTGTGTGTGTGTGTGAGAGAGAGAGAGAAAGAGAGAGAGAGCCGTTTTGCAACTTTTAATTCTGTCTGACATGTTACCGTTCCCTGTGATTGAGAGATTTAACTTATAATTTTTAAATTTCTTTTTCAGTGGTTCACCATGAAACGCCAACATGCCCTAATTGTCATGGCTGACAGCCTATACTACAGAAAATTCAAGCTATATTGCAGGGTAAACTTTACAATTTTTTGTTTTTGTTTTGATTCTATGTAAGATTCCTGCTTTCTTCTTACGGGGACAATGTCTTGCAATGATGATTTCTATTATTTAGAGTATTGTTCTTTGAATTGCTATTGCATCCCTTCATATGCATTTGGCTTGATACGCTTGAAGGTTACATAGTTTTCTTCTGATGTACATAACTTTATCCTGCCTGCACTTCATTTGAAGTTGCAGCCAACTGTTGCATCTTGGAATAAGGGTCAACAGGAACCAACACTTTGAAAAGGTTGGGCCTTTGTTTCTAGGACTTTTCATTTTACCTCAAGTACCCTCCTTAACAATTAGACTTGGGTATGATCTTTTGACACCTCATTTTAGTTAGAGTATGACACGTAAGACTTGTACCAGTGTCTGCTCACAATACCTGAGTCCGAGTAACAGGGTTGTTTATATTTTACTCGCTCTCTCCATTCAGAATTGTGAGTAACAAGGTTGTGTGTTGCCCTTTGAAATTAAGTTTACTCATGAGTGACATGCTAGCTAACTCTAAGTTGTTTGAGTACAAAATCCTTTACTATGTGAGGTTCCAGTATTCCAAAGCTTGCGCATACTGGTGGGATTAAGCAAAGTTTGGAAAGTGATCCTGAAGTGGATTGAACTTTGAGTCTTCCGATTGACCGATCCTCTCCTGTAATCTGTCCATTTTCTGTGCAATACATATGATTGTTACTGAAGAATGAATTATTGTCATTTTTAAATTCACCTATGTGCCAATAACTTGATGATGAGACTTTGGAGATGACATTGTCACAACTAGTAAAGTTTTTTAGACTTTCTCTGCTGCTAGATTGTTAAAATTTTGGAACCTATTTCAGATTTTTATGTTGAAGTTGGTTTTTTTTTTTTCTTCCACAGCCAGGAATGGAGCACGGGAAGAACTGCTATGCTGATGAGCACTATTTGCCAACTTTCTTCCATGTCAGTAGTCTACTTAATACAAATTTTCCATTGTCTTGTAGATTATCTAGTTTGTATGTTCCTCATTTTTTGTCTTTAAATATGTTCAGATGACTGATCCTGGAAGCATAGCTAATTGGTCAGTGACGTATGTTGATTGGTCTGAGAGAAAGTGGCATCCCAGGTCCTTTAGAGCCGAAGACATCACTTATGAACTTCTAAGAAATATGACAGTATGATTTCCGTACAGTTTGACTTGTTTTTGCAGTCATTGATAATGAGTAGCTTGCTAACTTTCTTTTGGCATGACGCAGTTTCTTGATCAGAGTGTGCATCTGACGAGTGATGAGAAGGTATAAATTATTTTTAATCTACCATTAAATTCTTGAGAAGACTTGAACATGCATGGTAGTTTTTTGGCTGACAATGTATCGTAGTCTTGAACCACTTGATATATAAAGTTTTTTTGTGTTACAGAATCCAGTGACAATAACACCATGCTTGTGGAATGGACAGAAGAGGCCTTGCTATCTATTTGCTCGGAAATTTTATCCTGAGACATTAGAAAAGTTGATTACTCTATTCTCCAATTATACGGTGGTATAGTGGGGGAACTTCTTTATTCTTTGTGGTCGATGATATGGTTGACCTCGTATTTTTTGGTATATATAATCAATAGGATGCATGGATATCCTTGGATGAATTGCTGAACACAACCGTTGCAATGTTCAGAAATGTTTGGTGATCGGCTAAACTATCAGCAATACAGCATTGCTTGACATGAGGACAAGGAGATGAGGGCTTGATTTCTTCCGATTGGTTCCTGCTTCGTAGGCCAACTATGTGCAGTCCCTTCTGCCTCCCCTTAGAGCTCTTCTTGTTTGGTCATTTTTAACCGTAAAATTTTGGGTTGCAGATACTCGATTAGGTTTGTTTTAAAACTAGTAGGTACTCTAGTATAATTAGTCCCTCATTTTTGGGGTGTAGTATTATTGAACCTTGTATTTTAGTGCTATGAGCTTTTGCTTTTGGTAATGAAATATAAGTTAGAGAGATTTTTTTTATGTAGAATTAGTTACACCAATACGATTACTGTATCTCGAGAAAAAGAAGAAAAAAAAATCACCAAATAATGGATCAACTAAAAATGACTCATGGAACAGATCAACAGATATATATATATAGCCATAGGTGGAGAGTTGTACTCCATCAAGTTAAACAGCAACTTGTACCTAATGTAACCAGATTATTATGAAAATTTTGTTAATTAACATGCAATGATTTTGGAACAATTCTAGCTGAAGTATTACCTTTTTTTTTTTTTTGAAAGCAGCTAAAGCAAAAGCTCATGCTTGGGTGGTAAGATCTTCCCACTCGATTCCAAGGGATCCTGGGATCAATTCTCATTACCCGTCTTTCAGGCTCTCTAAACACACACACGACACGAGAAAGAAAAAAAAAACAAACAAACAAACAAAAAAAACTAGCTGCAATGTGTCACGATGTCATCAACTAACATGGTGTTATTGAGTACACATGTTTAAGGTCATGCTTTCCTACATATGACCTATAATTGGTGTCATATAGGCCAATTTTGTCTATTGTAAATGCCACTCGACTGCCCAAAATGTTGTTAATCGTTAAGTCATGAGACTTGATGGATTGACTCGGGAAATGCCGCCCCATGTAACTTTTGAATGGAAAATTGCTAACATAACCCAGCAACATACTTCTACAGCTTTGGAACTCGATTTATGGTTGCAAGCATGATAATCAAGAAACAATTTTGTCAAGGCCCCTTGTATTGTGTCTACTTTCAACTAGCTCGTACCCTGTAGAAAAGGCAAAAAATGTTGTTTGACAAAGTAGTGCATTAGAGGAGCTTTTAAAGATATAGTATTTTGACAAAAATTGTACTCGTAGCATTTATAATTTTAAGTTTATTGCAACATATTGACCTAAAAGCAGCAGAAGCTCAAAACTGAATTTTGTATATGTAGTTGCAATTCTTTACAGGAAATCAGGAATGCCTATCATATTTCACCATAGATTGGATGGTTCATAAGACAACATGCATGTCCACATTAGACTTTTAAACATGGAGTTTTCAGCGATTGGATCCAGCATCAATTCCATCAGTCTTCGTGCCTGTGGCAGATTCCACAAAAATCAGTCGTCCTTGAACTATCTGCATTGAAAGAAAAGTAACAGCTCATGAGGCAACCAAGTTAACTTTGCCTCTTGGTCAATTCAGGAAAGAAGAAACAAGAGAATCAACAAGACGAGGATCACAGGAGCGAGTACTTAAAACTTTTGAACATATTCTTTGCCAATAAAAATTGCATTGTTTGGTGTGGTTTCCCTTACGTCCTTACAAATATGTATGATAATAGCTGCTAAAGTAACTAGTCATCATAACTAAGTTACTGAAAGTAAAATTTGCAAGTATGTATCCATCAAACCTTCCATGAGAAATTGGTAATGAAACCATAGATGACTACGATCTTCCTGCAAGGTAAGCTTCACATATAGCACATCATTATATTTTCTTACACCAATTTAGGCAATTTGATCTTTGTATTTGAATTCACATTTTTTACATAATTGTTAAACAAGCAAACACCTCAGTCCTGTGAAAACCATGTCTTTCCATATACCTTTGACTAATTCAATGTATAATGAGAACTCCAAATAAACACTATCTATCTCAAATGAAATTAAAGAACGCTTTATCAAATCTCCATCAGGCAGTCTTCCAAATAGAAAACACTCTCCTCCCTCAAAGTTCAATTCCAGATTTCTCCATCTCAAAGTCCCGTAGAAGCCAGTTATACAAAGTGTCCAATAGCAAGAAAAAGTCTAGGGTATAATTTGCAATGAGAAATTGCGTAACTTGCGTTCAACCTAAATCTCTCTAAAGCTAACTTATTTTCTCCGTTTCCAACCTTTTTTTCTCAACCCTAGACCTTTGGTACATGCATCAATACAATACAGGAAAACTCCTCCACTGCCCACCCATGGCACGTATAGCTTATGTACTGATGTACACTCTACATAAATTGTGAAAACCAGAACCTACTTAAGGGCCCTTCTGTAGGAATCCCTCCACTTCCATTTAAACAGTAAGGTACTTCTTTTGTTTGTTTGTTTTTTTTTTTTTTACTTGCAACACTTCTAATTTCACGACTGTCAATACATTTTAAACACAACTATATATAATCAATAAGTAGAAGTTGAAATAACTTGACATTATGAAAGTTAAATCAAAACGAATCCAACGAGATCCCATATGACTACATTTTCCTTAATTATAAATCAATAAAGCCGGTCAAAGTGGAGTATGTAAATAGATTAGTCAAAGTGTTGCAAGTTAAAAGAAAAGGAGGAGACCCCTCATTAGAGTAAGGGAAGAAAACATCGAAATCTGATATATAGGCACTAAATGTATTAGAATTTCAATTACTTCAATCTTCATCTATGAAGCACAAAAATGTACTCTTTTATGTTTCAATATTAAACATACCATGTTGCCAATACGTCCAAATTACCAATTTTAGACCAGAATTAAAAGTGGCTTGTAACATGCGAATTTTAAAAGCACAAAATTTCAAAAAAGTGAACTTATTTTGAATTGCTCATCACTTATCCCTATCCAAAACCCAATGTAGACACAATGGAGCTGTTACAATTTGCAATTTCTGGCAAAGCCCGTATTACAAATTTACAATCCCAAATAACGCAAACCCACAACTTCAGGACAAGTTTTTCCAAATTCAAAATGTAAACAAACAAATTAAGAGCAAGTAAAATGGTGAAATAATGAGAATGAAGTAGAAAATTACCCTGCCATTCAAACCCTTAATAGCTTTATGCGCCTCATCTTCTGTCTCAAATGTAACGAAACCAAACCCCTTAGTCCTTCCAGTTCTGTTATCCATAATCAACTTAGCTGTAAACAACACAATTGAATCACATTTATCATCACAGCTGAGAAAACCACAATTCAATGGCTAAAACTTTCACATATAGTAGAGCAATGACTCAAACAACAATCCAAAAGAAGAAAATATGTGACCACTACAATCTACCTTCTTTAACCTTGCCGAATTGCAAAAACATGTTCCGAAATTCATCATGTTTTGTGTAAAATGAGAGCCCTGCATCGTTTCGCCAATATACAACCAATTAAACAAAACACAATATAACATTAACAATCTGAATTTAACTAGTAATTACAAGTATCTTACTGCTGACAAAGACCTCGGAGCTATATCTAACAGTTGAAAACCGAGACTTCAACACCGTAAAGCATCGAAATTTCGCCACAAATTTCATCATTTGATGCTTAAAAATTTCTTAATTAAACCAGGGCAATCCTCATTAACACATTGGGCATTAATTTCCCAAGTTCAACCACCAAATGGGTTTAATTTATCCAGATTAATGAATCATTATACACCAATTTCCCTGCACAAAATTGCATTTTCTCAATCAGGTGGTTTCTTCCTAACATTAAAGAGTAATATAAACCAAAGCTTGCAACACATTAGCATTCAAAGTTGATTCAATTATCAAATTAGGGTAAAAAATTTAGGTTTAAGTTCTTCAAGTATCAATAAACCAAAGAAATACCTCAGAAGCTGGAAAGCTGCTTCAGTGGAGGAGAAAGCTCGCAAGCGCTTCAATGGAGAATTCAGAGTGCGCTTCAATGGAGGTGAGAGAGTGTGGGAGGGGAGCAGCGAGGCAGGAGACAGGAGTACACTGGATCTTAATTTCCTCTAATTTTCAATGACAAAACTTTGGTCCCAAAATAATTTGGTGTCGGCTATAATGAACCGTACAAGAAAAATCATGGAAGTTTTAAAAGTGAATCACTAACAAAATTTAAGAAACTTTTAAAGGAGTGGTTAAAACGTTGAAGTAAGAAAAAATGAAGATTTGAGTAAACTTTAGCAAAGAAAATCAATACAATTCATAAAACATTAGTGGATAAAATAATAAAATTAAATACAAAAATAAATTTAGAAAGTATATACTACCTCCATTTTTTTTTATGTGCAACTTTTGTCATTTTAGTCCGCTTACAATTATGTGTAACTTTCTATTTTCTTTCTATTTTTAGTAAACAAAAACCCTGAAAATTACAAATTTACCCTTACTTAAAAATTCAGGTTTTCTTAATGTTACCCGTATCTTATTTTAATCACAATAACTTTTTTGTCTAATCTAAAATCATTAACCTAATTTTACCCACCCATTTACTCATCTCCTAGTCTACCCACCACCCATTTACCCTCTTCATCTCTGCTCTTCATCTCTTTCACCTTCACCCTCTTCATCTCTTTCACCCTCCCTCAAGAGTCACGACCACCGCCCCTCCCACTTCCATTCTCTCTCCTCCTTCACAACCACCTTCCATCTCACTGGCTTTCTGCTCCCTCTGACCACAGCCCTTAGCTCCCACCACCGACGAACAATGTTGTCTCTCTCTTCGAATTTTCAACCGGATCTGCTTTGGGCTTGGAACTTGATTATCGAATTTCGTTTTTTTTTTCCTTTTTTTTTGGGTGATTTATGTTCGAATTTTCTGGGTTTTTTTCGATTTTCTAAGTTTCGAATTTCTAGGTTTTGATTTCGATTTTCTGGATTTTGATTTTAATTTCCTGAGTTTTGATTTTCTAGGTTTTGATTTTGTATTTCTAGGTTTTGATTTTGATTTTCTGGGTTTTGTTAAGGGGGTGGGTTAAGATTAAGGGGTGGTGGGTGGGTTAGGATTAAGGGGTTTTCTACGGTGGTGGGTGGGTCTGGGTACATGGGTGGTGGGGTGGTCTGAGTTAGGGTTGGGTCTTGGTGGCGTGGGTGGTGGGGTGGTCTGGGTTAGAGGTGGGTCTTGGTGGCGTGGGTGGTGGGGTAGTTTGGGTTAGAGGTGGGTCTAGGTGGTGGAGTAGTATGGGTTAGAGGTGGTGGGGTGGTCTGGGGGTGGGTTTGGGTGGTGGGGTGGTCTGGGGGTGGGTCTGGGTGGTGGGGTGGTCTGGGTTGGAGGTGGTTAGGGCTGGTGGTGGAGGGGAATGTTAGATTTCTGGGTTTTTTGGTTAGAGAGGGGTTGTCGGAAAAAAGAGGGAAAGACGTGAGGGTGGTGGTGGTTTCGTGGGGTTGGTTGTGGTGGTGATTTCGTGGGGTTGGTTGTGGTGGTGGTTTCGTGGGGTTGGTTGTGGTGGTGGTTTCGTGGGGGTGGTTGTGGTGGTGGTGAAGCCGGTGGTGGTGTTGGTGAAGGCGGTAGTGGTGGTGGCTGGTCTTGGTGGTGGCAATGGGTGGTTTAATTAATTATCCAAACATTCTCTCTCCACCTTAATTACATACTCCTATAATATATTAATCACCATTATACTTTCTTAATCTTTGCCCTTCAATCTTTTGCCTCGTGAACCGCAACTTGTGCCAAAACTGCACATAAAAAAAAACGGAGGTAGTATATAATCACGACACATCGGAGAAATTACAAGTTAATAAGTTTAAGAAACAAACTTTGTCAATCAGGGGGTTATATATGTCTTTTTTACTAATTTATTTGGGGATAATTTAGTAATTATATTTCATCTCCTTCTTCCTCCATTCTCCCTTATTTCATCACTGCGAACCACCTTCTTCCTCACCCGACCTCAACTGTACAATACCCCACCACCACCTATGGTGGTTAAAATTGCTACTGCGAAGGAGACCCTTCCCCTAAGGTGCTGATATGGCCTTACTTGACTCTCTTTGTTGCTAAGGTATCGTTTTGTTTCGTTGTGAAGTGGCGTTGAGGGCTTGAGGCCATTGTTGTCAAGGACTGAAGAAGAAAAGGGAGACAACGAGGAAGAAGAAGAGGACGACGAAAAGATCGTCGGTGGGAAGGGTTTCGGGTGGTTGAGGTGACTGTGATGACGATGGTTGCTATGATGGTGGTGGCTATGATGATGGGAAGGTATCTTTTTGACTCGTCGCGCTCTTACAAAATTAAAATAAGTTATAGAAGAAATAAAACCGGTAGAATTGCACTTATTATAGCAAAAATAAGTAAGATTAATCTAGGAAATATAAGTTCTAGTGAGAGTTAATAAAGCTTTCCAATTTCAACATAATTAAAATAATACTTCTTACTCCCTCTTTTTCAGATAAATAATTAATTAACAAGCTTTAATAAGATAAATAATTTCAGATAAGATAAACTATGCTGTTAAAAAAAAAAAAAAAAAAAAAAAAAAAAAAAAAAAAAAAAAAAAAAAACTATGCATCAAGTGAACAGAACACTTTTTTTTTTTTTAAATTTTTTAAGTGCATAACTTTGACTTTTACATTATTTACATACTAACTTTGACTACATTTTTTTTTTGAATGGAATAGGAAGGGGTGGTTTCATTAAATATATATGTATAAATGTAATTTTTATTATGTAAAATGTTATTAAAATGATCACAATACATATTTTCATGATAAAACTTTTTAAATTTTTTTATTAATGATATGGAATATAAAATATATTAATAGTTAAAGTTGTACATTGACATGTGTGACGGTCAAAGTGATGAATTAAAACAAAAACAATGGGAGCTACTGAGCGCGGGGAAATTATGTCGTTGACTAACCTCCTCACGGCCAAACAAAATTTATTATAATCCTAAACTAACCCCTAAACAAGTCTAGTGGTAAGTTCGGAGTCGAACCACAAGGAACGGTAATGTTGGATTGTTCTCGATCTAATGCTTAAGCTACGCCGAAGTCGGTTTATGGATAGTGGACACTACAACTACACTAACACACATATAAAGATCAAGATATTACAAAGTCTACTAGGGGCAAAGATCCACTTTGAACAATTAACAAGTTAATGGGAATCGATTTGATAATCAATCATGCAAAGAAAGAATTAAAATGGGAATTAATTACCATCAAGAGCAATCTCTCAAATTCCTAGCCTAGATCCCTCATTGACTAGGTGCATAGAAGAAATTTACCCAAAATGCAATCAAATATATAAATTCTAATTCACAATCCCTTGTCAAACTAGAACTAACATGCAATTAAGTTTGCTATCTTGGGAGATCAATCCAATCTAAAACAAACAACATGCCATCATCAATTCAATCAATTTAATCACACAATTATCATCAAATTTATCTCAAATAACTCAATTAACCATAACAAAGCTTCACTCAACACCTAGTAGAAGGAAATCTACTCAAACATGATTAACAAAGCAATTAATAAAGCATAAAGAGAGAAGAGAGTAAGAAATGCTCATTGATATAAAATGGAGATCTTCAAATCATCAAATTCCTCCTTTGATTATCCAAAATCCATGAAAACCATTGTTTCTCTCACTTTCTCTCTCCAAAATTTGAGAGTTTCTCTCTCTAAAAACCTAAAACTAACCTAAAACTACTGAAAATATGAATTTTCCCCCTAAAATGAGCAAAAAATCTATTTATACCCCTTACTAAATTGCCTAGGAAGCTCCGCAAAAAGTCGAGCAGCGTGCAGAGGAGCGGGCGCTCCAATTTCGTGCACGGGCGCTCCTAGCTGCAGCAAAATATGGCAGAATCGTTCCAGAAAGTTTAGAGCGGGCGCTCCTCATAGGATGCGCGCCCGCTCCTATCGGACTGGGCAAACCGCTCAGCTTCAAATGAGCATATCTCCCACGTTTTACAACGGAATTGGGCATATGACCTGTCTTTGGAAAGCTCTCAAGATAAGCTTTCATCTCCAATTGGAATTGCCCCAAAATGTTTTGTAGATCAAAAGATATAGGCGTTTGAAGTTCGATCATTGAAAATCAAGTGCACATTTCTTCATTACTTGTTCTTTTATGTTTTATATTTCTTCAATCTTGAGCAATGAACTTATCCAAGTGTTCCTAAACATAAGAATAAACCAATAAAGTTTAATCTAATGCCATAATCAACTAAAATATGCAAGAAAAGCCAAAATTGAGCAATAACGACATTTCACACGCAATCATGACAAATGTAGTAAAATGTTATTAAAACCAAGTAAAAAGATATAAAAACTATGAAAAAATAACTAGAAAACTCTTAAAAATAGCGACATAAATGACACTTATCAAATTCCCCCAAGTTTAACTTTTGCTCTCCCTCGAGCAAAACAAAAGTAACACAAGGGAATGTGATGCATTTTATACAAACAAAGAAAACTAGAAGGGGAAGAATATACACTAACTCACTTTCGTAGGAATCACGAATACATTTAGCGTATGCATCAAGCACTTTAAACCCTTAGATTGCTCTAGAGGACGAGTAAGCTCTCGTAAGGGTGTCCTAAGAGTTTAACCCATAACTCTTGAAAAAAAATCAAGGCAAAGCAATAAATAAATAAAATAAAATAAATCGAAGTAAGAGAAAAGTTACAAGCGTTCTAGAGTGGACTTTTATGATGGAACAAACACTAATGAATGTCAATATTTCTAAAATAATAAAGGTATGCACGTTCTAAGATGTCCAAGGTTGGTTGAAACATAACATATGCTAAGCATAGAGAACTAAAGGAAACACATTCCACCTTTTGTTCCAACCAATCAAACCACGTTCTCTCTACTAGTTTCAAATCCACTTTCAAGTTAGCTTCTCATGATTCCACGAAGGAACCGGAAAATAAATAAGAAATTAAAAACATTGAGAAGGTTACCCAACATCTTGGCTATGCAAACTCGCTCTATAGGCTTGATTCCTATTTCCCGCCATCATTGAATGACTTAACCCTTTAGGATCAAAAGGACTTTCAAGGTTGTAACATATAAGCTAGGAGAGTAAGGATGTGGAGAACTCTTGAAATTGGCGGTAAACCTATGTGAAGCACGGGTGGAACTTCTTCCACAAGATCCAAATGATTCCAAAACAAAAGTGCCAAGTATGCTTATTAAATAACTTTCCCCCAAACTTATTTAACACAAAATAACAAAAACAGGGAAAACAACAATAACAAAACCTCTTTTTTTTTTTGTGCTTTACATTCTTCTTTACTTTTTTTCGATATTTTCTTTTTCCAAGCTTTTGCTTTTGCTATTTTTTTTTTTTTTTAATGTCCTTGCCTCTTTTAACTTTGGGCGGCTTTTTCTCAAAATGCATTTGGTTTTATGCAAAAAATTATATACAACACATACTTGCTTTGCAAATGAACTCACAATTCTAAACTTGCACCATAAACAATAAAACAAGCTCCAAAACAAAATTGCTTCACAAACTAAAGGTAGGAGTTAAAGTGAAACCAAGGCTGGAAGGCTTGTATTGTGGTTAGAGAAAATAATGTATATGGCTCAAATGGGCTAGTAATAGGGGCAAATGCAAACCAAATCTAAAATTTAAAATTAATCCTATAAAAAGAGAAATGTCTTTGTCATCCCCTAAAGTGGCTCAGTCGCGATCTTGGGAGCTAAAAGTCAAGTTCTAGATATGAGAATGCAATAGCCAAGGATCCAAATATGCCGCTCAACAAAGTATGATGAAGGCTAGAACAATTATACCTCACTAGGGATAGCAATAACTAACTCTTGATTTCATATCCACTATAGAGAGCAACTCCATCTTACCACAAGCAAGTGAACTAGAGCTTCATGGTCCCAAAGTTCTTAGCCAACTACCTTAGCATACCATATCCTAGAGTCAACCTAACACATTCTCAAACCGTGCACACCTCTAAAATTTAGGAAGAAAGACATTCAAGAATACAAGTCCAAAAGTATTATGTCCAAAGCAAGAACAAAAGAAAATACATTACAAATTTGCCTTGATAGAAACAAAAATCTTTTTGTGATTTTCAAGACATAGAAAATGGAAAAGCATATACAAATGTGCATGGAATATATATGAATCAAAATCTACCAAATATGATAGAATCCCCTCCCCCAAGCTTGAATGAGACAACATGCTCAAACATAAATCAAATAATCCATGGGAGGGGAAAACAAGGAGATCAATCCAACAACCCAACATATCTCCTATTTCAAAGCCACTTTAGGTATCAACCAATGGAGAAAGAGCAAGGAATGATATTACCGGATTTTAGGTGGGTGTATATACCCGCAAATGACCCAATTAAACTTTTCAAAGCCACTCTTCTCAAGAATTGAATCTTGTTTTCCATATGCTAGCAATTGTGGTGCCAAACTTCCTTGATTCTTGATCCAAACCAATGCACCAAAGTATATCAAGTTATGTACCTAGAAAAAGGCACACAAAAATTTCCATGAGAGAAAATCTATTCTAAAAAGAAAAGAAAATGAAAGCAATAAAACACGGGTTACTTCCCGAGAAAGGCTTGCTTAAGGTCCAAGCTTGACCGCTCTAGTAAATAATATTGCAACGATCGCAAGAGCTTGTCAAATGCACTACTACACATCTCATAAGATAACAAGTAAGCAAATGATATAAGAAGGGCATGCACCAAGATTAGTGCACGCAAAAGAAGGTGAAGAGGGAGTTGCCAAGAAGAAGAAGAATCAAAAGAAAATTCAAGAAAATAAGAAGAAGAATAGAAAGGCAAACTCTCTTCACAAAAATCTTTTTGGGTGGCAAAATCACCCTTTTCCTCAATAGAAGACGAATGAGGGACATGAAAATCTTCATAGGCAAGGGGTTCCCCAATAGGCTCATTAACAAAGGAAGGAAGGGATATAGGAGTGTAGGGGATATGGTTGAAATTCCTAGAAAAAGGGACATGAGAGAAGGGGATAGGAGCAATGGTCTCACAAATGGTCTCTTCTTCACCACCATCCCTCAAATCACCAATTTGAGCATGAAAATCAATCATAGAATCCTCAAAAGAAGAACACTCATGATCATGATCTCCCTCAAACATCCAACTTCCAAGAGGAACTAAATAATCCCCTTCACTACAATCATGAACAACAACTCCCTCAACTTCCTTAAAGCCTAAAATCTCAAAGCCATGCATGAATGGATGCAAATTCATTTCAAAATCATCTCTCTCCCATGAAGCATTCTTAATGAACTCACTCAAAAGGCTATGGGTTTTCATTTGACACTCAATAAACACATTAGACATAACCTCAAATGAATCCAAATACTCATGTATAAAAGGATCACAATCATGCACTTGAGACTCATCAAGATGGGAAAGAGGGTTAGGATTTTCAAAATCAACACTCTCTTCACTCTCAACTCCTTCACCATCACTCATATGCTCACCAATGGGATCCTCACACTCTCTTGGTTGCTCAAAATCATCATCATCATCCTCAACACACACATTAAATTGGGATTTTTCACAAACAAGCATCAAGGGTGACAATTGGCTTTCTAACTCTTCTTTTCTTCTCCTTCCCTCCTCAAGACGCTCCTCATTCTTTTTCATTATCTCTAATTGACCTCTCATAGAATTAAGAATCATTTCCTTACTAGGCTCAAGCTCATTATCAAGCTCAATGCACCTAATTTGAGATTCAAAAGTAGCAATAAGGGATTCAAAAGGTGTTGAAGGTTGAGGCTCAACAAGAGAAGAAGAAGTACAACCAAGATTGGAAAAATCAACATTAAGATCATGAGCATATACATCACATTGGGGAGTGGGGGCACAATCAAACACATGAGATTCATCATTAAGGGAACGAAGCACATCACAAGAAGGCATGGTAAATAATGAAGAATATTGAAACACACCATTAGCATCAACTTGAGCATGTACCTCATCATCATGAACAAAAGAGGAAATAGAGTTGAAATCATGTGTTTTAGGTTCACTTAAGGGATCATGTAACAAATCATGGGAATTCATGCTAAAATTAGAAGTATCAACACATTGCATATCAATAATAGAATCATGATTACCCTTATTATAGACATCCCAAGCAAACCAAACATAAAAATCCCAAGCATCATCAATTGATAATGCTCTAAATTCACCATTATGCATGCATTCAACTTCATCCCTAGTTTGCTCATTCAAACCAAAATAACAAATCTCACAAGCCTCCCAAAGACTACAACAATCAAAATCCAAATATCCCTCAAGTCTATTGAAATATTCACAAAAAGGCTCATTGTCATATTGAGGAAACGAGTTACTTGCCATTTTTTTACAAAAACAAGAAAAAATAAAAAAAAAATAAAAAGAAAAGTATACACAAAGACCTAGACTCAAGAAATCAAAAACAATCAAGCATTGACACCATTCCCCGGCAACGGCGCCATTTTGAGCGCGGGGAAATTATGTCGTTGACTAACCTCCTCACGGCCAAACAAAATTTATTATAATCCTAAACTAACCCCTAAACAAGTCTAGTGGTAAGTTCGGAGTCGAACCACAAGGAACGGTAATGTTGGATTGTTCTCGATCTAATGCTTAAGCTACGCCGAAGTCGGTTTATGGATAGTGGACACTACAACTACACTAACACACATATAAAGATCAAGATATTACAAAGTCTACTAGGGGCAAAGATCCACTTTGAACAATTAACAAGTTAATGGGAATCGATTTGATAATCAATCATGCAAAGAAAGAATTAAAATGGGAATTAATTACCATCAAGAGCAATCTCTCAAATTCCTAGCCTAGATCCCTCATTGACTAGGTGCATAGAAGAAATTTACCCAAAATGCAATCAAATATATAAATTCTAATTCACAATCCCTTGTCAAACTAGAACTAACATGCAATTAAGTTTGCTATCTTGGGAGATCAATCCAATCTAAAACAAACAACATGCCATCATCAATTCAATCAATTTAATCACACAATTATCATCAAATTTATCTCAAATAACTCAATTAACCATAACAAAGCTTCACTCAACACCTAGTAGAAGGAAATCTACTCAAACATGATTAACAAAGCAATTAATAAAGCATAAAGAGAGAAGAGAGTAAGAAATGCTCATTGATATAAAATGGAGATCTTCAAATCATCAAATTCCTCCTTTGATTATCCAAAATCCATGAAAACCATTGTTTCTCTCACTTTCTCTCTCCAAAATTTGAGAGTTTCTCTCTCTAAAAACCTAAAACTAACCTAAAACTACTGAAAATATGAATTTTCCCCCTAAAATGAGCAAAAAATCTATTTATACCCCTTACTAAATTGCCTAGGAAGCTCCGCAAAAAGTCGAGCAGCGTGCAGAGGAGCGGGCGCTCCAATTTCGTGCACGGGCGCTCCTAGCTGCAGCAAAATATGGCAGAATCGTTCCAGAAAGTTTAGAGCGGGCGCTCCTCATAGGATGCGCGCCCGCTCCTATCGGACTGGGCAAACCGCTCAGCTTCAAATGAGCATATC
The DNA here is from genome assembly GCF_001683475.1 of Chenopodium quinoa. Lineage (NCBI taxonomy): Eukaryota > Viridiplantae > Streptophyta > Magnoliopsida > Caryophyllales > Amaranthaceae > Chenopodium > Chenopodium quinoa. Next base: position 1,239,004 of record NW_018745170.1, on the reverse strand, counting down.
TCCCACGTTTTACAACGGAATTGGGCATATGACCTGTCTTTGGAAAGCTCTCAAGATAAGCTTTCATCTCCAATTGGAATTGCCCCAAAATGTTTTGTAGATCAAAAGATATAGGCGTTTGAAGTTCGATCATTGAAAATCAAGTGCACATTTCTTCATTACTTGTTCTTTTATGTTTTATATTTCTTCAATCTTGAGCAATGAACTTATCCAAGTGTTCCTAAACATAAGAATAAACCAATAAAGTTTAATCTAATGCCATAAGCAACTAAAATATGCAAGAAAAGCCAAAATTGAGCAATAACGACATTTCACACGCAATCATGACAAATGTAGTAAAATGTTATTAAAACCAAGTAAAAAGATATAAAAACTATGAAAAAATAACTAGAAAACTCTTAAAAATAGCGACATAAATGACACTTATCAGCTACGAGTAAGACTTTTCGCATTCCTTCGTTTTAAAATAATTGTCACAATTTTTTCGATACATATTTTAAGAAAAAAGTAGATGGGGAGTGGGGACCATATATTTGAGTCGACAACTCGAATATATGGTCCCCACTCCCCACCATAAATTCAAGTTGTTTAATGTAAAACAATTTTTTTATATGTAGAAACTTTCTACCTAAATGGACTAATATGAAACAAATTTTGGTTTATATTATCAAAACAGAGACATGAGAGAGTGAAAAATGTTAGTGGACCATAATGAGTACAGTAAATAATGTATAATTTTATTAAAGTGGTCATATACCATTGATGGTATTTATGGTAATGTGTCAATTATTTTATTTTTTTAAAAAAAAATGAGATATGTGTTAATTTTAAGACAACAGGAGTACAGTAAATTAATAACTAACTAGGTTAGCCCCGTGTGATGCACGCCTTTAACATAAGAAATGAATTATAAACTCTTTAGCATATATTAAGAGAAGACAACTACTTCCTCCGTTTTCCTAATTAAATATGAAAGTACAATTCCAAAAAACCATCATTTTTATATTTAATTCAAAAAAATTAATTAAAGTATATTATTAACTATTTTTAACAACTAATTGTATATATCATAATATGCATAGAAACCCAAAATTTTAAATTCAATTTGAAAACATGTTAATAAAAAAAAAAGTGGGGAAATCAAATAAATTCCCACAAAATTAAGCAATCAACAAACAATCAAATACTTCCTCCGGTTTTGGTTATTTGCAACAATGGTACCGTTTACGGATACCAATGCAAAACTTTTAGGAAGTGTTTAGTAGTGGAAAAGTGGGTAGTGGGGTAAGTGATTAATGAATTAAAAAGGGAGGAAAAGATAGTCTTTTATTTTAGGAGAGAGAAAAAGTTAAATATGTGGACCCAAAATTTAAATTTTTTGGGCAAATTTTGGCCCCAATTTTTTTGCCACCCATTTTTCCCCCTCAATTCCCCCCTGTTTTATCAAACCATACACATACAAACCATGAAAACCACCGAAACTTTTTTCCCACCAAATCCAAAATTACAAAACACATTCAAATTCCCCCCCCCTTTGAATTTTTCATTCAAGGAGGGGTATTTAAACCACCTGCCTAAGTCAGTTCCTACCAAACATTCTTTACAAAATCAGTGTCCTACATTCCAGAAACAAACAAATAGTCCCACAAGTCAGTTCTACCTACATTCCAGAAATTAACTACTACTACGTCAGTTGCAGCTTCATCTTCTTCTTCTTCTTCTCTGGTTCAGCAACAGCAACCCGGTCAAAAAAAAGCTCCCACACCTCATCACCAGACCTGACAACTGGGGAACTCAACATCATAAGTACACTGAACATGTCAGTATTTGCAAATGATCCATTTTTTGGCATTGATCAGATGCTAAACGATGAACACAATATGGGACACAGTGAAGCAAACAACCAGGAAGGGACTGAACTGAATGACAGCAACAACAATCAGCATGAGGGTGGATTTCAAGAACCAACAGCAAGGAAACAATTGACTGCTCAGCAAAAAAGGGAGCTGGTAGATGGTTTTCTACTGAAGTTGGAGGGGGGGGGGGGAGTTGCCCAAAGGGTACTTATCAGAACAAGCAAGAAATTTCAATGTACACAGGTCAACCATCCAGAGATTATTTACAGACATCAAAACACAAATGGCAAAGGGGAATGTCATAGATGTCAGAAGCAAGAAACTGGGCAAAACTGGACCCAAACCCAGAGAGTACACTGATGAGTTCCTACAGTTAGCACCATTACATAAGAGGACAACAGAGAGAAGCTATGGATCTGCTCTCAACATCTCACATTCAGCCATCCATAAATTAAAGAAACAAGGTAGACTGAGAACACATACAGCAACAAATCACCCAACATTGACATCCAACCACAAAATAGCAAGAATGAAATGGGTGTTAAATCATATACTGCCAGCCACACAGAATGGGGACCCCAAGTTTGTGGACATGCAACAAGTTATTCATGTAGATGAAAAATGGTTCTACTTGAACCCAGAAACAAGGAGGTTCTACCTTCTACCAAATGAGACAAATCCATACATGTGCCAACAATCCAAGAGGTTCAAAGTGAAAGGGATGTTCATGGCAGCCATAGGAAAACCAATTTTTGACCCTAATGGAGCATTACTACATGATGGTAAATATGGAATTTTTCCATTTGTCTATGAAAGCATAGCCAAGAAAAAAAGCAAAAACAGAGAGGCTGGTGCTGTGGAAATCAAGGCAACACAGAATGTCAACAAAGAAGCCATAAGAGCAATGCTAATCAACAATGTCATTCCAGCAATCAAAGCTAAATGGCCTTCCCATCTACCCAAGGACATATGATTCAGTGGGATAATGCCAGACCTCATCAAATTCCAAGGGATGAGGAATTTGAATCAGCCTGTCACTCTGAAGGATTCAACATTCAATTCATTTACCAGCCAGCTCAGTCCCCAGACTTAAATATGCTAGATCTAGGGCTGTTCAATGTAATACAATCAATACAATACCAATCTTTTCCCAAGAACCTAATGGAACTCATTGCAAAAGTGAAAGAGGCTTATGAGTTGTTCAACCCAGTGTTGAACAAGCACTGTTGGATTAGTCTATAGTGTTTTACGGAAGAGATTCTGAAACACCAAGGAGGGAATAACTTTATCCCACCCCACAAAGGCAAAAAAAGGCTTGAGAGGATTGGGATGCTGCCAGAGCAACTAGAGGTGGAAAAGAATGTGGTTCAACAGGCTGTTGATTACCTCAACACTATTTTCATATCAACTGACCAAGGGATTGAAGAAGATGAAGGGATGCAAGTAGATGCTGACTGAACTCAAGTCAAAGAAATGAAGAAGGTTTTATTGGGACTACCACACATAACCATTGAAAAGCTAAGAACAAGCATGTAACACAGTATGTGCTTTATTTTTATTTTATTTTTAATTACAATATGTCAATCATTGGTTAGGTGTCTTTTGTAACAAGTTATGCACACTATTATCGTAAGGCAGTCTTAACAACCTATTTTTGGGAAATGTACAAGGTTTTGATAAATGTTATCAGTTCAATGATGGTTCTCTTATTTACAAGTCTTAAAATTAGGATGAGGTAACTTTGCAAAACAGACTCATAGCATCATTCCATCAGATGGGGTTTTTTTTTTTTCACATACACTGCAAAACTGGTTCCCTCAACAACAACTCCTATTGGAGCAATTCCAAGTTATGCATGTTAAGTGTCAAATGAGCCCCTTCATCACTTGGATTTTGCAGGCACACACAACACAATGAGAGACTCTTACTTCACCTAGGGACAGATATCACATGGGGGGACTCATACAGGGACACTCATGTAGGCAACAAGTTGATCATCATTCACCATAGCATTAACCCCATTGCCAAATGGACATCAAAACATAACGGAAACCAGGGACAACCAGCATGTTCACTGAATGCAATAAAATCACCCACACAACCACAGATGAACACATATAAAGCCAGAAACAGGATAACCCAATAAATAACAACATCATCAAACAACCATAGGAACAATTTCCCACTCACAGTCAACCACCAACCAGCATGAACAGCAAACACAACAAGCAACCTATACAAGCAACAACAACATACTCAAGTCTGTGCACCAGCCTCAGGACAACAAACACAACCTACAAAGGCCAACCACCATCCCACTAATAGGTTTTTTCTTTTGGATTAAATATAAACAGTTTTTTTAAGGGCATTATCGTAATTTTACAATAAAAAAAATTACCAAAAAGGGAAACAAATCTATTTGTTGCAAATAATAGCAAGCACCCCGATTAGGTAAATGTTGCAAATAACTGAAACCAGAGGAAGTATATAAAAACACAATCAAATTACTAGACCATTGTAATACCTCTTATTTTTATACGGTTTATAAATTAGAGTATCATTTTATAACGTATGTAAATAATTTAAAATGAATTTTTTCTGGTATTTTAATATTTTAAAAGGTTTATTTAAATAAAAACCCATCATTTTAGGGCTTGTTTGGCATCGTTTTTTGTTTTCAGTTTTCTTCTTTTTTTTTTATAAAAACCAAAAAAGGAAACAAGAAAAAGGAAACAAGAAAAAGGTGTTTTCACTTTCTTGTTGTAATAAATTTGAATAATTTTTTATTCATTATAAGATATATATCATATATGATTTTGAAAAACAAAAACCAAAAAACAAAAAACCACAACAATGCCAAACAAGCCCTTAATTATTAAAATAGTTTTGAAAACATTTTATTTCCATATTAATAACTTTGGGGCATATTTAATTTAAGTGAATCGCTAAACATCGCCCGCAAATTACCATATAAAGCCCACAAATATGACTTGGTGTGACCATTATGCCCATTTTCTAAAATTGAAATAATCTCGGTTTAAAAAATGTGGAGCCGTACTGGCTCGCCGGGGGAGACCGGAGGGCAGGCCGGAGATGCGGGGGACGCCGGAGGTACGTCGTCGTCGACGGAAAACGAGGTAAGTCACCGTTAAAATTCACGGTTTACCGTCGGAGTGGCTCCGGCGCCTAGGATGGACGCCCAAACCGTAGCCTGGACGTCCAAGCCAGACGCCAGAACCACCAGAGTGGCGTCCAGCCCAGACGCCCAGACCACCAGACTGGCGTCCTGGCCAGGCGCCACTCTACTGGCTGAGGCGGCCCTGCTAGGCGCCAGTCCAGTGGCTGTGGCAGCCCTGGAAGACGCCACCCTTATATATTATTATTTTTTTTTCTTTTTTGATTTTGTTGTTGTTTTTTATTTATTTATTTTTTTTTAAAAAAAAAAATCGAAAATGATTTTTTAAAAAAATTCGAAACGGGTTTTTTTTAAATTAATTTTGAAAATTCGAAATAGGTTTTTTTAAAATGAAGTTTGAAAATTCGAAATGGTATATTTTTAAATTTAGTTTGAAAATTCGAATTGGGTTTTTATAAAAATTAAGTTTGATTATACATAATTATGCTTTTTTTTGTGTTAATTCTGTGTAAATATAGAAATTAAATGTATTATCCGTTAAATGTATTTATTGTAATATATAATTGATGCAGGATTATGGTGGAGACGGAAATGATTACAGTGGGATATTTGGACATGATGGTCCATTCGAAGAAGCTCAACAGGCGATTGATTGGGCAAAACAGGTTGCAATTGCAGCTGGATTTTGCTTGGTAGTAGTAACTCATAAATCTCAACGGGATGGTAGAATGGATCGCATTTTGAGATGTGACCGTTATCGCAAAAGAGAAGAAAGAGATTTTCGTACAGCCACTCGGTTTGATACAAAGCGGAAAGGTTGTGGGTGTGAGTTCAGAGTAAAGGTTCGACAACTACGGAGTCGTGACGGTTGGGAAGTGATTGGTTACTCTAAATGGGGGTATCACAACCATGAGATGATAGTATATGAAGAGGGTCATCGACAGCTGAGCGGCTTAAGTCCTGCTGCGAAACTAGTTGTGAAAGAAATGAGTGATGCTCAAGTCAAGCCTACTAAAATATTAGCATCTGTCTTAGAGAAATTTCCAGAAGACCATCCAAACCGAAGACACATCTACAACGTCAGACAGCAACTCAGGTTTGAACGGTCAGAGGGAAGGAACCCTATACAGTAGCTGCTACACCAGGCACAATCACGTCCTGATTGTGCTGATATGATCAAGTCTTGGCCATTTGTGATTTTGATCGACTCAACGTACAAGACAAACAAGTACAAGTTCCCACTGGTTGAGATCATGGGGATGACTCCAACGAACCAGAACTTTCTGATTGGTCATGCAATCATCAAGGATGAGACGGCTCCAAGTTATTATTGGGTGTTGGAGAAGCTGAGAAACTACATCGGGCCTAATGTTCATCCAGCAGCCATCGTCAGCGGCTGTGAGGGAGGTCTCTTTGCCCCCATAGCAGAGCTGTTTCCAGAATCGAACCACTTATTGTGCACATGGCACATCAACAACTGCGTGAAAGTGAAAGCCTACAACCTTTTCAACAAGAATTTGGAAATGGCAGAGAGATTGGTGAATGGTAAGTGGCGGAAGATCCTACAGGCTACCACAGAGGAAGCGTATGAGCGAGCATTGGCTAACTTCAAGGATTCGTACCAGTGGTGTCCGGCACTGGTGGACTATGTGATGCAGCAATGGGTCCCTCACAGGGAAAAGTTTGTCAAATATTGGACAAACCAGGTACTTCATTTCGGGAACACTACAACATGTAGAGTTGAGAGCGCTCATAGAGCTACCAAGGACTGGATTGATTCATCGACCGCTGCTTTGGATACACTGTTCGATAGACTTAACAAGTCAATTGAAACTCAGAAGAACGGCATCAGGAACTCTCTAGAGGACTCCAGACGACGACATGGTACGATGTATAGCCATTTTATATTTAAGATTCTCCATGGTCGTGTGTCGCACTACTGCTTGGGGTTGATTCTCACTGAGCTGAACAGGATGAGGGACTTGGCTGACGAAGTGTATGCTCGGTGTGGGTGTGCTATTTCAGTAACTCATGGATTACCTTGCGCATGCACCATTCACCGCGTTATTACAGAAGAAAGGGCGTCGTTACATGTTGATCAGGTCCATTCATTCTGGAGGACGCTTGTTATTGGTGAGCATGCAGACACTCAAACGGCCGACCGTGAACAGGAGGAGTTGGAGCAGTTTCGTTCGATGTACGACCGAGTGTCCTCCAGCCATCCTTCTATTATTCGTGACGCTACTCATGTACTTCATGACATGTTCCACACGTCTACCTTAGATTATGAGGAACCCGAAGGAGTTGACCGTCCTCGAGGTCGACAAAGGCGGAACAGGAGTGCGTTTGAGTATATCCGTGGTCTTGGTCGTGGTCGTGCTCGTGGTCGGACATCGTCATCTAGTCGTAGTCAATCTTCATCGTCTGTGAATATGCCCCTGAGAACTGGTACGTTTTGGTTGTTTACATTGCACATAGTTTTAAAGTGTTACTCCTGCCTTCTTAACTGTCTATAATTATATGGTGAATAGGAAGAAACGATGTTGATCAGTTTCCGTACAAGGAAAGGATACCTGCGATCATCATGCCGTACTTGGAAGGGTGGAATGATGTAGTCGGAGATGGTAACTGCGGATTCCGGGTCGTGGCTGATGTTTTTCAAATGGGCGAAGAGAACTACGGTTTGGTGCGTCAGTTGATGTACAGCGAAATTGCCTCTAACCGAAATGTTTATCGTCATGTGTACCAGGATGACTTGGATGGCGCTCTGCGGCGTATCCGGTGGGGAGGTGGACCTTGCGGCCAAAATCATTATTTTGACGCGCCTCTAGATCTGTTTGCCGTTGCAAACATTTACAAATGCGCAGTCATGCATTTCGGCCTGGGAGTGCATAGTCAAGCTTATTATCCTTGTACCACGGTTCTCCCTTGGCGGTTGCGTGAGACTGTCACCACACCGGTCAGAGAGCTAGCTATTGCGTTTCTTGGGTCGTCATACAGACATTTCATCCGACTAGACATGTCATCCGATTTTCCAGTGCCACCGATTATACCTCGGTGGTACAACATTCGCACAGCGAGCGTAGAGGGTTGGGATGCGCTATATCATGACCGGATCCACGAATGGAACACCCTAGCTGCATTTTAGTTTTTCATGTTTACATTCTTCCTATGTAATCTTATTTGTACGTTGCTCTTTTAATGAGAACATTAATCTTTTATATTGTATTGCTTACTGCATTCTATATGTTGCATGGGTAAGTTGCGCGGATCCACGAACGGTTATATCAAAATTTAAAAACAACAATGATAATATGTTTAAGTTGGAAGCTAAAAGAACAATCTAAAATGTTACAAACTTACAACATAATGTCCAATTTAATAAATTAAAACGATAATATTTAAAGTGCTCTATAAATAAAATGACAAAACCATCAGTAATCCCTCCTCGACGACGACTCCCACTGCGCAAGGGTCTGTTCCAGACTATCAACAACAGCTCTCACTGTTGCACTCATGTTGTCCTTCTCAAGAGAGAGTTATATCAATAATAAAAATTAAAATAAATTAACTAACCAAAAACAATATCAAATGAACAATATCAATAATATCAATAATAAAAATTAAAATAAATTAACTAACCAAAAACAATATCAAATGAACAAAAAAATGTACTAACAAATTGAAATTGAGAATAAAAATAAAAATGTACAAATAAAACAAACAAATAATTGTAAACAAAATATAAACATAGAAAAAATATAAACATAGAAAAAATAGTTATATTTTTAAAATGTACAAATAAAACAAACAAATAATTGTAAACAAAATATAAACATAGAAAAAATACAACAAAATTGATAAAATTTATAAAAATAAACAACAAAATATAAAAACAATTGAAAAAGATATTACACAAAAAAAAAAAACCCAAAATTTTTATACAAATATATATATAAAAAAAAAAGAAAAAGGGGGGGGGGGGCGCCTTGGCTGGACGCCCAGCCGGCGGTGGTGGCGCCAGCTGCAGACGCCGCAACCAGTGGGCTGGCGCCTGGGCTGGACGCCATAGCCACGGTTGTGGCGTTTATTCAAAGCGCCGCAACCGTGGCTATGGCGTCCAGCCCAGGCGCCAGCCTACTGGTTGCGGCGTCTGCAGCTGGCGCCACCACCGCTGGTTGGGCGTCCGCCCCTCCTCCGTCACGGCGGTTTTCCTTTTTTTTTTTTTTTTAAACAAATTGTACCTTGCCTCCTTGAGACCACCTTCCCTCCGCCGCCGCCGCCAATTCCTTGCCTTGCCGCCTCGACATTGCCGTTGTTTGAATATTTTTTTTTTTTTTTGAGATGTTGAAAGAAGATGAGCGATGAGATTGTGAGTTATGAGAGTGTGAGTGTTTTTTTTTTGTTTAGGTCAAGGGGAATATTGTCAAATCAAGTGGATTTTGTGGGCTTTATGTGGAGATTTGCGGGCGATGTTTAACAAATCCCTTATAAAAAGGTGTTTTAAAGTCAAAGGAAATTTGAATAAAGTCAAAAGACCACTTTGAGTGGAAGTGGGAATCATTAAAGGTAAAAAGGGAAAATCAAGTAGGAAGAGGGTTTTAGAGAAGAGTATAAATACTCACCCAAAAGCAAAAATTAGATTTTTCCCAAGGTGATAATTCCAAAGAGGTAAACTCTCTCTCTTTCCTCTTAATTTCTACCTTAATTCCCCTCTTCCCCTTCCCCTTTTCTTCACCACAGTACACCATCGCTCACGATGGTCGGTTGCCATAACCACCACCACAGCCAACCGCCGCCAACACACGCCGGCAACAGTAGCAGCCGCTGGGAGGCGGCAGCAGCCCGACCTCCCCTCCCCTCTTGTGCATGCACGATTGTGTTATTAAAAAAAATCTTACTTTGATTTTTAAGCTTTGATGATTGAAAATTTTGGATATTTTGTGATGAAATTATAATAATTTTGATGGTGTTTAATATATATAATTTTCAAACTTGATTTTATATGAAAAAGCCCCTAATCAACTAAACCCTAGGTTTCTAAATTGATATTTATTGAAAGAAATTAATTATGGTTGATTCATACCATTGAAATTGATGTTTTAAAATTAAATTACAGCAAGTTTTAAGGAATTAATATTGCTAGAATTTTTATATAGAGACTAAATTAAGGTTTTCTTGAAAGGATTTTAATTACCCATTAATTGGGAATAAAATTCAGTGGTTCTATATAATTTTCAGTATATTTTAGAAGGTTTTAAAGTGTTTTAAATTGTGTTTATATTGCTGGACATTTAATATGAATAGGTATTAATGTCTCTTGGTAATTGTGGGTTGTAGGAGACTTCCAAGTTAGCGATTTTGTGTAGTCGTGGCGATTTTAAGATCATATACGAGGTACGTACGCATACTCGATATTTATCAAGCGTGTAAAAGCATGCTAGGATTTATTTTAGTTAGTTCTAAATTAGTATCATGCTAGGAATTGGTTGGAATAGGTGAATTGAATTGGATTGTTGAATTGGAATGATTTTTTGGTGAATTATTTGTGAAGCATGATTGATTGAAATAATTTATTTGTTGGATTTGGTGATCCTGGAATATTGTTATTGAACCATATATTTATTATTGGCATGATTGATGAAGGCTTATTTGATTAAACTAAATGTTTAATTTGGTTTGGAATTTAAAAAGGGAATTTTATTATGGTTCATATAATTTTTATTGATGCTATAAACATGAGAATTGAGTTATTAAGTATCTAAGTACACAGGAATAAAATATATTGTGGTGCCTAAGTGTACTTAAGGTGTTCTAAACACCAAGGGATAGGATTTGCGATGCATTATGAACTTAAGGTGTTTTAATACGGAGGTAGTTTAAAAAGGGTTCAACATTAAATTATTTGTGATCACTAATTATTCAAGAATTGAATTGGAATGTTTGATTACTTGAATAAATTGTATTGTTTGATTGTATTGTGGATTGAGAGTCATCACCAAGTCTAAAATGTAACTAACGTAAAGTGAAAGAGATTGCACACCAAAATTCTTGGAACGTAGATACTTCGAGTGTGAACATATGGGGGGAGTTTTGCGACTTTATATTTGACCATAACTTCTACTGGGAGTCCATGATGTTGTATTTTCCTTTTATTTTATTATGCGCAAGACGTCCGTCACTCACAAGTGACACTTATGCCTACCCGGGTAGCTTCCGAAGTAGTTTACCTCAATTTTTTTGGGGTAGGGATTTGGTTGGAAACCCGTTTGACGCATGATCAATTAAATGAACAATTAGATTGTCTATTGTATGAGTTGTATGTTGTATGCTTGAAAACAGGTGCAAGAAAGTAAGTTGTGTGATGCTAGGTTGTAAGCATGTTAGTGTGTTTCGTTTATGCTTATGTACTCAGCATTGCTAATGTAATACCCCGTATTTTTTGTATGTATTTTAATTTAAATAAGTATTTCTTAAAGTATTTAAATAATTCAAAATGAATACTTTATGGTGTTTCATTAATTTAAAAAGAATTATTTTAATTAAAGGTTTATTTTTAATTATTTAATAATCTTGAAAATATTTTATTTCATGATTTGGAAACTTGGGGCATATTATTTTATAAAAGGAAATTTTAAAGTCAACGAGTTTTTAAAGGAAAGTCAAAATACTAGTTTGAATAGGAAACGGATCATTAAGGGCAGTAAAAGAATATTAAGTAGGAGGGTTATTGAGAGAGGGTATAAATACCCATCATATGAGTAAAAATCAAACTTTGCCCAAAGATAAACTCTCTCTCTCCTCATATTTTCCTTCCCTTAATTTTTCCCCTTCCCCTTTATTTTTTTTTATTTTGTGTCATCACCATCCACACACACCACCACACACGCCGACCACCACCACATGCCGCCGGCAGGCGCCGGCGACAGCAGACGCGCGGCAGCAGCCCTGTTGTGGTGTCGAGCTGTTGGTGTTCGAACAAAAAAAAAATAATCCTTTTTTATTTTTAATTAAATCTAGTCTTGATCTAATTATTGATTTTGTGTTTTGTGATGATTTTTATGATGTTTGATTTTAATTATGATATATATAAAATTTCAGATTTGGTTTTGAATTAAAAAGCCCCAAATTATAAACCCTAGGTTTCTAAGTTTATGCATATTGATGGAAATTGTTTATGGGTAATTTAAATTATTGAAATAAGTGTTTTAGAACACAATTACAGCAATTTTAGATGATTTAATAAAGCTGGAATGTTAAAATATAAGCTATAATTATGTTTCTTGAAAGGATTTTTAATTACCCATTAATTAGGAATAAAAGTAAAGGTTTTAAATTAAATTTCAGCTTGTTTTAGAAGGTTTATGAGTGATTTAAAGAGTGTATATATTGCTGGAAAATTTGTGTGGAATAGGTATCAATGCCTCTTTAATTTGTAATTTTGGTTTATAGGAGACTTTCAAGTGAGTGATTTTATTTAGTCGTGGCGATTTTGAGATCAAATTAAAGGTACGTTCGCGTACTTGGTAATTACTTGAATATGTAGAAGCATGCTAGGCTTTGTTTAATTAATTCCAAGTAGTATCATGATAGGTGTTGGTTGGAATTGTTTGTATGATTGATGTTGGTAAATGATTTGTAATGTATGAATTATTTATGATGAATTAGTGATTAAAATTAATTATGTCGGCATGTTGATTATGAACCACCCTTTTCTTGTTGGCATGATAGAGAGTATGTTTAATTAAACTAAATGTTTAAATAAGTTTGGAATATGAAAAGGAAATTTTATTATAGTTCATATAATTTTTATGGATTCTATAAGTATGAGGAAGGAGCTATTTAAGTGTCTTAGTACACAGGAATAAATTATATTGCGATGCCTATGTGCACTTAAGGTGTTTCTAACACTGAGGGATAGGATTTGCGGCGCATTATGCGTTTAAGGTGTCTTTGACACCGAGGTAGATTAAATAGGGTTCAACAATTAAAAGTTATGTGCACTACTAGAAATAGGCCGAATTCCGACGGACATATTTTTCCGTAGGAAAATTCGTATGTTCCGACGGATTTTTACTCTGTCGGAAAATCCGTCGAAAAGTTCCGACGAAATTTAAATCTGTCGGAATATATGTAAATTCTGACGGATTTTTCCATCGGAACATTCCGACGGATTTTCCGTCGGAATCTATTTTTTTTAAAAAAAACAAGAAACTCTAATTTGTGGATCCGCCTCTTTCTTTCCCTTTTCTCCTTCTCTTTCTTTCTCCTTTCCTATTCTCTTCTCCTTCCTCTTCATCCTCCTTCTCTTTACTGTTCTCCCTCCCCATCCTCCTCTCTTCTCTTTCCTCTTCTCCCTCCTCCTCTCTTCTCTTTCCTCTTCTCTGTCCTTCTCCCTCCTCGTCCTCTCCTTCTCACCCAAAACCACCATAACCGCCAGCAACAACAACAACTCCTTCTCCTTCCTCGTCCTCTCGTTCTCCTTCTCACCTAAAACCACCAACAACAACTCCTCCCTCCTCGTCCTCCTTCTCACCCAAAACCACTAATACCAACACTAACAACAACAAATTTGCTAAAAACAAAGGTTTTCAAGTCAAATTCGACCATGAAAACTCTAGATCTAGAGTTTTCATGGACGAATTTGACCTCGTAAACCCAATTTTGCGGTTTGTGTGGTCAGATTAAGGTATGTTTCTTATTTTTTCGGATTTTATTTTGTTATTTAATCAGTTTATATATATATATACATACAGTTGTGGTGGGTGGTGTAGCTGCTGGAGTTCGGAGTTGGTGGTTTTGGGTTTTGTTTGGGTGGGTTTAGGTGATTGATGGTGGGTCGTGGGTAGTTTAAGGAGGGTTTAAATGATGGGTAGTGGGTTCGAATTAGGTGGGTTCGAATTAGGTGGGTCAATTGGGTGGTTTAAGGTGGGTGGGTTCGAATTAGGTGGGTTTAGATGATGGGTCATGGGTTAAAAATGTGGGGTGGGTTAAGGTGGTGGGCTAGGTTAGGGGTTACGGTTCTGGTGGGGTGGGTTAAGGTTGTGGGGTGGGTTAGGGGTTAAGGGTTAGGGGGTGGCGGTGGTGAGCGGGGGTGGTAAGCAGGGGTTGGATCTGGGTTGGACGTAGTGGGTGGTGTGAGCTGGTGTGGGCTGGTGGCGGGGGTGGATTAGATGGGTTGGACGTGGTGGGTGGTGTGGGCTGGTGGCGGGGGGTGGATCTGGGTGGGGTAAGGGTTAAGGGTGGTGGGGTTTTTTTTTATTTACTTTTCCGACGGAAATTTCCGTCGGAATATACCACCTTCGACGGAAATTTCCGTCGGAAAAATTCCGTCGCAATATACCTCCTCCGACGGAAATTTCCGTCGGAAAATTGCGACGGAATTTCAATTAAAGTCAACTAAAGCGCCGACAGAAATAAATCCGACGGAAATTCCCTCGGAATATAGCCAAATTCCTACAAAATGTAATGCGACGGTGCCTTCCGACGGAATTCCGTCGGAAACCGTCATTTCCAACGGAATTTCAAGATATTCCGAGGGATTATTTCCGTCGTTGATTAGGCGTTTTCTAGTATTGGTGGTCACTAATTATCCAAGAATTAATTTGGTATGCTTGATTGCTTGTATAATTATAATGTTTAATTGTGTTAAGGTTTGAGAGTCATCACCAAGTATAGTAATATGTAAACAACGTAAAGTGCAAGAGATTACACACCAGAACTCTTGGAACGTATATACCTTGAGTATGGACATATGGGGGGAGTTATGGGGTTATATTTAACCATGGCCTTCTATTGGGAGTACACTAGTACAGGACGCTGTATTTTCCTTTTTATTTATTTTATGCGCAGGCTGTCCAGTCACTTCATGTGACATTTGCCTACCCGGTTAGCTCCCGGTGCAGTTTACCTCAATTTATTTGGGACAGGGATTTGGTTGGAAAGCCGTTCGATGCGTAATCAAAATTAAATGGGCATTGGTATTTGTCTAGTTAAGTGTTAAATGTCTTGTATGCTTGTTTACAGGTGCAACAAGGTAAGTTGTGTGATGATAGGATGAAAGCATGATGGTGTGTTTTATTACGCTTATGTACTCAGCATTGTTGATTGTGTGTTGTATGTTTGTTTGGCCTTGTCTATACCTTGGCCCTACGACAACCTATTTCTAATGGCGAGTAGTGGGGACAAGTAGAAAGAAGTTTTTCAGGTGATGAAGCATTTTTATGACGGGCATGAGTGAAGAGCGAATCATGCATAGTTCTTGTAGGACTATGATGTGTTTTATTTACTTTGAATATTATTTATTTTATTATGCTCATGAGACTAACGTAAAGGTTTTTTAGTATTGTTTGGTTTTAAGGGCCTACAATGTTTCAAAGTTGTAGGTTGACTTTACTTTCTTTTGGTTTGATTTTTTTTTTTTTAAGTTGACTTGTTTTGAATGGTTTAAAAGAAAGTCTTTTGCTGTGTGTGTCTTTGATATTTTCCTTAGCCGTTTTCACGGTGGCGATAATGTCTTAGATTTTCCTTTTTCGTATTTAAAAGGGGCAAAACAGGTATTTTAAAGGAAAGGAATTTCTAGGGTGTTACAGCTGATTGTGTGTTTGTATGTTTGTTTGGCCTTGTATTTATCTTGTCCCTACAACGACCTATTTCTAATGGCGAGAAGTGAGGACAAAGTACAGAGAAGCTTTTCAGGTGATGCGGCATATTCATGTTAGGGCATAAGTGAAGAGCGAATCTTGTTTAGTTTCCATGATGAGGATATGATGTGCTTAATTGCTTTGAACATTATCTATTGCTTGTGAGACTAACACAATGATTTTTAAATTATTTGGTTTGGGATTTTGAAAGGGCCTACAATGGTTCCTAGTTGTAGGTTGACTTCAAACTTTGGTTTTAAATTACTTTCGTTTGGTTTGACTTTGGAGTTAGTTTTATGTTTTAAAAGGGTTTTTGAAACGAGTCTTCCGCTATGTGTCTTTGATAGTTGCCTTAGCCGTTATCACGGTGGCGGTAATGTCTTAAAATTTCCAATTTCGTATTTCAAAAAGGGCAAAACAACTATTTTAAAGGAAAGAAATTTCTAGGGTGTTACAACCATACTCAATCGACGATCAGACAATGAAATAAGAAAGTTGTGTAACGTTTTTTCAAATAGTATAAGAAGAAAAAAAAAATAGATCTAGAAAAAGAAGAAACCATCTTTCAAGAAAAAAAAAAAAAAAAAAAAAAAGAACCCATTAAAAATTAAAAAAAGGAGAAATAAAATACAATCAAATTGTAACACGCACTTGATTAAAGAAAAAGAAAAAAAACCAACAAACTTCACACACAAAACCCAATAAATAATCCAAGAATAGTTATAAAGAAGATAGAAAAAGAAGAAGATATACCTGTGCAAGGAGATATTAAACAATATAATTTATAACCTAAATTATAAAATAAAAATTAGAATACAGTAAACTAAAAGGAAAATGATAAAAAAAAATACACATTAATATATAATCTCAACTATGGGCAATTTACTTCTAACAATTCCAACTACGGTTTATTTTTTATAATCCCAACTATGCTATGTGTTTGCCTACAATGGTCCCAATGACCGGTAACCTGCTGAAAGTGTTTTTTTTGTTGGGTTTTAATGGTCACGTGTCAATGCGTGATTGGTCCAAATGTAAAAAAAAAAATATATATATATAAAAATAAAGACAAAAAAAAACATTAAAAAAAACAAAACAAAACAAAACAAAACAAAACTCCCCAGCCACCTTCCCCTCACCGCCAAACCCAAACCCCTCCTCTAAACTCGCCGGAAATCGACCGGCCACCCACCTTAACCACCAAAATCGATCGGACGTTCATATACCGCCTCATCTGACCTACCCTCGACCCCCTTCTTTTCCCCTAACCCACGCCGTGTCTACCTTCTTTCTCGAAACCCTAACCACCCGACAGTCCCTACCTGAAACAACCCCTAACTCCTTCCTTTGGTTCCTTCCCCTACCTGAAACAATCCCTAACTCCCTTTCCCACACCCTAAAACGGCAAGGAGGGTCGTTTTGAGGTGGGGAAAATAGATTGGTGGCTATTTCGTGGTGGTTTAAGGGAGGAATAAAGGTGGTCGGTTTTTTATGTAACACCCCCAAATCTACCTCTACGGAAATACTAATATAATACGTATAATTATACCATAGAGATAGACTTAGGCGTATTACCACCGCGTGATTACGCAAGGCTACTCAAAATACTCAACTCAATAACAAAACTTGCAGCGGAAACTCAACTTTCTTTTATTAACACTTATAAAAATAGTAACATTGTTATGAGTACTCAAAATAAAGACAAGACCAACATTCCTAAATTAGGTGAAGCAATTCAAATCCCGGGACTCCCATATGCTCATTCATGACTCCACCTGAAAATAGTCAACACTGCTTACCATTACGGTAAACAGGGCGAACCAAAACAAATAAGAAATACGGGTTAGCAAAATATGCTAAGTACGATAAGTGCAAGATAAGGAAATTCAATTTAATTATTTGCAAACATGCTTTTAAAACCAATTCCAATAATTAATCCAATGAATTCCAAAACTCATGTTTCAAAACCAATTCTCAATAATTCAATAATTCGATGAAACGATTTATAAAACCAATTCCAATAATTCAATATTTCAATAATCAATTCAATAAAACCAATTCCTCTTTTTAAAACCAAATTCCTCTTTTGAAAACCAATTCCTCACCCAAGTGTGCACACCCCCCAAGTTAGTCTCCTACTATTCAAGGCTATTTTTGAGGAAAGACTCGGTCATACAAAGTCCAAAGTCTTATCAACCAAATCCGCATAGTGGGATTACTAACATGCTTGTAAAGCTTTAATTATAATAATTCAATAAAATTCCTCTTTGAATAAAATCAACCTTTATAATAGGTTAACTCAAAACTCCTTTTTATTTAATCTAACGTGCTTTCAAAATCAACCTTTTAATAAATACTTGAGAATTAAATCTCATATAAATAACTTTTCAAAATCAATAACTCTTCCTTTGAAAAAAAAACTTTTTAAAAACTCTTTAAAACAATCCAACATACTTTTTAAAACCAAATTCCCTTAAAAATAAATTATTTCAAACCATTCAGAACATGATATTAAAATCAATCCTTCAAAAATACAAATATTAAAATCAATTCCTCCAACCATACTTTATTTCATAAATCACAGTTCAAATCAATTTAATTCTACCACCAATAAAATCATATAAAACATGCTATTCAAACCAATCACTTTCGAAGGTATTTAGCCACCTAAACGTACCTTGATTCCGGATATCAATCAACACTTCGCACTTTCAAAGTTCAATCTCGAATACACCTTGCAATTAACATCACCATAAGGTTATCACAACATTTTTAGACAAAAACTCAAATCTAATGTGTATGGACTATAAAAATCTCTTAAAAATAATACTTTAATATAAAATTACAACTTTGAAATAGGTATTTATATTTTAGAAAATTAACCATGAAGACAATAAAGGAATAGGATTAAAGAGAATTGGATTTGCGTTGGAAAGAATAGGCAGAACTTGCATAGGTCATAACTCCTTTTATATAACTTCGAATTGGATGATTCTTGAGCCTAACCTCAAGAATTTTTTGAGGAACAATTTTCCGTGAAATAGCAAAACCCCAAAACTGACCAAAAGTGCCAGAAAATTGGCTCTAAAGATATACGGGCTGATTTTCTTATAGAAAAGAGGAGAAGAAAAGTAGGAAAAAGGTTGAGGGAAAAGAAGAAGAAGAAGAAGAGAATTGAGTTTTTGGTGTGAAGAATATGAGAGGTATGAGGGGGTATTTATAGGCTAGCTCATGTAAGAATTATGGTAGGAGAATGTAGGAAGAATTATAGTAAAAAGAGTTAAGGAAATTACTTGGAGAAGAGAATGAAAGATATATGGAAAGTTTAGATATTAAGATGATTAAGAATAATAGAATTAAGGAAATTGTGTTGTCATGAAAAATAATATGGCAAAAGGATTACTTGGGGAATAATAAAGGAAGATAAGGTAGGAAAATTAAATGATCAATATATTTAGGAGATGGAGAAATGAAATTAAGGAAAAAAGAGATTTTAAGGAGATAATTAAAAATACAATTTTTCAAAATAAATCACCCAAAATTTGACCATGAGGGCCTAAAATATTGAGCTTCCATAGCTCAAATTTCGGATCCTATTAGTATATTTTAGGGAGTTATTTTGCTAAATTTAAGGAATTAAAAAAAATTGTGTAAATAATATTTATTGTATAAAATAATTAATTAATGAAATACCAATTATTCACTAAATAAATTAACCTAGAAAATCAGATTTTACACTCTAGGAAAATCCGAAAATCTTAGTCAATAATTAGGAATTTCGAACCTTATTAATTAAATAATAAAATATAGTTTCTGCTTTAATTAAAATGTCCAAAATATATACGTAGTAAATAATTCGGTTTTTAAAATAAATTAAATGGATAATAAATCTTATCCAAAATCTAAAAATAATAATTAGGTTTCTAAATACTTTTGGCGTCAAAATTCAAATATCATTTTGGCTCCAAAATTCAAATAGTAATCTAAATTACAAAAATACCCTTTTTAGGAAATAATAATTAATTAATTAATTTAGAAATTACATATCAAAATACAGGGTATTACATTTTAGGCTGGGCTGCGCATGTGTAATACCCTGGAAATTTCCTTCTTTTAATAATACTCATTTACTCTAAATAAAACCCTTTTTAGGAAATAACCAAAATATTACTGCCACCGTGATAACGGTTAAGGCTAATATTTAAAGTCACACAACGGAAGTCTTAAACATAAATCAACTTTTAAAATAAAACTTGAGTTCACAACCTCAAAACAAAAGTAGAATAAATCATTCACAAGTTGGAACCAATTCAAACATGGCCCTTCTTAAAAACCAATTAAAAATAAACACAATAACATTAGTCCATAAACAAAACAATAATTCAAAAATATCAAAACTAAAAAACATAATATGTAACTCTCTGCACTCATTCCCATCATGCTCTTCATACTTCAAGTACTTGTTACCTTCTCTTTATTTCAACCCCTCTACTCACCATATATATGGGTCATAGTAGGGCCAATCCAAAGGAAAGCCAAACACAAGCACAAAAGTACGAATCAGTAAAAGCTAAGTACATATGCACCAAACTAACATGAATATCCTGGCATCAAATAAAATAATTAAAACATGCTCTCCATACAATCACAAGTCAACTTACCTTTGACTTATAACTAGCAATAATATTAATTACTAAATAATAGTTTTGGATTACGCATCGAACGAGTTTCCTTCCTTTAAAAATAGCCCATTAAACATGGAGCTTCCAATCACGGAGCTACCCCAATTGGCACCTACTATGTCACACTTGTGACAGAATTCCTGCGCATTAATAATAAAAGAAAATACAGCATCCTATACCCCTGTAGAAGTTATGGTTAAATATATAACTCCGCCCATATATTCATACTCAAGGTATATACGTTCCAAGAGTTTTGGCGCGTATCAAAGTATAGTTACCAACAAATCCCGAAATGCGGGGGCCTGAGATTTACAAATTTAACTCGTGATGACTCTAACCAATCAATCAAGAACAAACATTGCAACAATCAACACATACTTCCAACTCATTCTTGAATTAATTACTGATCACATACTATTTATTTTAATTAAGGTTCTTTGCCTAGTTTTGTGCACAAAATTGCACGATTACTACCTTGGTGCATAAAATGCACTACTAAACTTCCTTGATTCGAACTCAACTTACATGAGCGAGTAAATAAATAATTTAACTTTTTTACTCAATACTAATAATAAATGGGTGAGAAATAAATTCATGAATCATGCTCAATAATTCTAATCTTAGCTTTTTAAACATACATAAGCATTGCTTATTAAATTCATGCTTTCTTGATACTTGAAAATATAACATACTTCCATGATTCATACATATTCAACTTGTATCATGCCTCAAATAATATATTCACATGCTTGCATAACAATTCATGCTCAACCAACATCAATTCCAAGCATATAATCAACCAAACATGATAGTAATTCATCACTTAAATCATACTTTACAATCCTAGCATGATACTACGCATACACAAATATTCTTGTGCACATACGTACCCTGAATAATGCCTAAACTCGGCCACACTCGCTAGAAATCACCTAGCTCGAAGCTTCCTACAAATAAGAATACATAACTATACTTAATCCACTATTCTCACAAATTTCCGACAACTATAATACACTTTAAACCTTACTAATCAACCCAATTTAATAACATAAAAGCCATAAAACCTTTTCTTTAAGTGGGTACTTAAAATCCTTTAAAAAAAGACTTCGTTTGTATGACTTAAATAAAATTCCAGCACACTTATTTAATATAAAACATCACTAATAGACTAGGAAATCATATTTAAATCATTAAAACCTTTTCCCCTTTTATGGGTAATCAAACCCTAACAAAATAATTACAAAGTAGTGTGTATAATTAAATTCCAGCATTAAATTGAGGGCTTTAAACTCATTAAAAACCATGTTTAAACCATTGATTAAATAATAACAACAACCTAGGATCAAACCCTAACCATATACATTAAATTCCCAAATTCTAGGGTTTATAAATTAGGGTTTTTAATTAAATAAAAATTTGAAAATTATAGGAATAATTTAACAACATCAAATATTCAAAATCAATACCAAACATAATCAAAATCATGCTTTAAATTAATAAAAACAACTAGAATTAAATTAGGAAGAGAAAAGAGTTTTTTTTTTATTTTTTATTATATATATATATATATAACAATACCGAACCAAAAACAAAACAGAAAGAAAGAGGGTGGCCGGCGGTGGTCGATGGTGGCGCCTGTGATTGTTGGCCATGAGGGGAGGAGAGAGAGGCGTGGGAAAATAGAGAAAAAAAAAAAGAGGAGAAAGAAGAGAGAAAAAGGAGAGTGAAAATAGGAGGAAAACTTTTGGGGTTTTTGTGAAATCTGACAATTATGATTTTTGAGTGAAAAACCTTTGGGTTTTAAAGTATTTATACTCCCCTTTTAAAACAAAAACTCATAATTACAAGACTGCCATTAATAAATTCTACTCCCCCTTAACTTCTTCCTTTGGGGCCAACTTGTTCGGCTCTTAAGTGTCTTCAATTTCCCAATTCAATTATTTGACTCAATTATTGATCCAACTATTTAAATAATGATGACTCAATTCAAAATACTTTTATTGACTCAATTAATGACTCATATTATTTTATACACACTTACATAATATTTAAGTAATTAATTTCTTTTAAAATGAAATGAATCATTTTAATTTATAAAATAAATAATTTATATATAAAAAAATATTATAAAAATATGGAGTACTATAGTGTGATTGTGTTCGTGGTGGGGTAAGAGAAGAAGGAGGGCGAGGGAGAAAGGGAGGGGGCTCGCCGATGGGAGGAGTTGTCAGGGCACTGACAAGCTAAAGTCGTATCACCTAATCAAAGTAATTACCTAAGTCCTCTAACTAATTATAGATAGGTAAGTAGGGTCGAATCCACAGGGAAACAAGTTATTCCTTAATAATTAATATAATCTAGATTATCAAGTAGCCAAATTATTGTTTTTTATAGGAATCGAACAAAGGAGAATAATTAAACTAAAACAAATTAAATAAGGGAGGAAATCAATAAATCAAAACCTAGGGTATAGGTTCACCAATAAATAATATTCCACGGTAAAACACAACAATCAATTATCAATACATCTATTAATCAGATCATAAAGGACTTTCGCTACGTATTACAATTACAGAATTAATCTACCGGTATTAAATCACATCTCTCGAATCTTGACTTAACCGTTTATAAATTAACTTTCCTATTGAAACTAAGCCAAAAAATCAATTCTCATCTCTCGAATCTCGAATCAATATTGCATAACTCATACAATTAGACCTGCGCAAATCTAATTTAGCTTTAACTCGATCAATCAATAGGAAATCAATCAAGCATTGACAATCAATAATAATAAATTACCCCTTCATATTATTTATGGATCCCTAAAACCCTAGAAATAAAACTGCTCGTGCATAATTAAAACTAAACTAATCAAAGCAATTAAATAAAGCATAATAAATCAAAGCAATTAAATTACTGAAAATAAAAGGGGAAGAAATCATTACCAAAATAAACGGAAATAAAGGATTGCATAAAACCCTAAGTGTAGAGAGAGAAAACAAGAGTATTAACTAAAAGCCTAAAACTAAAAAACTAAAACTCATGAAAGATGTCCCAAAACTCGCTTAACAAAAGCATACTTACACTTAGGCTAGAAAATCCTAATTAAAACAAAGTAAAAGTCGCGTTAGTCTCCTTAGAAACACGCGCCCGGTCGGGCAGAGGTTCGCCCGGCCGGGCCCGCCTTCGGGCGAAGAGTTGCTTCTTTCCATCTGCCTCACCCGGTCGAGCGCGCCTCAGAGCGAGGGTCTTCCCGGTCGGGCGAGCACTCGGGCATATGTGGACTTCTTCGATTGGGCTATTTTCTTGGCCCAATTTGCATTTCCTCCTTAGGTCTTTAAGACTCGGTCCATTGCCTCGGTTTCTTCTTCTTCGCCGAGCCCTTAAACACCGGTTTGATTGCTCCAACACGGCCTTGGGCTTCGGATTGTGGTCATAATAATGCGATCCTACTCCAACGCTCGTAGTGGCTCAAATAAGTCCGGGAAAATGCTCCAAATCCGCAATTTCCTATAAAACAATACCAAATCTACGAACACTAGAATACACATATTAGTGATAAGAGTGGTTCTAAAGAGCCAAGAATACTCCTAAATACGACCATGGGACGGGGGTAAAACACTATATAAAATGAACATATCAGGCACCGACCGAAGGTGGGCAGCCGGTCGCCGACGACGACTTGGGGTGATGGGCTGGGTTGTGGTGGTGGGAGGGGTGGTTAATTGGGTTTAATTCTTAATTAATAATTAATTTCTAATGAATTCTTAATTAAGTTTTAATTATATTATTTTCTGATTTTTCAATTTTTCAAAAATGTTAGGCAAATTAGAATAAGACACATGTTAGTTTTTTTTATATAATTTTTTTTATGGTTTTAATTTTTTTTTTTTTTGAAATTTTTTTGGACCAATCACGTGTTGATACGTGTCTTGATAACCTGTTATAACAGGTCATTAACTTTGTGTTGACCGGTTGGGACCATTGGAGGAAAACACATAGCATATTTAGGATTATTAAAAAATAAACCTTAGTTGGGATTATTAGAAATAAATCGCCCATAGTTGGGATTATTAAAGTGTATTTTTTCAAAAAAAAAAAAATTATGGCTAAGAATTAAGTAAATGGGGCAGATTGGAAATATAGAGTAAAATTTAAGGAGATGAGAGAATGAAAATCTTTGTCATCCAACGGAAGATGAAACGATAGGGGAATGATGGAACTAGGAGGTCATTTATTATTGTGACAGTCAAAATTGTTTCAATTTCCTAAGCTAAGATAATAAGCTGTATTCATACTACAGATTGGAATATAATTTTTAGAGCAATGTTAAGTAGGGTAGCTCACAAAGGGAAAAAAAAAATATCATTGATCCTTGCTTTTAAGCGGGAAAAAAAATTAAATAAGAGATTGACACATAAACAGTAATGACATCAGCGGTTGTTATTTTAGTAATATTTATAGATAAGGTCATGTTGTTAAAGAGATAGATCATATAGTCCATAGAGATAGTGAATGTCTTTCTCCATTTGCCTTTATTTATTTATTTTTTTTTTATTTTTTTTAATAACTAAGGTAGTTAACGTGCGCACCATAGGTAGCCATATTTAGGGAACTCATCAATTTCGCCGTATGTCACAAATTGAGTTGTTGACAGTTAATATTAACTGAGTAAAAAATATGTAAACAACTATTTTTAGTGGTATATATGTTTGCACATTATTCATAATAGTTTAAAAAAAGAAATAGTTAACATCAATGAGGACAAATAAGTAAACAACTATTTTAAAAGGTATAAATGCCCGCACACTATTCATAAGAGTTTGCTTGAACTTTTAAATAGGAATAGGAATGAGATGGTAGATAACTCCTCTTTTATATTAGGGCACAACTATAAGCTCAACACAACAACAACACCTCCATCCCACCCCATCCCATCCAAATCTTTTTTGGGTGAAATTCAATCTCGCGACTTGCAAGAGTAACTATGAACAATTGATTTATTCTCAAATAAGCCATTAATATAATATTTAACAATATGTGTAGACTTTTACATTTAGAGTGTAGTTGTGCATAGTAGATGTTACAAGCTATCTGATATGTGTTCAATGCACGTAATACATGAATTATGAAACTAGCACTTTGTTTGGATAGAAAGAAATGGAAGGAAAAGAAGAGAAGAGAAAGGGATGGGAACAAATTCTCTAATTTGGGTAAAGGATTGGGGGAAGGAAGGAGAGGGAGGGATCCATTTTCCATCTCTCTATAATAAGCATAAAATCTCTCCAAGATTGGAGAGATTTGGAGGGAAAATGGAGCTTACGTCCCCCTTCCTCCTTTTTCCCTCCCCTTCCTTTCCTTCCTTCTTTTCTATCCTAACAAAGCGTAATATACATTATATTTGGTTAAATAGAAGAATAGCTTGGATTTTCGAATTCTTTACCTATTACGGAGTACTCCATCATTTAGAGGAGAAAATTATTGAGATAATCGTCCCTAGATTTCACAAGATTATAAATGGATAATCGTTTTTAAATTTCACAAGATTATAATTAAATCCGAAATTCTTAAAAACAATAAAGTTTAGGGAAAATTCAAAACTTAGAGCTACCTTTTTTACTTATGAGCCGAGGAAGGAAAGCGCCTCACCTTTCTATGCATTTTATTTTATTTTTTAAATTTTTTGCAGCATATCCTGTGTCTAGTCACAACATTTGTTTATGGGAATAATCATCACTCCTGAATATGAGAATTCTCAAATATCCATGTGCACAACCTTAATTTGTCCATAAGAGTAACGTTAATTTATTATACGAGTATTAAAAGAATAACTCCACTTAATCATAAGAGTAATCTCATGTTTCCAATGCGGTAACTCTTACAGTCAAGGTAACCCAAGTTGATTATTGGTGTAACTCCTATTACTTAACTAGTTGTTTATAACAGTTATACATACATAAAGTGGCTACACCATGTGGTTAGCTACATATTTTATTTTTTATCTTATTTTTTATTTTTTGAATGACTATTACACAAAAAACATAAAAATGGAAACGCAAGGTGCCAAGGTGTATGAAAGCAAAAACGTGGTGTATGAAAGCAAAAAAGTAGAGCAATAAACTAAAGTCAGCAAAATAAATTTTAATCAGTAAAAGTCAATAGCTTAAAAGAGCAAAGATAAAAGATAATTAGAAAATTTTAATTTTAATTTGAAAAAATGATTTTAGTTCAACAAAATTAATTTAAAGTTAGTAAATTAAATTTCAGTTTAAAATACTTTTTCACATTTTAACTCGTTGGAAAAGGGGAAAAAATTCTCCACTCACCTCAATTTACGAAAAAACAAGCAACAAAAACTACACGTGCCATCACATGAAATATTTCATGCCAAATATTTGTTAAAAAATGTTACTCCGTATTAGTAAATATGAAGTCAACAAACTATGGTGATATAAATGATTAAATGCACATTATAATTTTTTTTTTTTTGACAGAACGCACTCTAATCCTTTAGTTATTACGTTATTTTTTTTATAGATTCGTATGTCTCAAATATAAAGTCCGTATGTTATTATCCTCTATAATACGGATTAATTTTTTTTTTTTTTTTTAAAAGGAATCCTCTACAATAATTTTAAATTTTTTTAAAAAAATCCTCTATAATAATTACAATCAGACAATATCTTTTAGATTATGGTAATATTAGATACTCATAATCCTAATACATCTTTTTTGATACGTAATCCATCATCAATAATGAAATAATATCCAAAGTCTATCCTAATTCCTAAATACATTTACCCTGTCATTTTATTTTTAAAAAATATTTATTTTTCTCAGACTTGGAAAAGCAAATTTTACTCTTTGATACACAAAAACATAGAAAAATGAGCTCAAGATGAAATCACGACCGTCCAAAAACGCGGGAAAACAATATACCCTTTCTTTTCCCTTTATTGTTTTACTTTAATTTATTTATAAAAAAAATAATGACAACCCAAAAGAAGCTGTGAAATTGTCAGTTATCTTACATTTCCTTCTTCTTCCTCCTCTTCTCCATACTTATTACACTACCAACAACAACAATCTCTTTCTCTCTCTAAAAACTTCTCCATTTTCTCTCACTAAAAAAACCCACCTTTTCACGCTCTGAAAAAACCCACCATTTTCTCTCTCTACTGTAATCATGCCACCAAAGAAGCGTAGAAGTGAAGTTGACGACCTCGCAGGAGAAGTGCCTCCCACCGTCGAAGTTCCGTCGCAAAGAAGGGTGACTCGGAGTTTGACTCGGAGTGACGCGGTCCCACCATCTCAGGTGGCTTCCAAGAGGAAAGGGAAGAAGCCCAAAACGACGGCTGAAGTGCCCAAAACGATGGCTGAAGAGGAGAAGAAGGATGAGACTGATGATACTGAGGAAGAAGAAGCTGTTGTTGATGATGGTGATGCTGGTGCTTCTGGGTCTGGTTCTGCTGCTACTACTATCATCATTGAGCATTGGTATATCTTTGTCTTCTTTGATTTTTCTCTCGTTTTTGTAAATTTTTCTGGATTTTTAGTGATTTTTGTTTTAGGGTTTGGTTTGTTGATGGAAGAAAGGAAATGGGTTTTAATTTTTCTGGGTTTCATTTTGTTTTTTCGAATGTGTGTGTTTATCTTCTGGGTTATAATAATATCTGGGTTTGTGTTTTTCAGTAGCATTTTTTTTGTATGTTTTTTTCGTTTTGGGTTTGTATAAGGGTTTTCAAGATTTTCTCTCTCTTCGTTTGTTTGGGTTAATAATTGAAGTTCTTTTGATGGTAATTGATTATGGATGTTCTTGTCATTATTATCATATTAATTGTGAAATTATTGGTGACATTTTGAAGAAAGTGGACGATTGTGTTGTGTGTGTGCTACATTTTGAGCCATTATTATCATCTGACATTTTTATTGTTTCTTCTGTACTGTGCTATTTTGACTATTTGGAATTGTTTGTCAAAAAAAATGTATTGATTTAAGATACAAAAAGTAAATGAGTACTCAGTGTTTTGTGGATTTCCTATATGGGTGAATTTGGATGAATTTTGTGTCACTTGACGTCTTGAATTTGCATACGGATTTTGCTTAATATTAATTTTTTCTTCATTACAATCGTTTTTGGATCAGCATTGAAATTCAGTTTATAATGGATTTAGTTTGAACTTGTGTTTGAATATTTGACTAGTACGCACAAATTTGCATAAAGGGCTCTGTGATAATGTGGACTGACTTCCTGTTAGTAACATCATTAGGGTAGTGGGAATGTCCTTGACATTGTGGTTTTGGCTCTACATTATTTGGAAAAGATGTGTTGTGGGTAAACGAGGTGTTGTTTTGGTGGTGATAAAATGTATGTATGATATATGCTGGCAGAGTTGGGGTAGTAGTTCTCATTAGGGGTGAGCAAGACCGGGTACCCGGTCATATTTGTAATACCCGGATCCGGAACCGGTTATAACCGGGTCCCAAGAATTGGAACTGGTCCCGGAACCGGTTAATACCGGATCCAAATTTTTTGGAACTGGTCCCGGACCCGGTAGGAACCGGTTCCAAAACCGGGTACCCGGTATTATTCAACGTAGTAAAATACTGTTTTTTTCTTTATAATTGTTATATAATATATTATTATATATAATGGAATTTTGCAGGCTAGTTATATTAACATAATAATATCCCTAAATTAGTTTTGGAGGCTAGCAAAATACAAATATTTCAAAATACAAATATTACAAACTAATAAGCCAAAAAGTACCAATTCAACAACCTAAAATATCAGTACAACAAACTTCAACAATGCTGCAAAGTCCAAACATCCAAACATAACCAAAACAACTACTTAAATAAAAGTTCAGAAAAAAAAAGGGAAGAAAAGGAAGGGCAGCAACAGGCAGCAGCTGAGCACACCATCAGCAGGCAGCAGCTGAGCACACCATCAGCCAGCAACAAGACCAGCAGCAAGTCAGCAACCATCTAAGCAACGGAGAAAGACAGCATACAGCAGACAACAAAGCAAAGAGGCAGCAGCCAACAAGGAAGCACAAATTCCCTATAAACAAAAGCCAAAATGTCCTTAGAATATTTGTCATTTGATATCTTTTCATACAATATAATTAAGAATACAATTATACAAACCTTTGTCACATCAATTATTTCCAACAAATTCATTAACTTGTGTGATGCCAGTGTCACTACCATCCAATTCTAAAAAAAAACAGTAAACAATATAAGTAATAAACTTAGAGAAATAAAATAGATAAATATACAAAATAATAGAAGTATTAGTGTATTACCTTCTTCATATTTTTGAACATCCTCAAGGAAGCGCTCAATATCAATGCATACATTTGACGCCCTTAACCAATCTTGAGTACAAACTAAAGCTTCCACCATATTTGGCCCCAAACTACTACGAAATTGATCAAGTATGCGACCCGATGTACTAAATGCGGATTCACTAGAAACCGTAGAAATTGGTATAGCCAAAATGTCCTTAGCCAATGTTGACAATACTTTGTATTTGTCACTTTTTTCTTTCCACCAACCCAAAATATCAAACATTTCCCCTTCAACCCTTCTCTCCCGAGCTTCTTCAAGATAATAATCCAATTCACTTTTTTCAACAATAAAATCACTTTCTTCCTCATCAAAATCATCATAAAACTTTTTCATTTGCTCACTATTTGAAGAGCTCAAGTTTTCAGAACCATTATCCACATTGGCAACATTAATATTACGATTATTCTTGGAAGAGGAAGAAGCAATAATAGCATCATAATGGTTAAATAACTTCTGAACATTGTCATACAAATTGTCACAAATAACATCGACTTTGGCAAAGTCGTTAGGATAAAGTTTTTTAAAAGAATACTTCAAAAACCTAAGCTTATATCGAGGATCTAAAACAACCGCAACTAACATCATGATATTAGTTTTACCGAGATCCCCATAATACTTATCAAACTTTTCCCTCATTTGTCTACCCATAATACGAATATCCATATTTGTAGAGTTTTCCCATTCTATCAAACAACTTAACACCTCCAAAACCTCGTGAAAATACAAGTTTGTAGTAACATATAAACTACCCGACATTTTCTTTGTAGACTCATAAAATAATTTCAAACACAAAGACAACACTTTAGCATTTACCCAATCTTCTTGTGTAGGTACTCCATCCTTGAGTTCCCTACTAAAATCAGGATCATCTTCCGCAAACCTATTAAAAGCTTTTTCAAATTTCAATGCGGTTTCAAGCATGAGAAAGGTAGAATTCCATCTAGTTGCCACATCAAGACAAACTGAACCTTTACAAGAAACTTTAACCAACATAGAAGAGTGTGCAAACAATTTAGCTCTAGAAGGTGAACTCCTCACATATCTAACAGCAGCACGAATTCGAGCAATCGAAGACTTCACACTAGATAAACCATCTTTCACAATCAAATTTAGAACATGACAAGCACATCTCATATGAAAAAATGAACCCTCCAAAACAAGTTTATCATGAAAATGTGTTTTCAAATATCCAACCGCCACATCATTTGAACTAGCATTATCAACAGTTAAAGAAAACAATCGATCCTCAATCTCCCATTTAAGAATACATGCCTCCACAACTTTTCCAATTTCCTTACCTTTATGACTATCCATTAATTGAAAATTTAAAATTCTTTTATGCAACTTCCAATTATCATCAATAAAATGAGCAGTCAAACAAAGATAATTAAAATTTTGAATGGAGGTCCAACAATCAGTTGTTAGTGACACTCTCGATTTCAAACACCCAATTAATTTCTTTAATTTTCCACTTTCACAAACAAATATATTCTTCACATCTCTTGCAACTGTAAAACGTGAAGGTATATGAAATTGAGGTACAGCAACACTACAAAAATACCTAAAACCTTCACGCTCAACAATAGAAAATGGTTGTTCATCAACAATAACCATTCTTGCCAAACCAAGTCTACAAGCAGTTTCATCAAATTTCCAATTAGAGACTATAGTAGCATCAGATTCAGGAGACTTGTAAACAGAAATGAGTTTTTGCTTTTTGTCTACATTTGGAGGGTATTTTGAACATGCACCAAGGTGTTTCTTTAATGAAGAAGTTCCATTATTAGTATTACCTGTTAGCATTTTCTCACAATATTTGCATTTGACTTGAACAATTTTTTTGGTTACTGGATCTCTAAAATCCCAAAAATGGTTCCAGTATTCAGACTTCCTCTTGTCACCAACCTTGGTTGATTTGGTTGTTGCATTCTCGTTTCCAACCTCACTTTCATCATCCATAGGGACTGACGAATTGTCGGTATTGCTCATAGTTCTGAAATAGGAACAAATTAAACTTTAATAAGACATAAACATTACACAAAGTGAGAGTGATTATATGCATTACACAAATACATACAACAGTCAGAACTGATATTGTCTCACTCACATAAACACAAAGAAAGAAAGGAGAGACAATATGCACAGATCCTAGTACATCATCTTCATGAAGAATACAAAAAGGAATTGGAACTTAATAAAGAAAAAATGGTAATTAATCTTATGAAAAGAAGGTTCCTTTAGTTGTTGAAACACTTTCTCCTCTATAAAAACCTTTTAAACAAGCAGAATTCTACATAGAAATCCAACTGTAGTTCCTGCACATGCATCACCATCTACATCTTTCTCCACAACTACAAATTTCAGAAAAGACCAGCTCAATAAAACAAGAAATAGATCTGAAAATCTGAAAAAAACAAGGTAAACCAATATCATGATAACTAGATTAAAAAAAAAAAAAAAAAAAAACACTATTGCAAAGATGCAAGGTGAATGTGATCAGAAGATGGGATTGTAGTGTAGTGTAGTATGATTTTTTTATTTAATCATTCAGTCAGGAAAAAAATTCAACAAAAAATTTTTGAACTTTGGGAAATATCTCCTCTAAAGAAATTTTTCCACTAATCCATCGCAAGTGGTAAAAGCCAAAAGATAGAACATTGAGTTATTGACTCTGTTTCTTCCAATGTTTTTAACTCTATCAGGGAGAATGCAAGCAGCAAACATAACATCATTAAAACGAAACCCCAGTGTACCCACCTCATGTACTGAGATCAACACCACAATGTTAACAGCCAAACAACAACTTCTATAAAAGCAATGACTGAACTAAACATGTACAGCAACTAAAAATGGTACCCACCAATTAATACTCAATAAGAATCTATTCAAACACCCAGAAATTGCAGAAAAAGACTATAAGTGCAGTCAATTTGTACCAATTCATTGATTTCAGCATATTAAACACTCGTAACACCCTCAGAAATTGAAGAAAATAAAAATTAAAATTAACATAAACACTCTAACTATCTCCAAAGAAAATGCAAGCAGTAATAAACAGTACCAGAGATCTACATATGCAAGATGAAACAAAAAGCAAACAAAGTGAGAAAAATACTTACGAAAGAGACAGTCGTTCGGTGGCTTGATGAGAACGAAAGAGAGGATGAGATTTTGAGTACCAAGAGAAAAATACTTACGAAAGAAGACCGAGAATCAGTGAATTGATGAGAACGAAAGAAGACAAGATGAGATTTTCAGAGGAGAACAGAGAAGATTGAGAATGAACAGAGAAGAACAAAACCCTAGCAAAAATGAATTCAATGAAATGAGGAGGCTTAGACGCTTAGTGGCTGACAGAAACCCTAGCAGAAATGAGTTGGATGAAATGGGCCTAATGTTGTATTGGACTGTGGATTGTTGGGTTTTTTAAAAAAAAATAATTTTTTATAACTAAATCAGTACCGGTTCCGGGTACCCGGATTGTCTGGATCCGGGACCGGGTACCCGGAACTGGAATTGGTTTAAACCGGGTACCCAGTGGGTACCGGGTCCGAAATTTTAGGACCCGGTCCCGGAACCGGTTACAACCGGGTCCGACATTTTGGACCCGGTCCCGGAACCGGTGGGACCAGTTCCGGGTCCGGACCCGGCGGATCCTAACCGGTTCCGGGTCCGGTACCGGGTACCCTGGGTCTTTGCTCACCCCTAGTTCTCATGGAGTGTTCGAAGAGAATCTTTGAGATCTTGTGCAAGAGCTGATATTCATAAATAAACAACTTAAGGAAAGAATTTTACTCGGGAGATTTGAAACACGTCTAATTTAAGTGTATTATATATGAGTTTTAGCTTGCTTCATATAAGACAGGGTTTGCAATTTGGGTTTGTGGTTCCAAATTCTGAAGAACTTTCTGTAAGATGGCATAAAATAAAAGTTTTCTTTGTGCTATGATCGAGTCTTAGGTTGCATGGTGGTCTGCAAAATCAACTTTCATCTGATTGGGATGCTGAATGCCTTCATTGACTAATTACATTAATGTCTATTTGTTTCTTTATTGGCATTTGAACTTTGAAAAGCTGAAAGCTGTGCCCAGTTACTTATATCAAACTAGCTAGCAAGTGGTTATTTTTGCATTCATAAGCAAGAATGTTAGTTTGCTAACTTGCCCCAGTAGCCTGTGCCTTAGTTTCTTCAGCAGAAATATTTAGGAGGTATAGTGAGACAACCTGCAAGGCTTGTCCAAGTGTATATTTAAATTCCACATGCTCATACTGATTATTAAATCTTATTAGCTTCTATGACAGATTATTTCTGATGCATACATGATGTTCTAAATGCTGAAGTGCATTTTCTTGGCTTTTGCCAGAGTCATTTAATTAGTAGCAGATGAAATCAGTGCTTATGTTTTATGGAGGTGCCTCTAATATAAAAAATGTGGACTTGTTTATGCTTCAGTTTTACTCAATTGTTTCTACTTTTTGCTGTTGCAGTAAGCAATGCGGATCATTCTCAAGCAGGGCTACACAAGTGCAAAGAGGCTTAATGAAGGATTTACCTGGTACCAGAGTGCTGGTTAACCCTGAGGCGGTTAGTTTAACAACTATCTTGTTCAGTTTTCCCTATTTTTGCAGTGTGAAAGTTCATCCTTTGATTGTGTACACCTTACTTACACAATATCATTACAACAACCTTGAACGGGATAAAAGGATGCCAAATGCCATGCAATTGTGTAGAAGTTCTTAGATAGTGGGTTGTGATAGGTCTGAGCATGCTTTTAAAATATTGACATCATGCTTAAATGATTATATCAGAGTACGAGCCTTTAAATGGCGCAGATTTAGGCAAAATTGCATATTATGTAAAGCAAATGAGGCAATATTGAAAACCTTGGCTGTTTTAATATCTGATAAAAAAATTCCCCTGAGCTATAAAATGAAAGTTTTCATTAATAGTTTAATATGGTGTCTTCTGTCTTTATGTCCACTTTAATATCTCCTTTGCCCCCCTCCCTTCTTTAATGCGTAAAACGTAGAAAGTTGGAAGGCTTGATTATTAATTAAGGCTGTACTAGCCCCCTGCTTTGACAACTGATGTCATGCTTTAAAATGAGAGGGGTGGGAAAAACTGATAATGCCATGTTAGTTTCTATTCTTAGACTCAATAGTCTCTATTAAATATTGACATTTTCCTCTCGTTTCAGCCAAGGAAAGGATGTTTTGAGATTCGGGCGGAGGGTGAGAATGAACAGACATTTGTCAGTCTTCTGGTAAGCTTCAAGTGCATGCAATGTTGTTTCAAACAATCTTACTTGCTTGCTTTATTAGTACTCCTATGTCATCATGCTGGTCCTAAGTATAATTGTTATACTTGAGCCGTCGAGTGCAGGCATGCATTGTTGTATATTACTTGTAAATTTTTTGATTGATGGTTTGGTTACTGGATGTATTAATTGCAGGATATGAAGAGGCCATTTAAACCAATGAAGGATCTAAACATGAAGGAAGTCATTGCAGACATCATCAAGAAGATTCAGGGTTGAAGGTTGGTGTGAACCTGTGCTAAGCTGAGATAGCTTCATTCTTTTGTGGTATCTGAGAACATTTGCTAAAATGTCAGCAATGAACTAGACCATTCTAGTAGTATTTCGTAAACCTAGAAACTAGTATATTACAATTGATGTAACAGGGTTAGTACTCTTGGTGAACTTATATTTCGTTTCAAAACTGTACACAGGTGCTAGCGTGATTATTGATTAGTCACTTTGATCAGAGCTTAAACTCAACTTATCTGATCTGATGATTCTGATCATCACATTTCTGCTATGGAAATTATTGTAGCTAGCTGGTTTTCTCTACACAGGCTCTACTTATGGTTTTATTTTGATGTGAAAGATTTTTACGAGACTTTGATCCTGCATATATCTTTGTCCTGAGCACAAGTCTCACTCGTGTTTGTTTCTCACTCGCTAATGGCTCAATAGTGGATAAGAAGGTACCATTTCTTCCCGTGAGGTTTGCAACTCTCACGAGCATTGAAGATCTGTGAATTTAATTTAGTTATTTACTCTTAATAAGGTTTGCTGTTTTTATTCATATGAATGTTCTCCTGAAAATACAAGTTGTCCTGCCAATCACATGTTCTCTTATATTAGGACTTTGTATATACATTTTGGAGCTGAAAGTAAATGCTAATATACCATTTAAAGCTATTAGATGATAGTATTGTTGCTTTGCTAGCAATCTTTTTAAAGCTCACAAGCCATCTTACAGCTGCTTAATGTGGAGTTTAAGCGCATTCCTAAAGCAGCTCCAAATCTGTAAAGAAACGTAGTTGCCAAAGTATGGAAAGGCGTCAAATTAGAGTTACTACAGGCAAAATAGAACAGCAGTTTGGATAAACAGAGTCTCGATGAAGATCTAATGCTACAAAGTACTCTGTAGTAGCTATCTCTGCTTCATGCATTACTAGATTGGATGATGATGAGTTACTTCAAAGAAAACGAACGTTAATATTAGAAAGGCCACATTTAATTTGAGATGATCCAAATTACTGAATAAACACTGGAAATCCAGCAGTTATGATCGAACTAAATTGTTGGCACCACACAATCAATAAGCTAAATTATAAGTATCAGATCGATCAAAATAGTTTGTAGTAATAATTAGAGATTGAAGATCTAAAACAGCAAACCTTAGGTGAATCCATTCAGCATGAAAGCGCCATTATTCCATGTTTAGAAATATAAGTAGTATCAAAGATTTGCCCTAACAGTAATAACTCGAGTTTTTTAGGCATTGCACAACGCCTGGCAACTAATTCTGGTACAATCTCCAAAAAAGAGGGGTTTCTTATAAAAACAGAGAAAATAGAATGATTTATAGAAATTTTAAATGATTTTAATTAACTAAGTAAAATTTTGTAGCACTACCATCACAATTTAAGAAAACATCATGCATGCGCCACAATTGAGGCACCAAGATATATTCAATAAATGAATTACTGTACGACAGTGGAACATGTTGCAATAAAAATTTCCAGTGGTCTCATATTTTATATATCATCAAATCATCCATATATATATACTTCGTATGTATATTACGTAGTATTTTGTATTAATTTTCGGTTTATAATATACTTGTATGTAGAATATCATTTTGGAGTAATTTGTTACGAGTATTTGGTTAAAAAAATGCATGGCAAAATATAATCTTGCATAATCACCGGTACAATATATATTAAATTTCATTTATATTTAATTTATATCATTCCACCACTTTCCTAGTACAATATGTTCAAAATGTAGAAGTACTTAGCTTTTTAACTGATAACCAATATAAGTGACCTGACACATATGTCGTACAAAAAAAATGGGCTAAAATTTTAATTCACCAAGATATCCTAACAAAATGCAACGACATATACCAAAGAATTGAATACTCTTTCTATATATCTTCCATTTTTCTTAATTACCCCATGACTCCTTTGAACATAAAACCCCAAATAGAAAATCAAAGCACATGCAAGAACATTCAAATTAAACTTAAATATACATTAACTTGCTAGTTAAGTTATAAGTAGTGTGCCAATGCTACCAAACCCATAACAGCAGCAACCACACCCCCAGCAACACTCAACCTTGCACCACCATTCTTGTGTGGGACCGACTTAGCAGGCGCCTCCTTATCGGCATCGTCCGCTTGTGGGGCCGGTCCCGGGGCCGGCCCACTAGCCGGAGCCGGAGAAGGGCCTTCACTATCGGCCCTTGGACTATCTGCGGAACAACCATCATCATCATCAGAGGGGCCAGGGGCGGGGGCCTCCACCGACTTAGGTGGTGGGGCGGCCGTAGGAGTAGGAGGGGAGGCTTTAGGGCTACTAGACGGCGCGGTGGGAGGTCCTTGTTCAAGGCCAGGAGTAACAATAGGCTTACTAATTTGAATCACGGAAATGTGGAAAGGCTGAGAAGCTAACACTTTCACCATCTTGGAGTCTTGTGGGGCCCCCTTGGCCGTTGAGCCGAAGACGATATCCCCGCCGGACTTGGAAATGTTTAGGAGTCCTTGCCCTCCGTTGGTTTTTCCTGTTTGTTGGAAGAGGTTGGTAGCTTTGACTGACTTGCCATCCAAGTTACCTAATTTTATGCTATCATAATAGTCAAGGATGACGTGGGTGGCAAGTATGTACCCTAGGGTTGTTTGTGGTACGCTTGTGAGGGGTCCCATGGCCGAGTTGTCGACAACGAGGACGGTGACCGTGCCTTGTTTGTTGATTCCGGCAGCCACACCGGTTTTGGTGAGGAGTTCATTGAAGGTGCTAAATTGTGGATGTTGGTCTAGGAAATAAGTAATGTTAAAGGCAAAAATTGAGGTGGTTGTTGAGAAAAAAATAATGGAGATTAAGAGGATAATATTAGATGTCTTGAGATTCATCTTTGAGATTGAAATAAAATTTAAAAAAATATTAATGTTATAATTCAATTTTCAAAGATGAATATATGTAATTATTGAATTATCCTCTTAGGTTATAAACGTTTTTATTCATGAAGAAAATAAAGAGCATGCAATATAAGTCTTCATAAAAAAATTATATAGCCTTTTGTTGATGACTCGATTAAATTATATAGTCTAATTATAGTTTTTTCCAACAATTTGCATGGTCATTATTGTGTGTATGTCTATTTTCAAGCTATTTTTACTGGTGAGAAAATAATGTTCATCAAGATAATTTAAGCCTATTTTTAAAAGTAATATAAGTACGTGCTAATTATAGTTTTACTTATCAAAAATTGTCAAAGTAATCATGAGAGCAGTAAAGTTATGAAATTCTATCTATTTTAGTTCTTCAAATTAGATTATATAGTCATTAGAACACAATAGCAGAGTCTTAATAAAATTAAGTTGAATTAGTTTTACA
The DNA here is from genome assembly GCF_001683475.1 of Chenopodium quinoa. Classification (NCBI taxonomy): domain Eukaryota; kingdom Viridiplantae; phylum Streptophyta; class Magnoliopsida; order Caryophyllales; family Amaranthaceae; genus Chenopodium; species Chenopodium quinoa. Next base: position 1,200,422 of record NW_018745170.1, on the reverse strand, counting down.
TAATTCATTAATTCGATCTCATAACCCTAACTTAATGCTAGTGTAGGTTCGTTTTACATAATTCATTAATTCATTGAATCAAAACCATATACTCCGTATTTTAGTGTCTCTTTATCAAATAATATATATTGTTATATATATACGGCATATTTTAGAATTTAATAGTCTCTTAAATGAACTCTATATACATACATTTATACTCACTCCCACCGCTTAATTTTGTTTCTTCTTCCTATTTAAGACGCATAACTCTCAATAAATTACACCTTATGTAACTCATAGAGTATGATTCAGATAAGATACGGAGTATAATTGTATATATTCAATATCAACGGGGATAGATACATTGATGTCGTTCTAGAGAGGCCTAATACATAGTCAAATCACATATTTAATTTGTTTAATATAAAAACAGAAAACAAGAAGAATAACAACCTAACCCTAAGATATTGTGAACGTATGATCGATGGTATATAATAAAAGAACTAGTGAGCGAGCAATATTATTAAGCTAAGAACAAATTTAGTAGGTAATTATTCTTTTTTTAGGTGTTAATCTATTACATAGAGAAGTCTTTGTAATGTTAGGCATCTTGCCTAAAAAGAATTAGGGAATGTAAATTGGAACAGAAATAATAAGAATTTAAGATAGAGATAGATCGATATATCTTACCAAAATCTTTGTTTAATGGCTTAATGCAAAGATGAATTGTTGCCAAATAGACTTGATGCTTAATAATGTGCGTGTCAAATGTTCTTTACAGTTAATTAACAATATACTAGTCATTGATTTTAATAACTACTACTCCGTATGTGATAGAGTATTAGAGTAGAATATCCTCAATAAATGTCTTTTTACGCTATAATTATAACATCAACGAATTGTTCTTCATTCGTTGTGTTCGTTCTGTAATCGAAACAATAATACCCTTGCTTATGAAAACTCATTTGTGCGAGGAGTATGGGTCTATAGCTTGTTAAATTCAAGAATAATTGGAGAAAACGGTTTAGCCTCGCATTGATAATTAGGACAATATATATAAACAATACAAGAGACCTAATTTGCCAAAAACTCCTAACAAGATAAAATTAGACAAATATACAATATTAACATAAACAAATCAACCGCAGCCTATCATTAACGAATCTTATACATGCTCTAGAAAAATTCAAGGTGGGGAAAATGTTAAGATTGAACTAAAATTTGGGAAATGTCGAGAAGCTTTTAGAACTTTCTAGGATAATCTTGTACATGCTCTAGAGTTCTCTAAAATCTTATACCTAGGAGATTTGTACTTAGAATTGTGTAGAAGTCTCTAGGACTTGGTGTGTAGAAACTTTCATTTGAGAAGGTTAAGAACACTCTAGAAGAATGTTTCAAGTGGTAAGGAGGAGTATAAATAAGGATCCTCCCCTCATTTTTGTATCATTCACACAATTGTAAACTCTCTCAAGCATTAATACCCAAATCATTTTTTATGACTCTCTTAAATATTTTCGTGCTTGTTTTCTTACTTGTGCCTTTAAGTTTTCACACTTAAACTTTGAATTATCAACACTTAGCCTTGCTAAGTACTTCTGGGAGCTTTGATTAGAGTTTAACGAATGGTAATTCTAATAGGCTGCATGCAAAAAGACTAAGGTAATAGTTATCACGTGACACGATACTCATGATTCAACTTTCAAATATGCCCTTGCTTAGCTAGGAAAACTCATTTGCGCGACGAGGATATAGTAATACCAAAATTATTTTATAAAGTATTCGACAACTTCATTATCTTAACAAAATAGAGAATCTGTGTAAAAAAATAAAAAAAAAACAAAATAGAGTTTTCAAACCATGTATCAAAGTATATCACAACTTAACAAGAAATCAGTGACTTTAACTTGTATTAATAAAAATTAATAGAAGTCAAACACAAAACAACACTGCTATTTTAATTACCTATAACTTAATTACACCTTAAATATTAATTGATTTTCAATAATAGTACAACCTTGATTTATTTTGTTTGATAATTAAAGTCCTAACCATGCTTCTTGCCCATCAAATGTCTTACAATTCATACCATATAATAAGTCTTTGTCGTTTTCTTCCTCAATGCTACAATTATAATTATCACTTTGTTTTTTTCAACGAACTTTCTATCATTCTTTAAATCAGCAATCTTCACTTATTTTATCTTGTAAGTGAAGTGGGATTTATAATATTATATATATAGCAATATATATAAGTTATTAGTAGGGTGGGATTTATAATATTTTTTTTTGCTAGGTAATTCCAAGTAGAGTTGAAATTGGATCATATAACAGATAAACAGATAGATTATCAATTTATCATTGACAAACTTAAAAATCAAATCAACTTTCCATAAAATAAATTTGAAATAACAAATTAAACTATACTTCAAATTAATGTGTCTTGTGATTAAAGATAAGATAATTGAGATTTGGGATTAAACTTAGTTTTATTTATAATAATCGAGCGAGTTACACCGTGTCCATTTCGGGTTGAAATTTTCAACTCATACCTAACTTGTTTAATTTCGTGTCGATCCAATTACTTAAACAAGTCGGAAATTCTTGATTTAAACCCGCTTATTTCAAGTCGGATTCATGTTGAGTTATTGTGTCGACAACCTAGCCACAATAACTCATGGGTCATGGTTAAATCTTGATGGGGCTTATATATAGAACACCCTTTCTATTTTCCTGCGTTAATATAATTAGGATAGGCTTAGATTCTTGGAAGTTGAATTGAAACTTAGCAAATCAAATAAACATTTCACCAACAATTACTGAATCTAATTTTTCATCAATCAAGGCAACATATTTTAGATTATTTGTCTCGTTATTAATCATGATTAGATATACACTTCTGATATACAGCATATCTTAGAATTTAATACGGAGTATACTTTTTTAGAAGAACTATATACTTGATTGTACTCCCTCCGTTCCCTTTCTTTTTCTTATTTATGATGCATAACTTTCAATAAATCACACATCACCTTAAACAACTCATGCTGTATGAGTCTGATAAGCTAGATTCGCTTTTAACGTGAACATATCAAATGTCTTAATGAGATTTAATGCGTGGAATCACTTAATTTATTTACATAAAGCCAGAAAACAAGAAGAATATCAATCTAACCCTAACAAATTATAATAGTGTAAATTATTATATTAATTTTTGAATGAGCTAGTGAACAAGAGTATAAAGCACAAATTTTGTACGTACGTAATTATTCTTTTTACAGGTATATTAATCTATTAGATCGAGAGCTTTTTTCTAAGCATCTTGCCTAAAAAAGAATCATGACATATAACTGGAACTAAAGGAAATATACTACTTTGTATAACAGTATAAGATAGACATGTATATATAATGTATCTTAATACAAAATTGACAACTTTACGCAATACACTGATAAGATAATTTAAGTACTCGTAACTATGGTCAGCCTAAATGCCCTACTTTATATACGTAGTATTTTCTCTATTTTTATTTACTTGTAATACACTAATTTGACACGTATTTTAAGGAAAATGTTAAATTAGATAAACAGACACATTAATTCAAATATAATTTTATCACCAATAAGAAAAAAGTGTTAAGTTATCACGGTTTAGATCTTATAACTTAATTCATCTATTTACCTTTTCTAATCACTTCATCAAATATATAGCATGCCAAGAAGGTGTGTTGCAAACTTGCAATAACAAGTAGTACGTATAAAAGGCAAAGGCAAATAATTTAACTTATTGTTATTGTTTCATGAATTATTATGTTTCTAATATGATATATAATAGTCTTGAAACTTTGAGGATCGAAGATAATTATTTACGAGTACATAATAAATACGAAGTGCTAAACTACTCCATCGTCCCTAAAAAACCCTATGTCTTGTGGTTACACAGTATTAGAATAGAATTGGAATAACAATGTGATATTGCTGATTAAAGTTGAATATAAAAAGAAGGTATAGAAAAAATATAGTGGGGTTAGAGGAATTTCGTTGATCAAAGTGAATAAAAAAAGTTACTGTAATAGATAATGATACACACCAAACCACCCAGATGAAAAACAAGGCTTTTATTTACGGATAAGAGTTATTCTGTAATAAATTCTATTTATAGATAGAGGGAATAATTAAGGTTATCATCTAATTAAATTGTCTTTTATTAGTATTCGTGACTCTTCCATGCTCATATAGCTAACTAATGAGCTTGAACTTCATTAGTTGATGTCATCACATATTCTTTTCTCATCTTTTCTTTGATTTATTAGATTAATAAGCTTAATTAGTTACTAGATGACTATTTACATATAGTGTATTTATATATGAGCATGGAAGATGCATCTATCTTACTTTCTTTACTTTTTAGGTTGATATGCTAGCTAGATTAATTTTGTTCGATCTCCTCCTTTAATTTTCACGCCTATCGCCGCAGGGCGTATATTGATGCTCCAATCTCTAAATTTATCCTTTTTCTTTTTTTTTTTTTTTTTTTTTTTTTTTTTTTTTTTTTTTTTTAAGCAGTCTTTTGAAATATAACTACCATATTATTTTATGATAAATAATATGAGCGATCCATTTTTTTGTTTTGATGATTAGAGAAGTGGAAGTTGTTTGGAGGATAGTCCCCAAAAAAAATGCATTTAATTGAAGGGTTGGGGATTTTGAGTGCTATGGTGAATTGTTGATAAAGGAACTATATACCCGTGCTAATGCATCATATATTATACGAGAAAGAAAATAACACAAAGTGATATGTTAGTACTGTCTTCAAAAAAAAAAGTGAAATGTTAATAGTAGTTGTTACAAAAGAAAATAAATAAATAAAAAATAGTGGGGATGGCTAGTTATTGATGTTTTTTTTTTCTAATGAAGGAAGTTATTGATCTTTTTTAAAAGCTTAAAAAAAAAAATAACCCTAAAATGCATGAGATTTGAGTATTGGGGTTTTGGAGGCTTCACGTTAAAACGACTCTTAAATTATATATAAGATTTTAATCCAACATAAAATAAGTATTTTTCGAGAAAATTTAAAATAAGAATAAAAATTACATAAATGAAACTAAAAATTTGATAAATTAAAAAAAATGTTGATAATAATATTTTATAGCAAAAATAAATATAATTAATTACTTGGAGAAAAATACGTCAATTATGAACTACATAATTATTAAAACATTATGGTAGTCATATCGTGGGAAGTATATAGGAAAATCAAGAATATTGTAATAATTAAGCTCCTAGATTAAGCGATTACTATAATACCTAGCTAATAATTGCATTGCTTCACTTTATTCAATCTCATTGGGGATTAGTTAATGAGACTGTGGTCACTATGAGTTTAGTGATCAGAAGTGTTTGTAAGGTTAGACGTGAATGTTTATGAGGTCAAGTGCGAAATTAACACATCTAGAGATAGGTGTGGGAGCATCTAGTTTCATATCAAAAGTGACTTAATTAAAATGGAATTTTATTTACTACAAAAAAATTAGCCACATTTTCCGTAGTAGCTGACAATACAATAATGTTTTTAAAATTATTACCTCCTTTGCTTATTGTTATTGATAGTTGCAAAAAAGTGAGAGCCTGACTATTTTGAGGTTGCGTTTGGCATAGATATTGGAAATGGAGTGGAAAGAAAACAAATAAGATAGAGGAAAGGAATTATTTAACACTTAGCTTTTCATTTGTTTGGTTTAATCATAAAATGAATCACTTAACCATAGCTTCTTTTCATTTTGTTTGAGGAAGGTAAGGGTAATTGTTACCTTAAATTTTAGAGAGGTTACAAATAGTGGAAACCATTACCCCAAGGTAATGGTAACTGTTACCTAAACCTTCTAACCAAACACTTAATAATGGTAACCGTTTAATTGAATCCAATCCAATCCCAAAAAATACTCTAACCAAACATGCTCTGAATGTTAACTAATACTTGTATTCTTGTAACATGTTGAAAACTATAAACAATTGATCGTACAAATTTTTAAATAAGACTATAACCAATGGCCAATAAGACTATAACCAACGGACCGTAGTTTTTAAATAGGACCGCCGGAGAGAGAAATGAAGTCATACATCAAACTTTGGTCGATTACAATTCTCAAACTCCAGTTAAGCTACGCAATGAAATACATATAGTTTTTTTCTGGAAAAAAAAGGTACAGAATTTATGCCCTTATTGGTGGGAAATGAAGTCATCAAACAATTAACTTTGGCTAGCTAGCTGCTTCCATACAAAGATGAATACCACCATCACTTTTCTTTGAAAGTTGACTCACATTCATATATAATCATAATTCCTTCTAGCTAAGCTAGCTAATTAGCCTCTAAATTGCAATCCTTTTATGTTGTTAAATATTCCCATAATCTCGATTAGGTAAATTAATTGCCTAAAAGCATATTATGTTTTATATGAATGACCAATTATCTTATAAGCTTTGTTATGGTCCTTTGGGACCTTCCTTATTCCTAATTTTCTAAGAAAAAAAAAGATGTTTAGGAATAAATTCTTTTTGCTTACGGCACGCATTGTTAAGAAGAAAATCTCTATTGTATAAAAACTAAGAAGTTTATTCTCCTAACTTTTGTTTATATATCTTTCCTTAAAAAAAAATTTATAAGAAGTTCATTCTCGATCTTAATTAGTACTTTGTATTAAACTATTAATAGAGATTATATTGATAAAGGTATTTATAAGCTTTAGTGATATAACAGCTATGATTCCCCATCTCTTTTCTTGTGTTAGTTGCTACCTTTCTATAAAGGTTGTGCTTGTTTGGTATTGATTGTGATAGGTATGTAAGAGAGTACAAATTGATTTAATTGATTAAAGTAACTGTATAGATGATAGATTTAGGGCGTGTTCGGTAAAATATAGTAGACGTGTAGTTAGTTGTATTTAGGTATTTTTGAATGGAATAGATAATTTAGGTATGAGTATTTGGTAAAGTAGCGGTTGACTAGCAGTTACATATAAACATCAATATATTATTTTTAAAACTATAGATTAAATTTTCAACAGTTACCTCTAATTTCAAAAGCTAATATTTCTAACTTTTGATAAAAGCTACCTCCACCACTAAAAGCTACCTTGACCACTACATTGCCAAACACTAATTTTTTTTGTTAAGTAGTGGTTTGACTAAGTCAAACCACTAAAAGCTAGCGCCGAACACGCCCTTAAACTATCAAATTCCACAATGAAGGATAATATTTTGAATAGTATTGAGTTTTTAAACTAGTAAAACTTACCATTTTAACCAACTATTGTGATTTATACGCAAGTAAAAACATAATTATGTGATATTGAACTTTGTTAAACTATTTGGATATATACTTGTAAAATTTCAAATTTTTACTTATTAATAATAAAAAATATTAACAATTAAAGTTTTCTTAAAAAACAAAAACCACATATTTATTGGCCCTATGAATAATTGACCTATTTAGTTATTTGTAATGTTCAATTTGGCAAATCTAATGTGTTTTAGAGTTTTTCAATCAACTATCCAAAACTCATATAGAAACAAATCAAAACCCCAATTTGACTAATAATTAATCTGAATCATGCTAATTTAGAGATCCATACTCGATGTTTACTAAAAGATTAATGCAATCCGAATCGTACTTTGAGTTCTATACTAACTATTTACATACAAATTAAATCATCTCCATTTCATATAGTACCTTTAATTTTTTTTTTTTATTTCCTTTGTGTATAATTTAGAAATGATGATAAAAGTGAAGTTTGATGTCAAAAAAAAAGTTACTAAGAACATAATGATAAGTAGGTAATATTTCCCAACAAAATACACTACAAAAGTTGACCTTGACAAAATTCCTTACTAAGCTAATTAGAATCTGAAACCTAGACTAGAAACATAATTAATGATGAGAAGAAGAAAAACATGCCTTTAAATTTGTCGTCTAAAGTGTGGACATTTTTTAGTGGCTGAAATATTGAAATGGAAATACGGAGTACTTAACTAAAAGAATTAGAATCTTATGTTTTTGCTTTGCCTTAATTTTCTTCTATGCAATATTATGATGTATATATATATAAGAGAAACATTGTAGATTGTTTTAAATGTAACTGTATAATAAGAAGAACAATTTGTAACCATATACGTCTAGAATTATATGATTGGTAAATTAATGAAGATGACACACATCTTAAATTAATAATTTGAGTCACATGCAATATTGTTAAATATATGCATCTTGTATTTTTTTACCAATTTTAATTTTGACTTTCCATTTTAAAAAAAGGTATTTCATATACAAAAGATGTATAGAGATGGTGATTGCTATTGCTTTAGCATGTTGAATTGTTGGTGGTCCGGTGTGGGTACATCGGTACTAACTAGTCATGTTGATATTGTTGATTTGTTGTTGTTAAGATTGCCTCCTTTTTAATGTGTGACTTCCTTTGTTTGAATTTAATTGACATATTATTATTTATGTCAGCTCAGATTTGTTATACAACACAGATAATTACCTTTGGCATCAAATATACATTCAAAATGACTTAATGTGTACATAGATTTACTAATATGAAGAGAAGGGATTATGATGTTGGGAATCAATCATGTTGGCATGAAAATGTCCTAACCCACCCCAAACCCAACAAAGCAAGTGATGCATTGTATGGACGTTATTTTCAAAATTTGACACAAGTCTAGCATAAGCACGACGGGGTAGTTCATGTATCAACTCTTTGATAATTGGCAATTTTACAAAAAAAAAAATACATTTCGTGAAAAGATTAGTAATTAAAAGTTTGCCCCACTGACATGCACGTGGACTGGTTCATGCATATAGGCTCTATGTATAAAATATGGGTCTGACACAACACAATTTTTTCTTACACCGTTACAAACATTATCCACTTTAAAATAATGCACAATGCATGCATGGCACGATTGCACGACATGTGGACTGATCTATCCGACTCATGCCCAACTCTTAGCAAATATATATACATTTCATGATAAAAGAGGATATATCTATTGTTTTTTTTTTCTTTTAAAGAAGGATATATCCTTGGTGAGTTGATGGCAATGGTTTTGACTAGACAAATAACTTTGCCAAATGGCAATAGCGGCTTGTTGAGATGTAGGACCAATGAGGCCATGTGAGTTTCATGTGGTTGTAACGCTTATTTCCATGACATAAGTTAGCATGATGTTGGAAGTTCATTAAAGCTTAATTATTTGGTGTGGTCAGTACATTTATCTTTATTTTTCACATAAAGTAGCTAGTACATGCTCTAATAAGGTTAATGTGCATGTGTAGTAGGACAATGACTTATCATTTCACTAATTTGCAACAAAATAAATTTAAGGGTATTTTCATTTTTACCACCTTCAAATAATGACTTTGTCTAATTTACCACCTCCAAAAAAAAAAGATTTACTTTACCACCTCATAAAAAAATAAAACATCAGTTTTACCACCAATCACCTCCAACTAACGGATTCCGTCCATAAATCCGTTAGTGGGGCCTACCTTGCACACGTGTCGCCATATTATTGGGTAAGTTTTAAAAAAAAATTAAAAAAATCCCCATTAATCAACCGGTGTTGCTGCCACCGTCAGGACCCCCACCGCCGACCAGCCACGACCAGCCCCCACCACCTAACCGCTACGACGAGCCCCCACCACCTAACCGCTACGACCAGCCCCACCACCGCACCGCACAGCCACAACCACCTTTCCACCAATTTTTATTTATTTTTTGCTCTGTTTTCTCGAAAGCCACAACAATGGCGTCTCTTCCAATGGAGTTAATCACCTCCATTCTTTTCGATTACCCACTAAATCACTACTTCGCTTCAAATGCGTTTCCAAGGCTTGGCATTCCTTAATCAATCAACAGCACCCATTTAATCAGACTTCATCTCGCTCATTCTCTCTCCTCTGACCGTCGTCTTCTTATCCTCAACCATGGAAGTCACCTGGAATCGACTTCATTGAAGTGGGGTTCTGAGCTTGATGCTAAAAACGATTGACAAGGTTTGATTTACCCAATTCTTTTTCTGGTTTTGAGGTTTCGATTTGTGAGTATTGTAATGGATTAATTGCTTTGGTTTGTAGAAATGTTGATGATAATTGATTTGTATCCTTGTTGTTGGTGATTTGGCTTCTTAGTTTTTGGCAGCCACCAAATCTTGACCACCCATAAATCCCCTTCTAATTCCGACCACTCTAAAAACCCTAGCCACCACCAAATTTCGCACTCCTAAAACCCTAACCACCACCTAAATCCGACCACCTCCCTAACCCACACACCAAATTTCGGCCCCTCCTTAGTCACACACGAAATTCCGACCAACCGAGGTAGTTGATTTCGTTGCTGGTTGGTTTACACGGAAGATCGGGGAAGACGAAGAAGAAACGTCAAAAAGGTGGGCCCTACTAACGGATTCGTGGACGGAATCCGTTGGTTGGTGGTAAAATCGATTTTTTGGAAATTTTGTTGGTGGTAAAAAAAATCTTTTTTTTTTTGGAGGTGGTAAATTCAATTAAGTGGTTATTTGAAGGTGGTAAAAGTGAAAATACCCTAAATTTAATTGATTTATCATTTTTGTACGAATTGGTTACTAATATGTAAGACATTATTTGTCTATATGATATTATTTTATTATATCTAATCTAATACAGTGCTTATTAATTTAATTGAGATGACGACTCCACCTCATCATTCCAAGTAGTTTGGCCCATGTCTCTAAAAATGACATTTTAATTTATATGCAAATGATTGATTTGTATTTATATGGCCCTAGTATAACATCAGCTATACGTCACATGTTCTTAATCCTTAATACTATCAATCATAAGTAAATCAGCTTGTATCAAACATAAGTTGATTTTATATGATTGTATCTCACAACTTTGAAATCGGAAGATTAGTCTTTACGGAGGGCACTTTAGAGATGGAGATTTCTTGTCTTCCACCTATATGTCTTGCTCACTAGCGTGGGTCAGAATGGCTTGTGTATGATCTTGTTCTGGTAAAACAAGTACCTTTTTCTTACCTGCCAAAAAAAATTTGAATTAGCAATCGGATTGGTTATGCTAAATGTGGACACCAAGTCCTAAAATTAGCTTACGCTATACCACTATATATACACATGATGTGTGCTTGAAATTTTTATCATTAATGAATTTGCAAAAGATTTGAATATAAATAGCCTGAACCCAAATTATAGATCAATCACCTTTATAAAATCCAAATTCAGTCAAAAGATCCGATCCGCTTGTCACCTCTTATGTGTAGTTTGAACTTGATAATGTGTGTGGAACAAAAATCTCCTTTGCCCATATGAACTCCTTTCTTTCATCATATGCTGATGAGTACATTGATATGACCTTTCTCTGTGCTCCAACTCAAACTTGCATGCACACACATACCTTTTTTCATGTAGGACCATCAAATGATGGGCACTAAATTTATCCTTTTTCACAATCATATAACTATAACTATAAGACATATCAAAACTTTGTGACATATAATTATGAACACCAAACAAATTATTCATATGACAAGACCCAATATACATATCAATTCATCATTAGGTCTTGTCCTCTACACAAATTCTCTAGCTCAAAGCAATTATAAACCATAAAATCATAGTATCTAAAGTACACTACATGTTAATTACATGCTATGGACCAATAATATAGTGTTACCATCCCCCATACACCTTATTCACATGGGCTTTGCGTGATCAAAGTGGGCACTACCTTTTTTGCCATTGGATTAGTTTTCCTTTTGATGTCTAGTGTTGTAGGCTAGACTAGCTCTTCCTTTTTACTTGTTCTTGGTTCCCTAGATTCTTCTATTTATATGAACATAAGCATCAAAATTCCTCCTAAACTATACCCACGTGTGCCCTAAATCACACCACAAGGCATCTTCTTGTTCCCCCCAATCAAAATTAAGAACACCCATGGTAGTGGGACCCTTTCATCTAGATTCTTATGCTAAAGGTAATGATAATTTGATAAGTGATGGATGTATTGTAAGAGTATTCCCCCCTTGTTTTATCTTCACCCCATGCCCCCTAGCTATATATATACCTCCTTCCCATACCTCCCCATTCACTCATCCATCCACCTCTAAACATTTGCTTGATTAGCTTTTTTATACATCTCGAGAAAAAAAACCTAATCCTCTTCAATACCCTAACACTCAGTCTAGTAAAGAAAAATCAACAAAACTAAAGCTAAAGATGTCAGGAGTATGGGTGTTCAAGAACAATGGCGTGATTCGTTTAGTGGAGAACCCTCAGGCCGACCAGGGTGGAAGTGATCAGGCAAGAGCAAGGAAGAAGGTGCTCGTGCATCTTCCTACCGGAAGAGTGATTTCATCATACCAAACCCTTGAACCAATCCTTAAAGATCTAGGGTGGGAGCATTACTTTGGAGGTGATCCTGATCTCTACCAATTCCATAAGAGATCTTCCATTGATTTGATATCACTTCCTAGGGAGTTCTCCAAATTTAGCTCGGTCTACATGTACGACATTGTCGTTAAGAACCCTAATGTCTTCCAGGTTCGCGACATGTAGATCCCATATATCTACATGGACTACCATCTATCAAAACTACTTATCTCTACAAATTAAAGTTAGTTAGGGTTTGTGCTTGCATGTAAAGTATACATAAGCATTGCTTGTTTGATTTTGCGCACTTTTTTGTGTCCCCTTTTAAGGAGTGTTAAGGTTTACTTCAAGAGTGATGGTGTATTTTTCATGTTTGCAAATTTTTCATTTCATCCAAAGAAACTAGATATTGATGTGTACGTACCATGGAGGTACACTCATCATCACCTCATTTATGTATGTCTTGCTTATTCCATATATCGATCATATTTCAAAGTACGATCACATTACATTCAAGCTTCCTCGGATGTAAGATTTCTTGCATCATTTTTAATTTCCTTCTTATAGATAGATGTTTCAATTGGTTTGTTTCTATTCCTTCAAGTTAATACTAATTAAGCTAGCTCCTTGTGTTTCTCTTCAATTCGAACCCATGCAAGCATATTGTATGTAATTAAATTACATTAATAATGAAAAGTTTGACAATTAATACTCCATATATCTGTTGTTATGATTTTATTTATTGCTTTGATGATTATATTCAACCTCATATACTTCTTTGTGATTTATTAATTTTGTATAACAAGCTAAGATATAAGACACGTACCCTACCATGCACGTACCAATTAAGCAGAGAATTAAAAATCATATGATTCTGATAATAATTATGATTTTATATATACATAGTGTTTTAGGGTATTAAGTATAGAACCTTCAATTCTGTATTAGTAAAGTTCATGGAACCTTCTTATTCTTAAGCAACTAAGTGTATTAAACTAAATATTGAACTAGTTGTGAACGAAGTGGGTCGATCTTTTTAGTGAGCCCCACTTTATGTGATACTATAAATATATAGGTGTACATCGAATGAGAATTATAGGCTAAAACTACTTGTAAGGTGGCTTCAAGTTTACTGTATTGTCTATGTGATGCTAATTGGTATGGGGTTATGGTTGTTGGTGCCGTGGAGGAGAGATGTTGTCGTTGGTCCGTGGAAGGTAACCAAGTGGTGATGGTGGCTATCCGCAACCACGTCAAATTTAGTGGGCTTGTAAAGGCTAAGTGGTGGTGGTGGTGGTTGTGGTTATGAGAAGTAACTAGAATAGGGGTGAGTGTGAAAGATTAATCATAAATGGTCAGAAGAATAACTCGTGGTTGCTTTATATATTCGCCTCTTTTTTTTTTTTTTTTTTTTTTTTTTTTTTGCACTTTAATTAGATGCATGTTAATCACATTATATGAGTTGCTATATGGAAGTCGGCAAGTTCTCTTTGCCTTGGTGACTAGAATGATTCGATAAGAGGTGTAAGGTTTTGAGACTCACTAAATCGTTTTTTCAAGAAAAAGTTTAAAAGAGATCACTGGGCCAAACAAATGTCATAGAAAATCATTTTTTAAGAAAGTATGATATATGCTATTATCATGCAGATGATGTCATGCGCCATGTCATTATGAAAAAAAACCTTTTAATTTAAATGTATGGCATAAATAGAAGATTAGAATTTAAATAATAATACTTAATTCGTATATGTGAAGTAATAACAAGTAAAAGTAGTATAACACCATTTATTCGCTAGCAACCTCCTTTTCTTAAATCATTTTCACACAAGTTTTTTTTTATTCTTCTTCTTAATATACTTCCTCCGTTCTTTTTTGGTTGACACGTTTCTTTAGTCAGTTTGCCAATGCACAAATTCAACCATTCATATCTTTAATTACCGATAAGTAAAAATTATGAAAATTTGATATTTTGAAAATATATATTGTGATGAATCTAACAAGATCCCACATGACTATATTTTTCATTACGTATAAAGCACAAAACACGGTCAAAGAGAAGTGTGTAAATAGTACTAAAGTCAAAACGTGTCAAGTATAAAAAAAACGGAGGTAGTATATTTCAATAAAAAGGACGACCAATAATCTTTAATGGTGTTTTTTTTTTATTAAAATCAAACAATAATTTCTTTAAATCATTACTCTGCATCATCACCTCCATATCTATTAGGCCATACATACATGCACTTTTGTATTTTACATTGACTTAATATAATACACTACCTAATTTCTAAATTTAATTATCCTTACATAGAGTACAAGCAATAATGTAAAATAATTAAATAAAATCATATTAATCCTTACAAAAATAATATTATATTATACAAGTAGGATTATACAGTATATGATCAATTATTAACTGTCAGATGTTGACATCCTTTAATTCAGAACACAAACAAAAAGAAATGAAAAAGGTAAAGAAAACAAGATAAAGACCTGTGTTCAAGTGGGGTACTGCATTGTGATTGGCTGTTGGTCAAGATTTCAACTCCCAGAAGTGTGGATATGGAGAAAATCTTTAATCCTTATCCCCTTCAATTTGAAATTTGAATTATAGTAATACTTGTAATTTGTAATAGTCTCTTCATACCATATTGTTTTTCCCCTAAAAAGGAAAAAAGTATATGCACATAAGTGAGAACACAAATATGTAGAAAAAATATACTATCTTCGTTTCATATTATTTGCTACGATTTTGCATAAAGTAGAGAGGAAAAATATCTAATCGTTGTAAATAATATGATGAAATAGAGATAGTAAAGATATTTTGAATAATTGAGTGAAATAACAAATAGAAGCCAACAAAAAATCGAAGCCAGGGATATCTTCGGTGGACGAAAGTGAAGGCTATAGTGTCCAAAATAAAATAGAAAAATTATTTTAGAACACCCAAAATCAAAAATAGAAAAACTAATAAAGGATAGAGAGAGTTTTTACTACCTTCGTTAAAATAATTTGCAACAATTTGATATAAAATATGTCTAATAATTGCAAATAATTTAAAATGGAATAGTAATAACAATAATAATAATAACGACTATTTCACCAAATGCCACTGAGCAATTGCAAAATTCACCAAATACCATGAACCTTTTCAAAATTCACCAAATGCCACCGAGTTTTAAAAAAATTCATCGAGTGCCATTAATGAATGACAGTCGTAAGTTGACCCCACCACTTGTCAGGTGTCACCTTCTGATTGGTCCGTTTTTTAAAATAAAAAAATAAAATAAAATAAAAAACAAAAAAAATATATATAAAAAAAAAAGAGAACTCAGAGGTGGCCAGCCACCACCTCCTCCCTGCCGTCGAGCCCCCTGCCCACCCCAAAACCCTAGCCACCACCACCCTCTACCGCCAGGGCTAGCACCAAAAGGCGCGCCGGCCGCCAGCAACTCGTCCCCTTCCTCTCCCCTATCCCGTCGCAACCCCTTAACCCACGAAACCCCACCCCCTTCCTCCACCACCCCGAAACCCCACCCCCCCTTCCTCTCCCTCTCCGTTAGTTCACAACCATCGCAGCAAACTTACCACACCAACTCCCACCAGCATCTGCCAACACCAACCACTACATCTCAAAAGCTGACCAGCAACAACTCCAATCACCACCAATTTTTGTGAAGAACCCTAAAAAAATTGAATTGGGGTTTTTATTTGGTGAAGCAATTCACAAAATTGTTTGCTCTAGCTAATTGATTGTATGTTGAATTGTGAACATTTTGGTACAAGTTTAATAAAATTTGGTGAAGAAACGATGTTCCTCAAGCTTTCATGCGTGAGCTTCAATGGAGCTTCAATGGCGTTTTACCAGAAACTCCACCATCAGAAACTCCCAAATCCCGACCTTGACCATCACCACAAACTCCACCAGCGAAATCCCGAAACCCTAACCACCACCAGAAACGACCACCACTAGAAACTCCGAAATCCACCAGTGAAATCTCGAAACCCCGACCACCAGCACCACAATGCGAAACCACCAGCGAAATCCCGAAACCTCCACCACCAGCTGGTGGCTGGGATTCCGGGACCGCCGGCGGCTAGGCTGGTGGCTGGGATTTTGGGTTCAGTTTTTTTTTTTTTTTTGTATTATTATCTATTTTTTAATTATTTTTTATTTTTTTAAAAAACGGACCAATCAAAAGGTGACACGTGGCAAGTGGTGGGGTCAACTAACAGCTGTCAGTCATTAATGGCACTCGGTGAATTATTTTAAAACTCGGTGGCATTTGGTGAATTTTGAAAAGATTCATGACATTTGGTGAATTTTGCAATTGTTTAGTGGCATTTGGTGAAATAGCCGTAATAATAATATTTAGTTTGATTGATTTTAATTTGTAGCTGTTGTTTTCTAGACATGCAAATAGTGGCTGGGGTCCTTTAATAATTGTGGATCCGAACCAACAGAAACGGGTTTTCACGTGAACATTATCACGGCTGCCCTGAAAAGTCCTTACTTGCAATTTCAAATTTTCAAGATATTCACGTCAAAGTGTCCAATATATACTCAGGTGTATTTAAGTTGCTTCTTATTTGTTCATCAAATTCATATACCAAAGGGTTATGCTTATGCTCGTTTCATTTGGAGACTTTGTTTACTCATTGAGAGCCTTCTAAGTGATCAAACAAATGGAGCTTGGATGTGAGCGTACAAATTAATTCAACTAACCGATCCAAAATTATGACTAAATTCATGCACATGCCTACCTTTTGCCTCTTTGTACTATTACCTAGTTACCAGGTCCTAATTTCCTTTTCATATATTGTCGTTATTCACATAACTTGCTTTGACTTGTTTTGTGATTTCGTGTTGAGAAAAAACATAGTCATGTGGAGTCTTGTTAGAATCGTCTTAACGTCTATCTTTCAAATATCAAATTTTTATAATTATAGCTAATATGCAATTAAGGATATTAAGGATATTTGTATTCGAAAGTATACATTGACAAACGAGCCTAATTATAATTGAAATGTGTCATATGATATGAAACAGAGGAAGTATAAAACAAAGGAGAATGTATATTTTAAAATTACAGAACTCTCAAACTTAATCACTAATTTTTTTAAGTAAAAAGTTAATATTTGAAAGTTTATATCAAACTGATTCTAATCACACGTAACTATACTTTAAGTATACATGTACAAATCACATAGATGGGTAAGAAAAAGGGATGTAAGTAGTGTAAAGTCCAAATATTACAATTAAATGAAATGGATGATGAATAAACAAAAGACCAAGGAAAGAAAGTATAACGTATAAGTTCAAAATTTTTAATAAAGTAGTTGTCTAATTTATAGGAAAATTTTAAAAATATTATCATGTATTGTTCACATTTTGTATAATACCGCCTCAAGTTTTTTTTTATTGTATATTACCACCTAGTTTTCTCAAAAACCTAAAAAACTCCCACCACTAGCTACTTTTGTCCGACTCCCCTATATGACGTCACGGTGGGTCCCACTACCAATTGTTCCTCTCTTTTCCCTCGATTCTCACCTTTGTTCTTCCTTCTTCTTCCTCTTTGTCTAATTTTAATATCAATTTGCAAATCAATTAGGCATTATTTAGGGTTTTTATTCGCTAATATGTTCTTCAAGCCAAACGACAATGCAAAATCGAGGGTATAATTGGTTAATTAGGATGATTAGGGAAAAAGAAAGGTGAAATTCGAAGGAAAATTGGTTAGTAGGACCCACCGTGACGTCATTTAGGGGTGTCGGGCAAAAGTGGTGGGAGTTTTTAAGTTTTTGAGAAAACTAGGTGGTAATATACAATAAAAAAAAAAAAAAAAAAAAAAAAAAAACTTGAGGTGCTATTGTGCAAAATGTGAACAATACATGGTGGTATTTTTCAAATTTTCCTAATTTATAAGCAAAAGTTTTCCGTGTTGATAGCTTGACCAACTAGAAAGATGAAATTCATTATCTTGAACAAGACAAAAACTCTTATTATATATACAATAGATGTATTGTATACTTGTATGTATGCTATAAACTTCGCAGCGAAGTGAAATTAGTTAAGTGTATAAATACATGTTGCATATAAGACTTACTATTAAACAAACAATAGCACCATTAATTATCCTCTACTTAAATTTTGAGGTGAAAAGACTAAAATTCGGTAGTGCAAGGAATATCAAGATATTTCTGTAAAGTTATTCAATTGAAAAGTTGATTCTTGTTTGATATTTTATGGATGATAAGATTGGAAACTAGATAGCATGTTATATAAAAAAAAATTATAAATGAATCATTCTAGTTTAAACCTTAAAGAATAAAGATACGCACCTGAAATAAGTTTATTAAAAAAAGTGCATCTAGAGTTTGTATTTAGACAACATGAGTTTTTATATTGAGAAGGGATGTAAGAGATGAGGAGAAGTGGCAAATGCAAGCAAAACAAAGGAGCTCTTCTCACTATTGGATTGGAGGTTGAAGTATCTCATTTAGTTGTAGTTGAAAAGGGCTCCTCAAACTAGTTAATTTATACTTCTGAATTTTGATAAAATACAGATGCAGATGCAGTCAAATATAATATCACAATTATAAATTTCCATGAACTATAATTTCGAAGT
The DNA here is from genome assembly GCF_001683475.1 of Chenopodium quinoa. Taxonomy (NCBI): domain Eukaryota; kingdom Viridiplantae; phylum Streptophyta; class Magnoliopsida; order Caryophyllales; family Amaranthaceae; genus Chenopodium; species Chenopodium quinoa. The sequence continues at coordinate 1,181,382 of NW_018745170.1, read as the reverse complement.
AATTAATTACATTGGAAGACTTATTCTAAACCTACACTTGAACTCCGGTAATAACGGTTATCTGGGGTCGATAAAGGTTTGATTATCGTCTAACTGGATACCTGCACAATCAACATAGATTAGTTAACCCAGGGCCGGGATTTATCTTTAGAGAGAGAGAAGTTTATAGAGATAAAATCGTACCTTAAGTAAATTATGCTTGGGTATTTATAGGAAGATAACCAAGCTGGTGCCACGTGTTGATCCACATAGCTGCTGGTATGGCAAATGGGCGGTGAATATCCACGTGGTCGGAAGTAGCTCTCCACGTGGCTGACGAGAATATGCCGATATGGAATTCGTACCGATATAGAGCAAGACCTAAGGTGGGAGTTCCGTTTTGTTGCTCTTTATATCATATCGGCGTTGGTATCATCCCGTACAACGTGTACTTAATATGAGCACTTAATTAGACACATATAAATCATGAGAGCAAGTAAATACTTAAGAACTTAACCATTGTGACATTATATTGTATCCGATCACTCTAACTTTGGTGAGTAATTCCCTCAGGACCGTCACCATAACTTCGGTAGAACACTATTTTTCTAAACCCAAAGATGATATATGCATGCCTATTTATAATTCTATATATTGGTCCATGCACTTGTAAATTTCTTCACCAAACTTCTAGTGTTTCCAATCATTATATTTCTTGCGCCCACCTACATAATCCTTTAAGAATGTTTCATGCACTTTCTTTGTCTCGTTTATATAGATCATTCTATACTCAGATATGTTCACCATTTCTAGATTTTTCTAATAGTATTTCGTTTTCTAAAATTACTCCAACAAGTTGAAATCCAAAATATTGAATTCATGAATCAAAATTGGTTTTATGGAAATATTAGTACATACGGATATTCTATAACAAAGATTAAAAGACCGTAAACACATGTGAAAACCTAAAGTATTATCATTTAATATGTTGATGCCAAGTAAAGACTTAACTTAGAGAGAGTGAAATTCAACTTGAAGGAAAAGAGAAATTTCACTTAAATTAAATTTTTTTAAATTTAATCTGCGATCATTAACCTTTTTACTAGGTCACAAGAGGTTATGGGTTGCAATTCAAACTCACCATTTCATGATATAATAGTCACTCACTCGACTCCCTTATATTTTAGGTCTTTTTTCTGAACAACTATGCTTGTCTATGAATATAATGAATCACTATAACACTATATATTATATGTATGGACCTATCAAATGATGTATACTCATCTTCATATATAATTTATTATTCAAACTTATATTCTCTTTAATCCACTATATAGAGAAAAGAATCAAGATACGAAAAGGTAATGACCCTACCAATTCAATTATTGGATTAAAAAGCTAAAATCTAACTTTTGTGGTTAAAGGATATTTGTGAATCCAACTGTATAAGTGGTCCAATTCCATATCATTCTTGTAATGGCACTTTCAACCCAAGAATGAGAAGATTGGTTTAGAATTGTCCATGAAAAATCAGAAAAAGATTGCAATATCTTTTTCTTTTATTTTGGGAGTGGATGTTAGAGATGAGGGGAGGTGGCAAAAAGCGACCCTTTTTTTACAGTTGGATTGGAAGCTTGACTCCTTGACTGCTTGAGCATCTTGAAAATTTGCAATTGTCTTTGATACTTCTAGTGTCTTCTTGACCATATTTCACTTGATTTAAAAAATGAAGAAGACCGATACAACAATATTTTTATTTATGTATAAATGAAATTATTTTAACTATACATTAACATAAATCGATCAAAACCCACCTAATTACGGAGTTTTATTTTCTTATATTTGATAATTTAACTTATATGTAAAGTTCATTTAAATTAACCACATACATAGTAATTAGTATAGAGTATAAACAAAAAAAAAAGGATAATACGAGTATATAATTCCTTTGTGTGTGTGTGTTTTTTTTTTAAAAATTTCACATTGACTCTTAAATGTTCTCTTTTGACCATCTTAGGTGATTTGTGCCTCGGCTAAAACATAATAAGAGTGGTGTTAAATTCATCTTAATTTTTATTTTTACAAATCAACTTTCTATTAATTTTATTTATATGCTAGAAATATACTGAAAAGGTCAAAAGTTTTAAGCTAGTAAATATCAAAGCCAAAATATTACAGCTAAGAAAAAAGTATAAGGGTCAAGCTTATGTCCTATAAGGTCAAACAAAAAACATGGAAGAACCCAGAATAATAGCTTGTATGGTTTTAGTATTTTACATCTGCCATATTTTACTCTTAGCAAAATAACACTAACATATTGGTTTATGATTATGAAAGACTTCAAAGCATGAATTATATATTTGTTGCAAAGACTTGATAATAGCTTGCCTTTTGGTTAGTAGACGAATTTTGTTGATGACTGATCAAACAAGAGTAGCTATTATACAAGCTCCAATCTCATTATTGACGGCAGCAACTACCGTACTGTGCTTCTGATCATATGCATATACATCCACATACATGGTACTTATACCAATTTTATGTACGTATAATATAAGTATGCTGATTATACTACGTATATCAAAACCAGTAAAACTACAATAGTGTTGGGAGTGGATTCTAGCAACTTACAAATTAGGAAAAGATCAATCAAAGAATCAATTAAAGAATACAATATTTGACTTCACTCACACATAATGAGGAAACAAGCTGAAAAAGGAAAGATGCATGATCAAAGATATCAAAGGATATTCAATGAAATCATAGCTCATCAATCAAGGATTTAATTGGGCCAATCAAGAAGTCAACAATCAACTAAAGATCTTATGAAATTAATCAAGACTATAGAATCTATCAATTAAAGCTAAATCAAGAAACGAATCACTTGAATGACGAAATATTATTCGGCGCAGTGGTTCCAACTGAGTACGGAAAGTTCGAACTTAACAGCACTTTTCTGAGTAAGTCGATCGCCCTTCTGAGTAAGGTAGCTTCCCTTCAAAGCTTGGACCATTTGATGATGCGTAATGAATGCTCGGATAACAAGCATAATTACATCCCATGATTTAAGGAGCGAAATCAAGGAAATATCAATCAACTAAGTCAACATTTCCTAAAAGATGAAGATGCCAATCAATATTGTCAACATTACTAAAATAATGAGGATTCTTCAATTATTACCTTTATTAAATTTTACAAGTTATTATAAATAGGATGCTCATTGTAATAGAATTCATTCATACATTGTCTAATACAATTTACTACACTTTTATACTAAAATCTCTAATATTATGTCATCCTAATTGATATTATTTCATCCTTACTCAGAAATGACTCTCTTACTTTGTTCTTTGATTTATAATTATTATTATAGTTCTATTATTTTATTGCTCTTCACTCGTTTATTTGGAGATTGTGATTATTTTCTATTAGCAAATTTGATTATTAATACCCCTTAAAATCTATAACAAATTCCTAGAAATTCCCTTTCTCAGATTTGTACTAAACAAATAGCACGAGTAACAAATTCTAATGAAAATTCATATTTTAACTTGAAAAGGTAGTAAAATTCTACTAGGTGAAACATCCCTAAACTTCTACTTGTGCAGCTTTTGATCAAAAGCCAACATATACATGTAGCTGCATTTCCATACATTTCAATATCATACTACGAAACAGGAGCTTATCTACTCGATATGATTCCTTCCGGGTAAAAAAAAAAAGTAATAAAAAATGCTACTAGATATGAAACCTGAACTGATTCAGTACTAATACAGTGATAACTGAACAGGCATAAGATCCATCCTTTATCATTATAGCCATCATCTCTCGATCCGTTGTCAAAATATGGATTTAAGCAGCAGTAGGCTTGAAGTGAAATTCATCAATCGTAGAGTATATTAAGCCTTCATCCTCCAAACATGGGATGGATTCCCTAAGAACAGCAGGAAAACAACGGGTCGTGTTATGTAATGACTAATGACACATGCTTCTCATCTTTTAATTTTATACAAACTACTTTAGGAGGGTAAGGGGATTGTTCAAGAGAGATAACGATAGAGAGAAAAGGGATTACATGAGCTTCTCCACTGGAATCTTCAAATTCCGAGCAATTTCATCCCTGTGTACACCCTTTTCTTGGGCCCTAAAAGAATGTAAACTTTCAGTGAAACAGCATATAAAGCACCAATGTGATCAAGGCATGAAGCAGTACCGAAGGGACTTTGATTTGCACATAAAACTAGAAATGCGAATTATTCAACTTGCAAAGAAACATACCCACATATTATGAAAAAAAAGAGGATAAAAATTAGCAAAATTGAAGCAACAGAAAAATGGTACAAACATCTTCTAGACGACGAAAACTTGCAGTCCAAAACATGAAAAGATGATTCTAAAGTGATTCACAACTTACAGGCTTGAAGATTGCATTAAATAATCAAGTATCCTCTGATCAACGTCTTTTAAGCCATCAACACTCATTTGCATTGAGAACTGAAGTAGAAAAAGACAAATCAGAAAAGGTGCAAGATAAATTTAGAGCTAGCAAGCTAATAACAATCATTGGTGTCTCGAGCTTACTTGATTAGGTGGAGATGAGTGAATTCCATTGGATTCAACCTTGACTGGAGTGCTATGCGATGATTCCATTGTCTGACCTTGAGTGAGAGAGTCACCTTTCTGCTTAAGTACAAATAAGTACATTCAAAGTGAGATTAAATTCACACTGCAAATACAATATTCCTGAACTTGTGGTAGCCCTGTGGTTGGAGATAAAAATAATCTACCTGTGACTTGTGGTTGACAATATGCTGGTGAATGCATTCTACATGATGGAGGGTAACCTCGTTAAAATTAATGATAGGCCTGCAAGCACCAAATTCCAAGCTCTTATTAGTCACCAGATTGCCATACAATTACAAACTATAATGAACGTCTGGCTAACATTCAATGTATTACAAGTAACAAGACATTTCAGAATGATAGGATTGGCTTAGTGTTCTGAAGGCTACATTTTTTAGAGGTTATTGCACCCCCTTTTATAAACTTAAGAAATTACATGAGCCCTCAGAGAGACATCTAAGCTGCTATTGCTAAAACAAAAATGTTTTATCATGGCTTCCTCCAATTCGTCAAAGTGAAATTAATCAAAATCCACAAAGACCACAACAACAAATGAAATCTTGAAAACCAGCAACATTAACCGGAAACAAATTTTGTGCCTACATAACCTATTACGGTACAACTATTAGACCATGAACTTTATTTCAAGACATACCGCATGTTAAACACAGCTATTTCATTGTAGCCTCTGGTGTTCCTTAAGTGACCAACTAGCCGAACATACATGCCCTCTCTGTTGCAAACAAAACCATATCACCATCAGGCATTGAGACAAACAAGAAAACACAACAAATTCAAGTCAAGAACTTACTCTATAACCTCCATTTGCTTCCTATCAAATGGTTCATTCAGCCTGGACAGAAATTGAGCAAGAATGTAAAACATTAACAAGTCAAGCAAGAAAGAAAAACAAGACCTTAACACCATTAGAATTCACTAATTCAAACACAACCCTCATTCAAAGTACAGATACTACAGATTACTCGAAGTGTTGAGCTCAATTCTTAAAAATGAAAATAATCTGTTCATCTTCATGTAAAAAACATGTTGTATCATTGAAAAATCAAACCAATGGAATGGAAAACGTTACCATCTTTTACATCCAATACGTCCAGTTCCATCATCAAGGGTGAACGAAACATCAGTCACTTTCTCTGTTTTATCAAGTACCATTCCCACCAATTTGACCTGAACCCATCAAACAATTGACCAAAAAAAAACTCAGATGTTGTAAGCATAAAAGAAAAGAACATGTAAATTCAACAATTTAGATAATATGAATCACCTAACTCCAAAAGGTGACTTTAAATCCTTAAACAATCCTAACATCAAACTTGTCCCTTTTACAACTTACTACTACCTCTGTTTGTTTTTATTTTAATATAAAAAAAAATCTTCATTTTGACTTTTCAAGTTTGCCTACTCAACTTTTAACATTAATATCTTTAGCTCCCAAGAGGTAAAACTATAAAAAGTTGATATAAAAAAACTATACATCGAAACGATTTTAAGATCCTATATGTTTGTGTATTTTCTTGTATATAAATCACCAACATTGGTTAAAGCGGAGTATATATGAATAGCCATAACAATATTCGGTACAATCTAAGAAGCGCGCACCACACTTGCTGCCTTGCCGAACAAAATAAGAGGTATTAGTTACAAGCAGACCTGGTTATTGGGCTGTCAGGGTCAATGCGGGTCAATTGCAGGTTGGGTCAAAGAGGGTCACATTTTATAGGGTCAATAGCTGGTCGGAGGTCAATAGCGGGTCAGGAGTCAATGGGAGGGCCAACAAAATATTAATTAGAATAAATATTGAACAAAGCCATTAAGTATATATGAATACAAATTTACTATCTCCGTTAAATATTAGTTGCAACTTTGGGGTATTATGTGTGAGATATAAAATATTCCAAAGTTGCGACTAATATTTAACGGAGGTAGTATCTATGTAATTATTTTTACATTATCTATTTTGTTTGTCTATTAAATTGGAAAAACATTTTAGCCCTATATTGACCCTACCCAATAAGGGCCCTGTCCGTTAAAGGACCTGTCCATTAAAAACCTTTTAAGCTTGGCCGTGACCCTATTATTATTAAGCTACCCTACCCATTAACCCGCTCTAGTTACAAGGTTCTTCTTAGTATTTATACTCATGTTCACCTAGGATTCAATTTGATACTAAAAGGCTAAGATCAAAAATTAAACCAAAATTACTTTCTTTAAAATTTCAAAACACATGCTTATAAAACATACAGCAAAAACATTAATAAGTCACCTATTTATTAGTAAACCTTCTAAGTTCTAATAGTAGGTTGACTTCAAAAATATAAATGTTCGGTAAAAATCATTTACATCTATCACATACCATTTTTTTCCCCTAAAACAACATTTCCAATATTTTAAAAAAATATAGCAACTATAATTCAATAAATATCACAAATCAATCTTAAAACCTTCAACATATTGCATCAGAAAGAAAGAACAGCAGTTTGCAATTCAATTCAAATCACATCCAATAAAAACCCTAGATCAATCAAAAATTCAATTCCAAAATTTTCGGCTTGAAAAACAAAACTGAGTATTCATGTATAAAATCAACAAAAAAAATTAGACATTAATGAGGAAGAAATGTTACGTTGGTGACATCGACGCCGTCGAGGTTGAAACTGGATTTATCGTCGGCGTTGGAGTGAGAAGCTTGGCTAATTTGCTTCACTGTTACTGGAATTGTTCCTTGCGGATCTCTACTCTACTCATCCAAAATCAAAATCAAAGTCAATATTAAATAATTCCATAATTAAATGAAAATAATTGGAAAAAAAAGGGGATTAGGTTATACTTTAGCAGGAGAAGGGGTGGAATCAGATTGAGTGAATTGAGAAGATGAGAAGCCATTGTCGTACTGGCTTTGAGAGAACATCATCTTGATTTTTCAGAGAGAGAAAATTATTCTAGAGAGAGAAAGCGTGAATTTGGTAGTTTGAATTGAAATGGGGAAAATGGTGGAAGAGAGGGTTTTATGTGGTAGAGGTAAGTGAATGGTTTTAGCGGCATTTTTTTGTTGGTTTTCCCGCCTTTTTTTTTGTTTTTTTTTTGTTTTTAATGATGAAGAGTTTGAAAACCTCCCTTTTTAATTTTTTTTTTTTTTTTTTAGGGGTTAGATTGATGCTCCTCTCCTTTTATCCTCTTTTATTCGCTTCGAAAATGGTAAAGGGTTTTTATTTTTGGTTGAAAAGAGTTGATGAAAAGAAAAAAAAATGGTAAGATTAAATGAAGTGATTGTGAGAATAAAGTTGTGGTCCCTATAACCTAAAAATAATATCGGGCCAAATTTAAAGAAATAGACTATAAAGGGAAATAGGACAAACATTAAGGGGATGGAAAGAATATAGAGTACTTCTTAATAAGTTAGTACAGAGTTATCATTCTAAAATTTCAAAAAATAAAGATAAAATTTATGGAATGATAGGACCATAGGAGTGTAATTACTTTACAAAGTAGGTTAAGTTTGACCCATTATATAGCGAGTTTCGGGTAAATGTGTTCAGCTTAATTATGTTTAGCTTTCAGATCATTCTCACATTGGGTAAATTTTTTTGTCGTGTCTGTATGCACAACATTGTATGCGGCAAGAACTGAGGACACATGCTCAAGGCATGTAAAAATGTACCCTTTTTAAAAGAGTTCTAGGTATGCTGAAAGAATTGCATATCTGAGAAAAGCATACTGCATCCCAATACTCTACGAAACATGCAGAGCAATTCATAACTCCGTAAATGCAGTAACCAGTAGTTGGTAAAACCATGTTGTAACAGTGATTTCTGGAAAGTTTGAGGATTATAGGAGCATTGTGTCCTGGTGGAACACATCCTGCCTTAGGGTGCACGGTCATCGGTGGGACTAAGTCCATCAGTCTAGTATACATGCATTGACATACAAAATCAAAGACTTAATTGATTAGTGTGGCCAATGGTAACAATTATGCAACTCCAAGAAAATTATTTACTCAACCATCAAAACCGGTTGAATTATGAGCGTTTCTTGTGAACTACAAAGTGAGCATTTGCTTGATAAAGAAATCAATTCTATCTGATTTTAAATGATTCCTACTACTTTTCATGTCAAACTCAAAAGTACAAGGATCCAGACTCATCTTCAAAAACACGGCATCCCTGGTGTGAAATCCAAGTATCCAACTTCAACTTTCTTAACGTCCAACCATGGCACTTCTAGCTGATAACTTTAGAAACCACACCAGCACCAACTGTTCGACCTCCCTCCCTCAAAGCAAATCTTTGCCCTGTTCGAAGACAATGAGTTAGTGCTACTACATCAGTGGATTATAATTTTATTTAACATAACAAGAACCTCACAAAGTAAAAGTGTTAAAACAAAGAGCAGAACCAACTATCTAGTTTATCACTAATGGTTTTTTGGAATAGAAATTTATTAAGCAGGCGTCATTGACTCCATCTGTCACCGGATTCTGCTGGATTCATCATATACTCCTGAGATCTCCAGAAGTAACCAACCTTTCATTAAATTAAATCACTAAATCCAAGAAGCATGACTCGTAAAGTATACACTCTCTTTAATCACTCAACAATCATAAAGGTCTATTTGGGCGACGTTTCCCAAGTGAAAGTTGTCAGCAAACAGCTCAATCAAAGATCAAAAATCACATAATCTCTTCTTACTACAATGGTCACATAATCTCCTTACTACAATGGTCATTAAATTAAATCACTAAATCCAAGAAGCATGACTCGTAAACTATACACTCTCTTTAATCACTCAACAATCATAAAGGTCTATTTGGGCGACGTTTCCCAAGTGAAAGTTGTCAGCAAACAGCTCAATCAAAGATCAAAAATCACATAATCTCTTCTTACTACAATGGTCACATAATCTCCTTACTACAATGGTCATTAAATTAAATCACTAAATCCAAGAAGCATGACTCGTAAAGTATACACTCTCTTTAATCACTCAACAATCATAAAGGTCTATTTGGGCGACGTTTCCCAAGTGAAAGTTGTCAGCAAACAGCACAATCAAAGATCAAAAATCACATAATCTATTCTAACTACAATGGTCAGAACCTCATAACAAAGGGCAAGTTTACGAAGATTTCCATTGCAGATTTACAGTATTGAGTTTTGCAAAAAAAAAACATACATCTTTGACTCCTATCAAGCCACTTACTACTTTCCAAGAGAACATCGTACAACTAATTCGATAATAGTCACTCCCCCAAATCCAATCTCTGGTAAAAAACTCTTCCTCCCATCGGGAAAAAAGAGAGGGGACAGAGAAAGTTTTTAAAAAGGAGGCTGCAATTTTCATACAACATTTTTTGTCACAAACTACTGTTTCTGTGCAGCATTTTAACTAACTTATCACTATTTACAGTTTGTTTTTTTATTTTTTGGGAACAAAAATTTTAATTTACAGCTCATCAAACTAAAGTCCACTTTTATTGCTTACTTATTATACCACGTACAGAAATTCAGAATGGCTAGAGCTAGCCAAGCTAGGATCTAGGGGCTGCGCAATGTAGGCTGAAACCAATGAGATGAAAAGACAAGCCATTTATAGGATTAACAACCACAGACACTAGCATTGAAGTTACAGTCTTAAACCAAACCACACAGCATCATAACTTATGCAATGGTCCAAAAGAGCTTCATACCTGGTTCAAGAGGAACAGGTGATATCAATTCAAATGTAGCAGTCACATTGTCACCAGGCAAAACCATCTTTACTTCTTCTGGCAACTCAATTTTGCCAGTAACATCTGCTGTTCTCAAATAGAACTGGGGCCTGTAGTTGGAGACAAAGGCTGTATGACGACCACCTTCATCCTTGGTGAGAACATATATTTCTGCTTCAAACCTTTTGAATGTTTTGCAACTTCCTGGTTTAGCAACCACCTAAAGTAATCAAGAGATAGAGTACATCAATAGCAGCTTAATGATTTAGTTTCAAGCACAAACTGAAGTTGAGCATTAAAAATGTAGGTAAACACAGCTTTAACTTACATTTGGAGAAGTAGAAACAAAGAGTATAATATTTCATGAGAAACCATAGCAAGTCCAAGTATTTTGCTAGTCTTACAAGTCCTTCAAATGCCTCCTATAATTTCTTTCCTAATCCATATAAATGATAACAAAAGGCGGTTGGTTGAACCAAATATAAAGTATCGACTGCCTTCCATAATTTCTTTCCTTATCCATCCAGTACTTGAATTGCTTTCTTTCTTAATCCATCCTATACTTGGAGTTTTCCCCTTTAAGACATTAGAAACTCAACTATTATCTTTAGCGTAATGCCACTTGAGCGATTAAGGTATGATTATAGACTTATAGTTGCCTTGCTTCTCATTAGTACCTTGTAAATGGCTAAGCATCTATGTCCCCATGAGTATGACATTATCCTTACTTATGAAAAGCCCTGAAGTAATCCTCTAATATTATCATACTGATTATCAAACCCTTATAAGGTCTTTTACACTCATCTTCAATTACGAGTTCATAAACCATAAAAATTACATCAAAGTTATTTGTATAAAAAAAAATAAGAATAATAATAGATAAGCCAGAAACAGTGTTAAAACATCAAGTGAAACTATCGTAGAGGACACAATGTTCTTCTGAAATTATTTTTTGCGTGTGTGTGGGAAGAAAGAGAGGGGGGGTGGGGGGAACACGGAGTAGAAAGTGAGATGAGAATGTGAGGTTAAAAAAACAGACTACATCAATGTACCTGTCCTCGCTGTACATCTTCCCTCTTCAGTCCACGCAAAAGAAGACCCACATTGTCTCCAGCCTAGAATATATTATACATGCAGAATTTTTAGTTCACATACCGTAAAAAAAAATTAACAAATATCCAAATTGCAAAAATCAACTTTAATCATTTACCTGACCGTGATCCAAAATTTTCTTAAACATTTCCACACCAGTCACTGTAGTTTTCACTGGACCACCCTGTAGTGTAAACAGTAGGATCAAGATAAAACACTAGTTACAGTTTAAAGGAAAGAAAACATCTTCAAGAACATCCACCAGAAGAATTTGTAAAGCATACATAAGTTTTAGGTTTCAAACAGCTCATCATATTATAAAAAGCATAGCAACGAGTTTCAACTGTACCGGCATCAACCCCAAAATCTCTACGTCCTCTCCAACTTTGATCATGCCCTGTTCAACACGACCAGTCACCACTGTTCCACGTCCCTGCATCAGGAGATAATAAAAATCAGCTTCGCCAATGTAGACCATCTCACCACTAGTTTACATATAATGAGGTGTCAGCAACAAACCTCAGTTTACGAGAAGGTTAGCATAGTAAATTATGCCAGTTGCACTACAAGTATTATTTATAGCATTCATGGTATTACACTATTACTGTCTACCTTAAAACTCAAAAAATAGTAAGCAGTTAAGCACATCCTCACTATTTAACGTTCACATGCTCTTCATGTTTAGAATATCAACTTCAAGCAATATCAAGTACAGACTCATATACCAACTATGCCTAACAATATAACAAGTAAGCAAGCAGCAAATGTCAATAACTCTTTATTCTTTAAAAAACCGAAATAAGTCTAATATACCTGAATCGAGAAAACATCCTCAACTGGCATCAAGAAAGGTTTGTCAAGAACACGGACAGGGTCGGGAATGTAATCATCGACAGCATCCATTAGCTTCAGGATGGCTTGCCTCCCAATTTCATCATTTGTGCCTTGCAAGGCAGACAAGGCTGAACCCCTAATAATAGGGATGTCATCCCCAGGGAATTTGTAGAAGCTGAGAAGTTCTAAAAGCCCCCAAAATATTGCATAAACAGACAAAAAAAAAAGTCATGTTAAAGCAAATTGCTAGTACATAAATCATTACCAAAAAAAATCCACTACTTATTTTTTCTGGCAATATTCCTATAATAGTTCAAAAGTTCAAAGTTTTTAAACTTACCACGGAGTTCCATTTCTACCAACTCAATTAACTCTGGGTCATCAACAGCATCCACTTTGTTCAAAAAACAAACTAATGACGGCACACCAACCTACAAGGAAAATGAGAAACAAATTAAAACATTTAGATAGTTGAATATGACAGTATCTTACTCCCACCATCCCATGAGTTATATATATCTTATTCATATGTCCCATAGTAAATAATTTTTTTTTCAAATAACTTCTCTTCACTACTTTTGTTTCTAAAAATTTGGCCCCGCATCCACCCAATTTTTGCTCCATGATTTTTCACTCACCATAAACTCAGTGCAAAATTCAACATAATGCTTGTTCACAAGACAGAAAGAGTAATATACTATCATGAAGAGCGGTGATTCAACCAAAACTTGTATATCTCACAAGAATCAAAGAGCATGTACTCCCCCAACCTTTTGTTTTCTCCAAATGATGGTCATTCTCTACAAAGACCAGAAAGCCAGCATCTTTCGACTCATTACTAGAATTCTAACCCAAAATTGGGTACTTGTGTTTTCAGCAATTTGAATCTTACAAACAACTATATCCCAGACTCATGTCAATACTAAACCCATAATCAATTAGCTTTTTTTCTTTCATCACTTTTCTTGGCATATTGGGACAGCTATACTTCCAATGTGCAAGAAGTACAAGAAATTACATGGGATGCACTGTCTGATGTAAAATAGAAAATGAACAAGAAAGAGGGATGCAGCCCAGTACATAATGCAGATATTCTAACAATTATTGAAGCACCTGACGAGCAAGTAGAATATGCTCCTTGGTCTGTGGCATGGGCCCGTCAGGAGCAGACACAACAAGAATACCACCATCCATCTGAGCAGCTCCAGTAATCATATTCTGTTAAATCCAAAACAAATAAAATTTAGCAAGTAAGCAGCAAGAAATGTACATACCTTTACAATAACTCCTAAACATTACAGATGATGGCTGATTAATAAAATTTTCCTCTGGATTGTAATGTCAAACTCTAAAAGAGATTACAAAAGGGGAAATTCCATTGCTAGCTACCAATATATGTTTCACTGTCTGACACAAAGGACATAAAGAGGAAAACATTTATGAAAGAAAGCCATAAAATAATAGCTTTCAGTAGGGTTTCTTGGCAACAAGAAATTCACAATAATACAAAAATACAAGAACAACTAATGGAAGCAAAGAAGCTAGCAAGAATACAAAGACAAAACTGTTCCAGGTGAACATAAGAAATGGTATATGAAACTTCCAGAAAAAACCTCTAAAAATGTTTCTAGTTTCTACTCCTACCTATGGCACAAAAGATGCCAAAGCAAGATTGAAGTCTGGACAAATAAATGTTCATGCTAAGATGGAAAAGAATCATATGTTCCCAAACAAAACTTTTATACCCCTCCCCACCCACCCACCCCACTTCAACAAAAAATCCCTACTTACCTTGACATAATCAGCATGTCCAGGACAATCAACATGCGCATAGTGTCGCTTTTTAGTCTCATACTCTACATGAGCCTGAAAAATCAATTAGTTTGATATTGGATCATAAATATTTTTAATGGAGTAAAGAGGCACTATGATAAGAATGCAGCCTGCTAACCGTTGCAATGGTAATTCCTCTCTTCTTCTCTTCGGGAGCTTTGTCAATTTCATCAAAAGCAACAGCCTTGGCATTCCCCTCTTCTGACAAAACCTATCCAAGTAAAGATCACAATTTTAGTCATACATCCTAGTTGACCCAGTCAGAATAGAGGAATATAAGGCAACTACTAGCAAATTCAAGGGAGGAACAAAAGAAGCAAGTCAAACGAATGGATATAAAAGAATTAGCTCAATCCACCTTTGTGATTGCTGCAGTCAATGTTGTCTTCCCATGATCAACATGTCCAATAGTTCCTACGTTGACATGAGGCTTCCTGTATCATCAAGGAAAAAAACAATTAAGAACCTACAAGGGAAAGGTAAAACCGTAAAATAGAAACAGGAAATCCTTCCTGCATTCTATATCTCAGAACTCAGTCATCTTTATTCCAGAACTAAAGTTGACAGATTGTGAAATGGAGAGCTGATAAGTCGAGAGAACTTAATTTGTGCCTCTATATTGTGCAGGTTCAGTTCAGTAAAATTAGCATTTGTGGCACGTGAACCTAATTGCTTTAAATTTCTAGAGTTATATTCATGACATAACCAAAACTCTAGACATAATTAAGACATGTATCATCAAAACTTATCATTACAATGGCTAACAAAGTACATGGCTATAATAACTAGTGGAAATGATTAGAAAGCTGATGATTCGACTAGTACTCATCCATTTCTGCACTATTTTTTCATCATATTCCTCCAGCAATATAAAACCATCTTTCTGCAAATGGTAAAATATCATATCTTGAACTACTGAACAGTCATTATCTTTCAGATGAGCAATACGTTGACTTCAAGAATTTCCAGGTTGATAACAAATCTATAAGGGATGATTAGTATAACCTGGGTAACATTTTACGGGGATAGTGGGATTTCAGTATAGATAGTCATAAATTGACTTTAACCATGAAATGCATACTAAAGCAAGCGAAAAAACACTAAATGTCTTTAATGACTTAATTGAAAAATCTAATTGAAATCCTACAAATTGTGTTACCAAGAGATCAAATCATTTCAACAAAATATGAAATGTATTTCTTACAATTAACTAAAAATTGCTAAAGTGAGCGAAAAAAGCGTAAATGTGAGCATAAATACAGTTGATTTCCCAATTTTTTATTTAAAAATTCAACATAACATTTTTTTTTCAAAATGAACTAGGCTTGATCTTGAAATGACGAGCTCAAACGATGCACCCAGATCATCAAAACACAATCAACTTCAAATTCGAAGAATTCATCTACCAAATGTCAGATCATTTCTTACTAACTCAACACAAAAACACACATTTTCAAACAAAATCAAAATAAAAAAAGTAAGAGAAGTCATACGATCGTGTAAAGGTAGCCATAGATCGCCACCAAGAGGAGAGAGAAGCAGACTCATTTCTGGAAGCTTGTTCAACAATGGCGGAAGTAGATGAGGTAGGAGAGAGAAGAGCTCGACAAGCGTTGGAGTAGAAATGGATTTGGTGAGAAGAAGAAGGAAGAAGTCGTTTGGAATTAGGGTTTCGCAGAGCAATTGATGCCATTTTAGGCGATTTGAGGAAGAAGATTGGGGGAAAATGACGACGGAAGAGGGTTTTAGCCGCACCAGAAAACGGAATCTGAGGGTTTTAGGATTTTGTGTTTTTAGGGGTTTTTCTTTACTTTCGAATGTGGAGGAAGAAGAGTGGTGTGTCTTTTTTGGGCCTTTTTTTGGGTTGTCTTTACTATGTGGAATGGGCTACTAAATTTGTTTCTTTATTGGATTGGAGCCCGACCTTGTAATACAAATTTTTGCCTAGACTCTAGGGTAGCCAGCTTCTCCTACACCCCCATGCTACTACGTCGTTTTATATTGAACCATTCTGCCATTTTTTTTTCTTCATCTTTTTTCATTTTTGTTAACTTTCTATTCAAGCAACTATATAATGATTTTCTTAACCTAATTTCCATTTTATTTATCTCATATTTTACTTATTTCATTTTCTCTCTCCTGCATTTTTTATTTTTCCCCCAATTTTTCTCTCTCTTCTTCCATGGAAATTTCTAGCTCAATTGCGTTTGATCGTGACAGTGATTCTAGCTTAATTGCTTTTGATCGTGATTGTGATTCTATTTTTTCTGCTGGAGTTGGTTTAGTCGACTCGTTTTCGAAACAATGTGAGTAATTTTTTCCTCAATCATTCGATTTTGATTATGCTCTGTTTTTCGCGTGTAATAGTTCGATTTTGATTTTTGATTTCATAGTTTTGCTAATTGTATGAACTATAGTTTATATAATGCTCAATTATAATTTTTGATTTTATTGTTTAGCTAATTGTTATTGCTTATTGTATGAATTAAAATCAAAATTATGGTCGATTATAATATTTGATTTCATTTTTATTTATGATTATTTTAATTTATAATTTGTGATGTATTGTTGTGATTTTATTGTTTTTCTTTGTAATGTTGTTATTCGATTGATGTTTTTTCCAGTTTTCTGCATTTTAATGATTGTCTATAGTTTTATAAAATTTGACATTCAATTAATGCTCATGTATGTTAGATTATATGTACATTTACGTTAACATAGGTGTAATTACTGTAATTTACATTTATCTATGTAATCATAAATGTTCATTTATATGTTTTATTATCATTTTGATATATGTTCATTTATGTAATGATAAATGATCATTAACAGTTTACATGTGGTTATTGTACATTATTGCTATTATTTGTGTTCATTTGTTACATTTTAATATTGCAGTGGAAAAAAAGAATGCTATTTTATTTGAGGAAGCAACTAGTTCTGAATTTTATGGGAAACAATTTCCTTCTGAAGATGTGGCTTATGAAATGTTTAATGAATATGCATTTAGAAAGGGCTTTGGAATTAGAATTGGAAAAAGTAAGAGGCGAAGAGATGATTCATTCTCTATGAAAAGATTTGTTTGTACAAATGAGGGTTTTAAAGATGATAAGTGCAGGAATAATAGGCTGTATGAGAGACTTAACATAAGGACCGGTTGCTTAGCTTTTGTGCAGTTTAGTATTGACCGTTCAGGTGTATATACATGTACAAGACATGAGATGGTTCATAATCATGAAAAGATTCCTGTTGACAAGAGACATTTAATAAGGTCTCAAAGGGATATTTCTAAGGAACATATTAATTTCATTTCTACACTTAGATTGAGTGGAGTTAAAGTTTCTGATTCTTTGAGAGCTTTGAAGAAGGAGGTTGGAGGGTCTCCTAACCTTTGTTTTACAGCTCCTGATGCTTATAATGCTATTTCTGTTGAAAAGACAGCTAAACTTGGGGGAGGTGACAGCAATCAACTAATCAAATTTTTTGCTAAGAGACAAATTGATGAAGCAGATTTCTATTATGATTTTGAACAAGATGAAAATGGTGCATTGGTTAATTTCTTTTGGAGAGATGGAAGGATGATGAGAGATTATCATTACTTTGGTGATTTGTTAGTTTTTGATACTACTTATAGGACTAACAAATATGGTATGATTTGTGCTCCATTTGTGGGTATGAATCATCATGCAAATAATGTGATGTTTGGCATGGGATTTATACTTAATGAAAGAACAGAATCATTTGAGTGGTTATTTGATACTTTTCTAACTTCTATGGGAAGGAGAAGTCCTATTACTATTATGACTGATCAAGCTCAAGCAATTGCAGCTGGGATAAGAAATATTTTCCCCAAAGGTGTTCATCATAGATTATGTGTGTGGCATATTGAACAAAATTCTAAGAAACACATTGGGGCGTTGAGAGCTTTGGATGGTTTCACTGATTTATTTGGTTATTTACTGAAGTATTGTGAAACTCCACCAGAATTTGAGCATTATTGGAAAAGGTACTTCTGCTTTATACTTGTTTAGCTTCTTAAATAATTTTTACAGAAATGAACATTTAGTTTTTTATAAATGTTTATTTATAATGATCATAACTGTTATGCTTAATGATCATGTTTCATTTACAGAATGTTGTTGAAATATGACTGTGCAAATGTTGATTGGTTGAATTATTTGTATAAAATCAAAGAGATGTGGTGTCCAGCTTTTTCAAAGAAATTTTGGTCAGGAGGTGTGCTTTCATCTCAACGTAGTGAGACAACTAACAAATCAGTTTCTCAAAGGCTTAACAAGACACAAGGTCTATGTGATTTCTATCAAGTGTTTCTCGATGTGGTTCAAGAGTGGAGAAGCAAAGAAAAAGGGAGAGATTATAATACAATCAGAGGTAATCGTCATTTGGCTTTTGCATACATTGGGATTCTTGTTCATGCTAGATCATTGTATACTATTCAAGCTTATGTGCTTTTTGAGGAAGAGTTCATTAAGGGTACTGCTTGTGATCATAAGGATGCTGGTGTGAATTTTCCTGAATATTATTATCATTTGTGGAGACCTGGGAAAGATATGATCAAGCACGAGGTTGTTTTTAATAAAGAAACACATGCAATATGTTGTACATGCATGTTGTTTAGTGAAATGGGTTTGCTTTGTTGTCATGCTCTTCGAATTTATCATATGAATTGTGTTCATAAGATTTCAGATGACTATATATGTAAGAGGTGGACTTAGGCTGCTATGTGTAGTCATGGCCTTGATGAACCTACAATGAAAACCAATGTAGTATCTACAAGTGTTTGGAGGACACAAACACTAAGGAACTTTGTTAAGTTGGTAACAAGTTGTCAACACTCTTTGAATGCTAGAGCAGAGGTTGAATGTTATTTCAATCTTTTAAAAGAAAAGATTGAGAGTGTTACTGGTACTATTGATTTTAATGAACCGGTTGAAGGTATTGAAATTGTTGATCATGAAGTTAAGAATCCGGCAAAATCAAGACCTATTGGAGAGAGGAATTATAGGCCTAAGAGTAATTTAGAGAAGGCTTATAACAAAGCCAGGGGTCAGTGGTTGAAGAAAAAGTCAGTATACACTCCTTATAAAAGATCTAAAGGTCAAGCAGTAGTTCAGGTAATAATGCACATTTATGTTTTTGTTATTGATCATTTATGTTCAAGAATTGAACATTTTTGTTTTGCCTTAGGAATTGGACGAGAATGGGTGTCCTATATCTTATGCTAATTCTTTGGCTGATCCTAATGAGTTAATTGTGATTGAAGATCCAAGTGCTCAGGTAAAAACTTATTTTCTTTTTTTTTATCTGTTTTTATCAAATTCTTTAGAATATTAAACATTTTTACTTTTAATTTTTTTTCAAGGTTTGTAATAAAAAGACTGCCATTGTAGAAGATATCCCTTCAGATGATAGTGTTTCAAATGACTTTGAACAGGTATTATGTAAATGATTATGTATGTAATTGTAGTTGTTCATTTTAGTAGTTTAAGTTGTGATTATAATGTTTTTATAATTTTCATTTTATTATAGGAATATGGATATAGCTCTATGCAATCAAACGTTACTGTTGATCCAGACATATCTTCTATTGTTAAGGTGAAATATTAATCATCTACCTTTTAATTTTGTATAAGGTCATTATGAATTTTGAATTTGATCATTAATTATTTTAATTTTGATCATTAGGGTAAAACAGCTGCAATTGCTCATGATGTTGATAATTTTCCAACAAGTTCTCAATTGCCACCAAAGAAACCAAGAAATGTACATTTTCCCACAGTTGTGCATGCTCAAATCAATGCTCAAGCTCCTTCTAAAGTTTCTAGCATTGTTCAAAATCCTCCAAAAGCTCCAAGAAATGTTCAAGTTCGTTCTAGTGTTCCGAAGAAAGTTCAAGCTCCTTCTAATGTTCCAAGAAGTACTCAAGGCTGTTTTCGGAATGTTCAAGTTGATTCTAGTATTTCAAGAAATGTGCATGATGTTCCTAATGTTCCAAGAAGTACTCAAGGAAATTCAAGGAATGTGCAAGTTTCTCCTAGTGTTTCAAGGAATGTTCTACTTTCTCCTAGTGTTTCAATGAATGTTCAAGGATCTCCTACTGTTTCAAGAAGTACTCAAGGAGGTTCTCCACAGATTTCAACCAAATATGATAGGTTATTAGCGTTTTTTGATACTAGTGTGGCTAAGAGATTGGCTACAAATGGTAAATAAGAGAGTAAATCAATATGCAATTATGTTTTGGTGTTTAACTATCAACATTTTTAGTTGTCTCAACTTTATAGAGATTCAAGTGCTTTAAGTTTTTTATATTTTGATTTATTAAGTAATTTGAATCTTTTTTTTTTTCAAACTATTCTTAAATGTTCTATAAATGATTATTTTTGCTTTTGGAAGTGATCATATACTATTTTAAATAGTAAGAACCATTATTAAATTGGAATAATTATATTAGATGATTTAAAACTGGCAATTATAATGTAACACTTTACTATTTGTAAATATTAAAAAGATAATAAATTTTGTCTTTACTTGAACAACAACAAAAACTTATGTCCATACAAATACTGAAAGCAAGTATGATCATATATATGTCTATATATGAACATATTGTATTAAGCTTGTGCAAATCTTCTTGCTGCTCTTCTATTGTTCTGTGACTGCCCATTTCCTTCATTCAGCATTAGTTCAGCAGTGTATTGTACTCTGAGCTTTCTGATTTGGTTCACCTGTTCCAAGAAAATAATTTATTATAAACATGAACATTAATGGGATATAAATGATCATTATGTATTATAAAGTGATCATGAAGTATATTTTTTTGTTTTGTTGAAATTTACTTAAATTGTTTGGTTTTAGGTCACAAACCCATTCTTCATTGGGATCAGCAGTGAAAGTTTCCATATGTTTCATAATGTAAACTCCACAGTTGGTGTAATCTTCGTTGCTCCTCCACTTCATTTTTTGCAAAACCACCTTATATTTCTCAATAGAACCTGCATCTTCATACCCCAACCCTTTCAAATATTCTGCATATCCTTTTAACTGCAACATATACAGAAAAAAAAATTCAAAGGATCATATTAATATTGATCATTTTAATTTTCAATATTGATCATTTTGTATAAACAAATTGATCATTTATATATCTATTAAACAATATACTTACCACCAATTGGGGTTGGTTTTCATACTTTGTTGCAATTGTTTGATGTTTTGGCAGTTTCCTGTTGTCAATTATATGCATTGTCTCATTGATATGATCAATGCATAGAAGATAAAAATGTGCATATATGGCCACTGGAAAAAAAATCTGTACATAGTACACAATATTATTATATATACACATTAATGTAAATGAACATATTATAATTCCATATTGTTCATTAATACCTGTTGATATCCAACTGCACTCTTGATTTTGTATAACCTCAATTCATTTGTTATTCTTTCTTTGAAGTATGCAATTCTAAGCTCCATTGATGATCCTTCAGGACACACTGTATTTGCATACATAATTTGCTGCAAATAATGCACAAGGATCATTTTAATATTCATAATGATCATCTAGTATAAGTGAATTGATCATTTTAGTACACCAATGTATACATGTGTAATTTCAATAAAGACTTACATGTGGAAATGTTGAAAAGTATAACTTGTTCTTTGACCTTTTTTGATTCAGAAGTACTGCCCATGAATCGATCACATTGTTAACTACTAATGTATCCCCTTCAAGAGTTTTCATCTCTTCCCTATTGATCGAATTCACTCCATCATAGTATAGTAGCTCACTGCAAAATATCAATTTTTTAAATTTTATGAGTTTACAACAAACATAATGTTAAAGTTTTAATGAAGTAAGTGATGTATACCTTTGATCTTTTCCACTATAAGCATAGTCTGTTACAAGTTTGTTCATTGTGTCTTCATCTTTGAACAAATCCTTGTACTTGACCATGTATGGAGATCGGAAAGCAAGAGGAACATTTGGGATTTCCCTTTTTGGCCTAGTTAATGTGACCATATATTAATACAAATATGAATTTTTTTAATAATGAACAAATAATTTATATAAAGAACAAATAGTAATACCTTATCTCTTTTTCCTTTGCAATCTCAGTTTTTGCCTTCTCAGCTTCTCTTGATTTTTTTCTTTCCAAAGTCTTCTCTCTGTCACTGAATAAATATTGAATTATGAATTATCATTTAGTATATTGATAATGAACATTATAAATCTATACACATGTAAAGACCATTTACCTTTGTCCTGTTGTGTTTTTGGAAATTTGAATCTTCTCTGTTTCAATTTCTTTTGAATCCTTTTTTGTCTCACTGAATATAAATATAGTATAAATGATTATTCAGTTTAATGTAAAAGAACATGTATATGTGGAATAATCATTTACCTTTCCTTCACATTTGAAGCATATATCTGTTTCTTCTTGTCTTCTCTGAAATATTAATCATGGTTAGTAATGAAGAGTAATTAATATAAAAAAAACATTATTCTCCTTTTTTTGAACAATAAACACTTAAAATATTACTAAAACATTTAAATTAAAATACATAATTTACATATCTTAAATTGTGCATTCCTACCCTAAAGCAAAATATTCCCTTCTGATTTTATAATACATATTCATTACTAACTTCATAAACAAAAACTGTCCAAAATAATTACACTTTATAACCAAATTTATTCTACATGTCCATTCAAAATTATATATTTTCTAACAAGATAGGTCTTCCATGTTTACCCCATGCTTCCTCCTTTCTTGTTTGATTTATCAAGGATATCTTCCATACTTGAACATGCTGGAGATTTCAAGATTGTAGAAATATCTCCAGCAGCTTCCCTATTTTCAGTTGGTGTCTTGGGATCACCAACTTTTGAATCAGATGCTGCAAACAAAATACATGAAAAAAATTTAATATAACTAGAAATGAACATTATACTTAATAATTTGATCATTTATTTGTAATATGTGAACATTGTACCACTCTTTGAATTTCCTTCAACATTTTCTTCTAATGCTTCAGATTTTGAACCTTCACCTTTGTTTAATGCTTTTTGTATTAATTTGCATTCACACATATATAGACTTAGTATCATTAAAGAAGAATATCTTACAATCACAAATGTTCATTTAATACTATATAAGTGAACTTTTTACCTTTTTTTGAATTTCCTCCATCTTGTGGTTCTTCAGAATTTGAACCTCCAACTCTTTCTGTTGATTTAAAATATATGAAATTGTTAATGTAAATGAACATTTGTTATTCTGAATATATACTTTTTTTAATATTTAGACTAAACAAACTTATTATTTTATAAATGAACATTATACTTTTCATAATTGTACATAGATATTAAAGCTTTACCCTCTTCTGGCTTAGAAGAAACATTTGCATCAGTTGTTGTTGAAGTTGTGGCTGCAACATTAATCTGTGCTTTTGTGTTCAAATAAATTAAATTTTAATTCTTTAATTATATTATACTCTTTAAGTAAGGATATTCAAATTAATGACAGTTTTTAATTAAGCATATTTACCAGTTGTTGGAGTTGGGGGAGTTAAGTTGCAACCCAAACTGAATGCCTTCCTTATATCATATTCCTTCTCATTTCCTATTTTCTTTTTTTCTGCTTCACTTGCCTCCATCAGTTCCTTCTCAATTTGAGCTATGGCATTCAAAAAATCCTCTAATCCAAATATTTCTTCATCTTGGCTGAGAATTGATGGTTCTCTTGCCATCTTTCCCAACACTTCATCTACCTTCTTGACCAACTGATTCCCAGGGAAGAGCTCTTTTGCCTTAACCAATTTGGTAGAAAGTCTTGCCAAAGATGCACCAACTTCTTGTACCATTGATGCAAATTCATTCATAAAGACCTGTCATTTATAGAACATATAAGAAAAATCATATAAGACATTATGTGTTTTGATATTGAACATTTCATAATTTATAAATGATCATTTTGTACCTTAGGATTGTCTGCAGGCTTTTCTTCTATTCTTGGAAGGACTTTTCCATATCCATAGTTCAAATCATTTTCTGTTTTTATCCTTTCAAGTGACATATCCCTTTTCCAACAAGAAATTATTGGAATTGTTCTTGGTTGTTTTTTGTTCAATCATTGAACTCTGTCAAAGTAGAACAGCTGCACCAAAACCCATTACTATAAATGAACATATAATATAATACAAATGAACAATTAATATAAAAGATTAAAATTTTAGACGAAATCGATATTTAACATTTTGTTAATGAACATTCATTGTTACTAAAATGAACATTTTATAATTTACTATTGTGTGTTGTAAACTTACCATCAGAAATTGCAGTGGTCCATTGTAGAATCCTTTTCCTCCACTCTTTCTCCATGTCACATGGCAACTGATGAGAGAGTCAAACACGTACTGACACCAATTCAAGTTTTTTATTTTTTCTTTGTCCATCATAGAAAACAGAAACTTGAAATGGCATTGGTTGTTTGAAATACACTTCATCAAACAATTCACAGCAACTACCAAAGAGTTGGTGAGAAAATCTTCTTCTGTTGGCCTTTGGTTTTTGAATTTATCACTTGTATATTGAGCAATAATTTGGTTTACAGATGGTGTTTTGCCTTGCCATTTTGACCTCCAATTTTTTATAAATACACCAAAATCTTCACTTGCTCTGTCTGATTTGGCTTCAACAATGGGAATGTCTCCCATTGGCAAACCATATACAATTCTCACATCCTCCACCTCAATTTCAATTTTCTCACCTTTAGGCAGCTCAAAACTACAACTACTGACTTTAAAGCTATCTAAAACCCAATGGCTGAATTGTTTGTCAAGCTGAGGAAGTTCTATATCCAACAACGGCCCCAGTCCTATTTCATGCACTAATTTCTTCTGTGTATCACTCATTTTCTTAACCCAATGCATGAATTTGACATGGCCTCCTCTTGTCGAACTTCCAACTTCCTCTTCATTCTTTTCTTCCTCCTCTTCTTTTTTTTTAGCCACTGAAAATTCAGTTTTCCTCTTCACAATCTTTTTTATTGGTTCCCTCTCATACAGAACCATTCTTTTTTCTTCAGCTTTTGGTTTTTTCAATGTTGTTTTCTTTTCTTGAACTACTTCCACCTCCTCACTTTCTTCATCTTCTTCTTTTTCAGCATCAAAAGCTGGATCCTCACTGTCTGATCCACTATCAGTATTACTTTTATCATCTTCTTCATTTTCCTCCTTTGATTGTTCTTCAATGATTTTTGTTTTCTTCAAAGGGCCTTTAGCTGATGTAGAAGGCCTCTTCTGGCCACCTTAACATTTGATCAATTATAATATGTAAAATGAACATATATATATGAAAGTGTAAATTGCTAGTTTGTATTTGAACATTTAACTTTATTAATATGTACATTACCTTTTTGTTCTACTTTTTTAAGAATTTTCTTTTCTGCAGGAGCAGAACTTGTTGCAGGGACTTCTTCTTGTTCTTCATCCTCTGATGGTTCATCATAAGGCACTTGATCTATGACTTTTCTTTTTTTTGCAGGACTTTTGGCTGATGCAGCAGGTCTTTTCTGACCACCTAATTATTTGATCAATTACATTAAGTAAAATAAACATTTTAAAAGTGTAAGATTGTAATTGAACATTTATTGTTTTAGATATGTTCTTTTACCTTTTTGGCCTGCTTTCCCAATAACTGCAGCCCTTGTACGCCCTGTTTTCTCAGCAGGTTTCTCTGCAACTGCAGTTGCAGCCCTTGGACGCCCAGGTTTTTTGGGTGTTGTTGCTGCTGGTAGGTTTTCAGCAATTGCTGCAGCAGCTGTTGCTATAGCTGATATGCCAGGCAACTTAACATCTGCAAATAAACATTGTTATATAAATATTAATATAGTTGTAATATTTTATTTAATATGATCATTGTTATATTAGAAATTGTACATTTTATTTACCTCGTGATTTACTTCTTGTTCTTCTTGCTGGTGATTGTTCATATTCCTGTTTTTTCTGATTTTCTTCCAATTCTTTTTTCTTTTGATTTTTCCTTGCAACCATTTTCCTTCTTGGTTGCTTTGAATTTTGTGAAGATTCTTCACTCTTTTGAGACAAATTTAACTCTTCAACAGGTTTTATACCTCTCAATATTCTTGTCAACTCCTCATCCCTTTGCAATTCTTCTTGTCTTTCCAATTCTTCTTCTGTTTCATCCTCAATCTCAATTTCTTCACCACCTATACATTTAGATCATTTACAAATTGGTAAATGAACATTTTCAGTATAAGTGTTATTGATTAAAAAAATTTAATATTTAATTTAACAATTATGTACATTACCTAATAGGATTTTTTTAATTTCAGCAGGGGCCTTCTGTTGTGCATTTGCAGAACTTGCTGCATGGGATTTTTCTGCAGCAGAGGACTTTTCAGTAGTTGTAGCTGGGGCCATTTCAGCAGCAGTGGCTTTTCCAGCAGTATCAACAGTTGTAGCAGGGGCCTTTTTAGCAGCAATGACCTTGCTAACAGGAGCACTTTTCCAGTTTTTTGTCAGTTTTTTTAGTATTCCTTGAGTTGACACTTTTAATTTTTTCCTGGCAACAGATAATTTATGATTAATAATATTGTAAATGTGGAATAGAAACATTTAATAAGTTATATATGTTCATACTTTTGCATTATGTATGAATGTGTTTCTTCAACTGCTGCTGGAGGCTCATCCTCTTTTGGAGGCTCTTCCTCTGCTGGAGGCTCATCCTCTGCTATAGCCTTCACTTGTTGTGTAGGCTGATCCTTTGCTGTAGCCTCTTTTGGAGGCTCATCTTCAGTTGATTGATTTCTGAAAATTAAAAATTGAAAATGATTAAAAATGTTTATCAACTAATATGAAAATGAACATTAGTTGATTTCTGAAAATACCCAGCTGCATCCTTTTTTGGTTGTAGTTGTTCAACCTCTCTTGTGTCTTTCTTAGGTGATTGATTTCTGAAAATCAATTAATTTCAAATAATTAAAAATGTTTATTAAGTAATATGAAAATGAACATTATGGGAATCAAATACCCTGTATTCACTAATTCTGATCCAGCCTTTTCTTGTTGTAGGTGATCAGTTTTTGCTTCCTCTTCAGTTGTTTTTTTTTTCTGAGAATGCAAATCATTAGATTATATATGACAACTAAGAAATAAATGAACATTAAACACATTGAGGTAGAATATACCCTTGATTTGTTGATGCATCATCTATTTTTGAAGTTTCCTTCTCTTGTTCACTGAAATTTTTCGAATGTTAATACATAAAAGTATGATTATGTAACTGTATAAAAATTAATTATTGAATTTTTATTAAGTATTTATACCTTATTGATTGATTTTTCTCTGGCCTTGATCTTGACATTATAAATTTCACTTTCAACTTTTTTGGTTCACTAAAATTTTACAAATTATTTCAATTATGAGATTAAGTATTGAAGTAAATGATTGTACATTAAATATTACATATATGAATATTTGTAAGTATATCAACTTACTTGGGATGTAGGTTGTCTCCTAATAAATAGGGTTCCCACTTTTTTATAACTTCATTTCTATCCAATTTGTTGTCTATTTCAGAACATTCTTTTCTCTCATGAATTATAGGATAAGGATTGAACATTCCATTGTCAAATTGCATCAAGTGTACCACTTTAAATGGTACATCACTACAATGTAAATTAATATTGTAAATCATAAAAATTGACATGATGTTTCTATGTTAGACAAATGTACAGAATAGTTCGTATAAATGATCAATATAGTTGTAGCAATGAACATTTGTATACACATATATGGATATATATAACATAATATGAATTTTGACAATATAGTGTTTTGTAAATGTTCATTTTACTACACAGATGAATAAAGTATATGTTTTCTATCTGTACAAAATGGAATTTAGAAATGAACAATTAATATGTCAGTAAATGTATACACATAAATTTAGAAATGAACAATTTAGAAACAAACATAAATTGCATGTTGTACACATAATATACAAATTTGAACATATGTATACATATATATGCACACATATATGCACACAATCCAATTTGAACATATACTGTTTTGTATTTGTTCATTATATTTCACAATACTATACTTTATATTTTTTTTGGTTGATCATTTAATCAAAATTATGCATACATTCCAATATTAACAATAACTTGTTTAAATTTTTATTATCGTCTTAGAAATAGAGGAAAATTAAGTTTATTTTGAAATTAAACAGTAACTTGTTTAAATATGAGCAAATTTAAATAAATTTATGCTTATAATTCCAAAAAATAGTAATACTTACTTTGATTGTTCTGGAACTCCAGTATTTTCAATTTTTTTCCTGAAGCATCATCAAAAAGAAAAAATACCAAAAAATTAGGGTTTTGTTTCGCAATTTTCAATTAATTTTACACTAAACATGTAAAACATACTTACTCATTAGATTTTTGGTTTGTTGTTGTTGAAATTTGTCGAGATTGTGCAATTTCGTCTCTTATGTCGGACATTTTAGACAATTTTATTTGCTAATTGCATGTACGAAAATGGAGTAGAGAGAGAAAATGGAGGTTGAGTGAGAAATTGGAGAAAGAGGATGAGAAAGAAAAATGTGATTATTTGAAAAGTTTTTTTTTTTAATTATATATATATGGGTGGGGTAGTGGGAAGTTACTGGCAGTTTTAGAGGGAAGTTACTGGAAGTTAGTGGTACGGCGTCGTTTAGGGGGGGTGTAGGGATAAATGGCTAAACTAGAGTCTAGCCATAAATAATACACCTTGTAAAAGAAAAAAATGATCGGGTCAAAAGTCGGGTCCATTTTGTGTTGTCGTTTTATCAAATTATCGGGATTGGAAGCCTTCAAAAAAAATTATCGGGGTTGGAAGAAAATTTTATACCAACTAGTAGTGGTATAAATGTCCGTATACTTAACTTAAGAGTTTAAAATAAAAAAATATTAATAAGAATGAGGACAAATAAGTAAACAAACTTTTTTAAGAGTATAGTTTTTCAAATATTATTCATAAGAGTTATCTCAAACTTTCTAAAAAGTAAAAGTACACAAACTTTTAAGGGGTGTAGTCCAAACACTATTCATAAGAGTTATCTTAAAATTTTAATAAGGTATTGTTAAGGAGGTTTTTCAGTTGTTTTTTTTTAACAGAGATTTTTCAGTTGTTGGTTAAATTAAATAAAGGAAAAATTTGTAAACAAATATTTTTAGGGTTGTAAATGTCCTTACATTATTCTATATTTTTCTAAAGAAAGACAATTAATATTAACAAGGACAAAAACAAAATAAGTCAACATTGATGAAGGCAAAATAAAAACTTGTACATATGAATTAGGGTAAACATGTAAATGCTGATTTTAAAGGATATAATTGGTAGCACACTATTCATAAGAGTAATCTTGTACTTTTTATAAAGTATACTCGGGTGGCTAACGCACGCAACATGTAAATGCACATTTTAAATGATATAATTAGTAGCACACTATTCATAAGAGTAATCTTGTACTTTTTTAAGGTATACTCGGTTGGCTAACGCGTGCTATGCGCACGTCATGGCTAGCCATGTCCGGAAGTTCTTTTGGTTTGGAGTTGTTAGTAGAGTTATTAGGGAATATAAGTAAACAAATATTTTTAGGGGTATAAATGCCTACATACTATTTTTAAGAGTTAAAATAAAAACAATTAATGTTAATGAGGGCACATATACAAATAAACATTTTAAGGACATAATCATCTCAACACTATTCATAAGAGTTTACTCATACTTTTAAAAAGGTAGGGATATGGCTAAAGATTTATTTCCTCTCACATTCATTACTTTTCAATAAAAAAATTTAACCCTACTATCTTTCTTTTACAACTTTTAAATACTCCAACTAACCTACTTGCCTCTTAGTCGTTTAAAGTTTTAACACTTAAAAAAACATAAAGGGAGCATACAAAATTAAAAAGGTACATGTATACAACTTATGTTCTTTCAATATTGCAACATAAAGAGATTGCATAATATTTTAGAAAGTGGGAAAGGGAAAATAGAAAGATTAAATTACAAACTTATCCATGTGACTTCAAACATTAACTAAAGCAACAAGGATTTAAAATTATGGGTATATTAGATATTTGCATTAAAAAAAAAAACATATGTATTTACCTAAAGTGAACATGTTACAATATTTGTGAAACATCCTATTGAAAGGAACAAAGGATGTATAAAAAAGAAATGATCAATTTAGAGAATAGACATGGGAAAAAAATAGTCATAGTTGACATCCGTATAAACATATAAAGGTTTAACTATTTGTGATGAACTTCTACATGTTCAAGTGATATGTGATAGCTTTAATTAAGATAGGGTTGAACGAACATTGGCCTAAAAGTCGTCGAAAAAATTGATCCAAAACGTGAGTAGTTGTAACACCCTAGAAACTCCTTTCCATTAAAACCTAATTTTACCCTTTTTAAAATACAAAGAACGAATATCTAAGACATTACTGCCACCGTAATAACGGCTAAGGCTATTATCAAAGACTCTCACAACGGAAGACTATCTTAAAAATTATTTAAAAATTAAGTCGACTTTAAAAAACGTCAAACCAAATGAAAGTAAGTCAAACAAAGTCAAACGAAGTCAACCTACAACTTGGAACCATTATAGGCCCTTAACACAAAATATTTAAAAACCTTTGCGTTAGTCTCATGATCAATATAAATAAATAATAATTTAAAGCAAATAAACACATCATATTCCAATGAGAACTAAGCATGATTCACTCTTCACTCATGCCCCTTCATGATTATGCTTCATCACCTGAAAAGCTTCTCTCTACTTGACACCACTACTCGCTATTAGAAATGGGTCGTTGTAGGGCCAAGGTAAAGACAAGGCCAAACAAACACACAATTACACACAATCAGCAATGCTGAGTACATAAGCGTAATAAAAACACACTAACATGCTTTCATCCTATCATCACACAACTCACCATGTTGCACCTGCTTACAAGCATACAAATTTTCAACACCTAAGTAGACCAATACCAACGTTCATTTAATTTTGATTACACATCGAACGGGTTTCCCACTAAAACCCTGCCTTAAATAAGTTGAGGTAAACTACACCGGGAGCTAACTGGGTAAGCAAATGTCACATGAAGTGACTGGACGTCCTACGGATAATAAATAATAGAAAGGAAAATACAGCGTCTTGTACTCCCAGTAGAAGTTTTGGTTAAATATAAAACCCCATAACTCCCCCCATATGTTCATACTCAAGGTATATACGTTCCAAGAGTTTGGTGTGTAATCTCTTTCACTTTACGTTATTTACAAATTATTAGACTTGGTGATGACTTTCAAACACAACACACCCAAACATTACAATTCATTCAAGCAATCAAACAAACCAATTTAATTCTTGAATATTTAGTGACCACATAATTTAGCTAGTGTGGAATCCTTTTTAACTACCTCGGTGTTAAATAACACCTTAAGTGCATAAGGCACCGCAAATCCTATCCCTCGGTGTTAGAAACACCTTAAGTGCACCTAGGCACCACAACAAAATGTATTCCCGTATACTAAGACACTTATATAGCTCATTTCTCATGCTTATAGCATCATTAAAAATTATATGAATCATAATAAAATTCCTTTTTCATATTCCACACCAAATTAAACATTTAGTTTAATTAAACAAGCTCTCTAACATGCCAATAATAAAAGTGTGGTTCATATCCAACATGTCAATATAATTAATTCCAATCACCAATTCACCATAAATAATTCCTACATCATAAATTATTCACCAACAACAATCCAATTAACAAATTCCAACCAACACCTATCATGATACTACTTGGAATTAATTAAACAAAGCCTAACATGTCTCTACACACTTAAACATTACCAAGTACGCGAACGTACCTTAAATATGATCTCAAATTAAAATCGCCACGATTAAATAAAATTACTCACTTGAAAATATTCTACAAATCAAAATTATAAAGAAGTATTAATACCTCTCTAACACAAAAAATTCAGCAGTATATATTCTCTTTAAATCGCTCATAGACCCTTTAAAATAAGCTGAAATTTTATTTTAAACCCTTACTTTATTCCCAATTAAATGGGTAATTAAAAATCCCTTCAAAACCCATAATTTTGTTTTTATATAAAAAAAATTCCAGCATTATTAAAACATCTTAAATTGCTGTAATTAAGTTTTAAAACACCTATTTCAATAATTTAGATTACCCACAACCAAATCCCATCAACAAACATTAATTAAAAAACCTAGGGTTTTTAATTTGGGGCTTTTTAATTTAGGATTAAATCTGAAAATTAAAATACAAAAATACTTATTATTAAACATCCTAAAATCATCGCAAACCCAAAAACAATAATTAAATTAGGGTAGATAGAAATCAAGAGAAGTTTTTTTTATTTTTTTTTATTTTTTTTTCCGGCACTGCAGCACCGACACCACATCCAGATGCTGCTGCGCTTGTTGGTGGTGCCGATGCTGTTCGCCGGCGCCTGCTGGGGGCAGCGACAGCTGTCCGACAGCGTGTGGTGGTGGCTGGCAGCGTGTGGTGGTGATTAAAAATAAATAACATAAATTAAAATTAAAGGAAAGGGGAAAAATAAAATAAGAGGAGAGAGAGAATTTACCTTTGGGTGTATTCCACCTTAGGCGGATATTTATACCCTCTCTCATAACCTCCTACTTACTTCCCTTAATAGTCTCTTTCCTACTCAAACTAGAATTTTTACTTTCTCTAAAACTTTGACTTTTTAAAAAAATTATCTTTTATAAAATAATATGCCCCAATATTTTTAAATCATGAAATAAAATATTTTCAAGATTATTAAATGATAAAATATACTTTTAATTAAAATCATTCTTTTTGAATTGAAGAAAACCCTAAATAATTCATTTCGAATTATTTAAATATTTCAAGAAAAATTTATTTAAATTTAAAGTACGTATAAAAATATGGGGTATTACAGTAGTCGAATTGTAATATTAGAGTTGGGATAAGTTTCTTTGAATAATTAAAAACCTAAACTAGAAGTGCGGGTAATTGACCCAAATATTGGTGACTAAGCCGGCCGAATATCACGTACATTCATTTTAATTAAAAATAATGGAGATTATATCCCTCCCAATTTGCAATTTTCCTATATTTTCTGATAATATTCTATTAACTTTTATTGTTGTTGTTGGCTATTATCAATTGATCAAAAGTATTAGTAAGCTAGAAAGTTCCTTTACCCTCCTTGTGTACCTCATTATGTTGATGCATATTTGTTGTTTATTAGATGTAGGATTTGATATCATGAGACCATTAATAGCCTCTCTTCTGCGCCACCTTCCCACCGTGATCATGAAGTCTAAAATAATTTAAGACATACAACAAACACCTTATCATTGTCTCACATGTCATCCCTTATGTAGTTCACTTTTGTTTTAACTCACTTGTGTAGTGAAGTTTCTATTCATCCTCTTGTTGATGTGTTTCCTTATGCTAAAATGACCCCAAAAACCTTTATATAACACTTTTCATAACACTAATCGAGGAAAAAATTGATTTGGGTGGTGATTAACAAGTTATTAGTACTTTTGGCTACAATTTGTAATTTTTTTTAAAAATGGCTACAATTTGCAAAATACAAACTTTATACGGCTGTAATTACTAAATTTTCCTATATCTTTACATACCTTATTTGTTTCCAAGTCCACTCCTTTAAAAAACTAAAACTACTATCCACCACTACCTTGTCAAACACTATTATTTAAATCAACTAGTTTTTAACCGTGCTCTATCATAACACAAACAAAATAATAGAAGCTACTCCAAAATATATTGTCGAACACGCCCTTTGTTATTATCGCGAAGCAAAAAATGAATAGTTGGTTTTCAAAAGGCGATCGAGTAAATTGTGGTTTAGATCAAATCACCCATCCATGACCCAACCCTTAAGCCATAACCTTAAAGCCCTCTTCTTTTACACTAGGATTTCCCGCTTCTTCTAATACCTCACTCTTCCGTAACCTCTCTCTCTCTCTCTCTCTCATCTCCCTCCATTCTCTCTCTCCTCGCCGCTCCCGCCACCGTAGTTGCCGTTTCTTTCTCTCTCATCAGGTGACTAATTCACTATCTACTTCTTTGTTTTCGATTTTCTGTAACTTGATCTTGTAACATAACTGTAATTTGCATTTTAATTTCATTACTGAACTTTCTTTTTTTAGGGTAAAAATTCTGCCATTTTTGCTAATGTTGTGGGTATTTTGTGAATTGGTTTTTGAATTTAATTTGATATGAATATGTGGATTTGTGGTCTGATTTTGATTTTGTAATTTTGATTCTGTTTTTTTAGGGTAAAGGGTTTCAGGAATTGTAGTGTGAAGACTGAATTGTTTCAATTTTTAATTTAATTGGAAAAAGGTGAGTGATTTTGTAGAAAACAGAGATTTGTTGATGAGAAGTTGAAAATTGGGGTTTTTTTTGCTGAAAGTTTGAATTTTGTTGTTTTTAGGGTTTTTGGGTAGACAAGGGTTTCTGATGGGGAAGGACGAGGAAGAGATGAGAGGGGAGATTGAAGAGAGGTTGATAAATGAGGAGTACAAGATATGGAAGAAGAATACCCCGTTTTTGTATGATTTGGTGATCACTCACGCACTTGAATGGCCGTCTCTTACTGTTGAGTGGCTCCCTGATCGAGATGAGCCTCCCGGGAAGGATTACTCGGTGCAGAAGATGATTCTGGGAACCCATACTTCTGAGAATGAGCCGAATTATCTTATGTTGGCTCAGGTTCAGCTCCCTCTTGAAGATGCTGAGAATGATGCCCGGCATTATGATGATGAACGGTCTGATATGGGTGGATTTGGGTGTGCCAATGGAAAGGTATCCTTTTCTTCTTGGTTCATTTTATTTATTTACTTTGTACATGTTTGGATTTTTGTTTTTTCATTGGCATTTGCTTACATTTGTGTCATTCTTTGTGTGGAGTTATTGAATTGAAATATTGATTTGATATTACATGTAAGGTATAAAAAGATTTATACCTAATCAACGTGCACAAGCAGATACTTTCATCGCTCCATATCACCTGCAACATACCCTTATGGAACACATTTTAAGAATGAGATTTGATTGTTTAAACGAGCAAATTAATCAAAATAATTTAAACACAGGCACTAGGTACCTATAAGTTATCGTTGCTAAAATTATTTTGATTAATTTGCTCATTTACACCATAAATTCTCCTTCATAAAGTGTGGGGCCAAGGGGTATGTTGCAAGTAATATGGAGCAGAGTGGTATATTGAAAAATAAGTTTCACATCCGGATTTAAGGAATGATTGTATGCTTACCGTGCCTAGTTGGTTTATCTACTATCATTCACGTTGGCTCCTAGCTTTATGTTTTTGCAATGCCCACAGGCTATAAAGGCCCATAAATGCATGAAGCCATGAAGGGCCTGCCAAATGCTCGTGGATCACGAGTATCTTGTTCTCAATTAGATATTGTATTGATCCCAGGAAAATGGTGGCTCATTTATTGGTGACTGCTAGGGTCAAAAGTTAGTTTCATTTATTGATAGCGATGGTTGTAGTTTCAACTTTTTGTCAATTCTGCTGGAATTACTCGATCCACCCGATAATATTAGACCCTTATCTGTTACTTAAGGTCTGACCTTGTTAGTTTGCCCCATGATACTATACCCTATTGGTCCCAACCTCCCAAGGCTCTAAATCATGTGTTCATGCTCGGGGTGGATATTCGGTGTTTTTAGAAAGTGCCTAATTGCTTACTGAAAGTGTGGAAGCTCAGATAACATGCTGAATCTGAATGCACAGGAAATTTGTAATTGTGTATATAAGAACAATAATAAGGAAATGTAGAAGGCATTTTGGAATCAAATTACTTCATTATCTTGAGTTGGTGACACAACCAAATGTGCCAGGTTTAACACTCGCTTGTTGCTGTTATGGTGAACTAAGTACTTGATATGGTTGGAGTTAAGAACTTAAAGAAGGCTACTTATTTATTTATTAATATATTTCCTTAATACGGAGTATTTTGCTGTGAATGTTTGTTTTAGCCCCAACTTTATTTTTAAAATTTGTTGTTGAACTACTGCAATGTGGCAACATGCTTTTTTCTTGATTTGCTAACCTTGCAAGGTTTGGATGTTGTTGCTTTTCTCTGTTAGAAAAATGCTTAAATCCCTGTTTGCTTAAAGGACCTCAATATTTTGATCAACTCTGTTGGATAAAGTATTTATTGGACTTTAGTGCTCTTTTATGGTCTCGTATTAGCCATGTTTAAATGTCATGTCTTTCCATCTTCTAGTAATTATAGTACAATGCTACTTCTTATGAACGTTTTTGTATAGTATTATAAACTCATTGATCAATTTGCATGAATGCATGATACTCATTTCTTAATGAGCTTTTAAAATATCATGTTGTACATAGCCGTATCCCTACTGATGAAGACTGGTATATTGTTTGCCTTTAATAGAGCTAACTTGGGAGTTAAGGTTTTATTATCTGTGCTACTTTAATATGCTTCTATCTGTGCTTTTAGGTACAAATTATACAGCAGATAAACCATGATGGAGAGGTTAATCGGGCCCGCTATATGCCTCAGAATCCATTCATAATTGCCACCAAAACAGTGAGTGCAGAAGTATATATATTCGACTACAGTAAACATCCATCAAAGCCACCACTAGATGGTGCATGTAACCCTGATTTGAGGTTACGTGGCCACAGCACTGAAGGTTATGGTTTGTCGTGGAGTAAATTTAAGCAGGGCCATTTATTGAGTGGTTCTGATGATGCTCAGATTTGTCTTTGGGACATAAATGCAACTCCTAGAAACAAAAATCTGGATGCTATGCAAATATTTAAGGTATATCTTTTTGTCAGACACTAAAAATTGCTTCGTGTGTATTCATCTGCTTGTGCAAATTCTGCGATTCACAGATTTAAATTCTTAGCATCCGTAAATATTCTTTCACTTAAGATGGCCAAATATTACCTGTGAATCTGTAATTATTGTTAACTTTCTCATTTTTTGGTTAATATGTACCAAATGTTGTAAATTACAGTATCTCAGATGAAAACAAAAATGCACTAAAGGGGTGTGTTTATCATCTTAGTGATGTTTTATGGCGCACTTTAATTTTCCTTTTTTTTTGGATAAAACATCATGATGATCGTGATCTGCATATGTAGGTTCATGAAGGTGTTGTTGAAGATGTTTCATGGCATTTGAGACATGAATACTTATTTGGTTCCGTCGGAGATGATCAGTATCTTCTTATATGGGACCTTCGAGCTCCATCAGTTACCAAGCCTGTCCAGTCTGTTATTGCACATCAAAGTGAGGTGAGCCATTATTGTTATCGGGGTTGCAGACAATTTTATTATCAGAATATTGTTATGAGTGGCTTTGGTTTAATTAAAGGTTTCTTCTGCACTCTTCTCCCCCTATATTGATTATTGGTCTAAGATTTTTAAATTGCCTACATATATAGCCATCATAATTTCTCCTTTAAACACAGATCTCACTTTCTCTTTTGGCTACAAGGTCATAATTCCCAAATTAAACTATCTGACTCGTATTACTTTGATTCTCAGCTCTTGGAATGACGTAGTTGGTAAAGAAATATCCTTTTGAAACATAGGAGTAGAAAGGAAAACATAATTGCTATGACAGCAAAGACCCAAATATACTGGTTTTAAAATTTAACTATATGAAATTTTATTAAAAGTACAAGTAATTTAATTGGCTACAAGGTCATAATTCCCAAATTAAACTATCTGACTCGTATTACTTTGATTCTCAGCTCTTGGAATGACGTAGTTGGTAAAGAAATATCCTTTTGAAACATAGGAGTAGAAAGGAAAACATAATTGCTATGACAGCAAAGACCCAAATATACTGGTTTTAAAATTTAACTATATGAAATTTTATTAAAAGTACAAGTAATTTAATTTTATTTCCGGTTAACTGTCAAATTAGGACTAAACCTTAAATACATGATACTTGACGTTACTTGTATATTGAAAAAACAATACATAAAATATGTGGAATTCTGATGTTAGAAAATCATCTGTAATTATTGAAAAAACAATACATAAAATATGTGGAATTCTGATGTTAGAAAATCATCTGTAAATTGGGTTAGATAGAAAAACATATGGATATGTTTTTAAACCTAATTTGCCATTGAGGCGAGCCAAATCACTCTTTTATTAGCACAGATAATCTTAAATAGCAATATAGTAAATTATTCTATACTATTCCACTTATTTAGGCAATAGTGGCTGCTCCTAATGGTTGCCTGACTCATATTGTTGATCTTTTGTACTGTGGTCAGGCCCTCAACCTGCCCCCACCCCACCCAAAAAAAATTAAAAATAAAAGCCTGGCGCTTTGTTTAATGATTTTCAAAATGTATGAAAATAGGTATGTGTATGTAAGAATGTTCATTGTGTTGGGTTGTTTTCATTGTTCATGGAATTCAGAAGCTATCTTTTGTGTTAGGCTAAAAAAATTGTTGGTGTGTGATTTTGTTCTTGAAGCAGTCCCCTTTTCTAAAGGCTGTTTTGTCCTCTCTGGAATTAAGTTATATGTCTTCTCTGGTAGTTATACTTATTCACATGATTTTATTTTCAACCTGTCAGGTGAATTGCTTGGCTTTTAATCCCTTTAATGAATGGGTTGTGGCTACGGGTTCAACTGATAAGACTGTCAAGTTGTTTGATCTAAGGAAACTCAACACTGCACTGCATACTTTTGATTGTCACAAGTAAGAATGAACAAATCTGTCCTATTTGTTTCCCTTTATCAGAGAACTTGAAGTCTCATACAATGATTTATTGAGGCATTGCTCTGCTACTTGGCGTCTAATTGTGAAATGTGTACGATGTGGCAGGGAGGAGGTCTTCCAAGTTGGGTGGAGTCCTAAAAATGAGACTATCTTGGCTTCGTGTTGTCTTGGTAGGAGACTGATGGTGTGGGATCTCAGCAGGTAACTGTTGTTTGTTTGTGTGGTTCTTTTGCATGTCTTCTCTTGCTTTGTTAGTGCATACTTCATAGTCTAAAGGAATAATCAGTTTTTGGCGAGTACTTTGTAATTCCAATTTGTGATGTTAAATGTCTATTAGGGCAAGTAAATAGTAGATATAATCAGAATTTGAAGTGTCAATTGTGATTTTAATCAATAATCGCGGGACAACACCAAACAAGTTAATTCTGTTGACTTGCTTAGTTATGCAATAGGCAGTTAGCTGCCAGAAATGGTAGGGGGCTGTATTGCATGTCTCTTGTCACATCATTGAATGATTTTATATCAATCGCAGACTTGTCTTGAGTTCGAAATTCCGAATGCATTAGTTGCAGTCCATTTATGTGTTAGCGGGCTGTATTGCACGTCTCTTGGAGTTCGAAAGATTTTTTATTTTTATTTTCTTTGACAAGGGGAAGATAACATAAAAACTAAATAGCATTCCACTTTTAAAAGTAATCAAATTGGCTAGCCCGAGTGAGGCTCACTTACCTTGTACAGAGGGCTCATTTAGTCATTTGATTGTCCTTGCGTTGGAGTACTGGAGCTGCACTGCTGCAGTAAGGCCAGTGCCTATCTTTTGTTTGCATGTATGGGATTTTCATCACCAAGGAATAATATGTTTGGTGTTCTGTAGAATTAATTTTTGTAAAACTATCTTTTGTTACATTTGCGTGTAGCAATGAGTGAAAGGATGTGCATGCATTAGCTTTAAATAAAATAAAAAGAAATGCCCAGTCAATTCTACTTGCTAATGTTTTTGTTTGTTTCTAAAAATGCATATGAAATAACTGCAAATAAGTTTGCTAAAGCATATGGTTTAAATGAGCAATAAAATGTATGTTAATTTGGTGAGAAGGAAATCTACATGAATATCAAGTGACGCATTCTCTCGTATGATGTCTGAGGAGTCAGTGCAGTTGCTGCTCCTTACTGTTAAGGTAACACTTTAGTTTTATCTAATTCTGCTTTAATTTTTTCCGTATTCGCAGAATTGACGAAGAGCAAACCCCAGAGGATGCTGAAGATGGTCCGCCGGAGTTGCTCTTCATTCATGGAGGCCATACCAGCAAAATCTCCGACTTCTCATGGAATCCGTGTGAAGATTGGGTTGTTGCTAGTGTTGCCGAGGATAACATTCTTCAAATATGGCAGATGGCTGAGAACATATACCATGACGAAGATGATTTATCAACAGATGATGCAACTGCCGTCAAGGGCTCTTAGATTTAATTTGTAGGGTTAATTATGGGGAGTAGGTACATTTAGGGTTTGTGTATCTCCTGTTTTCTGGGTACAGGAACTTGCTAAATTGAACCAGCCATCTTTATGTTCTAATCTCCTATGAGTTGGTAAAATTGATCGTTATGTATTATCCATCTTTGTGAATTTGTTAGGCGTATATGATGAATGGTTGGCTATTTTGATTTTGCGTTTTGTTAGTAGTTTAGCAAAATTTGGACTCTGAAGTCAGAACCTAGAATCCCAAGCTTGTTGCACTTTTTACTATTTATTTCCTATACCTTGTATATCACTGTCATGTTGTTTCCCTAAACTGAGGGTGTCCTTGATGTTAATATTTGATGTTTGCTTAACTTTTAGGAACGGTTGCTTCTACACAGTTCTTGTTCTTCAGCATTTTTTCAGTTTTTTAAGTGCAGAGAACTTTTACCGCAGTAGGTGAAAAAAAACCAATGTACAAAGATAGGACGCAAGGAAAGGAGAAGAGGGGTGGGGGGGGGGGGGGATGCGAGGTTTAATTCTCATCAATGACAAATCCCCTCCCCTTACCCTTGGGCATTTATGTAGTGTGGAGTATGCCTCAAAATAGAATCTGCCTTTCTATTTGATTTGTGCGTGTTTACCTAAATAAATATCCCTGATTTTTCATTGATGACCTAACAATTCAATAATATACTACTCCCTTTGTCCCCTTTTGTTTGCTCGATAGCACTTTATGTAGTGTGGAATATGCCTCAAAATAGAATCCGTCTTTTTTTTTTTTTTTTTTCTTTCTTCTGAAAGAAGTCCTAAAAGACACTAAATTTCATTAATTGAAGCCATACGGCATCTACAGTTAGACAATTAATGATAATGAAAACAAATTTAACAAAATAAAAAAAAAATTAATCGGAAAAGGCCCAAGAATCCATATACAAAAATATAACAATTCGGCACATTCTTGATTCGTTGTCTCATACAACTTTTTGAGTGGATTCGTCGTTGCTTTGCAATTTTGTGAGAAAGAAGATTCTTGCGATGATTTCGTAACCCGAACCCAAGCCATAATCAATTGTAGCCCCGCACTGAAGACCAAATTAAACACAAATAAAACTTTGTCTTTCGAAAGAGTTCGAAAAACCTTGTCTTTCGAAGGAGATAGAAAAAACCTTATTTTTCGAACAAGATAGACCCTTTTTCGATGGAGGCATTATTATAACCTAAGAAACAAAAAGCTTAAAAGAATTAAAGATTGGGGCTTTTCACCGGTGAAATCCGATGGAAGCCCCTTCAAAATTAACAATGGAGGTTAGAGTTTAGGAGAGAGAACAGAGAGAGGAGGCTAGGGTTTTTTTTTATTGCATAGATACGCATCCACCTTTCTATTTGGTTTGTTTGTATTTACCTACTCCGTAATAAATATCCATGATTTTCCACTGATAAACTAACATTTCAACATGCTACTCTCTTTTGTCCTCTTTTGTTTGCTCATAAAAATAGGTTCACTTTATTAAGTTTAGGTTGTGTAAAGTTGACGAGAGAGAAGATTGGTGGGATAAAAATACTATTTGGAGAGTAATGGTCAAAGTTTTTGTTAAAACTGAGTGTCTAGTAAACACCAGAACATTACAAACAAACATGTTGCAAATTGCACCTTGAAACAACTGCGCGACAAAGAGGATCAACTATCACTCTATCAGGCTATCTCCAACTTCCGTAATCCACTCTTTTTTCGTAACGTTTCTAAATTACCCTCCTTTTTTTCGTGGTTGTTTATTCATCACACATTCATCATAACTTACATTCACAGCTCATCACAAAGTACTAAATTTCATTAATTTCACTTCGCAAACTACTTAATTTAATCCAATTTCTCTCTCCTTTTTCATGGGTTTTTATTGATTTTGATTTTTTGATGTTGATTTGAGCTTTTTAATTTATTTATCATGGAATTTATTTCCCCAAATTGTACAATTAATTCACCCCCATCTCTCTCAATTTCACTCCCTTCACCCCTTTTCTCAAAATCAGTAAATTTCAAGTCAAAATTCAATACCCAATTCATTTCTTTTAAAACCCCATCAAAATCACTAGTTATTAGAGCAAATGCATTGCAACTTAGCAAGAATAGTGATAAAAATGGTGGAAATAGTGCCTTGGATCAGCTTGATATTGAACGTGGTGTTTGTGTACCATTTCGCAAGTATACGCCTGAGGCGGTATTATGCTGAATTTTTAACTTAAGTGTTGTTTTTTGAGCTATTTATTTTTTGATTTTTGATAGTTTGGTGAATTTGGTTTGTGGGTTTCAGTGAATTTAGTTACTGGGTATTGTTTTCGTGTTCATTGGCAAACCTGCGCAATCAAACAGAACATAAAAAATTATTGAAAATTGAAAACTCGTAACGATAACGAACAGACCCTAAGTACTGAAAGAGTTATATGATCTAGTTGCTTACATTTTCTGATTAAATTTTGGTACTTGTTTTAGTTGTTTGTGTTATTAATACTAATGCATTATCTGTCTTCAACCTGTACATTTTCCCTAAGGAATGAGAATAGGATTATGTGAATTTTGTTATGTAGTTGATGACTTGATGTAGGCATGTAGTACTCTCTTGCAGTCTTGCATGAATTTACGGCTAAATTTCAGGGGCATGTCGACGAACTAAATTAGTAGTTTAAAGCCGGGTTTGGTTTGCTTAAAGGTGATATTGAAGTTTCAATGCATATAAGATGAAAAACCCGCATACAAAGTACATTCCTGGTGTAAATTAGCATAATGGGTATCATGGTCTGATTGCTTGATCTAATTTTGTATTGCTGGTAAATTGGTAAAATTGACGGCTTTTTTTTGCCTTAATTGTTAGGTGAGGAGTAAGGTGTTGGAATCCAGAGGCGCAATTTTGTCCTTGGTTGAACGTGGTGTTGAGATAGTGTGGAACTTAGGCCTATACTGGGCTACATTATCATATGATTTTTTTGTTGGTAGAGATGAGGAAGTTGTGCCATATCGAGCAAGGCAGCTGAGGAATCTGTTATGTGACTTAGGGCCATCCTTTATTAAAGCTGGGCAGGTTAGTGAACTTTCGGTATTGAAATTTCTTAGTTGTTTAGACCTAGTCCTTT
This sequence comes from Chenopodium quinoa, assembly GCF_001683475.1. Classification (NCBI taxonomy): domain Eukaryota; kingdom Viridiplantae; phylum Streptophyta; class Magnoliopsida; order Caryophyllales; family Amaranthaceae; genus Chenopodium; species Chenopodium quinoa. The sequence goes on along the minus strand of NW_018745170.1, from coordinate 1,137,799 downwards.
TCATTTCTGGACTTTTAAGTTCAAAAGTTGCAGTATATATTAAGGAATAATTTCTAGATGTGATGTTGGAGTAGATGAATTGATTGTGTTATTGCCTGTGAAATGAGTTTTTTCAGTTAATTTAACAATACCTAAACCTTATGGCTGCATAAATAGCTAGTATATACTGAATCGAAGTCAAATTTTTTCCATGAGGATATAGGTTGGCTTGCTAAACCTAATCTCAGCTAAACCTAATCTCTTTGAAGTGGTGGTTATCTAATTTCAGGGGATTAGCTCCATCTTGGGATGCTGATAGGCTATGATAACTTGTTATAAGGCCACAAAATGTAGACTTAAGGGTTTATGAATACAAGGAAGATCAGTTTTTTTGGCTAAATCTTTATCCAATTAATTTTGTGTTTTTAGGCCCCTGTTCATTACTTCATTGAATTACTCTCATATTGTTGCCAGCTTTCATTTACAAAACTTCTGCGAATGATGAATGGCATGCAGATTTTTCCTCATCCAACCCTTCATTCAGATATTCGATAAAGAAGTAGAATAGGAATTAAACATTGAACTTTCAAGCAGAGCCTATAGATATTGACATTTCCTTGTTGAATCACTGACTATTTGGTTCTAATTATAATCACAGTTAAGTGGTTTCTCAGCTGGTAATCGTAGTTCTTTGTCTTATTAGCTGCTTTTGTTGTTGGCTGACATTGATGATAGGTTCTTGCTAGCAGACCTGATATAATCAGAGAAGATTACATGAACGAACTGTGTATTTTGCAAGATGATGTTCCACCATTTCCTAATCAGGTAAGCGTGCTCCATATGGCTAGATAGACATTGTTTATTCACTAGATTATCCCCGAGCGATGCACGGTTTAACTAAAAAAAAAATTATAGTGTAGAACTCGTATATACAATGAATCTTTTCAATTTTGTCATAAATTCATTGGAAGGAGATTTCTTAAAAGAAATACAGTTTGAATATTTTTAAGGAATTTTCTGGACGTTTGAATATTAGTGTTAAGGAATTGAGAAGAGGGAATGATAGATCTTTAAATTAAAAGAAAGGAATACAGTTGTTATTCAATTTACTATACTTCGGTTTTCTAGATTAAAGTTGTTGAAATAACTTAATTAGCTTGTTTACAAAGTATCACACAAAAGGGGAAAAAAATCCATTCAGGAAAAAAAAAAAAAAACTATCACAAAAAAATGACATCATCAATGGTTTTAGGTGGGAAAAAATTTCATAAGAAAGCGACACGTATACAGTTTTGAGGAGAGATGATGTCAGCAATGTTTTGTTTTAGTAATATAGTTAATAGATTTGCTTTATGATAGTCAAAAGCTGAAAATTATTTGGCAATGCTGATAGGTTGCCTTCAAAATCATAGAAGAGGATCTAGGGCAGCCCCTTGAGGCCATATTCAGCAAGATTTCATCACAGACAATAGCAGCTGCAAGTTTGGGTCAAGTTTATCGAGCCACCCTTCGTGCCACTGGGGAAGACGTAGCTATTAAGGTACATCCAATGTCTTTAATTTTCCTGTCTTTAGTAGAAATAATATAGACTGTTGATTATCCTATTTTATGAGAGTTGTTAATGCCTTTCTAGATCATCCCGAAGCCCGCCGGGGGGGGGGGGGGCGTCACAGTAGGACTTTATTAGAGAAGCAAGCAGTTTTTTTTTTTTATTTTTATTTTATTTTATTTTTTATTATTATTTTTTTAATCTTTTTAAATTAGTTATGGAGAGAGCGCAGATATGTCTAATAACATTCGTGAATCCAGCTGGAGACTCTTTCTCCAATATCGTATAGAAATATTGTTTTTTTCTTTTTTGTTGACTATCAATTTCTTATAACTTTGATAGAAAATTTTGCTCTTGGTCAAGTAGTCGTAGAGGCATCAAAGAGGAAAAAAAAGGAAGCAACTTGTCCACAAGCTTGTTTCTTCAAATAGTGATTTTTTTTAAAAAAAAATCTTGGGGAAACTATTAGACAATCTTTTCCTTTTTAATCTTCATATACATTTGGAAAAAAGATGGTTGGCTCCAAAATTATTACAAAATTTATCTGTTAATGGGTTCTTGCTCATTTTTGTAGCCGTCTTGAGTCCAATCACTGTATTACTAAGAAATTCTAATTCCAATTGTGTTCCTTTCCTGTTATTTCATGTATAAATATTATACTTTTACCGAAACTTTTCCTCTTAGCCAAGTAGTTATTGCAAGAACAAAGAGAAAAAGTGATCAAGGAATTGCTCCATTTTCTCTTGTACTTTAACTTGTGCAGTTTTAATTGAATATTTTTTTTCTGAAAAATGTAGCAAATTGCCCCCTTTCTTCAACCCTAGTCTTTCTGTTGGAACCTTGGAAGTCTCATGTTTCAGGAATATTTCGTGGCAAGGGAAAGTATTTTCCAATTTAGTTTCATAGCAATTCTATAAAGTCTCATATGGCTCTGCCTTATCTGTTTCTACTACTTACATCTCATTTTGGAACAAAATCTAAGAACTTCTAAATGAGACGTGTAAATGTGCACTTGCAGGTACAAAGGCCTAACATAGAGCCAATAATATATCGAGACCTTTTTCTCTTCCGTACTCTTGCATCATTTTTGAATGGCATCAGCATTCAGAAACTAGGCTGCAATGCTGAGTTGATTGTTGATGAATTTGGTGAGAAGCTTTTGGAAGAGCTTGATTACACCTTGGTAAGATCTCTTCTAAGATTTCCTTAATATGCTATCATAAGTGATTTGATTTATTGATTTTGGCTACTTAATGAACCATGTCTGTTTCTCTAAATGCTATACATTGCTCTAATTGCTCAAGATTTTCTCCTATTACATACAAGGTGCTTTCTTTTCCTCTTGCTTTAAGAAGAAAGTGTAATGTCATTGTCTTTTTTATCGAAGATTTACAGGATTTAAGCTCATTAATTTGAGAGGAAATATTTCTGTTTGTCATATTTAAAATATGTATATTAGCCGAAGCTGACACAATTATAGTACTGAGTATCACTTTATAATGTTCCCCTTCTCCACTCATAATCTACAGGAAGCTCGTAACATTGAAGAGTTTTTAGAGAATTTTAAAGATGATCCAACTGTCAAAATTCCTAAAGTTTACAAGCAGTATTCTGGCTCGCGCGTCCTTGTGATGGAATGGATTGACGGAATTCGATGTACTGATCCTCAGGTTTGAAAATACTGGGGTAATTGTTTTCCTTATTACTTTCTGCTGAAGCCTTTTCTTTTACTGACTTATAACTTGTTCATATTATTCGTTAGGCTGTTAGGGATTCAGGCCTTGACATGGATGGGTTTTTGACTGTTGGAGTTAGTGCTGCCCTGCGGCAGTTATTGGAGTTTGGGCTGTTCCATGGAGATCCTCATCCTGGAAATATATTTGCTATGCGTGATGGGCGGATTGCGTATGTGGACTTCGGAAATGTTGCTGTGCTGAGCCAAGTAAGTTACAAAGGAGGCACAGAATTCCTTAATTGTTTAATTAGTGTCAGTACTGTTACGTATGTGATGTCATAGGCTATAAGATTTCTTCTCATTTAAGCAATTAAGCTACATGTAGAGTAGGATTTTCCAGTAGGTCACAATACAAATTTATTCTCTTCCTTCTTAAGGATATCTAAACAAATTCTTGGCAATCATATTTGGAAGAAAAGAAAAAACTAATTTGACACAAGAGTTGTGCTAAATGGCACGTGTCATGAACTCATTCAGTGTTTGACTTTATTGAAATCTTTACCCGGCGTTCTTATGGATAAAATTGTGCTAAATGATACTGTTCATGGGTCTCATGGCTTCATTTTGCTCCTGAATAGGTAATGTTTCTGTATGAATATTCTTCCGGTCTTCCCTTGGGAGTTTTCCATAAATTAATATATTTTTGTGGTCGTGTTTCAGCAAAATAAACAGATATTGATAGATGCTGTCGTCCATGCTGTGAATGAGGATTATGCTGAGATGGCAAATGATTTCACTAGGCTTGGTTTCCTGGCAAAGGGGACTGATGTGGCTCCTATTATTCCTGCATTAGAAGCCATATGGCAGAATTCTCTTGGGAAAGGGGTATCAGAATTTAATTTTAGAAGTGTCACTGGTAACTTCCTTTCCCATTTTACGTTCTTTAATAAATAACTCATTGAGCACTGTTATACTATCGGACATGCTTATATTTATGATGTTATCTCTTGACTTTTGAAGCGATGTTGTGATGAATAAAGCTGTTAATCTGATGTTGCTATTGCATGTGAATGTGAGTAATGTGATCATGCTTGAATTATAATCATCGGTAAGGGAGTTAGAGAGACATTATAATCAAGATTTCTGTAAGTGAGTGGTGGTGGGTTTTGTGTTTTGCATGTAACCCTATACTTTTTATGTTCTTTGGTGCATGATGTGCCTTACCAATCTCATCCGTATGATAAGTACATAAATCATGTCATCTTTAGTAAGCTTGATTAGTCATCTTGTCATCCATACACCTTACCAATCTCATCTGTATGATAAGTACATAAATCATGTCATCTTTAGTAAGCTTGATTAGTCATCTTGTCATCCATACAGAAATTTGTAATGTCTTAAAAGGATTATTGGCCTTTCTATCTCAACCAAGAGATTTGAAATTAACATATGTGGTGAAAATCCCTGCAAACAAATGTAATAATTGGTGATATACAATTGAACTGAGGTAACTTTAGCCTCTAGGTATAAGGTATCTTCATAATCCATATTGTTGGAGTAAAGTTTGCAAAAGGTGAAACCGGGTCTTGCCCAAGCTACCGGGCAAAGCAGCCTGAACGGACTCACAACATTGAGTGTTTTAGTGATTATAAAAACTATAGGCTGGTTGACCAGGCAAACTCTCCATGTCAGGCAAGCAACAAAATCAGTTCTTTTGGCATTACAAAGTTCTTTGCGCAGTAGACTAAGCAAACTCACCCTATCGTGATAAAACCTTTTCAGCTTTTCTCCTTCCTTGATTATTCATAACAACTTTGTTTAATTTATTTTTAGCATTATACCATTATATTATCTTGTAATTTCTTGGGAATTTTAACCTTTCAGTTTAATGATAATTAGTCTATTTTCATTACTTGTCGCCTTTGGTGATGAAAAGTTACACTTCTTCCTCGTATATATATCCTTTGCGGTGAATCAATGATTACACATTCATTACTCATACTATCCTTGATTTCATAAGAGGTATCTTTTTTTAATATTGATACACAATAATCTCCCATGTTTTCCCAAAATTTTTCTTCTACTCCTTTCTCATTTGGGAATAAGTTCACGTGGCTCCAAACTCCCACCGTAGACCTAGATTGGTCTTGTGTGTGAGCTGTGAAGTGTCTATTTTTAATATTGATACATAATAATCTCCCATGTTTTCTCAAAACATTTCTTCTACTCCTTTCTCATATTGGGAATAAGTTCACGTGGCTCCAAACTCCCACCCTAGACCTAGATTGCTCTTGTGTGTGAACTGTGAAGTGTCGTGTTAACCTTAAGGAACAAATCGGTAAATACTATTTAGCACCTTGGTCACATCAAATATTGTTTTCAAGTCAATGCCTTTCATTGCCACGTTATGACAACTTATTCTTATTCTTGAACAATTTCTTGTTCATATTATTTGTATTGCCATGATAACACATCATGTTTCTAAAACAGTGGCAATACAAAATAATATGAACAAGAAACATGATGTGTTCTCATGGCAATACAAATAATATGACCCCTAAGCACTTCGCCTAGACCACAAAAGGCGCATGACCCCTAAGCAATGCGCCTAGACCACAAAAGAGTTAACGTTTTGGTTCGTTGAGCCTCCAGAGTTGCTTTCTGGGCTCTAATTATATTTGAATTCTACTAGAGATTAAAATATGAGTTGTGACCTAACTGAAGGAGAGAACCTAGAAAACTTTATGTTGTTGTTGTACCCTCTTGAGTATAATTTGCCTTGCAAGTCAGCTAAAATGATCATGACTAAAATGGTGTTGCTAATTGGTAATTACTTCCACATTATGGAGTTTGGTTTTGACGTGACATAGTTATAAAATCTAAAATCCTTTATTCTGGATAATGTGTAATGAAGATTTGTAAACCATGACTTTCAGGTAAATTCAATCAGCTTGTTTACAACTATCCAATTCGTATTCCCGAAAGGTTTTCACTTGTCATCCGATCTCTATTGACGCAAGAAGGAATATGCTTATCTCTGAAGCCGGATTTTAAATTCCTTGAGGTGATTACTTTTTAGTTTTTACCAATATACTTGCTATGTATCTAGCCAAATGTAAATACCCACTAGTAGAATTGTTTGTTGATTGACCAAAGAAGCATATTCATACAGATTTAGGTTGAATGCCTGATGGCTCGGATTATGTGATTCACTTGTGTTGAGATCTCTATTTCCTGTAAAGTACCTAACTAGAATTATATGTTTTGGGTTTCTTTTGAGATAATCATGGAAACATCTATCATTAAACATTCTGATCGTAAAAGAAGGGTTTCAGTAAACAATCAAATCAAAATGCTTCTTAAAAACTAATGTGAAAAGTAAATGCTTTGTGGGTCCATAAATTATAGGTCTTCTGTCCCAGAAGAGAGCAGAGCTAAGTATACTTTATCATGTGTCCATCATGTCTATGCATTTATTGATACCTTTGTCTAAACTCAGGTGAACCGGATCTTTAATACTGTTTCCTGTCTAGTTTTCTATTCTTTCTGTTGCTCAGGCAATAGCTGGTTATTCCCAAGATTGTTGGTTGAGGATCTGTAATGAACTGTTTTCTTGAACTGTTGTGTATGTGGAATTAGGCCCATCTCGCTCAAGAGGGTAGTCATGTGACTTGCTTCAGAAGTTTAGCCTGCATATAAAATGATACCTTCGTATATTGATATGTTTGTCCAAGACTTGACTATATTCTGTAACAAATTGTAGGCAATTTATTCCTACGAGTTTATTTGCTTGATTTTATTAATTAATTAATTAATTTTTTATTTTTATGCTGATAGCTTATTCAAGCTCTGAGATGATTTATGATTTACTCTTATATTCTGACTATTTATTTTTATATGCTTATTGTTTGCAACTATCTAGGTAGCTTACCCATATGTGGCGAAGCGTCTTCTTACAGATCCAAATCCTGCTCTTCGTGATCGTCTTATCCAGGTGAATTAGATGATCGCCTCCTTGCTCATGCTTATTACAAGTCAAATTCGCTTATTAGGTTGTCATTATTTTAGTGTCCTGTTGAGAGCTTGAAATTCTGACGCTGTGTAATACATAGCAATAATCGAGAAAACCATTCTTTACCACCTTATAAAACTTTTTTTAAAAGGCATGATAGAATGCCAATAATAGCTCTTCAGAATGAAGTGCTGTTGGTTTCATATAAGAATCATATACCAAGTGCTAGCCCTTACTCTGAATACCCTCCTCATCTTCTTCACCCTGCATCAGGTACTTTTCAAAGACGGGGTTTTTCAGTGGAAACGACTGGAAAATTTGATTGTGTTGGCAAAGGAGAATGTTTCAAGGATGAGCAATACTCCAGCATTGCAACTCAGAGACAAGTTAGTCTAGTTACTTCATGCTAATTAAACTCTCCCATTCCGAGATTCAATAACTCTGGTTCTCATTTCTAACTTGTCACCTGGCTTATTTGTCTTCTGTCAAAGGAAAGGGAATGAACAAGCAATCTCCAAGTTGGACCTTACAGACACCATCAAGGACGGAACACGGCTGTTCTTGATCGATGAGGGGATTCGTAGACAGCTTGTTCTTGCTATGACTGAAGACTCAAAGCTTCATATACAAGAGGTATCGTGTTAAAATATCTTTTCCTCCTATCAAACTTCGGCTGTTTCTTATAATTGGCCTGTTATGCTGCAGCTTATAGATGTGTATCGTTTGGTTGAGGATCAAGTAGATGTACCGAATGTTGCTGTGGAAGTTGCTCGAGGTTAGTTTTTGTCAGTGGCGGATCTAGAAATTTTAAAATGGGGTTCAAAATTTTTTAAACTTTAATATAACCAAAAAAAATTGGATATTCTTTACAAAATCAAATGTCGATTGATATTATTAAAGTTTTAATAATGTATGCAAAATGTTTTTACTTTTTAGTTCTTATTTTATTTAGCTAAGTTTACCCACATCATGCATTCATTTGATATTGCAACATGAGGTAATTAGGTAACTACATCATCTCTTATTGCACAAATTAAACCTTAAGAGAACTTTAATAATAATGTGAAGATAACAAAATCTCAAATGACTATATTTTCATGACGTATAAAGCACAATATATGGTTACATAAGACTTATGATAAGAGTATGTGATTAGTATTAAAAGTGTAAACGTTGCAATATTTATATAATAGAAATAATATTACATTTAAGTTTTTATATGATATATCTAGAGTTTCTATTACTTGGTTTTGTGTTTTAGGAAACCAACTTGAAAATGGGAGAGCAAAAGCTATTAGAATAAGAAGTACATATTTTACTTAGCCTTGAATTTCATTATTTTTTGGCAAAATGGGGATGCAAGTGCTCCCCATCAAGGTTACATGCATCCGCCATTGGTTTCTGTTGACATGTGTGAAACATTGAATATTCTGAATAAAGTGTTGGAGTTGATTAAGGGTATACTAAACTTGCAGACTTGCCAAGTATGGCACGCGATGTTCTGCTTTCTTGGAGTAATTCGATTTTATATGACTGAAGCTGGGAGTTTACTGGCTGCTGATGAATTCATATTATTCCTTGTATATGCTGGAATAAGGAGGAAAATTGGAGCCCTTCTCATTTTGTAGAACAACTAGGGTTTGTCAGACCCTAGCTATATGTCATATTTTGTATTATATGTATAGTCAGGAAACCACAGTTTTGAGTTTGTATATAGAAGCCATTTTTAAAGATTCGACGGGCCCGTAAAAAAAATGAGGATCCTTCCCAAACAAAACCAGGGGAGGCAGCAGCCCCCACCTTCACTGCACAGCATGGGGGAGCCACTCCTTAATCCGAACTAAAGATGGCTAGGTTCTCACCACTCCATAATACGTCTTGGTGCAATTTTGTACGAAGTATATTACAGATAATTATGTATCAGAAGTTAAATTAATTGTAATTAAATCATTACAGTATTACATTCATACTCCATGTCATTTTTTTTATAATGACATCCTGTACGAAGTTACACCCGAGTCGACTCAAACATGTTTCAAAAAAAAAAAAGAATTTAAACCCGACCTGCTACAGATCGATGGGAGCATATAAGAAAATAAGCGTCAAATCATCACTCTATACCAAAGAAATAGTATTAACAATTTATTTTCATCATAAATTCAGTATTACACTCCATACGATATTATAAAGTTATAATTGGCACTTAAAATTTTAACAGTCAAAGTTTAATGTGAACTATTGTCCATACTCCATAGTACGTTTACACGCTTAATTAAACTGCAATGCCTTCTATGATGCTTCAATAACATTGTTTAACTTTATTTTCATCACTAATCTTATCGAGAGAGAAAAAAATTGAGATACTGATCCACAATAAATGAAGGGGATTCTTTACAATTAGCTTAATAAAAAGGGAAAATAAATTAAACTTGTGAATTACAGTAGGGATCATCAACCGATGAATACACAAGAAAGCTGGGGATGTTTCCCAATCGTATGTAACACTTAAACTATTTTGTAATGTTGTACACTTACGCCTCCTTGTAACTGATTGCCCAAAAAAACCCTCACATTTCATCTATGTGTGCTTATGATCTGAGACCTACAATCTAATATTTGAATTTAGTGATATAACAATGTACAAACCAAGAGACTACTGTTATTTCTGATCGCCAATCACTTGTGTCACTACCCCTACTGCTATGGTTCTTCCTGATGAACGCAGGAAAACCCGCCCAAGAGCTTTACAGCTGGTGAAATCCTCAACACAAATTGAGTCTTGTAAAGCTACCTGAAACGACAGGAAAAAAACTATTTATGATGTTGAACACTTGAAGACTCTACTGCAAAAAGAAAATCATCCACGAAACAACTCAAAACCAGAGCAAAATCGTATTTGACCTCTATTATAGCAGTCTGCTTTGCTACAAGACAGCGGGGTGCTTTCTTTTTCTCCTTGCCAGTTTTGGGGTCAAGCAATGACACTATCTTCAAAACTCTAGCCGCTTCCTTTGCATGGTGGATATGAAACTCCAACTGCATTTCATAGGGACTAAACTATAAGTTCCCATTACAGTTTTGGTAATTGGTAAATTACATAAACTACAATGATGCTCACCTGAGAACCAATCAAAATAGGGATTTTTATATCAAAGACAAGAACCTTCAACTCCAAATGAGATGCAACTCTCACAGGATAATCTGGATGACACAACACTCCCCCTGCGATCACATGGGCAGCATCAATGCCCTGTAGAACAACAGAAACATTCTCTCCAGCTCTTGCAACGGCACAAGGTTGGGAGTTGCACTCAATGGAGCGCACTGTTGCTATATCCCCTACGGGCATAACTAAAACCTGCATTCCAATATTGACTGCGATTATGAGCAAGTAGAGAGAGTTATGATATGGTGTAAAGGGGAAATCTATTCTATATATAGAAATATACTGGGATCCAAAGAGAAAGCATGAAAAACCCAGATACATCTTGCTATTCTAGCATACATTTTTTCGTCCTAAAAATTGACATAGATATATAAATACACACATCCTATTGTGCGCCTAGAAACATGAAGCCCCTCCCATATCTCGTTCGCTACTCAACCACTAAACTCATACAAGAAAACAAAATGGAAAAAATCACCCCACAAAACCAGCAAAACTTCAAAATCTTGCTGCAAAAAGAAACAATTGCCCCAATTACATAAGATCTCCTAATTTAACTTGTGTATCTCTTTGTTACTTTGTTAACTTCTCCAAATTGCAGCATTTGTTTGCAATTTTCAAGGTTTTCTCTGTAATCTCATTTCAAGATTCTCCACTAAATTATCGATCAAGGTTGTCATTTCAGATACATGATACTTTTGCTTCTTTAATTTTGACTTTTGGGTGATAACTCTCTAATCTCAATTTAAGATTTTCCATTAATTTTAGATCAAGGTTTATTTCAATCTGTGCCTTCAGCTACAATATTCGCGTTTTCGGGTGGTATGATACTGGTCAAATTCCATGGCTTGGTCAGACACTAGTTGGAGTTGTAGGCCATCAGGAGGATGATATAAAAGAAAGTGGAAAAAACAAGAAAAGAAAATGTAAAAGCTTATCCACAGCCGGTCAAGGTGTTTATATCAAAGACATTTTCTCAAAGCTCATAGTGATATATACCTTGCATCCATTACGAAGGGCTCCAGCTTCCAGCTTACCACATGCAGATATCTGAGCCATCGAATGTGTCTTGACAATATCACAAATGGGCATGAGTAGGGGTTTTTCATAGTCTCTCTTAGGTGGGCAGAGTGAATCTATTGCATCCAAAAGATGAGATCCCTTGTACCTGCATATCAAGCATCACAACAAATCATAATCAATAAGCAGATAGCAGCACAGGAGTTCCAGAACATGACAGTGTTATACGTAGTATATTGTCAACATAATAATTCCCCTCAGAAATCCCCTCTGAATGTTGCTCTATTTTATAACTTACTCCAACATCTTCAAGGAATAAGATACAAACATCTATAAACTGAAGACTACAAGGCCTAATAGAGTTCAAGATTATTAAATTGGAAAACCAACACCACGTACATTAAAGGCCTAAGTCGGTCACCACTACAGTTCCTGAACAATTAGATCTGGTCACCAAAGTAAAAACCTACATCTTTGTAATGGAAAGCACACGGTTGGATTTTATGACTGTAATTTAGATAATTACACTCACCAGGAATTTAGCCGTAAATCGGAAGCTGCAGCCACCATATTTTGATTTTCCATAGCACTCACAGGAACCCATGAGATGAAAGATTCCTTGAAACCACACTGACGAAGAAATGATCCAACTTGATGCTTGATCAATTCAAATCGTTCCTTGGAGTAACCCACTACATCCATTTTGTTAACAGCAACAATAATTTGATCAACACCAAAACTTCTGATAAGCTGCGCATGCTCCCGTGATTGCCCACCAGTATTATCCATGCCCGTTTCAAATGCACCAACTGAGGCATCTATAACAAGAATCGCAGCATCTGCTTGGGTTGCGCCAGATATCATATTTGGGACAAAATCTTTATGTCCAGGAGAGTCTAGCACAACCACATGATACTTTTTGGTGTCAAAATAAGCAACACCAACAGTCATTGTTATACCCCGTTCCCTTTCTTCGGCACTCTCATCCAGAGCCCAAGCATAGGCAAAGGAACCTTTTCCCTAAACGGTCACACAAATGTATGACTAATTGTGAGAGGCAAAAAAGACAAGATCAGAGAAAAAAGCTTTAAACTAATCCATATCAATAATTTACCTGTTGTTTGGATTCTTTTTCGAATTTGTGCATTTGCCTTTGAGATATTTGGCCCAAGAGGTGTAAGAGTCTTCCTGACAGTGTTGACTTTCCAGAATCCACATGGCCAACCTGTGGCACCACCAACTGCATTATAGAATCTTTCCCTAAACAAGATGACAACCAAAGAGCTAATAATTGGCATCAGATACTTACAATAGCAAGATTTAGTTGAGCCATTACACCATCTTCATTGTCAGGTAGCATCCACTTCTCAGGTTTGTACTGTGCAAGGGTTTTCTTAGGAATAACAAGTTTGGAGGAACCAGGTTTACTATCTGTAGACATATGATTTAGGTCACTAGCAAGATTCTCAGGCTCTGCTCCATTTGCTGGAGAAATACTCCCACCTACGCTATTGTGTTTAGATTTTGGGTCCCTAGCGGGGGACTTTTCAGATCTTATAGAGCTAGATGGACCCTCAGCCATACCATTGTTACTTGAAGATTTTGAAGTTGAGGCAAAACTGTGATCTTCTGGAGTGGTTCTTCTTTCAATTTCAATGTAACTATCAATTTGTCTCGCACTAGACTGTGTCATTGTAGCTGTATTGTTCGCAGGAAAACCTGGGGGTGCACCAGCAGATCCTGAATAAATAAAGTTAAGCGCTAAGACAACAGTACGCAAATTTATACAAGACCCAAAAGAAAGTTCTTGTGATCTTTACAGGAATAACAGAAAGCATACTATTCATAAACATTAAATATTATGAGTCTTACAATAGCTAGAAATTCATATATAAGACATAAATTAACTCAATACATTTAAACTTTGTACCCATAAAAGAAAGGAAAAACATAATACAAGAAGACTTTTGACTAGCTACAATGCTACGTAGGTTGTCCCCTAGGCCCTACGGACAGGGAAACTGGAAACCCAGACGAGGAAGTTCACATAGAACTTCAGGTTGGTGCTTGCCTACTAAACTGAATTACCCTAATGTATTAGTAGCAAGACTTCAGAATTCAGAGAAGTAGGGGCAAGGATATAACTCTATTGGTTCATTGTTTGGACTTCGGGATATAAATCTGACACAGGTGTGAAGCCAAGTGTCAGATAATGATACAAAAAAATAAGGATGTGGGGACACTGTAAGAAGAATAAGGGAGCTGGACACAATATTTTCTCAGCATTTGATTAAGATTAAAACTGCATCATGATCAATAGTCATAATATTTCCCAACATATTATTAAAATCAAAATTAGCAATTGTTTGCACGGCAGTCTGCCTGTCGACTTCCCTCTACAGTGGCCAGCGGATGGTCAGACAAACTCAAAGACTACATTGTCCAAGTCAACTCACCATGCAGGATAAAAGCCCTAAGATATTTTCTTACAACATCACCAATTCTACCCTCCAATTCGCAAATTTGAAGCAACTAGTCTCACTTTCTTTCTATCCCTTTTCAGATTGGAACAACATACGATACACATCTTGGAAAATGAGTTAAAGTATCAGCTTATCAGCCAGGTACCAAGCAAACAACTACTTCCACTGTTTTTTTTTTTTTTTTGGTCTCCCCTTATTTAGAAGTTGCATCTTATCGTAATATTACAAAATCTGGCTACGTATTCTCTATCTATCTCCTTATAACCTGATTCCCTTTTACTATCTCTCTACTCTCCTAAAAATAGTACGTCCCCTAAATGTTGCAAATAATATATATATTTTTTATTTAAATGGAGGATAAAGAACTAGCTTAACAAAAAATTTACTAGAAGGACCCATGACTAAACCAATATCAAGAATTTTGATCCTGTAATCATATCTGTAAAATGAATACTCCAGTGTTACTCTACAAGGTCAAAAATTAAATCCTCATTGATGACTAATCCCAGTGGGAAACTGATAGTTAAGTTTACTGCAAGCAAAGTTACGTAAATTGATCCATAATTAAGCGATCAACGTTCTATTTGAATCTTCATTATCCGAAATCTGTATGAACACACACACACACACGCATTTTAGACACACACAAGCACACGTTTTGCAAAAGCAAAAAATAAAGGATGCTTTGATTAATAACTGAAAATGCAGTGGCAAAGGATGCAAAGGAGGGTAAAATGAGAAGGATAAAAAAAATCACATACTACACAAGCAACAGCTAACGCCTAAGTGACAACTCATCTTCCACATGCATATGATCAGAGACGACAGTGGTAAACTAGAATGTTAAAAAAGTTTCTTGCAGTCAACATTATGTACCTTTTTTAACTGTATTCAAGGAGATGATATCATCTGGTGAAGGAACATCAAACTTGAACGGGGCTGATAAGAACCATGTAAAATCAGAAAATATTCAGTAAAAAGGCTCCGCAACCTTATTATGAGTGATTCCATAATTATGACAACTATCACGGTGCAAAAAAAAAAAAAAAAGATCTTAAATAATTTCCTATTAGGACATTCTTGCTTTTGAATTTCTAGCAGACCTATAGTTGTGAGGCGGGAGCTACGTGGTGCACTCTGCCCATCAGAGAACACATGATAATGTTGTTGAACATATTTAATGTCATGGCATCTACTGCCTTCTCCAGTTAAATTACAAAAATTCTGTGGATGAGAGACTACAGCCATTTTGGGTGTCCGACACGACACTGAAGCAAAAAGAGACTTGGCCAACTGGGATACTCCAGAACCTTTGCACGTGCCACCAACTGCAGCAAACAGATCTATTCTATAAATAACCACTCCACAACAAGAAACCTAAATGTAACTAGAAGGCCACTGGATGCTGACACTGACATGTATTACAGCAAGGCAATTTTACAGACTTTGAAGCACAAACTAGTGCTTATCAAAGCTGAGCAGTGAGAAAATCACATAAAAATGAAGCTGATATGCTAGCCCTTCCCCGGTTGATGGAAGAGTATCTTTTCATTGGAAAGGTGGCAATCTAAGCTAAGAAAAGGCCAAAGTTCCAAAACCCTTCAGCCTTACTAATGGTCAAGCATAGTGACATTGGCTTAAAACAAACAATAAATAGACAAAAGGAAGATAATAAACCATAACTCTAAAGTACAAGTTCAAATAGTTCACATGAAGCTATAGACCACATAGACAAACCCTCACAGCAGTTGCAACTATCCTGTCCTCTTCCCCCAAAAGGATGAATAAATGAAAAGATCAACTAATATTCCACTTATCATCCTTAAGCTTAATGAACTCGATACATACAAAACCAACAAATACTATATTGGCTGTATAATTGATTAAATGAACAAAATACTGACACAAAAGTAAAATTTTAAGTTTTTACAATTCCATTACCTGTTTTCTTATCAATACTGCCGCTATTGCTGCTACTGTCAGAAGGAGGAAATCGAAGAGCACCACATATCTCACAATAAGTCATACTCTCTTCGTTATCATAGGTACATACAGAACAGCACCAAACCCCGGACTTGTTTGCTTCCTTATGCACTATTACTTCAGCTGCAACATCAAATTCAAGGATAGATAAATATAGTTTGATTTTCGTACAAATTATCACCGGTAATCTAGACTATTAAACAAACTTCAATTGCACATTAGATGAGAATAATGAATAAATGATGGAGTATAGGATAAGAGGGGGCAGGGAAAATCTCAAATCTCTCCATATAATAACTACAATACACAATGTAATATTAAATCTCCATAAAAATGTGGCCATACAACTAGAATTCTATAATTAGTCTTTAAATTGTATTTCATACTTCGAAATCAGCCATAAATTACATTAATTTACCAACTCATCACCGCGATAAACATTAAAGATACTATAAAACACTCAAAATCAAGACAATACTTACAATGCTCTACATGAACATTATCATCATCATCATCTTCATAATCATATGCATAATCTTCATCATAATCTTCGTAAATGTCGTCGTCGTCGTAATCATACCCATGGTTAGCTTTGCGAGACATGGCTTTATTATCTAACACATTACCAATAATAATTCCATCAACCAAAAAATCAAAAACGCAGAAAAATTCAATCTTTGGGGCAATATACCAATTCCCTACAATTGTAAAATTGGGAATTTATATTGGAAGTAAAGTAAGCATCCAAAAAAAAAATTGATAGAATTAAAGGAAGATACTTTACCAATGGATTGAAGGCAACAAATTACTTCAGCTTTGTTGCATTGGTATCTAGAAGATACGAAAGAGGGAATTTAACAAACCCTAATTGGATTTCTAAATTAGTAATTAAACCTTAGTTTGTTTATTCACTTTGGAATGGGTTTTTGATGAAGATCAATGCAAAGAGGTTTAATTGAAATAAATAAGAAGGTTTTGTAGATAATTAGAGATGGTAACAACCGTACAAACTCTGGAACACTTCAACGCTTTGTCTTCGTAGATGCAAAGTGGAGTACTTTATCCACCTTGTTTAAAGACTCTAGTCGGAAATTAAAAGTTACCTTACTAATGCACGAGATACTCCGTAATCAGTAGTGTACTCCCAAGGGAAATAAAACATGAGATTGTTGAGATTTTAGTCGATTTATAAACATCGTCCGCAAATGTCTACGTAAAGCTCATAAATTTTAGTTGAATTGACACTTTTACCCTTATATGTAATTAAAAAAAAAAAAAAACTCTCACACACTCTCATCTTGTCTCTTCCGTCTACTCTCTCATCACCTCTCTCTAAAAAAAAAAATTCAAACTACAATGTCGAGGCGACAAGGCGAGGAATTGGCGACAGCGGAGGCGGAGGAAAGATGGTCACACGGTGGCAAGGTAAATTTTACTTGAAAAAAAAAAAAAAAAAAAAACCTTGACGGTGGGGCGTCTGGCTGGGAGCCATACCCATGGTGGAGGCCGGCTGGGCAGGACGCCAGAGCCACAGTGGTGGCGTCTTGCGTGGGATTACTGATCTGTTGGCAATTTATTTATAGAACATTTTGTACATTATCATATTAGTTTGTAAAATTTGACATTATCATTTTTGTTTGTAAAATTTGACATTATCATTTTTGTTTGTAAAATTTGACATTATCTTTTTAGTTTATAACGCACAAATACTAATTAGTATGCATGCAAGATATAAATTTAGTCAAAATTAGAATACAAAAAAGAAATAAATGGAATAAAAATAGCAATACAAATACAAGGTTACATAGAAAAAGTATATGCATGAAAAACTGAAAGGCAGCTAGGTTGTTCCAATGACGCTTCCGGTCATGGTACAACACATCCCAACCCTCTACGATTGGTCTGCGAATAGTGTACCAAGTAGGTAAGATTGGTGGCACCGGATAATCGGATGACAGGTCCAATCGGATGAAATGTCTGTATGACGACCCCAGAAATGCAATAACAAACTCTCTTACCGATCTGGTGACGTACGGTCGCATGCGAATACCAAGGGAGAACCGTACAACATGGAAAATAAGCTCGACTGTGCAAACCAAGCCCGAAATGCATGACTACACACTTGTAGATGTTTGCAATGGCAAAGAAATCAAGTGGCGTGTCGAACCTATGATTTTGACCGCAAGGTCCTCCTCCCCACTGGATATGCTCAAGAGAACTTTCCAACTCCTCGCCGTACACATGACGATAAACATCTCGGTTTGCAGCAATTTCATTGTACATCAACTGACGCACTAAAGCATAGTTGTCTTCACCCATCTGAAACACATCAGCCACGACCCGAAATCCGCAGTTACCATCTGCAACCACATCATTCCACCCGTTAAGTATTCCATGATGATGTTAAGGATCCTATCCTTATATGGAAACTGATCAATATCCACTCTTCCTGTTGCACATATCAATAAACACAATTAACAAGTCAGTTCACCGACGAAGAAGATCGGCCACGACCAGACGAACGTCCGGATGACAATGAACGACCACGGCCACGACCACGACCACAAATTTACTCAAACGCACTCCTGTTCCGCCGTGGTTGTCAACCTCTAGGTCGCTCGACCCCCTCAGGTTCCTCGTGATCCAAGCATAACGGGTTGAACATGTCATGAAGTATGTGGGTAGCATCACGAATGATTGAAGGGTAACTAGAGGACACTAGGTCAAACATCGAACGAAACTGCTCCAACTCCTCTTGTCCACGGTCGACCGTCTGTGGAACAACATGTTCTCCAATAACGAGCGTCCGCCAAAATGGATGAACCTGATCAACATGTAACGACGCCCTATCTTGGGTAATTACGCGGTGAATGGTGCATGCACAAGG
Organism: Chenopodium quinoa; assembly: GCF_001683475.1. Lineage (NCBI taxonomy): Eukaryota > Viridiplantae > Streptophyta > Magnoliopsida > Caryophyllales > Amaranthaceae > Chenopodium > Chenopodium quinoa. Next base: position 1,119,045 of record NW_018745170.1, on the reverse strand, counting down.
TAGTCCATGAGTCATCGATATAGCACATCCGCACCAAATAGCCACTTCATCACCCAACTCCTTCATCCTGTTGTGCTCACTTAGAATCAATCCCAAGCAGTAGTGTGACACACCACCATGGAAAATCTTAAATATGAAATGGCAATACATCATACCATGTCTCCGTCTAGAGTCCTCGAGAGAGTTCTTGATGCTGTTCTTCTGAGTATCAATAGCATTGTTTATTCTCTCGAACAGTGTATCTAGAGCAAAGGTGGAAGAATCAATCTTGTCCTTCAAAGCTTTATGAGCGCTCTCAACTTTACAGGTTGTAGTGCTTCCAAAATAAAGAACTTGGTTTGTCCAATATTTGACAAACTTTTCCCTGTGAGGTATCCACTGCTGCATCACATAATTTACCACTGTCGGACACCATTGGTACACATCCTTGAAGTTATCCAAGGCTCGATCGTACTCTGCCTCTGTGGTAGCTTGCAGGATCTTCCGCCACTTACTATTTAGCAATCTCTCTACTGAATGTAAATTCTTGTTGAAAATGTGGTAGACTTTGACTTTCACACAGTTGTTGATGTGCCATGTGCACAGTAGATGCTTCGATTCTGGAAACAGCTCCGCTATAGGGGCAAAGAGACCTCCCTCACCATCACTGACGATGGTTGATGGCTGAACATTAGGGCCGATGTAGTTTCTCAACTTCTCCAACACCCAATAATAAATCGCAGCCGTCTCATCCTTGATGACTGCATAACCAATCAGAAAGTTCTGGTTCATTGGAGCCATCCCAATCATCTCAACTAGGGGTGAGCAATACCAGGTACCCGGTCAAATATCTCGGACCCAGAACTGGATCCAGTCAGCATCGGGTCCTGAAATTTGGAACTGGTCCTGGTTCCGTACAAAACGGGTCCTAGTTTTCTAGAACTGGTCTTGGAACTTGTGGGTACCGGTTCCTAAACCGGGTACCCGGTTTCAGCGAACATAAAATTAAAAAAAAATTAAATAAAACCTGCACCAAACCACTTATTTCATCGCACCACCACTTCAATTCACCCCCCCAATGCAAATTCATCATGCCATTACTCAATTACACAAAGCTACACCATGGATGAATCCTCACCAAAAGAAAAAAAACCCCAAAATTCTCAAAAACTCAAATCAACTCAAGATTATCACTCTAAAAACATAGTAGATCTACAAAAAATTAACTAATTTAAAAAAGAATGAAAACTAAACACAACATTCTAGTAGATTCAATGAATAAAGATGAAAATGAAAAAAAAAAAATCAAAGCAAGAAAAGGAGAAGCTGACTTGTATTTGTAGTATCTAGCAAATGAATGAAGAAGCTAAGGGTGAGATGCGAAACGGCAGTGGAGTTTGGTAGGTAGATTAGGTTTAGAGATATTTGGACCTTTAGTTAATGGGCTGGGCTTACATGCAAACTAGTCATACTTTATTCCAAGGTTTTTTATTATTGATATCGGGTACCCACTGGGTACCGGGTCCAAATTGTGAGGAATTGGAACTGGTCCCCGTTAAAACCGGGTCCCAATTTTTGGATTTGGAACTGGTCCCGCTGGGTCCAATTTCGGGTTTGGACCCGCCGGTTCCCAACCGGTTCCGGATCCAATACCGGGTACCCAATTTTTTTGCTCACCCCTAATCTCAATCAGTAGGAACTTGTGCTTGTTTGTCTTGTATGTTGAATCGATCAAAATCACAGGTGGCCAAGACTTAATCATATCAGCACAATCAGAATGCACAAGGAATAAATGAGTCACCTCGAATGTCTCTTTATTAGAATAAAACCAAAACAGGTAACCACGTGCTTGTGCCTGGTGTAGAAGCTGCTGTGTAGGGTTCCTTCCCTCTGACCGTTCAAACCTCAGTTTCTGTCTGACGTTGTAGATGTGTCTTCAGTTTGGCTGGTCTTCAGGAAATTTTTCTAACACAGATGCTAATATTTTAGCAGGCTTCACTTGAGCATCACTCATTTCTTTGACAACTAGTTTTGCAGCAGGACTTAGGCCGCTTAACTGTCGATCACTACAAGAAATAGGCTTATTTCCGACGGACTTCTTCCGACGGACAAGAAAATCCGTCGGAAATTCCGACGGAACATAAATCCGTCGGATATTTCCGACGGATTTCCTACGTAATTAAAATCCGTTGGAATATATGGGTTTTCCGACGGAATTTTCCGTCGGAATATTAATTTTCCGACGGATTATTCCGTCGAAACAAAAACTTTCCGACGAAATAAAATATGTCGGAAATTTCCGTAGGAAAATTAGTATTTCGACGGAATATTCCGTTGGAGCATATTTAAATAATAATAAAAAAAACCCTAAACCCACCCCATCTCTCCGCCTCTCTTCTCCTTTTTTTTTGACAGCAACCCGCCTCTTTCTCCTTATCTCTCCTCTCTTCTTCTCTTTCTCTCTCCTCTCATTCTCCTTCTCCTCCTTCTCTCCTCTTCTTCCTCATTCCTTTCTCCTTCTCCTCTTTCTCCTTCTCCTCTTTCTCCTTCTTTCTTTCTATTCATCAACATCAACAACCGCAACAACAACAACCGGAACAACAACAACCGCAACAGCCACCGCCGCTCAACAACAACAACCACCGACGCTCAACAACACCTAGAAGGTCGGAAATATATGTAGATCTAGGTTTATTTTTTACAAATTTATGATTTTTATAATGATTTTTATGATGAAATTGTAATTTAAGTTTGTAATTTTTCAGATTTTCAGACAATATAATATATAAATTGTTTATTTCGATTTTGTGGTTTTTATTCCGATTTGGTGGTCTCGATTTTGTTTGATTGGTTTTTGTGGTTTCGATTATTTAGTTTTTTTCGTTTTTTTTTTAGTTTTTGGTTTCGATTTTGTGGGTTGTGGGGGTGGCGAGGTGGAGATATGGTGGTTGTGGGGGTGGCGAGGTGGAGATAGGGTGGGTGTGGGTGGTGTAGGGTTCGTGGGGTGTGGGTTATTTGGTGGTTCTGGGTTGGGTTTGTGGGTCTGGGTGGTGGGTCTGGGTGGTGGGTCTGGTTCAGGGTGGGTGGATCTGGGCAGGGTGGCGTGGGGTGGTCTGGGCAGGGTGGCGTGGTGTGGTCTGGGCAGGGTGGTCTGGGCAGGGTAGGGTGGTTGGGGTGGTGGTGGTCTGGGCAGGGTATGGTGGTGGGCGGATTTGTATTCCGTCGGAAATTTCCGACGGACTTTCCGGTGGCCGGAACTTTCTTTCCTACGAGAGAATTCCGTCGGAATTCCGTCGGAAAACACTGTTCCGACGGAAAAAGCCATTTTACCTACAAAAGGTCTTCCAACAACACGTTCCGACGGAATTCAGGGTGTTTCCAACGGAATTTTTTCCGCCGGAAATAGCCTGTTTTCTAGTAGTGGATGACCGAATGGATATACAATCATCTCATGGTTGTGATACCCCCATCTAGAGTAACTCTTCACTTCCCAACCATCACGGCTTTGGTGTTGTCGAACCTTTACTCTGAACTCACACCCACAACCTTTCCGCTTTGTATCAAACCGAATCGCTGTACTGAAATCTCGTTCCTCCTTTTTGCGGGTAATGGTCGCATCTCAAAATGCGATCCATTTTACTATACCGTTGAGATTTATGAGTTGCTACTACTAAACAAAAATCAGATCTAATTGCAACTTGTTTTGCCTAATCAATCGCTTGTTGAACATTTTCGAAGGGATCATCATGTACAAAAATCCCACTATAATCATTTCCGTCTCCACCATAATCCTGCAACAATGACATATTATTTTTAAATACATAGAATTATATAAAGATTAAATTAACACATTTAACACAAAATTAACACATAATTAATTTCTAAATTTTTTATTTGTTAATTTCATTTCTATATTTAATGCATAATTAATTTCAAAATTAACACATAATTAATTTTTTAACTTAACACAAAATTAACACATAATTATGTATAAAAGTATTCATACAAAATTGACACATAATTTATTTATTTTTGAAATTATTAGCACATATTTAATTACAAATTAGTATCAAAGTTCAAAAAAAAAAAGAGGAACTGTAGGTGGCTTGTGGCCGGGACGTCGTACCATGGCGGTAGCGCCTGGCATAGCCCTAAATCATTTTCCAAATATTAAATCCAAGAACTGAATATTTTAACAATACGAGCAGAAAATCAATCAAATTCCAAACTTTAATAAATTTAGATTGTAAGAATGCAAATTTAAGGAAAATACAAAGTTACCCAATTACAAAAAATTTAAAAACAAGTTGTTTGGGGTCCAAATAACTTATATTTGGGCCCAGTCCACAATGAAAATAATTAAAGCCCAATAGGCAAGGTTCAACCCTCATTATACATTTGCCAAGTCAGGTATAGCAAGGCCCAATCAAATGGCAGCCCATTTGATTGTCCAAGCCCTATCCATCTAATTGGAACAAGGTATAAAAGCTTTCATTTTTATACAATTACATTCATTCACATTAAATGCCTCAAGCAACAAATACTCTTGCATAGCTTTTCTCTCATCTTCTTGCATCCGTACTGACTTCGGCATCGGAGGGGCCTTCCTCGGCACAACCCCCGAGGCTAGTTTACGTTTGCTCTGCTGTGCAGGAAATCCCCAATTCGGTTACCACTCGAATTGGGCTTCATCTCCACTCATCCGAAGGGCCAGCTGAAGGCCCATTGTTTTCTGACCGAAACAATTTGGCGCCGTCTGTGGGGATACTTACAAAAATTCAGCCAAAAATCTCATACTAATCTTAGCCAACTCAAAAAATGACTAAGAGTGCAAAGAGCTCTAAGAAAGCTAGGAAGATGGGTCTTATAAGGGTAAGGGCCGGTAGAACACCCTCACCGTCCCCTGAACCGACTGCTTCCAACTCCCCGAGGGGAGAAAATCTACGTGAAGGATCTCCTTCCCAACGGGATTACCAAAATGGGAATTCGCCGAGGGATAGTGAGGTTCATAAGCGTGATCCTTCACCTAGCATGCGTTCAACTCCTCCTATCGGACCGTCAACCGAGGAGGTCATGAAGGCCATGGCTGTGTGCATGGACTTCATGAATGCTTTGGGAGGACGCTTCCCATTAACAAAAAAAAAATCACTCTCTCCACCTCCAAGATCGAATGATCGAAAGAGGAAAAGTGGAACCGAGGGAGAGAGGCAAGCTCCATCCTCAAAAGGGGAAGGCAGCCGAAGGGCTGGGCATCCAGGTGGTTCCGGGCAGAATCAAAGGAGAGGCTCCGGCCACTCCAAAAATTCCAAAGCTCGGAACTCCGAGGATCATCATGACAGCCACAATGTTTCTCGCCGAAGCATCCATGAGCTCTTAGGTGGCAAAGAAGGAGGGGTGCATAGTCGCCTCACCTTCCTAGAAGGGTCTCAGCCCTCAATGTCACGCGAGGGGACACCCCTTGCATCCACCTCTCTGAGAGGGAGAAGCAGGGTTCCTTCGGCGCGGCAGAAGGGAAAGGCCGTAATGGTTCCGACCAGTTCCCCATTCCAAAGGTGGATACTGGAGGAACATGTGCCGACGGTTAAAATTCCGGCACACATTACATATGACGGTACTTCGGATCCGAAGGACCACATAGCCTCCTATGAGGGGCATATGTACCTTAACCCCAGGTCCGAAGCTACCTGGTGCAAGTACTTTCCAACAATCCTTAAAGGTGTGGCCCAATCATGGATCACCAAAGGGCTGAAGGAAGGCTCAATAACTGGCTGGAGCGATCTGGCCAATAAATTCAAGAGCAAGTTTTCCACGGCTAACCGCCGAGAGAAAACTACTGCAGAGCTCATGGGCCTGCAACAAGCGGAGGACGAGAGTCTCCGAGATTATTTGACTCGCTTCAGCAACGAGTCGTCCAGAATAACAAGTCTAGATCAAAGCCTGGCCGTATTCGCACTACGGAATGGCTTGCAAGCTGGCAAATTTCTGGATTTCATGGTCATGCACCCCCCGCAGACCTTGGAAGAAGCCCTCGATGCTTCGGATAAATTCATCCGAGTCGAGGAATGGAACAAGGCAAAGCTGCAATCTTAGTCCGGGCTTGTGAAGCCAAAAGGACAGCAGGCCGAAGTTCCGGGGTCAAGGAAAGGGAAGGCAAAAGCCTCAGAACCTCCCTTGACCACAGAGCCGAAGAAGGATAAGGCTCCCTGTCTGGGGAAATTTGAATCTTACACCCCTCTCACCTTACCACGTACTAAGATCTTTAGTGCGATGAAGGAAGAGGGAAGTGACAGGGGTTAAATCGGTCGCTACAATCTAACTCTCAATCAAACAATACTTATACGAACACCCTATAAACAAGTACAATGGCAAATAAAGGTTCGGTCCACGAGGAACGAAAGTAATTGCAAATCAATCTTAAACCTAAGCTAGTTCGAAATCAATGGAAAATGGTGTTCTAAAATACTACTAATAAGATGGAATAAATCAATAAACTAAGACACTAGGGAGAACGGGAATCCGCCTAACCATTGGTAACTAAGCAACAAGGAATCACGGAGACAAACGGGATATGCAAAGACTATAAGTTTGATCAATATCATGTGATAGGAAGACAACGGGCAATACTAAGCTTGGATTTCTCATGCACTTAACATTACTCGATACATAATCAAACCACATTCAATAATGAAATACTCAATTCACAATCTCTTGTTCAAATCAAGAATATCATGCAATCAAATTCAAGATTCTAGGTTAGCTACTCCTATTATAATGAATTAACATGCAATCGCATATAATCAATTTAATCACAATCCGTTTATCAAAATCAATCCTCAATTACATAGATTACCTAGGTCGGGTTTCATCCCGAAACCCTAGCTAGGAGACTACTCACACATGTTCATAATCAAAGCAATAATGAATTCCAAAAGCATAATAGATATAAACATGAATTCTGATTAAGGAATAATAAAGCTTGATTAATAAACAAGAATGAATAATACCAATTGTATTGATGCGAATCAATGGAAAATTTCAGAACTTTGATATCCGTCGTCAATGAATAATACAAAGAACCTTCGCAAATCTTGCTTCAAATCAATCCAAGAAAACTAAAATCTCTAGGAAATTCTCTAAGAAAACTAATGAATCTCTAATACTAAGAACGTTCTCCAATAACTCTCTACAAAAGCTCTCAAAACTATCTCTCAAAACTGTCTTTTAATCCTCTTAAAGTCGGGCCTTATATACGTCTTCTAATTCGGAGAAGTCAAGCGCGCAGTTAACCCTGGATCAGCACGGTCGTGCTGTATTTGGCACGGCCGTGCTAGCTTGTCAGTAAGTAAACCGGGTTTCTTCTTCAAGTTGGCACGGTCGTGCTATATATGGCACGGCCGTGCAGCTTCCTGGCACGGCCGTGCTAAAAATGACACGGCCGTGCTGAATATGCTCTAGCACGGGGCTCATACTGGAGCTGACACGGGCACGGGCAACATCTGGCACGGCCGTGCTAATGGCCTGCACGGCCGTGCGGGTGCGTGGATACTGACACGGCCGTGCTATTGGCTTGCACGGCCGTGCTGCCTTGCCTGGGGTTGCTTGCTTATAGGCCAGCACGGGTGTGCCTATGGTAACACGGCCGTGCTGCCTGTGCTATGTAATCAATGCACGGCACTTGAACTTCCTTAACTCCTCGGACTCCGGTCAAGGCTAGCTCGGTTACGCATCAAGGGCTCGGGATCCGATTAAACTCGGTTGATATTACCTGAAAACACATAAAAAAAAAACTGAAAACCCGTGAAGCACGTAATATGGGGAACGTAAGCATAACAAGGTAATAATCGGCCAAAGCGGCCCCAAATACATCCAAAATCATCCTAAAATATGCTCTAAAGCGCGCCCTAAAGTGCGCTTGTCAGGAAGGTTCAGAAAGTCGAAGCCTCCTCCTTCCTGGCATCAAAAGAAGGGGAAGGACCATTGGTGTGAGTTCCATGAATCTCGTGGACATCGCACCGAGGACTGCCTTCAGCTGAAGGACCAGATTGAAAAGCTGGTCCGGAAAGGATATTTAAAGAAATATGTCGCGGAACGCCGCGAAGAGAAGAAAGCCGAGAAAGATTCTCGGCAAGAGCTGGACTATCACCGGAAAAGGGACAGACCTCCCGAATGAGGGCACAATGACATCCTGACCATTTCCGGTGGTATATCTCGGAACGCACTTAAACGCCATCTGAGGGGTCTCACCCATCAGATTCATCATGCCGAGTTCCAGAAACCGCAGTCTCCGGTGCCGAACATGACGTTCACATCCGAAGACTGCAGGGGGTGGTGTATCCCCATGATGACCCTTTGGTTATCATGACAAGCATCGCAAACCACAACGTCGACACTGGTAGACGGTGGCATCGGGGCGAATATACTTTTTCGAAAGGCATTCGACCAGCTGAAATTGGAGAGCAGGCATATGACTCCAGTCCCTTATCCGGTCACTGGATTCAACGGCTCGTCTTCATATCCAGATGGGAAAATTCTTCTCCCTGTCAGCCTCAGCCAAGACAGGGCAAGACGAAGCATCATGGCCGAATTCTTGGTCATTGATGCCCCATCAGTATACAACGTTATTATGGGGAGACCCCTCATCCATGATGTTCAAGGAGTCGTCTCGACATACCATCAGTCAATGATCTATGTTTCAGACGAAGGACGCTCCGAGAAAATACTAGGCAACCAAAGAGAGGCCCGAGAATGCAATTCCCTCAAGCCATCCAAGAGTCGCCGCAGCGACAAGGATGATGAGGAAGAAAAAGAGAAAGAAAAGGAGCGAGGTACTAAAAGGCCGAAGGGCCTAAGTGCTTCAGCTCAGGGGTCCCCAAAAAAGAAAGCATCTTTGGGGACTGAAAAGGAAAGCTCTTCGGACGGACCAAAAGATTCGGACGAAAGCCAGCCGAAGAAAGGAAGATCTGCTGAGATTGACAGTAGACCTGAACCAGAAGAATCTGGCTCCAAAGCAATGGAGTCAGATGAGCAAACTGAGTCAATCCAGTTGACCGAGGGGGATACTGAAAAATGCGTCAACATCAGACAAGGGCTCGATCCGAACCTCCGTGTTGAATTGATCCAACTCCTTCGGGACAACAGAGATGTGTTCGCATTCTCAGCAGCTGACATGCCGGGAATCGATCCGAACCTCATCTCGCACAAGCTTAATGTCGGCCAATTAAGCAAAAAAAAGCGGAACTACTCCGCTCAGAAGAACCAAGTCATTGCAGTCGAAGTCAAGAAACTTCTGGACGCAGGGTTCATTGAGCCCTGCCAATACCCTGAATGGCTGGCGAATGTGGTAATGGTTCAGAAAGCTAATGGCACCTGGAGAATGTGCGTTGACTTCACGGATCTGAATAGGGCCTGTCCGAAGGACTTCTATCCCTTGCCGAGAATTGACCAACTGGTTGACTCGACAAGTGGTCACGCTCTGCTCAGCTTCATGGACGCATTTTCTAGGTACCATCAGATTTTCATGCACCCCGATGACAGAGCAAAAACGGCATTTGTTACAAGCGCCGGGGTGTATAATTACAAAATGATGCCCTTCGGCCTGAAGAACGCCGGGGCTACATATCAGAGGCTGGTGGACCAAGTGTTTGCCGAACAAAAAGGCCGCAACATGGAAGTCTATGTTGACGATTCCATCGTCAAAAGCAAAGAGGCGAAAGACCATGTTGCGGACCTAGCTGAAACGTTCGCCACTCTGAGAAAGCACCAAATGAAGCTGAATCCGAAGAAATGTGTCTTCGGCGCGAGGTCTGGGAAATTCCTAGGCTTCATGGTCAGCAAGAGGGGGATTTGATGCCAATCCCGCCAAGGTACAAGCAGCTGTGGATCTTCCCGAGCCGAAGACAAAGAGGGACATTCAGCGCCTTACTGGGAGGATGGCTGCCCTATCCAGGTTTATCTCAAAAGCCTCGGACAAGGGTCTGCCCTTCTTCAAGGCGCTGAAATTTCCAAAATCAAAGGAGCTCATATGGGAAGATGAGCAAAAAATAGCCTTCCAGCAGCTCTGGGAGCACTTGGCAAATCTTCCAACGCTGGCGAGGCCAGCCGAAGGAGAAGTCTTGTACCTGTACGTAGCAGTTAGCCCTGCTACAGTGAGTGCGGTGTTGCTGAAGGAAGAAGAAAAGGTTCAGCAACCGATCTACTTCGTCAGTCATACTTTGACTGATGCCGAAACGCGCTACCCTCTACTCGAAAAAGTTGCATATGCAGTGGTAGTGGCAGCTCGGAAGTTAAGACCTTACTTTGATTCGCATCAAATAGTGGTCTTAACAGATCAACCGCTGGAAAAAGTCCTCGGCAAGGTGGAAAAATCAGGCAGACTAACAAAGTGGGCCTTCGAGCTCAACGAGTTCAGTATAAGCTACCAGCCGAGGGCAGCAATCAAAGCCCAAGCCCTAGCAGACTTCCTAGCCGAGTGTTCCTATCAGGAAACACTCGACGAAGGGAAGGGGACTTGGACTGCATTCACGGATGGCTCAGCCACCGTAAATGGCTCGGGAGCTGGGGTGGTGATCACTTCTCCCGAAGGCAGAAACTTTGAGTATGCACTCAAATTCTCATTTAAGGCTTCTAACAACGAAGCAGAATATGAAGCAGCAGTTGCTGGCTTGGAACTGTGCATAGCTCTCGAAGCCGAACATGTCTGTTTGAAGACGGACTCTCAGCTAGTCGCTAACCAGATTCGGGGCGAGTATGAGGCCAAAGAGCCCTCCATGATCTCCTATCTTGCCAAGATCAAATCAGTTATAGCGAAGCTGAGAACTTTTGAAATTGAGCTGATCCCAAGGGGTCAGAATGCTCAAGCCGATGCACTCTCCAAACTTGCAAGTTCAACTCTTACGGAGCTGAACCGATCCGTATACGTGGAGGTGCGCCGAAACAGAAGCATTGACCCAGAAATTGAGGTCCAATGCGCTGAAGCTAAGCCTAGCTAGATGGACCCCATCTTGGCTTACAAGCTACAAGGAGCTCTACCCGAGGACAGGAACTTAGCAGCGAAAATGAAAAGGGTAGCCTCAAGGTTCATTGTCTACAAGGGGGAGCTGCTGAAAAAATCCTTCTCAGCCCCACTGCTGAAATGTGTGGGTCCGACAAATGCGGATTACATCCTTCGGGAGATCCACTTTGGCATCTGTGGAAACCACATTGGGGGGAGGACCCTGGCCCATAAAGCATTACGGGCAGGAAATTATTGGCCAACCATGATCCAAGATGCCAAAGACTTGGTGCGGAAATGCGAAAAATGCCAAAAATTCGCACCCGTCATTCACAGGCCTTCAAGGGACCTTCAGCCGATCCTGAATCCACTCCCCTTTGCTCAATGGGGTTGGATATTTTAGGACCGTTCCCCGAGGCTCCCTACCAGAAAAAATGGCTGATAGTCGGAATCGACTACTTCAGCAAATGGATAGAAGCCGAAGCAACTTCAAACATAACTGAGAAAACTGTCAGAAAATTCATCTGGCAGAATATCATCACGCGCTTCGGCATTCCAAAAGTGTTTGTCTTCGATCATGGAAGACAATTTGACAATCTGCCGCTGAGGCGGTACACAGATCAGTTCGGCATAAAACTGGCGTATTCGGTGGTCCACCATCCTCAAAGTAATGGCCAGGACGAAGCTGCAAATAAACAGATACTCAACGCTCTCAAAAAGAGAGTTGAATATCAAAAGTCCAAGTGGATAGAATAGCTTCCTGGAAATCTATGGTCACTTCTGACAACTGAAAAAGAGGCCACGGGGCATTCACCTTTTGAATTGGTGTATGAATCCGAAGCCGTTCTGCCAGTGGAAATTGGCTCAGAAAGTCTCCGAGTCAATCTGTTCTCAGCCGAAGAAAATGAGCATCTCATGAAAGAGTCCCTCGATTTCTTAGACGAGATCCGAAATTCGGCAAGGGACAGAATGGCAGCATACAAGCAGAGAATTAGCAAGTTTTACAACCGAAGAGTCCAGTCAAGGCTCCTCAAAGTTGGGGACTTGGTTCTTTAGAATTCCGCCGCTGTTCAGAAAAGCCGCATACATGGAAAACTCTCAGCTAACTGGGAAAGGCCTTATGAAATATATGATGAGCTCCAACCAGGAACTTATCGTCTTCGGTAGCTAGACGGAACTGAGTTGAAAAACCACTGGAACGCAGATGTACTTAGAAAATTTCATATTTAAAGATCTGTGTAAGTACATTCTCTTCAGATTAATTAAAGGCCTTTGAGCCACAATTATTCATAATTTTATTCTACTTTCATTATTTCTGTCTTTGCCGATTTTTGAAAAACTCAAGGTTTACACCCGGTGTTGTTCGAAGTATTGCATTGTGATGCACTGTACTTCGGCAAGCCGGAGAACCTGCCAAAATGAGAGTGGAAAATAGAACCTCGAGGTATTGCATAATGATGCACTGTACCTCGGATGGATTTGCTGCTCTCGGCGAAGAGGTCACAGGCTCATCTAGGACATAGCCGAAAATAGGAATTGATAAAATGCCCGAAGCATTGCATAGCGGTGCCTTGCGCTTCGGCAAGTCAATTTCGGGTGGTGATTGCACCTCTGAAGTATTGCATAATGATGCCTTGTACTTCATATGATCACTGCCCTGACATTGTGTCTAAGGTAGTCGTTCCCTCGGATGAATTAAAATCGGGCAAAATGCAAGGAATAAGCATAAGTACGCAAGCTACAACAAAGCTTCAGCCACATCAGAATGATCAAGGGCAGCAGCACTCAGAACTCTGAAGACTTCACCTTCAAAGTTCTGGGGGGAGCAGAGGGTACTCACATACTGAGCTCCTATCTGAAGCTCTCAGCAAGCTCCTGTCTGAAGCCCTTAACACTTGGAAAAATTTCATAAAAAGCCAAGTAAAATGGATAAGGCATTATCAGCTGAAGACTTCTAAGCCGAAGCTCTGTACTTAGCTAAATTTTGAAAAAATTCAGAAAAAAGCAATCAAGTTCAAAGCTAAGAAAATCAGGCAAGCAAGAGGAAAACAGCAAACAGCTGAAATTCTAATTCATCTACTCATAAAGATTGAAAAATCACAAGCGTTGAGTAAAAATTACAGATACCAAATTCAGAAGTTTAAACTACAGAAACTCAAAGTCGGCAGCCGCCCACATAGCGGAAAACACAGCTGCCGAAAGTACACAAAAACAGATTAGAAGTTTGTACAAGGCGAGCTGAAACAAAATAGAACAGGCAAAAGCTGATGCGGCGTCTTCAAATTAAATGCACGCTGATCCGCAAGACTCAGTAGACGACTGCCCGAATTCCTATGCTTCAACATTTTTAGGAACATCATTCGGGGTAGCCAGAGCCTCAGCATCGGCTGAAGAGGAAGCAGGACGGGTAGCATTCAGTTCTCTCTCAGCTTCTCTTTCCCTATCCTCACGCTCAGCTTGCCGAGCCAGGAACGCCACCTCAGCCGGACTGGCCTCATGCACATGAGCATCTGCTGGATCCATGGACCAGGCTTCAACCTGATCCAATTGATGTTAGGCTCAATGTGGAGGGCCAGTCCCCGAGCCACCTTCCAGCCATTCTCGTACCCCTCCTCGTACTTGGCTTCGGTATATATCCTAGTCTTCAGGAGCTCATTAGCAGCAGCGAGGTCAGCTGAGGCCTTGGAGGACACATTCTTTTCAGCCTCTAGCGTATTTTGCAGCCGCTGAACCTGGGCCTCAAGCATAGTTTGCTTGTCCTTGGCCTGAGTAATAAGGAGATTCATTTGGCTTGCATGATCTGCGATCAGTTTATCCCGCTTCTCAGCCTCTGCCTTGTCTCTGCTCTCGATATGGGCTTTGAATTCAGCAATGGTGTCAGCTCCATATCCTTTCAGCAGAGAATGGCCCTCTTCGATCCATGGGAAGATGGTCTGCTCCAGGCCCCGGCAGAAGAACTGGAAGTTCTCCTCCATCTGCTGCATCTTCAGCTTAGTGGCTGAAGCCTCGTCCTCAGCTCTCTACTGCTTCAGCTCAGCTAGCCGAGCCAAGCTCTCAACCTCTTCAACCTTGTCAGCCTTAGACTGCAGCTCCTCATTCATTTCTACAGCTAAGAAATGATTATGGACAACCTGCAAGGGTAAAAGCCAGCCGAGGCCTGATACTTAGAAAAATTCTCTCAAAAAAAAAAAAAAAAAAAAGAAAGAAAGGGTTTGGCACTCACCTGCATCAACAGCCGCTGGTTCTCCACAAAAGGATTGGGCACCTTGTCAAGAGGTTCAGCAGCCCCAGCAGCAGCACCTGCAATCCAAGCCTTGGCCTTCTCCAGCGCTGATAAGTTGGCCAGATGGCCGAAATGAGCATTAGTAGTCTCGCGCTTCAGTTCAAAGAGGGCCTGGGCATGCTCAGGAACAGGAACCAACGGCGCTAAACCAAAGCCCATGTCAGAAGACTGAAAGCTCCTGAAGGAATTCGCAGCCGAGATAGAGGGCATCTCTTCATGTTTTGGCTCTTCTGATTCAGTCACGTGCGGCGTGACATGAGCTGCAGCAGTACCATCGGCAGGAAGGTTCAGCGCGTCCATCTCCTGCTGAATGCTCTCTGAGAACATTCCGCGGTCACGCGGAGGAGTTGGAGGAGAAGCCTGCAGATCAACAACCTCCACCAAGATATCTCGAGACGGAGAAGTGACTTCCCTCATCTCTGCTTCTTCAGCTCGAACCTCCTCGTGCCGAGACTTCTTGACAGGCGGCTCCGGCGCCTTAAATTGTCCAGGTCGGACAAGGATTCTTCGGCCACCAGCCATTTCTTCGGCAGTGGGCTCGGAAGGAGGGTCAACTTCTTCTCCCTTCGGCAGGGTGAAAGAGAAAAGAGAATTTGCGCGAGTTCGCTGGGAAAGAGAGAGTAAAATGCGAAGAGTGTTTAATTTGGGAATGCTGGAAATGATTATGCAAAATGCAAGTTAAATACCTGGTACGAAAACCCACTCACTTGATTTTAACTCACAAACTCTTCAAATTCTTCTCAAACCAATTGCAAACCGCCAAAAATTAATTTTCCACTAAGTCCACTCCACTTCCCCATTATCATTAGTTAACCGTCATTAAGGTTAATTAATCATCATTAACGGTTATTACAACTGTACAAAATTCTCAAAAAACATTTAAATTATTTTCATTTATTTCCCTCCAAATCCTTTGGCTGCTGAAACCCGACCCGTTATCCTCACGAATCGGGTCTGGGGGGCAAGTTGTTTGGGGTCCAAATAACTTATATTTGGGCCCAGTCCACAATGAAAATAATTAAAGCCCAATAGGCAAGGTTCAACCCTCATTATACATTTGCCAAGTCAGGTATAGCAAGGCCCAATCAAATGGCAGCCCATTTGATTGTCCAAGCCCTATCCATCTAATTGGAACAAGGTATAAAAGCTTTCATTTTTATACAATTACATTCATTCACATTAAATGCCTCAAGCAACAAATACTCTTGCATAGCTTTTCTCTCATCTTCTTGCATCCGTACTGACTTCGGCATCGGAGGGGCCTTCCTCGGCACAACCCCCGAGGCTAGTTTACGGTTGCTCTGCTGTGCAGGAAATCCCCAATTCGGTTACCACTCGAATTGGGCTTCATCTCCACTCATCCGAAGGGCCAGCTGAAGGCCTATTGTTTTCTGACCGAAACACAAGTAAATTGCGAAGATTAGGCAATTATATTATATTATTATATTGCGTACCTTGGATTGAAAGAGAAAGAATTGGTGTTACGAAGGCGGACTTAAGACAAATTGCGGTAATAACTCCGTAATTACTAGTATAAATCTACGTCTACGAATATTTATCAATCGATTTAGAAAAGAAAAATAGCTTTTATGTTGAAGAAGCACGAAACCGACATTAAAGAGGTTTTGATCTTCTGTTTTTAGAAGTCCGATCTCTTTGGGAGTAGCCTAGTAGGTAAACTCTTACATTCTTTATCTCTTTTATATCAAAATAAAAATGAAATCAAATCTTATTTTTATAGTAGTTTTTTTGTGTGTGATAGATAAATTACAATAATTATTATATATAAATATCATTGCATTTACGAGTAATAAATATTTCATCCGTTTTTTTGTTGACACGTCTTTTATCATATTTGTCAACGCATAAATTTCACGATTAATATATCTAATCATTAACAAATAAAATTACAAAAACTAGATTTTAGTTGGTTTACAGTGATAGGATTCAAATAGAGGTGATCATTGGGTGGACCGGGCCGGGTCGAGGTTAAAAAAATCAACCTATTTCTCGGTCGGGCCAAGATTCAGGCGGAAAATTATGTGCCTAAACCCGCCCAAAATAATTTAAAAACCAGGTTGGGCTCACTTTGATCAGCTCTAGATCCAAACAAATCCCACATGACTGGTGTTATATAAATTACTATAGTGGGTCAAAAACTAAAAAAAATGAAAGAAGTATTGTTGTACATAACAAAAAAAATTAACAAAAAAATATGTCACATCCTCCCTTAAATTATTTATCAAAAATAATACATATTATTGCATTTGTTCACTCTAATCAATTTTTTTGTGTCTTTGTTGCATTTTTTCACTCCAAGCAATTTCTAAAAGCATGCATCATCAATGTATTAATGTTAAAGAAATAAAGTTTTTGAATAAATAAGCATTTATTAAACTGATCTACGCATGTTTTCGTTATAAATTCCTAAATTTATACAATTTTAAAAAAAGTAATAAGGGTTAGATATAACATTACCCTTTTATTATTTTAAAGAATAACTAATAAAAAAATCGGTTATTTCATGAAATGCCACTGAGCAATTGCGAAATTCACCAAATGCCATAAGCCTTTTCTAAATTCACCAAATGCCACCGAATTTTAAAAAAAATTCATCGAGTGCCATTAATGACGGTTGACCGTTAGTTGACCCCATCACTTGCCACGTGTCAACTTATGATTGGTCCGTTTTTTAAAATAAAAAAATAAAAAAAAATAACAAAAAATTAAAAAAAAAAAAAGGAACTCAGAGGTGGCCGGCCACCACCTCCTCCCTGTCGTCGAGCCCCCTGCCCACCCCAAAACCCTAGCCACCACCACCCCCTGCCGCCGGGGCTAGCACCGGAAGGCGCGCCGGCCGCCGGCGACCCCTCCCCTTCCCCTCTCCTATCCCGTCGCGACCCACCGGGGCTTTAAACACAAAATCCAAAAACCGCACCCCCTTCCTCCACCTCCTCGAACAATTCAAATCAAATTGGGGCTTAATTGAGGTTCGTTTATGCGGCTGCAAATGGTGCGGTGGGGCGAAGGCTGGTGGTGCGGCTGTGATTAATTGTGTGTGGCGAGCAGGGGTTGCGGGATTGTGGGCGGAGTAGGTTGTAAATGGGAGAGGATCTGCGCGTGGTGGCTGTGAATTAGTGGTGGAGATGCGTCGCTGTAATGGAGCTGGTGGTTTTGGGGGTTTCGCGGGTGGTTTTGGGGGTCGGTGGTGGGTTAGGTGGGGTGCTAAAGGGCCGGCCGACCGATTTTTGTTGGTTACGAAGGTGGCCGGCCTTTTTTCGGCAAGGTAAAGGGAGGGGCAGGGTTTCGGGGTGGTGGCTGGGGTGGTCTCAATGGTTTATGTTTTTTTCCTTTTTTTTTTAAAATGTTTTTTGTTTTTTTTTTAAATATTTTTTTAAAAAACGGACCAATCAGAAGGTGACACGTGGCAAGTGGTGGGGTCAATTAACGGTCAACTAATAGATACTGACGGTCAACTAACGTCCAGACCTCATTAATGGCACGGGGTGTCAATGTGCTATTTGTTAGTGGCATTTGGTGAATTTAGAAAAAGGCTTATGCCATTTGGTGAATTTTGCAATTGCTCAGTGGCATTTCATGAAATAACCATAAAAAAATTACATGCAGCCAAAATGGGCCATTAACAATTGCCCAATTCTCGAGCGAGCCCCATTATCTCAATTAAGAAACATTCTATGTTTCTCAAATGTTGTCGACTCATGCATCTTGATTTCTCAATGCAACAATGGTGGTTTCTTCACCAAAATCTTAGACAACAACCCAGAAACACCACATACACCAATCCCAACCAACACTACATACATACACGAAGATATAGCCGCTTCGCGGCGATAATTCGGCCAACTGAACAAATATACCCTAGTAGCAAAGTATGTAAATTAGACCCACATTAACCCTTAAGGAAAGGTATTTGCTAACCATTGGGTACTTGGAGCGGCGAGGAGGTGGTAGGTCGTGGGGTTAGAGTGCTGAAGTAGTGTTGGTGGTCGTGTAGTGGGAAAGGTTGATGGTGGTGGAGTACAGTATAGTTAGAGGAGAGAGAAAGAAGGTAAAAGGGAAAACATTAGGAATGACAGTGAAAAAAAAAAGGAAAGTGAAAATCATAAAATTACATTGTTATTCTTATTTATAAATTTAACCCCTTGAAAAACATACCAGTTTCTTAATTGAAAAACTTGTATTTAGCCCAAATTCTCGACCCAACAATGCATCAAACCAAGAACAAATATAGTACTGCCCCCGTGTTTTAATAAGTGTTACAGTTTGACCAAACACGCATGCTGAGACACAACTTTGACCATTAATTTATCTAATCATATATAAGTAAAATTATAGGAAAATTGATATTATGAAAGTATATATTATAATGAATCTAATAATGTATTATATAATAACATTTGTTTTTTATAAATTAGTAAATTAATCAAGTCAAAACCATTATGTGAATAGTGAAAAAAGTCAAACTATAACACTTATTAAAACACAGAGGGAGTAATTTCATTACATTCTCACTCATTACTAGAAAACAGCTTGATTCCGACGGAAATAATCCGTCGGAATCAGTCGAAATTCCGTCGGAAATTGGTCTTCCGACGGAATGTTCTGTCGCAAAACCCTTCGTAGGAATTTTTTCGTCGGAAGAGGAATTCCGGCACCGAAAAGTACGTCGGAAATTTCCAACAGAATACAAATTCGCCGAAAAATTTCGTCGGAAACTGCTTTAAAAAAAACAAAAAAAAAAAACGCCTCCCACCACCCCCACCTAACCTGAACCCACCACCTTAAATCACCTAGAAACCACATGAAAACCACCTAGATCTAGAACAAACGGCCACCCACAACCACCACCCAGACCCACGCCACCAAACCCACGAAACCACCAAAACCCTAAACCCTAACCCACGCCACCAAACCCAACCAGACCACCCAGAAACGCGAAACCACCCAAAAAAAACCCGAAACCACCCAGATCTAGGATAAACGACCACCCACAACCACCACCCAGACCCACGCCACCAAACCCACGAAACCACCGAAACCCTAACCAAAACCCACGAATCCACCAAAACCTTAACCAACCCTAACCCACGCCTGAAACCACGAAACCACCCAAAAATTCACAAATCGCCACCCACCACCAGCCCACACATCACACACGCACACACAACAACTCAAAACCCAAATTTTTTTAAAAAAACTTAGAAAAGCGAAAAATTAAAACATTAAACATACCTTGAATTGAAATGGGCTTCGAATTTCACCACGAAAACGGTTTAATAAGGCCAAATTCGGCCATGAAAAATCTAGATTTAGGCTTTTATATTAATGGTCGGATTTGGCCTAAAAAACCTTCAAAATAATCAAACCAAAACTCATGGTACAAGTGGTGTTGATTGCGCAGCGGCGGTGGTGTTGGTTGCGCAGCGGCGGTGTTGGTGTGAGAAGGAGAAGAGAGGAGAACTGAGAAGGAGAAGAGAAATGAAGGAAGGAGAAGGAGAAGAGAGAGAAAGAGAGGGCGGAGGAGAGAGGAGAACTGAGAAGGAGAAGAGAAATGGAGGAAGGAGAAGGAGAAGAGAGAGAAAGAGAGGGCGGAGGAGAGAGAAGGAGGGAGGAGAGAGAAGGGGGAAGAGAAGAGGAAATAAGAGCGCCAAAAGAGGAGAGGAGAGAGAGAAAAGATCAGAGATGAAATGAAGGGGGAGGGTTGGTTTTTTTTTTTTTTTTATATATATAATTAAATTCCGACAAAATATTCCATCGGAAATTTCCGACGGATTTTAATTCCGTCGGAAATTTCCGACGAATTTTAACAATTCGTCGGAATATCTGATTTTTCCGACGGAAATACGTGTCCGTTGGAAATCGGCCTATTTCTAGTAGTGACTATTTCCCTTTTGATCGGAATCGCTCACTATTACTTGAATCCTTGAGAAAATAAAGATAGGAGGAGTATTTTTTTTTATCATTTGTTTTTTTATTCTTTGTACTCCGTATCAGGCCATGTTTAGTTCATTTTAGTTCAAACCTTATCACGAATACTTTTTTCAAATCAAATCATGTTAGACTAAAATAAATTCAAATCAGATAAGATAAATTAAGTTTTGAATATAATATATTGTTTTATGTGCGATTTTTTAGCACTAAATATTATTAAATTTTTAATGAAAAAAATTATGAAAATTACACAATATATATACACTGAATCTGATCAGCTCTATTATTTTTTCTTGTTAGATTAGCATATAATGTCAAAGTTTGACCAAATCAGATTAGGAAAAATTGATTCAGATGAGATTAGATTAGTGAAAATTAATTCAAATTAGATCAATCAGAAAAATAAATTCAGACCGTCAAATTAGCAAAACTAAAACTTTTATAAAAAAAAAATAGCAAAACTAAAACTGATTTTTTAAATTTTTTTTAAAGATTTTAGATTAGTTTTTTTATTTTATTTTTATTTTTATACGTAGTATATTTTTTTTCGATATAAAGGAGAGAGAAAAAGTAAGAGTTTACCTACTCCCAAAGAGCTGACTTCTACAATCAAACCTCTCTGATGTCGTCTTCATGCTTCTTCTTCACTGAGGTTTCGTATTTGAAATTTTCATCCATTTATTCCCATTTTTACTATTTGGGTATTTTAATTTTGTTCCCAATTTCATCTGTTTCTGTTTCTTTACTCAATTCAATTGCTTAATTTTTCTGGGTTTGTGAATTTTTGCCCTGTTCTTTTCAGATTAACTATATAATTATTGATTTATGGAATTAAATTTTATTTTCCTCTTATTCATGATTTTTATTGGACATTTTTATGATTGAATTGGTTTGTGGGTTTTTGTGGGTGTATGTTGCTCATTTTGATGATCCAGTTTAATTAATCTTGTTATAATCTTTGTACGTTTTATTTTAATATAATAAGTGGATTTAATGTATGTTTTTTATTGATTAATTTGAAATCTTTAGGTATGTTTAAGAAATTGGGGTTTTAGATCAGTAAATTGAGTTGGAAGTTTGTTTTTGTTTTTGTTTTTTTTTTTTTTTTTTTTTTTTTTTGGGGGTGGGGGGGGGGGGGTTTAATTCCGATATATTTATTTTCTGCAAGCTTATTGAGTATATTACAGTGTATATCATCTATAATTATGTGGGATTTTCATTTTTGTTTATTTGTCGCCATGAAGCTTTAGGTCTTTTTATAATTTTATGTATGAAAATTGTTTATAGACCCTTAGACTTAGGAAGGGCCAAGGGATTTATAATATCTTCTATGACAATCTTTTGTGATAGGATGTAAAATGATAAGCTGCCTCTTGGAGATTTTCCTGAACTCTTTAGCAAACACGGTTATTGACCGGCTTATGGTGATTAGTGGTAAGGCTGCGCACATTTGATCCTCTCTAGACTTGTTTGTCCTATGAGATCTATATTGAGTGGTGGTTGTTGATACTTGTTAGCTTATATGAGTTTTCCTTCTTTTACCTTTGGGATTATGTTTGAAAAAGTAGGCAATCGTCTGCACAAGCACGGACACTGGATAATTTCCTCTATTTCATCATCTGGTTTTACAAGGGACCAATCTTACTTGATGAGTGCAAATATAGTCTATAATGTTGAATGAGTGCATTAGAAAAACCGTTGGAGTAGTAGACTGTGCCATTTTGTGGTCCAAATAAATACTGTAAAGTTGAATGTCACTTTTTGCTAGCATTTTCTATCTTCCTTTTATGAATGCCTTTGATGGTAACTTAAGAAAAAAATTGTTCACTATGCATTTGTGGAGGCTCAATTGTGCTCTCCATCTTCTTTTATCTTGTCTTTCTTGAGTGGCTTAAACCTTTACATGTTTTGATAGGTAGCGTTGTCTTCTGCAGAAGTGGCATCATGTATTAAATCATTGCGTAAATTAGTTATTGGCTAGTGTTCGGTGAAGGAGTTGGTTGAGTCTCTTAGTGGCTTGAAAATTGTGAGATTTATGTAATATCGTACAAGTTTTGGGTGTAGCATGTTCATGGCCTTTCAATGTTTTTATAAAAGAGGGCCTCAACGAAGCACTGGTGGAGGTGAAGATATTAAGCCTCGATTAAAGTCTTCTGAAATAGTGGAAGTTCAGTTGGATACAAATTGGGATGATATATCTTGTCCAGTATGCTTGGATTATCCTCATAATAGTGTGCTGCTTCAATGCTCATCTTATGATAAAGGATGTCGTTCATACGTGTGTGACACCAATCACCTGCATTCAAACTGCTTAGATCGCTTTAAAACTGCATATGGGATACCTTCACAATCAAATTCACCACCAACATCATTATCAGTGGGAAATGAAAATTCAGCTGCAGTAGTTCCTGAAAGCAATTGTAAGCCAACTTGTCCATTATGTAGAGGAGAGGTAAATGGTTGGGTTGTTATCGAGAAGGCCCGAGAGTATTTGGATCAGAAAAAGCGTTATTGTGAAGAGGAACGATGTTCTTTTGTTGGTACTTTTTCGGAGCTTCAAAAACATGCTCAAGAAGAACACCCTGATTCCCGTCCATCAAAAATTGATCCTGCACGTCAGCTTGACTGGGATAATTTCCAGCAGTCATCAGAAATGGTGGATGTTCTTAGTACCATTCATTCAGAAGTTCCGCGTGGAGTTGTTCTGGGTGATTATGTGATTGAATATGGTGACGATGATACAGCAGACGAGTTTGAGGACTTCCCTGGTGATGAAGGAAATTGGTGGACTTCGTGTATCTTGTATCAAGTATTTGATAATCTCCGCAATAGTCGAAATAGGAGAAGGTCAAGAAATAATGATACAAGAAGAGGAAGCCGCCGGTCTAGCAATGATACGTCAAATTCAGATGATGGCTCTGTGACATCTGTAGAATTTCCAGACTATAGAGGAGACGAGTTTGATGATGAATTTATACGCTCCAGAGGTCCTGCAAGAAGTAACCTCAATCGCCGAAGGTTAGTTTTTGCACTAGTCAGTTCTTGTTGAAATATATTCAGTTTTTATGTGGTTTCTACTAGTTTGTTCTCACCCCTAAATTTTCTAACCATATGCTATTTTATTGGTTTCTTCTATGTTCAGTGTTGTTGAACTGGGCATTATGTGTCTGGTAGAGAGAGTATGATGTGTATGACAGAAATTTTCTCAATGTTTGCTTCTACATCTCTTCAGGTTTCTTGCCTGTATGTGAATGCAACCTCATAAACTTATTTGTCTAAAATAAACCGTAAACAATGGTTCATGGTGGACCGGTGGTTTGCAATAGATTTCAAACAACTAACAGAGAGAAATTAGAATTTTCTTCTCATTAAGCTATTATTGATGTGGTGAATTCCAATTTACAGCCATGCATCATGTTAGTGTTCAATTTGTATGCGTTGTGGACTTGTAGGTCAGTTAGGTGACTTTTTTCTTAAAAGGTGCTGCGTCATAGAAGCTACATAGTAAATGTTTTTCATAAAGTAAGTTTCATGTTAGAATTCCATCACTTCCATGGTTCCATGTCGTATGTTCTAAAAAGTAAAGCTTTCTTTTGGAAGTATTTTAAGTTCGATGTGTAAAATAAAGAACAACAGGAAATTATCTAAAATATTCCATAAACAGGTATTCTTTTTTATGGGAAATAGAATTTCTTTTTGCAACATTTGTTTGATTATATTTGACTTTTGTTTGTACTTGTTCAATTCATGTATAATTGTACTGCATTATTGTTTACAATCCTGTCATTCTATCTCTTTGCCTCACTTACCTGGTTGATAAAAGGTTAAAAGCCTTAATTTTCCCCCCTTTTACATTCTCCATTAGATCATTCTAGCTGATCGTCTGATCTTTCATTATTGAAGGCAGATGCATGTACCATGTGTTTTGTGCAACACAAAATGAATGTTTAAGTCTTGTTTGCATCTCTCGCTGAATTCTTCTAAATTGTAATGGTATTGTCTGCAGTTCTCGAAGAAGACGCTCCCGCTTCTATGACCATTAGGTGCATTTGTGCATAACTTGGTGATACTTTTTTTTTCTTTTTCCAAAAGATTAATCTTGCAATGATTTCAGTTTTGATATATAACTTGTTATTAGCTGCTTCCTAAAATTTCTTAAGTTTATGTTTCAAGCAGAAGCTGAGGGGGAATGGTGAAAAGCCGAAGCAGAAAAGAGTACTGTGATGTTATCTACAACATCCTGTCTTTCCGCTGCAATCAGCTTATGTCAATCATAATCAGCTCATCTAGTTAGATATGAAATCCTAGATGTTAATGGATTTCAGTTCTAGATATAATTTTTTTTCATTGATTAGTCCCTCCTTTTTCCGTCGCTTTGAATGGAATTCTAGAGATAAAGAATATCTGGTTTTGTTTGCCTTTTGTAAGAAACTTTGGGGTAATGCATGTACATATTTCATGGTAAATACTAGATTTTGCTTTCCTTTGCTTAGTTTCTCGAAATGGCAATCTTAAGAGTTTGGGATCTATACATGTCTATCATACACTCGGGTATGCTTGGAGGTACACTCAAGTGTATGAAGAAAATGTAACGTGTTGGTGTTTCTATGAAGCTATTATAAATGAAAAGTTAGCAAGTGATTTTGCCTTTTGAGCCTTTCATTTATCATGATGTTGCAATAAGAGCATATTTTAGTGCTTATTGATTGTTTTATGTTTTTATTATTGTGTGAGAAATATTTTCTTCTTATCCTACATGGACCATAATTTTGAATTGGTCAACAAGAGAAGTTTAAAAATAAATACAGTAAATTAGGAGATTTATATGGTGGATGCTTGACCAAGTATAGTTGGTTAAAAATAGATTAAAAAAAACACACCAATTATTGAATTGCGGCAAATGTAACAGTACTTGTGAGAAAAAAAAGGGAGAGCAAGTCTAAAATGAAGTATTATTGTATTAACGAGTTGGTCAACATATGGAGTAATTATTAAACTTTGGTACTTTATTGGAGTAATATCTTTTATGTATAATAAATTAGTAGCATTTTTATATTTTAAATTTTCATTTTGTTTTAAGGTTATTTGTACTTTTTAAAATGGTATTCCGTAGAAAAAACAAACTGTTAAATTCAAATAGATTATACGACAACGATAACTATAACTCATTTATCAGTTATTTATGGGGAGGTTTCACATCTTATATATTATCAAAAAAATGAGTAATTAATAGTGACGAGTTGAAAACCACTATCACTAATCTCTATTTGAAATGAATATTGATCAATCGATAGATAGGACATGAATTTTCAATCGTTCTATTTGTATTAATAATAATTATAACTGTACACTTCTATATTGCTATTTATATTTGTTGACTTGTATAAATTATTTAAAAGTGAATGGGGACGAGGCCATGGGAGGTGTTGGTGCATGAGATTAAAGAAAACTTTATGTAATTATACTATAATACAAAAGATAGCTTGTGCTTGAGAAACAAAGTGATAAAGTCAATTTCTTTTATAGTGATTTGATTATTATATCTTAATCTGTCTACCATGCTCTTATTTCTCACTAATTTTTTTTTTTTTTGAAAAAAAAATTTACATCACCTTTTTGGCCTTTTGTTATTAAGTTATTTTTTTTTTTTTTTTTTTTTTTTTTTTTGTTGTTGTTGAAATAATTGTGTCACGTAACTCTGTCTACGATAGTTATACCATCATGTCACAATTCTCTTTCTTGAGGTGTTTATTTCTTATTAATGGGGTGACTCGGAAATTTGACATTAAATTATGATATGACTATCGTTATAATCCCCCAACTTGAAATTAGTAATCAATTTGAAGTATTAATATAAAGTTATTTAATAAAAGTAGTAGCCCTTTTGAACAAGTCTTTAGTAATAGTTAATAATTAGATTTTTATATGATCACGGAAATTAAATGGTAGGAGAAGATGGAGATGACTACAATAACAATTAAAAGGGGTCATACTTTATAAATTATGTCTTAATCTTAATCTAAAAGGTTAGGAAAAATATAGTAAAAAAAACTATTAGGAAAAATATAGTAAAAAAAAACCAACTCCTAGTTGACAAGTAAACTTCACCAACATACATAGTTGTTAGAGATTGAATGATAGCTCAAGTGGTTATAATTCCCCTCCCGGTTCCTGGGATCAATTCTCATCACCCGCCCTTGTGGCTCTCTAAACACCAAAAAAACATAGTTGTTAATAAGCTAACCTTATATTCACTTATTAATTATTGTTTGGGGGTTTTTTTATGTGTCCTTCGGGAGAGTTACAATTTCCTAGTATGCTCTTTCCTTAGCCGGTACCTGCACAAATAACGGAATACTCCGGCTGGGGCTGGGGTGTTCCGCCTCTGAAGATTAAGTTAGTCTCTTTCTGAATGAAGAAATAAGACAATAAATGCTTCTCGATTTGAGAGCGTTTGCAAGGGGATTTGTGTTTTGTTGTTTTGTGGGAAAATGATTCCATCCCCATTAAGGAGGTCTGCCCTTACTATTTATAGTAGGGAGAACTGTACCTCAATTAGGGTATAATGACACGTGTCGCAAAGGGATTGGGCCTTTGCTGACCGTTGCAAGCTTGACACGTGGCAGGCCTTTATTGGGCCACGTGTCTTAGGGTATTTTTACCCTAAATATCTGCCCCTCACAGGTGTGACGTGGAATGTCCACGTGTCACCTGTGACAAGTGTCAGGCGCATGGGTGGAGACGGTTCGTCTCTTCCCTCCTTTTTTCAAATTTCAAGTTCTTAGGGCAGAAGGCATCGTTTCGCCTTCTGCTCCTTCTATAAATACAAGACACGCTCTCTCTCCTCCTCACTTTACATATTTTTCAAAAAAAATTCTGAGAGCGCTCTGCTACCGGCTGTATTATTTCCTTAGCTTTCCTGCATCCGGCACTTTCAAATTACGCGCATCCGGCGACCGGTTGGGTGCCCTTTCTTCAATCTCTAAGGTACCGGCTGCCCCTTTTTTTTTTTTTTTTTTTTTATCTTTTTACTTTCGCTTTTGACGATTTCAAACATTTCACCCCATCCGGGTTGCATGCCGCCTGGGAGGCCCTTTAACCATATCCCATTTGTTGAATCTTCTCCCTCAGCCGGCATAGCCCCGTCTGAGGGGTTTTCAACTTTAAAGTATTATGCATTCTAATCACCCCATCCGGCGTAACACCGTCTGGGGTACTTTTGAGTTTTTATCAACTGATTTCAAAAACCCCAACCGGTTTTGAAGCCGGTTGGGTCATTATCCTTGTCTTTGGATTTTTCAGAGTTTTTAAGATGCGCTCAATGCACCCCCATCCGGTATATACCGCATGGGGGTGGTTTGAGCAGCCTTGCCTTTCTCAAACATCATTCAAATAACCCCCATCCGGTATTTAACCGCATGGGGGTGGTTTGAGCAGCCTTGGCTTCTTCTCAAACAACATTCAAATAACCCTCATCCGGTATTTAACCGCATGGGGGTGGTTTGAGCAGCCTTGGCTTCTTCTCAAACAATATTCAAATAACCCCCATCCGGTATTTACCGCATGGGGGTGGTTTGAGCAGCCTTGGCTTCTTCTCAAACAACATTCAAATAACCCCCATCCGGTATTTAACCGCATGGGGGTGGTTTGAGCAGCCTTGGCTTCTTCTCAAACTACATTCAAATAGCCCCCATCCGGTATATAACCGCATGGGGGTGGTTTGAGCAGCCTTGGCTTCTTCTCAAACAATATTCAAATAACCCCCATCCGGTATTTACCGCATGGGGGTGGTTTGAGCAGCCTTGGCTTCTTCTCAAACAACACTCAAATAACCCCCATCCGGTATTTAACCGCATGGGGGTGGTTTGAGCAGCCTTGGCTTATTCTCAAACTACATTCAAATAGCCCCCATCCGGTATATAACTGCATGGGGATGGTTTGAGCAGCCTTGGCTTTTTCTCAAACATACTAATAGACCCCATCCGGAATTTAACCGTATGGGGGTCTTTTGAATGGGTCCATTTTATATATCTGATCCATTTTTCTTATTTTCAGCTTCAAACACATTCGGGGACTTCCGCCTGTGGAGGTTTCAAGCCATCATCTTAATCCAATCTCAAATTTCTAAGGTACCGCCTGCATCCCATACTTGTCACATTCTTTTATTTCCGGTTGCATAGCATTAGGATATGGACTCCACCAATACACACACGGCACAGCCTACGACTGTGGTCAGCTGGTCACCAGGGACGGCTGAGTCTAGGACTGGGATTGCCGTCTGGGGGTGCTTGGGACAACCTTCACCTACATCGAATCCGACCGTCTCTGTTCATGTGCAGGACAGTATGGCTCGGATCAGAGTGACGGCAATCGACCCTGACTACCAGTCCGATGATGCAGTCGCTGACCCGGCTGACCCTATAAATCAAGAAGAAGCCGAGGAACCAGCTGAGGTAGGTCCTAGTGAGGAAGTTCCACAAAATCCTCTAAGTGCACCTAGTACCCCGGGTGACAGCATCTTGGATAGCTCTGGTTCCAACGGTGAGGAATCCGGAGAGGATGCCAGCGAGGGTTCCAAAGAAGAAGCCGGCGAGGGATCCGGAGAAGGGTCTGCTGATAATAGGGAGTCCGGCCCTGGCCATGATGAAGAGTCTTCTGAAGAGGCGGCTCCTGTTGAAGAAGAGGCCTACAAATGGCCAGCTAAGGGTGACCCGACTGATATGACCATGTCTGCCAGGGATGTGGTCACTTTGAACGCCACACTCCCTGCTTTTTTGCAGAAAAAGCCGGTTGGAGAGGGATGGGAAGTGGTCGTCTCGCCTGTAGAGGCAAGCGTCATTTGGACCGACGACGTTGACCATGCCGATAACTTCTTCGGCTGCTATGAGGCGGCGTTCACAGCCGGCCTCCGGTTCCCCCTCCATCACTGCATAAAGGCCATACTGAAGGGGTATGACTTAGGTGTATGGCAGTTGACCCCTAATTCATGGGTCAACATTCTTGGATATATTGCCGCCTGCGAACTGCAGGGTGTCAAGCCAAGCTGGCAGGCGTTTGCGCACATGCATTATTTAAGTAGAGCGCCGGGTGGGTGGAATGCGTGGTACACTCTCACCACGCTTCCTGAGTACATGATGACCTTGGACAAGCCGTCCAAGTGGAGTAATTGGAAGAGCAAATTCTATGTAGTCTCTTCCCCCTCCCCCCAACTCAACCGCCGGCTGCGTAGATACAATAAGCACCCGGTCTTAATGGGTAGGAAATGCGTTCTCCCTAGAGTACCGGGAGAGGCATGGGACCGAATAATGCAGAATGGTCTCTTTCTGAAGACAACCGCCCCCCTAGATGACGGGGGTGAGATCGTAGTTCCCAAATTTTGGGTGCCCCATCCGGACTGGTTTAAGGATGAGGGTTTTTTTTCCCTTTGTAACTTGAGCACTATGTTCACCAAGGGTAGGTTTACTAATTTATCAAAGTCTTTCCCGGATGGGTATGCTTTGTTTGATCTATAACCATGTACTTTTCTTGTTTTGCAGAAGAAGCAGAAAGAATGGTGCCGCCAGAGAAGACTCCGGCTACCTCTGCCATCCTCTTGAGGAAAAAACAGCTAGAGGAGAAGAAGGCGGCGATGGCCGCCAAAAACGCCGGGGTAATATTTTCTGAACCATCTTTTTTGCCGAATGCACCTTTTACCTTGTTACGAGATTTTTACCGGATGCACCCTATTGTGACTGTTTTCAGGCTGGGAGCCAAGTCATACCTCGCTCTGTAGCGAGTATGCAAAAACGTCCGGCTGGGACTATTCCCACGCCAGCCGCCAAAGTGCCTAGGGTGACGGCTCCTGCCCCGGCTGCAGGTCAGAAACAAAAAACGCCTGACAAGGACAGGCCAACAACTGGAGGGAAGAGCCTGCAGTACACTCCCCACTTTGAAATGGTGGTGGAGTCGGCAAGGCCGGATGCTCGTACTCTGACGGGCTCCGGTTCATTAGCGGCTGGGGGGGCTTTGACCCCACAGTCCGAGAGAGGTAACACTTCTGCCTTCAATCCCCCCTGGCCGCTTGGGCATATGAGAGTAAAAACCCAAGCAAGCCAATCCGGGGATTCTTCTGGACACCGCCTGGATGTTGGCGAGGCATATGCCCAATACCTTACAGATGATTCTATGCTTGCAGATACCACCTCCAGTCGTCCAAACTATCAGCAATATGCGAAGAGGATGGTGAGGACCATCACTCGGTCAGAACGAGAAGCTGTGCCGGCTGTGCACACGGTCAATCTTGACCGGATCACTTCTCTTCTTGCTGAGGTACATAATCCGGATGGCCTATGCTTAAGAAATGCCCCCCTTTTTTTACCGGATGCATGTATTTTATCTTTAATCCTTTCTAACACTTTTTCCGGCTGATATTGCAGACGCTGCTGAGAGTTGATGGGCTTAGCGTCCCTCTTCGCAAGAAGCAGGAGGAGGTAAGAGACGCTCAGAAGCGTGCATCTGAGCTTATTGACGTTTGCCAATTCAATGCCATTTCATATGACTTGGAAATTGAACAAAGGAAGTTGCAACAGGAGGAACTGCTGAAGCAGGCGGCTACGGCTGGGGAGGCGGCGTTGAAGAGAGTTGATGAGCTTGAGCTCCAGGTCAAAAAATTTCAAACAAACCTTAAAGCCTTGGAGAATGCTGATAAGGAGAATGCCAATCTCCGGAAGGACAACAGCCGGCTGGTAACTGAACTTGCAAACAATCAGGCGGCTCACAAGAAAGAGCTGGAACAGGAACAACTCCGCCTGATTGGAGAAAATGAGGCCGACTGCGAAGAACGTATGAAGCTCGCCTGGAGCCTGATCCACCCGGATTTCGAGTACGAATACTGGAATCTTCGATACCAGTATGCCTCTGAAGTTTACGAGGCCAAGGTGCTCGGAACTGACCCCCCACCCGCCTTCGACGAGTGGGCTGAGCGCAACAACATGATTCAGCCGGATGGGGCTAATCAAGATGCTCAGGCGGAGGATCAGCAAGTGGTGGAGCAGTCGGCCGAAGTTCCAGTCGATGCAGTCCAGCAGCCGGAGCCTCAGCAGCAACCATCTCAACAACAACCATAAACAATTTTTCTATCTTCTTTTCCGGCCTGCGAGCCGAGTATTTTCGATGTATCTTTCCCGGACGGGGGTCCGGTTAACATTTTTATTGATAAATATCTAATCTATTTAACCGACGCAGTCGGTTTTGCTATTTGCGTTTGAATGCTTTTTCTTTTTTTTTTTTTTTTTTTTTTTTTGCTCATCCGGTTTACATGATCAGTTGTTCTATATACGCCAGATGAAGTAATGATACCATATTATGCCCCTGAAATGGCCAACTCTTTACTCCAACAGTAAACAGGCAGCCGTTTCATTGGCGGCCGGATGGGTGATCAGTGACTGATCTAACCCTGCCCCGGCTGTTAAACAGGCAGCCGTTTCATGGCAGCCGGATGGGTGATAAGTGACTGATCTAACCCTACCCCGACTGTTAAACAAGCAGCCGTTTCATGGTAGCCGGATAGGTGATCAGTGACTGATCTACTCCTGCCCAGGCTGGTACAAGAAAATGCCCCTGAAATGGCCAACTATTTACTCCAACGGTAGACAGGCAGCCGTTTCATGGCAGCCGGATGGGTGATCATTGAATGATCTACTCCTGCCCCGGCTGGTACAATAAAACGTCGGATGGGTTGTTTTTGAATAATGCCCGGTTGACGTAAATTACTAGGAGTTTCATTATGCCGGATGGACCTCTTTTGGGTCCTTGCCGGGTGAAACCTAGATACGACGGATCATTTCGAATGGATGTATATTTTTAAAGAAAATGTCGTTTGAGTTATTGGATCGCCAGAACAATGTACCACCCGGAAGTGAGCTGTTCTCTTCGACGATTTCACCCGGATGGGTGTCGCCGGATGACTGCTCTTTTTGGAGCAGTGATTTTGACAAGTGTTCTTCCGTCTGTGATATTGCACTAGACAGGTGAAAATACAACTGTATGAATGGAAATTATATGCTTTCACATTTCAATACTATTTACAAAAAATTACAAAACCCTTAGAAGTAGTACTTTTTCAAGTTATCTACATTCCAGGTACGAGGCAGCCGCATTCCGTCTGGGGTTTCCAGGCGGTATGTGCCGTTTCTAACTTCTTCAAAAATCCGGTAGGGTCCTTCCCAGTTTGGGGTTAATTTCCCTTGATCATTCGCCCTATCGGTTGCCTCAAGCTTTCGTAAAACAAAGTCTCCAACTTTGAGGGGGCGCTTACGCGCCCTTTTGTTGTAGGCTCTCGTCATTCGCAGACGGTAGATTTCATGACGCAAGGTGGCGTTGCCCCTTCTTTCAGGAAGAGTATCCAGAGCCAGGCGCATGGCTTCCCAATTTGCCTCTTCATCATATAACATGATTCGAAGTGTTGGCTCATACAATTCAATGGGAAGCACCGCCTCTGTGCCATATGCCATAAGAAATGGAGTTTCACCGGTTGACCCCTTCTCAGTAGTTCTGATAGACCAAAGAACATGAGTCAACTCTTCTGCCCAAAGACCGCCTGCCTTTTCAATCTTTTTGTTTATGCCGCCTGAGATGAGCTTGTTAAAAGCTTCAACCTGACCGTTTGCTTGAGAACGGCCAACGGATGCAAAGTAATGGGAAATCCCTTGATCTTGCAACCAAGTCTTTAGGACAGGTGTTTCAAACTGGGGGCCATTGTCAAAGACCATGTACATTGGTACACCGAACCGGGTGATGACATTCTTCCAGATAAAGGAGATGACATCCTTAGTTTTGATGCCCTTTACCGCCTCGGCCTCAACCCACTTGGTGAAGTAATCAACAGCCACCAAGATGTATCTTTTGCCGCCTGGGGCAGGAGTGTATGGCCCCAGAATATCCATGCCCCATTTTGCAAAGGGAATTGGGCTGTGAATAGCGGTTAAATCAGTTGTCGACTGCCTTATCAGCCGGCCAAACCTCTGGCACTTGTCACATCTTTTTACCAGATCTAATGCATCCGCCTCAAGGGTAGGCCAAAAGTATCCTTGCCGCCTGGCTCTTTTGGCAAGTGTCTTCCCGCCAATGTGAGATCCACAGAAGCCGGCATGCAGATCTTCCAGTATTTCCTTTCCCCTTTCTGGGGTAACACATTTGAATAGCGGCTGCAGGTAACCCTCCCGGAAGAGTTCACCCTTGTGCATTACGAAGCTTAATGCTCGTCTCTTAAGTGCAGCCACCTCTGATGATGCAACTGGTAGGGTGCCGTCTACCAGGTAATCCCGGATGGGGTCCATCCAAGCGGAGCTTCGATCTAGAACTCCAATGGGGTCATGTTCAATGCTTTTCTTTTCCATGACTTCCCAGAAGACTGACCTAGGCGTATCACATGTGGCGGATGATGCAAGCTTTGACAGTGCATCCGCCTGATTATTCTCGGACCTGGGTACTTGACTTAGAGTGAATTCATCTAATGCCCCAGCCTCCTCTTTGACCGCCTGAAGATACTTAATTATCACCGGATGGGTGGCCTCATAGTCACCGTTGTATTGGCTAACGATGAGTTGAGAATCTGAGCAGGCGTCAACTTTCCTTGCCCCGGCTGCCTTACACATGCGGATACCGGCTAGCAGGGCCTCATATTCAGCTTCATTATTCGAAGCTTGAAACTTGAATCGTAGAGCATACTCGTATTTGTCCCCCTCTGGAGAATGACAAATTACGCCTGCCCCACAACCATTCAGCGTAGAGCTTCCGTCTACGTAAACTTTCCAAACTTGATCAGTTTTATCCGGCTGCATCGGCCTTGTCATTTCAACAATGAAGTCGGCAAACGCCTGACCCTTCACTGCCCGCCTGGGTTCGAAAGTGATTTCTAGACTTTGAATTTCCACAGCCCATTTTATCATTCTTCCGGATGACTCTAAAGTGGTCATAGGCCTTTTGAGTGGCTGGTCAGTGTAGACGGTAACTGGATGAGCCAAGAAATACTGTTTCAACCGTTTGACTGCCTTGAACAATGCCAGACCGAATTTTTCAATCATGGGATATCGAAGTTCAGCATTCCGGAGGACATGGCTTATAAAGTAGACCGGGAGCTGATTGCCGTCTCTCTTAGCAAGGAGGACGGCACTCAAGGAATAATCTGAGACGGCCAAGTACATGTAGAGAGCCTCTTGGGGTAGGGGACTCACTAATCTTGGTAAAGAATGTAAGTGTTGCTTCAGCCGTTGAAAT
The DNA here is from genome assembly GCF_001683475.1 of Chenopodium quinoa. Taxonomy (NCBI): domain Eukaryota; kingdom Viridiplantae; phylum Streptophyta; class Magnoliopsida; order Caryophyllales; family Amaranthaceae; genus Chenopodium; species Chenopodium quinoa. The sequence goes on along the minus strand of NW_018745170.1, from coordinate 1,084,585 downwards.
GCCACCTCAGCCTCTTCGCCCCATTCAAACCTCGACCTCTTTTTGATTGCTTGAAAGAAATACAGGCACTTGTCACCTGACCGGCTGAGGAATCTCCCCAATGCCGCCAGGCAATCGGTAAGATTTTGAGCCTCCCTAACGGTACGAGGCGACTGCATGTCAATCACCGCCTGCACTTTGTCCGGATTGGCCTCTATGCCTCTCTGATCAATCAAAAATCCGAGAAACTTCCCAGACTCAACTCCAAAGACGCATTTTTTCGGGTTTAACATGACTTTATGCCGCCTGAGGGTGGTGAAGGTTTCTCGGAGGTCGACTAGATGATCCGCCTGCAGCTTTGACTTGACTATCATGTCATCGATGTACGCCTCCACATTCCTTCCAATCTGATCATAAAAGACCGAGTTCATCATTCGTTGGAAAGTAGCAGGCGCGTTCTTCAACCCAAACGGCATCACCGTGTAGCAGTATAGCCCTTGATCTGTGACGAAAGCCGTCTTCTCTTGGTCTTTCTTCCACAAGGGTATCTGGTGGAAGCCGGAGTAGGCATCCATGAAACTCATCAGGGCATGGCCGACTGTAGAGTCTACCAAATGATCTATTTTTGGAAGCGGGTAGCTATCTTTTGGACAAGCCCTGTTCAGGTCCGTGTAATCTACACACATCCGCCAGGTTCTATTCGGCTTTTTCACAAGGACGACATTGGCTACCCAATCCGGGTAGTAACATTGCCGGATGAACCCAGCATCTAAGAGTTTCTTGACCTCAGTTGCTGCCGCCTGGGACCTTTCCTCGCCATGGTTCCTTTTCTTTTGCCTGACCGGCTTCTTCTTAGGATCCACAACGAGTTTATGAACAGCAAGATCCGAACTTACACCCGGCATCTCTTCTACTTCAAAGGCAAACACATCTTTGAACTCCTTTAGCAAAAGGAGTAAATCTGATCCCAAACTTTCAAACGCAACCGTTCCAATCTTGACCGTTCTGTCAGGCCGGCTGTCTTCAAGGACAATGTCAATTATTTCTCCAGCCGACTGGGGGGCGAAGGACGTCTGGCCTCTCCCCGAACAGTGATTGCTATTGTTTCTCCTTTACAGGCGCCAGTTGGTCCGCCTTCCTCTTTTTACCGGCTGGTTTAGTAGCCAGTAAGCTTTGATCACAGTCGTCAAGTTCAACTATTTCTTTCTCTTGACCGTCTGTGTCAAGCGTTGGTTTGATGTCCGAGAGGTAACACTCTCTCGCCATCTTTTGGTCCCCACTCAAGGAACCGACTGTGCCATCATCCCTTTCAAACTTAATCAACATTAGAGATGGGATGATGACTGCCTTTGAAATGTTAAGGGTTGGGCGGCCAATAATCAAGTTGTAGGCAGTCAGCTCTCCTACAACAAGAAACTTGACAACCATGTGCCGGCCCTTTCCCTTTTCTCCGAACCGGATGGGTAGATCAATCATGCCCACCGGATGTATTACTCCTCCCCCAAAACCTACAAGAGGGTATGAGGTCGGATGCATGCTACTGGGATTATACTTGAGTTTTTCCAAGCACCGGTAGCTTATGAGGTCGGATGAGCTCCCGGTATCAATCAAGATCCGGCCAACTCTTTGATTGGCGATTTTGCACTCGATGACTATTGGGTCATCATGAGGCCGCCTGACCTCTCCTTTATCTTTCTCGGAGATGTTTACTTCCGGAAATGAATATTCAGACGACTGGCCCTCATCCACTGAGTTGACCAGTCTCCGAATGTTATCTTTCGTGCCCCGGATGGTAGGCCCACCTCCCGCAAATCCACCGGCTATGGTCAGGATGGTTTCCTCATCCGTATCCGATTGAGTAGCCGGCTTCTTTGGGGGTGGTCCTTTTGTTTGTTTGGGAGCACCCTTTGACTTGGAAAGGTATGATTTGAGAGCCCCCTCATCAGCCAGCCGGTCAAAGAGCCGCCTGAGGCTAAAGCAACCCTCAGTGTCATGGCCAATTTCCTCATTAAAAAGGCAATATTTGCTCTTATCCCGGGCGCTTAGGGGACTCTTCATAGGAGCCGGTTTTTCAAGATTCAACCGTTCTTTTACTTCGTTGAGAATGGAGGCACAGTCCTTGCTGAACTCGTACTTTGGCACATACGGATCCGACCTCTTTCTTTTCTGGAAAGGTTGTCCGGATGAGTCTGCCGCCCATACCCCCTTTCTCTTGTCTTCCTTTTTGGCCGACTGGGTAGGCCGATTCTCTTTTTTATCGGATCTTTTGTAATCCGTTGGAAGTTTCACAGCACACAATTCCATTGCCTGAATGTAGGCCTCCGCCTTCATGAGCGCCTCGTGAAGAGTGGAGACCCTCTTCCTAACCAAGTCAAACTTGAAAGTTGATCCGTCTTTTAAGCCTTTGAAGAAATCAGTATAGGCAACGTCATCAGACAATCCATGGATTTGGATCCTCATCAGGTTAAACCGCCTGACATATGACCGGAGCCCTTCTTTGTCTCCCTGCTGGATTGCCCCTAGATCAAGGCTTGTTTTCTTGGCAGGGATGTTCATAGAAAAGTTGGACGTAAACCAGTAGGCCAAGGTCCTGAAATTATTGATGCATCCGGCTGGGAGGTTACCAAACCAACGTTGAGCAATCCCTTTCAACGTTGCCGGGAAGCACCGGCACCATGAGGCGTCATCCAAACCCTGCAAATACATCAGGTTGGTGTATGCCATGAGATGATCTTCCGGGTTGGTGGTACCGTCATAGGAACCTACCAACACGTTTTTTATCTTAGCCGGCTGGGTCATCTCGGTGATTTCCCTGGAAAACGCCGTTGGCTGTTCCCCAAGGTTGAGCAGCCGGAGCTGCCAGTCCATAGGCTGGACAGGCGGCTGCGGCTGCCCCCCGAAAATACCCGGCTGGGCATAGGGGGATCCAAAGGGCGTGTATAGTGTTCCATGCAATGCCGGTTGGATCATATGAGGGCCGAATCGAGCGGAAACCTCGCTCGTCTGGCTGTCATTGTTTGTTCTCGAGTGCCTCCCTGATGTGGCATTGAAGCTGTCTCGAAAGGTCGATGTTGATGCCGACTCGGATCGCTGAGTCTTTTTATCTTGGATGAGCGTCCGGGCATTAGAATAGACTTTCTTTGTTCCATCCGGCTGAATGTGCCGGACAGGCTTTCTGACTCCATCTATGGGAGTGTGTATCTTTGAGGAATCAAAGGGCCTAGCCGGCATTTTTGACTTCGGATGCGGGGTAGATGCTCTACCCTTGACTGTTTTGGTTGTCTTTTTACCAAGACGCCTTTCTTCCGCCTGACGCTGTATTGTCCAGAAGGCCTTTGATCTCTCCTTTGAAGCTCATCATCATGTTCATGAGTTCATCTCTGGAGACTGGGGTGGCTCCTTCCGAAGCAGGAGTCAACCCAAGCGGTCCCCTGGTAGGATGATTTGGGGCCGCCTGCTGCTCTGCTCGTTCCCTCTTGTCTTGGAACGAGTATGCTTGGTTCTGAAAGAACCATCGGCTGCTGTGTAAGTTTCAATCTCATGATTGTCGGCTAAGTCCTGGTCCGAATGGACCTCAACCTCACCAGCAGGTTGACTACTTTTACCCGGCTGTACCGGTTCTGAAGTCATCTAGAAAGTACTCTCCCCACAGACGGCGCCAGATGTTTGGGGGTTTTTTATGTGTCCTTCGGGAGAGTTACAATTTCCTATTATGCTCCTTCCTTTGCCGGTAGCTGCACAAATAACGGAATACTCCGGCTGGGGCTGGGGTGTTCCGCCTCCGAAGATTAAGTTAGTCTCTTTCTGAATGAAGAAATAAGACAATAAATGCTTCTCGATTTGAGAGCGTTTGCAAGGGGATTTGTGTTTTGTTGTTTTGTGGGAAAATGATTCCATCCCCATTAAGGAGGTCTGCCCTTACTATTTATAGTAGGGAGAACTGTACCTCAATTAGGGTATAATGACACGTGTCGCAAAGAGATTGGGCCTTTGCTGACCGTTGCAAGCTTGACACGTGGCAGGCCTTTATTGGGCCACGTGTCTTAGGGTATTTTTACCCTAAACAATTATAAATGATATTTATAAAATACAAGTTAATCTTTATGACTGACAAATTTTGTCAATTGGCAATACATATATATATATATATATATATATATATATATATATATATATATATATATATATATATATATTAAGTTGTTTATGGGCAAAACCGGGCAACGTTACTTCAATTGCCACTAGATTGACAAAATTTGTGATCAATAATAGAGATTAACTAGGTTCGCCTCTATGACATTCAATTTAATATTGGGACTTCCTATGATTTTTACTTGAGTTAAAGGAAAATTAAGGTAATTTAAAATTATCTTTACTTAGATGAGTAATTGAGTATAGAAACAAAAATAGTTGAACACCATAAGTGTTAGCCAATCAGATGATTAGAGATCAAAGGATGTTATTTGCAATTAGGACCGGGATTACCAATGATTATCTTTACTTGTTGGGAGCTTGAAGTAGTTTGCCTGTACTCTTCAGAGCATTGAAAGGACGACAATGGTAAAGTTTGTACTAGCACTGCCGCAGGAGCATAGAGCAGTAATCAATGAATTCGTGTTTGTTCATATGTCAATTGAAGATGAGGGGGTGAACTTTAGAGTTTGTTCTGCTATTTATTTAATTCATGCGAAATACAAGCACTGTCGAACTCTGGGTTAAGGCGTTAGTAATCTTAACATACCATTCACACTTTGCTTCTAAGAATGATAGAAGTGCAAATTGATCATGGTTGATACTTGATCATTCAACTTTGTCAAACCTGAAATCCCTAAAAGCCATACCAAATTTGATCCAAATGCATTTGCCACTTCCATTAGCATGTGCCCAATACTAGATACTTTACACATTTGTAAGCTTCACCAGAACGTAGCTAAATGGAGAGACATGTAGTATAAATTGCAAAGTCATCTGTTGAAATTCCCAAATAACAAAACATACAGCATATGATTGACCAAAGGCAAACAAAAAAAAATTCCTCAATTATATAGTCACTAATTAGTAGTACACTACTATTTTCAGAAGTCAGAAAAATACGCATACAAATAAAGGACTTGCAAAATCACCCAGCTCAGGGTGTATAAATATAGAGCATTTTTAATTACTACCTCCGTTTTTTTTTTATGTGCAACTTTGGGGCAATTCACGGTTCGCGAAGCAAAAGATTGAAGGGTAAAGATTAAGAAAGTATAATGGTGATTAATATATTATAGGAGTATGTAATTAAGGTGGAGAGAGAATGTTTGGTTAATTAATCAAACCAGCCACCACCACCAAGACCAGCCACCACCACCGCCGCCGCCTTCACCAAAACCACCGTCGGCTTCACCACCACCACTACCACCCCCACGAAACCACCACAACCAACCCCATGAAACCACCACCACCACCCTCACGTCTTTCTCCTTTTTCCGGCCACCAAAACTCCTTCTTCAACAATGGAACCTCAATTCTCTCTCAAACGCCACCATTCTCATTCTCTCTCTAACCCACCATTATCATCTTATTCTTCTACTCCACCTTCTCAACAACTCATACCCTCCGAAAATGGCGGCGAAACCCAATTCCGATTCCTCTGTCCCTCCGCAACAGTCGGCGGTGTCATCGGAAAAGGCACCATTCTCATCCAGATTACATCGAACAAGAGCACAAACCTCAAGAACTACCTCAACAACCACCGCCTACTCCGAAGCCGTATTCTACAATTCTCGATCCTTCGAATCCGCTAGGGTTTCTCCAATCTGCCATTGATTTCGTTGCGAAAGTGACGGATTTCTTCGCCGATGATTCATGTGAGAAGGAGATTCGCAAAAGTCGGCGGTGTCATTGGAAAACGCGACGTCGTAGTCCGCCAACTTAGGGATGATACCGGTGCTCGAATTCGCATCGTTGATGATCTTCCTCCCTTTTCGTGCTGTGATGAAAGGGTAATTCACATCATCGCCAATTCGAAAAACCCTAACCCTAATTCTGCGGAGGAGAGGGAAGAAGGGTTGATTGGGCAGGCGGCGTTGGTGAAGGTGTTTGAGAGGATATTGAAGGTTGGTGAAGGAGGAGAGAGAATTGTGGTGGGAGGAGCGGTGGTCGTGACTCTTGAGGGGGGAGGGTGAAAGAGATGAAGAAGGTGAAGGTGAAAGAGATGAAGAGCAAAGATGAAGAGGGTGAATGGGTGGTGGCTGGTGGGTAGAGAGATGAGTAAATGGGTGGGTAAAATTAGGTTAATGATTTTAGATTAGATAAAAAAGTTATTGTGATTAAAATAAGATAAGGGTAACATTAAGAAAATCTGAATTTTTAAATAAGGGTAAATTTGTAATTTTCAGGGTTTTTGTTTACTAAAAATAGAAAGAAAATAGAAAGTTGCACATAATAGTGAACGGACTAAAATGGCAAAAGTTGCACATAAAAATAAACGGAGGTAGTATAACCTTACAAAAGTAGGCCAAAGCAAACATAAAAGCTTAATATGGAACATTATTGGGAAGATTCCGAATAACGTTGCTCTTCATACCCATCTTACTCCGCATGTGTTCTACTCCAGATCTGTTAATCTCCTTCAACACCTTCATTCTTATCATTCGATCCTTTGATTGCACAGTTGCTAGACCCATGCTCTTATACCTGAAATAAAAATGGAAAAAAAAAAAAACCCCATTGTAAGGGGTAGACTAAGTACTAGTAGCGAACATCACACTGTAATCTATGAAAATCTCAATTGGATACAGAGGTTTTGAAAGGCATACCTTGCAGCTAGCGCCAAAGAAATAGCCATATCATTCGCAGGAGCAGGGCGTGGGTTTTGCTTGTAGTAGCGCAAGAATTCTCGTGATCCAAGTGTCTTCGCAGATGCACCTTTATCAGTCCTGCTTTTAATGATGAGCTCAGCCCCGCCACTTCCAAGTTCAACAGAATTAGCTCCATCATCAACTGCAACAAGCTGTTTTCCATCTACATCCATGAAGCTACCAAAATCAAAGAAACCAAATTAGCATTTAACATGGAAAAAAACCAATAAAAAAAAATTATCAGAATATTGGAGCAGTCTTTAATACACAGAATGGAATAAGTGAGCTCTGGAAAATAAAGTTGCAAGGGGTGGAAGCAACAAGGTGTGAACAAAAAAATCAGAACCTGTTAGGTAACCTGCAATACCATATACAGAGTAACAAAATTGGGAACTTGTTGCAACAGGTAAAACAATTGGGTAACCAGTCAACACCGAATTCAATACCGGGTACAATGAATCGGAACCGGAAAAAAAATGCTATTTAAGCCCAAATCATAAAACAATCTAAGCCCTAATCATAGAATAGTTTTATTTTTTTGTTTGGCACAATTTTATCAAGTCAAGATAATGGCAGGGTTCCCTAAACCAAAACTGGTACCCATTGGTTCCCATTTTCCAATTCTGGGAATTTTGACAAAGTTTTCTGCATTGCTCACCCCTAGAAGCAACTTGTTCCCTCACAACTCTCACTTAACAACTAAGGGCTTTTGTAAAGAGTTTTTAGAAACAATTGCACCTTAAAAAGAAAACCCATCATTTCTGTCTTAGATCTCCCTAACTTCCACCTGTCTTTACCTATATTTTGTTTCTCCTACAATATTTCATCACCTGTAATTACTTTTTCCCGGCTGATTCCAGATTTACCTTTTGTAGTTTTCTATTTCCAAACCTCAAAAACCCACCAGTCAACCTCAAGTGAAAAAAAATGGAAAGCCCTTAGATTGGTATTAATTATAAACTAAAAATAATAGGATTAGTACCTGGTACTATAATCATAAAATTCTTCTAATTCCACCTCCTCTTCATCACCTCCATCACCAAAACGAACTTTGCAGTGACTTTTTGCTTCCATGTGCTTCCGAACCGCCTCCAAGCTGCTAAATGGTTGACATCTCTCGTTGCAGTACAAGCACAAGAAATCCCTTTTCACCTAACAGAACAGAAAAATCAGAAGTGACATAAATTAAAAGAAGTGGGGACATAGAGGATTTGCAAATCCACATCATTCCTTGCCATATAATAGTTGTAGCAACTTGATACCTTGATCCCAAGATATGTGAGGAAGCCCTTTGGATCTTTCAAATACTCGATATCTGGAATGAAGAAACCGTGCTTTTTGTGCATATGAACCATACATTTTTCTATTGTTTGGTGCTTTAAGTCACACATAAAGCAACAAGTTGGGTCCAGGTCTTCAAACTCATCTTCTACATCACTATCAGAATCAACCACAGCAACAGAATCCCCATTCATATTCATAGATGTAAGTGAATTTGTAGCCTCATCAATGATGTCATCCTCGGAATCTACCTCCTCCCACTCACTTTCATCACTCTCCTCCATGTCCACATCTTTTCTAGGAGGAGGCTGAACTGGGGTACGACGTGTCAGTGGCCTAACTATGGCAGTGTTTTCATTTTGATTATTATCTCCAGAAAAAGCTCGCATGATGTGACTCTTTGATTTGAGATGCTGAGCATGAGCCTTAGAGCTTCTGTAACCCTTGCCACAAATTCTACAACTGTAGAGCATGGGGGCCTCATTTAACTTGTTCTTTTCCTCAGCAAGTGCAGATAGCCTTGCCAAAAATAGTGCTTCTGTTACCCCAGGAACCCCAGCAATCTGCAACATAAAATTAGAACACAATACGGAAGTAAAAATTAATTAGAAACTCTAAAGAATATTGCATGGAAAAAAAAACAGAGCATCACTAAACAGAAAACTAAAGTGACAACAATGCAGTATAATTTCTTCTAGCATAGACCTAGCACCTAGCCATCTAAAGCATAGTTATATAATAACAATTGAAGAACCTAAGGAATGTAACCTCCCCTAAGAGTACTATAAAGATAATATAACCTCTTACAGCTACAGAATATTCTCCCAAGGATCCCCGCACCATGGCTCCTATCACCTTTCCAAAACATACAAGCCTTTGGAAGAAAATGAAATCCCGGCTCATTATATGACGATATTTTTTCCTTTCTAGTAAGATAAAGGCTCACACCATCGGGATAAGGAAGAAATCCCTAAGATAAAGACTGGTGAAAAACGATCCATGGCTAACAGCTCTTAACTCCTACTCTAATGATCAAGATAAAAACAAGATAAAAGACTCATTCTAAACTCTAGCATCTCTGTAAAAACCCTTGAAAATCTAAACTACACAAACTACTTTGCCCAACAGTAATCATACAACTTTTCTAGGACTATGATAGTTCGTTGCTGCCTACTTAGCCAATCAATTATATAGTACTTCGTATTTTGTTGATTTGCCTTTATTAACAAACGGTCACAGGAAACTCTGACTGTGAGTTTACTCATTGCCAAGGGAATTGCATTGGGTTCGTGACAACCAGCATAAAGCTATGTCACATCCATAAGATGATTCATGCAGCCGACCCTGTATCTTTGGGAATAAGGCTATTGCGAAGAAGCTTAATGATCACAAGGCTCAAACACGATTTGATGAAAGAAGTATACACTCACATAAGTCTAAGATATGAAATCCTCAATATGAATTAACACAGTAAACATTATTCTTAGAAAATAACACACAAAACAGCCCAAATCCCTTAATCAGGGAAGTCCAAGCATAATTAATAAATTTCTGAACTTCAGCAAACATAGACAGGTCTATTAAATGCCCAGTTATCAACCCAAGTTTCGTTTGTTCGAGCATACAAGTCTTATCCTGGTAAATATTGTGTTGTTCACATAATATTCAATTGATTTAACCCTAGAAGAACCAGAAACACTCAAAACATATTACAAACATACACAAATTGGTCAAATTCAATCACCCAACAAACAAAAAGGCAAATTAAGCAATAACCCATAAAAATTAATCAAAAACCCAAATAAAAAAGTGATATAAAAAGAAGAAAAAACATAAACTTACAAAAATCAGTGAGTTTATTGTTACCTTGCGTTTGAGGTTGTAACGGTGCCATTCAGATTTATAATGAAGCTTTTGTTCTAAATCACCGTTGAATTCTTTGTTGCATGCATTGCAGGAAAGCCCAGACATAACTATTTCGGATTCAATTTCCTGAGTTAGGGTTCTAAAATCTGTGATTTTTTCAAATGGTGGCCGCTTATTACTTTATTAGGGAAATAGGGAGTTCTCTTTAATCGGGATAAAGTAGGTATTTTAGGAGTGCGAAGGTTTACGACGGCTCAAAGTCGGTGTAAGATTAGAATTTGTATTGCTATTGGTCTCTTTATTTCTTTTTAATTGTTACGTTGTATTTTTGTTTTTGAGTTATACCATTATTTCATTATTTGACATGTTCAAATTCTAACTTTTAATATATTTGAAATTACAAAAACTTCATCCGGTTAACACTAATATTAGTGTACATCGAGCGGTATAAGGGTAACTTTAAGTCAATTTAGGATAAATTTTTGCCTTTTTCTTAGTAATTTTGAACATAATATGATTTTTTTTTATAAATAGAACGAGAAAAGTTTTATAAGGGTAATAAAATTACTTTTAATCACTAATAATTGATTTTTAGTCATTTAAAATGTGATTCTTTACCAATAAAACGTAGATTATTTTTATTTGTATTGGGTTACTTTTATACATATTGGGGTAACTTTTATTCATTTCATGGGTAACTTTTGATCACTTTAAAAGATCTTTATAATGGATGTACAATAATTATTGTACACCCGATTTTTTTAAAGTTTGTGTTAAAATTATCGTAAGTAGAAATTATAAAAAGTTAATACTAAGATATATATTGTGACGATTCTAACATGATCCCACATAATTATAATTTTCATTAAAAAAAATCACAAGTACGATTAAAAGAAGGTGTGTGAATAATGCTAAAGTCAAAACGTGTCAACTAAAAAAAATGAAGTAGTCGTACTGCAGTTTCATTTGGTGCTTGTATGTTGTAATTAGGGGTGATAATGAGTATAGCCTATTCGTGAATAGTTCGATCTCAACTCGGTTAAAGTTGAGATTGTGGTGCTTATTGACATCAACCCGTGCTTCAAAGTCAAGCTGAAAAAGCTTCCTGAGCATGGTTAGTTATATCGTATCACGTATGCACTAGACCTGGGAAATGGGTCATTCGGGTTGGGTCTGGTTCGGGTCACTTTCGGGTCAGCTAACATTCGGGTCGGGTCGATTCGGGTTTCGGGTCAACTTTGGGTCAGGTATCGGGTCAATTTCGGGTCGGGTCAATTTCGGGTCATATTCGGGTCAGGTCAAAATCTGGTCGGGTCATGTTCGGGTCAGGTCAAAATCTGGTCACGTCATGTGTGGGTTGTTTCATTTGTGAATCAAGCTCAAATGAATAATTTTATTCTGAGTATATATTTTGTTATTGTTATAATAGAAACTATCAATTCAGTTTATGACCTTAGCTACGGTTGAATATGAACAATTTGAGTTACTTTTGGTACAAGACATTTTAGGTTCAATTATAAGGTAATTTTAGTTTGGGACATTTTGGGTATCGGGTCAATTTTGGGTCGGGTCAGTTCGGGTGTCGGGTCAGGATCGGGTCAACTCCATTTTCGGGTCGGGTATGGGTCGGGTCGGGTCAATTTCGGGTTACGGGTCATTTTCGGGTCAATGCTTTTGGGTCAATTTCGGGTCATTCGGGTCGGGTCATCGGGTCTGGGTCAGGACTGCCAGGTCTAGTATGCACTGTGTGCATTAGCCGTCCTCGAATCAAAAGAAAAAGGGAAATTCTATTTGGTGGCCTCGTGGTTTCAAAAATTCCACATGGAAGACAAACTTTTTTTTTAGTCTCTGTAGTGACCTCGTGGTTTTGCATATTTGATTATAGTGGCCTTTTTTAGGTTTATGGCTAACCTTTTTAGCTAAAATGGTTAACCTTTTGATTTTTTTTTTTAAAAATATATTAATTTAAAAAATAAAATAAATAAATTAAAAAAAAAAAAAAAAAAACCAGCCACCATCAACTACCACCCTTCCTCCCTGCCACCACCAACCCCACACCCACCGACGCCCTGACCCACCCTCGCCGGCGTGCATGCTTTCCCAGCCGTCGCCAATCCCCCCTAAACCACCACCCATCCCCGGAACCCCCTCCCTCTCTCACCGAAACTCCATTAAAAACCCTTCCCTCACCTCGAAAACCCCAACCGGCCCTCCTCACACCTCGAGAAAACCCGTCGCCCCTCCCCCCACCACCGCGCCACCATAAACCAGCAGCCACACCTCTGAATAAGCGGCGACGAGTTTATGCTTTGTTGCTTTGATTTGTGGTTGCTACCGCTTATTAAGAGGTGTGGCTACTGGTTTGTGGTGGCGCGGTGGTGGGGGGAGGGGCGACGGGTTTTCTCGAGGTGGGAGGAGGGCCAGTTGGGGTTTTTGAGGTGAGGGAAGGGTTTTTAATGGAGTTTCGGTGAGAGAGGGAGGGGGTTTCGGGGATGGGGTGGTGGTTTAGGGGGGATTGGCGACGGCTGGGAAAGCATGCACGCCGGCGAGGGTGGGTCTGGGCGTCGGCGGGTGTGGGGTTGGTGGTGGCAGGGAAGAAGGGTGGTAGTTGATGGTGGATTTTTTTTTTAATTTATTTATTTTATTTTTTAAATTAATTTATTTTTAAAAAAAAATCAAAAGATTAACCATTTTAGCTAAAAAGGTTAGCCATAAACCTAAAAAAGGCCACTATAGTCAAATATGCAAAACCACGAGGTCACTACAGAGACTTAAAAAAAAGTTTGTCTTCCATGTGGAATTTTTAAAACCACGAGGCCACCAAATAGAATTTCCCAAAGAAAAAAAAGTCCATAAAAGCTAAGTTTCATTTTCCTATGACTAAATTAATTAACTAAAAACCATACATCGAAAATAGAAGTAAAAAAGTATTTGTTATAGATCAAAGTTGAATAAATAAGGCTCAATTTTGCTAAAAACACAATCTTTAAGGATTAGTTTTAATTACAACTAAAATCAACTATTAGGTAGATTTATAAATAAAAACAAATTACGCCGCAAACAATTCTCTCCTCTCTCCAAAACCCTAGCCTCCATTGTTGAATTTTGAAGGGGCTTTCATCGGTTTAACCGGTGAAAAGCCCCAATCCTTGTTTCTTTAAAGTTTTTTAGGTTTATAATAATGCTTCCTCCTTTTGGGAGGATCTTTTCTCCCTCGAAAGAAAGGGTTTTCGATCTCCTTTGAAAGACAAGGGTTTTTCGACCTCCTTCGAAAGACAAGGTTTATCTCCTCTTTTCGAGGAAGAAATTTCTTAGTTTTGAATCCATGATATTAGATCTAATGGATTGTCGTGAAATTATTTCATTGATGAAAAAGTTATCAAGTTTTCGAATACAGACATATGAATCAGAAGGAAAACATCTCACGGCTACAAAGGATCGTTATATTGTCTCTCCAACAAAGCTGTATTTTCCACCGATATAAGCGGGAGATGTTCCACGATGCAAGATCTACTCGACGATCGTAGTTTTTATGAAGGAAAATTTTATTTGATTCAATATCTTATGTATTTGTTAACGTCGAATCTTTATTGTAGATGTCGTATGACTTTTAATTAATGAAATATTTTTGCTATTCAAACAAAATAAGGATTAGTTTTAATTTCTTCATGCTATCTTCCATATCGGGGTTAAAAAAAACTTTCTATGAAAGGCCTATAATGAGTTTTAATTACAAGGTAAGTCTTAATCTAATTCAATTGATATATTGTTGACAATATTTTTATTCTCTGCAACAATATCTTATAGATTCCCCAGATCAAATAAATTGAAGAGAACCAATAATCAAAGTTAATATATGAAAATTTTTCAAGAACTACCACATAAACGGTATAACATGTTTTGTGAACAACTACTCGATTTTTTTCGTAAACAACTACCCCTAAGATGTAAAAACTTAATCTAGCATTACCCTTTAATAGTTTCCGTCCAATTTTTTCGTTTGTAGGGTCCATAGTTATGTTTTTCCACGCAATTAACTCTTTTCCCACCTATTTTAACACTCGTAATATTGTGTTTTTTTTTTTCCAGTCACAACCAAAAATCCAAGAACCATAAATTCGAACAATTGAACACAATTTACTCATCACCAAATCAAGTAATTTTTTAAAGTTATTGTTGTAATTCGTTGGCAATGTAATCATTTTAGTGGTTTTAATTTACTTCAATCATCATAACACAACTGTTGGGTGCGGCAGTCCGCACCTAATAGTTCTTGCAGCAAAAAGGTAACACCAGCGACACTCCATCCTTCCACTACCTGCAAAATCAAACACATTGAACCACAATCTTGATCTACATCCCCAAAATCCCCAAATAATACTAAGAAAAAACGAAATCCCTAAAATCAAAACAAATCACAAATTAAAACAAATAAATAACCCTAAATCCAAAAAAACCTAAAAGAACTTGCAATTGAGGTGCTAATGGCACAACGTCGGATTAAGGTAGAGGTGGTGGTGGGCGGCTTCGGCTTAAGGTAGATGTGGTGGTGGCTACGCGGGGTCGGCTTGAGCGAGAAAAGACAAGGGGTTTGTGGGTTGGTGGGTTCGGTGGTTGCATGGTGGGGTCGGCTGGTGATGCGGTGGTTGGTGGGTTTGACTGGTGATGTGGCGGTTGGTGGTGCGGTGGGTTTGATGGACAGTGGGATCGGTAGGGTGGGGTGGCGTGAGGATTTGTGGCTGATTTGTTGTTGTTAATGAGAGCAAATCAATCATAAATCTTGTAAGTTGTTAACGAGAAAGAAAGTGAGGAAGAGGGGGAAAGGGGAGAGGGGAGGAAATGGAATTTGTTGTTGTTAATGAGAACATACTAGCCACAAATCTTGTATGTTGGTTATGAGAAAAAAAGAGAGGAAGAGGAGGGAAAAAGGATCGGAGAGAGAAGGAAATGAAAATATGTTGTATGTAGTTAATCATAATAGCAAACAAATGACGCATATTAGCCATTAAAATTAAATGAACATATTAGCCAATTAATGTTTGATATCAGACAATATTCGAGACATATCAAACATTAATAAAAATGTATCAGTCAACACAAGGAACATATTTGCCAAACAAATGAAACATAACAACCAACAAAAGGAACATATCATCCAAGAAAATGTACATATTAGCCAACATAAGGAACATATCAGCCAACAAATGAAGCATATCAACCAACAAAAGGATGAAATTAGCAAACAAAAGCAACAGGTAAGCCAACAAAATAAACACATTAGCCAACAATATGAAACATATAAGCCAACAATTAAAATATACATATCAGCTAACAAAATAAAGATATCAGCTAACTAAAGAAATATGTTAGCCAAATGTTGTCTGATAGCAGCCAACAAAAGAAGCATATCAATAATTAAAAAAAAAAACATATCAGCCAACAAAAGGAATATTTTAGCCAACATAAAAACCATATCATCCAATAAATGAAACATATCAGCCAACACATGAAACATATTAGCCAACAAGTAAAATATATCAACCAAGCATGCGTCAGTCCGCACCCAATACCTTCTCTTATCATAATTAGGGATTCAATTTAGGGTTTATGGCTTCAATATAATTGAGTGAGGGGATTTGAATTTCTAGTGTTTAAGGTTTAAATTAGATTAGGGGTTTTGCATTTTTGGGGTTTAGGGTTTATCGCTTCAATTAATCGATGAAAACGTCACAATTTCATATCAATTACTACATTACTTTGTCCATAACATTACTTTGAGTCACTAACACGGACTTACCCACACAAAGCAAGAAGATAAGTAAGAAAGAGATAGTGTCTAAGAGAAAAAAAGGACATAAAAACCTGTTAATTTATTGAAATAGAGGAGAAATTTGGAGCAATAAGATTAGATTAGATTAATCTAAAGAAAGTGAAAGGTGAAAGGAAAATGGAGGGAAATCTAATGAAGGATAAGGGAGGAGGCATGTAGCTGGGAAGGGCGGGATAATTAGGCGGTGAAAAGTAATTATGGGCTCCACAAACGAAAAAATTGGACGGATTCCGTTAGAGAATATTGATAGATAAAGTTTTTACATAAAACCCGGTATTTGTTCACAAAACAGAACATTTATGGGGTAGTTCCTAACACAATTTCCTAAAATATTAGTACATTTGTTAAGTAAAATCCACATGAATCAAATAAACCTAATGTCTTTCAATATCTTAGAGGTAGATTTGTCAATCTCTAACCTGACTTGTTAACCCGATTCGACTTGAATTTGATATGAATTTATCGAGAGATAACCCAAGTGACCTGAACTCGACTAGATTTGATCTATTATCATATTTTGCAATGATAATATGCTTTTACAATAAAACTTGAGATAGTTTTTTTTATAACACTACCCAAAATCTAATTTGAATTCGACCAGACATGTCTACTTTGAGGTGATTAGCAATAACGTTATTCCAACACCTTAATCTCATGAAAGTGGATTCCAAAATTTGCTCCATACCTCTCCTTCACTACCACAAACGATCCAAATTACTAAAATACCCCTCCCCCACACCAAAAAGAAAAACAAAAAGCCCGAAATCCACT
Organism: Chenopodium quinoa; assembly: GCF_001683475.1. Classification (NCBI taxonomy): domain Eukaryota; kingdom Viridiplantae; phylum Streptophyta; class Magnoliopsida; order Caryophyllales; family Amaranthaceae; genus Chenopodium; species Chenopodium quinoa. The sequence continues at coordinate 1,068,016 of NW_018745170.1, read as the reverse complement.
TCAAACCACACGCTCACCAACGGCTACACTACACCAAAACTCCCCCAACCCAAAAAAATAAAAAACATAAAAAAACAGTTAAATAAAAACAAACATTACAAAAATAAATTATATTAAAATAAAATAAAATCTGAACCCTCTTTTTCTCTCTCATCCGAAAACCAAAACCGTTGCATTCCACAGTTCGTTGTCGTTGTTCAACTTTCTCTCTCCTCCAAAAAATGGCGACTACCTCTTCCCGGCGAACCGCCGACGGCGGTGGCGTCGGAGGGAAAATATTGAAGAACCGGCGAGTTCGAAGCACTCCGTATTCTCGACCATCTCCTTCTCCTCCGCCTTCCGACGACCCTGAAAACCCTAATTGGCTTTCTGGTTTGATTTATCCTGCAAAAGTCATTGCTTCTGGTGCTGGAAAGATTCTTTCGTTTTTCGCGAATGATTATTCGTCGTCGTCTTCTTCCTCTGATGGAAATTCTTCTGGTAATTTTGATTTTGTTGGATTTTTTGTTTTTGTGTTGTTGATTGTTTGAGGTTTGAGGATGGGGAAATGGAGGTGGTGAAAGAATGTTTGATGGTTTGATTGGTTTTATGTTTGTGTAGTTTGATTTTGTGGAAATTTGCTGAAGATTATGCATCTGAAAAGCCGTTTGAGATTTTAAAAATTTGTAATGTAGGAGTATTTTGATTGGGTGGAGGGGTATTCAGATTCGGGTTTCGGAATGTGTTGGATTATTGCTTGAATGTTATGCAAAGAGGAAACTTTGCATGTAATTTCTATTTTTGATGAATTTTTAAATTTCTACATTTGGTTAGCTTTTTATGGAGCCTTGGTAAAATTATCTGGTAGTCTTGGTTTGGTGGCCGGAGGTGTGACGAATGCCTCACGGCATTAATTTAATCAAGTTAGTCACTTTGTTATGGTTAGGGTCGGTGTGTTGACATTTGTGAAAGGAGTTGCCTGGATAAAGAGACGAGTGGCTGGTTTGCCATGTTGTTGGGGATTTCGAACATGGCCTTTATGGAGCTCATGCTCTCAAAGCTTGAAGTCATGTGCAATAAGAAATGGGTAGTGGCCTTTTTGAAGTCATGGCTTTTTGATGCATTAGAGTTGAATCGAAAGAGAAGACAGTGCAGAAGAATTAATAGCTACCTACAATAACAGAATAATGTATTAGATTGTCATTGGAATCTAGCTGATGAGGTGCAAAGTTTGTTTCATTTTTGTTCTAGGATTGATGTTTAAGAAAAAGCATAAAAATTTATAAGTTGAAACTTTCTCTCTTGGAGGAATAGTGTTACTCAAATATGTGATTATCAGAGTTAGAAGTAAAATGGTTGCTCTTGGCATAAATGGCTAGAGTAGTTGAGTTTCAAGTTAATATGAAGAAGCAAGGGCTGTGCTAGCTGTCAATTTGTCTCGTAGCCAGGTTTATTTCTGGAAGACTACAGATCAGAGTTGCACAAAGATGCAGTGTACATTGTACTATTAGGGGGTAGGCCACTTTATGAAAGGGGGGAGGGATGCAGATTTGATCCTCTGTCCTTGTATACCGGAAGGGAGGGGGGGGACTATTTTGCTTTTGTTTTCTATCACAGTATATAAGAGTATTAGGTTCTTAGGCTGTTGATGCTTGAAGATGTAATGTGTAGCAAACGAGGTTGTGCTCCTGTGCTTAAGATAGTCACTCCACCAAGTGCCATAGATCACATTTCTCATGAGTTGATGTGAATGTGAGACATATACCTTTACAGTGTTTTTATAATTAAATATGATATGATATCCTGTTTGTGTATTGTAACCATCTTTTCTAGGTTTTTCCAAATAGGTAAAGGATTGGTCGCTGTTTGCGGGTAAATTTTGAAATGAGCAACCATTTTTGGCTAGAAAAGCTGGCGAGTCGGCTATTCATAATTCAAGTTGTTTATTTATTCATTTATCCATCTATTTTGTTAATCTATGATTATGGCACTAAATTAATCCCAGAAACCAACATTACAGTTGGCCGAATTCATTTGTCGAACAATGCCTGAATGTATCCTTCATTCTACACTTGACAAATCTATATATTTTGTTATTGTTATTGTCACTCCCTTTGTTTTTTAATGTTTGCTTTTTTGCACAATTTTCAATGCAATATTATAGCTAATATATTTCAAGTTATTTATTACAAAAAATTATAAAATTTACATATTTGAAAACAAAAATTGAAATTAATCTAACAAAGATCCAACATGACTATTTTTGAAGAATAGAAAAGACATTATAGTATAAGATTCTATTTGCATTATAATCTTCCAAGATTTCAAATGGGACAAACAAAATTAAACAGAGACGGTATTATTTATTTATTTATATTAAACAATGACCTTTATTCGTTTGGTTAAAATTCTTGTACATTGTTAAATTGGTGCAAAGAGGCATTGGTTTGTTTTTCCTGATGCTTCCACAAGTTGATGGTTTGTCTCATCTTGATTCTTCTGAATGATTATGGCTTTCAGTTCTGTTAATTTGGAGTCATTATATTCTTTTTTTTTTTTTTTTTTTTTTTTTTTTTTTTTTTTTTTTTTACTGTCCAAGCATCCAGGGTATCTTAGCATAAGTAAAAAAACTTATATATTGTTATGTGCACCAGTCTTCATCATTGCTGCAGCTACATTGTGGGGGCTACTTTTCTTATTCTCTGCATTTAACTAGTGCTAAGTAGTGTGATTATATTCTGAAGTTTTTGTGGAGTGGATTGTTTATCTTTGTCTCTATCCGCAATCAAAACCACAGGATTTGTTTGATTTCAGATAATGATGACGAGGAGGAGAAGATTGGGAATGACATCTCATTTCAAGAGGATGATAGACTAGATAAGGTTAGATTCTATTTAATTCCTTGTTTTTTGCAATTCATAAGCCTTGATTTAATTTGTTTTAGTAATTTTATATAGCTGTATGAATATGTAAGCTGTTACATTTCATCCGCAGTTGAAGGTAATTTTTCTATTTTTGTAATCTATGATGGATGGTTGTGCAATTCTAGCCTTTATTTAGATTAATCTTTAGAGCTTTGATTTTGTACATACCCTTATGGTGGTTTGAGTTTTATTGCCCATGTTTTTATTAGGATTGTAAATTGACACCTTGTGTGTGCGCGCGTGCTTTGATTTTGTATATATCCATATGGGGGTTTGAGTTTCATGCCCCTGCTTTTATTAGGTGTGCATGTGCGTGTGTGTATCTTGGGGGGGGGGGGTTATACATATAATCTGGCCGAGGTTTTGGCACAATAGTTAGCAATCAAATTTAGGTTGCTTCAAGCTAATAAGGGTTTGTCCTTTGCTTACTTAGAGCTATAGTGTGCATTTGGGACTTGAATGGGTGTATTCTACTGTCCATAATTTGCCTCTTGTTACCTTTCATGAGTATTTGCAACCTCTAGCGGTACTAAAATTTAGGGCTAAGATGAGAGCTGACGTGTTGTATTTCATTTCTTAGGTGCTGTCTCTATCCAGCAAGAGTGATAATAAGCTTGCAATTGAACAGTTGGTTACTGAAGAGACATATTCAAGGTACAAAATTATTGCAGAATTCTGCTTATTTTTCTATTTGAAGCTTCTTGGTCCGCATGTACAATGTGTTTGGATAAGGATAATTTTAAGGAAAAGGGAGGGAAGAAAAGTTAAGGATTCATCTTTCCTCTTGGGACCTTTGGGTATGATTTGGGGGATGGGAAGGGTGCAAAATTGGAAGGGATCCATTTTCCTTCCTTTTTATTAAACCAAATCATTTCAATGAAAGATTTGGAAAAAATATGCAAGTTCACATCTTCCTTCCCCTAACCTTTGTTTTTGTTTACCCTTCGTCTATCCCCTATTCCCCTCCCTTTCTTTCCACAATATCTATTAATATTAGTTGTTTAGTAGGAAAATGATTTATTACTAATTGCAATTAAGTTATTCATGAAGTGAATGTGGTTTATGTATGACTATAGACAGTATTATTTGATTGTAGCTTTTTAAAAGGTCATTTCATTGACTCATATTCATGTTATGCCAAATATAAAATAACTGATTCCAATGTATTAGGGCCATACTCAATATACTAGAGTTGACAACATAGGACCCTACAGCTAGACAATGCACTATACTTATGCTCAAGGGCATATGCAGATATACTACTTAATGGACTATAGAATTGACAACATTAATGGTGGATGAATGGATCATGGATTAGTCTGTTCTCTGCATTGTTATATGCCACTAAATGCTGATAATTTTTTAATATAAGTTTGACAAGTGTTGGAAAAATGCCTTCTCTGCAATGTACTAGAGTAACTTTAGGAGGGGCAAATTGGGAAGTCTAGTATTATCAGGTTAATAGTCTTTATCATTAGTATAAATAGAGTGAGGGGAGAAAGGAGAAAGAGGCTGAATTTTTGGAGTAAATTCTTTGAGAGTTGTGACCTCAAGTCACTATTTTGAGAGTGGTGACCTAAAATCACTAATTTGAGATTTGTAGGCTAAACCTACTACCTTTTGTAAGAAGCCATCAGCAAGTTTTAATATAATTTCAAGCTTGCAGCCATAAATTTCTGCTCAATCATATAATTACACATATCAGATTTGCTACTCTATTACATACAATATATTTTGAGGCATTAAAAATGGCGATTTCCCTTTATGCCTTGGGGGATTGTAAATGCTTCTCTACTGGATTAATATGGCTTGACAGTTCCCTATTCTTTCATTATTCTTCTACGTTTTTCCCACTCACTGCCTTTATTAGATATATGATGTCTAACGTTTGAATTTGTATGATTATACTAACTATCTTAGCAAGCTTAAGAATAGTTTATCTCAAAATAGCAATACAATTACTTTATAAGCATACTTAAGGATATCATATGCATAATTGTTACTGGACATTGGCCTCAGGGCAACAATTGACTGAATCAACTTATTCCCCATTTTGCTGTCTGGCATTTACAGCAGATATGGTCGACTTCATATCTTTTTATCAGTTTACTCAACATTTAATTCTGTGATGATAGTTATACCATCTAATATGCTACAGTTCAATTTGGAGTTGTATGTTCATGTCAGTTGATGTTTTCTCTGACCAGGAAAGAAGCAAATGAATTGATAAAACTTGTCAGGTCTCGTATAGTGGACAGCAATGGAACTTTTGGTAAATTGCTTTGCAAGATTTTGATCCTGATATTGACAGCAATGTCTACGTAATTGCCTGATACAATTGTTTTTTTTTTTTCCTGTTTTTTTTTCCTCTAGGTGAAACTACTCCAAATATGCGGACCTCAGCAATTATGGAAGCCAGGAAATGGCTGCAGGAGAAAAGATCAGGCTCAAAGAAAAAGTTTCAGATGGAGCTTGATTCGGCAAATGTGGCGTCACCATTCCAAGTCAGTATCTTTTCTACAAATCTTGTCAATGTCTTTACGTTGATATGTTATCAAAATTTAACAAGGTTGCCTGGATGTTCAGCTTTTGTGTGTTGATTAACTGAATTTATAATCTGGATATACTCGTCTTTGACCTGCGTGTGTTTATGATTTACTTTGTACAACCTTATGTTTGCTGTATATGTTCATGAGTGTCCTAAACTTGGTTGCTATTAGGTTCTGAGTTACTGACTGATATGTGGGCATAGGTATTTTGGTATAATTGTTCAATTTTAATGCTTTCGAGGGTGGAAGTGCTGTGATGTCTGGAGGATTTCCTTATAACAATGTTACTCAGACAAAATGTTGTCTTATGTAATATGTATTACTATTTCGGCTATCTATATGAGCACACAGCAATTTGTGTTAAGGCTTGTTATTTTGAATTTTAATACCGGCTATGTATACCATTCGCGGGTAACATGCTATCATATCCTTTCATCGAACTAGATCTCCAGAAGTGAGAAGGGGTCCCCTGTGGATATGGCAAGATCATATATGCAGAATCGTCCTGCCTGGGCATCTCCGACTTTGAAGCAAGCTGAGGCTGGATCTTCATCACCGTTGGGCATGCTACATTTCAAGGAAGAAACACCGATGTCAACCTTACGCAGCTCTGAGGTATTATATTAGATTTTTGTTAACTTATCCTGCTGCCTTCAAAGGAACTCACGATTCAGTTACTTTTTATTGCTACTTTGACAATCATATTTTGAGAATGTTATGTATAATTGTGTTTCCCTGAATTTCTCCTACTTTAGGATTTTTTTTTTGCTTGAAGAGACAGAATGAGTTGTTAGGTTTTCCTTTGGGTGGTGTTTGTTTTTGTGGCAGTGTTATTTTTGTTTTTTATGCTGAAGATTTATTATTGTTTTGCTAAGAACATTTTTGCTTGCTGGTTACTCTCTCAAGTGATTGCCATTTTGTGTTTTAGATTTATACATATGGATTTAGGCTGGGTGAACAAAATATTTACGAAGTATTTCATATCCCTAGTGTGCTATGCTTAATATGAATTAGGAGAGACAACATTATCTTTTTTTTTCCTTTGTTTTTTTTCTTCTTTGGGGACGGTATTGGAGGTCATCGCCATTGGCCTCATAAAATTTGATGCCTTGTATCTTATAATGCTTGGCAAGTGACATTTGTCCCATTGTTCCAATTTTGAAGTACTTGACTTTGAACTCCTTTTCATTGTGCTAACTCACAAGGTAAGCCATAAAGGGGCATATCGCTTGCTGTCTTGGTGCTTGTGCTAAGGAAATCGACACACATCAAGTGAAAAGAGAAAAGTGCCTGCTTAATCCGCATTATAGGCTGGTTTAGCTCATGCTGTGATAGACCCGTTCAGCATGACACCCCTTACTTAAGCACATCCCAGGATTATTGGGGCGGGGACATATGCTCCCTAGAGTTAAAGAGGACGGGTGGACCTCTTCTTTAGCTCTTGCCCTCTTGCGTATTGAATTTCTTCCTTCCGAGCTTCATCTAGTCAACAGAGAAGGGGAATAGACCTTCAGTTGAGATATTTGTTTCTGGAGTTTAAGTACTCCTTAATTATAATATTTCAACTTGTTACGAGAAAATTATGTACTTAACCCACATCTTGAATACAGCTTTATGCATTTGGGAAATAAGTCTTTTTTTCTTGTCGTTTGCTCCTTTGAATTTCCATTCTCGACTTGTGTTTGGACTTGCATAAACGTTAGGTCCAGTAGGTTATTTCCAGCTTTACACGGATCAGGATATTTTTCTCTTAAAGCCTCTATGAGAGAAATCAATTAACTCGTAGTTGTGCTTATAGGTATTAAAGTTAGGACATAGGAGATTTATTTTGGTTTCTGCTTCTCCTTCAGTTCTACAATTTCTTACTTTTTCCCCCTTGTATACAATCTTCATATGAGGACATTTGACTTGTTCTTGTCGTACTCACTTGTGAGATTAATCTTTTGTCCAATCAGTAGCCAATCCTGCTTGTGATTCCTTTAGTTTTGTGAACGACTACTCTAGAGCTTCAATCTAATATTTTCTTTACTATCGTGGTTTGATTTACAATACATAGCACAGTTTATTATAGTACTTCTCAATCTGGTAAAATAGGTTGCCATCTAGAATTTAGAATAAGTATATGGTGTTTTTAATTCGTAAAATTGATACGGTCTTGTCTTGTCCTGTCCTTGCTTGATATAGTTTATGTCACAATCAATCATGTTTCATGTGATGCAGTCTTGCAATTTTGTTTGTGGGATTTTATATGATTGGTTTTTTTTTTTTTTTTTTTGGTATTGCTCCATTGAATTACTGATCATTATTGCTTCCTATTTCTGTTATCTTCAACATGTGTTTGAAGTATTACTTGTACTAAAAGAATAGTTAGTAACATATAGTTATTCCTCTTGTTAATTTTTTTTTTGGAATATTATGTGCGTGCAGATGAAAAGGAGTTCTTTTAAATCTGGTTCTTGGAATTTATTGGAAGAAATTCGAAGAGTGCGCTCTAAAGCTACAGAAGAGTTATTAGCTGCTGCACCACTGACAAAGACCATTCTGTTTTCTTCTGAAAGTAATCTGCCTCAAGATTCAGTGTTGAATAAAGCAGTTGAGGAAGGGGCAGGTCAGTTGTAAATCCTGTACTCGCTGGCATGTAGTTTCATTGAAGCATTTACTACAGCATTAAATGTAATGTGATGCGAGTATATTATCGTGACCCTAATGGAATATTACCTTTTGGACTAAATGATAGATATGGACTGATTTTAAGCTAAGCAATTTGCTTACTCTGCTTTCAACAGGACCTTTTAATCTTTAAACTAATTTTGACTCTATTTTCAGGCCCTGCAGAGTCTTTGCATGATAAGCCAGAAAATGAAACAAGTACTCTTTACAGAGTCAGCCAGGTTTGTACTTGATAGATCTGAAAAAAAATAAAAATAATTGTACTTATCTTTGGGGCAGATAAGAGGGAGGGAGGGGGGGGGGGGGGCGGCTGTCGGGTGTGATTGAGGGAAGTTTCTGGTTTGTATTGTATATATTTTGATTTTCTTAAAAATTGTGTTTTGAAGGAAGGTGAGGCTATTCAATCTGTGGAGCACCAAGAGTCCCAGGAAGCTGCTGGTAACACTTTTGTTCTCTTTAGGGCATTACTTATTAGTCAGCTGTATACACATAATGTTGGATGAAAAGAAAGAAAATACATGATGGGAAGTCAGCCTTTTTCTTTTTTTATGGTTGGTTTGATAATAAGAAAAAATGTGGAGCAAGTGTCTTATTTATGAAGGAAAAGAGGAATAGAACTTCTTCATTTGTAATCTACTAATGAGATTTTGTGTAAGGATTAAAGTATTGGCATATTTGGTAGTAGAAAAGCTTCGTTGACTATAATTTGGAACTGTTATAATTTTGTGCAAAGGATGTTAGCTTTTAGAAGCTGCTTCAATGATTCAGACTCCCAACCCCCCCTCCCCCCTCTCCTTTGGAGGACAGCAGTCCACCATGCTTGTTAAAGTAGAAATATATTAATAATCTGTTGTTTGTCGTCACCTAACTCTTATGTTATGCTACATGTGTTAGAGTTGACGCAGAATGATAATGATGAAGTGAAGCAGTTGAAGGACACAACAGCAGAAAATGGCTATGGGTGTTCTGCATCTGGGTGAGTCAGGCGTAACTTGTACACTTTCTTGAGAAAATTTTATCTATGTTCAAAAAAGAATTATAATGGAAAGAAAACCTTATCATATCCATATCTCATCTTTTGGACAGTTTGGCTCAAGGACAGGACACTGCTAATGAGGCAAGGCCATCTGAAGGAGAAAATGGGAATTTGGTTGATTCAAGCCAAGCAGAGCATGATATTCATATGGAAGATAACTTAAACCCTCAAGAGGAGCCAGTTATTGACATACCAACTGATGCTGTGGTTAATGGTTCCCCAAACAGCTCTAGCATGCAACAGGAGGAACTGTCACAAAATTTCAGCCAGCCGGTCGCAGGAGATAGCCCAGCATCCATAGTCAAGGACACACAAAAGGAGAGAAAATCGAGAGGTTACACACGGAGAGGCAGAGGAAAGGGTAAATGAATCACTGACTCCAAATTGTAACTCCATTTGTATCATGCCTTGTATGCTAGTGTAGACGTAATCTTAACGCAGATAGAGAGCATCTGTAGGGTTTGAACTTTGAAGCGGACTTGTAGCAGTAATTTATCAGCCTCCAATCAGTCCAATCGCGGTAATTATAGGTCCTTTGTAGTGGGCAATTTGTATCTCAGCAGAGTGCTTGATTACATGATGGTTTGTGTAGTTAATGGGATGATTCCCACATGATTTAATTTCTCAATGATTAGTCCAACATTTGGAAGCTTGAAAAACTCTTTAATCTTAATTTAAAGGAATAATTGCACGAATAATCTCAACTTTTGGTCTTATCCTCATCTTTTCATAGTTAGTTGGTAACTGTTTATAATTCTGTTAATTAGCCTTCTCCTTTCCTTATAAGCTGTCACATTAACTTAAATAAATAAAGGTATACCAAGTAGATAAATATATATTTAGTAAAATATTTTATTTGAAAATTACAAATAAACATGCATCGTACGGGTTTCATCTAGTTAATTATAAAGGGAGAACACACGACATTGCAAATTTTAGTCTCAACGATTTGAGGTCAGCCAATAAATAATTAATTAATTTTACTACAGCGATTAAGTAAATAGGCCAATTTCAGCATTTTATACGAGCAACCACCTAAAAATGTTTAAATACATGTACTTTTTATTTATCTATCTTTTAAAATAATACGGAGTAATTTCAATGTTCCTCCGTAGTATATGTTACGGAGTTAAATAACATACTAAGCGATGTGAACAAAAGAGTGAAAGACAATCCTCACTTGCAGTTGCATTTGGGAGAGCCTGAATCTTGGGATACAGTAGGAATGTAAAAGGTTTGAGTGAAAGTATTCACCTCGTAATTTAAGTGTTTTACCAACACCGGGAATTTATATTAGCTGCAATCCATTAAATGCTCAAATTAATCTTCTTTGATTGTATATTAATCCTCTGAGGCCTCTGTTTATCATTCAAAAAAGTTCAAATCACCAGCATACAGGGAGGTGCTTCCACAAGACATCATTGTCAACATACTCTTCCGGCTACCTTCAAAATCAATCGGGTGTGTGTCGAAGCCATGGAAGTCTCTTCTTTCACTTCCCCATTTCATTAAAACACACCTAGATAGAATCAAACATATCCCAACAACACAAGAATCACTCCTCCTTGTTTCCAATGATTCTGCTTCTTTCTATTCTGTCCATTTTAAAAATGCCCTTAACAGGAGTGAAGAAATCATTGTTTCTGCTAGCAAGCTTAATCTTAGTGATCACATTTATATTTGGACCGAAAGGAGTAATGTTGCCTCTTGTGATGGGTTGATATTGCTGAATAATGAACCATTTAACATATGGTTATTAGTAAATCCAACTACGACAGCCATGAAGGAGTTGCCTATCTCACCTTTTGTCTTTGTGATTGGGATAGTTGCAAAAATGCTGATAAATTTGCTTTCACGCTATGCTTTTTGGGAGTCCAAATCTCTGGGATTTGGGGGGACTGTTGCTTCCCTCTAACTGCCAGTTGTGTGAGTAAACTATATGTGCAATGTGCTTCTCAGTCAAAAATAAAAACATGATACGCAGGACTGATGTTTCTGATCAAAACACTTACAGCCTAGTAGAGGCTCGGTTTCACCGGTAGATATAACAATGTACACATAACATAGTTGCATATTTAATACTCTGTATATGAAAATTCTTCAGAAACAGTACAATGCCTAGTGGTTCCGAAACAAACCAACCTCATGGACCTTCAGGTCGTAAGATAGATAACAGCATGCACTATGCTTATTAGTCAAAATTAAAAAAAAAAAAAAAATAATAAATAAAAACATGAGACGCAGGTCCGATGCTTCTGATCAAAACACTTACAGCCATAAAGCTGGTAGAGGCTCGGTTACACCGTTGGATCTAACAATGTATACATTACATAGTTGCATATTCAATATATGAAAATTCTTCAGAAACAATACGAGGTCTAGTGGATCAGAAACTAACCAACCCCATGGACCTTCAGGTAGTATGAATGATAACAGCATATATGTAACTAAATAGTTGGGTTAGCAAATTACTAGAATGACAACATTAGTATGAAGAAGAAGTATGAAGAATATCGAAGCAAATAGTTCATCAGAATCTCAGCTATTTCATAATCACATAAGAGTGCATGAGGAAAACTTAGCAAATTTTGAGACATAATGTCATACAATCTACCTGGAAAAGAAGAAAAAAAGAAAAGATTGCAAGAACATTTGGATAGTGGTGTAACAGTACAAAAGTAAAACATTACAATTTTTTGATAGGAGAATGGCTGGCTAGTAGCAACTCCGATCCGTGTTCAAGATAGCGAGTCATTTCATCAAATAGGTGGTGTGCAAAAAGGATTGTGAAATTCACAGGACACGGAAATTAGTAATTATTCTTCATTGACAAACTAACAAAGCAATGCAATCCTTAAGTCTAGAAATACACTTATACAACAGAGATCAAAAAGTTGAACCAGAGTACGCGAATTTAATGGAAGGAATGTGTTGAATGTGGGGCCAGTCCTCTCCGGTTGGTTCTTGGCATCTTTCTCTCAGCTGTGCTGAACAATCCCAGACATCAAGCTCTCTAAGAGAGGTGAGTTGGGAAATCCAATTTGGCATTGATTCCACTTTTTTGCAATTGTAAATAAGAAGGGTTTGGAGGGCAGACAAGTACTGTATCCAATTGGGCACTTCTACCATCTCTGTAAGAGCTTCCAATCTCAATGTGCGAAGAGATTGACAAAAGGATACTCTTTCTACTTCTTCTGATTCATTCAAATTATCGCAACTGTAAATTGTTAACTCCTTTAAGGCAGAGAGATGCTCTAAACCTCCACTGACTACACTCTTCAATTTGTCGCAACCTCTAATTTGCAAGTACTTCAGGGAAGCCGAACAGCTACGAAACACCTCCATAGTTTCTCCCAAACTTTCCACCTTGTTGTCCTCAAATATGTCAAGCTTTGCACAATCATGAAAATAGTTCATGGGCAGTGAATTAAGCCATGCCACATTGTCGATTTCAACCTTCCTTAAATTGGGACCAATTTCATAAGGTGAGGCCTCTCCCCTTGATATTGGTATTATTTTCAATCTTTCATTGAATGAATATAATATTAGCTCTTCCAATGCAGGACACTCCAAAATAGCTGTTAGGTTTGGACATTCACCCAACCTTAATATTTTTAATTGCGGAAGTCGTAATTGTCCCAAATGCTGCAATTGCTGACAACTATAAAATTCTAATTTAACAAGATTAGGGAGAAAGGTTGCCAAGTTATAATTGTCCCTTGCCCAACTTGGCATTCTCACACCTTGATATCCAACCATACCAAATATCTTGAGATTAGAATGTGGCTGCAACTCCTCCATCACTGCTTCTTCATACTCCTTTCTTTCATTATTGGAGAAATCAATGTCCACTTCTTTCAGATGTCCATTGTTCCCCAGGCACCCACCTTCCTTTCCACCATTTATTTTATAACCTGTCTTCATATATCGAACCATGATATCAAGAGAACCTTTCAAGTTACTTAGAGCTTTTAGATCTTCCAGCCCTTCAAGTAAGTTATTCTTACTTGAACTCATGTCTCCCAACACAAACAAATTAAGAGTGTGAAGGCAACTCAACTTACGCATGCCCCTTGGCATATACCTCAGCTCAAAACAATATGTTAAATCCAAGACCCTCAACATAACCAACTTGCTCAAATCTTTTGGCAATTCTTTCAATTTTCTACAAGAACTTAAGTTTAAAGTCTGGAGAGTATACAGTTTTGTAATAGATCTTGGGAGAGCTTCTAATACTTCCAATTACCTACTAATGTGTGAGAGGTCTAGATACCTCAAGTGTATCAGATCACCTATTGAGCCCGGCAAACTCTTGATTCTTGACCCACGCAAGTCCAATGCCCTTAAATACTTCCAATTACCTACTAATGCAGCCACACAAAGCTGATCCATCTTGAATTCTTTATGACGAGAAGAAAGAAATGAACGTAGGGATCTGGAACTTTCATCACTACAATACGGCTCATTAGCACGAAGAAATGAACGTAGGTGGCTCTTCTTTTTAGTAAAAGAGAAATTATTTGTACGTCTAATAAGAGAGAGATGGCGAACTTTTTTGTCAACATCCCCATTCATGGTTTCCACTCTGCAAATCTCCTTTCCCACAACTTGTTGAGCAAGATCATGCATTAAATCATGTATCTTACATGATTCAATGCTACCATCTTCGTCTTTCTTCACGTCTTGCAAGAAACATCTCCGCAACAAGATCGAGAAATATTCCTCAGCAAGATCTTCCGGACTCTGAGGATCATCCAATGGGATGTAGCCATGTGCCATCCAAAGCCTTATCAGTGTATCCTTCTTCATCACATAATCTTTACGAAACACTGCACAATAACAGAAACAACTTTTCAGTGGGGATTCAAGCTGGTAGTAACTCAGCTTCAATGTAGGTATGATGCTATTTTTGCTTCTATTAATTTGCGCTAATCCCAACTTTTGAATTTTCAGCCAAATATTTTTTTCTTGGCCAAAGAGAAGACTTCCCACCACTCTAATTGCAAGAGGGACAAAAGCACATTCCTCTACAATATCTTCACCAATTTTGAGCAAGTCTTCGGGAGGGTTTGAGTGTTGTGATCCAAATGCTACTTTTTTAAGTAAACGGAATGAATCTTCCTTTGACAAGCCTTCTAGCTCATGCTTCAGACCCTCTCCTATGATTTCCGCAGTTCGATGTGAGCGCGTTGTAACCACAATCCAACTTCCAATCTGACCTCCCATCAAAAATTTCTTCAAATTCTGCCATTGCTCATAATTTTCAGTCCACACATCATCCAAAACAAGCAAGAATTTTTTCCCAAGAAGCTGTTCTCGAAGTTGTTTTTGCAGCACATCCATGGTAAAGTCCCCATTCATCTTCTTTCCACCTGTGGCCGACGCTAGAATCTTATCAAGAACCCCTTGCACATCCAACAACTCCTCATTCTCATCAGAGACACAAGTCCACACTTTTAATGGGAATGCAGTTGTGACTCTTTCATCGTTATACACAAGTTGGGCAAGCGCTGTTTTACCCAACCCACCAATCCCAACAATGGAAAGAAAAGAAACATTTTGCTGAACATTAGAATCAAGTAACACACCAACAATCTTCTCTAAATCAAGCCCTCTTCCAATGATGTCATCAGCTTCATACACATAGGAACAGGTCTCAGGCCTTCGATTCTTAATGAGCTTAGGATCAATGCTCAAGCTGAACCGCTTATCATTAGCAATAGCATCCAGCTTACTCTTGATCTTCTTCACCCCCTGAGTCATATTGTAAGCAGTACCAAACTTGGTAAAAAGAGAAAGCACACGAACCTTGATACCCTCGGTGAGCTGGTTCCGCTCAGCAAGAGTGACAAACTCATCGAAGAGATCATCGGCTTCATAAACTGCATCCTTGAGTTCTTCAATAAAGAGCCGTTCTTGTTCCGACAGCTCTTGCTTGGCCTCAGCATCCTTGAGCACGGCCTCTATTCTTATGACAGTGTCACGGAGTTCATTGAGTTTGGATTTGTAGTGAGCAGTGGAGAATATCTCTTTGAGCAGATCACAATCCAGCGCTGCTAACAAAG
Organism: Chenopodium quinoa; assembly: GCF_001683475.1. NCBI lineage: Eukaryota > Viridiplantae > Streptophyta > Magnoliopsida > Caryophyllales > Amaranthaceae > Chenopodium > Chenopodium quinoa. The sequence continues at coordinate 1,052,793 of NW_018745170.1, read as the reverse complement.
TTTGAGCAACAGACATGGCTGTTCCAATGTCCATTTTTGATTTGGTTTGCAGAAATTTGTGCGAGAAAGAGGAGAAGAGTGATAGTAAAAGTAGTAATGGTGAAAATGGGGTGATAACCAAATACCATCCAAGTAATTGTATTTCAACAGTTATCCTAACAACAGTAAGTGGTTCATATCATTTACATCTCAATTATTGAATCAACAAAGTCACTTTCAAGCAAGCTGTAATTGCTATTCCATTTTCACACTAGTGATACTACTGATGAGTGGGGACAACTTTATCAGTAAACTGTAATTTCTTCGAACTTTCGCTTTTAATAGTTTCACAGAATTTATGCCAAGCTAATTTTATCGAGGGAGACCCAGTTCTTGTATAATGGCATTTTGAAAAATAATGTTATCAATGTGAATCCTGATCATCTTGCTCTTTGCTGTGGCTGGTTTTAGTGTGGACGTTGTTTATCTACATTAGGATAACAACAATAAGTGGTTCATATCGTTTACATCTCAATTATTGAATCAACAAAGTCACTTTCAAGCAAGCTGTAATTGCTTCCACTTTTCCATGTTGACGTTGATTTTTAATTTGTCACACTTGTAAATAATTGTTATATTGAATTATTGATGAGTGGGGACAATTTTATCAGTAACTTATAATTTCTTCGACTTTTCCATGTTTATTAAGTTGCTTTTCCATTTTCACACTAGTGATACTACTGATGAGTGGGGGGACAACTTTATCAGTATGTTGTAATTTCTTCAACTTTTCCCTGTTTATAAAGTTGCTTTTCCATTTTCACACTAGTGATACTACTGAAGAATGGGGACAATTATATTAAGTTGTAATTTCTTCGAACTTTCGCTTTTAATAGGTTCATAGAATTTATGCCAAGCTAATTTTATCGAGGAAGCTTCACTTTCTCCTTATGAGAAATATTTTTGTTTTTTATAATAGCATTTTGGAAAATAGTGTGATGTTTTCACTTGTGAAAACCGCCTATGTATAATGGATGGAACTCTCAGATTTTGACACATAATCCATGAGAAACAAAACTTATTCCTCACAAATACGGATTATAATAGAATGAACGTATTGTGCAACAACATGAATTTTAAATAGATAAGTAAAATGAAAATTTAACAAGTGAATCGTGAAAAAAAATCATAATGTGTCGCTTAAAAAATAGAGGGAGCAAACTTTTAATACGGAGTAGGCTTATAAATTTCAAGCCAATTAAATCCAGATTAATATGAAAAAACAGAGTTAATAATTGCGTCGTCAGCGAGCGTCTATTTTTTTTTTTTTTTTTTCGAGTTTTTTTGTCCCGTCAATTATTCACAACTTCACACCATGGAGTACGATACTGATTTATGAACCACAATCGTACTAGATAGACCAACCTTATTAAAAGTTTTGGTTCTTTATGAAAATTAGTGTTTTTTTTTTTCTTTTTTTTGGTTAAATGAAAATTAGTTGACTAGATGCATTTTCTTTTGTAATTTGTACTCGTATAACGTTTGGTAATTGGTATACTTTTGTAGGCAAGTTTAAGAACTTAGAGGGCGTTTGGTTCGTAGAGTGGTATGAGTTTGAAATTAGAAATAGGGTTAAGGTGGTATTGGGTTGGAATTTGATACTTAATACCATGTGTTTGACTCAATTTTGGAATTGAATCTCTCACTATTCACTCCTTTTATTTGATACCTAAGAGAATGGAATGAGTCAAACCCACCTCCCCCCTAGGATTTCTAAACACCACACCTCATGGGTTTGAGGTATGGGTTTAAAATTTATACTTTGACAACCAAACATATGGTATGAGTTTTAGTTATTCTAAACCCATACCTCATACCCTATATTCCGGGAACCAAACGCCTCATTACAAGTGTTTCTTTGAATAAAAAAGGAATCAATATTTAATGATCTTAGAAAATAAGGCATTCGTCTAAAATTGACATAGAAATTTTGGTTTTGTAAAGAATTGGGAGGGTAAGTCACTTTCCATGTCTCATAGGAAATTTAACTTTTAAAGAGAGAAAAACTGAAGGGGTGTTAGTTAACTGACATGGGGCCCACCAAACGGCAAACTTAACAGCTTCAGTCAAACGGTACTGAATTTTGACAACAATGATTTGAGTGGTAGTATAATAAAAAAAAAAATTAAGAGGTAGCAAAATTGAGGTGCATGACTTTTAGTGGTAGCAAATTTGAAATTGTCCTAAATTTAAAGACACATTGTTAGAGATATGATATTATCAATATCGAAAAATATGTGTGATATATTTTCCGTATTGATCTTATTAAGAGAATAATGTATTTAGTTTTATTTACGTCCTTAGGATATATAGACAATATGGTTACGGTAGATATTTTTTAGAAGATTGTTTCCTATCTTAACATCTTAAGTTTTGTATAAATACACTACCTATCGATAAATAATAAATCAAGAAAAGCCATTCATTCTCTCTTTCACCCCAAATTGTCACACATTTATATTTTACATCATCCAAATTTCTAATTTAACAAGAAAATGTTCAATTGTTATTTGAAGTGAGTTGGAGACCTTGGAGTGACCAAAATTAAAAGATATGATTAGAAATCATTTATTTACATTACATTTTCGTATTTTTTTTTACTAACGAAGTTAATGATATTTAACAAAAACTAAACGCAAAAATCATGACCTGGTGTTAAGGTTAGAAACATGAAGTAAATAAACAGTTGAGTTAGTCGTCGTACCCCTTGAGGCAAATTACTAGAATAACAACCTTAATATGAAGAGTAACAAAGCATATTCATCAGCATCTCAATAGTTTCAGAATCACATAAAAGTACATGAGAGAAGCTTAGCTAACATAGTTACATAATCTCATTTTAATCAAACAAAAAAAAGCATTGAAATTTGAAAAGTATACAAGTTTCTGATGGGAGAACTGCATTTTCATCAAAAGGACTAAATACAGTTACACCAGAGATTCTTAAGGTTCATACTAATCAAAATCCAACGAGAATTTCCTTAACTTTGGAGTGTATATGTTGTATAATGATCTTGTTTCTTTTTTTCACTTGTTCTTTCAGCCTGATATAACAGCACTAGGAGTCAGTGTGATTGCAGCCTACTCTGAAGTGCAAGGACCAACAAGTTGGTGGGTCATCGTTTATTATAACGAAGCATGTTTTAAGAGAGCAATTTGCTTCTTAAGTTTTAAATAATTTGAACATACAATTATAATTGTAAATATTAACATATGGGTTTGAAAACTTTAAATGTACGACAATTATGACTATGTATGATAAAATTTAATGTCAGAATCCAAATTTCAATTATAACCAATAATTTGAGGGAACCATTGCATTGTGAAAATTTTGTTTGTTTAGAAATGTATTATACATTTATACAAGTTGTTATTCTTTTATTAACAAAATCTTTAAATTAAAATTTAATTAATGTAGAAACTAGAATTATAGGAAAAGGGAAAAGTAGAAAGGTTGAATGATAAGAAAAGAAGGGAAAGATTGAATAAGAAGCCAATCACAAATTCACAATGGCTTTGTACCATAAGTCCATAATGGCAAAATAGAAACAGAGGAAAGTGAAATTAAAAGAAAAAGAGGTCAAAATTTTTTTTTTAAAAAAAAACAAACAGATCGAAAATAAAAACATAGAAAATGTGAAATATTAAAAAATATTGAAAGAGAATAGGGGGGAAATAGAAAAGCTAAAATAAATGTAAAAGAAAAGGGGAAGAAATAGAAAAGCTATAAAAAGGTAAAATGCTGAACATGGGAATCGAACCCACGACCTAACAAGGAGACATCCCTATGCGAATGAATTACCAACTAAGCTGCAAATTTTTTTGCAATTTATATGCACTTAGAATAATATTAACAAATTTCTTTTTTGGACTTGGTGGGTCACGTGACCCACCAGGACCCACGCTGGCTCCGCCAATGAATGTCCGAATTTACGCCTATTATATTATCAATCTATTCAAGCTGAGTTATAAAAAGTCAAATCCGACCCATTAACCCAAAACAAGCCAAACCATGTCAAAATTGATATGAGTATATAAATAGTATACAAATCTAAGTAATCTATTCCAAAAAAAAAAGGGGGTAATCTATTAAAACGAAAAGAATTTAATCTAATGTACTTTTTAAGAAGAACTCTATAATGTAAAAATATGATACTTATAAAATATATTAAAAATATACTTCCTCCGTTTTTTATTATTTGCAACAATTACTAAAAGTGGGCGCTCCATATTATTTGCAACAAGTTTTTTTTTTCCCTTTATAGTAAGTTTAGGGTATGTAAAATTCCGAAATTACCCTTAAAAAAACTGATTAGAAACTAACCTAAAATGTAACTATGATTAATAAACTCTATAATCTAACATCCTAACCTAATCCTTCCCACCAAAAATCAGAATCCCCTCCCCCTTTTTCCATTAACAATTGAGGAACCCTAATTCATTCACCTCCTCACCTCCTCACCTACCATCATCAATGCAGCTCTCAACCACCGCCATTAATGAAGCTCTATTACATCTTCCAACCTTTATTATGTTTCGTTTTTTCATTTTCGAACTTTCTGCCTTCTCCCAAAGCAGTGCCCGTTTCTGTTTCTCTCTCTTCAACTTGAAACCCTAATCTTTGCGATTCTCCCTCTTCAACTTGAAACCCAGAAAATAAGTTCCTCAGACAAAAAAACCCCAATTCCGGCGTCATTGCTACCTATAAGTGTGACAAACGCAGTGGGAAGATGCGTTTGTTTGGAACCCGTACTGCGATGTACTTGGATATGAAGCGTAGGTGTTAGGATCCAACCTCTTTCATCATGTATTTTGCTTTCTTATGTCTTTACTTAGTTTATGTTAGACTTTCAATGTATTCGTGTAAGTAGTTTAGGCGCTAGAGGAGATTATTATGTTACTGTCATTTCAGTGTTCACTAGTATTTCTCCATGTAAACAATATAAAGCTCTATATGGAGCGATGGTTGAATGAATGAAAAAGCTCCTATTCGGGTTGCCTTGCTTTAAGACTTGTGTGTTGATTTAAGCCTTTATAGATATTGTGCTTGCCTTGTTTTAAAGCTCCCTACCAAACCAAGAGACTCTCAAAGACGCCTACATCCTTGTCGGTTCCGCTTGTGCCCGCTTCAAAGTATCGGTCGTCACAAGCCCCGACCCTAAACTCGTTACTAACGATTGCCTCATTGAGATACCTTTGGTCCGTGTTGCTGTGTGCCCACGAACCTCTCTCACTCTAGGCTTGCGTTCTTGTTTCTAAAAGATAAGAGCGCGCCGCTCGATCCGGTGTCAAATCACTCGGACCGTGACAGTTGGTATCAGAGCCAACGCTGCATCGTTGCCTAAACTCGTGTTCAAGTAGCACGCCAGTGATGGAAGATAATCTCGAATACACCTTCGAACAACGGCTGGCCTGGCTTGAGGGCAAGTCCGAATAATGGGCCTTCCTAGAGGAAAGGGTGCCCAAGCTCAAAGATATTGTGATCAAGCAGGATAATGAAATCAGCAATCTACGTTCTACAGTAGATGGACTATTGGAGCAACTGAATTGTGTCCAGGCACTAGCTGATGAGGCACTCGACAAGTGTGCCACTATGCAGGCTCATCACGACTTTGGGGGCAGTGGGGGTAAAAAGATAAAGCCGCCCAAGCCCCAAACCTTTGATGGGGCAAGAGATTCGAAGCAAGTCGACAACTTCATCTTTGACATGGAACAATACTTCCGGATTTGTCAAATAGAGGATCCCTTCAAGGTGGATACTGCCACCATGTATTTAGTGGAGGACGCGAAGTTGTGGTGGCGCACCAAATATGCCGACATTCAAGCAAAACGAATCACGCTTGATAGTTGGGAGGATCTCAAGAAGGAGATCAAGAACCAGTTCTGCCCGGATAACACCGAGTTCGTGGCTCGCACAAAGTTAACCACCTTACACCACAAGACTTCTATCCGAGAATATGTGAAGGAATATTGTGCGTGCATGTTAGAGATCCAAGATATGTCAGAGAAGGATCGGTTGTTCAACTTTGTGCGAGGTTTGAAGGATTGGGCGCAACGTGAGATTTGGCGCCAAAAGATAGACACTCTAGCTGGTGCTATAGCAGCAGCTGAGAAGTTAATGGATTACTCACCCGATAAGGGCCCTAATTAGAAGAAGGGGAACAATGGACAAGCAACAAGCACTCCTAGAAGCCAACACCCCGCCTCCCAAGTTAGCTCAAACAATGTTGGAAGTAGGTACAACAAGACTGTGGGGGACGACTCTAGAAGGAGTGGAGCTGCCTCTTCATCGAGTAAGGGAAGCACATCAACCTTCTCAACGGGACATACCCTTAACATGCATCCTCTGTCGGGGCCCTCACAAGTGGTTCGAATGCCGTCATAAGGGAGAAATCGATAGTCTCCAAAAGAATTTATCGGCGATGACGGTGGAGTCAAAACAGACCAAAGAAGAATGCGAGGTAGAGCCCGATGAGGAAGAGCCCTCAAGGTTGGGCGCGGTGCACATGTTATACGCCATGGGAAAGGAAGAGCCCGAGGAGAGGTCCAAAAACACTGAGTTGATGTATGTAGAAGTGTTGGTGAATGGGAGGAGGGGCAATGCGATTATTGACACCGGGGCCACCCATAACTTCATATCCCAAGGAGAAGCTCGAAGATTGGGGCTGAAGCCGATTCAAGAAGGGGGTAGTATGAAAGTTGTTAACTCATTCGCCAAGCCAGTTCATGGGGTTGCAAGGAACATCCCAACAAAGCTGGGGGACTGGAGCAGAAACCTGGATTTCACTGTAGCCACCATGGATGACTTTAACCTTGTACTCGGTATGGACTTCCTACGTGCAAGTAAAGCTGTCCCGATGCCCCACCTGGGGTCAGTATTAGTAGCTGGACAACAGCCTTGCCTCCTCAAGACTTGTAAGATGAGAAAAGGGTCTAAAGGCCCCCTCCTTTCGGCAATGCAACTAAAAAAGGAGTTGAAAAGGAACGAACCCACATTCCTTGCTACTCTATTAGTGAAAGAAGATGAAGCCCCTCATGAAATCCCCGCAGCTTTAGATAAGCTTCTCAAAGAATTTGAGGACCTCCTCCCCAAGGAGCTCCCGAAGGTGCTTCCTCCTAGGAGGGCTGTGGATCACGAGATTGAACTTGTTCCTGGTTCGAGGCCCCCTGCTCGAAGCCCTTACCGTATGGCCCCTCCCGAGCTAGCAGAATTTAGAAAGCAACTGGAACACTTACTAGAGTCAGGATTCATCCGCCCCTCGAAAGCTCCTTATGGAGCTCCCGTGCTCTTCCAGAAGAAACAAGATGGGAGCCTCTGATTGTGCATAGACTACCGAGCCCTCAACAAGGTCACAGTGCGGAATCATTACCCCATTCCGTTGGTGGCGGACTTGTTCGATCAACTAGGGGATGCAATGTTCTTCACGAAGTTGGATCTGAAATCTGGCTACCACCAGGTTCGCATTGCTCAAGGAGATGAACCGAAGACCGCATGTGTGACGAGATATGGAGCATTTGAGTGGCTAGTTATGCCGTTTGGGTTGACCAATGCCCCCGCAACCTTCTGCACCTTGATGAATCAGGTGTTCCATGAATTTCTCGACAAATTTGTAGTGGTGTACCTGGATGACATTGTAATCTATAGCAAGACCTTTGAAGAACACCTCGACCACTTGAGAAAGGTGTTTGAGAAGCTGTGAAAACATCATCTGTTCGTCAAGCGAGAAAAATGTGCTTTCGCCCAAGAAGAAGTTGGGTTCTTGGGACACTTTGTAGGTAAAGGCCGCATAAGGATGGATCCAAAGAAGATACAAGCAATTCAGGATTGGAAAGATCCAAGGAACACTTCCGAGCTTCGGTCCTTTCTAGGCTTGGAAAATTATTACCGCAGATTTATCAAGGGATACTTCAAGTTAGCCAATCCCCTCAACGACCTCTTGCAGAAGGATCGCCGTTGGGAATGGTCAGAGAAACAGCAAAAAGCTTTTCAAATTGAAAGATTCAGTAGTGTGAGAGCGATTCCTCGCTCTCCCTAACCCCAACAAACCCTTTGAAGTAGAGACAGACGCTTCCAATTTTTCCTAGGGAGGAGTATTACTCCAAGATGGCCATCCCATTGCATTCGAGAGTCAAAAGTTGAACAGTGCGGAAAGGAAGTATGCAGCACAAGAGAAGGAACTCCTAGCTATTGTGCACTGCCTTAGGGGCTAGAGACATTACTTGTTGGGCTCGAAGTTCATCGTCCGCACCGACAATACTGCTGCAACCCACTTTCTCTCTCAGCCTAAGTTGACGGGAAGACAAGCTCGATGGCAAGAATCCTTAGCTGAGTTCGATGTAGAGTTTGCATACAGAACAGGGGCTAGCAACAGGGTAGCAGATGCGCTGAGCAGGCGAGCAGACCTAGCACCCCTACAAAGATTAGCCCCTTTAACTTCAAGCAACGTCGCTACCTCTGTGCGTGATCAAGTCAAAGATTACTTAGGAGATGATCCGATGACAGGAACCATCAAGAAACTTATTGAAGAAGGGAAAACTAGACGTTTCTGGATGGAAGACGGACTCGTCTACACAAAATGAAAGAAACTCTTCATCCCTAGAGCAGGTGGTCTGAGAAAGATGCTCTTGAGGGAATGCCACGACACGCGATGGGCAGGTCATCCGGGTTGGCAAAGGACACTCAGCTTACTGAACACAGGATACTATTGGCCGGGGATGAAAGAGGACGTGATGAACTACACAAGAACTTGTCTGGTGTGTCAACAAGACAAGGTCGAATGACAGAAATTCGGTGGGCTCCTTGAACCGTTACCAATCCCTAGTGTATCCATGGACTTCATCAGTGGCCTCCCAAAGGTGGACCAGCTCTCCGCAGTAATGGTGGTTGTAGATAGATTCTCAAAATATGCTACCTTCGTTCCAATGCAAAAGGCATGTGGTGCTGAAGAAACTGCCTCATTATTTTTCAAGCACGTTGTGAAGTATTGGGGACTCCCCAAGAGTATAGTGAGTGACAGAGACACGAGATTCACAAGCATATTCTGGTCAGAGTTGTTTCGGATGATGAGGTCAGAACTCAATATGTCATCAAGTCATCATCCACAATCAGATGGGCAGACGGAGAGATTCAATGGGTTACTTGATGAATATTTGCACCACTTCGTCAATGCCAATCAGAAGGATTGGGTGAGACTCCTCGATGTAGCTCAACTTTGTTTCAACGCCCAAAAGAGCTCCTCATCAAATAAGAGCCCTTTCGAGCTGACCATGGGCCAACAACCTCTCTTGCCTCACACAGTAGCAGACACCGAGGCCGGACTAAGTACTCAAGCTCGAGAATTCAAAAGGGAGTGGGAGCAAAACACAGAGATTGCTCGGGCCTACTTGGAGCGAGCAGCTAGGAGAATGAAGAAGTGGGCTGATCAAAACAGAAGACCGTTGGAGTTTGATGTTGGGGATATGGTGATGGTGAAAGTGTTACCCGAACAACTGAAGTTCTTGAGAGGAATAGATCGAAGATTGATCAGAAAATACGAAGGCCCCATCCGCATCATAAAACGGATAGGGAAGAATGCGTACAAGGTCGAACCTCTAGCATGGATGAAGATACACCCAGTCTTTCACGTCAGCCGCCTCAAGCCCTACCACCTAGATCAAGAAGACTCAAGCCGCAATATCAGCAACCGAGCCAGCATCAGGAGCAGACAGCGCATCACCTCTTCAGCAGAGACCTAAGGATTAAGAACTTTAGTCTCCTTAGTCATATTTTGTAAGTCGACGAGGACGTCGACAACTTAAGGGGGGTAGGTGTTAGGATCCAACCTCTTTCATCATGAATTTTGCTTTCTTATGTTTTTACTTAGTTTATGTTAGACTTTCAATGTATTCGTGTAAGTAGTTTAGGCGCTAGAGGAGATTATTGTGTTACTGTCATTTCAGTGTTCACTAGTATTTATCCATGTAAACAATATAAAGCTCTATGTGGAGCGATGGTTGAATGAATGAAAAAGCTCCTATTCGGGTTGCCTTGCTTTAAGACTTGTGTGTTGATTTAAGCCTTTATAGATATTGTGCTTGCCTTGTTTTAAAGCTCCCCACCAAACCAAGAGACTCTCAAAGACGCCTACATCCTTGTCGGTTCCGCTTGTGCCCGCTTCGAAGTATCGGCCGTCACAAGCCCCGACCCTGCACTCGTTACTAACGATTGCCTCATTGAGATACCTTTAGTCCGTGTTGCTTTGTGCCCACGAACCTCTCTCACTCTAGGCTTGCGTTCTTGTTTCTAAAAGATAAGAACACGCCGCTCGATCCGGTGTCAAACCACTCGGACCGTGACAGTAGGACAGGGGGGGTGCGAAACTGACCCCATATGAGTCCAATGATGAGCCTTGTGTTGTTAAGAACCCAGATCTGGGTAAGGCTGGTGAGGGTTGTACCAAAACTGTTCCAGAAGTCATCATTCTGGACAGCGATGATGATGAACCCCTGTTCCTGCCGTTTCGCCTCCTAAAGCTGTTGAAGAGGGAACGACTATTTTTTGGGCTGATGTCAGATCTAGGGCGAAGGATGTCGCTTGTGGCAAAAAAAGGCAGAGATCTGAGTCCCTTCCTGCTGAGAGCGCTGAAAGCTGTGCGCCGTAGCTTGATTCTCCTACTAATCTAGCAGCGTAACTCATTTCTTACCCTCGAATTAATTGGTTCATCATTTTCTTGTTCTTTTACTATTTCATTTATTCTAGGGTTTAGGGTTTTTTTCCTGACTTGATGTTACATGGTTGAAATGGTTTGAATGGATCTATTCGAATTAAATGGTTGAAATGGAGTGGCTGTACTGATTTGTGTTGTCTTGCCTTATTTTGATTGTTGTTGGCTTTCCTGGGTTTGTCTGGTGTATTGGCAGTTAATGGTTCTAATTGTTGCAATTGTTGGGTTTAAACATCATGTGATGTCATTTTTTATGATTATTAGTTTGAGTTATGCTGCGTTGGGTTTGCTAATAGCTTTGCAGATTCATAGTTGCCTAATTATTAGGATGTGTTGTGTATGTTTGGAAGGCTCAAATGCCCTGTGATTAGTAGCCTCAGTTGCATGTTGGTTGCCCTACTTATGTTGTGCTTGTTGTGTTTACTGTTCTTCACAATTATTGTAGCCTGTTGGAGGGTTGAGAAGTTGTTTCAGATAATCATGCTCTGTGTTGTGTTGAATTATTTGCCTGAGTTCATTTAGTATAACTTGGAGGCTGAACTAATAAGGGATTCTTATGCCATTGGAGTTCAGAGTTGTTGGTTGCCTGAGTTGATTTAGTAGTGATTTGGTGAATGATGATTAACCTTTTTGAGTCCCCTAAACAGCAATATGTCCCTTAGCCAGTTAATGAGTCCCTTGATTTTTTTTTTTGTGTTGTGGTTGGGAAAACCATATGATGAAGGGACTCATTTGATACAACCAATTCATAACTTGGATTAGCTCCAACAACTTGAAATAACAGTTGTTGTTGAGGGAACCAATTATGTAATTTTTGTGAAAAAATTAAAAACCCTCTGATGGATTTATTTGTTTCCCTGTTTTGGATTATGATGCTTAGTTTGTGTCCCTAGTTGGTAATAAATCTTCCATAATGTTAATCATTAATTTCCCCAAAACATTTTACAATATCCAAATGAAGCTAGCTTAGACTGCCATACAATATTCATGGGCTTGACTTACAACAAAATACACATAACTAATGATTAACCTACAGTAATGAACAAAAAAAAAAAAAAAAACCAGAAACCATTACATACAATGATTCTTGCTGCTTCATTTACTTCCACTGGTTATGTGTGGCAGTCTTACTAAAACTTCTACATGTGTCAGTTGCTGTGTTTAGTCTGCATCAACTTGCATCCCTTCATCTTCTTCATTTGCTTGATCAGTTGATATGAAAATGGTGTTGAGGTAGTCAACAGCTTGTTGAACCACCCTCCTGTCCACCTGTAAAATTTCTGGTAGCATCACAATCCTTTCTAGCCTCTTCTTCCCTTTGTGTGGTGGGGTGAAGTTATTCCCTCCTAGGTGATCGAGTATTTCTTCCATGCAGCATTGTAGGGTTATCCAACAATATTTGTTCAACACTGGGTTGAACAACTCATATGCTTCTTTAACCCTATCTATGAGTTCCACTAAATTCTTTGGGAATGATTGGTATTGTAGTGATTGTATCACACTGAACAGCCCTAGATCTAGCACATTTAAATCTGGGGACTGAGGGGGCTGGTATATGAATTGAATGTTGAATCCATCTGACTGACAGGCTGCCTGAAATTCCTCATCCATAGGAACTTGATGGGGTCTGGCATTATCCCATTGTATCCATATGTCCTTGGGTAGATTGGAAGGCCATTTAGCTTTGATGCCTGGAATTACATGGTTCAATAGCATTGCCCTTATGGCTTCTTTGTTGACATTCTGTGTTGCTTTGATTTCCACCACACCAGCTTCCCTGTTTTTGCTTTTTTTCTTTGCTGTGCTTTCATACACAAATGGATAAATACCATACTTTCCATCATGTATCACTTCTCCTTGTTGGTTAAAAATAGGCTTCCCAATGGCTGCCATGAACATGCCCTTGACTTTAAACCTTTTGGACTGTTGGCACATGTATGGGTTTGCTTCATTTGGTAGGAGGTAGAACCTCCTGGTTTCTGAGTTCAAGTAGAACCATTTTTCATCAATATGGACAACTTGTTGCATGTCCATAAACTTTGGTTCCCCATTTACTTCAGCAGGCATTAGATGACTTAGCACCCATTTCAATCTTGCTACCTTGTGAATGTCTGTCAGGTATGGATGGTTTGTGGTTGTATGTGTTATGAGTCTGCCTTGCTTCTTCAGTTTGTGGATTGTGACATGTGGTGTTTTGAGAGCTGCTGCATAGCTTCTCTCAGTGGTCCTCTTATACAAGGGGACTGATTGCAGGAACTCATCTGTGTAGACCTTTGGTTTTGGTCCTGTTTTCCCCAACTTCTTAATTCTGATATCTATCAAATTCCCCTTTGCCATCTGGGATTTAATGTCCTCAAAGAGTCACTGAATTGTGGATCTGTGAACATTAAATTTGTTGGCTTGCTGTGTTATATATCCTCTTGGCAGAGGTCCCCCCCTAGCTTCAACAAATAACCATCTACTAGTTCCCTTTTCTAGGCAACAGTGAGCTGTTTTCTGCTTTTCTGTTGATGCATGCCACCATCAATCTGATGTTCTGCAGTCCCTTGCATATTGTTTGCTTCACTGTGTCCCATTCTGTTTTCATCATTAAGCATTTGTTCTATGCTAAAAAAATCATCATCTTTACTAGCTGCCATGATATTTATGCTGATGATGTTGAGTTCCCCAGATTTTAGGCCTGGTAATGAAGTTGGGGGGGGGGGCTGTTTTTTTATTGTTGTGCTGTTGTTGAACCAGAATTATGGAGCTGATGCTGCAATTAACTTAGGACTAATTTAGGTTTTAGTCATTACTAATTATGTAATCTTTTGGAAGAACAAGTATGGTCTGTAATTTGTGGGAAACTCTGTTTTTATGCTGATACACTGTTGGGAAGGTTGTTTATATACCCCTCCTTAAATGAAAATTTCAAAGGGGGGGGGAAATTTGGATGAAATGCTTTCTTTTGGAAAAGGGTGGGAAAAATTTCGTGGGAAATGGTGGGCTTTTTTTTGGTGTTGGCTGGTTTTTTTTGAAATTTGGGTGACAAAATTTTAGAGGGAAAAAAAGTGGTTCAAAAATTTGATAAAGGGTCCACCTTTTTTTAAAAAGTTGGACCACTTTCTCTTTCATTAAAAAAATCAGATTTTTTCCCTCTTTTTTTAACTCTTTAATTACATACCCCACTACCTACTTTTATTCAACTAAACAACTCTTAAAAGTTTTGCCTGGGCATGCGTGAAGTTGTCCTTTGTTGCAAATAATTAAAAACGGAGGAAGTAGAAAGTTTATCACGAATAAAATTCTAAAATACTTTTATATCTTTAAATTTTATCCGAATTGATTCAAAATTTTAACCTTAATATTCGTCTGCTCATCTAAATCGGATGACTCGAACAAAAACTACCTTTGAGGTTAACAAGCAAGCCAAAGAACGTAAACAGAAAATCCTTCATGGAATTGGGCGGAGGGCAAGATCGATTGAGCTCACTTCCAGACGATATCCTCACTGAAATCCTCTCTCGCCTTCCAATCAAATCCGCCATTTCTACCTCCGTCTTATCACACCGTTAGCGCCACCACTGGACTGGCGTCCCTCGCCTTGAATTCTGCACTATTAGCACATTCAAACTCAATTACATCCTACAAAATCTGACTTCCCCGAAACTTGAGGTCCTAAACTACTCGCATAATCACGGTCAAGATACTTTCCGTCAAAAAGTGGTACAAGTCATTAGCAGTATATTATTTCCGATACCTGAATGTTTGCTTAATTGTCGATCTCTTGTCATTTTGGATTTGATTGGTCCGTTTGCAAGGGAGGATGATGCATATAAAGATGTTGATATTTAACTTCCGAATTTGAAGAAGCTTTCGTTACGATCTCTTACTTATCTGCCTCATTGGTTTGGATCTTTACTAGAAGATTTAACTCTCAGGTCTTCTCAACACTTTATGGAGTCTAATAAGTAAGCTCAAAACGATATCGTTGGAGATAAAGGGACTTGGTAGGATATACTGTTGGCTCGAGTTTCTAAGGAACATTCTAGGTAATGCAACAGTTTTGCAAAACTTAAATGTTTGCTTGGTTCATCATTTGCCTGAACGAATAGTAAGTTCTGTAGGTCCTTGTTTAAGCTTCCAAGGAGCTCATTGACTTGTGAGGTTGTGTTTTCGGGTAGCTTTATTACATTATCAAGTAATGCTTTCAAAATCGGAAAGCATGTCAATTGTAGGCCGTGGTTGATTGACATTTTTTCGTGCTACTTCTGATTTACCAAAAGACAATTTAATATTCAAGCAAACATATAAGGTGCGACTGACTTCATTCATACTACATGATGATGGAATCCAGTTGCTAGATTACATATCAACATATTTTCACTACTAGAAAACGAGCCTTTAGTATTGTCAGTAACAACAAACAAGGGTGTGTAGTGTGTTGTCTATGAGGAAACATGTTATCAGATGTCAAATGTGCTTTATGATTTGACTGTATGGCGAACTTCTTGTTTGATGTACACATAATTTTATTCCTTTGATATGTATGTGTACATATCCCTCCTTTTATTGATTAATTAATTTAATCAATTGAGTGATTAGTTAAAGACCAAAGGCCTTATTTTCTCTCTTTTTTTGAATTTCCATCATCTATCATGGATTAATTTATGATAAAATTTAGTGATAGATTTTCAAATTTATCTAGCACAAAGGCGATAAAACTGATAAAGGATATAATTTTAGTGAAAATGAACACAGGGTCACAGGTTTGGTCATTTGATCGAATTGGATGTCTAATTGATGTTTTATAAGGTTTGATTATTTTTACAGAACCTGTCAATCAAGAAATTATACTCTACTCAAATGTTTCTATCTTCTCATCAGCTATAAATGCACACCCAAACATCATATTTTTTCCAGTGATTATTGACTCCCACAACAGGGGAGTTCTGTATGTTGTGTCAAAAACGGTTACATCACCATAGATGTGGAAGTCCTCCTTCATTTCCGAGTCTCTCCAATAGATGGTTGTTAACCTGTTAGTGTTTAGATCACCTCCCAGTTTAAATCTGAAGAAAAAAATCTTCTTCTTCTGCTTGTCTTTTACATAGACTGTCTATAACAGTCTTGTGCATCCTCCCCCTCCCCCCTCCCCCCCCCCCTTCAATTTCTTTCATTTTTCTTCTTGAGATGTAGTTTATATGGTCTCTCAAAGTATGACCTAGCAATTCTTCACCCCAGCTTTATTAGTCATCAAATTGTAAGCTTCGGTTGGCTTTAAACCACTCTCTATCATAAGATCAATTACTTTTGCTTTATCTTAAGTGATCTTTCTCTCTGACCTGTGTAGATGTTGCCATGATTTTCTTGTTAACTCATGGTTGTGATTGATGACATGTTCCTCAATTTCAAATAGGCCTTCCTTGTTCTTTTTTGCTCTTATTAATGCTTTGCATCTGTCCTGGTTATATGAACTTGTTTTACTTTTTTCAGTTTTCATTTGCTGGAGGAGGAATTTTTTGAACCTTGGGTTTGCATCTAAAGACTTCTTTAGAACAAACAAAATCTTTTCCCTTTATTTGTTTGTTATCTCCTTGAGTCCATCTAGCTGGTGGTTGATAGTCTTATTCCAAATCCCATAGCAAATGCATGCTTTTTATATATCTCACAGATTTCATCCAAAGTTTGTGCTGTAAATCCTATTAGGCTTCCTGTATAGTCAAAATCTTCTTCTTGGTGAGCTTTACTTTGTTGTGTCTGAATGTTATCATTTGTGCTTTCTTCTCTGTTAATGTGCTTTGAGTCTTTTCTGCTGTGTTGTCACTTGTTTCCGTCGTTAATGTACAAGAAAAATTAGCATAATTACAGTTATCATGGAGAATATTTAATTGAATTACAGTTAACAGGATCACAGGAACAACAAGTTACTTCAGGGGTTACTTCATAGGTTACTAAAGGAGTTATTTAATGGGTTACTTAATTAAGGGGTTACTAGAGGGGTTACTACAGGGGTTACCAGAGAAGTTACCAGAGGGGTTACTTAAGGGGTTACCATAGGTGTTACTTAAGGGGTTATCGGAGGGGTTACTTAAGGGTTTACTTAGGGGGATGCTAGAGGGGTAACTTGGTTAGATGTGTAGGGATTACTTAGGGGGTTAGTTGTCATGGTTTGTAGGGGTTATTGGGTAATTCATAGCAGAAATGAAAAGGGTAATTCATAGCAGAAATGAAAGTTTAAATATATATCTTGTAATTCGATGTTTTCTAATATGTGTTCTTTGGTTTCTCTAATTTTGTTTTCAATCTCTAGATTCATTAATGAATCTCCAATCTCTTCAATTTCCATTGATTCTTGTGAATCTGGAAAATTTGGTTCTTCGTCAGCCATGTGAAAGATCTCTGAAAATTTCAAAGTGAAAAATTGAATTGTGAGAAAAATCGAAGTGTGAGAAATTTGAGAAAAATTCTGGAAAAAAGTTGAGCAAAATCGAAGTGTGAGAAAGTTAAGAAAAATCGACTGATTATTGTAGGTTATTGGGAAGTGTGTGGCGTGCGTCAGCCGCTTTTTTTGTTAAGAATTGATTGCCCGGTTTTTTGTAAAGTTTTGGAGAATCCCGTTATTTTTGTCAGCTACCGTTATTTTGCTGAGTTGGCGTCAGGCCTTACGATGCGGCTGGGGTGTAATACCCCGTATTTTTTGAAAGGTATTTTCTAAATTAAAGAGTATTTAATCTCGTATTTTCTAACTTAAGAGTATTTCAGTTTTGGAGCCAAAATGATATTTGAATTTTGGCGCCTAAATCATTTATTTTAATTAAATGGATAAACTAAACATTTTATAAATAGTATTTTGATTAAATAAATAATAAACCAAAACTATATTAATTAATAAAATTAGAGGTATTTTCGGATTTAAAAATCTGATTTTTGTAAATAGAATTTTCGGATTTTTCCAATAAAATCCAATTTTACTTAATATCTTGCTAAACTAATTATTTTCATGAAATAAAATTAATTTCCTAAAACTAAATAAATATCATTTTCGAATGTTACAATTAAAAATCTGATTTTTACTCTAAGTAAAGTATCTTCATAAAATAAAATTAATTCCTACACTAATGAAGTATTATTTTCGGATTTTATACACTAAAAATCCGATTTGTTTTCTTAATTATTTGCTAAGTTAATTATTTTTATGAAATAAAATGATTTCCTAAATTAATCAAATAGTATTTTAGATTTTATATAATAAAAATCTAATTTTATTAATTATTATAGACCAAATTTTCGGCTACCCTAATTATTTAGTAAGAAAATTGATTTTATTCTTTCTAATATT
Source organism: Chenopodium quinoa (assembly GCF_001683475.1). Lineage (NCBI taxonomy): Eukaryota > Viridiplantae > Streptophyta > Magnoliopsida > Caryophyllales > Amaranthaceae > Chenopodium > Chenopodium quinoa. The sequence continues at coordinate 1,034,730 of NW_018745170.1, read as the reverse complement.
TATAAACTTATTGAATCTTTAATTTTAGTCAAATAAATTATTTTACAAAATCCCCAAACTAACATAAGAGGTCCGAAAATATTGAGCAATATTTAGCTCAATATTTTCGGCCACTCATGATTTTTCTATAAGATTTTCAAAATTTTTTTATTAAAAATAAAATCCTTTAAATTCCCTTACTTCTATTCTTAAATCTAAAATTATTTGATTCTATGTCATACTTGCACTCCAAGCTTAAAACCTACCAAATAGAATTTCATGATCAAATAAAATATTATAGCCTTCTATATATTTAAAACCCTAATTTCTATTCTTCAAAACTTCCATAAATTATAAACCCTAAATTGCTATAAACTCATCACCTAAACACCTATAAATACCCCCTCATACCTCTCATATTCTTCACACCAAAAACTCAATTCCCTTCTTTTCTTTTACTCTTCTTTTCCCTCAAACTTTTCCTATTTTTCTTTTCCTCTTTTCTAAAAGAAAATCTGCCCGTATATCTTTGAAGCCAATTTTAGGGAACCTATGGTCCGTTTTTGAATTTTTCTATTTCACAGAAAATTATTCCTCTCAAAAAATCCTTGAGGTTAGGCTCACGAATCACCCAATTCGGAGTTATATCAAAGGAGTTATGACCTCTTCAAGTTCTGCCTATCCTTTCCAACGCAAATTCAATTTCCTTTAATCCTATTCCTTTATTTTCTTCGTGGTTAGTTTTCTAAAATATAATTACCTATTTCACAGTTATAATTTTATATTAAAGTATTATTTTTAAAAGAGTTTTATAGTCCATGCACATTAGATTTAGGTTTATGTCTAAAGATGTTGTGATAACCGTATGGTTATGTTAATTGCAAGGTGTATTCGTGATTGAACTATGTTAATTGCAAGGTGTATTCGTGATTGAACTTTGAAAGTGCGAAGAGAAGACTATGGACTTTGCATGACCTACTCTTTCCTCAAGATTGGCCTTTGTTCATAAAGTAAACGGGTGTACACACTTAGTGAGGAAATGGTTTTGAAACGTAATCGATTGAGTTTTAAACTTGTCTTGAAAGCATTGAATTGGAAAAGCTCTTACATGAGTATGGCATTGGAATTCTTTGAATTAAACTTAAATGATTGAAATTATATTTTACTTATCTTACACATAATCTACTTAGCATAATTTGCTAATACGTGCTTTTGTTTTGGCTTTGCCCTGTTTACCATTTATGGTAAGCAGGTGAACTTTTCAGGTGGAGGTTAATTGATGCATACGGGAGTCTACGGGAATTTCACCTAGCTTAGGAAAAGTTTGACTTTGTTTTGTGTCAAAAATTATGAACAAGTTTATTTAAAGTTTTATTAATAAGAATAAAGAATTTTCCGCTGCAAAAGTATTTTTGTTTTAAAGTATAAGCCTTGCGTTATTACGCGGCGGTAATACACCCAAGTCTATCTCTATGGTATTTATACGTATTCTTCTACATATTCTGTAGAGGGAGATTTGGGGGTGTTACATGGGGGCACCAAAAACACGCTGTTTAGTTTTCATATATGAGTTTTACTAAGACATGTATTTCTTTTTTTTATTGGAAGTTATAAGTTATAACAATAAATTAATACTTCTTACTTTAACCTTGGCTATAATTGTGGTGATTATTTTTGAATTATTATTATTATTATTATTATTATTATTATTAAAATAATAATAGTAATAATAATAATAGTAATAATTGTTTTTTGAAAATAAAATAAGGAAAAGAGATATGTCATCTAAGATAGGAGTTCTATATCTATGTAGATATAAAGCGCCTATTCTAAGATGACAGTTCTCTTTTCCTTGTTTTTTTTTTATCTATTTTATACATCAAATAGAGAGCTGTTATCTTAGATAGGCAATCTATATTGTACTTTATATAGATTGCGTGTTGAGGCGATCTGTAGACTTTATAGGGCACCCCCTCAGAAGAGAGCCTCTGAAGCGATCTCTATTCCCTGTTTTAGCCAATCTCTATTCCCTATTTTGTGGTAGTGTCTGTCTTGAATCTTTCATACGAAGTATAAGGTATCATAGGTATCACTTCTTCTTACAATACCATATTATTTTAAGGGTATTTTGATTTTTACCACCTTCAAATAACCAAATAATTGAATTTACCACCTCCAAAAAAAAAAGATTTACTTTACCACCTCATAAAAAAATTAAACATCAGTTTTACCACCAATCACCTCCAACTAACGGATTCCGTCCAAAAATCCGTTAGTGGGGCCTACCTTGCACACGTGTCACCATATTATTGGGTAAGCTTTAGAAAAAAAATTAAAAAAAACAAAAAAAAAATTAAAAAACCTCATCCATCAATTGGTGGCTGCTGCCACCGTCGAGACCCCACCACCGGACCGACTACGACCAGCCCCACCACCTGACCGCTACGACCAGCCCCCACCACCTAACCGCTACCAGCCACCGTCGGGACCCACAGCCACCACACCGATTTCGACCTCAAAACCCTAGCCACCACCTAACAGCTACGACCAACCCCACCACCTAACCGCTACCACCGCACCGCACACCACAGCCACGCCGATTTCGACCCCCTTTCCACCAATTTCCGACCTCAAAACCCTAGTCAACACCTAATAGCTACGACCAACCCACCACCTAACCGCTACCACCGCACCGCACACCACAGCCGCGCCAATTTCGACCCCCTTTCCACCAATTTCCGACCTCAAAACCCTAGTCAACACCTAATAGCTACGACCAACCCACCACCTAATCGCTACCACCGCACCGCACACCACAGCCGCACCGATTTCTACCCCTTTCCACCAAATTCCGACCTCAAAACCCTAGCCACCACCTAACAACTACGACCAACCCCACCACCATCCAAACCCAGACCAGAAACAACCGCCACCCAGACGCGAAACCACCCCGACTCAAAACCACCACCACCCACCAGAAACCACGCCAGCCAGACGCGAAACCATCGCGACTCGAAACCACCACCACCCAGACGCGAAACCCACACGAAATTCCGACCAACCGAGGTAGTTGATTTCGTTGCTGGTTGGTTGACATGGAAGATCGGGGAAGATGAAGAAGAAACGTCAAAAATGTGGGCCCTACTAACGGATTCATGGACGGAATCTGGTAGTTGGTGGTAAAATCGATTTTTTGGAAATTTTGGTGGTGGTAAAGTAAATCTTTTTTTTTGGAGGTGGTAAATTCAATTATTTGGTTATTTGAAGGTGGTAAAAATCAAAATACCCTTATTTTAATGATAAACAATATGATCGGTTCATTTTTTCACATTATAAAATAGACATAGTTAGTCTCGTAATGACTATAATGCAAACATAATTCACAAATTGGAATATACACCCAAAAAAAAAAAAAAAAAAAAAAATTATTATAACACCACAAAAAAAATACCAAAAATTTATTTTACTTCCACCTAACGGAATTGGGCCTAAAAGACACATGTCAAATGTCTGGTGGTTTAAATAAATAAAAGAAAAAAAATAAAACCCTAACAAAAATCGATCGACTGTATACAAACTCGAACACTGAAAACACTTGATCATCTAAATTGTAAAATAATTATGCGGAAAACACCTGCTTTGTATTGAGGCTCTTGGCCAAATATATAGAGCACAATAATAATAGAGATAAATAAGTAGAGAATCCAAGCTATGATCAAATCTTAACACATCTCTATCTTATGACAGCTAATATATCTCAATAATATCTTAACATAAATCGACTTTATACAAACTCGAACACTGAAAATCTTTAAAATAACAAAGAAGCCAAAGAAACAAAAACGAGAAAGTAAGATTGCAATTGCACATAGAGTATATGGAGTCGGGCGAAGGGCAAGATCGATTGAGCTCACTTCCAGACGATATCCTCACCGAAATCCTCTCTCGCCTTCCAATCAATTCAGCAGTCACCACCTCCGTCTTATCCCATCGATGGCGCCACCTCTGGACTGCCATCACTCGCCTTCAGATTGAATTCCACGCTTTTAGAATACCCAAATTCAGTTGCATCCTACGACACCTTACTTCCCCGAAACTCGACATATTCAAAGTTGAGGTCTCACGAAGAATCTACCGGCATGAAGCAGAAGACGATTATGGATTAGAATCATGTATTCGTGAAATTTGCCGTCGAAACGTGCAACAAGTCATTAGCAATGTATTATTTCCGATACCTGATTGCTTGCTTAATTGTCGATCTCTTGTGATTTTGGATTTGTTTGGTCCGTTTGCAAGGACGAATGATGCATATAAAGATGTTGATATTCAACTTCCGAATTTGAAGAAGCTTTCGTTACGATTTCTTACTTATGTACCTCATTGGTTAGGGTCTTTACATAAATGTTCTCCATTATTAGAAGATTTAACTCTCACGTCTTCCGTACTCTTTATGCAGTCTCTAAATACAATGCCCTCGATGAACATAATTTTCCCGAATTTAAAGTCATTGGAATTAGGGTTGTTCCATTATAATGTAAAGCAAACGCCGGGTATCAATTCGATAATTTCTATCGATGCACCAAAATTGGCAAACCTTGTAACACATGGTTGCGTTTTACCTTATGGATTTCGCACTAATCCAACAGCATTAGTCAAAGCGTGTATCGACTTGAGGAAGTATGAATTGAGACATGAAGACCATGAGGTGGAGCTTCATCGGTTTTCCGAATTTTTCAAAAGAACGTCTAGTGTTGTTAACCTTGAGCTAGTGGTGATGATGGAATGGCAAAGGAATATATTCACTTACTTGAATGTGAATCCGCCCGTCATGTTTTTTAATTTAGTCCGTCTTAAAGTGACCTTGTGTGGGTTTAGTCTTAATGATTGCAATGATTTTTTGGTTTCACTGCAATGCTTCCCCAGCTTAGAGCATCTTTGGGTGATGGTAAGTCGTAGCCAAAAAGAGCACACAAATTGGTGTGCACCAAATGTTGTACCAAGTTGTCTAATAAGTAAGCTCAAGATGATATCGATAACGATAACGGGACTTGGTAGGAAATATTGTTGGCTCAAGTTTCTAAGGTACATTCTAGGTAATGCAAAAGTTTTGCAAAACTTAAATGTTTGCTTGGTTAATAATTTGCCTGAACGAGTAGAGCGGAAGTTCTGTAGGTCCTTGTTTAAGCTTCCAAGGAGCTCATTGACTTGCGAGGTTGTGTTTTTGGGTAGGTTTATTACATTATCAAGTAATGTTTTCAAAATCGGAAAGCATGTCAATTGTAGGCCATGGTTGATTGACATTTTTTGGTGCTACTTCTGGTCAACCAAAAGACAATTCAACATTCAAGCAAACATAGAAGATATGGCTGACTACGTACTAGTCGATTCCAATTTAATTGCTCCATTCTAATATGATGTACACATATAGTTTTATTCCTTTGATATGTATGTGTGCATATCCCTTATTCCTTTGATTAATTAATTTCATCAATAGAATGATAGATTATAGACCAAATGCCTTATTTTCTCTTATTTTATTTTTTTTCTTTTTTTTTTTTTTTTGAAAGGAAAGGAATATTATTTTAATGTACTTTTTAAAATGAATTTTAATTGAGTAAAAAATATTATAATTATAATTATAAGATATATATTAGAAACTAATTTTGTGCCCCGTACGATGCTCGAGTTGTTTATCGAAATTTAAAATAAAGTTTTTTAGCTAAAATATGCGAAATATATGTTATTGAATTTACTACTCATGGGTTAATAGTCACTTGACAATCATACTTATCCATTTATGGGTATTTCATAGATTGATAATCACTTAACAATCTATATAAAAAAATTCTGTCAAAAAAAAAAAAAAAGAAAAAAAAAAAAAGAACGTACAATTGTCTAAAGTTGTGATCTCTTTTCATTTTCTCTGAACATCTGGTTGCATGTTAAGACTTAAGAAAACAGTTATATATAATAATAGGTCTCTTTGATTTTTTTATTTCCTTTTGACCTCTTTGGATCCGCCATTTTGTATAATATTAGTATTTTATTATAAATCAAAGTTTTATTTAAAATAAAACTCTAAAATAACATTTTCATCCTACTAAATCTATTCAAAATTTTATTGAAAATAAAACTCTAAAATAACTTTTTTATCATATTTTACAAAAATATATATTTAAAAATAAATCCTACGTATCATATTAATTATCGCCTACATGGCGCGACACTTGGCGAATAATTGGAATGCCCAATGTCGCTGTCTGATGACCTGTCTAAAAGTTTAGTTTTATATATTAATTATATTATATGATATGATATTGAAAGTTTATCACAAATAAAACTCAAAAAAAAAAATTATCCTTAAAATTTATCGTTATTCACTTTACTTAAGACAATCTTAGAAGCGCACGACACCTTTTACCTCCTACTCTCTCCCATTTTAAATGCCTCATTTTCCGAGAACAACTGTGTTTTTTAAGTAATTCTATAAAGAAACAACTAAATTATTGATAAAATTAAAAAATCGAAATTGTATAGACTACACTTTTGCAATTGATAACATACATATAAAGGTGGTTTTTTTCTGTTTAAAGGGTTTACCATTTTTATAATTGTATATAGGTTAAGATAAAGTTTATGTTAAAGTAAGTATCTAGATTTCCCCCAGGTAAAAAAAAAAAGTAACCACGTAGTTTTTTTTTTTTTTTTTTTTTTTAACTATCTAGATTTCCCCTTAAAAAAAAAAAAAAATGTAACCACCCAGATTTTTTTTTTACAAAAAAAAAAAAAAAAAAAAAAAAACAGTTTAAGAAGATATTGTGAAGGGAGAATAAATAGGAGCGAGTTTTGGTAAATATAAAAAAATAAAAAAATATTTTATTATAAAAACCATTTTTTTTTTATTAGTTACCCATACTGGTTTTGGTTTTTGACTTTAGTTTTGTTTGTTTGGCATTTTTTTTTAATAAATTATTTAGCAAGTAAAATTTATCAAGCAAAACCTCTCTTCCCTTTTATAATTTAATGTGACATTAGATTTTTTTTTGAAATATATTTTGTTTCTAATTCTAAGAACTATCCATGGCTAAAAAATAGATTTCTTCATTCCTAAGATATGGCTTTATTTTTTTGTAGAAATATAATTATTTATTTCATTGTATAAAATATAATAATTATTTTTCGTATAATATAGAAGATAAATGTTCTATTACAAAAAAAAAATAGCAATTTTAAGCTCTTTTCTCCTAAATAAAAAAATAGAAAAAAAAAGAAGAAAAAAAACTTTTTTTTCAGTCGCTCTGAAAGCTAGGTTTCTAGGGTTTCGGTGTGCGAGTAGGCTTCTCTTGCTCGTTCAAGGTTGATCTCCCTGATCGAAGGGAAGACATAACGGTGATTTCTTGTTGAGTATGGCAGAGGATATAACGAATAGATGGGCAAATTTGAGAATTACGGAAGATGAGGATGATATCGCGATTCTTGAATACAATAGGGAAGATGATGACATTGTGAATCTTGATCTCTCCCTTATTGGAAAGGTCCTTACTATGAGGGCGTATAACTTTGAGGCTATGCAGAGGACCCTCAGACAATCATGGGCGATCAACAGAGGGGTCATATTCCGCAAAATTGAAAATGGTCTGTTTGTGGTGCAATTCCTCCATTGGAGGGATAAGGAGAAAGTGATGGAAGGTGTTTCGGGGTTTTCTGATGTCCTGCGGGAGAGTTACAATTCCGAGACTGGAACCGAACGCCTGTACCTGCAAAACAACGGAGACTCCTGGTGGTGGGAGCTCCGCCTCCGACGGTCAAGTTAGTACTTGATTAAGGAGTAATTAATGCGGAAATTAAAGTGATTGGGTCTCTCTAGGTGAGAGTGTTTAATGTATGTAATCTGCTTTTTAGCATGCAAATCATGTAATGTCCCTTAATGAGGATTAAGGGATGTATTTATAACCTTGGGAAACGTGCCAATCCTAGGTTTAGGTTAACCTAGGGCTGATTGGGCTTCCCTTGGAAGTTGGGCCTGGGTGGCCGGTTTCTCCATTAGGCATGGAGTATGCCACGTGTCATGACATAATAGGTCCAAGGTGGACGAATAAGCGTGTGCCACGTGGCAAGCCCTGACAGTTCCAACTGGGGGACACTTGGCAGGACCTGATTGGCCCACGTGGCGCATTCTGATTGGTGGGAGCAAAATCCCCTAATCATTTGCCCCTCACAGGTGGCACGTGACTGGTCACGTGTTACCTGTGACAGGTGTCGCACTGTAACAGGCGACGGCCTGCTACAGGTGTCACTCGGCGAAAGGCCGAGAGATTCTCCCGCCCAAATTTTGAATTCAGGAAGTGACCCTTCGCCTTCTCACTTCGCCTATATAAAGGAGTGTTGACTTCAGGCATTTTCACACTTGAGAACTTTGTGAGAGAACATTCGGACCCCTGAACTTGTTCTGACATTTTGGACCTTTTCTGCCTACCGCCTGCTCTGACAAGCCGACTGCAAAGGATTTTCAGAACTTCATCAATCGTCACTCGTTCATGTAACCGTCGGTTCTCTTACTCTTAATTTTCTTTTTACTTTATCCTTTTTTTTTTAAATGGCACCACGGAAGCATACGACACGACCTAGGTTAGTGATCAGCCGGTCACCGGGGACGGCTGAATCTAGGACTAGGAGTGCCGCCTGCCCTTTTCTGGACCCATCTTTGCCCTTTATACAAAGTCCGACTGTATCTGTGTCTATGCAGAACATGATGGCCAGAACAAAAAAGACTGCCAGGATCTCAAACTCAGACGGCTCCTCCCACAGGGTGCCGATTAGTGAAACATCGGACCAGGCGCCAGATGTGGAAATGAAACAAAGCGGCTTGAAAGCCGGCTATTCTGAGGGAGGAATCAAAGTGACCCCTTCCCATTTCACAGTTGACAATTCTTCATTCTCTCCTGCTCCTTTTAAAGGAGAGGAGGCGGGCCTCTCCGGGAGAGGGGAGGAGTCGTCCTCTTCGGACTCGTCAGAGGACGATTCCGAGTCTAGCTCTTCTGGCCATGCTTCTCTGGACACAGAAAAGAAAAACAGTCGCCTGCAAGAGGCGTGGCTTTCTCACGCAGTTAAGAAGGGGGACGATTGGGCGGAGCCATCCGCCTCTTACCGAGAGCAAAATACCCCCTACTACTGCACGGTACCTCGGGGCCGGATCACGGCCATGCAAGAGAAAGTGGAGAGCTTTATCGCAAACCACACAATGGGCCCCGGCTTTTTAGTGTTTGTGCCGGATCCAGAAGACACAGTCGTCTGGCCGGCTGGTACCAGTTATGATAGCGCCTGCTTTGGCTGCTACGAGGCGGCCATCAAGGCTGGGCTGCGCTTCCCATTACATCCGGCAGTTCAGCGGATCTTGGATGGGTATGAGTTGGGGTTATGGCAGTTAGCCCCGAACTCCTGGGTCAACGTACTCGGCTATGTGGCCGGGTGCGAACTGCACGGGGTGGAGCCGAGCTTCGAGGCTTTCGCCCACATGAACTACCTTAGCCGGACCCCTAAGGCAGGCGGTACCGGCTGGTATCAATTGACGAGCCACAGGGGCTACCTCATGACGAGAGGTAAAGAAAACAAATGGAAGGACTGGCGGTGCACCTTCTTCATCATTGAGAGTTCAGACACAGAGCTGAACAAGCGCTTCAACAGGTGGAACAGAAATCCGCCCCTTCTTGCAGGCGGCCGTAGCATGCCGCCTGTTCCCCCCAAGGCTAAGAAAGAGATCCTTGATAAAGGACTCTTTAAAGTAGAGTCGAAGGTGAACTCTACTTCAGGGGTACGAGAGCAAGTACCCCTGCACTGCGTCCCGAGCTTCAAATGGCTCTACGACGAGTACTTTTTGGCCGCCTGTGGCCTCAGCAGTCGGTGCTCAAGAGGTAGTCGGCCTGTCGAATACTCTGCTGTTCCATGCATTTCTTGTTATTACTTATTAACTTTGCTATTTGTTTTTGCAGCGGACGCTATGAGCAAAATTACCGCCTCCAAGACTGCGGCGGCCATGTTGCGGGCCTCCATCATGCAACAGTCTTCAACCGACTCCCCCAACAAGGGGGCACCCTTGGTGGGCTTCGAACCTTTCACCCTCTTTTTGGAGTTGTATTTATGCATATACTGACTTTTTTCTTCTTTTTTTTTAGACGGGCGCTCCAAGAGCTTCTTCTTCCCAACAGCCGGACCCCAAGGCCCGGAGGACGACTGTTGCGAGCTCTCCTGGTTCTGCCAGGAAACATGCGGCGGCTGAGAAACAGCCGGCCACTTCTTCTAAAACTCCAGCTGGGCCGCCTAGAAGTATGAAGTTGTCCTTGTAAATTTTAGACTTGCTCCCTTTTTTACTAGGTCTAATCCGTTTGTTTATGCTTGATGCAGCCGGCCTTCAGGAGCCTGACTTGGTCGAGGTGTCCAAGTCTATGATCAAGGCCGTTCCTCCAGCTGAAAGGGAGGCGGTCAGGGGTGTCGGCACCCTTGACCTAGACGGGATTGCAGGGGTCCTTGCTGAGGTATACTTAGCATATTTTTGAGTATTTGAATTCCAGGACGCCTGTTTTCTTTTTGTTTGGAAACTGACGCCTGTTCCCCTTTTTACTTAGGCCCTGCTCCGAGTGAACAGCCTTCGCAAGCCGCTTGACCGGAAGAACAAAGAGGTAAAGGCTGCAAAAGCTATGGCCGCCTCTGACTGTGATAAGGCAATGTTTCAAATTGCCCAAAATGAAGTTCTGACCATTGATATTCTTTATTATCAGGCGCAGGCTACCGCCGCTATCCGGGCTCAGTTAGAGGAGCCTGCGCTATCCGGGCTCAGTTAGAGGCGGCCCAGAAGAGGAATGGCGAGTTGGAGGCGACCATCAACAACCTCAAGGCCGAGCTGAGACCTCTTCGCCACAAGATGTCCTCATACGAAGCCTTGGAGAAATCCTTGGCCAACGTAAAGGAACGCCTGGTGACCCAGGAGAAGAGTCTTACTCAGGAGTTCTCGGAAAAGGCCGAGCAAGAAAAGAAAGAGCTGGTCCGGGAGATGATGGAAGACTCTGCTCAAATCCAGCGCATGACTTGGGGCCGCCTCTTCCCCAATGCCGACTTTGCCTCATGGGAAAAAACGTACCGCCAGTGTTCTGATACATATAATCAAGAGATCCTGGCGGCTGCTGAGGAAGAGGCGTTGGAGGAAGCGTTGGAGGAGGAGGAGCCGGTAGTGGCGCTTGTGCCGCTTGGGGGTAATGCATCAAAAAAGGATGCAGCTGAAGCCGAGTCCAGCAAGAAAAGTGCTGACCAGGCGGCAGCTGCTAATATTGAAGATCTGCCCCCTTCTTAAGCTTTATGTCTTCTTTCCACGGCCTGCGTGCCGTTTGTTTTGTATTTACCCGGCCAGGGGGCTGGGGCTCTGAATATTTTGCCGGTCTTTAATGACCGGCTTCTTTTTAATGAATTTTTTTGTTTTGCTTGCTTCAAATTTGTTCAAGTATTGAATATTCTGATATCCAATTGTACACTATACCGACTGTTTTACATGGCCGATAGTTGCAGATAGGTACAGATAGTTAGTCACGCCGCCTATGCCCCTGGACGACTGGTTGTCTGTTTCCAGGCTAGACGATCAGTCGGCCATTTATCCAATCGGTATTCGAACCATTTTAAAGACTGGATCCCCTTTAGGCAGGCGGTCCTGTCATTTGTAAAATTAACCAAGTAGGAAAGTGGTTTGACCAAGTAAACATGATTGTTACCTAGTCGCCAAGTAACTGAGAAGTAGAGGTATCAAGCGGTTGGTACCGGTTGTTCCCCTTTATTCGCCAATGTTCGTTGGCTTTTAACTCATAGGTTGTTAACCTAGCAGGAGTAGTGGTTGAGAGCCCCTGTTTGCTAAAAACAGGCGGACGACTCATACCTTTATAGGCTCCATACTAAGTTTGAGAGAGTGACTATGAGTTAACTTTGGAGTTACTCAGTCGCCGTCACTCCTGCTTGAGTAATAAAGGTACCAGGCGGCGGAGGCCGGCTGATCCTTTTGATTCGCCAATGTTTGTTGGCTATTAACTCAAGAGGTTGTTAACCTAGCAGGAGTAGTGGTTGAGAGCCCCTGTTTGCTAAAAACAGGCGGACGACTCATACCTTTTAAGCTCCATACTAAGTTTGAGAGAGTGACTATGAGTTAACTTTGGAGTTACTCAGTCGCCGTCACTCCTGCTTGAGTAGTAAAGGTACCAGGCGGTGGAGGCCGGCTGATCCTTTTGATTCGCCAATGTTTGTTGGCTATTAACTCAAGAGGTACCCCCTGCATTTATCCCAAGTAATACAGGCGATCATCTGACTCAGATGTCAACTGCTACCACTGGTTTGGTTAGTGATAGAGTTATCCTTGTCTCAAAAACGGCTACGTGGTTGCCCTTGGGGGCAGTCGTATAGGTGCCGTGTAATTAGTTTATAGAGCAATGTTCCACCCAAAAGGGAGCTGCTCTCTGCGACGAATTTCATCCGGAGGGATGCCGCCGGACGCCTGCTATGATGTTGGGACAGGTCGTATTAGTTTGAAGATTGGATCAGTTGGCTTGGCGCCTGGTCTGATCATTCGGCTTGTGGCCTTGGTTAGTTCTTGGTGAACGTAGGTGCTAAGTAGAAGGAGGGTAGCCGCCTGTTTAGGTACAGACGGCATGCCCCTCTGAAGATAGAGTAAAATACTCAATGGAGAGTAGCCGACTGTAAAGGTACAGACGGCATGCCCCTCTGAAGATAGAGTAAAATACTCAATGGAGAGTAGCCGACTGTAAAGGTACAGACGACATGCCCTTTTGAAGAGAGTAAAATACTCAATGGAGAGTAGCCGATTGTAAGGTACAGACGGCATGCCCCTCAGTAAAATACTCAATGGAGAGTAGCCGACTGTAAATGTATAAGCGCCCTGCCCCTCTTAAGTAAGAATAAAAAGTATGGAGAGTAGCCGACTGTTTGTTAGTAGGCGTGCCCCTCTTAGTACAAAATTGAATATTAAGTATGCAAACTTTTATTAAGTAGCCCTTGACTATTTACATCATTCAAAAGAAATATGATCATCCGGCAGGGTACCGTTTGTCAGATATGCCCTGATTGGATCCATCCAGGTTGAGCTTCTGTCTAGGATGCCTTTCTCTTCTTGCCACCTGCTTCTTGAACAGGCGCACTCTCCTTGACATTGTCAAGGTCTGTTTTTCCACCACATGACCCAGTGGCCATAACAGTGGGCTTGACATCCGAGAGATAGCACTCTCGGGCCATCTTCTGATCTCCCCTTAGGGACCCGACTGTTCCATTATCCCTCTCAAACTTGAGCAACATAAGAGATGGGATTATAACAGCCTTGGAATTATTCAGGGTTGGTCGTCCCAGAATCATGTTGTAGGCCGAGAGTTCTTCTACTACCAGGAACCGGACTACCATGTGTCGTCCTTCCCCTTTTTCGCCCAGGCGGATGGGTAAATCCACTCGTCCCAGTGGGTGGACGACTCCTCCTCCAAACCCTACTAAAGGGTGGGATGCCGGATGTATGCAATCAGTCTGATATTTTAGTTTCGACAGACATTTGCTACTGATGAGATCTGAGGAGCTTCCGGTATCTATGAGGATTCGGCCAACTCTCTGGTTGGCCACTTTACATTCAATGACGATAGGGTCGTCATGCGGCCCTCTTACCCCTCCTAGATCTTCTTCAGTGATGACAATCTCAGGAAACGAATATTTGGAGGGTCGTTCTTGGTGAACGGAATTTACATCTAACCGTCTGATGTTGTCTTTGTTGCCCCTAATAGTGGGGCCGCCTCCTGAGAAGCCGCCTGCAATGGTGTAGACGACTGCATCATCTGTATCGGAGCTGTCGGCCTGTTGATTCTTTTTGGCCGACTACTTTTTTGAGGAAGTGTTCCCCGTAGATTTCTTGACATAAATGTCAAGATCACCTTGCTCAGCCAGGCGGTCCAGATACCGCATGAGACTGATGCAATCATTGGTGTGATGACCAACATCTTCATGATAAGCACATAATTTTTCTTGGTTCCGGTTGTTTGCAGAACCCTTCATGGGGACCGGCTTCTCAATTGAGATTCGTCCCTTGATTTCCTTTAGGATAAATTGGCTATCCTTGTTAAACGCATACTTTGGGGAGTATGGTTTGAATTCTTTTTTCTTTTTCTGGGCCGGCTGTTTAGAGGAATCAGCCGCCCAGACCTCTTTTCTCTTCTCGTCTTTGTTTGACGACTGTTTCTGTCGTCCCTCTCTTTTGTCGGACCTTTTCCCATCCGACTGTTTTATCGTACTACAAAGATCAGTCGCCTGTATATAGGCTTCCGCTTCAATCAAGGCCTCTTGAAGAGTCGCCACCCTCTTTCGGACCAAATCAAATTTGAAGGTCGACCCGTCTTTGAGACCTCTGAATAAGTCAGTATAGGCTACTTCATCCGGTAACCCTTGAATCTGTATTCTCATCAGGTTAAACCGCCTGATGTAAGAACGAAGCCCCTCCTTCTCGCCTTGTTGAATTGTTCCTAAATCAAGTGTCGTCTTCTTCGCAGGGATGTTCATGGAGAAGTTGGAGGTGAATAAGTAAGCAAGCGTCCTGAAGCTATTTACACAACCAGTCGGCAGGTTGCCGAACCATTGTTGTGCGATTCCTTTGAGAGTCGCTGGGAAACACTTGCACCAAGTGGGATCATCCAACCCTTGAAGGTACATCAGGTTGGTGAATGCCATCAGATGGTCTTCTGGGTTAGTAGTGCCGTCATAGGCGCCTACTAATACATTTTTCACTTTGGCCGGCTGAGCGGCTTCAGTAATTTCCTTGGAGAAGGCCGACGGCTGTTCACCAAGTCTAAGCAACCGTAGCTGCCAGTCCATAGGTTGGACGTTTTTTACTGCATGTCCACCAAACGGAGGTGGCTGTAAAAAATACTGTCGTTGCGGTACAAACGGTAAGTTTGGTACCGCCTGGTCGCTATGAAAGCCGGACTGACGGGAGGTGCCGCCTGACTGACTCTCACGATACGACTGAGTATGCCTCATCGAGGTATTACGCAGACTGTCTTGGAAGTTTGAAGTAGAGGCCGACTCTGACAATCGGTCACTCTTCTTCTGCTCTAGCAGTAGCCGAGCGTCTGCGAATGTTTGCTTCGACCCGTCCGCCTGAATATGACGAACAGGTTTCCTATTTCCTGGAGTAGGAAAACGGTATTTTGTGAAATCAAGGGCAGTCGGCTCCCGCTTCCTAGATTTAGGATGAGGAGTCGCCTCTCGCCCTTGAACTGGCTTCCTCTTCAGTGAAGTGGAAGGTTTCTTAGCCGACTGCTCCTTGTCCAGAGCAGGCGGCTTCTTGTTGATCAACTCTTGAATCTCTCCCTTGAAGTCCCTCATGAAGGTCATGAGTTCGTTCCTTGTGATGGGAGCAGACCCATTAGTCGGCTGCTGCCGAACAGGCGGTGCGCCTGCTGGCTCACTTCCAGTTTGAAGATGTTCCCGTTCCCTTCTTTCGGTATGACGGGTACGTCGGGCCCTTAGGGTCCCGTCTGAAGCTGTGTGAGCTTCAACTTCAAATTCATTCTCAGTATCGTGGTCCGACTGAACTTGAGGGTCGTCTAGGGGACGCCTCTCTTCAGGAGTCGGTACAGACTTGGATGCCATCTCAGAAGTACTCTCCCCACAGACGGCGCCAAATGTTTCGGGGTTTTCTGATGTCCTGCGGGAGAGTTACAATTCCGAGACTGGAACCGAACGCCTGTACCTGCAAAACAACGGAGACTCCTGGTGGTGGGAGCTCCGCCTCCGACGGTCAAGTTAGTACTTGATTAAGGAGTAATTAATGCGGAAATTAAAGTGATTGGGTCTCTCTAGGTGAGAGTGTTTAATGTATGTAATCTGCTTTTTAGCATGCAAATCATGTAATGTCCCTTAATGAGGATTAAGGGATGTATTTATAACCTTGGGAAACGTGCCAATCCTAGGTTTAGGTTAACCTAGGGCTGATTGGGCTTCCCTCGGAAGTTGGGCCTGGGTGGCCGGTTTCTCCATTAGGCATGGAGTATGCCACGTGTCATGACATAATAGGTCCAAGGTGGACGAATAAGCGTGTGCCACGTGGCAAGCCCTGACAGTTCCAACTGGGGGACACTTGGCAGGACCTTATTGGCCCACGTGGCGCATTCTGATTGGTGGGAGCAAAATCCCCTAATCAGAAGGGGCTCCCTGGAATTTCGATAACCAATTGGTTATTCTAAAAGAGATGAAAGGGATGAAAGGAATGGTGTCCTTCCAACAAGTGTATTCTTCCAATAGAAGGTTGAGAATTATTACGGAGCTAATTCTTCAGTAAGGTCAAGTGATCGGAATGCCTAGGTGGAGGCCGCTTCCGATCAGTAATATCAATGTACAATTGATGTTACAGCTTAATCTTAACTGAACCCTTCGGGTCGAACCCAATCGAACCACCGATCCGAGATGACGAATTAATCCGAAAGGATTTAATGAGTCAGCAGAGTTTTACAAATACAGACGTCAGAAATCGAGCCTAGGGCGTCAAGACCGAGCGTCGCAAAATCACAAGCGACAAGTACGAGTGTAGCCGTAGCACCACAATGGTCTAACCATGTGGATGCTAGGCTAGTTCGAGCTAGCATGCACCTAGCATGGCTAGGCGCAAGCCTAAGCACACTAGGTGTGCTAGGCGCACCATCGCAAGCTCAAGGCGCACCATCGCAGTCTAGGCGCACAATCGCAGTCTAGGCGCACTATCGCAGCCTAGGCGTGTACATGGCAGCCTATCGCAAAGTACCACAAGCCCCAGGTAGCCCATCGCAGCTAACAGCGTGCTAGCTTGGGTGCCTGGGTGCGCATGGCAAGCTATCGCAAGCGCCATAAGCACCAGGCAGCCCATCGCAGCTAGCAGCGTGCTAGCCTGGGTGCCTGGGTGCACATGGCAGGCTATCGCAGCACCATCGCAGTGCTAGGCACATGCGTGTGTGCATGTGCGTGTGCACCATCGCCCAGCAGCACGCAGCTGTGTGCTTGTGTGCGTGCCTTCGCATGGCAGCACCAAGCACAGCGAGCTAGGAAGCAACGCTGGCCTTGTGTGTGTGGGCACCATCGCAGGCCACGCACCAAGCACGGCGCACCTATGTGTGTGTGCCTCGCACCAAGCATAGCAGTGCTAGGCACTGGCTGATGCGTGTGCGAGCGTTGCGTGGTGCATGGTGCGTAGCGTGCTACGTGCATGGTGCGTAGGTATGATGCGAGGGAAGGACCAGCATGCGTGGCTCGCTAGCAGCACGCATGCTGGCTGTGCTAGCAATGGCGCGCAAGGAGAGTGTGAGTGGGCTGCTGGGGGCCAGTGCCAGCACTATGTGCTAGCAGCGCCCAGCGCCAGCACACAAGCACCAGCACCAGCCTAGCAGCAGCACGCACTGGCTGGCTGGCTGGGTGCTGGGCAGCAAGGCACTGTTAGCTGGCAGCCCTAGCTGGCATGCTAGCTGGCAGCCAGCTAGCCCTCCCTTAACCCGGTTTTGTGCAAGGTTATGGGGATCAAATCAAGCCCTTGGGGAGCAAGGCATATGGTCCCCCACCTAACCTTGGCGACCACTCCTTTGCATGAGAACATGCCACTTGTCGCAATATGATTAACTTGATTATTTTTTTAATTTGGAAATTAAATAAATGATTGATTTTCAACACTCCCACATTGGTGGAGGATGAAAAACCAAGGGTTCATTTCCCTATAAATACCATGCTTGGGTATTGGGAAATGAACAACCTTGAGTGGAATTAAAAAGGCAACTCTAAGTAAGAGTAAACCTTTGATTCGTAAAACTCATAGTTATTTTGTCCGGGTCTTGACTAACCTTCAAGACTTAGGACGCTCGGGTCGGGTCGAGGGTACGAACTGTCGGAGATCTCGTGTTTTCGGGATTTTGAAGTAAGAGCTCTTTGGGAGCGAAGCACGCGTCAAAGGTATAATTATTGTTCTTAATCTTGTTTGATTAAGTTTAATATGCTTGTTAATTGTTTTAATTAAGGGGCGGGTTTTGGTGGGTTTCCTTCCGCGTAGTGTCGGGTCACTACGAAACCCTACAAGGGACAGATCAACCGGAATCGATCGAGATGAAGATGTGCCCTTTCTAGATCAGGATATACAACTTACCTTTCGATAGCAGGACTGAAAACGACATCAAGACAATTGCTATGAAGATAGGTACGGTGCTAGAAGTAGAGAAAGATGAAATTGGCTGGGATAGGTCGAGAAGGTTTCGGGTCATGATGGATACAACGAAACCTATTCGAAGGATACAAAAAATCAGAAATAAGAATGGTGATACGGCGATAATCCATTTCAAATATGAACGACTCCCAACATTCTGTTTCGTATGTGGAATAACCTGGCATGTAGAGAAGGATTGCCCCAACGTGGATGAAGAATGTGCTGGTGGGGATAAGCAGTGGGGACTTTGGCTGAGGGCGTCTCCACGAAAAGGTCATAGCAAGAAAGTGGAATAGCTAAACCTGCTACGTTCGTCAGCAAGATCGTTGTCCTTTACTACTAAACCTGACAACATGAAGAAGCAGGGGAATGATGGAAGTTCAACGAGTTCAGGGATGGGGGGAACTCATGGGAATAGGCTGGCAAGACTTGTTGTTGCATTGAATGAAGCAAGAAACATTCAAGTGTTGCGCCCTGTAGCTGCGTTTACGGGGGAATATGACCGTTTTGATGAAGGCAAGGAAAATGAGAATGTTAGAGAGGTCATTCCAGAGGGTGTAACTCTCACAAACCAGAGGGGGGTGGTGTGATGTGGGAGGGAGTGAGATGTAGCGATGGAACAAAGGGGGGGATGTGGGAAACACAATTGCGGAAAACAAAGGGGTAAAAGAGGAGGGTGTGGAGACAGGTGATGGCAACACATATGTAGTAAAGGAGAGAAGCCTAGACAAGGGGTTGGGGAATATGAAGAGGGGCTGGAAGAGAGTGGATAAAATGAGGGGAGTTGACTGTTCTGTTGAAGGATCTGATGTCAGGAAGGGAATGGGAAGCCTTTTAGGAAAGAGAAGGCTAGATGGGTCTGAGTACGACGTGAATGATGATGACCCAAACCTAATGGAGAAGAGGAGAAAAGTAATTTTAGAGGGGATGATTGGGAACAACGAAATCCACGTAGAAGGAGTTGGTACAACCCAACCCCTCGAAGAACAATGAAACTTCTAAGCTGGAACGTCTTCGGGATTGGCAACTCGAGGATGGAATGCACTCTCCAGGACATATGCTGGAGAGAAAGGCCGAATATGGTTTTCTTAATGGAAACCAAAGCTAAAAATACACTGATGGATAGAATTATAAGGAGATGTGGGTTTGAGCACGGTTTGTCCGTAAACTGTAATGGTAGAACGGGTGGACTGTGTTTATGGTGGACAGATGCAAGGGTAAATATTGTCTCCTATTCTGACCACCATATAGAGTCAGACATATATGATGAACATGGTAGCCCCCAATGGCGGGCTACGGTCATTTATGGGTGGCCGGAGGCGGAAAACAAACACAAAACTTGAGACTTGATGAGAGGTCTGTCAAGGTCGAGTGACCTTCCTTGCATAATGTATGGCGATTTCAATGAGATAGTAAGCATGAATAAGAAAGAGGGTGGAGTTATTCGAAGGGAAGCTGCCATGGATGCGTTTCGAAGAGTGATTGATGATTGTGCTCTGTGTGACCTTGGGTACAAAGGAGGCAAATTTACTTGGCAGCGGGGAAATTGTATGGAGACCTTTGTTAGAGAACGGCTGGACAGATTTATGGGCTCTAATAGTTGGTGCAATCTCTACCCAAACTATGTTGTTCGACACTTACCTCGTATTTCATCAGATCATTCGCCAATCACATTAAGCACAACTTCTGACAATGTGAGAAATAAGGGTTCTAAATTATTCCGGTTTGAATCACTATGGCTCTCGAACGATGAATGTAATGGAGTAATAGCAAAGGCATGGAAGGGTAGTGAGGGATGTCAACCACATGAGCGTATTTCAAGGTGTGCTGATGAACTAAAGTATTGGGCCTCGAAGACCTTTGGTGGTGTGAAGAAAAGGATAAAAACACTTGAAAATGAATTGCTGGTTGCTCAGGAGGATGTTATTGATGCTGCAATGCTTTCAAGATGTGAGATGTTAGCCTCTGAAATCCACGAACTCAGGAGAAGAGAGGATTCCTACTGGCACATTCGGTCGAGAGCAAATGAATTGCGTGATGGGGATAAGAACACGAGCTACTTTCATAGAAAGGCCAGCCTTCGCAAGATGAAAAACCGAATACATGGGCTCTTTGATGAAGGGGGCGTATGGCAGACTAGTGATGAGAAAATCCAGCAAGTTGTTGCAGAGTACTTCCAGAATCTATTCTCATCTTAAAATCCTACAGGCTTCGAAGAGGCTGTGGCGGGCATTGAAAAAAGCATCACCCCTGAGATGAATGAGCTATTAGAGGCAGCATCTACTTCGGACGAAATAAAATTAGCCCTGTTTCAAATGCACCCGAGTAAAGCCCCAGGTACGGATGGTATGCATGCTATGTTTTTTCAAAAATTTCGGCATATTTTAGGCCCTGGTATTATTAAAATGGTGAAAAATTGGTGGGAGGGATTGGTGGATATTTCTGAAATAAACAAAACTTGCATTGTTCTCATTCCCAAATGTAATGAGCCGAAAAATATGAAAGAGTTTCGACCAATTAGCTGTTGCAATGTCCTGTACAAGATTATCTCAAAAGTAATGGCAAACAAACTAAAACACTGTTTAGATGCCATTATTTCTGAAAACCAGAGTGCTTTTGTGCCGGGGAGATTAATCACTGACAATGCTTTAATTGCGTTCAAAATTTTTCATGCAATGAAGAAGGGTGGGGAGGGGAGACATGGGTCCCTTGCTCTTAAGTTGGACATGTGTAAGGCTTATGATAGAGTGGAATGGTCCTTTCTGGAAAGGGTGATGCACAAAATGGGCTTCTCTGATAGATGGGTGGAGCGTTTATTGGGATGTTTGTCTACGTTTCTTTTGCTTTCAAAGTCAATAATGAGATATGTGGCAGAGTTATTCCATCGAGAGGTTTACGGCAGGGGGATTCGATATCACCATATCTGTTTTTGTTGTGTGCTGATGCATTTTCTGGTTTACTCAATAAAGCAGCCAAAGAGAAAAAGATTTGTGGTGCCCGTATTTACAGGGGGGCTCCAAGAATATCTCACCTTTTTTTCGCAGATGACAGCTTATTGTTTTGCTAAAGCAAATACCGGGGAATGCTCGTATGTAGCTGATATCATCAGGATTTATGAATGAGCATCTGGTCAGAAAGTAAATCTAGATAAGACGGATGTTGTCTTCAGAAAAAATGTCACTGTGGAAAAACGAGAGGAATTATCAAGGACGTTGGGGGTTCGAGAAGTGGATAAACATGAAAAATACTTGGGGCTTCCGACTATTATTGGGAAATAAAAAAAATCCATATTTGTAGGATTGAAGGAAAGGGTATGGAAGAAGCTCAATGGGTGGAAGCAGAAACTACTTTCAAAAGCCGGGGAAGGAAATCTTGATCAAGGCGGTAGCACATGAAACTCCCACATATATGATGAGCATCTTCATGATCCCAGATGGATTAATTGAGGAATTACATCAGCTGCTATGTAGATTCTGGTGGGGGTCGACGGATGAGGTTAGAAAACTCCATTGGATGAGCTGGAAATCGTTGAGCTTGCCAAAAGCTTTGGGGGGCATGGGATTCAAGGATTTGGGGAGCTTTAACCAAGCTCTACTGTCTAAGCAACTATGGCGATTGCAAACAGGTCCTAATACTTTACTCCATCAGGTTTTAAAGGCTCGCTATTTCAAGAAGACTTCGATGTTGGAGGCAAATAAGGGTTACGCTCCTAGTTACTCGTGGCGAAGCCTATGGGGGGCTAAGGGTGTGCTGAGAGACGGATTGGCTTGGAGAGTAGGTAACGAAAGGATGATAAGGATATGGAAAGACCCATGGCTAATTCACGAGGGTAAGCCCATGGTTTTACAAAAACCAGATACAATGGATGAAGGGATGTTGGTGGCTGATTTAATGTCTGATGGGCACGCTCACTGGGATGTTGATAAGGTTAGGATCACATTGGGGACTGAAAATGTTGCAAAGGTCCTGTCACTACCGCTTTCGGAACATAATAAGCCCAATGATGTGTTTTGGTTCCCAAGCAAAAACGGATTGTATAATGTGAAGTCTGGCTATTGGCTTGCAGTTCTTAGACCAAGTACAGTCACTAACACTTATGCTACAAACTGGCAAAAAGTGTGGAATCTTAAGGCGCCTCCCAAACTCAAACACTTCTTATGGGGTGCTATAAGGGGGAATATGGCTGTTAAGTCGAGATTAATACAACGCCATATCACTCAAGACAGTAGGTAAGCAATTTGTGGGAATGGAGATTAGACTTTAATGCATGCTTTATTTGAGTGCGAGGATGCAAAGACTATATGGGATCAATGTGAGCTGAAATCCATGATCAACGATGCTCCTGGTGACTCGTTTCCAATAAGGTGGCATTGGCTTAGTTCTAAATTGCAGGACGTAGAACTATTGAGAGCAGCAGCTGATATGTTCATTTTATATAGTATTTTATCCCCGTTCCGTGATCATAGTTAGGAGTATTTTTGGCTCTTTAGAGCCAATTTTATTACTATTATGCGTTTTCTAGTGTCTTCGTAGTTGTGGTATTATTCTACAGGAAATTGCAGATTTGAAACATTTTCCGGCACTTAGTAGAGCCACTGCGAGCATTCGAGACGAAACGTATTTCTATGATCATATTCCGAAGCCCAGGACCGTATTTGAGAAATCAGTGCGGTGATTAAGGGCTCGATGAAGTGAATAGGAGCTCGGGCAAATTGGACCTATGAAGAAGATTAGTCTTAGTCCAAGAAGTGTGAAGCCCAATTTAAAAGAAGTAGGAAAGTCCTGCCCAAGCATCCGCCCGACCGGGCAAAGGCGCGCCCGGCCGGGCGAGAGGAAGAAGGCCCAGGCGAGCTTTGCCCGGATGTGCGCCCGATCGGGCGCGAGCTACGAACTGAGGATCAAAAAGGCGCGCCCGGCCGGGCGGTGCCTCGCCCGACCGGACGTGTGTTATATTTAAGATATTTATTTTCTTTTCTCTTTTTCTTTAATTAGGATTATAGTTTAGTATAAATACGCTTTTGTTAAGCGAGTTTAGTGGAGGTTTTCTTTACCTTCCTTTTTCTCTCTCACTCTCTCTACAACTTTTTCTCTCCCTCTCTCTCTCTAGAACTTTTTCTCTTACTTTCTCTCTCTAAACTTTCTTTCTCTACACACTCTTGAGTTTTATGCAATTAAGTATTTCCTTTAATTTTGGTAACGATTTCTTCCCTCTTTACTCTCAGTAATTTTATTGCTTTGATTTAATTATGTCTTGCCTAATTGCTTTGATTAGTATAGATTTAATTATGTGTGAGTAGTTCAATTCTAGGATTGTGGGGATCCATGAATAGTACGAAGGGGTAATTAATTATTGTTGATTATTGATGATTGGTTAATTTCCTATTGATTGATTTAATGCTATGCAATTAGATTTGCGCAGGTTTAATTGTATGAGTTTTGTAATATTGATTCGAGATTCGAGAGATGAGAATTGATATTTAGGCTTAGTTTCAATAGGCATGTTAATCTATTAATGGTTAGGTCGAGATTCGAGATATGGGATTTAATACCAATAGATTAATTATGTGATTATAATACATAGCGACAGCCCTTTATAATCTGGTTAATTTATGCATTGATAATTGATCATATGTTTTACCCTGGAGTATTATTTATTGGTGAACCTATGGCCTAGAGCTTTTTATTATTGATTATTTCTTTGATTAATTTCCTTAGTTTTATTATTAGTTTAATTCATACAAATACAATTTGGTTACTTGATAATTTAGATTATAATAATTGATTAGGAATAAAAGAACATTGTTTCCCTGTGGATTCGACCCTACTTCCCTATCTACTTTAGTTAGAGGACTTAGGTAATTCTTTTGATTAGGTGATACGACTAGATCATGTCAGCAGCTCTAATGTGGGCTTCTTGGAGATGCCGGAATTTGAGAATCTTTGCAGAAGATGCTCCTAATCCCGTGATGCTGGCTGCAAATTTCTGTAAACTTGTAGAGGACTACCAGTCATATGCCAAGAAATTTTACCATCGTCCTGCTGCAAGGTCAGAAATCAACCTTAATGCGTGGAAGCCTCCTCCTCCCGGTGTTGTGAAAGAAAATGTGGATGCTCATATAGGGTATGAAGGCAAGTCTGGGATTGGTGTAGTACTCAGGGATAATGAGGGCAAGGTTCTTATGACTGCTACGAAGAGAGTTACCCAATTACACTCTGAAATGGCGTAAGTTATGGCTGTGGAATATATATGCGCTCAATCTATTAAGAAGGATGGGATTCAATAGAGCTTGGATCGAATCAGATGCTCTTGCGGTGGTTTCGGCCATCAATAGCAGGAAGATTGGTGCTACTCTTATTTTTAATGTGCTCAATAATATCTGCCATAGTAGTTTGTCTTTTGAGTGGTGTAAGTTCTCTCATGTAAAGCGTTGTAGCAATACAGTAGCTCATCTTGTTGCTAGAGATGACACAGGGAATTATCAAGAAATTATACGTTTTGATTCTTTCCCTCAAAGCATTGTAACCTTGGCTTCGTTGGATCTTTCCACGACTTAGTATAATCTGCTACCTTTTCTTTTCAAAAAAAAAAGTTTTTATTAACTATTTTTTTTTTCAACGTGGCATGATGATTTTTATGCTTTAATAATTATAAACTTTTTTTTTAAAAAAAAAAATATTGTATCTATACTAATCTTTTAAAATAGGAAATTTTAAAGACATTATAGAAAGCCACCTCATTTTTTTTTTTCTCTAAAGTTTAGTAATAGATAGTGAGGGAATGATTTTATTTTATTTTTTTAATTTTAATAATAGGGTAATTACCAACCAAAAAAGTGTTCCTTTAAAAATTAGCCTAGATGGGTTAAGAGTTGATCACACAATGTGACCAGCCACATATAAGAATTTATGGGGAAAAAAAGCTCAAATAATTATTTCTTTAAAAGTTTTTAATTATAAAAAAAGAATGTATTTGGTTTTATTAATGGGTTGAGAGTCTAAGAGTCTCAAGACTAATGAAATTGGAGGAAAACCCTAGTCGTCTCCTCTCTATTTTTTCTCTCTACAGTTTCAAAAAAAAGTGTTTTATAGACCGAAAATAGTCAAATTTCTCCTAAAATTTGGCTATTTCTAACCTTTTCCCTCATTTCTTTATGTTTTTTTATTAAATTCAATAAATCTACACTCTTTAAAGGCAGTAAGTACCCTTATAGTGGGTTTGAGTGTAGTAAGTGCCCCTATGGTGGGCTTTGTTCCAGTTTTGTTTTTGTTTTTGTTTTTTGAGTGCAGTATGGTACATGGGTAAAGATTTGTGTAGGGTCGAGAAAGCGGTTAATCCTTCAATTACAATCAGATGAATCGGATGAAAATTTTTCTTCACGACTACAACAGATCGATAGACCCCCTCGTCGGAGAAGGTTGTAAATCACAACAATATGAAAGAGGGTATGAAAAATGTACGATTTGCAACAACGATCGTATAATACTAGAAATATGAAATAGGCATCGTCCTTAGTTATGCTATGAAAAATGTACGATTTGCAACAACGATTGTAGCTCTGCTGAAAGGATGTTTTTATTTGATTAAATTGTCATGTATTTATTATATTCAAATCTCTTTGTAGATGTCGTATAACTTTGTATTTATGAATCAATCTTTATTAAAAAAATTAAAAAAAAAACTGAAGACTAATGATGTCAACGTTTTTTAATTAATCAATACAAAAACTTTTTACTACGTAATATTTTTTCATCAATTTCAAAATTCTCATTATTAATGCACACATCGTATGCATAAAACATTAGTATTGTACGTGTAGTGAACGAAGTCAAATTTTGTATTCTTTAATTGATCATTTGACTCTTTTCCTAATTTATGGGTTGCTAAGAATCTAATCCCAACATACTCCGCACACTGTATTTGTTAGTTGGTATTTGGTTTTAAAATTTGGGTAATGCAATGCAAGCATTAAATATACTTTTAACATTTTACAAATTTAAAAATTCATGGCAAAAACACGCATAAATCAGTGTAATTAATGCTTAATTTTTTTAAGATCATGTGTAGATCATATTATCCTAAAGGCCCTTTATGGTTCAAAATTAGAGTAAATGAAAGGAAGAAAAAGGAAAAGAAAGGAAGAAAAAAAGAAAAAGGGATATTAATTTATAATGTTTGGTAAATGTCAGAAAATGTAGGTAAGAGAAAGGAAACATCTTATATTTTTCTCTTTCCTCTCAAATTCCTCCAATTTTGCGAGGGAAGGAAAGTGAAAATTCTATAATGAATCTTTCATTTCACTTCTTTTCCTTTTCTACCAATTCTCATATCATTTATCATACCAAATATGAGAAACTAATAAAACTCACTACCGTTCTTTTCTTTTCTCGCCAAATCTCATCAACCAAACAAAGCCAAAAGGTAGATTTTTAAAAATTAAACATTAATTAAACTAATCTACAAGTGTTAATATGTATCTAATTAAGATCTGCAAATAGCATTACCCTTAAAATTTTATACTTTTGTTACTAAACTTATCCCATCACTACTTGTATTATATATATCATAAATTTTGAAGATTTTTAACACATATGCCAAGCAATTGATATTTCACGATCAAGGGAAGTGGTAAACCCATGAAAAGTAATGGTTTAACAATTTTTATCCTTGTTCTGCTTATGTAAAAAAAAAAAATTAAATTATTGGCAAATAAGAACTTTTTTTTTTACAAGGGCGAATAAGAACTTGATAAGGGTACAGTGACTTCAAAACTTCCTCATATATGTGGCTAATTTATGGGCCCGTTGAACATTGGTTCCAAAAATCTTATAGCAAATTCATAGATCAAATTTTGAGGCTTCTTCCTGAATTTGTTGTATTACTTCTTCGTATGTCCCTTTGAAAATTATGAGTTTCAGATAGACCTCGTATTGTTAATCACGTTACTGTGCACTGGAGGTATTTCTTATACACCTCATTGAATTGCGTAGCATTCTGCTTGTAAGGGAAAGTTTGCAAAGATTTTGCTGCTATGTGAGGTGCTTACAGAGGTGATTCTCTCCATACTACTACAAAAAAACCTATAAAAATCCCTTAAGAATCTTCATGAAATGGGATCTTAAGGTTAGCGACCTCTTAGATAAACAGACCCCTTCAATTTTTCGAGGGTTACTTAAAAATAAAAAATAAATAAATAAAAAAAATCCATTCTCTTAGGTTAAGTGATCGATTATTTACTCATCCCACCAAATTGTCTATATAATAGATGAATACGGAACCACATAAATGAGAAAAGGACTCTCTTAAAGCATAGTATAAAGAACTCATTCATTAAAAAAAAAATGTCTTATTTTGACACATTAATAGTCTTTTAAATAACCGGTTTCTTATTATCCAAATTTTTTCATATATAATTTGTTAATATATAAATAATTTAATATAATGTGTTTCATGTTGATTGAACTCACTAATTAAAAATGTTAGATAAATAATACTTATACCACAAATGAGTTGCATTATA
Organism: Chenopodium quinoa; assembly: GCF_001683475.1. Classification (NCBI taxonomy): domain Eukaryota; kingdom Viridiplantae; phylum Streptophyta; class Magnoliopsida; order Caryophyllales; family Amaranthaceae; genus Chenopodium; species Chenopodium quinoa. Next base: position 1,006,995 of record NW_018745170.1, on the reverse strand, counting down.
CACAATCACTATGAAACCTTAGAAATATTCTTGAAATCAGAATTCGATTTACAAAGACAAGTGTAGTTACAAAGATATATGGTGGAAGGGAGGGGGGAGGTTGCCTGTGAAACAAGGAGCATATGAAATATGTGGTGTTTAATTTTGGTGATGGGAAGGAAGAGGAAAGAATAATGTATGATGAAGCAGTGATGGAAGAGTTGTTGCCACTTCATTCTAATGTCAAGAAGTTGTGGGTTTAGGGTATCATGGTGAGAAAATACCACATGAAGATAAGTTGACAACCTTTCTCAACAATGTTATTCTACTGGAATTTAAGAATTGTTTGAACATGCTGTCTTTGGCTTATATATCTTCCTCGATTGAAAACATTAAACGTGGAGAAATGCCCAAACCTAAAAGCTATTCCTGAGTGTCCAGCTTTGGAACACCTAAAATTAGTTGAATTCGGTATGGGATTCAATATAACAACAAAATTTGCCTCATCATCTCCCAAATTATGGGAAGTTAGAATAGACAACAGGAAATATTTTCCTAGCCTACCCGGCCCCTAGAGTGTGTTGTGAAGTTGGTGTTAGAAAAGGAGGAGGAGGTAGAGAGTTTGGAAAAAGTTACTGGAATTGATGTGGACTTGTCTTCTGTTAGGAAATAAACTAAACTTACCCAATACCAATGAGATTTGTTTTGAGAAAAGATTTGATGTATCTTTTATTTATTTCTATCTTTTATACTTTCCTAGTTTGATGAGGATTGTAATTAGGAAACTAGAAAGATTTTTGTTAAAATAATCAATCTAGGATTATTTAGGCTTGGGCAGCAAGTAAAATATCCTATATTGATGTGGGATTCTAGGTTAGCCTAATTGATGATTTGATTTATTGAGGAGGAAAATCATCAAGAGAGTTATTGTCTTATTTTGTAGGAACTTAATAAAACAATAATTTGGTTTAAGGGGAGGAAATCTAAATTTCCTCATAAACACTTAACACTTTTATAATCGTGTTTTTGCTTTTATTCTACGTTGTGTTTGAGGTTAAGTTCCCCAATCATTCCATTGCATCGATCCGTTATAACATCTTCCCTGCAATCCTTATCAATTCATCAATTCTCTAATCTGAAGAGTGTGGTTTGTAGATTAAAGCATCTCTATGTCTTGGAGTAATTAAGAATTAGCCATTGCCTTATGTTGAGTCAATCTGAAGTAGGTGGAGAGTATTCCTTTTGTCAATTCCTTTGTTCATTGGAATTGGTTGATCTCCCTGAGCTGGTGGATTTACCTAATTGGATACCGATATAACAATGTATCCTACAAGAGGGGGGGTGAATTGTAGTCTATGTAAAATTTTGCGGAATTAAAACTTCTAGACACTCAAGATAGGCAATGAATAAATTCACTATGTAAAAATGATTTACATTCACTAATACACTTAGGGGTGTACAAAAATTGGCCCGGACCTGAAACCGGACCTGAACCGACCTGAACCGGACCAGACCTGACCCGGACCTGTTGATTCAGGTCCGGTCCCGGTTCTTAAAAATCCAGGTTCCCGGTCCCGGTCCGGACCCGGTCCAAACCCGGGGTTTTCAGGTCCGGACCTGAAACCCGGGAAAATCGTAATTAAAAAAAAAAAAAAAAAAAAAAAGAAGAAAACCCAACTCTGAAAAATTCAAACTGAGTTTTCGTGGACTTATTTGTATTTTCGGTGGACTCATTTGTATTTTTGGTGTTTGAGAATCGGGACTTTATAGACTTTATGTAGTTTTGTAATTGATAATTTTGGTTTGTATGTAATTATTAAATTATGCAACAGGTCTAAAAATCACAAAACAGGTCCATATGCAGGTCCAACAGGTTTTGTATTAAAAAAAACGAAAAAGACACAAAACAGGTCCATTCAGGTCCAAACCCGGACCGGACCTGTTAATTCAGGTCCGGTCCCGGTCCTCATAATTACCCAATTCAGGTCCCCGGTCCAAACAGGTCCGGTCCAGGTCCGGTCCGGTTTTGGACCGGTGTACACCCCTAAATACACTACCTAGACTCAAGTTCCGTGAGGAACTCAAGTTTCCCAAACTACGATCCCTCAATCGTAGTTCCTCTCTCTTTGTGATTCTACTCCGAATCACTTGTACAGTATGAAGTACTCTCTCAAGCCTCACACTTTACAACTCTCACAACCCCAATCCCAATTACACAGTAATTACAAGGATTTCCTAAAGAACTCAAGAGACTAAAGGATGGAAGGAACTTCTCTTTTAAACACTTTGAAACTCTATGCTCAGAATACTTAAGATTGTTTTTCCACACTTTCAAAACTTCAACGTTGATCTATTTTTATAGGGAGTTAAACCAAGCTTCCATCAAGTTCCCACTTCCCCCTCATTCAACACATCCCTCGCATTGTATTCAGGGGTTAATAACCCTCTGGCTTCATTTTATCACGTAAACTATTTCCTCTAATAGTGCAGCTCTCTGGCCTTCATTATTATGCCTTATTTTAGCTTCTCAATATCTAGTCCTTCTGATTTATATGTATGGTTGTAGGCTTCCCAAATAATATAAATCCTAACATATTACTCCCTCCTTCCCATAATACTTAAAACGTTGGGGTGGACACGTAGTTTAAAAAAATTACAAGTAGGTCCATATAAAACATTTGTTTATTGTATAAAAGATTCTTTTTTGTATTTTTATATTGCAAGAAAACAGCAAGTGGGATGGGAGTGGGGTAGGTGAAGAAAGAGAAAATGTAGAAAAATATTTCTTTATTAGTGGTCTAATTCCCTATTTAGTAACGTGTCAAGTATTCTGGAACGGCAAAATGGAAACTGTTGTTTGAAAACTTTACTGTGCTGAAATGTATGAAAGTAATGTTTGGTAATTCATGGTGAAAAAAAAACTAGAAATCGAGTTCAGTTGCAGCAACTGTTGCACTCTAAGCAGCTGGCTGTGTTGGTTGGGTAGAAGACAATTTTTCTTCTCCCTGTAATTAATAAATATAAGCCTGGGGGTAGCCGATGCTTGTTCCTATGTAGTCTACTATTTTGATATTTGTATGTTTTTAAGTTAATTCTTGTGTTGCAAATATACCCCTAATTCAAATATAGGCACTTTATTTGTGCTTCTCGATGAGTTAATTAGGAGCTTCATTATATTAGACTGAGGTGTCTGATTGCAACATAAAGAATTTCTTGGTCAACAACCATCATTATATTATCTACTTGTTAGATAAAATGCTTTTGAGATATATGACAAGCGATACCTTCTCTAGGATGCACTTTAGTCTATGAAAAGCTGTGAATTATGTAATTTAGTTTATTATGCTGTTTATTGTCATAATATTACAGTTATGACTCATGATTATATGATGTGTTGGGTCACAAAAGTTAGGGGTTCATTTTTCTCACATTTTCTCCTCAGTTGTCATACCATTATCTTCTTCCTATTTTATGAATCAGGTGGCCCTGGTGATAGAGCCCAAAGACAGGGAAGCAAGTTTAATGTACAAACAGGCTAATGTGAAATTTAATTATCTTGAGAAGTTGCTCGGCAGCAGTATTCAGCCATCTCAATCAAAAGATCCTTCAACTGATCTTGCTCAGGGCTTGGATGTTGTTTGGGTCCAATTTAGTCAAAATTGGGCCTGAGCACTAAATGATCCAATTAAAAGCCCAAGGTCAAGGTTCAACTCTCCAATTGCTCAAAAGTCAAAAGTCAGCCCACAAAGTAAGCCAATCGGGCTAAAGCCCAACCTCTCCAAGTATGATGAGGTATAAAAGCCATCATATTAACACATTCAAAGGGACATCACATATGATCATTGACATTCCAATTCGTATGCTCATTCTTGCATTCAGAAATATTCCACAAAAGCCTCAAGCTACAAACTCTCTTGCATAGTGTCTTCCTTTTACACATTATACTGACTTTAGCATCGGAGGGGCCTTCCTCGGAAACACCCCCGAGGCTAGTTTACGTGTGTTCACTGTGCAGGAAACCTTCGGCCCAACACAACTTGGATCGAATCCAGTCTTCTCCATTTCAACGGACCTTCGGCAAGGTCCCATTGTTTTCAACCGAAACAATTTGGCGCCGTCTGTGGGGAAGACTTTCAAAAATCTTTAAGCCAAATTCCTAACCAAGATCATCTTGCAATTATCTTAGCAGCCATGGCTAAGAACCGCAAGAGCAAAAGCCTCCGTCAAGGAGCGGGCGAAAAGCCTAAAACCCCTACACCATCGCCCACGCCGGACCGGAACTCTCCCAAGGGTGCCGGCTCGGGGGGAGGATCACACAAGGAGGATTCCCTATCTCCTATAATGCATGACTCTCAATATAGGCCGGACCACTCTCGGTCTAGCAGGGGTCAGTCTGATCATAGGACATATTCAGTGTCCCAAAGCCAACCATCGGCTGCGCGGCCTCATTACCACACTCGGCCGGGGACCCCTTTGACGGGGCCCAGTTCGGAAGAGGTGGCAAGAGCGCTGGCAGTACTCATGGAGGCAATGAGGGCACAGAATATGCCACCGCCTCGTGATCGAACTCCTCCGCATACCCGGCATCAGCGGAGGAAGTTAGACCATGACGGTGGGAAGCTTCCTTCCTTCCGGGAACTGGAAGAGTGGGAGGAGGATTCTTGGAAAAATGAAAAACAGAGGAAGAAGAACTCTCAATTATTTAAAGGATCCTCATCCTCAAGACCAGCAGCGCATAAGAGCAGCAGCTCAGCTTCTCGGCCAGAATCTACTCGCCGGGAACCCGAGACTGCTCGCAGAAGCGTCCTTGACCGACTCGGCGGCCAGGAACCGAGCGTGCGTAGTCGCCTCTCGTTCCCTGCAGCCGAGGCCCAGACTTCCCAGCCAGGGACGAAAACCACTCCTACCTCTCTAAGAGGGCGGAGCGCGGTCCCTTCGGCCAGGAACAAGGGCAAGGCCATTATGCTTCCCGCTAGTTCACCATTCGAGCAATGGATACTGGAAGAGCGCGTACCCACGGTTAAAATACCGTCGCATATCACATATGACGGGACCACGGATCCGAAGGACCACGTGGCCTCGTATGAGACTCATATGCATCTTTGCCCCAGATCCGAGGCGACTTGGTGCAAATATTTCCCAACCACTCTCAAGGGGGTCGCGCAAGCGTGGATCTCCAAGGGAGTAAGGCAAGGCTCCATAACAGGTTGGGATGATCTGTCCTCCAAGTTCAGGAGCAAGTTTTCCACGGCAAACCGCCGAGAGAAGACTACCGCAGAGCTCATGGGTCTGCAACAGGGGGAAACTGAAAGCCTCCGAGACTACCTGACCCGTTTCAGTAACGAGTCATCAAGCGTCTCTCAGCTGGACCAGGGGCTAGCTGTTTTTGCAATGCAGAATGGCCTTCAGCCAGGAAAATTCCTAGACTTCATGGTCATGCATACCCCGCAGACCTTGGAGGAAGCTCTTAGTGCTTCGGATAAGTTCATCCGAGCCGAAGAATGGAATAAAGCAAAAACCCAACCTCAATCCGGGGGAGGGAAACAGAGGCAAATACCCTTGTCTGAAGGCCAAGGCCATAAGGCAAAGGGAAAATCAAAGGCCTCGGAGCCATCTTCGGCCAGCGACCTAAAGAAGGACAGGTTTGCCTCATACACAGGCAGATATGAGTCCTACACTCCGCTCTCTCTTCCACGCGCCAAAATTTACAGTGTGACGAAGGAGGAGCAGAGTTACCGAAAGCCGAGACCACTCCCAGAGTGGTATCAGCGAAAAAATAAAAATCAGTGGTGTGAGTTCCACGATTCTTCGGGCCACAACACTGAGGAGTGTATCCAGCTGAAGGACCAGATAGAAGACATGGTCCGGAAGGGATACTTGAAAAAATACATCGCGGATCACCGCGAGAAAAAAGAATCCGAAAGGTTAGCAAAGGACCCTCGGCAGGACCTTGATTTCCCTCGGAAAAACAGTAAAAAACCGGAGGGGAAATTCCCTCCGATCAATGTTATCTCGGGAGGAATATACTCTCGGAGGGAGCACAAGCGTCACCTTAGAGCTTTGACTCACCAGGTGAACAACGCTGACATTCAATCTCCCCAGTCGCCGGTGCCGAACATGACGTTCACAGCCGCCGACTGCCGGGGGATTACGTTTCCTCACGAGGATCCGTTGGTGATCATCGCCACGGTGGCCAACCACGACGTCAGTAAGGTCCTTGTTGACGGTGGCAGCGGAGCAAACATTCTGTTCCGAAAGGCCTACAACCAAATTAAGCTGAAGCCCAAGCACCTTACGCCGGTACCCTATCCGGTATCCGGGTTCAATGGGGCTTCAACTTATCCAGATGGGAAGGTGACACTTCCTGTCACCATCGGTTGCGATGAGGCAGCCCGGAACGTCATGATTGAGTTTTTGGTCATCGACGCTCCTTCAGTGTACAACGTGATTTTGGGGAGACCCATAATTCACGAGATCCAAGGGGTCGTCTCAACTTATCATCAGCTGATGATTTACGTCTCAGACGCCGGCTTCCCCGAAAGGATACAGGGCAACCAGAAGGACGCCCGAAGGTGCAACTACCTCAAGCCATCCAGTAGTCGCCCAGATAACGACAAGGATGAGGAGGAGAAAGAAAAAGAAAGAGAGCCAAGCACAAAAAAGCCGAAAGGCCTAAGTGCTTCGGCCCAAGGATCAGTGCCCAGAGAAAAAGGTCCCGAAAGGGAAAAGGTTGACTCTTCATCTGAGCCGAAAGACTCAGAGAGCCAGCCGAAGAACACAAAGACTGGGACACCTGCTGACATTGGCAGCAGACCAGATTCTGAAGAGTCCAGTCCATCGGCAATGGACATGGACCAACAGACTGAAACAGCAGAGTTGGCCGAAGGAGATGTTGAGAAATGTGTAACAATCGGGATGGACCTTGATCCTAACACCCGTTGTGAACTTATTCAGCTCCTGCGGGATAACAGAGATGTGTTTGCTTTCTCGGCAGCTGATATGCCCGGGATAAGTTCAGACCTCATCTCCCATAACCGAAGGGTCCATGCAAGGCCTCTCAAAATTGGGGATCTTGTCCTTCGGAATGCTGCTGCAGTTCAGAAAGGCCGAATCCATGGGAAGCTCTCAGCTACATGGGAGGGACCTTATGAAATTTATGATGAGCTTCAGCCAGGGACATACCGACTTCGGCAGTTGGATGGAACTGAGTTGAAGAATCACTGGAATGCTGATGTACTGAAAAAATACCATGTGTAAACCCTTCGGGGCAGAACAATCTTTGTAAGTACATTTTGAACTAATGACAGGCCTTGGAGCCGCCATTTATATAAAATTTACAACTTTTTATCCTTTCAAAATTTTCTTTGTTCTATCTACTCTTTGAGGGTTTTTTATTCAGCCTCGTCTGAAGCCTTCGCCTTCGGGTAACTGGGTTTCAGATTGCTGACAAAACCTGTCTTTTTAAAGAACACCGGTCTTTCAGCTGAAGTCAAACTTCAGTAAGACTTGTTCTCCAAAGACATGAGTCCATGGACAATTCTGGGATATTGCCTTAACTGAGCCTTGTATCCCAGAGAGCCATTATCCGAAACATTGCCTTAAGTTGGCCCTGTGTTTCGGGTATCCATTTTTCAAAGATAGCCAGAAAATCAAGGATAACAGCAACAGTTGAAAATTTTTAAATCAGCCTCGTCTGAAACCTTCGCCTTCGGGTAACTGGGTTTCAGATGGCTTACAAAACTCAGTCTTTTTAAAGAACACTGGTCTTTCAGCTGAAGTCAAACTTCAGTAAGACTTGTTCTCCAAAGACATGAGTCCATGGACAATTCTGGGATATTGCCTTAACTGAGCCTTGTATCCCAGAGAGCCATTATCCGAAACATTGCCTTAAGTTGGCCCTGTGTTTCGGGTATCCATTTTTCAAAGATAGACAGAAAATCAAGGATAACAGCCTTTTTAAATCAGCCTCGTCTGAAACCTTCGCCTTCGGGTAACTGGGTTTCAGATGGCTTACAAAACTCAGTCTTTTTAAAGAACACTGGTCTTTCAGCTGAAATCAAACATCAGTAAGACCTGTTCTCCAAAGACATGAGTCCATGGACAATCCTGGGATATTGCCTTAACTGAGCCTTGTATCCCAGAGAGCCATTATCCGAAACATTGCCTTAAGTTGGCCCTGTGTTTCGGATATGCGTCTTCTTTAAGAACGCTGGTCTTTCAGCTGAAGTCAAATTTCAGTAAGACTTGTTCTAAAGAGGTTAGTCCCAGAAAGCTAATATCCCAAGCATTGCCTTCAGTTGGCCCTGTGTTTCGGATATCCAACTTTCAGACAGTCAATCTTCAGTAAGACTTGTATCCCAGAAGCATTGCCTTCAGTTGGCCCTGTGTTTCGGATATCCATTTTGAAGAAGTTCAGAAATTGCTTATTCAACTAAAGTCATACTTCAATTTCTGTGGGGGCAAGAAGCACGCAGTGCAGCTATGTTCGGCAGAGTTGAAGAAAAGAAACAGCAAAGCATTCAAAAATAAAGCAACTGAAGAAAAAAATTGAGCTACAAGTTCAATAATTCAGTATCGGCAGCCGCCTACAAGCGGAAAATAACAGCTGCCGAAATACGTACATAAGCAAAAAAATAAAACTGCTGTACGACAAGGCAAGCTGAAGCAAAAAACAAGGCAAAAAACTCAGAAAGCGGCAAGTCTAAAGTTAAGCACATGATGAACCGCAAGATTCTGAAGACGACTGCCCGAGTTCCTATGCTTCAGCCGGCGGATCAGACTGATCAGCGTTGAGTCCCATGGTGGCCTCAGCCCCAGCAGCAGAAGAGGCGGGCTTTGCACTTTGCCGAGCCTCCCTTTCCCTCTGCTCAGCTTCCAACTCCAGTCTTTCAGCTTCCTCTTCGGCTTCCTCAGCCTTAAGAATTTCAGCTTCAGCTGGAGTTGCATACTTCATGTGAGGGTCTTCGGGATTCTGGACCCACTCAGCACATTTAGACCAGTCCAGTTTCGGCTCAGCATGAAGGCAGACTCTTCGGCATACTCGGAATCCGTTTCTGAAACCCATCTCATATTCCTCTTGGGTATAAACACGGACCTTGAGTAAAGCCTCAGCATCAGCCAGCTTCTTCTGGGTCTCCTCCAAGTCTTCCTTGGATTTCTTCAGCTCATCAGCGACTTGGGAGGAGGAGCCTTTCAGCTCATTCAGCTCTTGCTGAATTTGGGAAGCCTTTGTCTGAGCCTGGGCCACTTCAACTTTCTGGATCAGCAGTTGATCCTCAGCCTTTTGGAACTTAGCTCTTTGAGCTCCAGCAGCAGCAGCAGCCTCTGAGAGTTGGACGTCTTTGGCCAGGAGCAACTCTTCAGCAGCCATTCGGCTGGCTTCAAGAGCCTCTAGACGCTGCTGTACTTCAGCTTGTGCAGCAGTTCCTTCTTGAATTCGGCTCTCAATAGCAGCCTTGAATTTGGAGACGTCCACTCCCATATGCTCCTGGAGGAATTTTTCCCCTTCCATCAGTGGGGGAAAAACCTCCATCTCCATAGCATCGCAGAAGGTTTTCAGAGCTTCGGCAGCTTTTTTCCCGTACTCCTCAACCTCCTGCTGCTTCTCTTCAGCTGCTGCTTGCTTCAGCTTAGCAAGCTTAACTTCCTCTTCAGCCACCTTCCTTTCGTGCACAGCAGCGTCTACCCTATCTTGTAGGGTATCAATCAGCTCTACAGTGAGAGTCTGATTGTGCACGAACTGAAAACAGGAAGACAAAAAAAAAAAAAATAAGTAATAAGAAAAAAATAGAGCTGAATTTCGGAGGAAATGAAGGAAAATTACCTGCATCATCAGCAGTTGGTTAGACCTGGCTGGGTCAGGAACTGATCTGCTGGATTCGCCCATCCCAGCAGTGGCCTTCAGCGACCAGATCCTTGCCCTGTCTACTTCGGACATGCCAGCAAAATTGCCGAAGTAGGCTGCAGCTCCTTCTCGGTTTTGACCCCATATGAGGTCCCAGATGTGATCTGGGATCGGAATTCGGGGGGCCGAAAAACCCATTTCTCCAGAATGCAGAGTCTGGAAAGAAGGGAAGGATGACGATGGAGCTTGATTAGCTTTGGTTGTCTCAGCATCATCCTTCTCAGAGGAGTCAAGTACTATGACCTCCTCTTCTTCAGGGGTGAGGACGAAAGCCTCAACCTCTCAGGCGATATCTGCCGTGAAGCCCTCAGCACTGGACATCACGGCATCTTTATTTTCGTGCTCAGCAGCACTCTTCTTGATTTCTTCTTGGACCCCTCCCTTAGGTTCGGGAGTTCTCTGATCCACCTCCATCTCAGGAGGTGGCGGAGGGGTCTTTTGAGGAGATTGGGGTGTTGGCTGGGGAACCCTCGGCGATCCATTGCCTTCCTCAGGTTCCCTTATTTCGACGCCGATGGTCATCGGCCTCTGCTGAAAATCATGAGGGCCGATGATGGCCATCCTTCGGCGCCTTTTCAGAAGGGGCTGCTCGTCCATATCTGAGTCTGAAGACTCTTGTATTTGATCTTCGGGACGAACAGGAGCTTTGCCTTCTCTGTGTCTGTTACTCTCTTCAGACTGTAACAGACAGGGGGGAAGAAGAGTGTGAGTAAAAAAAAAAAAAAAAAAAAAAAAAAAAAAAAAAAAAAAAAAAGTTGTCTGAAAACTCACCGAGGTTTTCAGCAAAGCCTCGTCTTCTTCAGCTGCTCTAGCTGCAGCTTCGGCTTCAGCAGCTCTGGAGGACCCTTCTCCTCCTTCACAAGCCTCAAGTACCCGTGCAACCTCTTCGGCTGTGCGGGCAGCTTCAGCTTCTTCGTTCAGCAGCTGAAACCAAGGGTCTCTCTTCTTCCACCAAGGCTTCTGCCTCTGATACAGAGCAACAGCCTCAATTTGGAAGTGGGAAGAGTCCAGATGAACTTCCCTATGCCTCGGCTCAGTGATAGACGGGGCCCGTTCAGTTACAACTCGCTCTCGGTTAACACCAAGACGAGCGTAGTTAATACCAACGTTGGTCTCGTCCCGCTCTGAAAAAAGGGAAAGGGAAAAAGTTTAGCTCAGATATGTTGGCACAGCATAAAAAAGCAAAGCGAGAGAAGAAAAAGAGGTAGTTAAAAGCCTCGGCCCCAGCCGAAGAAGCTTACCATCCTTAAACTTTCGGCTGAGGCCAACAGCTGCTAGCATATTCTCTTGGAAAACGTAATGCGTATCGGGGAGCCAAGTCTCCGGGATATGCTGCATTCGACCACTCCCCCCCGGGTTCGGCAGCTTGCCGAAGATATGTTGCTGATCCAGGTTCGGATCCGCCCCGTTATCTGCGGGGGGACCTAGACTTCCCATTTCGGGATCAGGCTCAGCTAAGTACCGGGGAGCGCTGAAGACGCAAGGGTGGCCCGGATCTATGGGTGCCCTAACCCAAATCCATTGACCTCTCCAGTCCTTGTCTGAAGAGTCATTTGGCCACATGGTCAAGTATTGGGGCCGGGACTCAATCCGATACCACCCAGAACCATGGCTTCCGTGCCCACTCTGAATATTTGGCACTAGCCGATGGAGCTTTCTGAAGCAGTGCAGGTTCGGCACGTATTTGAAGAACTTGCAGACCCATAAGTATGTCATCACCCTTCGGATGCTGGTGGGGGTTAGCTGACATAGGGAAATGTTGTAATGGATCAGCAAGTCTCGGACGAAAACGTCCAAAGGGAACCTCAGCCCATACTGAAGCTGTCTCGTGTACACCCCCACATACCCCGGGGGTGGACGATGGATTCTATCGGATGCTGAGGGCATTCGGCACCAATATCCATCAGCTTCAAAAATGCCGTAGTGCAACTCAATTTGCTCAGCAAATCGATATTGATCGGCGTTCTCTACCCACCATGAGTAGGGGCGGTTCTTTATCATGGCCGAAGCGACTTCGGCATTCTCCCACTCTGAAAACCCAGGGAGGATATCCCAAAGGACAGCGGGAATTTCATCGTCCAGTCCAGAAGCACTCGGCTCATCCGTTCTTTGAGGAGGAGCCGAGGAAAGGGGAGTCGCCCTAATCCCTTCAGCAGGGTCAGACTCCGGCCTTTGACCATTCCAGGTCCCAATCCTATTCCTAGGATCGGGAATCGGCCTTGCTCTTCTTGGAGCACGGGCTCTACCTCTAACTCCTCTTGCCATGGATTATTTCGAAGAGAAAAGTCGAAAGAAAAGGGGAAGGAGTTCGAATTCGAAGAAAAATAAACTGAAATCAAAGGAATTTACCTTAATCTGAAGCGAAAGTTGCCGATTTACGAGTTCGTAGTGGCAAGTCTCAGTTTCTAAGCTCAATGCTCGGGGGAATTTGCGAAGTTTTGATGCGGGTTCTTGGTTTCTCTCTCGAAGAATTCTGGGTTTGTGTTGGTGAATAAGTGAGGAGAATGACGCGCCTCTGTTTATATCTCCAGGTACGGGATACGAAGAGTCTGTGCTTTAATTTCTCTTAAGTACCCACTAAGTAACCATTAAACACATGTCTTGTGATTAAACCGCCCATTATCCGTCCAACTTCCGCAAATCATTAACCGTTGTTATCTCATTAATTACGGTTTAAATTCAAATTTTTGGATCAATTAAATCATTTACTTCCCTCCTTTTCTGAGTTAAATCAAACCCGACCCGTCATTCTTCCAAATCGGGTCTGGGGGGCAAGTTGTTTGGGTCCAATTTAGTCAAAATTGGGCCTGAGCACTAAATGATCCAATTAAAAGCCCAAGGTCAAGGTTCAACTCTCCAATTGCTCAAAAGTCAAAAGTCAGCCCACAAAGTAAGCCAATCGGGCTAAAGCCCAACCTCTCCAAGTATGATGAGGTATAAAAGCCATCATATTAACACATTCAAAGGGACATCACATATGATCATTGACATTCCAATTCGTATGCTCATTCTTGCATTCAGAAATATTCCACAAAAGCCTCAAGCTACAAACTCTCTTGCATAGTGTCTTCCTTTTACACATTATACTGACTTTAGCATCGGAGGGGCCTTCCTCGGAAACACCCCCGAGGCTAGTTTACGTGTGTTCACTGTGCAGGAAACCTTCGGCCCAACACAACTTGGATCGAATCCAGTCTTCTCCATTTCAACGGACCTTCGGCAAGGTCCCATTGTTTTCAACCGAAACAGATGTTATCAACAAAATTTTGTAAAACCAGGCACAAATGTTCAAAAAAAAAAACATTTACCAGATATCTCAAGTAAAATAGTTGTTACACCCTTTTTTTTTCCTTATTGGTTCATAGTAAATTTGTAATTGTCACTTTATTTATTTATTTATTTATTTATTTATTTTTGGCTGTTGATATATTACTTCAAAATGCAGCAGATCTTGAACAATGTTTTAAATACAAAATGTTAGATGCAGGAAGGTCTTTGTCTTTGATGCTGAAATTTGTTGAAGCCAAATTTTTTTAAAAAAAAGACAGAAAAATGCAGGAAAGAAAATGATTTTGATGAATTTTGGAACAACTCGTGTGTATATAGATTATAGATTGTGTGGATGAGTAAGAAAGTAGTAGAGAGAGGAATGAGATATATTTTCATTATTAACAATGCTAAGATACTCTATAGTTTATGCTTGGTTGGGATTAGTCTTAAGATGTCCGGAAGTTTCTAGGGTGTGTACGAGTGAGGACAAAATATGACAAAAGATCTTGTGTCTTTCTATAAACTCGTCTATGCTTGGTTGGGATTAGTCTCAAGATGTCCGGAAGTTTCTAGGGTGTGTACGAATGAGGGCAAATTGTGACAAAACATGTTGTGTTGGTCTATAAACCCGTCTGTCGGTCCTAGGTTCACTCTTCGTGACATTACACTAGACTGTCTCTATTTGCATCATGGTTAATAATATAATGATGTGTTTGATCTCTTGCTTCCACCATCCACCCTAACTTTAGCATTGTGTGCTTAGGAATCAGTTCGCATGGTAGAAGATGATTTGATGTACAGTACACAATTACATTACTTGAGATTTATGATTACCACTGTGCAAGAAATAAGCTTGAAGCTGATCTTCCCAGCCCCCTTCAACTATAGAACTACATTAATTTGTACATCATCTATGAACAACGGAATTAATACTTACCTATGTCGAGCTTAATTCTATCTACCTTATGGTGCTCGTTTTATTGTGCAAAAAATAATCCTAATTAAAAGCCAGTGCAAATATATAGTACAGCTTTTAAATCTCATCGAATCTCCGTACTTCATATACCCCGTATAAAGATAATATTTGGCCATTTACAAATTCTTAAATGGACCTGGTTCACACTAATTTATTGTGGACCACTAACATTAGAGAAAGTATGGTTGTTTTATTAACAAAAAAAGGGTCACTATAATTTTTAAAAAGGTCACTATGTTGAAATAAAAATCATTTTGGTAATATATAGGCCTAAGTGGTTATTTTTGTAATGAAATATTTTATATACTGGTCAATATGAATAATAAAGGCCACTATGCTAAAATTAGGGTAATAGCGTCGTATTTCAAGTTCACAATATTATTAAACGTTGTAGTAGTTTTAATAAAGGTTACTATGTTAAAAATAAGGTTACTATGTTAAAAATAATGGTCACTATGTTCAATATAATGTCAATTGCGTGTGTATAGACCTCGGGTCCACAATAATATTATTGTGGACCAGGTCCACGCAAGTCTTTTTGTTGGCCATTACCCGAAAATGCCAATTGTGGTTTTTTTTTTTTTTTTTTTTTTGAAAACTAAATTAAGTTCATTTAAAAAATAAGTCAGACTATATAAATATAAATAAATAAAAAAATGTATTTACAAATATTTAACCAATTGAATCAAACAAAGGGAAGATCTTTAATTCTTTATTATGGGATAATTATCGCACGTGCTGGAATATACAACTTTTCAAAGAGATATCAATTTGTTGTTTCCGCGAGGACGATCTTCAATTTGTTTGATTCATGTGAGCAATTAACTAGAAGGACTAATCAGTTATTTCGTTCATCGCACCAAACATGCCAATATTAGCATTGATGGTCCGTAAATGTAACTCATTGTTCAAAGAACTATTCAGAGTCCCTAGAGCTCCTTGTAAGGCTTTGAAATTGAATAATTGATAACCTTTGTCATATTAAGCTACCCAAGTCCTCAAAAAAATTTGGCCCAAAATGTCTGCCCAAACTCGGGCATTATTCGAGTTGGTTCGTGCGAGGTCATTGATAAACTTTGGCATTTTAGGCTGCCCAAATCCTAAAAAAAATTGGCCCAAAATTTCTACCCAAACACAAGAATTATTTGAGCTAGCTAGTCTAGGCGAGAATCAGCAAAAATAAGTTTTAAACAGCAAAATAATTTTCAATTTAGTAAAATTAATTTAAGTTCAGCAACATATATATATATATATATATATATATATATATATATATATATATATATATGGGATCATATGAGACCACATCCCTTATGTGAGAACCATATTATATGTGAGGACTCATTATAACCGTTGGATCAATTACATCCAACGGCCACAATTAAATATCAATTATAGCTGGAGAAGCAATGGTGGGAGTTAGAGTAGATTGTTCTGGAATCATCAATTTCCAATCAAATGTTCATCCTTTTTCATGCGATTCCACTCATTTCTCTCTCTTCTATACTCCGCATCATCACAAAGAATTCGATTTTATCGTGCTCATCAATATAAATCACTACTAGAAATAGGCCGATTTCCGACGGACTGTTTCCGGCGGACACTTAATTCCGTCGGAAACGTTTGAAGTTCCGATGGATTTTTATTCCGACGAAATTAAAATCCGTTGGAATATAAGGGTTTCCGACGGAATATTCCCTCGGAAAATTACTTTTCCGGCGGAATTAAAATCCGTCGAAAAATTCCGACGGAATATTCCCTCGGAAAATTACATTTACGGCGGAATTAAAATCCGCCGGAATTTTTCGACGGAATATTCCTTCGGAATAGTAATATTTCCGACGGAATTAAAATCCGTCAGAATATTCCGTCGAAAAGAAGGTAATTATTTTAAAAAAAAACCCTTAAAACCCTAAGCAACCGCCCCCCTCCCCCTTATTTCATCCATTTCTCTTTCTCTCTCCTCCTCCTCCTCTGTCCCTCATCCTCTTCCTCACCTCATCTTCTTCTCCCTCATCTTCTCCTCTCTCGTTCTCCTTCTCCCTCATCTTCTCCTCCCCTCTGTCGTTCTTCTTCTCTTCTCCCCTTTCACTTTCATAGCCACCAACACCATCAACGAACACCCTAAACGCAACCAACAACGGCCGCCAACACCAACACCAACGTCAACGAACAGCAACAGCAACGTCAACGAACACCAACAGCAACGTCAACGAACAGCAGCAGCAACGCCGCCAACACCAAGTCACCAACAACGGCCAACAACGGTTTTTTATATATCTTAGATTGTAGATCTAGCCTTTTTTTCCTTTTAAATTCCGATTTTAGTTAATTATTGATGTCATTGTAATGTTAATGTATAATTTTTGTTAGATTTATGTATATTTATATATTTCTTTGAATTGATTTGGGTAATTTTTGTTGATTTTTTATGATAATTTTCGGGTTTTTTTTTGGAATTGATTTGTGCTGTTTTGGTTTGGTGTGGGTGGGGTTTTGGTTGGGGGTTTCGGTTTGGTGTGGGTGGGGTATGTGTTGGGGTGGGTTTCGGTTTTGTTTGGGTGGGGTGTTGGTGGTGTTTTGGTGACAAGGGTTGGGATTTGGTAGGGTACGGTGGTGGGCTAGTGGGTTTGGGTGGGGGTTGATGGTGGTGTGTGAAGGTGGGATAGGTGGTGGTGTTCGGTGGTGGGCTAGTGGGTTTGGGTGTGGGTTGGTGGTGGCGGTGGGTGGATGAGTAAGGGTAGGTGTGGCGGTGGGTGGAAGAGTAAGGGTAAGGGGTAGGTGTGGCGGTGGGTGGGTGAGGGTGGTTGGGGCTGGTAGAGGTGGTGCGTGGTTTTTTATTTTATTTTTATTTTTTGGAGTTTTCGACGGAATTTCAGTCAGAATTTTCCGGCGGATTTCAATTCCGCCGGAAAATTCCGACGGACTTTCCGGTACCGGAAAACCTCTTCTGGCGAATTATTTCCGTCGGAAAAAGCAATTCCGACGAAAATTCCGTCGGAACAGTTTTTTCCGACGGAATTAGTCGTTTTACCTACAAAGGGTGTTCCGACAACTAGTTCCGAC
Source organism: Chenopodium quinoa (assembly GCF_001683475.1). Taxonomy (NCBI): domain Eukaryota; kingdom Viridiplantae; phylum Streptophyta; class Magnoliopsida; order Caryophyllales; family Amaranthaceae; genus Chenopodium; species Chenopodium quinoa. The sequence goes on along the minus strand of NW_018745170.1, from coordinate 989,800 downwards.
GGAATTTCCGATGGAATTTAGGATGTTTCCGACGGAATTTTGCCGTCGGAAATGGCCTGTTTTCTAGTAGTGAATCAACTCATTGTAGAAACCCCAATTTCAAGAAAATGAGCTCTCCAATGGAGATTTCAGTCCCTAAAGCCAAATCTATTGAACCTAAAGCCAAAACTAGTTGTGGTTGGCTGGTCGTGGGTCTTTGTGGGTGGGATTATGTGTGGGTTTGGAGGAGGGTGGTGCTGTGGTGGGCAGTGAGTGGGTCTCCTACGGTGGCGATTGATTGATTATGTTCTTGATGTTGTATGCAAAGAAGCTGAGAATTGTGACTACTTACAAGGTATTCGATGAAATGCCTCACTGATTTTTTTTTTCAGTTTTATTTCATTTTTGTTTTTTGTGTTTTTGTTTTCTGGTGTTGGATCTGAATGTAGGTGTGAAATGGAATGAAATTGCAGGGTTTCAAGTTTGTCATTCATAGGGAGGTGGTACTAGATCTGGGATGGGAACTTTGTTGATTTCAAAGATTAGGGAAGAATACCCAGCTCGAATGATGATGACATTTTCAGTTTTCCCATCACCAAAGGTGTCTGATACAGTGGTTGAGCCTTACAATGCTACTTTGTCTGTTCATCAGCTTGTTGAGAATGCAGATGAGTGTATGGTTCTTGATAATACTTGTTGATTTAATGAATGATTAAAGAAATGTTTGTTCATTTGACAAATGAGCAACTAATTATTTGCTCATTTGACAAATGAGTAACTAAGTTTTTGCTCATTTGTTAAATTAGCAACTAACTATTTGCTCATTTGCTAAATGAGCAAAAAATCAATTGCTCATTTTCCAAATGATCAAAGAAATGTTTGCTTATGTTACAAATGAGTAACTAATTATTTGTTTATTTGATAAATGAGCAAATTAATGGTTCCTCATTTCACAAATGAGCAAACAACACTCTATTAGCATGTAGAGTAGTGTGAAAATGCAGAGTTTGAAAATTTTGAGTAGTTAATGAAATTTATTTCTTTTGGCTATTAGGAAAACAATACAAAAGACACCCACTGCTTTCGGTTGATAGCCTTTTCGTATGTTACACAGACATTTCAATGATAGAATCAATTGCTGCAAGTTTATTTAATAGCTAATTTTTTCAACCTCATAACATTCCGATGACTACTGAAATCAATCTGATCAACAATGAGTAATGTGATTCTATTGTTTCATTTTATTGCTTCTTTTTTTTTCTCTTTCTCCTTACACTTTTGATTTGTTTGTAGGTCATAATTATTGAAAAATTTCGTTCGAAGTATATAGCCTCTCAATTATTTCAAGTGAAGTAAATACTATTGAATCTGTTAAACAAATTGGTCAAAAGAAAAAAAAAAGGTTGAAGAAAGCTAGCGTTGCAACTTAAGAACGAAAGCTAGTTGTCAATGATATGATCTTAGTAGCATCCCCAAGGGGAAGCAATCCAAGAGCATTCACCAAGAGAAGACTGAAGTTGATATGCTTTTTATTGGTTACTATTTTGATGTTAGTTACTATTTGTTCTGCATAAGACAAGTTGATTTTAGGAAGAATCACATATTGTCAAAAATTAATATTTACTCTTTACTAATTTGTCAAAAATGAGCAAATAATTTGTCAAAATAAGCAATTAATTTTTTGCTCATTTGTCAAATGAGCAAAAAAATTCAATGCTCCTTTGTCAAATGAGCAAACTATTTAATGCTCATTTGTCAAATGAGCAAATGATTCTTACTCATTTTGTCAAATTAATGTTCATTTTGTGAGTGTGTTTGAATGTTTTAAATTCTTTAGCCTACTAGCTCAAGGGTAGAGCATTGTGCAAAAAAATGTGGGTTCGAATCCCACGTAGGTTCATTTATGTAATGTGGAGACACAAGTTTGTATGAGAATTTAATTATAACAAAGTTTATATAGTTATAAATCATTTCAAACCATTTTTTTGCTCATATAATTTAGTATGAATTTGATTTTTTTTTTAATTAATTTTGTTTATAGAGATAACCTATGTAGGAGTTTAAACCTACATCCCCTATGCATTTGCATATTGCTCCACCATTTGAGCTAATAGGTTTATCATATATTTTAAATCATATTCTATGTTATAAATTTTTAATCAACTCATTTGATAAATCAACAAAAAATTGTTTTCTCATTTGATAAAATGAACAAAGAATTGCAGCAGCCCTAGTGAACATCTTGAAACCACACTACAGGCATGCAAAACCTCCTTATGAACAGGTTCTTGTTCAACAGTATCTAGGGCTGGGACTTTGGTCTGGCGGTTCGGTTTGACCTCGGTTTGAGTCGGTTTAGTTTAGCTGGCGGGTCGGATTGAAATGGTTTAGTTTAGCTGGCGGGTCGGTTTGGTTCGGTTTGGGTTAGTCACGGCTCGGTTTGGTTTCGATTTATTTCTTTGCGGTTCAAATTCGGTTTGGGTCATAAGCGGGTCATGATTCGGATCATGCCGGTTCGGTTAGATACGGGTCGGTTTAGGGGGCGGGTTTACCCGAGTCAATGTCAGTTTGGTTTACAAACGGTTTGGATCAAGCCGGTTTGGTTTGAAATGGGTCGGTTTAGGAGCGGGTTTACCCGGGTCAATGTCTGTTCGGTTTATAAACGGTGGGAATCATGTCGGTTCAGTTTGACATGGGCCGGTTTAGGGGAGGGTTTACCCAGTTCAATTGGTTCGGTTTATGAACGATTTGGATCATGCCGGTTTGGTTTATAAACGGTTTGGGTCATGAATTCATGATTGTTTTAAAGATCGCGTCATGACCATGATTTAATGAGTTGATACTTAGAATACGATAAATCGATAATTAAAAAAGTACAAGTATTCAATTAGATCGATCAATAAGTGTTTAAAACTTTTAAGTTTTAATAATCATATATGTTTATCGATTATACCGTTATACACTTATACGTACATACCAATGATTCAACGAGACAATGATAGTATGATACCAATCGTACATTCGTACCATATGATATACTCATATACATAATACATATACATTAACAATATCGTATTGAATCAATTTCAATTTCCAAACATTTGCATTTCTTATAATTTATAAGTTAAACGAGATGAAATGGATTAGTTATTTACATATTTAGTTTGTTACTTTATTTAGATTACTAACTCAAACAACTTGATAAGTTAAATGGACGAAATCACGAAATCACTAAAGTGGTGATGAAATCATTATGCAATACTAATGTACAAATAGTCAAATACACAACGATAAAATTGAATGCCCATGAAAAACAACGGTTAGATTTCATTACTTTATTAGTTATTAGTTTATTACTTATTAGTTACTAGTCTTATTAATTAGTTTATTACATTTAAAGTCACAGACTCACATATATATTCATATATATAGTTAATTAATTATATACATATAGAGATGATAGATATTGATGTACATTAACTATGTCGTAATGAATCAATTTCAATTTTGAAACATTTGCGTTTCTTACAATTTATAAGTAATAAACTAATAATAATAATAATAATAATAATAATAATAATAATACCTAAAAATAATAATAACTATAATAATAATAATAATAATAATAATAAAAATAAATAATTAATAATAATATGTTAAAAAAAATAAATGGTAAAAAAGACCTCGGAAAGAACAAAAGAAATCGAGACCGTTGGATCTAGATGAAGATTTTGGATCCTTAATTACTACCAAAAAAAAAATGAATGGTGAGATGTTGAGATTGGAAATGGACGGTTAGATTAGGGGAAGAAGTAAAACCTAAAACAACAGCAGTACACCACCACGCCTCATTTCATTTCATTTTAGGATAATCTAAACGGCTCTCTCTCTCTCTCCTAACTTCCTCTTCAACCTCTCCAGCTCCCTCTTCGTCTAATCTCTCACGCCTCTGAATCTCCTAACTTTCTCACGCCTCTGAATCTTCCTCTTCATCATCCCTCTGCATCTGAATCTCCTTATTGGCGAACGGCGATCCTACCATTTTTTTTTTAATTTTGTAAGTTCGTTATTTTCATTTATTCTTAAAATTTCAGATTTTTTTTTGGAAGTTCTAAGTCTTTTGTTCATTTATTCCGAATGATTCGTTTGCAAATTGCAATGTATAATTGATTAATTTTTGCTTTTTTTGGAATTTCTAATTTTTTTAAATCAAGGAATAGGTGTGCATATTCATAGTAGATCGAAATTTCAAATAGGTCAATCCAACTCAATTTAACAGAGTAGACACAAAACACCTTACCTTCTTTACAGTTGAGATTAAGTTTTATCCGTAGAATGTTGTTCTTATCTTTAGAGGTACAAGAAATTTCAGCACCTAAAGTTAGTTCATCAACAAATCTGATCTTAAGATGGTGAGATACAATTATACATACGTTTATCAATTATGAAGCGGTCAACTAGGGAATAGTATATGTGTATAAAACTTAACTAAGTAACTGTATGTACAATTATGTTGTACACCTCTAGGAATAATGTTTTGTTTAGAAGGTTCTGATACAATGTACTCATATTTAAAAATGGAATGATTACGTAACTAATAACTACAATCAAACTAATCAACGAAACTAATTACTCAGGTTCTATGAATTTACTGACCGTTGATCCAAAATTTTGCATGATGATAATATACTTTTTAATACTCACTGTTAGCATTTACTTATAACCTATAGTTTTTATTATTTTACTTGTATGATTACTTTATTTAATATTAAACCGTGTCAAAACTATGAGCTATAATTAAACCTTCTACTAAATTATTTTAATTGTATACTTGTATGATTGTATCAGTTGTATACATGTATGTGTATTAACAAGGTTGCATGCTTAAGTTAATTGCTCACTATTAGTAGAATCTGTCACTTAATTTGGTACTTATAAATGCTGTTTTTTTTATTTTTTATTTTTATTTTTTTTTTGTTTTAGTCATGTCTCACGAGTATGATGAATTTGACTATGAGAGGCAATCAAATTTTGATACTGTAAGCTCTCGGGCTGGTTCTGGCCCGGTTGATGATGCTCATAATACCAGCATTATCACTACTCCTGTTAATAAACGTCAAAGAACCTTAGGTATATGGAAACATTACACATTTTTTTTAAAGACGGTAGGTAATGAAAAGGTAGAATGTGCTCGTTGTAATTTATGTGGCAAAGAATATAAAGCACCTGGTAAAGCAGGCACTTCAACTTGTAGAACTCATATTAATGCATGTTTGTTAAAGCATGGGGTCCAACAAGGTGAAGAATCTGCATTTGATCAAAAAACTTATTTACAAAAGTTTGCTAAAGCTATAATCTGCCATGCATATCCTTTAAATATTGTAGAGCATGAATATCTTAGGGAACTTCATGCATATTTGAATCCTAAGGTGCAGCATGTTTGTAGAAAAACTATGTTAAAGTATTGTACTGCTGAGCATGATAAATATAAATCCTTGTTGCTTGAGTCTTTGGCTAATGTTTCTGGTAAAGTTAGCTTTACATGTAACTTGTGGACTGCATGTACTAACCGAGGCTATCTCACTTTGACTGCCCATTATAATGATAACAGTTGGTCTCTTAGGTCTAAAATTTTAAATTTTAGATATTGTGGCCCTCCCCATACTGGTGTTGAGGTTGGAAAGTCTGTGTTTAAACTGATCAAAGAGTGGAATCTTCAAGATAAGGCTTTTTCAATAACTGTTGATAATGCTCGTTCTATGACTGTTATGGTTGAATATTTGAAAAAAGAATTAATGCAATGCACTCCTCTTCCTTCTAATGGTAAATTCTTTCATGTTCGATGTTCAGCTCATGTTTTAAATCTTATTGTTCAAAGAGGTTTAAAAGAAGTTCATGAAAGTGTTGAAAAATTGCGTGAGGTTGTTAAATATATTGATGCTTCTGATTCTAGATTAACTCAATTTGAGCATGCTTTGATTGAGTTAGATTGTGCTTTTAATGGTAAGTTATGTCTTGATGTTGTTACTCGTTGGAATGCCACTTATACAATGCTCCGAAAAGCCTTAGAAGCTAAGGATGCCTTGATTCTATATACTAGTAGGGTTTTGGGTATTTCTTATAGACTTGATGCTGATGAATAGGATACCATTCAAAAAATTTGTGATTTCCTTCAGCCATTTAATGATATTACTGTTTTATTTTCTGGTACTGAATATCCCACTGAAAATTTGTATTTTGTTAGTGTTTTGAAAATTGAGTACGCTATTACTCAAGCCTATAAAGACCCTAAACTTGCACCCATGGCAAAAGTTATGCTTGAGAAGTTTGAGGGTTATTAGGAGGATTATAGTTTGATTCTTTCAGTTGCTATTGCTCTTGATCCTCGTTATAAGCTGTTTCGAGTGAGACATATGTTGAACTCGTTGTATGATGATGAGGCATGCGACGAAAAGATTAAGATGATTAAGGAAGCTCTTTATGACCTTTATAAATTTTATTCTACTGCATCTAATACAAGCTGCAGAAATCCTGCCTCTTCCGACACTACTCAATCTGAAATTTCTAATCGCACGTTCAGTTCTCAAAATATTTTCACGGTATTTATGTTATACAATATTAATGGCAGTCTTCTATTTTTATTTGCAATGTCATAATTTAACTTTTAATAAAAAATCTGTTTCAGTTGCGTGAGGTTGATGACGATTGTGGTGATTCAACTAGATTCCCTCTGGATGATCTTGAGGCAAATTTGAATGGACCTCGTTCGCGATTAATTCAAGGGGAACATTTTGATGTTCTCAAATATTGGGAATCTCAAGCTTCTTCTCTTCCTATTTTAGCTAATATGGCAAGGGATGTTTTGGCCATTCCTATTACATCTGTGGCCTCTGAATCTTCTTTTAGTTTGGGTGGTCGTATTTTGAACAAATATAGGGGTAAGCTTTTGCCAAAAAATGTTGAGGCATTGGTTACCACCCAAAATTGGTGTCGTGGTTATCAAGGGGATGTTGAGGAAGACGTCCTCCTTGTTGGTAAAGAGATTGAAGCAGAAAGTGCTTCATCTACATAACTGGTATTTGTGCCTCACTATGGTTGTTTTATTTTATCTTGAAAAATCGTTGTCCTTGTCATTTATTTTGAGACTTGCTGGCAGCATTTTTCAAGATTTAAGTTAAAATTGTTGCCCTTGTCATTTATGTTGAGACTTCAATGTATTTTGGTATTTGCTGGCAGCATTTCTCAAGTTTTAATTTAAAACAACCATTGCTCAGTGATGTAAATCTGAGAGCAATTTTAAAAAACAAAAATTAGTTTAAAAGTTGCTTGAACTTGTTTTGAGCTGCTGGTAGTGCTTTTGCCTTTTGGTTGTTGTCCCTGCTGAGTTGTTTCTGCCTATATTGTTGCCTGCCTGAGCTGGTTCCTGCCTCCTGCCAGCTTGAGGTGCTGTGTTGCTGCTTCAGTATTGTTGCTGCCTTTTGTGTTATGAACTTATGATAAGTTTTGTTGCTGTTGTTTCTTATGCTTGCTGTTTTAATTTATCTTGAATCATCGTTGCCCTTGTCATTTATGTTGAGACTTCAATGTATACGTACTTGTCGGCAGCATTTTTCAAGTTTTAAATTAAAACAACCATTGCTCAGTGATGTAAATCTGAGAGCAATTTTAAACAACAAAAATTAGTATTGAAGTTGCTTGAACAAAAATTAGTATTAAACCTGAGAGCAATGTTAAGTCGTTTAATTAGATCTACATTTAGTAATGTTTATTGTATTTATTTTAAATTTATATTTATTATCACCTTTCTTAAATTAAAGTATATATATAAATATATAATAATACTAGTATGTTACATTTGATATTAATTAAAATAAATAAGTAATCTAAAACAACATTAATAATGCCGTTAGACTAGGTGATATAAACCTTTGTATAAACCTAAACCGTTTGATTACATCTACATTTATTAACATTAATTGTATTTAGCCATTTAGGTTGTAAATAATTCAATTTGAATTAAGCAGTTTGTAATCGGATCAGTTTAAACAGGTTGCGATTCGAAAACAGTTCGATTTTAACGGTTTAACGGGTTATGGCAGTTCAGCTTAGACGGTTAGCTGATTATAACGGTTCGATTTAAACGGTTTTTCCTGCGGTTTAAACGGTTTCGGTTCATAAACGGGTCGATTAAACGGTTAGCAGGTTACAAATGGTTCGGTTTAAACGGTTTTTTTACGGTTTAAACGGTTTCGGTTTATAAACGGTTCGGATCATTAACGGGTTTATAAACCATTCGGTTCGGTTTTGTTTCCGTTCGGATTTGATCAGTTTGGTTTGTTATCGATTTACGATTCGTAACGGGTTGACATTGAGCGGTTCGATTCGGTTTCGGTTTGATATTGTACAGTTCAGTTCGGTTTTCGGTTTATAAACAGATCGGTCCATGATGGTTCGGTTCGGTAACGGGCGGTTTCACGGTTCGGTTTGAAAAGTCCCACCCCTAACAGTATCCATCCTCTTAATAGTCCAACCATGATGCTTCTCAAATTGTTCTCTTTCTGAATATAGCACTTTCACAGCACATGACACCCCACTTCTTAAAGGCCGTTCGAAAGCAGTTCTTTCGGTGTATTTTGCAAAAGTTCTCTGTTCAATGTTCCCCTTAGTTAGCTACTAATTGTCTAATACTAGCAATGAAACCATAAGAGCATACTATCAAACCTTTTTTTTTCTATTAGCATACTATTAGACTTAATCTGACAAAACAAAGACCATATCCAAACTAATACAGAAAAATAGCTCTGAGGCAGTGTGAGCCACTCTACAAGCACAATACCAAACTCTTTAGGCAGATATTATCCCGATCGGCGAAATACTTTAATTTTTAGCATCATATACTGAAAAATCGATTAACTTCAAGCTATTCGGTAATGAATCAATCTGAATAATTTGTACTCATTCTATGTGTTCATCCAAGTTACCTAATAAGAAAAAGCTTTCCCTTCCAAGTTCACCTAAAATAGTATCTACTCTGTAATGACCTAATACTAGCAGTTTTAGATATAATTCAACAAATTGGACACAATATCCACAGGACATTAGCACTGTTGAGTGCTGAAAACAGAATTACAAATTTTAGGATTAAATTTACATCTCAACCCCATCAAAAAAATATCATTTTCAGTTATCATAATACACTGCAAAAATTCTCAATATTTTGCCCACATACATGATAAATACACTCATAATTCCTTATTTCCTACTCTTAACATAATTATTCAGGAAGAAAACTAATTAGATACATAAATGAAGCTACAAAATCATCAAATATTAGCTAAAAAAAATAGAATTCAAATAGATTTATACCTGATCAATAGTAGATGGATACTTGCCATGATGAAAAGTGGAAATTAATACGGACATAGCTTGAATATGATTCATACTAACATTAAATTGATCTTGCAACATCCTAGCCCTTTCATCACACATACTAGTAAGGCTTTCTTTCCTTTTTTCAACAGCGTATGAACTAGACCTGATCAAACATCGGGCCGGGCCACTTTCTTGTTTTTTGCCCATCCTCTCGGGCCGGGCCGGGCCAGGATTCGGGCCAAAATGTTGCTGCCCAAACCCGTCCCATTTGGGCCTGCTGGGCCATTTCGGGCCTGCTTATCTAAATACTCTAAAATTATCAATTTTAATTAATTTTTGTAATTTAAAGTTGTTAGTGCATAAAATTATAAATTTTAATTTTTTTAACTAAACTAGTACAAATATTAAATTAAAAAGTACAATCCAAGTTCCAACTCAGAAGGCGCTGCAATGGAGAACTCAGAAGGAGCATCAATGGAGAACTCAGAAGGCGCATCAATGGAGAACTCAGAAGGCGCATCAATGGAGAACTCAGAAGGCACTGCAATGGAGAACTCAGAAGGCGCATCAATGGAGAACTCAGAAGGCGCTTCAATGGAGAACTCAGAAGGCGCTTCAATGGAGAACAGAGAAGGCGCATCAATGGAGAACTCAGAAGGCGCATCAATGGAGAACTCAGAAGGCGCTGCAATGGAGAACTCAGAAGGCGCATCAATGGAGAACTCAGAAGGCGCATCAATGGAGAACTCAGAAGGCGCTTCAATGGAGGAAGATTGAGAAGGAGAAATTAAAGAAATGAAAATTTGAGAAGGAGAGTAAGGAAGAGGGAGTGACCAAGTGACGGCTGTCAGGAGAAAATGAGAAATTAAAAGACTTAGGCTGTTAGGGTTTAGGTTTAATCTGATATTCTGAAAATAAAAAAAATTGGACACCTCTTTTCCGGGCCGGGCCAGCCCGCGGGCCAGACCTACCGTCCATACTCGACCAGAATATTTTCGGGCCTATTTTCCCTTGCCCAAACCCGCATTTTGGGCTCAAAAATTCTGCCCAAATCCGGGCAAATTCCGGGCCAGGCCGACGGGTCGGGCCATACTTGATCAGGTCTAGTATGAACTCATAAACCAAAACACCCCAAAACAAAATATGATCCAAAATACAACCCAAGCAACCAAAAGCTTCTTCCACCATGATTTCCTCAACTTCATTGACCCTATATAGTGGTAATAGTAATGGTGGATCATACGGCTATTCGACGCGATTTTCGGCCACCAATCGCCCACCACTTTACCATCACCGCCACCACTGCCGCTGCCGCCAAGCAAACTAGGCTTGCCGTCCATTACACCACCAGTAATCAGCCAATTCATGGGGATCACAAAGATAAGCCAACACCATAGCAGTAAGAGTACATGTCCTACTTTTAACCCAAAACCAAGAACATGTAACAAACTCTTCCACTGTTTAGTAAACTACTAGCAATCTCAACTCCCAAAGTAGGAGAGAGAAGGATGATTAGATTAATACTATTCAAAATTTGAAGAGAATAAATGTTCTGAAAAAAAAGGGACAAGAATAAAATGAAAAATAAAAATAAAGGGTAGAAGAAGGAAGAAATTTAAGCTAGCCACCCACTTTTTTTTCCAGAAATATTTGGTAAAATAGCAGAAAATACAAGAAGATGCTAACTTATCCTTCATCAAATTTAAACCCAAAAGAAAAATTAAAAATAAGGAATCCTAGAAACATAAGAGTCCAAATTTCCTATTTCAGAAATGCATATAAAAGATGAAATTTGAAAAAAAAAATAAAACTAGGTCTAAATTCTTACCTAAAATAAAATTAGATCTGAAAAACGCTGGTGGTGCTCGGTGGGTGTCGCCTCGTCGGTGTTGTTGTTGGTATTGCGTTGTTGCTTGGTGGTGCTTGCTCGATGAGTCGGTGATGCTAGGTGGTTTGCTGTGTTGGGGGCTGCTCGGTGGGTTTGTTGCCGGTGTTGTTGCTCGGTGGGGTCTGCTCGGTGGGTTACTGTGGTTGCTGTGGGCGGTGGTTGTAGTGTTGATGAGAGGAGAGATGCGTGAGAAGAAAATGGAGAGGAGGAGAGAGAAAGGAGATGATAATGGAGAGGAGAGAGAACGTGAGAGTGGAGAGGAAGAGAGAGAAAGGAGAAAGGAGGACTCATGAGAATGGTAGCTTTGTATCTTAATCTTAGCCGTTGAAATTTCATATAATCTAATGGCCGGTATTGGTTCTCAAATAGATAGGGTTCTCACATAAAGGGTGGTTCTCACCGGATCCCGACCCTATATATATATATATATATATATATATATATATATATATATATATATATATATATATATATATATATATATATATATATTGTAGAGTGTGGATCACGTGAAGACAAGTGTAAAGCTGAAAACTAAAAACAGATAATCCATACCATTGAATTTTAATCAACGGATGAGATTACAATCCCTTTTCCTTTTTATCCTTTCGTAGTTTAGTTCTTTCTCTCTCTACAATTCTAAGCTTCCACTCTCTCTCCTCAGCTTAATATTAGCAGAAACTTTCTTTCTCTCTCCTCTCATTTCCAGCTTCTGCTACGTTCTCCAGGTAACGACCTTTTGCTGGATTTCTGAGCTTCATTTCTATGTCGTTAATCTGATGTTATGATCAATTTTGTTCGATTTCCAGTGCGATTTTGCGACTTTTGCTCATCAATTTTTTTAGACTTTTTTCATCAATTTTGTTCGATTATGTTTGATTTTGCGATTTTCTGTTCGATTTTGTTCAATTTAGTTCGATTTCCAGTTTTACTAATCGATTAACTTTTGTTTCTTCCTTAATTTCATTGATTTGTTTGGTTCAGTCGAGTTTTTTCCACCATTGTTAATTAACTAATTTAAAGTTCAACTTGTTGATGTGATTGATTTTTGCAGTGGAAGAAGAAGCCTATGAGGAGATTGAAGAGGAAGCGCCGAAAGATAAGACAGAGATCTAAGTAGAAGAAGATCTACAGCTTTCATGATTTTTTCAGTGTTGTTGAAGCTTTTTTCTGGCGCCCATGGCGAATCAACGGCGGCGCTACCACCACCTCTACCACAGTAACACCAGCATCAACCGCCTTTCTCGTTGATTTCTTCCCGCTGTTACCTCCATCATCGACGTCTTCTTCCTCTGCTTCTTCGCTCTCTCGCTTTTTCGCTCCTCGTCCTTCTCGCCTCCTTCATCATGGTCACTCTCGCAGCTCATCTTCCATCTCTTTGGTATTCTCTCTCTTTCGCTTTCTATCTCCTCTGACACTATAATTGCAACAATTTTTTTTATTAATTTGTGTTTTTTTCGCTTTGTTTAAGTTCGTTGACGATGCTTCCGTCAGAGTTTCGATCTTTTTCGTTCCGGTTAGGGCTTCTGATTATTATTTTTGGTTTATTTGAATTCAATTTTTTGATTTTTAAGTGTTGCTTGGATCTGATTTTTTTATTTTGTTGTTTTCTGAAATGTAGGATATTGGAGGAAAATCTAAACATGATATTTGGAGGTCTAGAGATTCTGAATTTTTTTACGGTTGTAGCAATGCCAGCAGTAAATTCATCAGTATGTGTTCTGTTTTTTAGCTTGTTATTCCGATTCTTTTATTTTCTGCTGATTAATTCGGTCTTTATTATTTGCAGTATGAAGTAGTTTTGTGTATTTGTATGTATGTTGCAATGTCTATTAATTTTTCCTACTTTCATTAATCAGCAATAAGTTGGTTGATGATATATCTTTGCTCACTAATTTGCTCGCCTTGTTTTCATGATATAAATGGTATATTTCGAATTGTGAACTGCTGAATTTTGTGTGATAGTTAATGTGTGACTATCTCCGGTAATATAATCTATAAAAGAATGTTTGAACATAGTAAAACCTTGATATACTTTTTGTCATAGATGTGAGTACTTTGTGAGGTTAGAAGAGTAATTAGATACTTCTGTTGTTTGGATTTTGTAATTAATTTAGTGTTTCTAATATGGTACAAGTCTTGTTACTATTTGTGTATGGTTGTCTTAATGTATAATCCCAATCTCATGACATGTCAAAGGATCTTGGATTCATTTTCATTTGTTTGAACCTGTGATTTTATTCTCATTGATAATTGATTACTCACATTGATTGCTCTAGTTGTTAATTGATTTTTGGTTGTTCATAGTGTGATTTAGTCAAAATTAATAATAGTTAATTATTTTCTTAGTGTAAATTTTAATGAGCAGGAGAAAGCATTAGATGTTAATGAGCAGCAGAAGTTATCGTATGATAAGGAGTAGCAGGATAAGTTATCTGATGACAAGGAGGAGCAGGAGAAGTTATCTGATGACAAGGAGGAGAAGGAGAAGTTATCTGATGATAGTTACCTTATTTTTGTAAATAGTGACTTTTATATAAATGTGGTCAATGTTAGCAAAATTGATATAATTACCTTATTTTTATATATAATGACCTTCGTTATTTTTATATATAGTGGCCTCTGTATAAATGTGGTCAAAATTGATATAGTTACCTTATTTTTGTATATAGTGACCTTTATGTAAATGTGGTCAAAATTGATATAATTACCCTATTTTTGTATATAGTGTCCTCTAAGTAAATATTGTAAAAATTGATATAGTTACCTTATTTCTATATATAGTGACCTCGGTGTAAATGTCATCAAAATGAATATAACTTGATATAATTACCTTATTTTTGTATATAGTGACCTCTAGGTTGTTTCATACCATTAGATTATCTAGTGAACATTCAATGGCTAAGATTGCTTGTTTTCACCATAAGCTCTGTGTTCAGCGGAACCTCCCCGTATATATATATATATATATATATAGTAAAACTTATTATTATTTCAAGAGAACATAGCCTTACACCAATTTTTTTTAATTTTTTTTTTCTACTAATAATTAAATAATGTGAAGGGATATTTCTCGCAAGTACTGCAGGAATCTCCCATCCATTTTCTCTCCGAAACAAGAACAGTTCTCCTAAAAATTTATGCATTACTTAAGCTATTTCCTAGAGAATCATCCATCTATAATCGGTACGTAAGTAGCTCAAATTATATTATATTGTAGTCTAGTGAAAAACCGCAACAATTTTCTTATGTAGAACCGCTAACAATGTTCCGAGTAGTTATTTTTCTTAAAATCTCTATTAAACTTAGCAACTTTCTTGTTTTTAAAAATTTATTTATAATCAATCCTACATGGACAATGCTATATAAAATAGTTACTCCGTAGATTACAAAGTGAACTGCTATTCGACGCTCCCAATTTACATGGTGACGCTCTCATTTAAATGTGAAATTACCGTTTTGCCCTTATGTTAATTTGACCTATATAAGGCTCCACCACTTTGTCACATAGTATACCGAGCAGTTTAATATTATTTCCGAGCACTTTGACCCACAACTAGCATTTAAAAAATCCCGAGCCCCATAATTCCCGAGCCCACCACCAAAAATATTAAATTTCTTTAAAAAAAGATTATCAAGGTTTAGCGACGGGTTTTGGACGACGAGCGTACGCCGGAGGCATCTTTGGAAGAATCTGTAAGTTGTAGAATTATTTTTTTTTTCGGAAAAGGCACTTCCGCCCAAAATTTCAGAAAATCCATAGGGGATCCGCCTAAGATTTCTTGATCCTCCATGGAAGATCCGGAAATTTCAGGCAGATGTATACTTCCGCCTTTCATTGATTAATATTATTATTTTTATTATTATGATTATTTTTTTTTGTTATGATTATTATGATTATTATTATTATTTTTGTTATGATGATTGTTGTTGTTGTTGTTGTTGTTGTTGTTGTTATTATTGTTGTTGTTGTTATTATTGTTGTTGTTATTGTTATTATTAGTTATTTTTGTTAGTATTAGTTTATGTAATTGTTATTAATATTGTCATTATTGTTATTGTTATTGTTAGTTATTTTTGTAAGTATTAGTTTATGTTAATGAGTTAATATTAGTCAATGTTAGTGTTAGTTTATGTTAGTTAATATTGTGATATTAGTTAATGTTAGTGTTAGTTGATGTTAGTTAATATTAATTAATGTTATGATATTATTATTGTTGTTGTTGTTGTTGTTGTTGTTGTTGTTGTTGTTGTTGTTGTTGTTGTTGTTGTTGTTGTTGTTGTTGTTGTTGTTGTTCTTTTAAAAATATTGGTGTTATTATTATTATAAGTAAAATACTAATATTGCCGTGTTTTTTGTGTTGTCTTGTATTTTTAAAGGATTCGGAGTTTGAAGAAGGCGGTGACGATGTGAATTACAGTGCGAATTTTGTCACAAATACGTTTTTTCCAACGTTTGATGATGCAGTTCAATGGGCGGATGCTGTTGCCATAAATCTGGGATTTATTTTGGACAAATCGTCTTACAACAAAACCAGGGATGGTAGGCCGTATCGGTATTTGAGATGTGATCGGGGACGTAGGAGCAAGCCGAGAGATCTTGAGAACGCAATTCGGAAGGACACTAAAACTAAAGCCAATGGTTGTCCTTTCTACATCAAGATATATTACGAGTTCGTCACCGATAGTTGGAAGATCCGGGCTAAAAAATGATGCAACTGGGACCCATAACCATTCAATGATTGTGTATCAGGAGGGGCATCGTAAAATTAGTGGGTTGAGCCCGGATGCGAAGAAGGTTGTGCATGACATGACGAAGTCTAAGGTTGCACCGCGTAACATCATGGCGACTATTGCTGAGCAATTTCCTGATGATCATCCAAATATCAGACACATCTACAACTGCCGGAATGACTTGAGAACGGAGATGTCTGATGGGAGAGGAGTAGTTTAGCAATCTCTACATTTGGCGAGACAGAGTCAATATCTGTATTGGGTCATGTCTGATGATCTAGGCATTTTACAGCACGTCTTTATGGTGCACCCAGTCACGATAGACATACTACGGACGTACCCGTATGTGATTGGTATGAATTTCACTTACAAGACCAACCGATACGGGATGCCGTTATTTGAGATAGTAGGTGTGACACCGACAAATCAGAATTTGCTCGATAGTTACGTGTTCATGCGCAACGAGTGCATGGCAAGCTATCGATGGGTTTTGCAGAGACTGAGAGACTTGATTGGGTATGATAAGGAACCGTCGGTTTTTTTTGACAGACCGTGAGCTTGGGCTATGTGCGGCATTGAGAGAAGTGTTTCAAGGGACCCCGCACTTACTTTGTCGATGGCACATTAATAAAGATGTGGAGGCTCGGGTCACTGATATGTTCAAAAACAAGAAGATCGGTGCGAGTTTCAAAAACGGGAAATGGAAACGTATCATGGTTGCTGCAACCGAGGAGGATTATAATGCTGCTGTACAAACAATGAAAGATCGGTGGGCAAGTTATCCAGCGGTGATACAATATGTAGAGAGAATACGGCTTTGTCATAAAACCAAGTTTGTGACATTTTGGACAAACCAAGTTCTGCATTTCGGCAACACCAGCACTTGCAGAGTTGAGAGCCAACATTCGGCCGTGAAGATGTGGTTTGAATCTTCGACAGGTTCGTTGTTTGGACTTTTCTGTATTTATTGATTATGATTAATATATTTATTATTATGATTATTATTTTTTTTGTTATGATTATTATTATCATCCTCTTCGTCAGATGTCGGCACTTGGCCCGACGAGTACATGGGGGGGCTCCCTTGCGACTGATGCTCCCCCGACCAAGTACCAGCAGACCCATATTGTTGGTCATGATGATACGGTGCCCCCGTATTTACCGAACGACCGACTCCCTCCTAATAGACGCATTCAAACGTCTTGATACTGTATGACGAGGACCCGAACCCTCAATCTACATTAAATAAATACAAAATCAAATATCAGTAATAATTACAAATATAACGATGATATTAAAGTTGAACAACAAATATTCAAATTCAAAAAAATAATTTCAAAATAATAATAAACCAAATCAAAAAAACAATAATAACAACATTACTAGGGATCAATAATAACTACTAATAATTTGAAAACAATAGTAAACCAAATCAAAACAATAATAAACCACAAAATCGGCAACATTACAACACAACAACAACAATAATAACAATGGTAATAACAACAACAATAATAATTTCAATCAATTCATTATAAAATTTTTAATCACGAAAAAATTACATAACAACAATACATAACAATAACAATAAAAAAAAATTATATTAGTCAAAAAAAAAAATACATATCAATAATCACGAGGAAAAAAAAAATTCCAAAATTAATAAAAAAACATAATACATATCAAATTATACATAACAATAACAATAAAAAAAATAAAGTTATATTAGTCAAAAAAAATTATACATATCAATAATCACGAGAAAAAAAAAATTCCAAAATTAATAAAAAACATAATACATATCAATTATACATAACAATAACAATAAAAAAAAATTATATTAGTCAAAAAAAAATTACATATCAATAATCACGAGGAAAAAAAAATTCCAAAATTAATAAAAAAAACATATACATAACAATAATACATAATAATAACAATAAAAAAAATCATATTACTCAAAAAAAAAAAAAATCACGACAAACAAAAAAAAAAAAAAAAAAATTCGGAAACCTAGACTTCTGCCTGAAAAATCCGGAAGTCTGGGGGAACTTCCGGATTTTTCAGGCGGAAGTGTGCAGGAATTTTTTTTTTTTTTTTTTTTTTTTCAAATTCATAAACACTTAAACCACAACCATACCTGCTCGCCGCCACTGATGCCGCCCCCACGACCACCGTATGTCAGCCATAGCCGAATTCAACCTTGGATGGGTGGTGTTCGTTGGTCTTTGTGTGATTTTCAAATGTTGGGGTTTTTTTTTTAAAAAAAAATTTTTGATTTATTTTTTTTTGAATTTCTGACATTTTTTTTTTTCTTCAGAGTGAAAAAATTTTAGAGAGAGATTATGTTGGTTGTGAAATGACTTGTAAGTTTCGTAAGTTAGTTTCACGAGTATTTATATACGAGGGGCAAATAAGAAAATTCAAGTGAAAAATGGAAGCGTCACCTTATAATTTGCGAACGACGTTAACAACACCCTTTATAAACCAATATGATATACAAATCATTTAAGCATTTTCTATGAAAATCGTTCATGGAACTAGCCCAAAATCTACCTCCACTCCATTTCAAATTGAATTGAATAAACCAAAAGGTTTAAACTTTAAGCCCATCATAAAACAAACAAACTACAGTCTGTATTACAACTTTCTATTACTCTCTTCACCTCCTTCGTCTTCTCTCTCTTTCTCCTCAACAATGGACCCAAACTCCATTGCAATGGCGAAACAAAGATGGGAATTAGAGAACAACATCCAAACTCTCGAAACAACCGACCCCACCGCTACAACCCCAACAACAATCCCAACAGAACCAACCCCATCTTCCTCATCTTCCACCACCGCAACTTCCGACGCTCCCGACGCCATTTTCTTCTACGACGAAGCAGCACAGACCAAATTCCAGCAGGATAAACCATGGGTTAATGACCCGCATTACTTTAAACGGGTTAAGATCTCGGCGCTCGCGTTGTTGAAGATGGTGGTTCACGCTCGTTCTGGGGGTACGATTGAAGTTATGGGGTTGATGCAGGGGAAAACTGATGGTGATGCGATTATTGTTTTGGATGCTTTTGCTTTGCCTGTTGAAGGTACTGAAACTAGGGTTAATGCTCAAGCTGATGCTTATGAGTATATGGTTGAATATTCTCAGACTAATAAGCAGGTATTTTACCCTAATTTTGAATTTGATTTTTATTTTTATTGGAAGGAAGAGTTAATTTTGATGCGGTTGTTTTTAGGGTTTATTGATTTTTGGGGAAGAAGGGTTTGATCATTGTTTTGAATTTCCTCTTTTCTGGTGTTTTTTTTTTTATTTTTTTATTTTTATTTAATGAAAGGTGAAATTTTCTGTGTTTTCGATGTGAAATTAATCTTGCTATTGATTGAACCCTAATTTTTATTGCTCATTGATCAGGGGTTTTGGGGACTGGGTAAAAAAACCCTAATTTGATGTTTGATTTTGCGAAAGTGTTGAACCCTAGACTTGAGTTCTTTATTTTGATTTCAATTTATGATTCTTGGGGGTAATTTGAAGGTTTTTGAGGTTTTCTGTATAATGTAGTAGTATGAAGCTTTGACGTTTGAGTGATTTGTTGTCTATTTGGTTGCAATTTTTATGGGAATAATGGGTTACAGTTTTGTCTTTGTGTGGGAATGTAATTCATGCGATGAATTGGTTTGAAGGGGAGAAGTGGTTCACCTCGAAAGAGTTGACACTTTCGTTGCACTTATGTGGTACACTCTGTTTTTTTAGGCTTTCAGCATTTTAACGAATTTTATCGGAAGTATGTTGATATTTCTTTTGAATAGGAAAGTAGGGGGATGGTAGAAGGGAGAGGAGTATATTGGCAGCTGTGAGAAGGATTATGATGAAGAGTGGTCATAGTAAATGATGTGATGTTTTTGTTTTAAGGGAATTTCTGTGTTTTTGTTGTGAATATAATTTTGATGTTGATAGAACCCTAGTATTTTGTTGCTCATTGATCAAGGGTTTGGAGAATCTGATGTTTGATTTTGCAAAAAGCATTGAATCCTGGACTTGAGTTCTTTCTTTTGATTTCAATTTATGATACTTGAGGGTAATTTGAAAGGTTTTTGTGGTTTTCAGTAAAATGATGTAGTTTTGAGTTTTGAGTAATTTGTTGTCTATTTGGTTGCAATTTTTATGCGATTAATGGGTTACGGTTTTGTCTGTGTGAACATAATTCATGTGATTAATTGGTTTGAAGGGGAGAAGGATTACTCTGGTTCACCTCACAAGAGTAGACACATTTGTTTCACTTAGCTAGTGCAGATTTCTAGTCTTTTAGTGAATTCTTATCGAAATATATTGACATTTCTTTTGAATAAGGAATTAGGGCGGTGGTAGAAGGGAGAGGAGTATTTTGGCAGCTGTGAGCAGGATGCTAATGAAGAGTGGCCATAGTAATCAGTAAATGTTGTGATGTGTTGTTGAATGAGAATTAGTTTTGGCATTTACATTGATGCTAGCTGTTTTGAGAGTGGATTAATTTTATTTTATTTTTTGTTGTTGGTGTTGTTGTTGAAGGAAAAACTTCTGTTTTCTTAATTTGGTTCATTTTACTTATTGTAGCACTACAGAGATGTGCATTTGCATTGAGTTAACTTATTTTCTCTAATCAACTACAGTATTTGTTTTCTCTTAGGTGCTTAATTGTATTATCTAGAAGCTACACAATTTCTTCAATAAGTCCCCATTCTGCTAATCTTATTTTGATTCACTGTAATTCAGACAATATAAGTTCAAATTAGTTCAGACAAAAGCTCAAAGAAATTCAGACAAAATTATTTCAGTCAAAATAAGTTCACATAATTATAGACAAAATAAGTTTTTACCAGGCAATTACACACACGAAGACAAAAAATTCAATGTAAGTTTTTTACCAAGACAATTAAGTTTAGATAAGATCAAATAATTTTCAAATACGGTAAGTTTTAACATAAAAAGTTGAAAAGAACATGGTCTAATTATCATCAAATTACGTGATGTTCATTCTATGTGATTTCTTTGTGCAACACATTGCTTTAAAATTTTTGCACATTTGTCCTCCTAGTTTCTTATATTAATGGGTGGTTGCTATATGCCTTGTTCTTGAAAATTTTGGATGGCTTGCTCTTCTTTTATACTACGTATATCAATGTTATTAACTTTAACTTTATATAAGAGAAAGTGTTATCATTATACTCTTTCTTGGCTATTTGTTAATCTATTTATTTCTATTTCACACTAAATCATTTAATTAAGCATATTCTTGGTCAAAATTCAAAACGACAATCAACCCTTTTCTTTGTTGGACCCTAATGTTTCGTGCCATTATTATGTCTGCTGCTGCTACTGAGTCAGTGATGCTCATGCAAACATTGGTTGTTTAGGCAGGACGTCTGGAAAATGTGGTTGGTTGGTACCACTCTCATCCTGGTTATGGTTGCTGGCTTTCGGGTATTGATGTTTCAACACAAATGCTCAATCAACAATTCCAGGAGCCCTTTCTGGCTGTTGTTATTGATCCAACTAGGACTGTTTCTGCTGGAAAAGTTGAAATTGGTGCTTTCAGGACATATCCAGAAGGATACAAGCCACCAGACGACCCTATCTCAGAGTATCAGACAATTCCATTAAACAAGATTGAAGACTTTGGAGTACACTGTAGACAGGTCTCTTACAAGCCTCTGCTGCTTTGCTGCAACTTTTGATATTATTGGGTGCTTGATTTCCTCTTCCTCATTTTGTATTTTTCCTACTTGGCAGTACTACTCACTGGACATCACATATTTTAAGTCTTCACTTGATTGCCATCTGTTGGATCTTCTGTGGAATAAATATTGGGTGAATACTCTTTCCTCATCTCCTTTGCTGGGAAATGGAGACTATGTTGCTGGGCAAATCTCAGATCTAGGTAATCTATCTAGCTTAGATTATTGTTCTGATCATTAATTTTGTTTCAAGTAAAAACCAGAATTGAAGTTGTTGAGCATCTGAATAAGTAGCTTCCTTTTGCCATTTTCTTTGATAGTATGATATCTGAACCTTACCACTTGCTTTTCACTTCATAATCAGTAACTTCATGATTGTGCAGCTGAGAAGTTGGAGCAGGCTGAGAATCAAATGGGCCATACACGATTTGGGTCTATAATCACTTCTCAAAGAAAGAAAGAGGTCAGCAGCTGGAGTGAATTTTTTTATGTTTTTTTTCCTGCAGATAATTGATTGAATTGCTTGGTTTATCTACATGGTTTCTCTACTTTTTTAAATTTCCATCTGTTTTACTGCTTTCAACGTTTTTTTTTTTTTTTTTTTTTTTGGGGAGGGGTGGGTGGTCTTTAGTCTTGGCTTAGGTGTCCATTATTGCTAAGAGCATTCGTCTTTTACAGTGGCTATAGAAGTACACATTGATCAAAGAACAGGTATATGATGCTGCACATGTACATCAACTCACAATTTTAAAGAATATGCAACACTAAAGTGACTTATTGATTTGTAAAATTAGTAAAAACTCTTAAGTAGTTAGTCTTGTCTCTTCTATGTTTTTTTCTGGAAGTAATGTGCAATGAATGTTAGTTCTTCCTTCTGTCCCTTAGCCTTACAAGTCATCTCAATCAATGATACTTGAAGTGCTTTGGATTTTAGGTTCCATCCAGGTATAATAGAAAGGGGGGAGGGGTGGGATTGAATTTGTGGCGGAATTGGAGTTTTTTTTTTTTTTCTAAAAGCTTGAGAAATTTCAACTTGCTTATACCTAATTTGTTAATGGTATGTCCCATACTGAAAGTAAATACGTTTTAACTTGCTTATACCTAATTTGTTAATGGTATGTCCCATACTGAAAGTAAATACGTTTTTGAGTGTTTTGGATATGTGTTGGTTCAGCAGTCTGCGTGATACTTTTGGCAGTGTGGTTTTTCCTTTTTGCTGTGATCTGTTTTACAGGTAGTAATTTTCAGCACATACATAAATTAGATTTACTGTAGTTTTTTTTTAATAGGGAATGCTGTTTTCTCTAGATTAGTTATGGTTAGCCCTTCTTGCTTTAGCTTTAGAAGACCAATGCCGTATGGCTATTTTTCTGCTTCTTTCTCTTGCACTTTTTCTCTGTGGACTGTGTAGGTTTAGAATAGTTACACCAAAAAGATTATGAAGCTTAGAATGGCTAGGTTTGAACCGGATTTTCTTTAACGGAATTTAACATACTTGATGTATTTTTTCCATTGCTGCACTCTACCATTTCTATATTTTGATGCTCAGTGGAGGTCATCATGACTTGCAGCCTGCTTGGTTCAACTAACTCTTGCATAAATGTATGCTTACATTAGATTAATTGAATACTCTTTCATAGAATGTATCATCTTCACACAATATCTACTTTGTCACCTTATTTCCTGAAATGTACAGATGGTTTCAGAAATATAAGGTCATGCTTGTTTTTGCTATCTTTTTTTTTTCTTTTTCCCTTGCTTTCCTTGACAATACGTTTGTCATCTCACTTGATGAAATAGTGCCAAGTAATTAAGCTGATGGATTTGATAGTCTGTTTTGTCCTTGACTTTAAAAAAATAATAAAAAAAAAAAAAAGGCCAGTGAACAGTTAATTGTGTGAATTTGAACATTTGATGCTCATTCAAAATTTGATGGCAAAGGTATGACTGCATACCCACCTAAGTGTTAGACCTAGCAATTCCAGATTGAACCGTTAAGTGTCCATATCGATGTTGGGGTGTTGAGGATCTTCTGATCCAGCATGGTATTTGAGGTGAAGGGTCCGAGTAACAAGTTTGGGAATGAGGAGTCTTGGATTTTCACATGGTAAACTTGGAATCTGAATGTTTGAAGTTTTGAGTTTAGGACTATTAATTTATGTCACATTCAATCATCAGTGTGGGTTTATGAGATGACTTGATGATTTACATAGGAAATAGGGATGGACTAGAAGTGAATCGGAATACTGAAGTCTTGGTTATAACACAATTAAGCCTTTTGTCCACCCATTGTTTTTTGGCTTAGCAAGGTTTTTCTAAGGTTGGTCTTATAACCTGTAGGTTGCCTGGTGGTTTGATTACCTAAAGGCTTAGATCTTTGAATGGGATGGGCTAACTGAGAATATAAAGGCTGTTATAGATATTCATGAGAAGCTTCACATTGGTCTTCTTGTAAATTTAGGTTAAGAGAATTGCTTGTGGATTCATTATTCTCTTTATCTCTCTTTGGCATTTTTCCTCGAGATGTTCTAATTTTTCACTCAACTAGCTGATTCTGGCATAAAGTTTCTGAAGTCTTACCAGAAATTGTGTGGTGTTTGTAGGTTTCTTTCACCTTTAAAAGAAATTGCCTTGATCATATATGTTTCTCTCTTTCTTTCACCAGTTCTCTCTTTGGAAAAGCAGATTTGCATTGAGTATAATAACCAGCTACTCCTGATGCTCATGTCTTTTGCTTTATGCTCCAGCAGAATATAAAAGCTGTAGGCACTTTTATTTGATCAGCCTGATGACAAACACTACAATACTCACATGCATCCCCCTCTATTAAGAGCTGCAAAAATGCATCCTTATGTTACGCCATTGTGCATCCTTATGTTACGCCATTTGGTCACTTTAATGTTTGTGCTAACCTGAAGTCTAGGTCAATCTGCATTAATTTCTTGGATTTTATGTAGTATTTCAATCTTGAATCTGCAACCCTGCTAACATGTTCCCTTTGTTTGGATGTATGTGGAGCTTTATATGTATCTCACTGAATGCCATTCTTGCTATGTCAAGTAGAGCTTGAAATTTATCAGTTATGGGCTCTCTAACACTAGTTTCTCTATCTTCAAAGGGATGATCTAGTTATCTCCAAATGATTAGAAAGTTTTATTCTGTAACTTTTTTTTTTTTTTTTTTTTTGACAACAATTCTGTAACTTAAATGGGATGATCTAGTTATCATTAAAAGATGAGAAAGTTTGTTTTCTCTAACTTCATTGGGATGATCTAGTTTTCATTAAAAGATGGAGAAAGTTTGTTTTCTCTAACGTCATTGGGATGATCTAGTTATCTTCAGAAGACGAGAAAGTTTGTTCTTTGTACTGCTGCAATCTTTAGCCTATATAGTAGGATGTCTGCAATTATGGCCAACATTGCTTACTTTCTCCATCAGATATGATCTGAATTACATTTTTTTTTTTACTTTAATTGCAGGAAGAGCCGGCACTTGCCAAGATTACTCGTGACAGTACAAAGATAACGGTTGAACAAGTTCATGGTCTGATGTCGCAGGTATATGGCTAATTTTGTTTGTGATGCACTAGTGCTTATAGCTTTCCACTAGTGTATCTCTAGTCATGTGATGGCCAATGTTTTAAATCTGGTTTCACTCGCCTATTACTTTATGGCTCTTGTTTCCCTCTCACAGGTCATTAAAGACATACTTTTCAATTCTGTCCGGCCAGATCGGTCCCAGGCAGAGTCATCAGAGCCCGAACCAATGGTTGAGGCATGAGTATGGTATGCATCCCATGCAAGTCCTGGAGTTTTATATAAGCTGAGGGTTTTCTTTTGAACATTTTAGATGTAAATCCCTTGTTGATTTTTGAGCACTCATACAAACTTTAGGCTTCTTATACAATGAGTGACTGCGGATCTTGTAGTCATTAATTAAAGGGTTTAATGCTTAAAATCATTCCATGTGTGATATTACTTGAATCTGGTATGAACCTTACATGCTTGTTCACGGTTTTGCCGACTGATAAAAGGTTCGCCGTCTTTGTGTTCTTCCATCAGCCTGTTTTATCCATTCTCTGTTGCAAAAGCTACAATGGTACTATTGTAGACTATATTCTTTTCCTCAGATTTCCCCAGTGCCTTGGGATATCAAAGCATATTGTTAAAGGTGAGTAAAGAGCTAGTTATGGGCCCTTTGATTGAGGCTGAGAATACGGGTTAGAGGAAAAAGGCTTATTCCATTGTTTTGGCCTTTTGCTTCTTTTGCTTTTGATATCCTCTTCATCACTTTTGTTGTAAGAAGTTTACCACAAAATTGGCAAGTTGATTCCCATTTTGCTAAAAGGTTCCATGATTCCCCTACTTAGAGAATCACAATAATGAAATTGGACCATATTTAAACACCACCTCCCATGGTATAGAATTTAATCTTGTACTCGGGTACATCTTAAGTTTAAGTTAGGTGTACCCAAGGGTATTTTACTCGTTTAATCATTTTTGCTGACTAAAACTTTCATAAAATTGATAAATCGGGTAAAAATACGCCTCGGGTAAACCTAAATTTAGATCAACCGGTAAAAAAAAAAAGTTATATTACCGGCCACGACTATTGCCCTACTACCTTAACAAATAAATATGTAAATGGTACGTCTTTAGAAAAATAAAAATGTGTAAATGTGTAGCTTCACAATCGTTGTTGCATTGCTTGGGTATAATAAAGTAATGATAGGACTAATAAAATAGATTATCTACCACTAAAAAAAAATTCCCTAAACTTGTTTAATTTAGGATATTATTAATTGATTTTTTAGTATGGGAAAAAAGTTTCTCAAATCCAATGAGACATGAACATATTGTAAAAAGTGTAGCTAAATTTGGTATTGGTAATCAATAGCTCTTGAAGGTCTAAAAGAGCAAGTAGAGTGTTTTGCCTAGGAAGAGCCATTGATTTGAAATTCACTACATAAAAATCAAATAGTGTGGAATGTGAAAAGGAGTTAGTGGTGGGACATGAATGACTTGAAAGGAAAATGAAGGCCACATAACTTGCCTTACTACTCTCAGTGAAGAATTGAATAGTTGAACAAGACAGAAATCACAAAAATAGAGACTACCGCAAATGGAAGGGACCAAGGGAGGTAGCACCTTATATAAATACTTAGTTATGAAAAGCTCATATCATCATTAAAATTGAATGACAATGTATGAAAGCCATCTTTGGTGGTTAAGGTTTTTTGCGCGCAAGAGAGTTTCAATTAGTGAATGTTAATTATCTTAATTGGTCAAAGTATTAGAGGTGAATTTTGGAAATCGTGACTAAATCCTGTGTTTTTCATTTCCCTCCTCAGCTAATTCTCTCTAAACAACATAGAGAGAAAGGGGGAAGAGGGGTTATTAATATCTTTTAGAATATATTGGATTGTTTCATAGCTTTTCCTAACATTTTTTAACTAAAGGATCATCACAATTCACAACTGGTAGATGAGAAATTGAGAATCAAACTCTCCAACTTTTCATTTGGAAGATACTGTAAGATATTGAAAATGTTGTCAAATCTTATTGCATCATGATAAATCTATGAAAATCTCAAATTCTTAATCAACATGTTAAAATGAGTAACACTGAAAGTTAATTTTTTTTTTTCTTTCTAAAAAAAGGAATATAGTTATACTATTTGAATTTGATTATCATGTTTTAAATTTAAATTATACTATCAATAATATAATTTTGTCAATTTAAGTAAAATAATGATCGATTATATATTTGCATTACTTTTAAAAAAGAGGACATTAGCAATTCGTTTTTCTTTTGACTAGATTACTCCCTTCAATTCCATTTTTCATTCCTTGCCTTGGCTTGTCTTCCTCCATATTGGTGGGTTGGAAAATGGGGGTGTTACAAGCAATCATACATTCTCATGACTTTTTATCATCTCTATCTATCATTAGAGAAATGGGATTGGATTCTCTCTCTTTAGTATTTAGGTTCAAATTGGATGCTCTCTATAATATCCTTTTTAAACATCTTCACATGGCTTTTACCGACCTCCACTATTTCTTGGATTAGATTCTCCTAAATTTTGGCTCTTATTTTTATTATTTTATACACTTAACTTAAATTAAATTAAATCAATTTGAAAGAGTAAATTGATTCTTAATTTTCATAGAACCTACTTCCTCTGTTCCACAAATATTGCAATAAGGATGAAATTACGCATTTCAAAGCACATTTTATATGCTACTCCCTCCGTCCCATAATACGTGACACAATATCCATTTTCGTCCGTCCCACAATACTTGACACGTTACTAAATATAGAATAGGATCACTAATAAAAAATATTTTCCCATATTTTCTCTCTCCTCACCTACCTCACTTGTTGTTTTCTTGTAATATAAAAATACAAAAGAGAATCTTTTATACAATAAACAAATGTTTTAAATAGACCAACTTGTAGTTTTCTTAAACTAAATGTCTACCCCAACGTCCCAAGTATTATGGGATGGAGGGAGTAAATATCTATAATTATATAAGAGTAAATATTATAAAAAAATTGATATTGTAAAAGTATTTTATGAGACGAATCTAAAAAAACCCCATATGACTATATTTTACTTAACGTATAAATCTTAATATGTGGTTAAATAAGCGTGATATATAGTGTAAAATTCCAGATGTTATAGTATTACTAGAATAGAGGAACTATAAAATAAAATGATTTGATGAATTTGGTATAAGAAGGATAGAGAAGCATATATATATATATATATATATATATATATATATATATATATATATATATATATATATATATATATATATATAATTTGAGAAGTGCAATTGTGCAAGGTCTATTAAACCTAGGTTAGTTGCATGATGCTATGGCCTAATTTTAGTGTGCCTTGTTTTTTAGGTGTTGCTTAAAAGTTAGACAGAGTAATAATTTCTCTTGATCAGTAATGCTATACTATGAACTCCCCAAAAAAAAAAAAAAATGGAATTTATTAAAGATCTATGTTAGAAGAATATTTGAACAGGAAATAATAAAGCTTATATAAAGAAAGTTTCAAACATTAGTCATAATATACGCTGAATATGTTAAAGCAATTTTAGGTTAGGTTAAATTTTGATCAAGTTTCTAGTGTTTTAAAAAGTACTTCCTCCGTCTCTATTTTTTTTGCCCCATTACCAAAATATAGGTCAAATTTTATAAACTTTGACTATAAATTCTCGTTGATCTACAAAAGGAAATATAATCATGTGATATTTTGTTTTGTTCGTTTTAGTGTAAATTTAATTAATATTAACTTTTTATAATTGTTACGCGTATGAAAATAGAGAAATAAACGTGTTAATGTGTGTTTTAAAGACCGCACAAAGTCAAATGGGGCAAAAATAAAGGAACAGAGAGAGTAGTTTATATAGATCTTTTATGAAAGAGGGAAGGAGGGATTCATCAAGTAGTTGATACAAATTTTAAAATAAGGCTGTCTTACCATTAT
Organism: Chenopodium quinoa; assembly: GCF_001683475.1. Classification (NCBI taxonomy): domain Eukaryota; kingdom Viridiplantae; phylum Streptophyta; class Magnoliopsida; order Caryophyllales; family Amaranthaceae; genus Chenopodium; species Chenopodium quinoa. The sequence continues at coordinate 960,609 of NW_018745170.1, read as the reverse complement.
GCTTGCACTGACTTAAAAAAGAGGTCTTATGATGATGATGCGGTCTTACGCAAAACGCAACTGTTTTCTCTCAAGTTAATTGGGACAAGCAAAAATGGGTTGTTTGCATTGCATGTCTTCGGTTCGAGTTGTGTTTGGTTTATATATGTCATTTACTCATCATGTTTATAGGCTTTGGTTTGTTTAAAAGGCCTCTCATAACCCAAGCAATACAGATTGTTTGGGTCCAATTTAGTCAAAATTGGGCCGGAGCACTAAATGATCCAATTAAAAGCCCAAGGTCAAGGTTCAACTCTCCAATTGCTCAAAAGTCAAAAGTCAGCCCACAAAGTAAGCCAATTAGGCTAAAGCCCAACCTCTCCAAGTATGATGAGGTATAAAAACCCTCATATTAACACATTCAAGGGGAGGGTCATATTCCGAGATCAGACACATTAACACATACATCATCACATACATTATCTCATACATTGATTATTCCAATTCATATGCTCATTCTTGCATTGAGAAATACTCCACAAAAGCCTCAAGCTACAAACTCTCTTGCATAGTGTCTTCCTTTTTACACATTGTACTGACTTTAGCATCGGAGGGGCCTTCCTCGGAAACACCCCCGAGGCTAGTTTACGTGTGTTCACTGTGCAGGAAACCTTCGGCCCAACACAGCTTGGATCGAATCCAGTCTTCTCCATTTTAGTGGACCTTCGGCAAGGTCCCATTGTTTTCAACCGAAACAATTTGGCGCCGTCTGTGGGGAAGACTTTCAAAAATCTTTAAGCCAAATTCCTAACCAAGATCATCTTGCAATTATCTTAGCAGCCATGGCTAAGAACCGCAAGAGCAAAAGCCTCCGTCAAGGAGCGGGCGAAAAGCCTAAAACCCCTACACCATCGCCCACGCCGGACCGGAACTCTCCCAAGGGTGCCGGCTCGGGGGGAGGATCACACAAGGAGGATTCCCTATCTCCTATAATGCATGACTCCCAATATAGGCCGGACCACTCTCGGTCTAGCAGGGGTCAGTCTGATCATAGGACATATTCGGTGTCCCGAAGCCAACCATCGGCTGCACGGCCTCATGCCCACACTCGGCCGGGGACCCCTTTGACGGGGCCCAGTTCGGAAGAGGTGGCAAGAGCGCTGGCAGTACTCATGGAGGCAATGAGGGCACAGAATATGCCACCGCCTCGTGATCGAACTCCTCCGCATACCCGGCATCAGCGGAGGAAGTTAGACCATGACGGTGGGAAGCTTCCTTCCTTCCGGGAACTGGAAGAGTGGGAGGAGGATTCTTGGAAAAATGAAAAACAGAGGAAGAAGAACTCTCAATTATTTAAAGGATCCTCATCCTCAAGACCAGCAGCGCATAAGAGCAGCAGCTCAGCTTCTCGGCCAGAATCTACTCGCCGGGAACCCGAGACTGCTCGCAGAAGCGTCCTTGACCGACTCGGCGGCCAGGAACCGAGCGTGCGTAGTCGCCTCTCGTTCCCTGCAGCCGAGGCCCAGACTTCCCAGCCAGGGACGAAAACCACTCCTACCTCTCTAAGAGGGCGGAGCGCGGTCCCTTCGGCCAGGAACAAGGGCAAGGCCATTATGCTTCCCGCTAGTTCACCATTCGAGCAATGGATACTAGAAGAGCGCGTACCCACGGTTAAAATACCGTCGCATATCACATATGACGGGACCACGGATCCGAAGGACCACGTGGCCTCGTATGAGACTCATATGCATCTTTGCCCCAGATCCGAGGCGACTTGGTGCAAATATTTCCCAACCACTCTCAAGGGGGTCGCGCAAGCGTGGATCTCCAAGGGAGTAAGGCAAGGCTCCATAACAGGTTGGGATGATCTGTCCTCCAAGTTCAGGAGCAAGTTTTCCACGGCAAACCGCCGAGAGAAGACTACCGCAGAGCTCATGGGTCTGCAACAGGGGGAAACTGAAAGCCTCCGAGACTACCTGACCCGTTTCAGTAACGAGTCATCAAGCGTCTCTCAGCTGGACCAGGGGCTAGCTGTTTTTGCAATGCAGAATGGCCTTCAGCCAGGAAAATTCCTAGACTTCATGGTCATGCATACCCCGCAGACCTTGGAGGAAGCTCTTAGTGCTTCGGATAAGTTCATCCGAGCCGAAGAATGGAATAAAGCAAAAACCCAACCTCAATCCGGGGGAGGGAAACAGAGGCAAATACCCTTGTCTGAAGGCCAAGGCCATAAGGCAAAGGGAAAATCAAAGGCCTCGGAGCCATCTTCGGCCAGCGACCTAAAGAAGGACAGGTTTGCCTCATACACAGGCAGATACGAGTCCTACACTCCGCTCTCTCTTCCACGCGCCAAAATTTACAGTGTGACGAAGGAGGAGCAGAGTTACCGAAAGCCGAGACCACTCCCAGAGTGGTATCAGCGAAAAAATAAAAATCAGTGGTGTGAGTTCCACGAGTCTTCGGGCCACAACACTGAAGAGTGTATCCAGCTGAAGGACCAGATAGAAGACATGGTCCGGAAGGGATACTTGAAAAAATACATCGCGGATCACCGCGAGAAAAAAGAATCCGAAAGGTTAGCAAAGGACCCTCGGCAGGACCTTGATTTCCCTCGGAAAAACAGTAAAAAAACCGGAGGGGAAATTCCCTCCGATCAATGTTATCTCGGGAGGAATATACTCTCGGAGGGAGCACAAGCGTCACCTTAGAGCTTTGACTCACCAGGTGAACAACGCTGACATTCAATCTCCCCAGTCGCCGGTGCCGAACATGACGTTCACAGCCGCCGACTGCCGGGGGATTACGTTCCCTCACGAGGATCCGTTGGTGATCATCGCCACGGTGGCCAACCACGACGTCAGTAAGGTCCTTGTTGACGGTGGCAGCGGAGCAAACATTCTGTTCCGAAAGGCCTACAACCAAATTAAGCTGAAGCCCAAGCACCTTACGCCGGTACCCTATCCGGTATCCGGGTTCAATGGGGCTTCAACTTATCCAGATGGGAAGGTGACACTTCCTGTCACCATCGGTTGCGATGAGGCAGCCCGGAACGTCATGATTGAGTTTTTGGTCATCGACGCTCCTTCAGTGTACAACGTGATTTTGGGGAGACCCATAATTCACGAGATCCAAGGGGTCGTCTCAACTTATCATCAGCTGATGATTTATGTCTCAGACGCCGGCTTCCCCGAAAGGATACAGGGCAACCAGAAGGACGCCCGAAGGTGCAACTACCTCAAGCCATCCAGTAGTCGCCCAGATAACGACAAGGATGAGGAGGAGAAAGAAAAAGAAAGAGAGCCAAGCACAAAAAAGCCGAAAGGCCTAAGTGCTTCGGCCCAAGGATCAGTGCCCAGAGAAAAAGGTCCCGAAAGGGAAAAGGTTGACTCTTCATCTGAGCCGAAAGACTCAGAGAGCCAGCCGAAGAACACAAAGACTGGGACACCTGCTGACATTGGCAGCAGACCAGATTCTGAAGAGTCCAGTCCATCGGCAATGGACATGGACCAACAGACTGAAACAGCAGAGTTGGCCGAAGGAGATGCTGAGAAATGTGTAACAATCGGGATGGACCTTGATCCTAACACCCGTTGTGAACTTATTCAGCTCCTGCGGGATAACAGAGATGTGTCTGCTTTCTCGGCAGCTGATATGCCCGGGATAAGTTCAGACCTCATCTCCCATAACCGAAGGGTCCATGCAAGGCCTCTCAAAATTGGGGATCTTGTCCTTCGGAATGCTGCTGCAGTTCAGAAAGGCCGAATCCATGGGAAGCTCTCAGCTACATGGGAGGGACCTTATGAAATTTATGATGAGCTTCAGCCAGGGACATACCGACTTCGGCAGTTGGATGGAACTGAGTTGAAGAATCACTGGAATGCTGATGTACTGAAAAAATACCATGTGTAAACCCTTCGGGGCAGAACAATCTTTGTAAGTACATTTTGAACTAATGGCAGGCCTTGGAGCCGCCATTTATATAAAATTTACAACTTTTTATCCTTTCAAAATTTTCTTTGTTCTATCTACTCTTTGAGGGTTTTTTATTCAGCCTCGTCTGAAGCCTTCGCCTTCGGGTAACTGGGTTTCAGATTGCTGACAAAACCTGTCTTTTTAAAGAACACCGGTCTTTCAGCTGAAGTCAAACTTCAGTAAGACTTGTTCTCCAAAGACATGAGTCCATGGACAATTCTGGGATATTGCCTTAACTGAGCCTTGTATCCCAGAGAGCCATTATCCGAAACATTGCCTTAAGTTGGCCCTGTGTTTCGGGTATCCATTTTTCAAAGATAGCCAGAAAATCAAGGATAACAGCAACAGTTGAAAATTTTTAAATCAGCCTCGTCTGAAACCTTCGCCTTCGGGTAACTGGGTTTCAGATGGCTTACAAAACTCAGTCTTTTTAAAGAACACTGGTCTTTCAGCTGAAGTCAAACTTCAGTAAGACTTGTTCTCCAAAGACATGAGTCCATGGACAATTCTGGGATATTGCCTTAACTGAGCCTTGTATCCCAGAGAGCCATTATCCGAAACATTGCCTTAAGTTGGCCCTGTGTTTCGGGTATCCATTTTTCAAAGATAGACAGAAAATCAAGGATAACAGCCTTTTTAAATCAGCCTCGTCTGAAACCTTCGCCTTCGGGTAACTGGGTTTCAGATGGCTTACAAAACTCAGTCTTTTTAAAGAACACTGGTCTTTCAGCTGAAATCAAACATCAGTAAGACCTGTTCTCCAAAGACATGAGTCCATGGACAATCCTGGGATATTGCCTTAACTGAGCCTTGTATCCCAGAGAGCCATTATCCGAAACATTGCCTTAAGTTGGCCCTGTGTTTCGGATATGCGTCTTCTTTAAGAACGCTGGTCTTTCAGCTGAAATCAAATTTCAGTAAGACTTGTTCTAAAGAGGTTAGTCCCAGAAAGCTAATATCCCAAGCATTGCCTTCAGTTGGCCCTGTGTTTCGGATATCCAACTTTCAGACAGTCAATCTTCAGTAAGACTTGTATCCCAGAAGCATTGCCTTCAGTTGGCCCTGTGTTTCGGATATCCATTTTGAAGAAGTTCAGAAATTGCTTATTCAACTAAAGTCATACTTCAATTTCTGTGGGGGCAAGAAGCATGCAGTGCAGCTATGTTCGGCAGAGTTGAAGAAAAGAAACAGTAAAGCATTCAAAAATAAAGCAACTGAAGAAAAAAAAAAAAAAAAAAAATTGAGCTACAAGTTCAATAATTCAGTATCGGCAGCCGCCCACAAGCGGAAAATAACAGCTGCCGAAATACGTACATAAGCAAAAAAATAAAACTGCTGTACGACAAGGCAAGCTGAAGCAAAAAACAAGGCAAAAAACTCAGAAAGCGGCAAGTCTAAAGTTAAGCACATGATGAACCGCAAGATTCTGAAGACGACTGCCCGAGTTCCTATGCTTCAGCCGGGGGATCAGACTGATCAGCGTTGAGTCCCATGGTGGCCTCAGCCCCAGCAGCAGAAGAGGCGGGCTTTGCACTTTGCCGAGCCTCCCTTTCCCTCTGCTCAGCTTCCAACTCCAGTCTTTCAGCTTCCTCTTCGGCTTCCTCAGCCTTAAGAATTTCAGCTTCAGCTGGAGTTGCATACTTCATGTGAGGGTCTTCGGGATTCTGGACCCACTCAGCACATTTAGACCAGTCCAGTTTCGGCTCAGCATGAAGGCAGACTCTTCGGCATACTCGGAATCCGTTTCTGAAACCCATCTCATATTCCTCTTGGGTATAAACACGGACCTTGAGTGAAGCCTCAGCATCAGCCAGCTTCTTCTGGGTCTCCTCCAAGTCTTCCTTGGATTTCTTCAGCTCATCAGCGACTTTGGAGGAGGAACCCTTCAGCTCATTCAGCTCTTGCTGAATTTGGAAAGCCTTTGTCTGAGCTTGGGCCACTTCAACTTTCTGGATCAGCAGTTGATCCTCAGCCTCTTGGAATTTAGCTCTTTGGGCTTCAGCAGCAGCAGCAGCCTCTGAGAGTTGGACGTCTTTGGCCAAGAGCAACTCTTCAGCAGCCATTCGGCTGGCTTCAAGAGCCTCTAGACGCTGCTGCACTTCAGCTTGTGCAGCAGTTCCTTCTTGAATTCGGCTCTCAATAGCAGCCTTGAATTTGGAGACGTCCACTCCCATATGCTCCTGGAGGAATTTTTCCCCTTCCATCAGTGGGGGAAAAACCTCCATCTCCATAGCATCGCAGAAGGTTTTCAGAGCTTCGGCAGCTTTTTTACCGTACTCCTCAACCTCCTGCTGCTTCTCTTCAGCTGCTGCTTGCTTCAGCTTAGCAAGCTTAACTTCCTCTTCAGCCACCTTCCTTTCGTGCACAGCAGCGTCTACCCTATCTTGTAGGGTATCAATCAGCTCTACAGTGAGAGTCTGATTGTGCACGAACTGAAAACAGGAAGACAAAAAAAAATAAGTAATAAAAAAAAAAAATAGAGCTGAATTTCGGAGGAAATGAAGGAAAATTACCTGCATCATCAGCAGTTGGTTAGACCTGGCTGGGTCAGGAACTGATCTACTGGATTCGCCCATCCCAGCAGTGGCCTTCAGCGACCAGATCCTTGCCCTGTCTACTTCGGACATGCCAGCAAAACTGCCGAAGTAGGCTTCAGCTCCTTCTCGGTTTTGACCCCATATGAGGTCCCAGATGTGATCTGGGATTGGAATTCGGGGGGCCGAGAAACCCATTTCTCCAGAATGCAGAGTCTGGAAAGAAGGGAAGGACGACGATGGAGCTTGATTAGCTTTGGTTGTCTCAGCATCATCCTTCTCAGAGGAGTCAAGTACTATGACCTCCTCTTCTTCAGGGGTGAGGACGAAAGCCTCAACCTCTCTGGCGATATCTGCCGTGAAGCCCTCAGCACTGGACATCACGGCATCTTTATTTTCGTGCTCAGCAGCACTCTTCTTGATTTCTTCTTGGACCCCTCCCTTAGGTTCGGGAGTTCTCTGATCCACCTCCATCTCAGGAGGTGGCGGAGGGGTCTTTTGAGGAGATTGGGGTGTTGGCTGGGGAACCCTCGGCGATCCATTGCCTTCCTCAGGTTCCCTTATTGCGACGCCGATGGTCATCGGCCTCTGCTGAAAGTCATGAGGGCCGATGATGGCCATCCTTCGGCGCCTTTTCAGAAGGGGCTGCTCGTCCATATCTGAGTCTGAAGACTCTTGTATTTGATCTTCGGGACGAACAGGAGCTTTGCCTTCTCTGTGTCTGTTACTCTCTTCAGACTGTAACAGACAGGGGGAAGAAGAGTGTGAGTAAAAAAAAAAAAAAAAAAAAAAAAAAAAAGAAGAAAAGAAAAAAGTTGTCTAAAAACTCACCGAGGTTTTCAGCAAAGCCTCGTCTTCTTCAGCTGCTCTAGCTGCAGCTTCGGCTTCAGCAGCTCTGGAGGACCCTTCTCCTCCTTCACAAGCCTCAAGTACCCGTGCAACCTCTTCGGCTGTGCGGGCAGCTTCAGCTTCTTCGTTCAGCAGCTGAAACCAAGGGTCTCTCTTCTTCCACCAAGGCTTCTGCCTCTGATACAGAGCAACAGCCTCAATTTGGAAGTGGGAAGAGTCCAGATGAACTTCCCTATGCCTCGGCTCAGTGATAGACGGGGCCCGTTCAGTTACAACTCGCTCTCGGTTAACACCAAGACGAGCGTAGTTAATACCAACGTTGGTCTCGTCCCGCTCTGAAAAAAGGAAAGGGAAAAAGTTTAGCTCAGATATGTTGGCACAGCATAAAAAAGCAAAGCGAGAGAAGAAAAAGAGGTAGTTAAAAGCCTCGGCCCCAGCCGAAGAAGCTTACCATCCTTAAACTTTCGGCTGAGGCCAACAGCTGCTAGCATATTCTCTTGGAAAACGTAATGCGTATCGGGGAGCCAAGTCTCCGGGATATGCTGCATTCGACCACTTCCCCCCGGGTTCGGCAGCTTGCCGAAGATATGTTGCTGATCCAGGTTCGGATCCGCCCCGTTATCTGCGGGGGGACCTAGACTTCCCATTTCGGGATCAGGCTCAGCTAAGTACCGGGGAGCGCTGAAGACGCAAGGGTGGCCCGGATCTATGGGTGCCCTAACCCAAATCCATTGACCTCTCCAGTCCTTGTCTGAAGAGTCATTTGGCCACATGGTCAAGTATTGGGGCCGGGACTCAATCCGATACCACCCAGAACCATGGCTTCCGTGCCCACTCTGAATATTTGGCACTAGCCGATGGAGCTTTCTGAAGCAGTGCAGGTTCGGCACGTATTTGAAGAACTTGCAGACCCATAAGTATGTCATCACCCTTCGGATGCTGGTGGGGGTTAGCTGACATAGGGAAATGTTGTAATGGATCAGCAAGTCTCGGACGAAAACGTCCAAAGGGAACCTCAGCCCATACTGAAGCTGTCTCGTGTACACCCCCACATACCCCGGGGGTGGACGATGGATTCTATCGGATGCTGAGGGCATTCGGCACCAATATCCATCAGCTTCAAAAATGCCGTAGTGCAACTCAATTTGCTCAGCAAATCGATATTGATCGGCGTTCTCTACCCACCATGAGTAGGGGCGGTTCTTTATCATGGCCGAAGCGACTTCGGCATTCTCCCACTCTGAAAACCCAGGGAGGATATCCCAAAGGACAGCGGGAATTTCATCATCCCGTCCAGAAGCACTCGGCTCATCCGTTCTTTGAGGAGGAGCCGAGGAAAGGGGAGTCGCCCTAATCCCTTCAGCAGGGTCAGACTCCGGCCTTCGACCATTCCAGGTCCCAATCCTATTCCTAGGATCGGGAATCGGCCTTGCTCTTCTTGGAGCACGGGCTCTACCTCTAACTCCTCTTGCCATGGACTATTTCGAAGAGAAAAGTCGAAAGAAAAGGGGAAGGAGTTCGAATTCGAAGAAAAATAAACTGAAATCAAAGGAATTTACCTTAATCTGAAGCGAAAGTTGCCGATTTACGAGTTCGTAGTGGCAAGTCTCAGTTTCTAAGCTCAATGCTCGGGGGAATTTGCGAAGTTTTGATACGGATTCTCGGTTTCTCTCTCGAAGAATTCTGGGTTTGTGTTGGTGAATAAGTGAGGAGAATGACGCGCCTCTGTTTATATCTCCAGGTACGGGATACGAAGAGTCTGTGCTTTAATTTCTCTTAAGTACCCACTAAGTAACCATTAAACACATGTCTTGTGATTAAACTGCCCATTATCCGTCCAACTTCCGCAAATCATTAACCGTTGTTATCTCATTAATTACGGTTTAAATTCAAATTTTTGGATCAATTAAATCATTTACTTCCCTCCTTTTCTGAGTTAAATCAAACCCGACCCGTCATTCTTCCAAATCGGGTCTGGGGGGCAAGTTGTTTGGGTCCAATTTAGTCAAAATTGGGCCGGAGCACTAAATGATCCAATTAAAAGCCCAAGGTCAAGGTTCAACTCTCCAATTGCTCAAAAGTCAAAAGTCAGCCCACAAAGTAAGCCAATTAGGCTAAAGCCCAACCTCTCCAAGTATGATGAGGTATAAAAACCCTCATATTAACACATTCAAGGGGAGGGTCATATTCCGAGATCAGACACATTAACACATACATCATCACATACATTATCTCATACATTGATTATTCCAATTCATATGCTCATTCTTGCATTGAGAAATACTCCACAAAAGCCTCAAGCTACAAACTCTCTTGCATAGTGTCTTCCTTTTTACACATTGTACTGACTTTAGCATCGGAGGGGCCTTCCTCGGAAACACCCCCGAGGCTAGTTTACGTGTGTTCACTGTGCAGGAAACCTTCGGCCCAACACAGCTTGGATCGAATCCAGTCTTCTCCATTTTAGTGGACCTTCGGCAAGGTCCCATTGTTTTCAACCGAAACACAGATTAATTGAAATGTTGATGTGGTTCATGCTATTAAGAATTTGTTCTCCTTAAAACGGCAGGGTTAATTGAGTCTAGTTCAATCCAATCACATACTAGCTTAAGACAAAATTACGACTGATAAGTTCCAATTATTTCTATTTCTGATGAAGAGAACGCAGTCTAAATCACTCCTAAAATCATAGAGCATACATCACACCCTTAAAAATAAATAATCATTGAATATCTACCAAGTATGATGGTTAGATATGTACGACAATAGCGTTATACTTCATTTGTTCTTCTTTGCTCGACTCACTCGTATATTTTAATTGCCATCATTTTATGTTCTTTCTAACTTTATTCTAATTTAGACATACTTTCTTAATCATTTTATGATAATAAATCAAGCATAGGCTTCAACCATCGGTTTAAGCTTTTGGTTGAGGTTGTTAATTAACATGGTATCAGAGCTAACGTAACACAAAGGTCAGGGTTCGAATCTCATTCACCCCTCCTTTAATTTCAAAGTGGAAATATTAAGCGTTGGGTATGACGAGATCCATGCTGCATCTACATATCAAGCCCAACAGACTCTCACGTGAGGAAACGTGATAAAATACATAAACCGATTATAAGCTTCAACCATCGGCTTAAACTTTTGGTTGAATTGGTTCATTAATATTTCACCCCTCTTACATACTTTGTTGAATGTATCTAACTACATACGAAGTATTACAATTAATAAAAATTTACATGCTCTTGTAATTTATCTTACACCTTATTAATTACAATTTAAAAAATTTACTTATGCTATGTATATGTTATTATATCATAATAATTGAAATAGCGAAACTACGGATTGTTTGCATAAACAATGTTTCTTAGGACATAGATTTAAGCATTCCCTACATCTACATGTGATGATCTTAGGGTCGGTCGCTATCGGCAAATCGTAATGTCAAATTTGAGCACATGTTTTTTTTAATTACCATCTTTCATGCATGCATGCTCTCTCATGCAATTTCAGCCTTCTCGAGTTATTGAGTTCTGTGACAACTTGTTTGCTTTTTGCACCAATATACTACGTAAATTATTTTTGCCAAATCGCAGGGGTGGTTCTGAACATGTTCAGGGTGATCGATCGCACAATATCCCTAAGTAAAACTACTATAGAAGCGCCCCAGTTTTTGAAATTTACTTATACAAAAAATAAAGAGAAAATTGTTATTAAATAATCTATTCTTCAATTTTATCACAAAATTTTTAATTTCGTAAAATATTTTCGTTCAAAAAATGACTTTAGGGCTCAATTTAACAAATTACACCGGGCCATTTCCAGTATAATACATTTAAGTGGAGAAGAATTCAAGAGCATTACATAATTCACAATGACTTTACTAAAATGTTACATTAGTAAAACAATTTTTATTTGTATGTGACTATATATAGTTTAATGAGTTATTTATCGGTAATATTGTGTGTGGCTTGAGATTGCTCCACTTCTGCACTATTGTTATTTGTAACATCCAACAAGTATATAATTAATCCACCAGTTGAACTTTGAAATATCGGTTTCCAAAATTAAATGAAATTCAATGACTTGTTGCCCAAGTAATAGCCTATTTAGGTCGCTTTAATAGATCTTAGAAATTTTCATTTATTCATGGAAAATAGGGTAATCGATGTAAATTAACAATTCAAATTACATAAGTTAAACATTGATCTGACCAATTGAGGATAGAACAGTCATTTATCTTCACCCATCTCCAGACCCGTTTCTGAGAATTTGGTGGCCTAGGGCGAACATATAAATTGGGGCCCTAATTAATTAACACCCATTATATTATATAAGAAGTACAAGGTATATACATATGATTTTTATTTTTAATTTTTAACTTGGAAGGGTATGCAAATGAAAGATTAACCTCCTCGATTTTAATTCCAAATTCATATCAAAACAGCTAAAAGACAATGAAAGCTTACTAGCTACATGCTGTTATATGTTAATTAGGACGGAGTAACAAAATCTCGAAACAAAAATGATTTTATTCACTACTGAGTAATATTTGCCTATTTGGTAAAATAGTCAAATCGCTTGTCTAATTAGTTTAAGCCATTGCATTTGTTTCCATTCATCTTTCCAACAGGTTGGAAAAAACAAAACAAAAGTAGAAAACAAAACAAAACTACTACAGTAATGTACTACTGCTCCTCCGTAAGTATGAAATTACAAGCCAAATAATTTTAATTTTTTTTGAGGAAAAATTACAAGCCACATAATAATTATTATTTTTATTTATTTATTTTAAAAAAAAAAATCTTACTTCATCCAATTAATTTATACACAAGTGCCCATTGCATCACATTAATCTATCAAATTAAAACTTAGATTGCTGAACACAATTTATCAATTTTTTCACAAAAAATTAAAATAAAATAAAATAAAATAAAGATAAAAACATTCAAATGAAAGAAATTGTAGAAGGTTGAACACAAACCTTGCAAAAATATTATACAACGTCGTAGCAAGAGCGATTTGGAGACAGAGTGAGGGCTTGTTCATATTTACTTCAGTTCAGTTCAGTTCAGCTCCAATCAGTTCAGTTCAGTTCAGCTCCAATCAGTTCAGTTCAGTTCAGTTCAGCTCTTAATTTCCCTCTCTCATAAAATATTCATTTCAGCTTAGTTTAGTTCAGTCCAGTTCAGTTCAGTTCAGCTCCAATCAGTTCAGTTCAACTCAGTTCAGTAAATATGAACAGGCCCTGAATATTGAAAAAGTTTTGTCCATGTTCAGATTACTAACCCACTCAATAATCAAGTAATTATGTAGATTATGTAATATAAAAAAACAGAAGACACAAGTTACAGAGAATTTATTTTCATAAAAAACAAAATAAAAGAGTTATTTCAGTGTTAAAAATTATTTCATCTTCAATTGATTATATTAGGAAAGTGGGATCTCGGTGAAATTTGGAAAGGTTGAAAGAGATAATTTAATTTTAGAAATAAAGGGATTCATCTAGGCAAAAACTGAATATAAAATGCGAAAATCAAGGGAGTTAAATGCTTACTTTGCTTAGGAAATTGTCGAACTACTCAACTACACCATAACTACATCAGAGTTAAATGCTCAAGTAATTATAGATTTTTTTTCTTGGATAATTTGAGGCCCTGTTTTAAACGAAACTTGGGCTTTACAGTCTTGGGCCCTGGGCGGTTGCCCCACCTTCCCCGCCCCAGCTACGGCCCTGCCCATCTCTCACACCAAATTAAAAAGCTTAGTAATAGCTTTTTCAAAATAAGTATGCTGGACTCAAATTATCTCAACCAAAAACTTTGGTTAAAGGTTTTAGTTTTGTCAAAACTCTCTATTTACCCCCAAAACCCTTCTAACGGCCTAAAACCTTCCTTAGGTCACTTCATTGGTGCAATCAATAATACAAAGCAAAGAAAGTACGTACGTTCGTTCTTAATATATCGGATAAATGGAAACAATAGGATTAACAGACTATTGTTCCTAGGAATCTCCTTTTCCAAAGGACAATCATATATTGGGCAATAGCAAAAGCATTGGTTCATAACAAATTGGAGGTTAAATACACATGCACTTGTACTATTCATTATCTTTTTGGCATCTATATTTATTTTCTCCTTGTATAATTATCACATACTCTTTATGCTCCTCCGGAATTTATGACCTTCTTCTATTATTTGCTTATAAAAAACGTAGCAAAATAGAAATAGTTTTATAACAAAAAAATGTCCAATGTTTATGCAGTGCATTCACTCATTCAGATTCATTTTCTGAATTAAAAGGATTTTCTGAATTCATTTTCTGAATTTATATCATTAGAAATTATTAGTTATATGTAGGTGTAATTAGCTCCCTAAAGCTAACATCCAGTTATACTATTACTAATCACTTGGCTACTATCTCTATTTTTAGTGATCTGATTTTTTTATTTATCATGTTGAAATTTAATTGATTTTTTTTTTTATATAATAATGATATAAGAAATAGATAAATGTATGGGTTAAGCGGGTTAAGGCCTTGTTCTATTTCTATTCAACATTTGCTGAAATTAATTTTTTTTTTTTTTTTACTAAACTTTAATTATTTTTTATAGAATTTTACCTACTAATTAAAATCTATTTTACTAAATAAAAGTAACATAAACTAAATAAAACTTAAAAAAAAAAAAAATAACAGCAAAAGATTCCTCTTCTCTCCTCCTCTCTCCTCCTCTCTTCTAGGGCTTCTCCAATATTTTGGTTGTTTAGGCCAAAAATAGTCTAATTTCTCCCATTTTCCCTTAATTTTCTTTAGTTTTGCAGTTTAGGTAGGGATGTCACTGGGGCGGGTCTAGTAGGAGACCCGCCCCATCCCCGCCCCGATGGGGCGGGGATGGGTCTAGCTTTGGCGGGTCGCGGGGCGGGGATGGGTCTAAAATCCATACCCGCCATGGGTGATGGGGCGGGGATGGTTGTTATGTAATACCCGCCCCGCCCAGACCCGCCCCATACCCGCCCCGCCCCGCCCCGCCTGACCCACCCCGTACCCGCCCCGCCCCGCCTGACCCACTCCATACCCGACCCATACCCGCTTTATACCCACCCCATACCCGCATAAGACCCGACTGCATAATACGATTAAAAAAAAAAAAAAAAAAAACTACACCTAATGAAATCTAACCCAATAACCCACTTACCCAATACCCACCCAGCCACCCTCATTCAGTCATTCACAAAACAAAAACCCTAGCCTCTCACTGCCTCACTCTCTCCTCTCACAGACTCACAGTGTCACAGCTCACTGCGCTGAATCTCTTCCTCAAGCCTCAAACCCCTCTCTTCGATCCTTCTTCTTCAACCTCGTGGTCCTCGTCTGCAATCAAATCTCTTCGATCCTTCTTCTTCAACCTCGATCTTGCAAGGCTGCAACTCATTCAATTTAGGTAAACGTTTTCGCATTATTATCTTTGAATTTTCTTAATTCAATATGTTCAATTAAGAATTTCTTAATTGGGTTTTCGATTGAAAGTATGTGATTCGTCTTTTATTTATGATTTGTTCGATTGCGGTTTTCAATATTTCATTTGATTGAGCTAGGGTTTCGTGTTATATTTGTATGATACTTTCAATCTAATGCAATGTAGTTGATTACTGTTATTTTTTGTATGATAATGTATGAATATGATGACCTCTAAATTTTTTAGTTTATTAGGGTTTTAATCTAGAATTTTCATTACTTGTTTTTTTATATTTAATTTCACAAAATAGATATAATAAAGTCGAAATATGTATAGATTGTAATTAGTTTTTCTCATTAATTTCAGACTTATAAGTTTATGTTTATTATTTTAGCTTATGTGTGATAACTAAATTCGGATTATGTTGGAGCAATTTCAGACTAATTTCAGACTCATTGGGGGAAGTTGGAGCAATTTCTATTGAGAATTGTTAAATAACCCAGGTAAGAATTTTCTTCAAATTTTGTTGTATTCTTTGTTATTGAGATTGTATAAAAGCGTGAGAAATGAATTTCAAACTATTATCATAGTATCATACTATTGTTGTTATACTGTAATTTAAGTAGTACTCAATATTGATGAAATTGATCACAATGTATGCAAATTGAGTTGGGGTAATGAAAATGTGGATGGATAATCAGGTGCTGATTTTGGTGGTTAAGAAAGTGGGTGTGTATAGATAGAGTGGAAGAACAGGTTGGATCTTTAATGTCGTAAGCTGACAGCTTTTAAGAATGAAGACTTTGAGACACCAAATTGTACAACTACTGTACTATATTTTGATGTCCTTGTGTTTGTGTTTGTTGTCTCCCTCTTTCTTACAAAATGAGAGTACTAAATTTGGTGATGCTGTTGCTGGCAGCCAGTATGTAGTGGTTAGTGACTTAGTGTGATAGGTGGTTAACTGGTTATGCAGCAGCAACAATATATTAACATAGCAGTTACAGTATGACATTATGCATTGATAGGCCTTTCAACATGATATCTTCCGATAGCTGTGCTAGAAGCATGATCTGCCTTTGCTGCTGTGCATTGCTAATTTGCTATTATTAATTTATTATTGCTGTTTCTGAGATGTCAAATGTGTTCAATACTGTAGTCAATATGTCTAGTGCATTAATTGTCTTTATTTAATTTTTACAGGGGAGAATTTGTCTGAGATGTCAAATAACGCTAGTGTTCCCACTTCCGCTAGTAATACTCCAATTGCAATAGATGATGATGAAAGTCCTCTAGAGACTAATTCCGATCCTTCTCTCCTACCAATTACTAGTAGGCATACTTCGGCAGTGTGGTCTGATTTTAAGAGAAAGAGAGTTGGGGATGTGATAAAAGCTGAGTGCAACCATTGCTCCAAGCTACTTGCTGGTGGGTCAAAAGCAGGAACTACTCATTTGAAAGATCATATAAAAATATGTCCAAAGAGAGTATGTCAAGATCTTCGACAAACAAGAATGTTTGGTACAAAAAAAAACTTGAATGATAAGAATGACACGATGACATTGGCTCCTTACGAATTCCACCAAGAAGATGGAAGAAGAGACTTGGCAGAGATGATTATTTTGCATGAGTATCCAATTAGCATGGTTGAGCATATTGGTTTTAGAAAATATAGCAAGACACTCCAACCTGGATTTAAAGTGCCGTCTCGCAACACAACTAGAAAAGATATTATGAAAAGATATGAGCTTGAGAAGGAGAATGTTGCAACCTTGTTGAGGAAAGCAAAGGGTAAGATTGCCTTAACTACTGACATGTGGACAGCTGACAACCAGAGAAAAGGTTATATGGCGGTCACCTCACATTTTATTGATAATACATGGAAGTTGCAAAGTCGGATCATAAGGTATTGTTTTCTGGTTACTTATAACTTGTTTATTTTTTTTTGGTTGTCTTTGTATTGCTATAGTTTTTTGTGTGAATTTTAAAATCATAAGAATTATAAGTTGTGATGATGGATGATAATAATGAGCCCATATATCCACAATAGTATTGAATAGACAAATAATATATGTTATTTTCATTGGTTTTGGTAGGTTTTTATATGTCCCCGCCCCTCATACTGCTGAGGTTCTTGCTGATGCTTTGAAAGAAAGCATTCAATCATGGAATCTTGATCTTAGGTTGTCTTCTATAACCGTGGATAATTGTTCAACTAATGATGCAATGATGGAAATTTTGAAAGGAGTGTTTCCATATGGCTCACTTTTATTGCGAGGTGATTTTTTTCATATGCGTTGTTGTGCTCACATATTAAATTTGATTGTTCAAGATGGTTTAAGTGCTGTGGTATCAAATGGTGTTCAAAGAATTAGGGATAGTGTTGTGTTTTGGACTGCTTCTGATAAGAGAGTACAAAGGTTTGAACAAGTGGCTAAGCAAATAACTCCTGAGTGTAGTAGAAAGTTAGCACTTGATTGCAAAACCCGGTGGAATTCTACTTATGAAATGCTTTCTATTGCTACTAGTTATAAAGAAGTGTTTGTTGTTTTAAGTGCTCGTAATAATTTATATAAGAATCCACCGACCCCTGAAGATTGGGAAAAAGTTGAGAAAATATGTGAACATTTGGAAGTGTTTAGTAAAACTACCCTTAGTTTTTCAGGAACAAATTACCCTACGGCCAATCTTTATTTTCCTAAAATTTGTGCTTTGAGAATTGCTATTTCTGGTTGGCTTTTATCTCCTCATGATTATGTAAGGAAAATGGCCGACATTATGTTACAAAAATATAACAAGTATTGGGCTAGTGTGAATGGCTTAATGGGAGTGGCAACAATACTAGATCCTAGATACAAAATGGCTCTTATTCGCTTTTATTTTGCAAAAATTTTTGATGAGCATGACTTTGAAATTGAGGTTCGTAGAATTAGTGATCTTCTACGAAGATTGGTTGATGAATATGGGTCTAAGATGGGTAAAACTCAAGGTAGTAGCAACCAACAAGATTTTGATTTGGGTAGTAGTAGCAAATCCAATGAAGAGACCTTTATGCAAGAATTTGCTGAATTTTTACAACAAGATAAGGACTCAAGTCATGATATATCAGATTTGGATAAGTATTTAGATGCTGCTAATGTGCCTCTAGTCCAAGATTTTGATATTCTTAACTGGTGGAAGACAAATGGAGGCACATATCCCATTCTTCAGCAAATAGCACGAGATATATTGAGCATTCCTGTTTCTACTGTTGCATCAGAGTCCGCATTTAGCACAAGTGGTCGGGTTCTTAATCCTTATCGTAGTCGGCTTTTACCGGAAGCTGTAGAAGCTTTGATGTGTACTCAAAATTGGATATGGGCTGCTTCTAAAAGTAAATAGCTAAAATAAAATTTTATTTAATTAATAATATTATTTATTTATTTATTTTAATTAATTCACATTGTATTTGCAGATTGTGGAGAATTTAAGGATGATGAATATGCTAAATTAGTGGGAGAATTAGAGGAAGGATTTGAAACATGTGATATCGATTCTGGAACAAGTGGACTTTGCACCGAATAATTCAAGGCCTAATGAATTTCTTGTTATGTATTTGAATATTTGTAGACTTGTAGTTATTTTTAATATTTGGACTTTGGACAATTTGGAGTTATTTTTTTTTTTTTTAAAATGGTTATTTTTAAAATGGTTGATCTTGCAGTGGTTTTTGTTGGATTTGAGTTAATGGGATTTGTATGCACTGCTACTTTTTCATTAGTCTACTATGAAGTCTGCAGGGTTTCAGTTGACACTTGAAACTTGAAAGACAGTTGCTTTTCTCAATACTAAGTTGGCGGGTATGGGGCGGGGAATTGGCGGGGATGGGGCGGGGGTTTGGCGGGTATGGGGTGGGGGTTTGGCGGGTATGGGGCGGGGACGGGGATGGGGCGGGGGTGGTTTTAGAGTTGGACCCGCCGGGGCGGGGACGGGGATTATTTTCAGACCCGACATGGGGATGGGGATGGGGATGGGGATGAAAATGTGAGGCGGGGATGGGGATGGGAATGCCAAAATCCGCCCCGCCCCGCCCCGTTGACACCCCTAAGTTTAGGTTTCAATAAATCTACACGAGTAGTGTAGATATTCGTCTGTCTCCCTATGGTGGTGTCTGCCTATGGTGGAGTCATTAGTTTTTGTTATTAGGGGCTTATTTGGCATAGTTTTTTGTTTTTAGTTTTCTGTTTTTTTTTAAAACAAAAAACTAAAACTAGGAAACAAGAAAAAGGTGTTTTCACTTTTTGTTGTCAGTTTTCAAAATTATCATGATTTTAATATGTTTGACTAATTTTTGATTCATTATATATATATATATATATATATATATATATATATATATATATATATATATATATATATATATATATATCATATCATATGATTTTGAAAAATAAAAACCAAAAAACTGAAAACTACAGCAATGCCAAACAAGCTCTTAGTCGTTTGTTTATGTTTAGGGTTTGTCTGCGTTAGGGTTTATCAAAAAGGTAATCATCTTTTGCTCTATTGTCAGTTCGTTGGTAAAGATTTGTTCGGGATCGCAACGGTTGTCAAGTTTTCAAATGCATTCAAGCGAATCAGATGAAAATCATCCTTACGACTACAACAAATCGTTAGACCGTCTCTCCAAAAAGGTTGTATATTCCAGCGATGTGTGCGAGAAATGTACCATACTGCAAGATCTTTTCAACGATCGTACCTTTGATGAAGGAAAATCTAATTTGATTATTCAATTTTATGTATTTGTTAATTTAGATTTCATTTGTAGATGTTGGATGGCTTTTTATTAATTAATTGATTTGTTTTTAAAAAAAATGAATATAACTTATTTTCTTTGTAAACTCTTCTATGGAGTTGCTAAATTTTATTGATTGAAACTGCACAACTTAAATTATTTTTAATGATAAGTAAAATTGAATTAGAGTTTTAATTTATTGAATAACATTTTTTAAGATGAAGAGAATAGAGCATAAATGAATAACCCATCTAATAAATAATTGCTTTAGATTTTAGTTTTTATTCAACCCATCTATAATTGCTTTAGGTTTGGTTTGAAGTATTTTCAACCCATTTAACACAAATCCAACCTCGTAGAAATGAATTTGTTCACTCTTGGCCTCAAAGTGAAAAAGTTTGATTGAAGAGAAACAAATTATCGAATTGATGACAAAATGGTCCTCATATTAAAATTAACACAAACATTGTCTAATTATAGGGTGTTCTGTATGTGAGAGATAAGATGGTAGAGATACAAGTAATGATTTGTTTGTTTTGAGGATGATGAATTGACGGGAAAGGGGATAGGGATATGTAAAAAAAATAAAATATTTTCCACCAAAATAGAGAATGCTCGAGGGGAAGGTAAGAAAATAGGAGGAAAATACTACTTTACCCTTCATAGACTAATTTATTGTGGATCACTAATATCATAGACACTATGCTTGTTTTATTAATGAAAATAAAAGGTCACTATATTAATATAAATATTATTATGTTGAAATAAAAGTTATTGTATAAAGGCTATAACGGTTTTTTCATCATATACCTCTGAGTTTTTTGTTTATTCACCATATACCCATGAAAGTTTTCAAATTTACCATATACCCTTAGTTGTTACAAAAATTCACCATATACCCTTAATGACAACAAGATGAGTGGAGTTTGGTTAATTATGCATCGAAACAACCTTAAATCTTTCCCCCATCCTCGAAACCACTCATCTTCTTTCTCCAACCCCTGAAACCATTCCAAATTTCCATAACCATATTCGTATGATTGATTTTGAGGATGAAAAAAGGAAATTTGGGGTGTTTTTGGGGGTGGAAAAAAGGCACGTGAGTGGTTTCGGGGGTAGGGGAATGTATTTAGGGTGATTTCTGGTCATAATTAACCCTAATGACGGATTAGGTTAACAATCATTAGTCAACAAGGATATATGGTGTATTCTTGTGAAAACTTGTGGGTATATGATGAATTTAAAAAAGTTCAGGGGTATATAGTGAATAAAAAAAACTCAGGGTATATGGTGAAAAAACCGTTTTTTGTATATTGATCAATATGAATAATAAAGGTCACTATGTTCAACATAACGTCGTACTTGAGGTTCACAATAATATTAAAGGTCACACTAGTTTTAATAAAGATTACTATGTTAAAAATTAAGGTTACTGTGTTAAAATTAGGGTCACTATATTCAATATAACGTCGATAGCGTGCATATAAACCTTAGGTTCACAATAATATTATTGTGGACCAAATCCACACAAATTTTTTTTGGAAGGAAGAGTGTTAGTAGATTATTAAGGCAACTTTGTCTCTTAAGTCGTATCCCAATCTTATTTCCCATCTATATCAAAGTATCAAACAAGAACAAATGTCACTCACAATTTCCTTATTTTTAATAACACTTTTTTCTTATAATTTATTTTATCCCTATCTCTCATACTAAAATGATTGTCTCTTATCTTTCTCAAAAAAAAAAAAAAAAAAAAAAAAAAAAAAATTGATTGTCTCTTATGATTGGATATTCATATGAAGAGTATGTATTAGGGTTGTAGACTTTTGGAATACATAGTGTGTAAAAGAGAGTTTAAAATAAAAATAATCAACTAGTTGGAGATGGAGTTGATAAGGGTTCTCACATCAATTGATATGTACTCCGTAAAGAATAAAAGAAAGAATGAGAAGGGGGGTAGTAGTATAGCACATATTACCCCTTCCATTAGTGACTAAGCTAGATTGATTAGTGCCCGTGTGATGTAAGGTAATAACAATTTTTTCAAGTAATTAATTTATGACGTAGTATAAACATGAGATAATGAACTCATGTACGTAGAATAAACAATTATTGCAATGTGTATAAGAAAAATCTATTAACTATTATTAAAACAAAACGTTGTTGTCGTCATCACTGTCCACATGTCACTCACATAATAAATTTTTTATCGCGTAAATGCAAGGATGATGTCATCTTTTTTTATTTTTTTTGTGAAGCTACCATATTTAACAATTTTGAAATTTGAATATTAGAAGCTCCTACATTACAACTACAACCTATCAATTTATCCTTAAAAAATGAAACAATTGTAAATAGCACACTAATAATTGGACTCCTACATTGAAATATGTATCATGCGACGTTGAACAGATATTATATCATAATTTTGATGAAAATCTAAAACTATAAAATTACAAAAATTTTGGTACAAGGTGCATAATTCTTATTTATATTTATCTTTTTTTTTAAATGTATAATTATAAAAATAGATTGTATATAAATCTTACATCGCACGGGTTCTAACCTAGTGAACTAATAAAAGAAAAATTATTAAAACTAAAATTGAGGGGAAAAAAATTATATGGAGTAGTTGATTAGTAGTGTTGCAAATATATAAAAGTATTATACATTATATAACATTAAAGACGCATGTTTTCCCAATAAAATTGCACTACGTACTTCTAAAACATAATCTAAGTAGAATGATAAAAAAGTAAAAACCATAAAGTTGACATCATATATTGTTTTAGTGGGAACTTTTTTTAATGATAACTTGACATGTGTCCAAAGTTATATACTTTTAATAAATTTTTACAAGAATATGATGTATTATGCTTTTTAATAATTTGATGTAGGGAGTATTGAATAATATTTATAAGATATTAAGTAATATATATGGAAAATATTATATATTAAATGTGAAAAGTATGTGAATCAAAATTACCACAATTATATGATTTGGTGAATATTTTGTGTATATATTATAGTAAGTGACATTGACTAAGAAAAGAAAGAAAGGAGGAAAAAACAAAAAGAGGTGATTTTGGAGGGAAAAAAAAGCCCCCGAGAAGTGACACATGTCAATCCCGGTGTCTGTTTTAGTGTTATATTATAATAATATTGATGCAATATAAGGCTTTGCAGTTTAAGAAAATATATAAGGCAAGGATGATTAAAGTGAGGATTTATAATATAAATTAATATATTTGGTTGGGGTACATATAATTGTTAATGGGAGCAATAATAATAATAATATAATGGAAATTATTAATAATACCCTCCATGTTTCGACTTCTATTAATGATACACATCATTAAACTTTCATTATCACCGGTACACCTAAACTTTTCCCTAAATACCTACCGTGACCTTGACCGTTAACTAAACGTTAATGAGGCTCTGTGTTGGTCTGACTTGGCTTGACTAAAATGCCCCCCCACGCATTAACCCTCCCTCCAAGCCCAACCAACAACATTAAATACAAAAAATTTGATCTTTCATCTTCTTTACTCTCTCCCCTGTTCTTCTTCTTCTGTAAGACCCTAATTGACGCTGGAGTAAAGCAAAATCCTTGTAGATTTAGCGATATTTTGTGGATTTTAAAAGGTTAGTGCTTATTTCTCTGGATTAATACTGTTTTTTAATCCTAACTTTCACCAATTTATTTTTATTAATCCCAACTTTGGATTATTCCTCAATAATCCCAACTTTAAGGTGGGTTATCATTCTTCATACCTAAACCGGTCAACAAAAGTCAACAACCTTCTATTGTAGGTTGCTGGACACATGTCGCCACATGAGTGGTCCAATTTTATTTTTTTTTACTGAACGAATTTTTTTTTTTAATTTTTTTTTTCTGAACCAATTTTTTTTTTAAAAAGAAAAAACAGAAAAAAAAATTTTAAAAAGAAAAAAAGAAAAAGGAGTTTGTTTTTTTTTCTTAATTTATTTAATTTAATTTATTTATTTTAATTTTTTGATGTAATTAACATATGACATGTGTCGTCACGTGAGTGGTCCATAATTTTTTTACTGAATCAATTTTTTTTTAAAAAAAGAAAAAAACTAAAAAAATTCCCTTTTATTTTTTTTCCTTTCTCTTGATTTTTTTGATTTTATTTTTATTTTTACCTTATTTATTTTAATTTATTTTTTAAAAAAGAAATAAAAAGAAATTTCTTTTTTTAAAAAAAAAAAAACAGAAATTCCTTTTATTTTTTTTCCTTTCTCTTGATTTTTTTGATTTTATTTAATTTAATTTAATTTATTTTAATTTACTTTTTTAAGAAGAAATAAATAGAATTTTTTTAAAAAAAAAGAAAAAGAATTTTTTTTGTTTTTTCTTAATTTATTTGATTTAATTTATTAATTTTAATTTTTTGAAGCAATTAACATGTGACACGTGTCAAATATTTTTTTTTTTAAATTTTTTTTACCCATTCATCAGGTTACCGGTTTTGGGGATTGAAGAATGATAACCGACCTTAAAGTTGGGATTATTGAGGAATAATCCAAAGTTGGGATTAATAAAAATAAATTGGTGAAAGTTGGGATTAAAAAACAGTATTAATCCTATTTCTCTCTGGAATTTTGGTTTTTTTTGGTTTAAATTATTATGTTTAAGTTAATGTATGTATACTTGTGTAATTTGTTGGTTATGGGTACAATTTGTAATTGTTGTTGGATTTTGCTCAGAATCATTCTCGATTTCCATATGATCATGTTTGCGTGCTAAATTTTGGATTTTTTTAGATATATAATTCCATATGATCATATTTGCGTGTTTTTGTGTTTGCATGTTGAGCCTAGGTTTAAATTAGTTTAATCTGATTTTGCAAAATGAGTGACAAGGTTGTGTTGAGATTTAAGTATAAGGTGCATAATGTTGACATTGAAGTTGATCCTGATACTTGCAACCTCATGGATTTGATGATAGAATTGAAGATAGATTACAAAAAAAGGGAATAGTTTTATTGAACCCTATTTTTGCTTATGCTTATAAAGGCAAACACTGACCTAAGATGATGATGGTGGGATAGTTAGGATATTTTGGACTTTCCCTAATGCTGATATTTATGAGATTTTGGTTGGGACTGCTGAAAATTCAACTTTCATGAATGATTTAGTGTCTGAGTTTAGGGGGAAAAAAATAGCTGCTGAACAAGCCAACCAAGCTTTACATGAACCATCTCCTCTTAATCAACCACCACCTGAAAATGTACCACCTCCTCTTAATCAACCACCACCTGAAAATGTACCACCACCTCTTAATGTCCAAGCTGCCAATCCTTTTGACCAAGTTTCAAACCCTTCTGCTGATGATGCAAACCTTGTTACTCCACTTCCACACCCTTCTAATTATGGAAGGAACAAGTTATAACCTAGGAGGAGATTGAGACAGACATACCAATCAACACCTCAAGCAACAACTCCTGAATGTCCTGTTAACCCCTCATTAGAAGAGCTTGACAGTAGGATTTTAAACTATGACCCAGATGCTACCTTCACTTATTTACATGAGGAGTTTGAACTGAATAGTGCTAACCAGTCTGCAAAAGATTACACTAAGAGCAGGAAGGAGTTTGAGAAGTACATGGAGAAGGTTAAGGGTAAGGGTGAGGGTAAGGGTAAGGGTAAGGAAGTAGTTGGTTCTTCATGGTACAACAAAAGGCAAGGGTAAGGGTAAGGGTAAGGGTAAGGAAGTAGCTGGTTCTTTTGGTGGTACAGCAAAGGGCAAGGGTAAGGCAAAAGCCATATGTTCTGGTTGTGAGAAGTTACCCCCATCTCTCATATCACCACACACTGTTTTTAAGACATTAGCTGTTAGAAGAAGCCCTAGGTTTTCACCAGCACAAACTACTACCAAGCAACCTACTGACATTTTTCCATCTAGTCCAAACACTAGAGGTCCAAATCCAACCACTAACCCTTTGCTTTTTTCTAGAAAAATTCCTAAGAGTACACAAATTAGGAAGGGCATTTGGACTTGTGCTAAGGTTAAAGTCAGTGCTAAGCCAAATGAGGTTGAGAAAAGCAGTGAACCAAATGCTAGAAGGAGAGTCAATTTTGTTAGTGACTCTAGTGGTGATGGGGGTTGTGATGACAGTGATGATGGGGATTATGATGATATTGGTGGTGTGTCTGATGAAGATTCGGATGGTGAAGTCATCCCTGATGGTGATGTACCAGAAGATGAGTTGTTTGAGATGGGAGAGGTTCCCCACATAGAAGATAATTGGGAGCAGGGTTTTTGGTCTGGTTTTATAGATGATGATGATGATGATGACTACTTTCAGCAGTTGTATGGGCATGGTGAAATGTATGAAGAGGTGAAATTTGGGAAGATTGTACTTAGACCCTGGATGATTTTCATAGACAAAGCTCATTTACGGGAAACTTTGAAAGATTATGCAGTGTAGGAAGGTTTTTCTTTACATGTTATTGCTTCAGAAAATAAGAGATACACTGTGACATGTTATGCACAGTGTTATGAGTGGAGATTACATGCCAGTAGGTTAGTTGATGGTAAGACATGGGCAATAAAGAAAATATGGCCAGATGTTCATAACTGTAGGGGTTTGGTAACCTACAACCCTATCTGTACTGTGAAGTGGGCTGCTCCTAAGGTGATGGAAGATATTAGGGCTTATCCTGACATTCCAGGCAAAGCATTGAATGAACTCCGCTTTCAGAGGTTTGGAATATATATGAAACAAACTTCATTGTACAAGGTGAAGAGGTATGTGATTGAAAAACTGTTTGGTGGTCATGATGAGTCTTACTCTTTTATGCCAAGGTATGCTGACATGATATGCTTCACTAACCCCGAGTCAAAGGCATTTGTAGCTTGGGAACTGAGTGAAAGCATTCTTAGGGTCAATATGTTCTCAAGTATTTTCATAAGTTTTGTTGGACAATGGAAGGGTGTTCTAGGAGGTTGCAGGCCTTTGATTGGGGTTGATATGGCACATTTGAAGGGAAACTATGGTGGTATTTTGTTGTCTGCAGTTGCATTAGATGGCAACAATGAGATTTATCCAATAGCATATGCCATAGTGAGAGCTGAAGACAAAGAAAGTTGGGGATATTTCTTCTGGCATCTTCACAGCATAGTCAAGCAGACAACATTGGACAATTATATCTGACAGACAAAAGGTATACATTTCTTACCTGTTGAATTTAGCTTTTCTGTACATAACTTTTTAGTACTAAACCTAGAGTATTTTGTGGCTTGCACCAACAGGGAGTTGATCTTGCTCTGACACAAGTATGGCCTGATGCAAAAAGGAGGTATTGCTGCAGACATTTGAGCAAGAATTTCAAAAAAGAATTCCCAGGTCCTTTGATGTATACTTTGTTCTGGAGGGCATGCAATGCAACAAATCAGTTCACCTTCAGAAAAGCAATGGAAAAGTTGCAAAAGAAAAGAGGAGATGATGTTATGACTTGGTTTGCTTATTTAGGAGGTCTGTTAAAATGGAGCAAACGTAAGTTCGGTCCAAATGTGTGCAATGACTCAAACACCTCTAATTTTGTTGATAGTTTTAACTCCACACTAGGTGTTGACAGGTGCAGACCTATCTTAACCCTGCTTGAAGGTGATACTTCTAATTTGGCTGATTATTACTTCTCATAAAAGATCAATTGATTTTATGTTCTAATAATAGTAATTGGCATAATTGGCAGGTATTAGAAGAGTCTGTATGGTCAGGATTGCTTCAAGGAGTGAGAGAGCACAAAGTTGGAAGGATAATGATTTATGCCCCAAAATTGCAAAACTGTTTAGGGAAATCAGCAAAGCAACCTCCATTTGCAGAGCTTTTCATTCAAGTCCAGGAGAGTATGAGATACATGAGGGGAAGTCCTAGTTTCCTCTAAGTCTCAACACCAAAATTTTCTCATGTGGAGCTTGGCAACTCTCTGGTATCCCCTGCAGACATGCAGTGAGGGCAATGCTCCATGCTAAGGTTGATCCTCACAATTATGTAAGCTCCTAGTATACTGCAAAAATCTACAAGCAAGTTTATAACTAGGTTATAAACCCTGTTCCTGATTCAAGTCAGTGGCCACTTATTGATACTAACCACCCCCTTCACATTCATCCCCCAAAGATGAAGAGAGGTGTTGGTAGGCCAAGTAGAAACAGGAAGAGAGAAAAGGGTGAAGACCAACCAGGGAAGAGGTCTAGAACAATAAAATGCAGCAACTGTGGGAATTTAGGGCATAATGCTAGAACTTGCAAAGGGGGTTTGACTGGAAAGGAAATTAAGTCAGTTCAGGCCATGGTTGTTAAAAACCCAAGAGTGAGGGATCAATCAAATGCTGCAAGGAAAACTAGAGCGCGGTCCAAAGCTGCAGCATATGCAACAGAGCTCTCATCATCACAATTGGCAAGCCCAACCACAAGACTTGTCACAATCTCAACCTCGACATCTGATATCATAGCTGCATGAGTAGTTCTGTAGGTTTTGATTTACTTTTAACAAACTTATGTAGGTTTTTTAACAGGTTTTATAAGCTTTAAGTACTGTTGAACTTGTTTTATTTCATTGTTGAACTTAGTACTAAATTGGCAGCAATACTTGCTATGACTTTTTGTATGGTAATGCAACATTACTTAATTACTAGATTGATATATATGAGTTTTTGTATGAAATAAGTTTCAGTACTTAATTGCTACTATTTTTGCTCTTAAAAAAAAGTACAATTAAGTCAAGAACTTGCAAGATTATACCAAAATACACCACTTTCATTTATTTCAAAGTAAAACGAACACCAGCTACAACTTAGTTCATCTATTTCAAACCAACAACTTAAAGGCAACTATTTCAAAACAACAATCAACAGCACCAAATACATCACCACAACCAATTTCACAACCAAATACACAAAATCAGCAAATTCATCTGTCTTGTGCATAAACTCTGCAAATTATGCCCTTAATGATTATACAGACGCTGCTTCAGCCATGGAACCTTGCCTCCCTCCTATGTCCCTTACAATTTGATCTTCAGTCACCCACATGAAGAATTCACATAACTTGCATTTATAATAAGGCCTTCTAGGATTAGCTGTAGTGTTAGAAAACCTAATGTCTGCAGATCTTGGAGGTTGGCAGTTGCAATTCATTACTTCAAACCAATCACCTCTTCCATTTCTATTGCTTGAAGATGAAGCCCTGCCAGATGAAGCCATTGATTTTCCTGAGAAAAAAAAATGAAAGCAAAAGGAAAAGAAGAGCGTGAATGGAAAGGGGGAGTGCAAACAGGAAGGGAAGGTGTATAAGTAGGGGAAATTTCACAAAAAAGGAGGGAAAAATGGAAAGGAAATTTGGAGGGAAATTTAATGAGAGGGGCAATGCAGTATTTTTAGCCTCCTAACCTTTAAAACGCTGACAACAAAGCTTCATTAACGTTTAGTTAACGGTAAGGTTACTGTAGGTATTTAAGGAAAATTTTAGGTGTACCGGTGATAATGAAAGTTTAATGATGTGTATCATTGATAAAAGTCAAAACTTGGGGGGTATCATTGATAATTTCCCATAATATAATAGCAAATTTTTATCAAATAAAGAAGAGTTACAATTAATATTTAATTAGAAACAAATAAAAAAAAATTGTTTAATATATCTCGTTGTACAAGAGGACAATGGTAGGGGATCGGAGGCAACGAATTTCCTTAAACTAGATGTTGGTATAGGTTAGAGGCAAGTTGGGTAGGACCATCCTATAGCTTACCCATATTAGTTTACAGGTTGTTGTAAAATAAGGTGTTTTCAAGGCTACAAAAATAAGAGAACAATAAGATTGAAAAGTTGATCTTATAATCAATGGAACAAATATGGTGTGTCGTGATGCAAATCACTGACTTGAAAACGAAATTACGGGGTAACCGTGGTGCTCAATTGTATTCGCCGGCACGTTTCCTAAGGTTAACACACCACTCTCATACAAAGGCACTTTGAATGAGATGGGTTGGAGTCATATAAACTTATGTCCAAAGAGAGGAATGTGTTTAGCTTAATGTGTTTGGATGTAATCTTGTTTTATGTAGCATGAGTATATTTCTGATTATTCTCACCAAGAGATTATATAATAATCAACAAGGTAAGTAAAGAGATAAGGAAGCTCAAAAGATGAAACATTAATCAGAAATTAAGGTCCTTAAACAACCCATTAAATGGGAGTTAAGAGGAGGTTAAATTACAAAATGAAGAATGCAAGTTAAGAAGAGGAAACAAAGAAGCATCAAATGCGTAGCCACGCAAGATTGAGCATCACACGTGCCCGATCGGGCTTATGGCTATGGTCAACTTTGCATTTCCTTCCTTTATTCCAACACAAGTTAGGTTGGATTGTGCACAAATTGGCTAGGGCAACTAACCCTAGCTTTGGCTAATTGGGTTGTGGGTTGAGCAAGTTAGGTAGTGAGGTTTAAGAATTGGGAAGTGGCCTGGGTTGGGGTTTTTTTTTTTTTTTTTTTTTTTTTTTTTTTTTTTTTTTTAATAAGTTGTGTATTTGAATGGGATGAGGCGAGTTTGACCAGGTTCATGGCTCAATCTTTTAGCCCAAAAGAACCAACCATCAGAGTTAAGTTGTATTGTGTTTGTGGCTTTGTGTTTGGTTTTCAAGAATGTCAACCCCTTGACCGAGCTAGTCCAGGTGGGCTATGTATGTGTAACCAACTCAATAGATGTCCTTACCTCCAACAACACGTCGTAGTATTAGTGAAATTCACACCTTAAAGCATGAAAATAAGTATTAAAAAAAATTACCTGAATGATGTAGTTTTCTCACCATTTCTAAGAATTGTAAAACTTCATTAAATCGATGGCAAGAATCAGCAAACAATTCATATCAACAAACTAATTTATTTCATCTCACATTTGGATTATGAATTATTCAAATTTTAAATTGGAGTGATTTGTTCTATTCAAATAAGTTTCATTTACATTTAGGTCTATTATTAATTACAACATAATTACTTATTCTAAAAAGTTAATCACATTTATTTTCCAACCTTCATATAGCTCTCTTACAATAATTTTACCTTACAAATTTCAATGTAGCATTTAATTTGGATTGCACTATTGGAGTTAGATGTTTATGCTTGATTGTTGAATTAAAGGCCATGTAAGTATGTAACATAGCCTTTTCATTTGATGCACTAGAAGCAACTTTTTGTACTGAAAAGCTCCAAGTCGATAACTCCAAATTAGCAAAACATTGAGTTGAGACTTTTATGGTCCTTGTAATATATCATTACTATGTGTATCTTTGTGCAAGAGTGGTCCTAGTCATTTGGTGTAAGTCTCAAACATATACTCGTATTATTTATTTAACTATTTATTTTTATCATTTTCTGTTTACCAATATAAAGAATTTGATGTCAGAAATTTGAGAGAGCGATAGTTCAATGCAAATTTATAGGACTTGTTCTATTCTATCCTATACGTTTCTTGAGAGAGACCAATGCTTGACTTAGAATTTTGACATTTTATTGTTAATTATGCGAACTATCTTGCCTGAAATATCCCTATCACGTTGATCACATAGTATCGGTGTATTCTTATTTTACTATTCTTAAGCAAAATTGTCCACATACATTCACAAGTAAATTAATTCATGAATATTGTCGTGAACATTATATTCTATCAAACAAGTTAATAAATCTTTTGTTACGCCAAAAACCTATTTGTGTGATTATTTGGCAAAATGATTAGCTCTTATATGAACTTTAATTATTCAATGGACGACTTAAAGAGCTACATTCTTCGTCAAATAGTTTAATAATTTTTTACTTGAATTGAGCTTGATGCTCCTTCACAACCAAAAAGAATGCAGCAACGTACAACAGGAGAAACTTAAGAGTTAAGCCTAGGTAGTAGCTTGGCAGTCGACTTAAAGAGCTACATTCTAAGGAAATTAAGAGTTAAGCCTAGGTACAGTATAATTTTCAAGTGAGTATTAATAATTTCCTTAGAATAATATATTTTGGGAAATGCTAAAACTTGTACTTTTCTAACTAGCTTAGATGGAAATTTTTTTAAAATAGAACTTTAGAGAAGCGTGAACTCTATAATTCATGTGTTTTGCTCATCCAAACACACACACACACACACACACAAAAAAAAAAAAAATTAACTTTCCTAATTGGTTATTTATAAGTAAATTGTGTCAATCTCACAACTTATAGGGTGCATTTTATTTATCTGATTATCTACACTTAATTGAGTTTTAATTTTTTAGACTTAACTGAAATGAGTCCCTTTAAGAGTTTAAGTTCACGTTACAAGTTTAACAAAGATAATTTCATATAAAAAGTTAGTTTCAGACAAAATCTAATAAGTGATGAACATCTATTGGATAATTAAATTGAATAAAACCTTACCTGAACTTATTAGAGCTTTTTGTTAAAACTTATAATTTATATATTTTAGTTATAAATATGGACTACGTGGCCCTTGTTAAGCCGTTAAAAACTTATTTGAACTTATTTACCTATTTGATCACAACCTTTTCGGAGCCATATTAGTTGAAATGTGGTATACATTAGGTAGAGTTAAAACATTAGGGTGTTCTCCATCAATTGAAAAACATGGTTCATGCTAACTTGCTCTAGCGACTTTTGGAGAAGGAGTGGCTCATGAACAAACAAAATGTCATTTATCGGGATCCAAATAATGCACTGGCTTGGATTAAGCACTAAGAACTTAAGAAGCATGCGCATAGAGTACTCACTTTTATCATACGACTACACGAGTACATCTTTGATGATTTGTTTTACGTCTAATTTTTATTTTATTTTATTATTACTTCATATTAAAGACTTTTAAGTTATTTCATTATAAAATATGACCAGACACCTTAATTAAAGAAAAAAAAAGATATGTCACTGATTGTCATATACTCCGTAATTTTTAAGAGAGTTGCTCATGTATAGCCCAAGTCCACATGCAATTGTGCTAGATCATGTCGTACTTACATGTTTAAGTAAAATTTCACTTATTTTAACACATTATATTATGTCGTGTTTTTTCCGTGCTAGACCACCGGTCTAACTCAATGATGTCTTTACTTCTTTATTTAGTGAGAAACAAGTTCAAATAAAAGTATTGAAAGAACATTGTAGGAATTAACTCTAAACC
This sequence comes from Chenopodium quinoa, assembly GCF_001683475.1. NCBI lineage: Eukaryota > Viridiplantae > Streptophyta > Magnoliopsida > Caryophyllales > Amaranthaceae > Chenopodium > Chenopodium quinoa. The sequence continues at coordinate 927,853 of NW_018745170.1, read as the reverse complement.
TTTGAGCAAAATCCTAAGATATCAAGTGGGATTGAGTAATAGTATGGCTTTTGTACCTTCCATTACATGGAAGTTTGGCTAGAACATGAGTGGGAATTATAGGTGAAAGTGTGGAGGACAAAAGTTGAAGCACTAAATCGTACGGCTTATCACAAAAGAAACTAAAATTAAAATCGTACGGCAGAGGAAAGGGATTTTCTCAAAAGTACTCAACACAATGAATCAACAACACGTATCAATGTCAAAGTGGAAAATCATTGACCCTATCTGACCCGGAGCCCACTATGGATAGGGTCTAAGTAACTCCTATTTTATCTTTTTTTTTTTTTTTTCCTTTTTCAAGAAATCCTATTAGATCCATTCAAAAAAAAAAAAAAAAAAAAAAAAAAACAAAACAAAAAAACTTATTAGATTGATTTTCGTTACAAAGTCACTGACTAATTATATAAGTCAACGCCTGAAATTAGAGGTAAAGATGTTGAACTTTGAACTTATAACTTCAAAAAAAATAAGCCGAATTTCTCATAATCCATTCATAGTTTATGTTTAGATTAGACGAGCACAAAAGTGCAAAACTAATCCATATATATGATATACTTGTACATGCAATATAATCATAATTGAGTAAATGAGGTTTGATACATAGATTAAGAGCATATATAATTACATCTTATTCCTCAACTTACATTTAAAATTTCCTAAAATTGCTTAAATGGTCTAAAACAACATAAAAGATGACCAATTATCATTTGTATATCATTTACAAATTACAATCAGTAATAAAATAGAAACAAAATCAATAAATTTGAATAATACAGATAACTCACGCATAGCACAAGTACTTCTGTACATACTAACTAGTACATTGATTATTTGAGAAGTGAATTATTACTAGCTAGTCAGCTAGAGGTGGTGTATCGATAGAGTTTAATAGTTTTGCTTCAAATTGTTACAGGATCAACTTAATCAAAGGTTAAGCTGATGATTGAGGTCCAAGAATATGTTTTATACTTTATCACGTCCCCTCACACGATAACCCGTTGGGTTTGAAGTGTAGATGCAGCATGGGCCCCCTTAATACCCAGCGTGAAATATTCCACTTTGAAATGAGGGGTAGATGAGATTCGAACCCATGACCTCTGTGTCACACTGGCTATTGATACTATGTTAGTGAAATTCAACCAAAAGCTTAAGCTGATGGTTGAGGCCCATGAATATATTTTATACTCTATCACGTCTCCTCACACGAGAGCCCATTGAGCTTGAAGTGTGGATGCAGCATGGGTGCTCCTCATATCCAGCATTTAATATTTCACTTGAAAGTGGGGGGTGGATAAGATTCGAACCCGTGACCTTTGTGTCACGTTGGCTCTAATACGAACCATCTCAACCAAAAGCTTAAACTGATAGTTGAGGCCCAAGAATATATTTTATACTCTATTACGCCCCCTTACACGAGAGTCCATTGGGCTTGAAGTGTGGATGCAACATGGACCCTTCTCATACCCAGGGCTTAACATTCCACTTGAAAGTGGGGGGTGGATGAGATTTGAACCCGTGACCTTTGTGTCACATTGGCTCTGATACCATGTTACAGGATACTCAACCAAAAGCTGATGGTTGAGGTCCAGGAATATGTTTTATACTCTATCACGTCCCCTCACATGAGAGTCCATTGGGTTTGAAGAAGTGTGAATGCAGCATGGGTCTTCTTAATACCCAGCGCGAAATATTCCACTTTGAAAGGAGGGGTGGATGAGATTCAAACCCATGATCTCTGTGTCACACTGGCTCTTAATACCATGTTATTGAACCAATTTAACTAAAAGTTTAAGCTGATGGTTGAGGCCCAAGAATATATTTTATACTCTGTCACGCTCCCTCACACGAGAGCCCATTGGGCTTGAAGTGTGGATGCAGCATGGACTCTCCTTATACCAAGTGCTTAATATTCCACTTATTAAATAAAAGGTTAAATTAGCTCATACAAATGGTTGATTAATGTGGATGTTTATTTAAAGGACAATTTCAATTTTGCTACCACCAAAAGGCAGGCACCTCAGTTTTGCTACCCCTCCGATTTTTTATTTTATTTTACTACCACCTAAATTACAGTTGTTAAAAATTGCTACCACTTAACGGAATGGGTTAGGATTCTGTTAGTTTATTAAAAAAAAAAAGTAAATTAAATTAAATTAAAAAAAAAATTAATAACCTAGATTTCCGTCAGCCCCTACCACTCGCCCCCTACCCCATTCCAGCCACGATTTCCGGCCACCAACTCCCTTCCCTTCCCGATTCCGGACATCCCCTACATTCCCCACCCCGTTTCCGGCCATCCCCTCCATTTCCCACCCCGTTTCCGGCCATCCCCTCCATTCCCCACCCCGTTTCCGGCCACCCCATCCCTTTTCCTCCCCGATTTCGTCCACCCTCCCTCCCCCCTAGCCCACCACCGAAACCACCTCCCTACCTAGCCATCGCCAAAAGCCCACCCCTTCCTCAGTCCCAAAATCCCACCACCTCTCCTTCTCCAGCCCGAAACCTCACCCAAAAACCGCATCTCTAACTCATAAACACCAGCCCAAAACCATATGGGTTTTAAGGTTTCGCTTATGGTGGTTTAGGGGTGGTGTTTATGGGTTAGGGGTGCCGGTTTTTGGGTGGGGGAAGGAGAGGTGGGGTCTATTCAGGGTGGGGGAAGGGGAGGGGGGCCGATTCCGGTGGGGGGGATGGGGAGGGAGGGTGTTTTCCGGTTTTGGGTGGGGGTTGGGGCAGCGAGAAAGGGATAAGGGAGGGGGGATGGGTTGCGTTGGTGGGGAAAGGGATTGGGGTGGGGTCGCCGGCGCCGGCCAAAGCATTGGGCGCCGGTCGCCGGCAGGGGTGAGGGTGGCTGGGCAGTTGAGGGTGGTGGGCTGCAAAGGTGGAGGAAAGGGAGGGGGGAGGGTGGCTGGGTTTTTCTTTTTTTTTTAAAAAAATATTTTAATTTTTTTTTTTTTTTTGAATAAACTTAACGGAATCCGTTAGGATTCCGTTAAGTGGTAGCAATTTTTAACAACTGTGATTTAGGTTGTAGTAAAATAAAAAAAAAAAAAAAATTGGAGAGGTAGCAAAACTGAGATGCATGCCTTTTGGTGGTAGCAAAATTGAAATTGTCCTTATTTAAATAATAAGATTAAATTTGATATTTTGATTTAATTTAACTAAATTAATGTATCAAATGTCTGTAATTAAATACTTCCAATTATTTACTTTTGCTAAAGACCCTCAATCAAAAAGGTATCTCTTTGTTCCAAAAAAAAATAAAAAAAAATAAATAAATAGAGAGAGAGAGAGAGAGAGAGAGAGAGAGAGAGAGAGAGAGAGAGAGAGAGAGAGAGAGAGAGAGAGAGAGAGAGAATTGATGATCGAATCTGTAGTAAAAAATTACTTGCTTTAGCTGTAACGAACTCATGTAGGTAAATATTATCCCAACATTTTGACAAATGACAAATAATATTATTGGTCTAAGATTAAGGGTATCTTCCACTTAAATTTAGGGGTGTATATAAATTTGTCAACTAACCGTCCTTAATAAACACCCGCCCTAGAAATCCCATTCTATTAATTTTCTTGTTGCCGATAATAAGGCTTCATTCGCTAGGAAGATCGGCATCTACATTTTTTGCCTTGCAGAAAAGTTGAATTTCTTTGCTAAATCATATTGAATTGTGGTTAATTTTTTGGGTTTTGGGTTTCGGAATTTTTAATACTTACCACCAAATTTATTAAAATCGAAATTCTACTTTGAATTGGAAGGGGCTATCAAATTCGAATCGTAAAATCGTAAGATTCCACTGACATCCATAATCAAGACGTCATATCTAAATTTAGTTAAATATATTTAAATTATGAATTAGAAACCTAATTATTGACAGAAAATAGTTGTTTACACATTAAGCAATCCTACAGAAATGTTTTAAACTTGTAAGGATTTCGTTATTTGAGAGAAATATATAAAATCAGATAAAATCGTAAATCGAATTGTGTGACATACTTAAATCGTAAAATCGTAAAATCGTAAGATTCTAAGATTTAAATCGGAATTTTAATAACAATGATTACCACTTTTAAAAGCATAGTTTTGATTTTAATTAATATCTTTACAAAAATTTAGCTCCTATAAACAATTTTTTTTCCATCACTTAATAGATTCATGAACGAAATGTGATAGTAAAAGGTGAGTTCTTAATACCTCGCATTGAAAAATAAGATGGAGGATCACCTACATCGTTGTGATAAAATCTTTGAAATATGAATCAATTGATACAAAATGATCCACACTTCTAAGATATATTACAAGTATAAAAGAAAAAATTAATATCAATACGCTTGATTTATAAAATCATATCTTTGATTCATGAATATGATTGATTATTTGATTTAATTTACATATAACAACAATCAAACACTACAAAGTTATCTACATCACTAATGCAATGTCAAATTTTATACCTTCCTTTATTTGAACTTATTTTTCTGATCAAATCTGTTAATTTTATCTGATATACTTGTCTGATTTGACTAAACTTTGGCCACACAAAATATATAGAGGAAAAAATATCAAGTGGATTCGTAATAATATGTATTTTATTAATATGTAATTTTCACAATTTTTAATATGAAATTAAAGATATTTAGAATTATAGAATCGCATATAAAGCGGTACAGTATGATCATAGCTTATTTTTTCTAATCATATCACTAATATATAAAGCTGGTCGATCTCGCAGCCAGGCCACGAGACAGCGACACTTGCATTGGCATTCCAGTTTTTCGCCAAGTATCGAGCCACGTAGGCGACAAATAGATATTATTGTGACACATATGATGCTAAGTAAGCGATTTTTGGATAGATTTTTTAAGATAAAGCGGTTGCATAGAGTTTTATTATCGATAAAATTCTAATATTTCATATGTACAAAATTAATTCTCACTTTTAATAAATATCCTACAACTCAATTTTAATTCCATCATCAAATTCGTATTAAAAACCTCTTTAAAATAAAATCCATTTATAATATATTTAATCACAAGCTTTTATACGTAGTTGGCCAAAACGTGTCACTACTATTACAAGATCAGAGTTACTTCGTTAGTGCTATAGGGGTTACTTGGTCAGTGTTATAGTGGTCACTCAATCAGTGTTATAGATAGGAGTTATTTATTCAGTGCTATAGTGGTTACTTAATCAGTGTTATAGATAGGGGTTACTTAGTCAGTGTTATAGGTTACTTAATTAGTATTACAGGGGTTACTCAATCGGTTTTATAGGGGTTACTTTGTCATGCCAGATGGTGTGGATAGCCGCATACAAAATGCATTGTTATTTAATTTACTTAAAAAATATATATATTAGAGAATCAGTAAAATAAGTTTTAATAAAAAATATTTTTAGTTTGGTAAAATACTTTCAGTTCAGTGAAAATATTTTAAGTTCAATAAGAATAATTTCAAGTCAATAATAACATAGATATCTATTATTTAAAAACAAGACTACGAAAATTACACTTCATATGATATCGTATGTCTAAATATCCTACATTATTATAACATATAACTTGGTATTTAACATTCAAGTAAAAATGTTATTTTAAAATTTTATCAACCATCTGGATATCGCCCGGGCACAAAACTAGTATGATATAAAATAGGTAAAAATAGGGTAAATTAAGCATAGCCTTAGTCCAAATCCTCCAAGACATATCTGGTGATTAATTCAACAATAGTCATAGCTTTTGAACCCTATGTTAAGGAACATATCTAATTATGGATGTTTTCCAATTTGCACTCTTTACATATATATATTTTGTATATTATATAGGATATTTTAGATTTTAACACCAGACAAAAGGCAGAAAATGGTTTTTAACACCCAAAAAAAAAAAAATTTAACACCACATAAAAAATTAAAAATTTGAAGTTACCACCAGTTAACGTTTTCTGTGATGGAAAATTGACGTGGGTCCCAGGATTTGGTTTTACCTCCAATTTTCACCTAGAAAAACAGGTACCTTCTTCCTTCATTGAATTCTCACCAACCATCTTCATTGAATTCTTTCTGAATCTTCAAGATTTTCACATTGAATTTTCACATTTTAACCTAAATTGTGTGGCTTAGGAGTGGAATGTAGAAGGGAGGTGTCAACATTGGAGAAGAATAGCTCAGCAAGTTATCGTCATCCATCTTCATCAACTAGAAAAGGGCGAAAGTTGCTGGAAATCTGCACCAAAGAAGGTATTTTTTTTTTTATCTTTTGATAGCAATTTCGTCTATTACTGGTGTCAAAAATGCAATTTTTGGCTAATTAGGGTCAGTTTTGGCAACAAAGTAGGAAACCCTAAAAAAAAATCAATTTTCTGCAATTGACTATGCGACTTAGGTTAATTGGAGTCCTTAGTTGAAAGTAGAGATTAATTAAAGTGGTTTATTGTTAATTAAGCTACTATTAACTGTACATGTGTGATTTGTTTATTAATTTATGTTACTAAGTACCTGAATTGGGTTTCAATTGTTTAGTTTCAATTGTTTATGCATAAATGTTGGAATTGGATCTTTGTAGTGTAAGTTTGAAAATTGGGATGGATTTGTTTATTCATAATGTACATGTATTGATACATTGTTGAAATATTAAATGGCTTTTAATATGTATTATATCTCTTTTACTGGTGGGTAGATAATGGGTGACAATGATGGTATGGTTGACATCTTACTTAGAGTGGGAGGTGCTTTTGTCCCTAAAAGAGTTAGCAAAGACAGTCAGTTGTTGTGTTGGTGTGGTGTTACTGGTACAGGAAAGTTCAGGTTTCTAAGTTGGATGTGTATTTGATTAGAACAGCTGCAATTCATGGATTTGTTACTGGTGATATGGTTGTGCCTATGCATTACAACTGTTGGTATAGGCAAAAGGGGAAAACCTTTAACACTAGGAAAAGGGAACTAGTTAACAGTGAAGAAGTTAAGGGCCTTTTAGAGACAGTAAATGCAGAGGGGTATGTTGAAGTCTTTGTAAAAGCACAAGCTCCTAGTAAGCCCATAAAGGAGGCCCAACCCAATCCACCAAAGACAAATAAAATGGGCAAGAAGGTAGGAAGTTCAACTACTGTGAGTGTTAAGAGGAGCCCTAGGTTTAAGAAGATAGACACTAAACAAAGGGAGGAGAGTCCACCTAGGGATATATTTGTCACAAAGAAAGGGAAAGAGAAGGTTGCAGAAGTACGAGCTTCTAGTTTTGCAAATGAAAAGGCTAAGTTGAAAGGAAAAGCCTCAGCAAAGGCTAAAGTATTGAGGTTTGATGATGAGGAGGATGATGGAGGTGAAGGATCTGGGTATTCAAGTTTAGATTTGAGTGATGAGGACCAGGATTGGGAACCTGGTGAAGAAGAATATGATGAGGGGGATGAGGAATGGTATATTGAAGGGTCAAAGGAGATCTTGGACAAGGTGAACAGAAGCCTTAGGAAAGGTTTGGGGAGTGAAATAGATGAGGGGGTTGTTAAAGATAAGAGGTCAAAGTTGAGGGATGACTTGGATGTTGGAAAACTGAAGGTGGAGCCAAAGACTAATGGTGATTCAGATGATTCAAGGAGTTTGTGTGGATATGATGAGGAAGAGGACTTTGCTCCATGGTTTAATGCTGCTGTGGACTTTGACCACCCAATCCAGTTGAAGTTAAGTAAAAAATTCAGTAATGCTTCAGTCTTAAGGAGGGCCTTAAGACTTCATGCCATTCAAAACAGGTATGAGTTCTACTTCTTGCATAATGACAGTACAAGGATTACAATTCAGTGTAGGCATAGATGTGACTGTGAGTTCAATAGTTATACCTTTAGAATGCCTGCTTGTACATGTGTGGGGAGAGTAAAGTGTCTTTTCAAGGTGTTTGCATCAAAACTTGTGTTGCAGCAAACTTGGCAAATTAAAAGCTTGAAATTAAAACATACCTGCTTCAGAGTGAAGAAGAACAAGATGATTACTGCTGAATATATAGCAGAGAGGTATTTAGAAGAGTTTAGGAGTAACCCTGGTTGGAGAATTAAGGAGATTAGGGCTGGATTTTGAATGATTTAGGAATTGAAGTGACTTATTTTAAGGCATGGCTAGTTAGGTGTAGGGAAAAACTGATCATATTTGGTTCAGTTAGGGAGCAGTATGCAAGGGTGTGGGATTATGGGAAAGCTGTGATGAAGTATAACCCTTGTTCTGGGTGCAATGTTGTTGTTGATGGTATTGACAGCCTAGAGCCACCCTTGTTCATGAAAATGTTCATTTGTTTAAGGCCACTCAGAGATGGTTTTGCAAAAGGTTGTAGGCCACTAATAGGGTTAGATGGTTGTCACCTCAAAGGTGCCTATTTTGGGCAAATTCTGGTGGCAGTGGCTAAGGATGGGAATAACAACTTATTTCCTCTAGCTTGGGCTACAGTGGAGATAGAAAACCAAGAAACTTGGGGCTGGTTCTTGGAATCACTTATGGAAATGTTTAAACATGATCAAGGAGCTGGACTAACCATCATGTCTGACAAGCGGAAGGTATGCTTCTGTTTCTTCCCTCTTAAGTATTTAGGTTCAATTTTTAAGTTTTCATGTGTATGTATGTGATTGGCTTATGAGTTTATTTATGTCTGCATTTGGTAGGGTTTAATTACAACAAGGCTGATGTTGTTCCCAAAGCAGAACAAAGGTTTTGTGTTAGGCATATTTAGGCTAAATTCAAGCTCAAATTTGCTGGATCAACCTTGAAGGAGCTATTTTGGAGTGCAGCCAGGGCTACCACTAATGTAAGTTGGTTTGCTTCAAGGAGCTAACTTATGCTTTTATATGCTTCATTGTCCTGAATATTAATTGATAGACTACAATGAATGTCAATGACTTTAGCCTCTCCTCTTTTTCTCTTCCTCCTCAAAAACCCTAAAAAAAAAATCTTGTTTCTAGGGGCTACCACCAACCTTTTGGTTGATGGTAAGCCCCTAATCTCTTAGTTTCTTACTAGTATTTACTTTATGCTCACAATAATTATAGTCTCTCTATTTGAGAGTTTTTCTACCCGTATATCGGGTTATTTCTACTCGTATATCGGGTTAATTTCTCTCTTTTTGAGAGTTTTGGGGCTATGTTCTTTTTTCGTAAGAAAAATTGATTTGTTGATGAAGAGTTGTGTTGTGTCGCCATGGAGATTAATTCTACCTCTACAATCAATTGTATCGAATGGTGTTCGATTCCAAAACTACAATAGATCGAAAGACCCCCTCGTGAAAAGCTGTATCAAATAGCGGTGTGAAAGAGGGCATTTAGAAATGTCAGATCCAGATAACAACGATCGTAGTTTTGTCAAATTAGAATATTATTTGATTCAGTTTGTATTGTATTTGCTAGTTTTGATTTATATTGTAGATGTCGTATGACTCTTCTATTAATGAATTAATTTTCTTTTCAAAAAAAAATTGTCCTGAATATTGGTATGCTTTTATATGCTTAATTGTCTTGATCTGTTATATATGTCTAGCTTTTATACATGTTGTCTTGAACTGGTATGTCATTGCATATTGTCAGTTTGAGTATGAAATTGCCATGGAGTCTATCAAATTCCTTTATGAAGAGTCATATGAGTATTTACTCAACATTCCCACCATTCATTGGTGTAGACATGCATTTACACCAAACTTCAAGTCCAACATGTTGTTGAACAGCATTTGTGAGACTTTCAATGCAGTAATTGGGCCTGCCAGAGATAAACCTATCCTCACCCAAATGGAATGGATGAGGAGGTACATAATGAATAGGAATAATGAAAAGTGGGAGGATTCAAAAACAATTACAAGAAACTTAGTGCCATATGTGAGGAATGTTTTGGGAAGGATAGACTTTGTGGCTAGGTCCTGTGTGGTGCAACCATCAAGAGGGAATACATTTGAGGTGCAGCTGAAGGATGACCAAGTGTTGGTTGATCTGGAGAAGGAGACCTGCACATGTTACCATTGGGAACTCACTGGCATTCCTTGTTTTCATGCTTATGCATGCATATTGGATATGAGGGGTGACATAGAGGCATATGTTAACCCATTCTATACCATGGACACATACATGGCTGCTTATGAATCAGTTGTCCAACCAATGCCTGGTCCCAAGCACTGGGAGAGAGTCAAAATGAGGGAGCCACAACCTCCTTCTGTTAAGGTGCAACCTGGGAGACCAAAGAGCAAAAAAAGGAAGCTTGAGCTAGGAGAATGTTCAACTGCAGGTGGTCAACCAAGCACAACAAAGAGGAAGAAGCAATGCAGTCACTGTGGGGGATTTGGGCATTATGCCAAGACCTGCAAGCTACCTACTGCACCAGATACAGATGTGACAAGGTCAGCAGGTAGACCCCCTTGAACACTCCTTGGATGGTGGAGGAGAGGAAGAAGAAAGAAAAGAGCTGCAAAAAAGGTAAACAAGCATTACACTAACTCCCTTTTTGTTTTACCGTTATGTATGTTATTCCACTAACTTTTTATTTTTAAATCCATGTCATAGAGTGAAATTTGGGCAGGACCAAACAGCATAGGAAACAAAAAGTTTCCTCAAGAACAAGAAGGTTGTCTGCCATTAAGCAAGCAAGCACAGTTACAGTCAAGGCAGCCAAGCTCAAGTCAGCCTAGCTCAAGTCAACCAAAAACAAAGATAAAGGCTTCCTCAAGTCAGCCTGCAACACCCACAGTTCAACAACCACGCCAAACAGGTGTTGTAACAAGGGCCAAGCTGCAAGCCTTCGACAAGTTAAACCTCACTCAAAGATGTACTCATGACTGCTTAGAAAACATTGTGTCTGTTTAATCTGTTTCTTAAGTTTTTCTATGGCTTTGATTTCCATTTGAACATTTGGATACATTATTGTAGGGATATTGTAGGGATCTTTTGCATGACTTTGATTGCCATTTAAACATTTTCAAGTAAGCTTCTTTTGTCAACCTATAGTTGAAGTGCTTAGTTCCATTTTCAATTTATTCCATGTTTAAATCCTTTTCCAATGTTAAAACATTCTCAATTTAACAACTTAGACAAGTCATAAATAGGTTGATATATATATATATATATATATATATATATATATATATATATATATATATATATATATATATATATATATATTATCACTAAAACCAAACTCATAACACTTCAACTCATAACAACTTACTATTAAACACCCCTAACCATTAGGAAAACTACACCCATTGACAAACCAATACAAATGGCCATGCCCACCCAACCAAAACAGTTGATTGAAGACATCTTCCTTGCATTGCACTCCCTATTCATTCTTTTCTTGTCAGCATTCAAGGCCTTGCATCTCATATTCAAATTATCAACTTCATTAAGTAGGCACCTCCTTTGGCCACTGATTTCATCAACTTCCCTTTTCAATTCATTAACTTCACCCTTTAGCAGCTTCTTATCCAACAACAGGTTGTTGATAACCCCTGTTTGCCAATCTGTTCCATTAGGTTGATCAACCCATTCGAAAGCTTTGCAACCCCTAGTTTATGTGATTGGGTCATAAAACTTACAAGATATGAACTTCCTTACTGGATTCTCCTTTATCCAACTAGTGAGCTTGGCCATTGGCACACCACACTGCATTTCTTTTCCTTAGACGGGGAAGAGCTAATAAACGAAATAATCTGCATCAATTTTAGATCAACAATCACATTTACAGATCCGTACACTAACGAATTAACATTGTCACCAACAATTTTCATCTTTAATTACCTAATACGAAAAGCCCCAATTTCAATTTGTCATGAACCCTAATTTTGTAATTGGGCAGTTACATGCATACATAACATAATCCAACCATCAATTCGAGTACAAATTGTAAATAATAAACGAAATGAATTTAAACCATAATTACCAAACAAACGAACTATATTCCCCAATTTGATTACACATAATTCCGTTGTCATCGTATGAACACACATACCTGTTTCAGCAGCTTCAATCTCTTCCTCTTCTCAAAAATCAAACAATACTTCAGTAATTTTGGTTTTTTGGATGCAATGTGATCTGATTCTACTAAATTCGAACAAAGATTTGGTTACAAAAGGGGATAATTGGGGAGAATCGTGCATATATAGAGAGATATAAAAAAATTATCCGTTGTTGGAATGGGCCCCAGAAACAGTTCCGTTAACGGATACAAGATTTTGGTGGTAACTTCAAATTTTTAATTTCTTATGTGGTGTTAAAATAATTTTTTTTTCTTTTTTTGGGGTGTTAAAAACCATTTTCAGCCTTTTGTCTGGTGCTAAAATCCAAAATATCCTATTATATATTCCATAGCTTTTGAAACCTAAATAAGATGTTGTTTGAATTAACTTTAACTACACTTACACTTTGGATTTTTAGTGATTTTCTATAATATTTCTTTTTTAAGTTACTGATTTTTACTGAACTGAAATTATTTTTAGTGATGAATGAAGATTATTTTTTTTAAGGTGAAGTGAACAGAGCCTTATTTTATTTCATTTTTCTAGAAACCTATTTTGTTCAAAATAAGATTAAATATGGGTTTAAAAAAAAAACGATTAAGTAAAGGAAAATTCTTGTAAAAAAAAATTGATGGGCTCTTAATCATCAGACCAATTTCGATAAGTTAATGAATTTAAATTTTTTTTTTTGGTGAAAGAGAGGGGCAAAGCCCCTAAACAAAACAAAACAACCAAACACACAAAACAGAAAAGCAAAGAAAAAACAAAAACAAAGCTAACAAAATGCCATAAGGGCACATATCTAAGCTATTTTATTTTATTAACCGCCACACCTCCCAAGTCCTCCAATAATCTACATGAAGATCCTTCTGGATCGCATCAAGCAAGACAAGGTTTTGATTCGATGTCACACCAAAATTAGCAAGCCAATCGGCTGCCCAATTTGTTTCCCTGTAACATTGCGAAATCTCCACCTCCCAATGAATTTAAAAAGTTAATTGCTCTAACCAACTATTCTAATTCTAATCAAACTGTCTGGCAAAATACTCACTCTAAAAAAAAACAAAACGACTGACCAAAAAAACCCTAATAATCACAATCTGAAAATTTGAAATTACTAAAAAAAGAACACACGATTGATTAATCTAATGGGATATTCTATTTGGTGGCCTCGTGGTTTTAAAAATTCTACATGGAAGACGAACTTTTTTGGACTCTCTTCAGTGGCACCAAGGTTTAGAATAATTGACCATATTGACCTTTTTTAGGTTTATGGCTAACTTTTATGGTTAAAATGGTTAACCACTTTTGATTTTTTTATTAAAAAATTATTTTATAAACAATAAAATAAAAAAAAACCCTAATCACCAACCCAGCCACCACTGCCGGCGGCCAACCCCCAGCTGGCGACACCTGGCCTCTCCACCTCCGGTCGGCGACGCCTAGCCTCCCCCACCTCTGGCCGGCGACGCATCACACCTCCTTTCCTTCCCATTATTTCCCATTTCCCCCACCGTTGCCCGCCCCGAACCTCCTCTCTTTCCCATTTCCCCCACCGCCGCCTGTCGGGCCCTAATCGCACCCCAAACCACCACGAAAACCAGCACCCTTCCCCGACGAACTTTCTCCTCTATGAGCCGACCACATAAACCCTAAAACCCACCCAAAACCACCAGAAAACCAAAACCCGTTTCCTGGGTTTGGTTTCAAAACCCTAAACGGGTTTGGGTATTTTAGGGTGGATTTAAGGGTGTTTGGGTCAGCGAACTAGGGGCGGTGAGGGAAATGGGGGTGGTGGGGGTTCGAGATTGGGAGAAAGAGAGGAGGTGGAGGTGGGGGATCGAAGGTCGGCGCACCGGCGAAGGTGGAGCTGGGCGCTGGCGTCGGTGGAGGTGGGGGAGAGGTAGCTGGTGGACGCCGGAAGGGGAGGGGCTGCTGGGGCTGGGTTGGTGGTGGATGAATTTTGGGTTTTTTTTTTTCAAAGGTTAACCATTTTAACTATAAAGGTTAGCCATAAACCTAAAAAAGATCACTATGGTCAATTATTCTAAACCTTGGTGCCACTGAAGAGAGTCCAAAAAAAGTTCGTCTTCCATGTAGTATTTTTAAAACCACGAGGCCACCAAATAGAATATCCCTAATTTAATAGACTATTCTAATCAAGCATCTAACAGAACACTTACTCTAAAAATAAAGATTCGACCGACCAAAAAAAACCCTAAATATTACTCTTTTCACAATCTCAAAATTTCGAAATATCTCAAAAAAGAACACACATTTCTTAAACAACTTCCTAAATTACATTGGCTAAATAGGAATAGAACTAATCAACTATAGAAGAGATAAAGAGAGATAAAATATTATTAGAAGAAAATTACAAACGCAAAAATAAATAAAGCAAAAGCGAAAAAATATCAAAAAAGGTCCCACCAATTTCTCACCCTTTTCGTACTGCTAGTATAAATAGCTGCCTCTGCATTACTATCAAGTGACATTTTGTAGAGAGAGAAAAATTTCCCATTTTTCATCGCAGAAAGTGCGTATGTACTCTGCTTACTTCTTCCGCCATTGTTGATTTCCTTCCTTCTTCACTTTTTCTTCTTATTTTCTCCATAAATTTTTCTAGGTTTTCTTTTAATACTCACAATTTTCTGTGTTTTTTCATTTCTCAGTTGATTTGAGTTGACGATTCGACTCAGTGAGTCGTTTTCAGCGAGTTTCCGGCGAGTATGCCTGGTGGTGGAATGGCGGCGAGCCTTGAAGATATTAAAAATGAGGATGTTGATCTGGTATAATTTTTTGCAGTTTCTTCAAATTTCTGTATATTATTATCTAGATTATGCGATTTTTTCATATGATTTTATCGTAATTTTGGCGAATTCAGTTTGTAGTTTATGTGATGAATAATCGTATGAAATCGACATTTTTTTTACGATTAAAGTTGAAGATTTCGAATCTTCATGATGATAAAAAATCTCTACGTAATTATCAGTTTAAATTGTTATTTTATCATTTTTTGGGAAGTGAATGATAATATTTCTTAATCTGGATTATTTGTATGTTAATTATGTTATCGTAATATTTTTCCGGCGCTTTTTGCCAAATTATCGGAGCAATAGATAAAATTTGGTCATTTTTTATGCACGATTACGTAGAAAAGAGTCATAATTAATCATTAGCTATACTGAATTACTAGTAAAACTCTTTCGAGTTAATCGCTAAATTTTCGGAGTTAGGTTTTTTTTTTTTTTTTTTTTTTTTTGGGTGTTATTAATTATTTGATTTTATTAAATAAAAAATGAATATTTTGTATTTATTTTGCTTGTACTTTGACATAAAGAAATTGCGGACGAATCTTTGAGTGGAAGGCCAGATTTACGATTCTCTCACTCAATGGTCCTGATTTAAAAAATTTACGTTTTTTTTTTCCTAAAAAAAAAAATTAAAGTAAATTATGATACTTCACACATGTATGCATGCATAAAAATCCTATGGTTATTAGATCAAATATTTATACTATGTGAAGGATATATTCTTTTAAGATAAATTTTATGGACAAAGGTTGTACATATGGGCTTTAAATTACCCGTCCCAATAGTATTTTGTACTTAGATTTTGACACGTATATGAACAAGTTTAGGCTTGAGTTGTTATAGAGGTGGACATAAAAGTAGTAAACTCATAGTAAGTGAAAGCACATAATAGTGAGAAATAAAGTGTAAATGTGAAAATCAATCCGTATAAGAAAAACATATTAACTTTCATACAAGAAGTTGTCATATTTTTTAATTGTAACATTTGCACATCTCTGTAAGTTAAGAAAATCGAGGCTATGAGACAATATTATTAATATAATAATAATTTATAGTTTTTTTTGAAAGTTATGTTAGAAGTTGTTTTTTTTAAAGCTATTTTATTAATAGTTTTGAGAAGATTGTGGTTAATTTTTTTTTTTGCTAAATAGCATGTACTCTTATGTTGTTTTGTTTTGTTAAGATGGAGTATCAATTAAGAGTTTTTAACGAATAATAATAATTGTTACTCAAATATGTATTGGTTATTTAAAGTTACTAAGGATTCTTATGTCTTGTCAAAGTTGTAAAGTGACAAGCTTTCAAAAATACGCGAAGTTATATTTATTCGTGGATATCTCAAATTCTGTGGCCCACTAGAATTACTGGAGGATATCAGTAGGAATATATCCTCTCTTAATTTTTCTGTTAACAATTACGAATTTACGAGTACTACTATATTGACCTGATTAATCAAAGGTATTGGAATGTTTTTTTTTTTTTCATTGATTGTTTAATTAACAATCACACTGCTTAAGTACACTATTGTTAAATGCTCCTTCCAAAGGTCAAAAGTTATGTTCTTTGCTCAATCAGGTTATTTTGCAATTCTTTTTTTCACTTTCTTTTTAGACAACATGAGAAAACAGATTCAATCATATACGAAGTAATAATTTGAGAATTTGTCAGCAATATTATCGTGGAGATATTTATAATTTAAGTGAAGTGTACCTGTAAGGCACAATTTTGATTTTTGACCATATATTAATTTTTTTTAATTATCTATTAATAATAGACTTTGAGACTAAGCCAAAAATGAGTTTTAATGCATTAATAGTGTAAAAGGTCAAAATAGTGCAAATGTTTCTAAACTGAGTTAACAATAAGTGTAATTTTGATTGTTTTTGAGCAGTAGCGGATTATTTCAGCATCCACCTAATGTGATGGACAAATCTTAATAACTTGTCCATGTAAATTGATTGGGAATAATTGATGAGTATAAGCTATTTGTATAGCTAAAAAAGTAAATAAATAAATAAATAAAAAACAAACTATTGAGATGCCTTCATGCCTTCATCTATGAAGGCTAATAGAGTAATAGCTAGTTCCTGCTTTGGGGTGCTTGAAGGTCAAAGGAAGGATATAATTCGTGGTTAAAATTTGATGCTAAATAGCCTTTAGGAAGAACACCGGTATGATAGTACTTCAGTCAAGGCTTTGAAGACAGGCAGAATTAAGTATCTTGATAATCTAAATACGCAAGCATTACTGCAATAGTTACTAATCAGAGGATCTTGTCTCATGAATATGGACTATGGATTCCATTTCCTGCATATTGTGATGTAGGTTCCGCAATGTTGTGATGAGTTTTTAATTTTAAGTTCAAGTCCTATTTAAAAAAGTTGTCTGGCTCGTGTTATGGGATAAGATGGTGTGCCAATGAAAGATAAAACTCTATATGCCTTAAAGCTGTCAGTTTGTATCGCGGAGTATGAGGTAGAGAGAGTCCATTGTGGAGCACTGGTGTAAGATAGAGAATTGATCTGTTGGATACTTTATTGATTTATTCCCCCTTTGCTTCTTAAACTTATGCTAATCCGTTCTGTAAAAAATGGTTTTGATAATTGATACTATCTAACGATGATTTATGAGGGGTTCATGTTTGCAATGAATAAAAATTCATGTGTGCTTTGCAGGAGAAAATTCCTATAGAGGAGGTGTTTGAGAGTTTGAAATGCTCAAGAGAAGGTCTGACTTCAGACGATGCAACCAACCGTCTTCAAATTTTTGGACATAACAAGCTGGAAGAAAAAAAGGTTTATCCATTGTTCTTTCACTCTTGAAGAAAATTAAGTATTAACTGTGTTCATTAACTTCCAGTCGATCTAATCAAGCTTTTTTCTTATGATACCGTTGATCTGGAATTAACAGGAGAGCAAACTCTTGAAGTTTCTTGGCTTTATGTGGAATCCATTGTCATGGGTTATGGAAGCAGCTGCTTTAATGGCTATTGTATTGGCAAATGGTGATAATAAGCCTCCAGATTGGCAGGATTTTGTGGGTATCATGGTACTTCTGGTGATCAACTCTACTATTAGTTTCATAGAAGAAAACAATGCTGGTAATGCAGCAGCAGCGCTTATGGCTAACCTTGCTCCTAAAACCAAAGTAAGTCACTACTGAAAAAAGGCTCAAGTGTTTCACAGTTGCCGCTATATGATTTATAAAAATAATGCTATCTCTTCGATACAGGTTCTTCGAGATGGACGATGGGGTGAAATGGAGGCATCAATTCTAGTCCCAGGAGACATAATTAGCATCAAGTTAGGAGACATAGTCCCTGCTGACGCTCGTCTTCTTGAGGGTGATCCTTTGAAGATTGATCAATCTGCTCTCACTGGAGAATCTCTTCCTGTCACTAGGAATCCCGGAGATGAGGTCTTCTCTGGTTCAACCTGTAAACAGGGTGAATTAGAGGCAGTTGTTATAGCTACTGGTGTCCATACCTTCTTTGGCAAGGCTGCTCACCTTGTTGACAGCACTAACCAGGTTGGGCACTTCCAATCGGTGCTTACAGCAATTGGTAACTTCTGTATTTGTTCAATTGCTGTGGGAATGTTGATTGAGATCATTGTCATGTACCCAATTCAGCATCGTAAGTACAGGGATGGAATTGATAATTTATTGGTTCTATTGATTGGTGGGATACCAATTGCTATGCCAACTGTCTTGTCTGTGACTATGGCTATTGGCTCGCACAAACTGTCTGAGCAGGGTGCCATCACCAAGAGAATGACAGCCATTGAGGAAATGGCTGGCATGGATGTACTCTGCAGTGATAAGACAGGAACTCTGACATTGAATAAGCTCACTGTGGACAAAAATCTTATTGAAGTCTTTGCGAAGGGAGTGGAGAAAGAGTATGTATTACTGCTCGCAGCTAGGGCCTCAAGGACTGAAAATCAGGACGCGATTGATGCTGCCATGGTAGGGATGCTAGCAGATCCAAAGGAGGTATAATCACTTCAACAGACTCGTTAACATGGTTATTTTATTTTATATTTAATGTCTTTTTAAGATCATTTTCATGTATAATTTAGGCACGGGCTGGAATACGGGAGGTCCATTTTTTCCCATTTAACCCCGTTGATAAGAGGACTGCTTTGACTTACATTGATGCTAACGGTAATTGGCATCGAGCAAGCAAAGGTGCCCCTGAACAGGTAATTATTTTTTCCCATAATAATTTAAGCAGCTGGCTATGAAAGCTGAAGAGCCTACTCACCAAGTGCTACTATCATTGTGTTATATGTTTACAGATCATCGATCTTTGTCGCTGTAAGGAGGATGTCAAAAAAAAGGTTCATAAAGTTATTGAGAGTTATGCTGAACGTGGGCTCAGATCTCTAGCTGTTGCAAGACAGGTCTGTGCATCCTGCCTTATGTCAAATGCTTTATGTACATGCAACACCTTTGTACATTTTTCCTGTGTCCAGAAAAAGAGGACTAAGTACACCTTTGTACATTTTTGTGATTGTCTTTCTGCAGGAAGTACCAGAAAAAACAAAAGAGAGTCCAGGAGGTCCATGGCAATTTGTTGGTTTATTGCCCTTATTTGACCCTCCCAGACATGACAGTGCTGATACAATCAGTAAAGCCCTCAATCTTGGTGTCAACGTAAAGATGATAACAGGTAATGCTATTGCTAATGCTGGTGTTTCTTTCATAATTTGTTACTTTTGATTCATAATTTCAATGGCTTAGTTTTCGTATTGCCCTGCCAACTCCAGGTGATCAGCTTGCTATTGCCAAGGAAACTGGCCGACGACTTGGAATGGGGACCAATATGTATCCCTCGTCTTCATTGCTTGGACAAGATAAGAGCTCAAATGTCGCAGGTCTCCCTGTGGATGAGTTGATTGAGAAGGCTGATGGATTTGCTGGGGTGTTTCCTGGTATGTAATGGGCTATATTTCTACAGCTGGTAGCTAGGAAGCTTTCTTCTGCCAGGATACTCTAATGAGTTACTTTAGATTTGATTGATTGGCTGGTCTCCAGTTAATTTGGAACAGTGTTTTTGAGTGTTTTCATTTCTTTTAAAGATTTGTATCATTAATTATTGTAAATGAGATGTGCTGATTGCTTTTTTTGTCCTCATCATAGAGCACAAGTATGAAATTGTGAAGAAGTTGCAAGAAAGGAAACATATTTGTGGCATGACTGGTGATGGTGTCAACGATGCTCCTGCTCTGAAAAAGGCAGATATTGGAATTGCAGTTGATGATGCTACCGATGCTGCAAGAAGTGCCTCTGATATTGTCCTAACAGAACCTGGATTAAGTGTTATTATCAGTGCAGTGCTTACCAGCAGAGCTATCTTTCAGAGGATGAAGAATTACACGGTCTGTCCATTTCCTTATGCATATAATGAGTATTTAAATTTCATGCATAGACTTTCTAATTTTTTCCTTCATTGTATGCAGATCTATGCAGTGTCAATCACAATCCGTATTGTGGTAAGTTCTGTTTATACTAATGTGGATAGGGTTTAGACGCTTCTTTTACGAAACATTAACCATCTCCTTATCCTTTTTATGTTTCAGTTTGGCTTTATGTTCATTGCTTTGATTTGGAAATTCGACTTTTCTCCATTTATGGTTCTGATCATCGCAATTCTAAATGATGGTAAGAATTGCAGCGTAACTAACATACATCAATCAAGCTATATATTATTGATTTATGCTATCATCAGAATCTCATTGTTTTCTCTTTTTTCTGGTATATTTGGCAACTAGGAACAATTATGACAATTTCAAAGGACAGAGTAAAGCCGTCCCCCCTCCCAGACAGCTGGAAGTTGAATGAGATTTTCGCCACTGGTGTTGTTTTGGGAGGTTACCAAGCACTAATGACAGTAATATTCTTCTGGCTCATGTCAGACACTACCTTCTTCACGGTAAAATGTTTGCTATATCAGCCAGCCGAATTCACTTTCCTTAAGAATTCCTCCATAATATATAGTACCCATCACAATTTGTTTTGTCTTTGCAGGACAAATTCCATGTAAAGCCATTGACTCACGGTCAAATGATGGCAGCTTTATACTTGCAAGTGAGTGTTATTAGCCAGGCCCTCATTTTTGTCACACGGTCTCGAAGCTGGTCCTTTGTTGAACGCCCAGGGTTGCTGTTGCTCGGTGCTTTCTTGATTGCTCAGCTGGTAAACTTTGTACACTACTCATAGATTTTTATATAGCAAGTAAAAACAATCCACATATATGCCTGTTTCATAAACAAAGCAGTTGTAAAATTGGAAAGTTGATCTATATTCATGAACCCATCTACTTTAAGGACTTCTTTAGGATCACTGAGATCGACATCTTTTCTTCCTTTCCCCTGCTTGGTTTTGTGACAGATAGCTAATTCTTTGCTATTCTCAACAGATCGCAACTGCCATAGCCGTCTATGCCAATTTCAGGTTTGCAAAGATAGAAGCTATGGGATGGGGATGGGCTGGTGTTGTATGGATTTACAGCCTGGTCACTTATGTGCCCCTTGATGTTCTGAAATTTCTCATTCGCTATGCGCTGAGTGGAAGGGCTTGGAACAATCTTCTGGAAAATAAGGTAATATTTGTGTTGAAGCAGAGAAAAAATTCTAGTCTCTTTGTTGGTTTTGCAACTGAATGATGGATGTGTTCTCTTGTCTTCCTTAGACTGCTTTTACCACAAAGAAGGACTACGGAAAAGAAGAGAGGGAAGCACAGTGGGCGACTGCACAAAGAACCCTGCATGGCCTCCAACCTCCTCCAGAATCCACCACCATATTCAATGAGAAGAGCAATTATAGAGAACTCTCTGAGATAGCCGAGCAAGCGAAGAGGAGGGCTGAAGTTGCAAGGTAAGACATAACCCTTAGTGTTAACATGACTTTCAGGTATAACTTTGATGATTATTGTAGATCATATCTTCCACCCCTTTAAGTTGTTAAAACATTATCTCCTGAATATACTTACGAAATCACTTTAAGTTGATAAAACCATGTTTAGTTATGGTCTATATACATAAGAACTAATACATATACTTATAACAAGTAGGCTGGTTGTAGTTTGATTACCAGATAATAGAGACTACTTTCCCTCTTTTCAAAGGATAAGTTTTACTGTTTTAGAAATCATCTGGCAGATTACTAGTACGAAACTTGTGTCGTTTGATTTCCAGATAATAGATGGTTTATTTCATTATTTATTTATGAATGCAGGCTGCGGGAGTTGCACACGCTGAAAGGCCATGTGGAGTCTGTAGTGAAACTGAAGGGATTAGATATCGAAAACATGCAGCAACATTACACTGTGTAGATCAGAAGACCACAACAGGAGGGAAGAGAGGAGCATGCAGTTTGTTGAAAGACTGCACTGATGCAGAAGATAAATAGTTAGAATTATGCGTCCTTATAACCAAGGACACTTGAATTTTCTTAGCAGTTTACGAGTCTGTTTTTACAGACCTGTTTAGTTTCGTCCTCCACTCCTTTATGAACAACTCAAATTTCAAGGCTGATTGCATAAGAAACGCAGCAATGGGTTCTGCTTTTTCTGTGCTTTCTTTGCCTCATTGGAAATTTTGTACACACGCGAAATAAGCTAATTTTTGTACCTTAGATGATGACGATGATGACAATCAGTTTAAACGTCCTGATTTAATGCCACTCTTTTCTTCCCGTATCAATTTTGAGGTAATGCCTTTGTAGAAAGCTACGTGAGTGAGTCGTGAGATAAGTTGATTTTATTTCTTGTTTTTCCGTACTAATCAGTTGGAAACTATGTCCGTCATACATATTGATTCTCACATATCTACTTCTCACCTCACCAAGTGCGGTTCAAGTCTATTTCTCACAGATACTTGTATCCATCTTCACTTAAACTAAAATTTTTCTTACTTTCTTCTTTTCTGTTTATGATAAACTCCTTAATTTTTCTTCACATATCTCCATTTTAATGGCAACTTAAGTTTAATGTTTTGTTGACGGTTGAAGTATATGTGGCTATGAATGCCTATGAGACTGTTACTTATAAAATTTTGTTACCAAATAGCCTAAAGATATTATTTACCATAATTTGTTTTGATTAATCATATCAGTCACCTCTCTTAACAATAATCGTGAAGATCTTTAGGTATGTTCGTCATAACAGGGATATTGCACCGGTATCTGGTGGCGAAACTTTCTTTAATGCAGCATCGCAGCTTGTAACTGCTGTCGAGTAAAATATTGTTCCTCTGTTTTGTTAGTCTCTTGGGCACAGCAACAATGGCAACACTTGCAGATTCATTCTTGTCTGATCTATTATGGTGGTGATTCTATCTATGATATTGGATATTACTATGGGAGATCAATCCCAACAAAGACCATAGTTATGCTCAGATATAGCTATAGAAAAAACTTTAACCATCCATTGAAGAAGTAAGAAGTGGACCCTATTTTTTTGGGTAAAGGGAGCCACAAGTACATGATATAGACGAGATTTGATCTCATGTCTTAGGTAGACCATCCACATAAGTAACTATTAGACCCAAGTTATGACAACTTCAATTATTTTCCCAGATAATTCACTAATACTAACTATTGATCACCCTACAATCCTGCCTAAATTAGTAATTTCGCCTTGATTTCCAGCCTTGACACCAAGTCGACCAGCAAACAAGCCTAGTCATGGAAGAATCGAAAACTTGAAGCAAATGTGTTAACAACCCTTTACCATTTTCTTGTAGTACATAAGGCTTGATCCGAGGCAAGAAGACCTTTCCCTTGTTAAAGGTCCTTGTAGAACGAGTTGTCAAATTTTAGAGGAGAAGCAGGGTCTAAGGGAACTCGCTCTAAGAAGACCTTTCCCTTGTTGAAGGTACCCGGAACAGCAACTCTAGGATCAGCATCTCTTGGGCAAGCTTTCTGGAGTTGCTTTGCATATCCTTGATTAAGTGTTGGATCAATGCTGTTTTGGCTTTTGTAGTTGTACACTCTCTTGGAGAACTGGCCGCACTGCGAAAACCCCATTGTATGTGCTCCTTTATAACATTGGGGGAAACAAAACATAAGCCAAATTACATTAGACTTTATAAGAGAAGATGGAAGGGGGGCAATATGACAATGATCATGAAGATGGGAGTGGGGAGGGGGAGAGGGTGGAGGAACAAATCCAGTTACCCGACCTAAATCCAAATTGTTCCCGAAATTACATGACTTGATTTGACCCAAACAGAAATTTACACAAACACGAATACAATATTATTGATTTGTTCATTATATCAAACTAATTGACGGTATAACCCAACATACCTACAAGTAGAGGTGTCCACCGTGCGAGTCGTGCGAGCTGGGTTAGGGTTAGGTGGGTCGCGGGTTGGGGTTTCATGGCACACGGCACGACACATGTAGGGTAGGGTGGGCCGGGTCGTGGGTTGGGTCGGAGAAGTTGGACACACCAGGGTTAGGTTCGTGGGTTAGACGAGTCGTGGGTGGGTCGAGCTGGGTTTGTGGGTTAGACGGATCGTGGGTGGGTCGAGCTGGGTTTGTGGGTTAGACGGGTCATGGGTGGGTCGAGCTAGGTTCGTGGGTTAGACGGGTCAAGGTGGGTTAGTGAGTTAGGGTGGGTCGAAGGGTGGGTTAGTGGGTTAGGGTCGGGTGGGTTTGTGGGTTAGGTGGGTTAGGGTCGGGTGGGTTAGTGGGTTAGGGTCGGGTGGGTTTGTGGGTTAGGTGGGTTAGGGTCGGGTGGGTTTGTGGGTTAGGGTCGGGTGGGTTCGTGGGTTAGGGTCGGGTGGGTTGTGTGGTGTTTTAATTTTTACAAAATTAACAATTTGATGGCTTGCTCTTAATTAAGATGCCTACGTATCCTTATATTATAAAATAAGGAATCAAAGCCAGCGTAGTTCTTATATTGTACTTCTTTTGAAATTTGGGGGGGGGGGGGGCTTGGACCTATCTTTAGAAAACTAAAATTTAATTTTGCAATTAAATTGTAATTTTCGAAAAATAAGTTGCCTACGTATCCCGAAAGAATCAAAGCCCACGTAGTTCTTAGCGTACCTGATTTAGACTTTTCTAGCCACCCATGTTTGTTGCATCATCATCCCCGGAAGCTGCATCATCCGTTGACGACTCCAATATCATCACAGGATCATCTTCATCGTCTTCGTCTTCCTTTAAACCTTGAGTTCTTCTTTCAGCTTGATCCCAATCTTTCTTACAAACACAAATTTGAATGCTTTCCGGAGTTAAGCGAGATCTTTTTTCATCTAACACTCTTCTACCTGCACTAAAAGCAGACTCGGAAGCAACAGATGAAGCGGGAACTGCAAGTATATCTTTTGCAATTCTCGCCAATATAGGAAAACTTTTTTTATGTTCTTGCCACCATTTTATAATTTGAAAGTTGTTGTTGGTCTCATGTTGATATGACAAATAATCATTAATAGCAAGTGTTGAAGAAGATGATGATGAGAATGATGTAGATGCTTTGTGTTTTTTTTTCATAACTTTATCAAGAAAACCAAATCTAGAATCGGAAGTGCTAGTAGTAGTTGGTGTTGCCAAATCAAAACCATAAATAGATGCATAATGATCATAAAGGTCTCCCAAAACAGATTTGCATTTGTTAATATATTCACTACCATCATAATCGATACTTAAACTTGTATAATAAAATTCTAAAAGATTTTCCAAACCTTCAGCTTTGACACCGGGGTCAAGAATAGCAGCAATTCCATAAATGATTGGAAATTCACTAAAATAAGTATGCCACTTACGTTTCATGCTATCAAGAACGGGACGAAGTCCATCAATCTTCATATGCTCTTCGATGGTGTGAACAACTTTAACACACTCAATTATGACTAAATGAACGTTAGGCTCATAAATATAAGAGAAAATATGAGTTGCACTATCAAAAGCATTTAAAACATCACGAACAAAAGAAGCATTAGTCCAATGACTTTCGGTTATTAACTCAGTAGGATCAACACGAGTCTCATTGTAAAGTTGGGTCAAAATATCACGATACTTTATAGCATCACTCAACAACTTGAAAGTAGAATTCCAACGGGTAGGGGTATCAATAGACCATTGTCTTTTCTTAAGACCTCTCTCTTTACACATAGCTATGTACTTTCTTCTAACTGACTGAGTAATCCTAATCCATTTTATAACTGTTCTAATTGGGTTTAGCAATGGTTGCAACTCAGCGAGACCCTCTTGAACAGACAAATTCAAAATATGAGCACAACATCTAACATGCAAGAGACTACCACCCAACAACAAATTCAACTCGGAGTCATTTTTCAAATAGTCAATACACTTTGTGTTTGCAGTTGCATTATCAAGAGACAAAGAAAAAACTTTATTATTCAAGTGAAATTCTTTTAAACAATCCAAAATACGAACTTTGATGTTAAAACCGGTATGCCTTTCTTCCATAGCTTGAAAACATAGTATACGTTTTTGAATAAACCAATCATCATCCACCCAATGAGCAGTAATGCAAAGAAAAGGTTCGCCAAAACTAGAAGTCCATGTATCACTTGTAAAACTAACACGACCATCAAAAGTACGAAATAATTCAATCAAACCACTCCTATACTTATAATAAGAAGTTTGTGTATAACGTCTTAGGGTATTTCGGGGGACACGAGTAAATGCAGGTTGTAATGCAACTTTATTAAAATGCTCAACATTTGCATTTTCACCGTAACTAAAAGGGTATTCATTAGCAATAACTAAAGTACTCATTTCATCAATCATTCTATCTTTATTATAAATGAAAGGTGTACCTCCGCCGGGTTGGTTCATGTATCCACCCAATTGTGTTTGGACGCCACCCCCCGAAGGACGGGGGCCATTTTCGAACAAGTCGTGTTTATTTTGCAAATGCCGACTCAAGGTTCCGGTTCCATCTCCCGTTTTCCAATTATATGACTTGACATTTGCACCTAGCGCCTTGCAAACTAGGCATGTACACGTGAACCTCTTTGGTTGACCAGGTTGCCATCCCGGGGGTGTGACCTCAACTCGTTCAAAATGTTTCCACACCCAAGAAAAATGTGCTCGACCTCTACTTTCACCGCCACCACCTTTCATAAATCAAATTATTAAAATTAATTTTTAAATGCTATTCATGAAAATAAGCTTTTAAATTTTAAATATTTTAATTATACTTATTTAAACGCATTTTTCATGGTAATTAACTAATTGTAAATCATAGAAAATTGGAAACTAAACTAACTTTATAATCATTAATAATAGTTTTTTTAAATATTCATAACAATAAAAATTTAATTAGAAATTACCTTGAGATGAAGGTTGAGATGTTGGTTGCGATGGAGGTGGCATAGTTGAACTTGATGATTGGTGGGAGAAATGTTGTGGTGGAGACGTTTGAATATTTTGCCCATCTCCTAAACCATAATCTCCATATTCATTGACAAATTGGTTTAAATTTTCCGTATTAATTTCATACGAAAAATTTGCACCACCACTCCTTTGGCTACCACTTCGACCACCACTTTGACTCCTTCCCATTCCTCCTCTTGAGCTCATTTTTTTTTTGTATGATTACTAATTATAATATGGAGAAGAACTTTTTTTTTTTAGAATCTTAAGAATACTAATAATAATATTAAGGAGATTTTTTTTAACAAAAATATAACTCTATATAACACTTGAGAATTTGAGAACAATAAGATTTTTTAAGTAAGAGAGAAAGAAAGCTTGAATTTGTGTGGAAATTTGAGTGAAATGGAATTGGTATTTATAGGAAAAATAGAATGGATGATCATACACTTAAAAAACTAGCCGTTAGATACAAAAAACTAGCCGTTTTTTTTTTAAAATGGATGTTAGGCCGTGCGGGCCGTGCGGGTCGTGCGAATTGTGCGGGTTGTGCGGGCCGTGCGGGCCGTGCGGGTTGTGCCGGCCGTGCGGGTTGGGTGGGTCATGCGTGCGGGTTGGGTGGGTCATGCGTGCGGGTTAGGTGGGTTGGCTCGTGCGGGTTGGGTGGGTCATTCGTGCGGGTGGGCCGTGCGGGCTGGGTTGTGTCAGGTGGGTCGGGTTAGGTGGGTTCACGGGCTAGGTGTGTCGAATTAAATGAGTCAAAACGGGTTGTGCGATTTGGGTCGAATCAAACGGGTTAAACTGAGCTGGGTTGAAATGGGTTGTGTCGAAAATTTTGGACCCACGACACAACCCGGATTAAATCCGAGCTGTGCCGGGCTGTGCCGGATTGAAACCGGGTCGGACCCACGTGACCCACCAGCCGTGCGAGTTAGGGTGGGCTGGGTCCAACCCGGCCCACTGGCCACCTCTACCTACAAGTAAAACAAATGACTCATCACCAGCTGAATATGATCCAAATTGTGCTAATTAGAACTTACTCCGTAACTCAACCTAAACCAACACATTTGATACATCTACGACAGATGGTTTTAAAATAGAAAAATAAAAGTTGATTGGATTTTGACCTAAAATTCAAAGAGAAATCACCAATTGACACATATCATAAGTGGTATAATACCCATAGCATATGACAACATTACTACAAAGGATCGGTATTACATGATTTTGAACTGTATTTTAAGTAAGTTAGTAACTATTAGTCCTGTACAAAACTATCCGAGAATCCGAAAATTCGATAATTCGATCCGCAACTGATCCGAATTTTTGGATATCCGATTCGAGTTTTCATTTTGGATCGGATAGGCGGATATCGGATACAGATTTGGATATTGATTTTCAAATAGTGAAATATATACTACCTCCGTTAAATATTTTGTGCAACTTTTGCCAAAAATGGATGATCAACATTATGTGCAACTTTCCATTTTGTTTCCTGCTTTAGTAAACAAAAAAGCTTAAAAAGACTGATATACCCTTACTTAAAAAATCAGATTTGAATAATTAAGTGGGGTGATCCCATTTTCTCTCTCCCTTTTATAAGTGGGGTGGTCCCATTTTATCTCTCCCTCCTAATAAAATTAGATTTCCCCACCCTTTTTTAAGTTGAATGGTCCCATTTTCTCTCTCCCCTTTCTTTAATTACTTGTCGTTACACTAGCTAATCTTTGTCCCTCAAATTTTGCCTTGGTAAGCGCAAACACCTCTAAAGTTGCACAAAACATTTAACGGAGGTAGTTTAAAATTTTTAAATTTTTCATATAAAACAAACCCTGTATTATTAACTTATTATAATATTCTTAATATATTTGATGATAATATTTATTGCATTAAGACTACTATTTTGTTAAAATATGTTGTCAACTTAGCGATAAAAAAGCGGTAAAATTAGTGAAATTTAGAAAGTAATCATAATCAATTTTACTTAATATTGGATAATGGATATCCGAAGCATCCGATTCAAAAATTTTGAATATCCGAATATTGGATATCTGAAATTTTCGGGTCGGATTTGGATATCAATTTCTGATATCCAAGTATTCGGATATCCGATCCAAAATCACATTTCGAATCGGTATCTAATCCGTGAACAGGCCTAGTAACTATATAAACATTGAAATTTACATAGTACACCAGGGTGTACAATGCTCATGGTACACCCTGCTGAAAATAACAATATTCTTTGACTTTTAATAAAAAAAAAATTATCAAAATAATTCTCTCCTTAATTTAAGGGATTTGTTAGTTATTTTCCACATTAATAGTTTTCAAAATTATATTTGATATTTTTGAAGAGATATAATTACAATTTCGAAATACAGAGAGAATCTTTAGAGAGAGAAATTTTTTAATGGTAGTGTATTTTAAATTTCAACATGATTCCAAAATTGTAGATTTGAGGATAATACATATGAGAGATTTGATAATAATGATGGTGAATTTGAGGATTTCATAATCAATTGAGAAGGTACTTTTTAGTTTTTTTTTTGGTATTTAAATTTCATAATTATAGTTATGATGTTGATGATAATGATAATGCTCTTTAAATTATTAAATTTCATAAATTGTAGGTTTCGTAATCAAATGAGATAAATTTTTTAAATTAAATTTCATAATTTATGGATTTCGTAATCAAAGAATTTTTGTTTATTATTGTTTTTGTATTATTCTATGAGGTTGAAGATGATGTTTTTCTAATTATGATGAATGTTCTTTTATCACTTATACGATCTATATTCATTTTGTTAATTGTAATGAAATATGCTTTTAAGTCTAATTAATTTGTTCTTTAAATCTAAATTATATATTCTTTACGTTACAAACAATGTTATTTAAGGTATAATGTTCTTAGAGTTTCAATACTACAAAATATGTTTTTTTTTTTAATTCAATAATACGTTCTTCTATGTTCATGTTCTTTGTTTTAACTTTATGTTCTTTTGGGTATTCATTTCTAAGGTGTTTTGTTCTTTTTTGTATTCCTAATGTTCTTTGATTTTGGTTCTTATGTTCTTTGAGGTATTGAATTATGCACATTTTCTGTTATAGCACATGTCGTTTTAAAATTAGTTTGTAAAGTCATTTTTAATTATTAGTATGTATATTCATCTTGAATATTATTTATTAATTCTATATTAATTAACATTTAATAATTTGTATTTTTTTAATTCAGGATCATGAAGATTGATGACGATTTTTCTTTTTGGACTGCTATGTCTACCTGTAGCAGATATAAAAGACAAATAAAATGAAATCACTTCCTGCCAAAGAATGGTTTCATTAATTCCCTTTCCACCATGCTATCCTCAACACATCTCAACTACTGACAGTCCGTTGAAAAGCCATACTAGTCATCTCTTCATAAACTGTACAACACATGATGAAATCTTCATGAAGGTCGGCCTGTCCATAAGAAATGTCCAAGCATTCAAACTTCAGTTTAAGATTAGAATTTCAAAATCATCCTGTGGCACACATGATCTTCAGTGCACCTATTGCTTTTCTCATATCATCTAAACTGTAATACTCGCTCAGGTCCCCCACATGACAGTTCTTTCCTAATGACAACTTTGCCTATTTTCCTGTCAACACTTTATGACCTGGATACAATGAAATGCGAAGACTATTATTTCAATGTATCCTCATGAAGCATACTAATCTAATAGTTAGTTACGCACACATAGGGCACATGTTGATCTCCCTACAGTTCTATTTGGTCGAGTTCAGAACTCCAATAAACCCCAGTCTCTTACTAGACCCAACCAATAGTTTAGACCTCTCAGGATCCAAGACCAATGGTTTTGTTTTTTTTGGGTAAGCAGTTTTTACAATTGCAACCCCCTGCCTTCCTCAGATGTCAAAAGTTAATAGCAAACATAAGGAGCAACACTTCGGCAGGATAGGAGCATGGTTAGATATGTCAATTGGAAACTAAAGTTACATGTCTACATATACCATTAAAAGGGTTACGACATATACGTGGACCTGCATACCCAAAAAAAACTACACTCCACATCAAGTTTAAAACTGACAACCACTTAAGTTAGTTCTAGAAACAGAGACCAGACATCCCTTATAAGCATTCTTAAACCATAAAAAATGATCAAATACCCCATATTATCACCATGTTCATTTTCCTAGTGCACGAAAGAGCGTAGTTACACTGATACAAAACCATTTAAGACATGCCACTACCGCCTATGAAACCATTCCCAATGTGCAATTGATTGATTCTTTATAATTTATAGCTTGGCAAATGACAACTATTAAACTAAATGGCTTAGCAACTCTGATCCTGCAATGGCAATGGAAGAGAGCCAACCAACTACAATACATTCTGTCCAACGAGGAATCTACTATCATGAATCAGCAAAATTTAATTCCTAAGACAGTTGACAATTGTGGACAGTGAACCAGTCAAATGAAACAACCTTACCATTTGTGTGTAAGTATTTCGCAACTAAAGAACATTTTCTACCTTCTTCACTTGCACTCCTTTTGAAAGTTACTATCTTGCCAATCTGCAATCACAGAACTATACTTTCTTAGTGAGTTTGAAGCAATGTTAGTTACAGGTATAAATCATGTAAACTATTTTGCATACCATGTCATCGAACTCAGGCCTGACTATAAGCTTTTTATGGTAAAACCACAACCATCAATAACCAATTGCTCCATTGGATTTATAAATGTTACATGACATGGTTTGAACACTTCCTTACCACCATTGGTTCATCTTCCATCTATTCATCATCTCCATAGTAAGCTCGTTCATTGTTTGAATGAAAGGCAAAATAAGCCAACCGAAATTAGTTAAGTTCTAATACTACTAACCACAACTAACTCCTAAGGTTTGACAATTACATATTACTCCCAAACACACATCAAGTCCATTACAAAAAGAATTAGAATAGATGAAAATTGACAAATTCTTTCCTAATCTAGTTTGCTAATCCGCCTTTGTTGTTCTCCCTTGGTCCCTTTCATTTATCTCCTTCCTTGAGCATCCCTAATGATTGAACATTGCTTTTAGCATCAAACTGAATCTGATTTTGCAATTTTGCAAAAGCAATCATATGTATAGGAAAAACATATTGATACATATGTTGTACTTCTTCAAGTGGACATTGTACTTATATTATAGAGGAAAAAAATATATTCTATCGTTAAAATCTATAATTAAATAGACTTAATATTGATAACAATAATTAAATGAAAAGTAAAAATTCACTTACATTTGTGAGTTGAAAGGCGTGTCAATACATGTCTCGTAAACGAGTCAATCCTTGCTCTAATATCAACTGCTCTAATCTCAACTGAGGAGTTGCTCCAATTATATGAGGAGTTGCTCCCATTAAATTTGAACGCCGCCAACTAGGATATGTAGTCCGAAGTCCTCGAAAAAATTTGTCACATTTTTCCAAAAAGTCATCGTCAGCCTTCATTTGCTCATGTATCAGGATTGCATTTTTTGAATTACTAATAATATTACGAAAGTTTCTAGTTTTTGGCCTTGACATCTTGTAATTTTTAGCATCCGCAAACGCATCTTCAGCATCAGGATAGATTAAACATCAACCACTCTTCAAAGCATCATACAACTCAATGATATACTCGATTTTCATTCTATCATTCCAAAAAATCACATTTCTGAAAACCATATTAGCGTCTCTGTAAATAAACAAAAAGACAAATTAAATCAACTAGACTTAGAATCAAAATCAAGTGTATATAAATGTCATTCAACAATTATAGCTTTGTTTAATTATGAAATTGTTTTAATTCATACAGCTTTTGAGCAATCGGAACTGTGATAATGAGTTCATTATTAGATAATGATCTCCAATACTAGTGCAAATTTAGCATTTTTTATTAGTGAATTCAAATCAACATAAAAACAAATTATATTAAAATTATTTATAAATTAACAAATTACGTGAAACTATATATATATGTATATATAGGGTTGGGATCCGGTGAAAACCACCCTTTATGTGAGAACTCATACCTTATGTGAGGACAAATCTCAGTTGATAGATTAGATGAAATCCAACTGCTGAAATTATAACTCAAAACCTGCCTAACTAACAAATTTTGAAATCCACACCTTATATTGCCCTATGCTTTTGAAAAATTTGGACAACTCACTTGCTTCAAACATCCTGACGTGCTTCTAAAAAAACAAATTAAAAATGAATGAAAAAATAAATCAATCTTATATTATATTATTGAATCTAAAAGAAAGAAAGATGTACTAATATGTACCTCTTTTTTCATAATTAGTGAAAACAACTTTATTGTCTGCATTAATGTACATGTGCTGAGAATCTACTATTGGCCTAAAAGCTTTGTCCTTGAATGTTACAACATTCTTGACAATACTTAACATAAGATTTTTAAAACTCACACTAGCATACAAACGCGTATTGAAAGTAATGAAGGATTTGTTCGCCAAATTGAAGTCTATGCGAACCTTCAGTGTTGGAAAAAAACCAATTCGCATCAAATTCTGAGATTGGTTTGCCATCAACTACCTTAACCGTTACTATATCCGGGTTGTTAGAACCCTCAAAAGTAAATGGAAAAAAATTAGTAGGAAACCACTCATTGCTCTCCATTCCTCTCAAACAATGATTGAGAGACTCCATTGATTCCCATTCAGTTAATCTTATTTGCTTGTATTGCAGTACATTATCACCACAACTAATGGAAATTCTATCTCCGGCGACTTGTTCTCTTAATCATCGGGAAAATCCATAACCTAAATAGTGCATACAACTTTATTACTATCTCCAATCAA
Source organism: Chenopodium quinoa (assembly GCF_001683475.1). Classification (NCBI taxonomy): domain Eukaryota; kingdom Viridiplantae; phylum Streptophyta; class Magnoliopsida; order Caryophyllales; family Amaranthaceae; genus Chenopodium; species Chenopodium quinoa. The sequence goes on along the minus strand of NW_018745170.1, from coordinate 893,820 downwards.
TACATTTCAAATCAAGAAAAAAACAGTGATAAATTTATAAAACTAATGAAAGATGATAAAGGAGAATTGATGTGAACGTACAAATTCAAACTAAACACAAGCTGGTAATACAGAATTAATACATAAGACAAAAGATAAAATCGCAAAATTTTAGTAGATATATCATATCCATGATTTCGAGAACACAAATGAAAGAGGAAAGTATTACTATTGCAGAAAAAATCCGATAAACCAATTCAGCATCTACTGCTGAAACCATGAAAAATTCTCGAGTTAGACAATAAAGTTTGAATATATAAGGGAAAATTTATATTAAATATTTTTGAAGTGATATCTTACAATGGAGTAGAAATTATAATGAAGTTATATATAAAAAGATAATGTATTTGTGAAAATAATATAATGGCTAATCCAAATATCTTAATTTTTACAATCTTATGTCTATCATGTGAGACTTATCTCCTTGTTCATTAGTTACAAATTCAATGTCTAAATATTGGTGCCTAAATATTGTTCATTAGTCTTATAGATTATGGAACTAAAAAGACGTGGAAAACTCAAAGGTGATACATATGAAGAAAAATAAATTCTTTTAACATTTTTAGAGTAATTTGATAAACATATAAAGCAACAAGAACAATTAGATGCTTTTTCGAGTAATTATTTTGGTTGTGTAAAAATTTCATACACCTATTCTTTCTATCTAGTCATCACTATCAAACTTACCTTAAAACATATCCCTTTACCATGAAAATACTTATATAACTAATAAAACCCTATAAACAATATGTGTCAATTGACTTAATTGACTTCATTTACTCGCGACAATCTAACCACTTTACATTTCTTACACGACATCAATTTTTCCTTAGCTTCAAGGGAAGTTCCTTAGCAAACTCAACAAATTTCATGCATATGAAATATCGGGTAGTGCGATCCAACTTGTATAAGCTTAATAGTTATCAGGAAAATCCTTGAATAAATTACATGCAAAGGAAAATACATGATAAAGAAAAATTGATGAACAAATTAAACTTAGCACAAACTGGTTACACAATTATTAAAGAATATGAAAATACAAAAGTTCAGAAGATATATCTTATATATGCTTCTAAGAACAGATGTGAAAGTCGAATGATGTGAAAGACGAATTTCTTACAGAGAAAAAAAAAGTGAAGAATAACCGATAAATTAAGTTTAGAGACTCCAACAACGATCAATAGTTCTTTGAAATAAGAGAAAGACTATAATTAAACAATCTCAAGCAAAAAAATTCAACTAACCATTTTACATTTCATACATGGCAATGATGACATCGATCGTCACTTAGCTTCAAGGGAGGTTCCTTCGATGCTTTTGTAATTATTTTGGTTGTGTAAAAACTCCATACACCTAGTCTTTCTAAGTTAATAGTACCATGCATTGTCTTTTTTCCATCTCCTTTGAATTCCTCAAAGTGTACAAAAAATCCTTGACTATTAAACCAACCAAGTATCAAACATACACTCAAGCATATCCTATAACATGAAAAAATATGATCTTATACGACTAATAAAACCCTTTAAACAATATGTGTCTTTTGACTTCATTTACTCTTTACCACCTAACCATTTTACATTTCATACATGGCATTGATCGTCAGTTACATTCAAGGGAGGTTCCTTAGAATACTCAATAAATTTCATGCATATGAAATATCAGGTAGTTCAATTCAACTTGTATATGAGGGTTAATTACCAGGAAAATACATGCAAAGGAAATACCATGATAATGAAGAATTGATGAACAAATTTCAACTAAACACAAGTTCGTATTATAGAACCCAGAAAAAAAATATGAAACTGCAAAAGTTGAGAAGCCATAAGTTCTATATGTTTTTATTATGAACAAATGTGAAAGAGGAATTTCTTACCTAAAGTGAAGAAGTATTTGATGAATTAAGTAAGAGATTCCAGGAGCAATCGGGCAGAAGAGAGTTCAGCATCAATAGTTCTCTGAAACAAGAGAGTCTAATTAGACAATCTGAGACAAAAAAGTTTGAATAGAGAGGAAGGAGAAATGACTAATTTAATTCCTTGAACACCAAGTTACATAATATAAAGTACAACCCTCAATGTGCTGGGCTTTATATATGTATCGTGCGGAATCATCAAGAAAGCTAGGTGTAAATTGTCACAAAGCTAGCATATAACAAGCTCTTACAAGATGTATATTATATATGATGACTAGAATAAGAAGCTCTTGTAAAATGTATAACAAATAAGACTATTAACATGTTGCTTATATAACTTTGATTAACATACGAAAAATAATGTAAAAATAAGAAAAATAAGGAGCACAATTTACATCAAAAATAAAAGATCAAAGAAACATTACTAAGAAAAACGTGCGAATGTTGTGTGTAATATATCAATATATTATTCACAAGAAATTTTCATCTCAAAATCAAGTCAAACTACGAAATCACCACATGAAGCAATTAATTGATAAGCCAATTAAGTCCAATTTTTTTTTTGGTGCACACGAGGGGCTAGGCCTCGGGAAAAAACAAAAAACTAAACCAAACTAAGGCGGATAAAACGTGGCATCACCACTCCTACTACGTCATTATGTAAAATACGCCCTAAAGTTAAAGGGGGGGCTTGAATCAACTCAAATTTGTTGTTCTGCTGGACTCCTTGATTGGCTAACTAATCCGCGGCTTGATTTGCTTCTCTATACACGTGCTTCACCTCCACTGTCCATTCTTGCCTAGCAATTAGCTTCCTGCAATGCTCTATATCATGTATGCATTCCCCATTATAACCATCAGTACTATTTAAAATTTGCACCACCAATTGATTATCTAGTTGTAATGAGTTCCAAGCCGTATTCTACTGCCAACACTTCTGCTTTAAAGGCAACGCAGCTCCCTAACTTCAGTGAATATGCATAGCACAACCTGCTTGTAGTATCTCTTATTAAACCCCCTCCCCCTGCAGGCCAATTAAGTCCAATTGACAGACAATACTAACGAAATAACTCCTTAAAATATGAAAATGTGTGATCTTCAATTCAATTATATACACCTCCACCTATAAATCTATATATTAATAGCTTTGCCAACTTTTTATTTATTTTATTTATACTAATATCTCAAGTTAGAATTCACCAATATATAGTACAGTATAATTTTACTACTCTTAAACGTTTCTCACTTTTAATTTAAAGAATTAAGGTATTTATTAATATGAATTGAATTAGGAAAGGTTGACACCTATTGTTTCAATCAGTCGGTAATTTTAGAATTACCTATGATTTAGATAGCCATCGCAAATTACCGACGACTTTAATCAAAATTAAGTTGCTGGTAAAATAGTACCGACTCAAAATATCGAAAAAAAATAATATACAGCTCTTACTAACAAATTAAGTCATCGGTAATAATTTAATATTTAATAATTGTGTGTTAGTAAAAATTATACATATGTACAAAATATATGTTTATAACAAATATAATAAGATATTGCATGACTTCACAAGAAATAAATAAAGCATTGGGAATTCACGGTCAAGTTTGAGAACTTTGACTCCAAAAACGAAATAGATTAAGCAATATTTACGGACGGCAGGAGTATGTGCTACAGCAATTACTTTTAGTTTTAGTTCATGAAGGAGCAACATAGTTATTACTAGAGACATACTATGGCATTAGGTGCAAGTACTAGAGATTATGTCATTTCAATGAGCAACTACATATAAGTCCAACCCAGCAGGATTTCATCCTAAAATCCATTGAAATTTACATAGTACACCAGGGTGTACCATGCTCATGGTACACCCTGCTGAAAATAACAATATTCTTTGACTTTTAATAAAAAAAAATTATCAAAATAATTCTCTCCTTAATTTAAGGGATTTGTTAGTTATATTCCATATTAATAGTTTTCAAAATTATATTTGATATTTTTGAAGAGATATAATTACAATTTCGAAATAAGAAAGAATTTTTAGAGAGAGAAATTTTTTAATGGTAGTGTATTTTAAATTTTCAACATGATTCCAAAATTGTAGATTTGTGGATAATACATATGAGAATGACGATTTGATAATAATGATGGTGAATTTGAGGATTTCATAATCAATTGAAAAGGTACTTTTTAGTTTTTATTTTGGTATTTAAATTTCATAATTATAGTTATGATGTTGATGATAATGATAATGCTCTTTAAATTATTAAATTTCATAAATTTTGGGTTTCGTAATCAAATGAGATAAATTTTTTAAATTAAATTTCATAATTTATGGATTTCGTAATCAAAGAATTTTTTTTTATTATTGTTTTTGTATTATTCTATGAGGTTGAAGATGATGTTTTTCTAATTATGATGAATGTTCTTTTATCACTTATACGATCTATATTTATTTTGTTAATTGTAAGGAAATATGCTTTTAAGTCTAATTAATTTGTTCTTTAAATCTAAATTATATATTGTTTACATTACAAACAATGTTATTTAAGGTATAATGTTCCTAGAGTTTCAATACTACGAAATATGTTTTTTTTTTTATTTCAATAATACGTTCTTCTATGTTCATGTTCTTTGTTTTAACTTTATGTTCTTTTGGGTATTCATTTCTCAGGTGTTTTGTTCTTTTTTGTATTCCTAATGTTCTTTGATTTTGGTTCTTATGTTCTTTGAGGTATTGAGCGATGCACATTTTCTGTTATAGCACATGTCATTTTAAAATTAGTTTGTAAAGTCATTTTTAATTATTAGTATGTATATTCATCTTGAATATTATTTATTAATTCTTTATTAATTAACATTTAATAATTTGTATTTTTTTTATTCAGGATCATGAAGATTGATGACGATTTTTCTTTTTGGACATAATCTATTGATAATTGATTTTTAGATCTAAAGAACCTTCATAATATTAATATAGAACATGATGATATTATAATAAATATTATTTAAATTATTCCGTTTAAATAACCGCATGATCTATAGACTAAATTTAAAGAACATTTTCACTATAAGAAATGAACATTGTATAACAATGAAAGTACATTACAATTACAATCAAAGAACATGGACATTTAAAATATTTTATCGAAAGATCTAATAAAGATCATTATATGATATAAAGATAGACATATGGAATAAAAATAATATTAATAATTTATTGTACATTACATACAAATATAAAGCATATCATGTAATCTAATAAAGAACATTACAAAAATATACAAAGAACACAAAAAATTTTAATTAAAAAAAAAAAAAAAAAAAACAAATACTACTATAAAGAATTTAAATAGTTTATACAAAGTTGCATGCTTGAATTAAGAACTTACATTTCCCTATTGTCATCCATATTCAAAACCAGTTCAAGAAATATGGAGTTTGGAGGATTTAATCAACGTGAGTCAATTTTACTTTTTTATCTTTTACTGTTTTTGGGGCCTTAAATTTTTTTTAAAAAGGAACAGAGAAAATAAAATTGAAGAGAGAAGAGTAATTTTAGAGAGAGAAGGTTTGATTTTGGTAAAAGATAAATATTCAGAATATATGGTCAACTATGTGGGCCATGGTAATTTTTATCCCGTGAATAACTTTCACGTTTTCGGGTTTCGAAAATCTCACATGCTTTATTTCTTTCTTACTGTTCCTTAAAATACGCATGTACATTATTAATAAAGTGATGTTCATTCCGCCTTTTTGAGGTATGTTTGGGCTGCGTTTTATGAAGCAATTAATGTTGTTTTGGCCCGGGTGTACCATGCTCATGGTACACCCGGGTGTACAAAACAATAATTATTTCTTTTTTTTTGTCTCTTTCTAACTTCACATGCATATTTGTACTTCCCAATCATAGCTTTTAATTTTCTTAATTCCCGTGTAAAATGGGAAATAGACATGTAAATAAAGGACGGAAGGAGTAACACTTTATTTAAAAAGTTACAATAATTTAATTATGAGATAGAGAGAGAAAGTGTTGGAAAATGATGTCAAAAGTACAAAAAAATAAATAAATAATAATAATGACAATTCATAAAAAGAAGGAATATAGTCAAAAAGTACATTGTTTAAATAGAAATAGGCATGTAATTTTGAAACTCCAGAAAAGAAAAATAGGCATATAAATAAGGGATAGAGGGAATATAATTTTATAAAGTTGTACTTGATAAAGCTAATTAATTTCCATAAGAAATAAGGGGATTTATATTTACATCTAACACTTTGAAAGACAATGATGATAAGTTATTATAGAAGTGAGGAACAGAGTGAACCTGATAAAACAATCGAGTCAACTTCAGAGAGGCCATGAGAAGCAAACATGTTTCTGAGTTGCTTATAGTAGAAGCGAGCTAGAGGAAGATGGCCTCAAACACTAGCTTTTGTTGGTATCAAACATTCCTTTCCACTGCACCGTAACATCCTCCACTCTGCATAGGAGACAATATTAAAGGTAAAAGTTTGCGTACATCTGAACCTCGATTGACTTTGAAATGATATGGACCACATGGTCGTTAATGATTATTGTACATGACAAAAAGAACTCTGGAGATCTACTTACCTCCATCCATAGCATACTGCATTAGCAATGAACGTCACATCAAATCACCATTACAAAGTGTCGCCAAGTAGCAACGGACCGAATGAGTTATGTCAATATATTTCAGAAAAGATATGATGTAATTAAGGCAAGGCCTGGTGTCATCCATTTCAGATGCTGATACTCAAAGACAGGTGTTGAGCCTTTTGATTTTGATGGACAAATTGACAAACTCGACTAATGAATGTTTTGAGTCTTTGGTGAATAAAGGGTTCAAGCAAAGCTCGTTCCGGAGTAGGAACTTGGATGCGGAGTAGCATTCTTTAAAAAGCCTCGTGCAAATCTCACGTTCTAGTTTTAATTGTGAGCACTCAATAATATAAAGTCGGAAAGGAACTCAATGACTTATGTTAAAGACTACTGGAATAAAAGTTAGTTTTAAAAGATAATTTCTTAAAGAAAAGATAATTTGTAAAAGTTTTAATAAAGATAATTATCGAAGATAATTATCTAGTTGTTTTAATAAATAATAAATTTATCTTTTCAAATAAAATCTTTTTAAACAAACTTTTGATAATCTTTTAAATAAATATTTGATAAAGTTAGCAAGTGGTTTTTCTGTGAGAAAATCTTTTATACGGCTAATGGTTATCAAGTTGTTAGGATAGTGGTTTAATTAGATAAGGCTAGGAAACCTCTTCATGATCACAATCTGTCAAGATAACTCCACAAGTTGTTAGTGGGTTGTTGACATGTGGACGTGATTATGGTGGAGGTTAATGACTAAGCCTTCTCTATAAATACTCATGCAAACTATCTCAGAAAAACATAACTCTTGAGCATAAAAATTCCAGTAGCCATCTTATAACATAAAGAGAGTTATCATCCTTCTTATATTCTTGAGTGCAATAGGTATTTGTAATCACATATTGTATTCATGTACTTTGGGGTTGGGATTGTGAGTTTGTAAGGTGAGATTAAGGAAGCTTCGTTGCTGAAGTCTTCTGTGAGAGTTGGGAACAAGTTCCTAATTTGTGGAACTTGTTAACGGGTTTGAATCTTCACTTGTAAAGAGTTTTGATTACATAGTGGAAATTTAGAAAAGCCTATATCTTCTCTCGTCATTATTTCATTTAGTTAAATTCCGCAAAAAGTTTTTAGATTTCACCTCAAATACAATTCACCCCCCCTCTTGTATTAGCCAGTTAGACTTTCAGTTGGTATCAGAGCGGGAACTCAGAACACGCAGGCAACCCTGTTGAGTAAGTTCCTGGAAAATGGCTTACACAGAGGAAAAGGAATTCGGGAGTACATCCATTCAAAGGCCTCCATACTTCAACGGCAAATTTTATCCTTATTGGAAGGATAAGATGGAAATCTTTATCCAAGCAGAGAATTATCAGGTATGGCGGATTATACAAGTAGGAGATTACGAAATTACGAAAACGAATGCTAATAATGAGGTAATCCCTAAACCTATGGATGAGTATGAAAAAACTGATTTTGAAAAACTTGAAATGAATGCTACTGCCAAAAAGTTTCTAATTTGGGGACTTGGACCCGATGAACATACTCGTGTCAAAGGGAGCAAGTCCGCAAAGGAAATTTGGGATCTTCTGGAAGTTACACATGAAGGAACGTCAGATGTTAAACGTTCCAAAATAGACATTCTTTTGTCTCAGTATGAGCGCTTTGAAATGGGAAACAAAGAATCCATTAAAGACATGTTTACTCGATTTAAAAGTATTACTAACGAACTAACGTGTCTTGGCAAGATAATTCCTATAGATGAGCAGGTCAGAAAAGTCTTAAGAAGTCTTCCAGACAATGACAGATGGAGAGCAAAGGTTGCAGCGGTGCAGGAATCAAAAGACTTCACCAAGTTCAATATGGAACAGCTTGCGGGTTCCCTCATTACTCACGAGATCCAGTCGAACAATCGGACTCAGGAGACTGTCAAAAGTCAAGGGCTAGCATTAAGAGCTAATGAAGAATCCGAAGAGAAGTCTGACATCGATGAAGAAGAAGCTGCAATGTTGGTGAGAAGGCTGGAAAAATTCTACCGTAACAACAAGGTTTTAGACAAGAAGAAAGGATACAGTAAAAGAAATCAGGAACCCAAAGCCAAGTCTTCTTGTCACAAATGTGGAAGCACCAACCACTTCATCAAAGAGTGCCCATTATGGGAATCTGAGAAAGGCAAGGGAAAAGAAGCTGATCAAAGCAGAAATTCCAAGCCTAACTTTTCTAAAACAAATTTCAGGAAAGCAATGATTTCCACGTGGGGAGAATCAAGTTCCGAAGAAGAGGAACAGGAACACACAGACGATGAAGTAGCCAATCTCTGTCTAATGGCAAAGCATGATGATGAGGTAGTCATTCAACCTAGTTATTTGAAATCTCTCTCAAAGGATAAATTAATCTCTTTATTGTTAGAAACCTTAGATGAATATAAAGAATTATGTGCAAAACTAAGGCAAGCCGAAAAGGCAACTGGAATTTGTAGAGATCATGTTAAGTATCTGAATAGCTTAAGAAATGATGTTCAAGGCAGATTCTTTGAATTGTTAGATAAAAATATTATGCTAAAAGAATCCCTTGAAAGAGTCAAGAGTGAGAATATCATGCTGAATATTGAATTGACTCAATATAAAATGTTGTGTACTAACATTGATTCTTGCAGGTCTACTGAAGTTCCTTTAATCATGTTTAATAATGAACTAGAGCATGTTAAGAAAGAGATAAAGGAAACCAATGATAAAAATGAGAAACTAGAAAAGGACCTAGAAATTGCAAGAAAAAGTAAAAATACAGCAAGCACGGGTGTTCCCAAGTGGGTAAAGGAAGCTCAGACAAAAAGAACAGAAGGTCTAGGCTATGTTCATAAGAAGAAGTCCACTGGAAAGAAAAAGAAATATGTGAACTTACCTAGTGAGACTGTTTGTTCTTTTTGTGGTAAAAAGGAACATCGCAGTGAAGAATGTACTAAGAAAGCAAATCTGTACAATAAGAATGTGAACTATGTTTGGCAGAAGAAATCTGATTTAAATGTGTCAACACAGGAACCCATGAATGAAAGGGTTCCTGCTACTAACCCTTAATTTCTTTTGCAGGTCGCAGTGAGGGGGAACAACCAGTGGTACCTCGATAGCGGTTGTTCTAAGCACATGACAGGAGATGAATCCAGATTTCTCTCACTGACGGCCTATACAGGGGGAACAGTGACCTTTGGAGACAATAAGAAAGGCAACATTGTTGCTGTTGGCAAAGTAGGAAGGTCAAGTTCCCATGCAATTGACAATGTATTTTTAGTCGAGGGTTTGAAGCATAATCTACTCAGTATTTCTCAGTTTTGTGATAAAGGAAACTTTGTAAGCTTTTCTTCTGAAAAATGCAAAATCATCAACAATAACACTGGTAAAATCGTTTTGGAAGGAACTCGTAAAGGGAACACATATACCGTGGACCTTAACAAAGTTCCAAAATACAATCTATCTTGTTTAAGTGTTATTGAGGATGATCCACTTCTATGGCATAAACGTTTTGGACATGCTAGTCTTTCATTGCTTGACAAATTAAGGTCAAAGGACTTGGTAATCGGATTACCTTCTATCAAATTCCTAAATGACAAAATTTGTGAAGCCTGCATCAAAGGAAAGCATGTTCGATCATCATTTAAATCAAAGAAAATGGTAAGCACCACAAAACCATTGGAACTCATTCATATGGATTTGTGTGGCCCCGTTAGAATTCAAAGTAGAAGTGGAAAAAGATATGTCTTAGTTCTTGTGGATGATTATTCTAGATTTACATGGGTCATATTCTTACATAGTAAAGATGAAACTTTTGATATGTTTATGACTTTCTTGAAAAAGACACAAAAATCAATAGGTAATCAACTTATTCATATGAGAACTGACCATGGTACGGAATTCGAAAATTCCAAGTTTGATGAATTTTGCAGAGAACAGGGAATAAGTCACAATTTCTCAGCGCCAAGAACACCACAACAAAATGGTGTGGTTGAGAGGAAGAACCGAACATTGGAAGACATGGCAAGAACAATGCTAATAGCAAGTGGGCTTCCAAGGAATTTTTGGGCAGAAGCCGTCAACACAGCATGCTATATCGTCAACCGAGCCATGCTCAGACCAATGTTGGACAAGACACCTTATGAACTGTTAAAAGGGAGAAAACCTAATATTACTCATTTAAGAGCTTTTGGATGCAAATGCTTTGTTCACAATAATGATAAAAGAAATCTTGGAAAATTTGATGAAAGGAGTGATGAAGCAGTCTTTTTAGGATATGCATCTAATAGTAAAGCTTATAGAGTTTACAATAAGAGGACTATGTGTGTAGAAGAAAGTATACATGTGATTTTTGATGAAACTAATAATTATGAATGTGTACAGGAATATGAAGATGGAGATTTCAAAATTGGTCTCACTCGTTCAACAGACCAAGATGAAGAATTAACTCCCAAAAAGCAGCCTGTTCGAATTACTGGAAATGCTGATAAGGAACCTACTGAAGTTCCAAACAATACTGAAGCCTCTGATCAAAATACAGAAGAAACAGAAAATACAGAAGGCGAAGCAAATGCAGAAGCAGAACACCATGAAGAAATGGAAGAAAGAGCAACTCAAAATAACACTTTTATACCAGCTCAATCATTCCAACCAAAGCCATGGAAACATCAAAGGTCACACCCCCTGGATAAAATTATAAGTGACCTAAGCAAGGGAACTCAGACGAGATCCCAACTGAGAAACTTTTGCGCATTCAATGCCTTCCTATCAACACTGGAACCTCGAAATCACAAAGAAGCCTTGGAAGATGCTGATTGGATTGTTGCCATGCAAGAGGAATTAAATGAATTCGAAAGAAACAAAGTGTGGCACCTTGAACCTAAACCAAAGAATCAAAAGGTTATTGGTCTCAAATGGGTATACAGGAATAAGCTAGATGAACATGGCACAATTGTAAGGAACAAGGCAAGATTGGTTGTTAAAGGCTACAATCAGCAGGAAGGTATCGATTTTGAGGAGACTTTTGCTCCTGTAGCTAGATTAGAAGCAATTCGTATTTTAATTGCATTTGCTGCATTTATGGGTTTTAAACTTTATCAAATGGACGTCAAATGTGCTTTTTTAAATGGTTTTTTAAAGGAAGACGACTATGTTGAACAACCACCTGGATTTGAGGATCCAAACTTTCCTAACCATGTTTTTAAACTTGATAAAGCACTGTATGGATTAAAACAAGCTCCAAGAGCATGGTATGAAAGACTTTCAAAATTCCTTTTACAAAATGATTTTAAAAGAGGAAAAGTTGACAAAACTTTGTTCTTAAAATCAAAAGGAACTCATTTATTAATTGTACAAATTTATGTTGATGATATTATTTTTGGTGCAACTAATGAATCCTTGTGCAAGTACTTTGCTGATTTAATGAGCAGTGAGTTTGAGATGAGCATGATGGGGGAACTCAACTTCTTCCTTGGGCTCCAAATTAAGCAAACTAACGAAGGAATAATGATCCATCAGCAGAAATATGTGAAGGAGTTATTAAAAAAATACGGTATGGAAAGCACAAAGATAAACCACACTCCCATGGGAACAACCACAAGGTTGGACCAAGACCCCAAGGGAACTCGTGTGGATCAAACAAAATACAGAGGTATGATTGGTTCCTTGTTATATTTAACTGCTAGCAGACCTGACATTTCGTTTAGTGTAGGTCTTTGTGCTAGATTTCAATCGGATCCAAAGGAATCGCATCTAACAGCCGTCAAAAGAATTCTACGATACTTGAAAGGGACGGAAGACTTGTGTCTGTTTTATCCAAAAAGTGACTCGTTTGACCTAAAAGGATATGCTGATGCTGACTATGCAGGAGATTTGGTAAATCGTAAAAGCACGTCAGGTATGGTCCAATTCTTAGGCTCTTGCATGGTTTCTTGGAGTTCCAAGAAACAAAACACTGTTGCTCTATCCACTGCCGAAGCAGAATATGTGGCTGCTGCTGCATGTTGCTCTCAATTGCTATGGATAAAACAACAGTTGCGTGACTATGGCATTATTTTAGAGTGCGTTCCTATTCATTGTGATAACACAAGTGCCATTTGCATTTCTAAAGATCCAGTACAACACTCTAAAGTTAAGCATATACATGTAAGGCATCACTTTTTGAAAGATAATGTTGAAAAGGGCTTAATTAAGCTAGATTTTATTTCTACTGAATTTCAAATTGCTGACATTTTAACTAAGCCTTTAAGCAGAGACAAGTTTGAAAAGATGCGTGTGGAATTGGGGATGCTACGGCTCAAGTGATTTTTGTTTGGAACCCCTAAGGTAAAATCGGATGTAACTAACAATGCTACGCTCAATCTTGTGTGAATAACACAGCTGAAATTACCCAGGGGAAAGATTTGTGAAGTATTGAAAAGTCACTTATACATACTTTTAATATGTTAAAAATATTGAGCCATGTTGTTTCAAGTTCCCTTTTCATCATTCTTTACTCTCTGTATCATGATCACGTAAATTATCATCATAATTTACAATCAATTTGCTCTTATTTATCTTTTTCATTTTTTATTTATCTGTTTTTCTTCTTGTTATTTTCTTTCTTATCTTTTATTTCTATCATTTTTTTTATTCTTATCTTTTTCCTTCCTTATTTTTTCATGATCAATTTTTCTATTCCTCATAAAATTCAAAAATACAAAAAGATTTTTTTTTTTTCACGTAAGATAAGGAGCTAACATATTCATTACTCCTTACCTTCCGTATTTTTATCTATCTTATTATTGTGGTACGTTTGAAAGATGCAATTATTACACCCTATTAAACCCATACTACCCCTAAAACTACCCTACTACCTTACCATACAAACCGTCACTTTTTCTCACCCTTCCCAATTAAATTTTTTCTTTAACACTCCACCTTCACCCATCAAATCAATTAAACTCCCCATAAACTTCCATAACCGGCCTCACTCTCTCTCCTCCCTATTCACACTATTCATCTTCTCCTTCCTTTCAATTCATCCTCATCACCATGAAAACCAACCTAACCTCAACCCCGAAACAACCAAAAACCCGGAAGCCTTCCTCTGCTGGCGGCTCCCCTGAACCAGTCCCACTTGCCGTTGTTCACCCTAAAGCTTCGACAAAGAGAAAGGCTACAACCGTGAAAGGAGGTGACAGAAAGAGGCGAAGCTCTCAAAAGTCTCCATCTTGGAATTACACTCACGGTTATCACATCAATTATGACTGGTGTACGGCAAGTAAGTTCTCCGAATTCATCTCCTTAATTGATTATCAAGAATGGGTGCATTTGTTCCAAAATTGTTCTCACTATCCAATTTACCCTAAGCTTTTGTTTGAATTCAAAAATACTTTCAAACACAACAATGGTGTTTGCACGGCTACAGTCAAAGATACTCACATTCATTTTGATGTTGCATATTTAGGGAACTTGTTTCAAGTCCCCACCTCTGGCTATAGTTCATACCTAAAACACAAGCAAATTGTGCAAATTGGGCATTATGATGAGAATAGGATTATTAAATTTATCGGTGGAAACCCGAAAAGCAAGACTTCACATCATAACATACTCACCCCTCTTCACAAATTATTGTTCAATTTCACATGGAGAGGCATTGTTCCTCGTTTGCAAAAACGTAGCACAGTATCCCTACTAGATGCAACCATCATCTTTTGTCTTGCTCGGAAAATAAAAATAAACTTTCCAAAATTGATGATTGAACATTTGGCTTTCTATGCTAATAAATCTACTATTCCATATGGAACTCTCCTCACTGTGTTGTTTAAGTCTTTTGGGATTGATGTTGAAAGTGAGTCACCCACTTATATTAAACCTGAGAATATTCTCTCGGAGCAATCTTTGCTTCGCCTGAGCCTTAAACTTGAGAGTGGGATACTTACTTTCTTGACGAGAGGAAGAGAGGAGAAAAATCGTGGAAAAGGGAAAACACAGGTTGTCGAGGGAGATACAAGTGAGTCAGAAGAGGAGGAAAGTGAGTCTGAAAAAGAGGAAAATAAAGAAAAAGGAGAGGAAGAAAAAGGAGAGGAAGCAATTTCTGAGGGGGAACCTCAGGAGGCAGATTCTGAGGAAGAAGAGGAGACTCAGAGTGAGGGGGAATCTAGCTCAGAAAGTGAGAGTCTCGACCTCCCTTATACAGGAGGACTAAGGCGGAGTAAGAGGAAAATTGTCAAACCTGCTACTTCTACTCTAAAGCCTGTGATCATTGAAGACATTAGCTCTTCTGATCACTCAGACCCTGATTTCACCCCTACACAAGTTCCTTTTGCCTCCGAGCCATCTCCTGTTCCTGCCTCTCCCACAAACCAAGCTAAACCCTCTTCCCCTCCTGTTTCACCTCCAAAACAGCCTTCTCCCTCTCCCTCCCCAGCTTTTCCTACATCACAGCCTACAGGCTTTGCTGCCTTCTCTGGAACAAATGCTTCTGTTTTTGATATTCAACAGGTGAAAGCAGAAATGGAGCAGCTGATGAAGATGGTGTGCACAAAGCTGGAGGACATGGAAAAGCAGCTGGCTTCTCTTCAACGCCAAGTGCAGGCTGTGGCAGATGCTCAAGCAACCAGTTTTACTGGGATGGAGAACAAAGTTGATGCTGCTGAGAAGAACATACTGCACAGCACTCAGGAGATATTGGAGACGATTAACAGGGTGGCTTTTGAAGAGGTGGAGGAAGCTTCCAATGACCCCAAAACCCCAGCTGATGAACCTACTTACTCACCATAATTGCAATTTCAAACTTGTCACTTTTACTTCTTTTGTTTTTGCTTGTTCCATTCGGATTTCAGTTTGTCACTCATAACTTTTGCTACTCTTTCCTGCTTTTGATTTTCGTCTATGGGAACTTGGCTCGTATTTTTCATATGATTGTGTGTGTTTGCTGATGATTTAGTACCTAACTTATTTTTGCCTTGCATTATTTGAGCTCACTATTCCCTACGTAGTCTAGTGGGAGTATAGCAAAATGTTTTTTTTCAATCTTTTGATAATGCCAAAAGGGGGAAAAAGACAAACTTCATGGCGGCTAAGGTGTTTACCAAGGAACTCACACATCGAAGGTACAAACTTTTGCTAAGTTCAGTTTTTAAAGTCTTTGTTAATTTTTCTTTTGCTCAGTTTTTTTTTTTTTAAAAAAAAAAAAAAAAAAAAAAAAAAAAAAAAAAAAATACTTTTTAATATTTTTCTAAGTTCTTTAATTGTTTTTTTGTTTTCATGTCTTACTTTAAATTTCTGTTGCATGCCTGGATGATTATATTTACTTAAGTTTGTCAATGTTTGTCATCATCAAAAAGGGGGAATTTGTTGAGCCTTTTGATTTTGATGGACAAATTGACAAACTCGACTAATGAATGTTTTGAGTCTTTGGTGAATAAAGGGTTCAAGCAAAGCTCGTTCCGGAGTAGGAACTTGGATGCGGAGTAGCATTCTTTAAAAAGCCTCGTGCAAATCTCACGTTCTAGTTTTAATTGTGAGCACTCAATAATATAAAGTCGGAAAGGAACTCAATGACTTATGTTAAAGACTACTGGAATAAAAGTTAGTTTTAAAAGATAATTTCTTAAAGAAAAGATAATTTGTAAAAGTTTTAATAAAGATAATTATCGAAGATAATTATCTAGTTGTTTTAATAAATAATAAATTTATCTTTTCAAATAAAATCTTTTTAAACAAACTTTTGATAATCTTTTAAATAAATATTTGATAAAGTTAGCAAGTGGTTTTTCTGTGAGAAAATCTTTTATACGGCTAATGGTTATCAAGTTGTTAGGATAGTGGTTTAATTAGATAAGGCTAGGAAACCTCTTCATGATCACAATCTGTCAAGATAACTCCACAAGTTGTTAGTGGGTTGTTGACATGTGGACGTGATTATGGTGGAGGTTAATGACTAAGCCTTCTCTATAAATACTCATGCAAACTATCTCAGAAAAACATAACTCTTGAGCATAAAAATTCCAGTAGCCATCTTATAACATAAAGAGAGTTATCATCCTTCTTATATTCTTGAGTGCAATAGGTATTTGTAATCACATATTGTATTCATGTACTTTGGGGTTGGGATTGTGAGTTTGTAAGGTGAGATTAAGGAAGCTTCGTTGCTGAAGTCTTCTGTGAGAGTTGGGAACAAGTTCCTAATTTGTGGAACTTGTTAACGGGTTTGAATCTTCACTTGTAAAGAGTTTTGATTACATAGTGGAAATTTAGAAAAGCCTATATCTTCTCTCGTCATTATTTCATTTAGTTAAATTCCGCAAAAAGTTTTTAGATTTCACCTCAAATACAATTCACCCCCCCTCTTGTATTAGCCAGTTAGACTTTCAACAGGGTATGTAGATATACGCTGCAGACTGCTTTGTATTGAGTAAATGGAAAGTTCATCAACATCAACCAATACACAATACTAAACATTAATCTTAAGATCCAAATATTTAGCAATCATGTTGCACCAGTGCACTACTCAATTTTTGTAGTCTCAAACATAAAGGCACGGTATAAACTGAAGCTGTGATTCCTGTGAAGCATGCCTTTTTCTTTCCACTACTTCAAATGCGGCTCAGACGATTGGTAACATGAGTAAGAAGTTGAAATTTGAAAGAAGCCGAGTTCTCATTTAATCCAGAGTATAGTAGATCCCCATATCTTGAAACATGTGTAATGGAAACAAGAGCATATATATTTGAAATGAAGAAGCATTTTAAAATGATCGATCGTATTTTTGTATGTAGGGGTAGGTAAACTTACAAAGAAAATGAACATCGTTAACATCAGCAACAGATGGATCACAATTGAATACAAGAGCTAAGATTATTAGCTACATAAAAATGTTTCACAATCAGGCAGTTGTACCAGCTGATTAAGAGAAGCTAATTTTAATGAGCGAAGGGATTAACAAAAGGAATACTCTCCTCCTACTTCTGATTGACTCAATTCAGGACAGTGCAGGATTTGTAACTCCTCCAAGGCAGAGAGATGTTCTAATCCTCCACATACTATACCATTCAAATTACAGCAAAGATCAAGTTCCAAGTATTTTAGGGAAGAGGAGCACCTACGAAACACCTTCCTAGCTTCTCCCAAATTCTCCACCTTATGGTCCGTATTTATGATCAAGTTTCGCAACATCATAAAAAGGGTTCATGGGCAGCGACTTAAGCCATGCCACGTTGTCTATGATGGCTAATCTTCTATTGGGACCAATGTCATAAGATGAGGTTCCTGATATTTCCAATCTTTTATTGAAATGAAGTAATGTAAGGTTTTCTAATGCAGGACACTCCAGAATTGCAGTTAGGTTTGGGCAATATGATACATGCAATTTTTTTTAATCGTGGAAACCTAAACTGTCCCAAAAACTGCAATTTCAAACAATGATAAAACTCCATATGAACAAGATTAGGGAGAAAGGTTGCCAATTTATCTTCCATTGGCAACCTTGATAGCCCTTCACCACCAACATCTTGAGATTAGAATTAATTGGTTGCAGTTCTTCCATCACTGCTTCATCATACTCCTCTCTTTCCTCTTCTTTCTTGTTTACAAAATATAACACCACACAATTCAAATGTTCCTTGTTTTCCAGGCACCCTCCCTCCCTTCCATTGTTTATCTTGTAAGCATTTGCAACCATCTTCGTGAAGCGGATCCTGATTTCTAGAGCACCTTTCAGGTTTCTCAGATTTTTTTAAATCTTCCAGCCCATCAAACAGCTCTTTCTTACTTGAAATCGTTTGTCCCAAAATAAATTGATTAAGACTGTGAAGGCAAGTCAGCTTACCCATGCCCCTTGGCATGGCATGTACCTCAGCCGAAAACAATACTGTAAATTCAAGACCCTCAACTTAACCAACTTGCTCAAATCTTTTGGCAACTCTTTCAATTCTCTACACTTTCTCAAATTTAAAGTCTGAAGACAACCTAGTTTTGTAAATGAACTAGGGAGAACTTCCAGACCTTTCATTATTTGAGAGGTCTAGATACCTCAAATGTATTAGATCACCTATTGAACTCGGTAAACTCATGATCTTTGAACTACTCAAGTCCAATGCCCGTAAATACTTGCAATTAGCTACTAATGCATGCACACATATCTGGTCCGCATTCTTGGCATCTCCATACGACTCGCTGAATCGAAGATATGAACGTACACGGGTCTTATCAAATAAATAAGTTGTAGGTTCACTTTGTAGAAGAGAAAGATGGCGAACTTTTTTGTCCACATCTCCACATGGATTTCATTGTGTAAATCTCCTTTCCCACAACTTGTTGAGCAACATCCTGCATTTATCATGCATCTTACATGATATAATATTACCATCATCATCTTTCCTCAAGTCCTCACGTCTTGGAAAAAACAAGATTGAGAAATATTCCTCAGCAAGAGCATCCGGGCTCTGAGAATCATCTAATGGGATGTAGCCTTAAGCAACCATTTTTGGCTAGAAAAGCTATTGAGTAGGCTATTCTAGTGATTATTCAAGTATTTATTAATCTCTCTATTTTTATTAATGTATAATTATGTCACTAATTTTATTCCCAGAAACCAACTGGCAAATTTATTTGTCAAACAATTCCTGATTATATCCATTATGCTGCACTTGACAAATCTATATATATAATCTGGCTGAGGTTTTGGCACAACATTTAGCAATCAAAATTTAGGTAGGGGTTTTTTTTTTTTGTTTTTTGACAACAAGCTTCAAGTTTATAAGGGTCTGTACTTTGCTTACTTAGAGCTATAGTGTGTATTTGGGACTTGAATGGGTGCATTTTAATTTTTCCTCTTATTACCCTTTCACGAGTCTTTGCACCTTCTAGTGGTACTAAAATTTATGGCTAACATGGGAGCTGACATGTTGTATTTCATTTCTAAGGTGCTGTCACCATCCAGCAAGAGTGATAATAAGCGTGCAATAGGACAGTTGGTGAATGAAGAAACATTCAAGGTACTAAATATATGCAGAATTCTGCTTATTTTTTTATTTGAAGCTTCTTTGTCCAGTTTGGATAAAGATAATTTAAAGAGAAAGGGAGGGCAGAAAAGTGAGGGATTCATCTTCCCTTGTTGGGACCTTTGGGTATGATTTGGGGGGAGGGAGGGAAAGGTGCAAAATTGGAAGGAATCCATTTTCCTTCCTTTTTAATTTACCAATCATTTCAATGCTGGAAAGACTTGGAAGAAACATGCAAGCTCACATCTTCCCTCCCCTAACCTCCATTTTTGTTCACTCTTCATTTATCCCCTATTCCCCCATCCTTTCCACAATATCTATCGTTCTCTACTGGTTAGGCTTGACAAATCCCTCCCTGTTCTTTCATTGTTCTTCAATTCTTGCTGTCTGGCATTTATAGTCTTTTGATCAGTTTGCTTAACATTTAATTCTGTGATGATAGTTATACCATCTAATTTGCTGCATTTCAATTTGGAGTTGTATGTTCATGTCGGTAGATGCTTTCTCTGACCAAGTGACCAGGAAAGAACCAAATGAATTGATAAAACTTGTCAGAACTCTTACAGGGGACAGCAATGAAACTTTTGGTAAACTACTTTGCATAATTTTGATCCTGATAATTGACAGCAATGTCTACGTAATTGCCTGATATAATTGCTTTTTGCTTTTTCCTGATTTATTTCCTCAAGGTGAAACTACTCCAAGTAAGCAAACCCCAGCAATTATGGAAGCCAGGAAATGGCAGCAGGAGAAAAGATCAGGCTTAAAGAAAAAGTTTAAGTAGTCAGTACCATTCCAAGTTTGGAGGAGGGGAAGTGCTGTGATGTCTGGAGGATTGCTTTATTACATGTTACTCAGACAGAATGTTGTCTTATATAATGTGTATTACTATATCGGCTATCTATATGAGCACACAACTTGTTTTAAGGCTTGTTATTATGATTTTTTTTACCGGCTATGTAAATGCCATTCATGGGTAACATGCTATCATATTTTATTATCGAACTAGTTCTTCACTAGAAATTTCTTCAAAGCAACTGAAAATGCAACTTAATTCCTCAAACATGCAAGTATAGTGCAAAAGATCACTATGAATACTGTAAGAAATGACCAGAAGCATTCAAAGTGTAGTGCAAAAAAATACTACTTAGTTAAGATCACTATGATCTCTGTTATGGTCTACCGAGCTCAGGACGAATCCATTTACTATGTATACCGTAATACAGAATATAAGGCTCTTTATACAAAATCATATAGTCTGTAGTTTTGTACATAGTTTTTTTCACAACAGAGCAGAGTGTTTAGAGCCTTAGAGTTGACCTTTTTACTCTTGATAAGCAAGGATTTAGTTTGGACAAGAACTAATCAGCTTTCCAAGCCTTTGCTTAAAATGAACATAAAGAAGCAGCTTAAGGTCTAACTGTACAAAAATGAAGACATAAGCACTACTACAAACAAGCAGCACACTTGATGACCTTCAGGTCATATGGAATTGGCAACAAGCAACTATATAGTAGGATTTGCCTACCCTGTTGAAGAAATTTCTAGCTAATATGACTACATTGCAGTACTCTCAATCACTAATATGAAGCATAATAAAGCGAATACATTAGCACCACACCTCATGCACAGACTCACAGTTACTTGCTTACATTAGGGTGCATGAATATCATCACAAAGGTTCTTGTGGGATAACATCTTTGTCTAAAGGAAACTTCGCAAGCAAGAATTTTCACAATACTGCTTGAGAGAAACTTAGCCGATATTTTGTACAGCACATGAGAGCCTCGTACATATTATCAAACAAATGGTAGGCATGCAATGCTCAAATAACACGAGAACCACAGGAAACAAGGAATGGGTGATTCTTCTTCATTCACAAATTAAAAGAGCAACACAATCCTAAAAATACTAATATACTATTTATTTTATGGGTCAACAAAATTTAACTGATTCCAATGTCAGGGATGTGTTGAATGTTGGGCCAGTCTTCTCCGGTTGATTCTTGGCATCTTTCTTTTAGCTGCGCTGAACAACAACCGACTGCAAGCTCTCTAACAGAGGTGAGTTTGGACATCCAATTCGGCATTGATTCCACTTTTTTGCAATCGTCAATATGAAGGGTTTGGAGGGCAGACAAGTATTGTATCCAATTGGGCACTTCTACCATCTCTCTAAGAGAAAGCAAAGTCAATTGACAAAAGGATACTCTCTCTACTTCTTCTGATTCATTCAAATTATCGCAACAGACAATTTTTAACTCCTCTAAGGCAGAGAGATGCTCTAAACCTCCACTAACTACACTCTTCAAATTATCGCAATCACTAATTTCCAAGTACTTCAGGGAAGCCGAACAGCTACGAAACACCTCCATAGCTTCTCCCAAACTTTCCACCTTGTTGTCCCCATATATGAAAAGCATTGCACCATCATGAAAAGAGTTCATGGGCATTGAATTAAGAAATTAATGAACACTTGTTTCAAATGTCCATTGTTCCCCAGGCACCAACCTTCCTTTCCACCATTTATTTTATAACCTGTCTTCATATATCGAACCATGATATCAAGAGAACCTTTCAAGTTACTTAGAGCTTTTAGATCTTCCAGCCCTTCAAGTAAGTTATTCTTACTTGAACTCATGTCTCCCAACACAAACCAATTAAGAGTGTGAAGGCAACTCAACTTACGCATGCCCCTTGGCATATACCACAGCCGAGAACACCGTGTTAAATCCAAGACCCTCAACTTAACCAACTTGCTCAAATCTTTTGGCAATTCTTTCAATTTTCTACAAAAACTTAAGTTTAAAGTCTGGAGAGTATACAGTTTTGTAATAAATCTTGGGAGAGCTTCTAAACCTTCAATGTGTGAGAGGTCTAGATACCTCAAGTGTATCAGATCACCTATTGAGCCCGGCAAACTCTTGATTCTTGACCCACGCAAGTCCAATGCCCTTAAATACTTCCAATTACCTACTAATGTGTGAGAGGTCTAGATACCTCAAGTGTATCAGATCACCTATTGAGCCCGGCAAACTCTTGATTCTTGACCCACGCAAGTCCAATGCCCTTAAATACTTCCAATTACCTACTAATGCAGCCACACAAAGCTGATCACAAGTCTTCAATGGAGGAAACATGATCATTGGGAAGAAAGAAAAGATGGAGACCCAAAAAATAGTTCTTCCTCTATACCAGAATATTTGACACATTCAACTTTATACACATGTCAATGCATTAGTTTGACTTTATTTCTATATAAGTAAATATTAATGAAAATTATGTAAAATTATATCATGAAACTTTACATTAATACCTATCTAACAGCATATTTTATGATAAAATATAATTGTGGTCAAAGCTAATACATGAATAGTGAAAATAAAAAGTCTTAACGTCCCAAATATTCTGGGACGGAGGGAATACATAAAAAAATATATAAATTTTCATAAAATTCATTTTAGGAAATTTTGTTTGAAACTTCCTTATTAAACACCTTTTTGTGAGAATTCTCTTCATTGGTTCGTTTTGGGTTAGGGGTGGAAGTTTAGTTCGGGTGGGGTGGGTTTCACGGGGTGTTAGTTGAGAGTGGTTAGTGTTTCGCGTGGGCCAGATGGGATTTCGCGAGTTCAGGTAGAATTTGCCAATTTGGTGGGGGTAGGGTTGAGAGTATGGGGTGGAGGTCAGGTGGGTAGGAGTGACGGTGGGTTGCAATTGGGTTTAATTTGAAAGAGGGGAAAGAATAGGGAAGAGAGAGAGAGAGAGGAGAGAGAGAGAGAGAAATTGAAGGGGAAAGGGGGGGGATTAGTGTAGAGTGGTTTTTCGACCACACGTGACCTTCACGTGGTATAGTCAATGCTGAAAACAGGGTCAAATCCTATTTTCCGGCAGAAGGTATGACTTCGCAAAAAAAATTGATTAAGGTATGACTTCGCAAAAAAAAAAAAATTATAAGGAGGTTTTTCACAAAAAAGTGTTTTTATAAGGAGGTTTCTGACAAAATTTCCTTCATTTTACTAGTATTTACATTTTTGTCATTTTGAGAAACATCTCTTGTTTTTCATGTTGAGAATTTGGGGCTCATCCACGTTAATCGGCATATTCATCATCAAAAGCTAAATGAGATAAACTCAAAATAACAAGTAAACTAGAATTTGTCGCGCATGCACCATATAATTCTTTTTATCGACAAACTTCATGATAATCCATCTAAAAAGTAAGAATTCGACTCTTTTACAGAATTTGATTTCAGATCTTAGGTAACATCTAACTTGACCTAAATGAAGTGAAAAGGAAAAAAAAAAAAATAATAAAGATGAAAATGCAGTCTATTAAGACAATTTCAATTATTGTTTCAAAGAATTCACTAATTCTAACTATTGATCACCCTACAATCCTTCCTAATTTCACCTTGATTTCCGGTCTTGACTCCAAGTCGACCAAGCCTTGTCATGGAAGAAACGAAAATCCGTTCAAACAAACTACTATTTGAAGCAAATGCATTAACAACCCTTTTTGATTTTCTTGTAGAATACAAGGCTTGATCCGAGGCAAGAAGACCTTTCCCTTGTTGAAGGTTCTTGTAGAATGAGTTGTCGAATTTTAGAGGAGAAGCAGGGTCTAAGGGAACAGCAACTCTAGGATCAACATCTCTTGGGCAAGCCTTTTGGAGTTGCTTTGCATATCCTTGATTAAGTGTTGGATCAATGCTACTTTGGCTGTTGTAGTTGTATATTCTCTTGGAGAATTGGCCACAATGCGTAAACCCCATTGTATGTGCCCCTATATAACAACAACAATAAAGTCTTAATAGTCTTAAAATGAATTGGGATCGGCTAACATGAATAGTCATATTAAATTCTATATAACATTAGAAGAAAAAAAAATTAGTAATTTACATTAGACTCCATACGACAAAATGCAAGGGGAGCATTATGACAATGATCATGAAGACAGGAGTGGAGGAGGGGGGAAACTAAATCCTAGTTACCCAACCTAAATCCAAATTGTTCCAAAATTATATGACTTGATTTGACCCAAATCGAAATGTGGACAAACACAAATAGAATATTGAGTTATTTATTATGTCAGGCTAATTGATATTATAACCTAGCAGACTCAAAAGTGAATCAAATGACTCATCACTCAATCAATATGATCTAAACTGCACTAATCATCCTAATTTGAACTTAACTTAACCAACACGTTTGACACACCTATGATACATGTGGTTTTTAAATAGAATTAATTGTTGATTCGATTTTGATCAAAAATCCAAAGAGAAATCACCAAATGACACATAGCAAAAGCGGTTTAGTACCCATAGTATATGACAACAATACTAAAAAGGCTCAGTAAAACATGATTTTGAACTGATTATCATTACTTATGTAAGTATGTCAGATTACAATACTTTAGAATAATAAAGAAAGAAAACTTAATTTATAGTAACAATTATACGGAGTAAGACTCAGCATAAAGTTCTAATTATTTTATAAAGTACTAATTTTTTTAAAAAGTTATTCTGTATTTTCTATAGAAATCAAGTTGACAAAACTTAATTTTCCATTAGAAATAAGGGCAAAAATATTCACATAAAAACTTTGTAAGACAATGATGATAAAGTAATGATGATTGTGAGGAGCAGAGTGAACCTGATAAAGCAATCAAGTCAACTTCAGAGAGGCCATGAGAAGCAAACATGTTTCTGAGTTTCTTATAGTTGAAGTGAGCTAGAGGAAGATGACCTCCAACACTAGCTTTTGTTGATATCCTTCCATCTTTTCTTCCCAATTCTACACCATATTTTGGCCCTCCACTCTGTATCGGAAACAAATTAATAAGATATGGATAAAGTTAAGTACATCTGAACCTCTTCAAATCTTGGTTTTATTTTTTTCCTTTATTGAGATTGATAACTTCAAAATATTATATATGGACCACATGGTCATTAATGATTATTGTGCAATATAAAAGAGGCTAAAATACAAGTACATGCACAAATGAATCACTTGACATACACATACCAATAATATGACATCTCTAGTTGCCAAGGCTAATATATCAGCACAAGAAACCTCGTTCTTACACTCCGGTACACTTTCTACGGCCTCTTTTGCTCTAATCACGGTGTCAAAACCATCTCCGGCGAGTGAAAGATCATCCTCGGCATCTTTCTCAGCATCGCCGGTACGTGATGCAAGTATTACAGAAGCATCACATCCCTATATATAATGTAACATGCAACCAAATCACATAACCACATTATTACTCAAATCATTATTGTCAAAAGAAAACTTTAACACATAAACATGAAAAATTCAAACAACTCATTATTCTCATAATGATTTGGGATCGGCTAACATGAATTATCGTAAGAAACTGTCTGCGAAAAAGTGTGAAATTTTGATCAAAATAGAATAATAAAGTACCTGAATGAAACAGTCATGGAAGAAGAGTCTAAGAGTGGCAGGACCAGTGACAAAAGTCTCTTGGAGCTTCTTCTTCACTGAATTCCGTACAATTGACTCAACATTTGGACAAGAATCGCGGTAGTAATCACGTTTTAATTGAGCAGAACATTGATTTGAAGAAAGAATTAGGAGAAATAATAGAGTGGTTGATAGAAATATGATGCAATTAGTCACCATATTTGATGTTTCTTAAGCTTTTTTGTATACTTGCATAAATAAAAAAACTAAAATTTATGTTGTTGAGTTACAAATAAATGGGAAAAAATTGATGAAATGAAACTATGAAAGTATCAAATGGAACAATATAATCTTAGAAATGTTGTTGTTCATTTAGTATAAAAAGGATTTTGATTCTTTCTTGGGGTTGTAAAGAAGTGCACTCAACAGAACATCCAAAGAATGAAATAAATTTGTTTTGTTTTATAAAAGCTGTATATAGACAAAAGGCAGGATGCTGGAGGAGCATGCACTGACAATTATACATCCATAAGAATTCCACTATATTGGTGGAAAATTATGGGCTAGTTTAGTTGATAAATTTTTAATGATATATCAATATAAATTAATCTCGTATATATCACTATTTTTTAAGAATTTCTGCTGAAAAAATTAGAATAATATGTGAAAAAAGAGAGTTTTTTTTGTGGGCAATTCCTCACATGAAAAGAAAGAATTATGTTCTCATAAAAATATCGAATTGCTTAGTTAATAGACTTAATGAACGTTACTTACACACTTATAATTAAACCTCGACTATATTGTTATTTTAGTGTCTTTATGACTCTTTATACACCGAAAAAGATAATGAAAATTCTAAAAAAGTGGAAGTTCTTTTTGGAAAAAAATTATTCTTCCTCACATGAAATGAAAGGATGTTCTCATAAAATTCATATTTTCTTCTGACGTTTTTTTTGGTGCTTATGATTGTTGATTTATGCTTAGTTGGAGCGGTGGAAATTGTGGGCTTTTACAAGTTGTATACAGTTGGATCACTATAATAGAATACTTAGAAAAACAACTTACGAAAGATAATTTGGATTGTAGCATATTAAGTAGCATAAGAACACAAATGAAAACTGTTTGAAATACAGCAATATTTAATGACTTGATCATAAACATTATACGTTTGTGATGTTTACTGTGTCTTATTGCTCCATTTGATAAAAGTACTGGTTTTTTGATCAAAAGTTTAGTTATCCCCTTATTTATGATTTCTATGGTACACTTCATTCTTATTTATGAAATAAATAATATAATTATATGTTTTTGTTGGTCTTGTTTGACAATTGTCTCGTAATTGTCATTTGTTTATTTCAATAGATTTGTTTATCTGGATGATCATTCTAACAAGTTTAACTTGATGTTCCACTATTCATTGTTTAAGAACTCTCTTTATTCTATAATATGGCGCCTTTATTTCATTTTGGGTGTTTTATATAATTTTTATCTTTTTATTTTTATTTTAACTTTATCATAATACACTACGGAGTAAAAAAAAAAAATTTAACTTTCCCATATATTTCTCCAAATATTTGTGCCATATTTTTTTTTTTAAAAAAAAAAAAATTAATTTACATTAGTTTACCCAACATTTCTCCAAATGTTTGTGACATTATTAACTTTTTTTACTTTTCCTAAATAACATACTCCATTACTCCTATCTCCAAACCTTCACTAAATGTAGTTATTTCCCCTTTTTTTTCTTTTTTTCCTTTTTTTTTTTACCTTTTTTCATGTATAAACTGACTTCACTTTTTTTTTTTTACAACGGTTCAAAAAGGAGGCTAACTCCCAACTGACTCGACACTACACTAACACAAGACCTAAACTAGGGATTGGGGGTACAACATTCATGGTCTGCTTGATAATACAAAACAGGAGAATGACGTATTCGATCACGGACATGAGTCATAAGATGCTCCGAACTTGATCCTTTACGCTTCTTTGACCTACAAATATGGAAACTGTGATATGTTTTACCTTTCTTTTCCTTCACCCTTGGCCTATGTGGCTTACCTTGCTTTCTTGTCGGGGCAGAGGACGTGAAGGAGAATGGTGAAGAGCAAGATAATGTGTGGTCGGATTCAAGAGTCATGGGGTCATATTCAATTGAACCTACGGATTCCACTTTTCACATAATACTAGTTATATATGCACGCAATGTGTTGAATATACGAAGACAAACATCATCCAAATTTTCTTCTTATAATTGAATATAATGATGTGTACTTATAATTGATAAGCAAATATAAAGATAACTATTTGAATGATGTTTGTCTTCTTAAATATTCAAAACAAGAAGAAAGTTTTAGTTACAAGATAAATATTACTTGCTCCACTCCTTATTATTTGCCTCATTACCTTTATGTACAGTTTTCAATGCACAAGTCTATGAACCAATATATTCAACTACGCTGAAAAATTATAAAGCTTTATAATTTGAAATTATACATCAAGACATATTTAACAAGGCCCTAAATGTTATTTTTTTTCATTTATCTATCAAAGATCTTTTTAGAAAGATTCAAATGGAACAATCAAACAAAACAAAGAGATTTTTTTAAAGGGTAAAACGGGTAAAAAAAAATTACTTCTTATTTAACACTACAAAACACGAAAGCTAGTGGGAGTAGCTTTTTTATTTAGCTTTTAAGCCAACCAAAAAATGACTAACCAAACATGTTTTTAGATTGTTTGGCCACATGATAAAACTAAAAGACAAATAAAAATACCAATTAAAAAGTCAGTTAGCAAACATGGCTCTAAAATGTGAAAGTAACATTTCTAAATTTGTTAGCAAAAGTTAGCATGGTATAAAATTACTACTCATATTTCTATTATCCTATCTTTTCTTCTGCCATGATCATAAACTCAGATGGGGTATTTATTGCAAGGCCTTGAGGCCAAACCTGTCTCTGAGGCCAGTATGAGTGAAGTTTAGTCTTTTCCCAAAAGTTTGGTAATACTCTGGAATCAGAGTGAATAGTAGGGTAAAATCTGGGATCATAGTGTAAACTGTGTATCAAATTTTTAACAAATACTCCCTCCGTCCCAATATATAGTTCCTATTTGTGTTTTTCTTGGTATTTAAGAAAGAGAAGGAGAAAATGGATGAAGTACATTAATAAAAGTGAAAGTACAATTATAGACAAAAGTTAGAAAGAGAAAGTAGAAAAAAGTACAAGACATGTGCAAAATTCACGGGTAATTTAGAAAGTACAACGAATATAGTTAAAAAAATGAAAGGTATAATAGTCCTTACATACTATCCAAAAATAGAAACATGAATAATATTTTAGATCTCCAAAATAGTAAAAAGAACTATATTATGGGACGGAGGGAGTATCAATTGTTTGTGTTATTGTGTAGATTGACCCTGAAAGTACCAATATATATTTCCACTAGTTTTTAAATCCATCAAATTCCAATCCCGTGTTAAACAGTATTGGCTAGTTGACAGTTAACTATTCTAATCACCCCGATTCGTTCTTTTAGCCATAGGTTCATTCAACAGCAAATAAGCCCATCAAAATTCCAGTTTCAAGGTAGGACGGTTATGGAAAAAGCAGTTGTAATTTTAAAATAGTTACACACAAAACTAATCATATACGAAATAATATCTTAGGTTTTTAAATCCATTATCATATGGTTACAAATAACATGTGAAGAAAATAACATTTAATAAACTCAGGCAATCATGCAACAAAGAAAACCATGAGAAAAACGACTAAACATGACAGTAAAAATCAAGAAATCAGAAACAATCGGATAAACAGCAGTTTAGTTTCTACAGCCAGAAAATTTCAAATTGTCGTATTACACAATCCAGATAATGCAATAACCATACTTAAGAAGTTGAAATAAAATTGATGTACATCCACAATTATCCCCCCCAACACACCCCCCAAACACACACACTTTCATTTACTTAAACAAAAGGCCAATAGTGTTACTTGTGCGGAGAAATTGAAATTTTTCTATAAAAGAACTATACAGAGCAGCGCATTGGACACAATTTTGCTTACAAAGGACTAGTATGGCTCTACCTTTCTAAATCTCAATCAGTTGATATCTACGAAGAGAATATCTGCTGGAGTGCAGGTGGCAAGTTCAACACAATTTCTGCAAAAGCTGAATAAAACGATAGTCAGGAAAAACATAGTCCTAACAGAATGCCAATAGCAAGAATTATACACCACCTTTTATTCCAAATAAACTGCAACATTTGTCAAAAAAAAAAAAAAAAAAAACAAACAAACTGCAACTTTTCCTTCTTAGCAGGTTTCACAAATATTGAAACCTTACTGTTTGGAAAAAATTGTCACGCATATATATTGGGAAGTCCGGAAAAAATAATAACAGGTTATTGTTATAATTTACACATACCCCTAATTAGTTGGAGTGGTGAAGAGAAGATAGAAAGGAGACATTTTGAAAATTTTAAATCGGTGAAATCATGGGAATCCTTCATTAAGAAAAGTTAAAACTTGAAAGTTTGAAACAGAGTGACAATTCAAATCAGGAGGGATTGAGTAGCTAGCTACTAGCCTACTAGTAGCATATGTTTAAGTCAGATATATGACCAAGTTGTGAAAACATAATTATCTATCAACCAGCTCAAAAGGAAAGTCGTTCAGTTCAAAATCCAAAATATTACCTTCGGGTAAACTAAAAATCCGCAGGGCATCTTCTGCATAAGATAGACGCATGGGAATAAGATGATTTGGCAATGCTCCACTTCCTTTTCTGTTCATTGGACCTGGACCAAGGCCCTTCTTGGATGAGTGCAATGGCCAAGCCATGACTCTGACTCGAGTTGGAAGGACAGACACCAAATCTGCATATTTAAGACTGATGGTGATCCTGGTGCTGAGAGGAAATTCACAACCATAATATAGTAGTCAGAACATGGGCAAGATAACAGCAATTCCATGATTATTCATCTGCATATAATAGCTTAGCATGGTCAAATAATTAAATTCAGACTGTTTAAGTTGACGAGAAACAAAAAATCATGAGATCCAACATTCAGCTGTTATAAAGGCCACCAAACAGCCATAAAACAGAAAATGCAAACCCCCACCTCCCCCCCTCCCCCCCACCACACACACAAACACTTTTTCTGGTAATATTGCACATACAATTGGAGTTGTCTACAAAGAAGTGTCTGAATCAATTTTCCCCTCATCCACAGTCCATCCTAACAGCAATAAATGTGATGCAACAACTCACTAAGTCTTCTACCAAAGGAACTCAAAATAACATAATGTACTTACCTTTCGAAATCCTCCAGCACAAATTCGATCATATGATAAGGCAAACTATGATAAAGATCTCCAATTTGATTCTCATATAACTCTTTCATAACACGAACCTGTGTGACAAATTCGGAATGCCATCATAATCATCAGTACATATGACCATATTACAATTCTGACTAAACAATTTTCCAAAAAAGAACACACTGCCATAAATTCATACAGCTAAAATGCACTCATAGTCTCATACATGCAAATCAGCCCCACCCCGACCCTTCTTCTCACCTAGCACCAAAATAAGGCACTAGAGTAAGTGAGAGAGGAAGGTGAGACAGAAATTAAATTGTCTTCTTTAATCTATTCAGCAATCAGCTTAAAAACTTGATTTTCTCCAATATCTTTCACTTCCATAGTTCCATGTATCTCTGCGAGCAAAGCTTTGCTTTTTCCATCATTGGATGAAACATACAAGTAGAGGATTGATTTTCGGATCCATTACTTTGGATATTTGCAATTAAGGTTATATTCTTTTCAACTAAGATAAGGTGATATAATAAATGAACTGAATTTTTCAAGGTCTGGTTTGGTCTGATGTGATCTCCTGGTCTAATTGAACTTGACCATATTTTAAGATAAATTTAAAATTATATATGATTATATGAATCCAACCTGTTTATAGTTATACTAGATCTAATAAATAGACACATGAGAAAATTACTTACCAAAATATATGATTACCTCTTTCACCCCCAACATTTTATGATTTTATATTCCACCCAATCAATCTTTTGACATTTTCTCGGTTAACAATAATGGAGAGGTTACAATATATGATATATATCACTCCTCAAATGTGCCACTTGAGGCACCAAATGAAGAAGTGATAATCTGTGCAAGGATCAAATAATCTTTCCAATATAGTATATTTCAAACTGATTGCCCTAGTTAACCATTTTCCCTCAGTGCATTTGATCCACTACACAAAAATCTATTCTTGTTGGCTGTTCTCTACTTGACTCAATCTTTGTCAAAAGTAAATTGTGACAGTTTTTAGCAATACAGGCCTAGAATGAGGGATGAGAGATCCAGAAAAGGAGACTGAGTTGTTATCGTCTATCCATAAATTTCCATTTGTCCAAGATTACTGAAGTACATGTACCTACCAGAGCAAGGAAGTTGACACTGATACCATAGGTAATACCAATGAAAGTCTAGGATATTACATGAGATACTCGTTCCACCAAGAATATAACAATAATCTGACTAAAATTTTGCACAATCACATTCACTAAAGAACTTCAATTTCCAATACAATGATTTGAAGGAAGAGGAAGGAAAAGTGGGAGATGATTTTTTTTTTTTTTTTGATGGGACGCAATCTCATCTTATTAAGGAGTAATAGACTCCAATCAGCAAGCACGCTGTTACAAACTTCTTGAGGATACTCTACAAGCCACACCCTTAAACCATTGAAGCTCCTGCTAAGTTGGGCAAGGTCATGAGCGACCTTGTTACCCCCCCCCCCCCCCCCTCTTTTTACAAAAGAAAAAGACACATGCTCACAAGAGTTAGCTAACAACATAATATCTCTAATAACATGCCCAGTCAGAAGGTGAAACGAGACCCTTCTTCAAGTGATGGAAGAGCTTGAGGTTGTCCGTCTCAAGCACAAATTTTCCAAAACCAGCTTCAATGGCTGTAGACAGAGCAAACCGCATAGCCATCGGAAAATGAGGTTTCAGAAAAAGGCAAGGAGAAAATAAAAAATTAGAGGACTTCTTCTTTGTTGCCCATGCTCTACATCGCTCATAAACAATGAGAAAACGTGATGTCGAGATCATATTGCTGAACTGCAATATATATCAGCCTCACTCCTCAACCCACCCAGTTTGTAGAAATTGTTTTTTACAAAAAATCCATTCCAGGGTTAATAAACAGATGATTGAGGCAGAGAGGTTTCAGTCTTAGAAAATTACAATTCACCTATCCATAAAAGGACCAACAGGTAAAGACTAAAGAGTCACTAACCATCCAAGATACTACCCTTAGCAAACATGAGATAGCATGTGTTTAGCTCCCCCTATGACGAAATTTAGAACTCAAACTCTCAGAACAAATGTTGATGATTTTACTATCCGATCTTACACACATGCTTTTGCCATATATATTGTCCCACATATCCTGTGTCATGCACACCATATCAATCATTTTCTCAACCTCACATCTACAAGACTTCCATGAGCCAGAACCACCCCCCACCCCTCCCCACCCCCCCCCAAAAAAAAAAAAAAAAAAACAACAACAAAAACAACAAAAAGGCATGGGACTTTCCTAGACAAAATATCAGGAGGAATTTACACCAAAAAGGAAAGGCAAGGCAGTGAACATCTTATGCGTATTTCTACAACTTCCAATATGGGATCCATAACAAAAAGAATCACTTAAGAGTGTAGCTATTATACCAGAATTCATTAAAGGAATTATTGCAGTGGCAAGGATAATCTTATAGACATAGGTTGTTGATTACGAAAGAAAAGAAAAAAGATATGGCTTCGTTTAGAACTATTAACAAGCAGCATAGTATATCATAATCAGACTTCTAAATCAGGAGACACAAGGAAAACAAGTTAAATTTACCTGCTCCCGCCTATCCACATATGCCTGCAACAGTTCTCCAACATGATCTATAAATTTCTGGAACAGGATATACATAATTCTTCTCAGAAGAGGCAGATAAGGTATGGATTTACAAAGCAAGTACACAAGGGTAAGGTAACTAACCTCACCATTGCATTGGATGAGAGAAGATCGTTTTCAGCTTCTCGTATTGGCAGGAAGAAAGGAATGGTGTGCTCTAAAACCGTCATCTTCTCCAGAAATGACTTGCTCTCTAGCACGCAATGATACAGTTCACACGGCTCTCCTGCTCATAACGAATACAGTATGGTGAAACAATATCTAAAAGTACATGCAAGTTCAATTTACAGCAAGACAGAAACCATCCAAAATCCTTCAATATTCTTATGGGGTCTAGGCACAAGGCAAGAATAAAATATGCAATCAAGGCAAAGCAAGGTGCACATACCTTTGGTGAACATATATATGCATTCAGATAAATAAAACATATCACATATTATTATTAAAAAAAAAAAAAAAAAAAAAAGGAAAAAAAATTAACCCTAAAACATGAGACATTTATAGTAATGCTTCTTAAAACCACGTGCTACCTAAGAAGGCTAACATACCAGGGATTCAGGATGATGTTCATTTTATAAAATAAAAAGACTTTAAGAATAGCATAATTTCTAAAGAGGAACTTATGGGCAAACGAGGGATATGATCTAATAAATTAGATAATGATAAATATTAGCCCAAAGGACTTATACAAACTTCCAGGATTCAGCAAGGAAAAAAGACTTCTAGCCACCTTGTGGTAAATAGGTTTTTCCATTGACAAGATTTTTGTCCTGATATATGCGACATTATGATCCGCATAGATCTTTTCTAAATACAATAGCTCGCCTTCTGATGTGTTTTTGTGTCCAGTAATAGATCACATCTACTCCTCCGTCCCTTGATTATTTACAAATACCTATTTGAACTGTCCCTATTGATTGCAAAATAGCATTTTTGGTAGGATTTTTTCTCTACTTTTCATCTAAAACGAGGCCCTACAGGCACCCACTTTTCTCTCCATATTTTTCATTCTCTTTAAACTGCGAGCCATTTCACTGTGTTACAATATATATGGGACAGAGGGTATACATGCTTTAAGCATGAAATTCAGAATATTTTACCAGATAAATTGCACTTTGGTTATCACAATAATTGTCCTACTGCTTGCTATGTACCCAATTCTTGTGAAGACTAAAATCATTCTCTTAAACTCTTTAGAGGGCATTTGAAATGTAGATTTTAGGTATGAGGTACGGGTCTAGAATGGGTAAAACCCATATCTAATGTTTGTTTAAGAAAATTTCTGTTTCTAAGCCCATACCTCAAACCGACAAGGTATGTGGTTTAAAAACCCAAGGGGAGGTGGGTATGGCTCATACCACACCTCTAGGTATCAAATAAAAAGAACAAAATCATTCCCTAACAGCAACCAAAAAAAGGTATTAAAAATCGAGTTCCAACCCAATACCACCTTGTTACCACTTTGTGAACCCCTTACAAGCTTGCTTCAGTTCGTCTTTTTAATTTGATAAACTAACCAAATACAAGAACTTTGATGCCATGGTAAAGCTCCCCTAACCAACTTTATCATGTTATCCAATACAAATTACAAGAATTAGAATCATTTATTATATCTCACTGATCCCCTTATGTCACGAAAATAAGAGCTTAGAAGTGTACTGCTTTCTCAAAACAATTTTTAGAAAAAATAGGTACAAAACATGAGAAATGTTCTCTCCATGTACATATTATCTTACCACTAAAGCTATGTACAGTTCAACTAATTTAAGTTGATATTAGCTTAATTATGAAATAATCAAATTAGATCTGACCTGATCTTGTCTTTTTATTTGCGTTTAGTTTTCGTTAAAATATCTTTAAACTCGTTATTTAAAATTATGAAATTTCATATCTGGAAAGTACATATTAATATGAATCTAATGAGTAATGACATCTCATTTGATATGTTTTATTTTATGGATTAGTGTACAAATAAGGTCAAAGTTTGGTCCAATTAAAAAATCTGATAAGAGAAAATTTTAGATCAGAACTGAAAAGCCTAATTTGACTCTTAGGAATTTAAACCCAGACTGAAAAAAAAAAAAATAAGTCGAAAAGATATCTAGATAAAGAAATCGCCCCACCCATCAGAGTACCAAATAATAATCCTGCCCCAAGACCCAAAGGATGAAAAGAAAAAAGAGAAAGAAGACAAAATCTTCATGTGTTAGATACCAAGAGTAATAGAAGTAGCCAATTTAGATGCAATGCCATGCTGCTCTGGCCATCTCTATGGATTAGATGCAAGATGTAACCAACTTTATGAGCCACTGAACAGGAGCTGCACCACTCTGACATTCATCCTCTTTTGTACAGGAACAGAAATGCTTAAAGATGTAATTATCCAGATCAAAAGTCAAGCAATACATTTCAGTGATCCTCTGGTCTGTTTTTCACGATGGAAGCAAAACCACAAGCAAGCAACACAGCTACTCAGCATGACACCTATTATAGGTAGGGTATGAAGAGATGTAGCCACATGAAGCTCATCTCGAACAGATTTTTTGTTGAAGAATTGATTTAGAAAGACCAACTGGAACCATAAGCAAGCACCAGATTAAAAAGCCAGAAGAAGCAAAGCAGACCATAAAGCAACGACACCTCCAGCAGATATTATACAAGAGCCAATGTCTAAAAGCTTCATTTTTTAGGTCTGGTTTGAATTTAACAAGAATAAATAACTGAAAAGGGGTGAAGAAACATAGCCCAACACTGCCAAACAAATTAAGTAATTGCATATAAAATACTGTTGTGTTACTATTTCTCATTCAGTTAACTATATACAAAACCATCAAAATCACCAACGCCAACAAGGGCATTTGTCCAATCACATGAATCACAATAGATTCGACACCGAGTACAAAATGTAACAAGTAATATTGCATGGTGATAACAAACAGCATCAAGGACTATTTAAATTACCAGCAAATGATGTTTCATACTGTATACCAATCCTTGCACCTTCCAGACAACATATAACCTGTACAAGTAAATTAAGATTTACTATATATTATTGACCTTAAATCAGACACTTCACTCGGAAAAAAGCTGAAAACATCAACTAATAAGCCTTGCTCAAAATTTAGCTGACATTTGGATTATAATTATAATTTTGACACGAAATACACCCAATTGTCATTCTACAGCACAGTCATATAATATGCATATGCATTCATTAGTCAAGAACTTAAACTTCAATCAATGTAAATGCTGTGTCATGTAGCCAATGTATACATTAACCTAAATAATAGAACTTCCCAACCACTTAGATTTCAAACAATGCAATACTCAAGATGAGGACTTTGCGCCCTGCATATTGTCCAATTCTAGGATCAGATCCCCCCATTGGACCCACTCACTTCAGTATTTTGTGGAATCAGGGATCACAAGACTATTCCATGCATAAGAATAATTTTCTAACTTAATAATTCAGAAAGCCAATGATGTATGGTAGTAAAAGAATTAAGTGCCATATGAAGTGAGCGCTCCTTAAGAACAGCATAAGGTCACTGTAGTAGTATTTTATCCAAAAACAAAAACATGTTTACACCAAGTTTAGCAGATCATGACCCATTTCTAAAAGACAGATTTTAAAACTTTTCTGCTATTATTAATACTAGAAAAATATTCTCTTGGTTTGAAGTCACAAGCCAATTTCCAAGCAGAGATGCTAACACATAATAGTCTACATTTCTTTGAGAGAAACCATTGTATACTTGGTTCCATCAAGACTCTTACTTATGGTTCACCCCCATTAACAATATTCTTACAAATTGGACTATAGGTGATATTACCTTACTTCCCACCCTGTAAGTGATTTTTTCAAGCAAGGGAGAGTCTAGGTCCATATTGGAATCCCCTGATGTTGCCTTCCTATCTGCCTCCATGTGAACCTAACAAGGGGGGAAAAAAAAAAAAAAAAAAAAAAAAAACAAGTACCTCAACCAATTGCATGTATGTGACAAGAGAGTTAGTTGAAACATTAAAACATAAAAGTTCATTATCTGACATAGAAATAAATAGATAAAAACTTTACAGAACGATACAAAAACATGTATCCACATGGCATACCCTCTCTCTTATAGTGGCTAACAGTCCATCATTCCACTCTTCACCTTCCAGATAGATCTCTGAAATACGATAACAAATCATAGGAGTATAAGACAAATGGAAAAAGATACATTAGACAAACATTGGTGTCTGTGACAAGAAGGAAAAGCACATAATCTTATACATAGTACCACTTAACTTACTTTGATTAGAAATGCGAGAGAAGGAGGTGTAAGCAGTCATAATCTAGCACTATGTGACAGCATGACGTACTAAAGGCATGGTGACCAAGTGAAGGTGTACAGTGTATAAATGATGTCACAATTTGGAATTGTAAAGAACACTTCTTAACAGCTCGTCAAACACTTAAGAATGTAATTATTGGTAAAAGAGTGTGAGCATGCTCAACAAACATATATACATAATCCTATGCCTATGCCAAATTCTATGATAAGCGTATGACTGGCAGAAAGACACACCAAATTCCCATAGACTTAATTATTATGAACCAAATACCTTGAGTTTGAGAAGCTAGTGCAGCTTCAAATTCTTTTTGCAAACGCTCAAAAACCATTTTGTCAGAATCCCTAAAAGACAACCAAAAACTCCAGTTAGAAGCTATTTTTACATAACAAAATTATCAACAAAAGACTGTCAAATTCAAACGACTAGCTAAACCATTCCCTAACAGATTACTCTGAAAAACAGAGAATCACAAATTTCAATTTATGTTAAATTTTTTGCGATATACGCATATGTTATTGCAGTTGTAATATATTATAGTATGAACAATAGAGTAACAATTTGCTATGATTGTAATCAAGTACTCCACTAGCTAGTAGCCAAAACATTCAAGATTCATGTAAAGTAGTTATCTTCTGTAAAAGGCCAACTAGTAGCTTTAAGAGGAACATATTACGTTTTGTATGAGGTTACTTGGTGCGTCTTACAATATACACACTAGACGCACATCTCACATATAGTTATATACAAGTGTTTGCATAGAACAGTATTTTCTTTGAAACATAAAGGAGTGCCATGACGAAAATTGGTTGCAATTGGGTTTAATTACAATCAAAATGCATAGAACTCGTGCTTGAGGGTATTGATGACAGCAAATGTCATCAGGATCAAATACTACTCACCCCAGCTGTTAGCATACGAGACGTGAACTGATATAAGTAAAAGTTTCCCTTCACAAGTATGAAGCTAATATCCTCTGAAAAATTTTACAGTAATCTATGAACCGAGATGATGCCATGAAAGAATAAATCCATTTCTCCAATTATTTGATGAAGGAACACAAAATTTAACTCCAACATTTAAGAATGCCATAATTTGAAGCTTGTTTTCATTGCACAAAACCTCTAATTAAGTTCTTAACCATCTATTCCCATTCAAACATAATTGAATTCGAAAAATCCATACCTGGAAAGACGCTCTGTCAATTCAGCATGCCTTTTGATGACATTTCTAACTGTAAAATGCCAAAAACCCCTTTCAAAACACATACATTTCATCAATTATAAACAAAACTGAGTTTAAATTACAGAAAATTACATCTAGCTTTGATCGTATCAAGCCTTATATCTTCATCATGAATAAAATTCTGCAAATAAAGATTCAAAGAAATTAACACAAAAATTCAGTAAGAAAAACACAAATTGGAAGAATTAGGGGAAAGCAAGTTCAGCGTAACGACGGAAGTTACCGATTCTCCCATTGAATAAGGGTTTTGATCGACCATAATCAGGGTTTCCTTCAACGAAATTAGAAGAATTTCTGGAGATGCAGGGGTTTTCAATTAGGGATTTGGGGACAAAATTAGGGCTGAGCTCAGCTCTGCTATTTGTTAACTGCTCAATTGATTCCAGGAGGGCAGGAGATTTGGATTTGGAGGTATATCAATTATTTTGGAAATTTGTGATCCACTAAATCATTGACTTCAATGTTGTTCCTATCCAAACAAAAAAAATAGTGTTGAGGAACAAGTTGGGTCTAAACTTAGTAACATTAGTTAAGTTAGTACCTACTACTCCCTCCGTCCCTATAATTTGAAATCTATTTATCTTTATTACGTGAGTAATAAAAATTAAAAATAGGTTTCTAATAAAGGGACGGAGAGAGTACATAGTAAATAAAAAAAAATGGTTATTTCACCAAATACCCTTGAGTAATTTGCTTATTCACAATATATTCATGACACTTTCCAAATACATCATATACCCCTGAGTTTAACAAAAATGCCCCAAATAGTCAAATACCCAAATAATTAACGGACGTTAACTCCGTTAGTCGATAAGGGTTAATTGAGCCATGTGACATCTACTGATTCGTTGTTTTTTTAATCTATTTAATTAATAATTAAAAATATTAAAAAATCAAAAATTAAAAAAAAAATCCAACCAAGCCCCAGCCATCGTCCCCACCCCACCACCACCAGCCTCGCCCAGCCTATTTCCCGACTTCGACGCCGGCCACACTCCCTCCCGCCGGTGCCAAGCCTCCCCCACGCCGACGACCGCCCCACGGCCTCACTAAACCGAACAATCGAAACCCTAAACCCCAAATTGGAACCCTAAATTTTGATTTTGGGGTTTTATGGTTTCGAGGTGGTGGTTTAGGGCGGAAAGAGGCGGAGATGGTAGGGGAGGGGCGAATTGGGTTGGTCGGTTCGGGGAAGGGGGTTTGGGGCGTCGACATGTGGGGAAGGAGGTTTTTTCGATGGAGAGAGACGGGTTTAGGATGCGGGGATGGTGGTTTGGGGGAAGGGGAAGGGCGATTCAGGGGGTCAGCGCCGGTCCGGCGCCGGCGCAGGGGTTGAGGGGAGATTCACGCCGACGCCGACGTATGGTTTAGGGGAGGCAACGGTGGAGGTGGCGGAAGTGGCGGTGGCTAAGGTTTGTGGGTTGGGTTTTAAAAAATATTAAATAAATAAATAAATTTTTGATTTTTAAATATTTTTTTAATAATTAATTAAAAAAAATTACAACCAATCAAGAGATGTCACGTGGCACAATTAACCCTTAATGACTGATGGAGTTGACGTTTGTTAGTCATTTGGGTATTTGGGGCATTTTTGTTAAATTCAGGGGTATATGGTGTATTTAGAAAGTTTCATGGGTATATTGTGAATAACCAAAAAACTCAGGGTATTTGGTGAAATACTAAAAAAAACTTAATCTCATTTGGCCTTTTTTAAAAAATTAGGAAAATTTCATAGATACACTCTTGGTATTGAATTTTCCCATTGATACCACCACTTTTTTTTACTTCTTAGAGGTACACCCTAAATTTTATTCCCTAAGCTAATTGACGTGATTAGTCAATTAAGTTAACGTTAATAACTTCAAATTAGAGCAGTTTAGGTTAATAAAAACAACGAAATGACTAATATGCACCCTTTTAAAACCTTCTCTAGCTTCAACTTTTCCTTCCCAAAATGTCAAAGAAATCCCTATTTCCCACCAAAATATTGATGCCCCCTTCTTTATAAATTGATGCATGCATGCGCCATTTCTTCTCCAAAATATTGTTCCTCTACCTATTTCTCTAACATGCAATGGCTGGTTCTTCAGGTGCAGGTTCTTCTTTTGGGCGCAGGAATGGAAGGGCCATATGGATCAAACGCATTTATATTGTAACTGTCATCCACCAAGACCTGTTGATATTAGGGTTTCTAATACCATTTTGAACCCTAGAAGGGCTTATGATGAGTGTATGCACTATGGTTTTTTCATGTGGATTGCTAAAGAGCAAATAATTAGGGACACAGGGGTATTATACATCTACAAATCTTGATAAGGCATCCAATCTGAAAGTTTAATTTAAGAGAGGAATTTATTGAGTTTACACAAATAGTAAATGAATTTGAACGCCACATTTATATGGCTGTTAAGATTGTTGTTGTCATGTATTTGATATTAATCTTTGTTGCTCTCAAATGAATTAGTGTTTATTTGCCTTTTAAACAAACTGTAACACCTCAATAATTCTTCCTTTTCCAAACCACTTACTTTAAATAAAATAGTGGAGAAATATTGACATGTTATCGCCACGTGTTAAAACGTTAAGGCTTTATCAAAGTATCGCAACGGAAAACCAAACTTAAGTCTTTAAAAAAAATAACATAGTTTAGAAAACCAGTTAGTCAAAGCTTACAAACTGGAACTATAAAGGCCCTTATTTAAAACCAAACCAATATTCAAAACCCAAATCATAAACGGAATAATAAACATGAATAAGTTTAACACAAAGAACAAATACTCTCAATCACATTAAACCCTTGACAATGCGTATGCCAAATCCCCGAACTTCACATCATCAAGCTAACCTGTGCAATACTGCTCCCCAATAATACAAGTGTAATAATTAGATCATCACAGGATCATTGAAGGGCGAAGGCCATGACCAAAAGAAAACACACAAAAGCACGCAATCAGCTGAGCTAAGTACATACAAGCTACAACGCAACAAACCTAACATGCTCAATTAATTAAAGTAAATAAACATACAACACGAATTCATTAATCAAGACTCCTCACCTAAATAGTTCAATCAACTCAACATACTTACTACCCAATTCATGTAACACCCCCAACTTACTAGCTATTAATAAATAATAAATAAAGGAAAAATAAACAACCTTTGAATAAAAACTGCGGAAGCATACACCTAAATCGGAGGTATTACCGCCACACTCAACAACTTGTCAAGTGCTAAGGCTTACAAAATCCCAATAATTACAACCCAATAAACTAGGTGAGCTATTTATACAACTTTACAAACTTGTTATAAAATACTAATCGAAACACTTGAACTCCTTTAGCTACGATCATTTGATCAACCTGCTTAGACAAACTTGACTGCTCACTATTAAGGACAAATTCCAAAATAGATCGTCACAGGGCCACCATAAGAAAAAGACATGGCTAACACAAGTAGCACAACAAAACAACACACACGCGTCAGCAAAAAGCTGAGTAATCACCACATATCATAATACAAAGAATAATGGAATAATTAGCATTACTAACTCAAT
Source organism: Chenopodium quinoa (assembly GCF_001683475.1). Taxonomy (NCBI): domain Eukaryota; kingdom Viridiplantae; phylum Streptophyta; class Magnoliopsida; order Caryophyllales; family Amaranthaceae; genus Chenopodium; species Chenopodium quinoa. Next base: position 850,702 of record NW_018745170.1, on the reverse strand, counting down.
TAAACAATGCAGTTCCAAACTACATTACACATTGTACCTTGAAAATAACCTTTGTCAAAACCAACCTCGAATAATAATACGATCTTTTACTCAATCAACTCATCTATCCATATATAAGTGTGTTATGCTCTATGTTTTATACCTAGCCTTGGACATGAGCAATACGAATAAATAAACCAACAAGTATAAAAACTTGAATACTCTCAATAACCAGAAAACACCTCTAATCATGACCAATATGGGTCAAATCCCACTTTAGGGGGACCATAAAAAAAATATATAAATAAAGATTGTACCTCATTCTTAACTTATGATTATCATCTCCTTATCAACATGCCAAGGAGTAAGGTAATTAACATCGAGCCTCGAACCAAGAACAACATAATAATTCTCAACTCTTTTGATCTTATACTTGATCAAATAAACATTTACAGATTCATAATCAATATCTCAATAATGGCACAGGTTCCCAAATAATGTAACACGACATTTTTGGTTTATAAAATATCTCAACTCTTATAGGGAAATAAAACTAATACCCAAATACAATTAACTCACAACCCAAAAATAATACTCTGCATTAATAACCCTAAAACTTCAATATAGCAATACTCCCTATAGCAACAACATGAAAAATCCTAGAATAATCAATTATCAACAACAAAAATAATATGATACTCAAATCCAGTCAAATCATATAATATCATAATAATTAAACACATATACAAAGTTTACAAATAATAAATCATAACACACATAATAATACGAAATATAATACAACATCTCTAAGTTTCGTGTGATTACCTTTCAAGAAAATACTATCAACTACGATATTCAAAGCAAGAAATGGATTGGGCAACGTCCCAAATTGCAGCCTTCATTAACAAACATATCGTAGGATCTCTTTACAAATCAATAAATAAGATAATGGAGATTGGAGAATGATGAAAAAAAACAACTTTTAACAAAATCAATTCTTTTTGGGTTTGGCTAATGAATCTCACGCACAAAAATACGAAACGATGGTTCCCTTTATTTTTATTTTATTTTTAAAAGCAATGGATAACTATGTTAGGGTTTAAGATAATTTTTATAGGATAACAAAAATAGAGTATAAAAATTCATAAAATAATTTAAAATATCATATTTTAGCCATAAAATATATTTGATAAAATCTTAAAATATTCGAGTATTACAATCTACCCTCCTTAAAACAAGTTTCGTCCCGAAACTTAAAAAAAAAATATCTTACTCATAAATTTGAGAGGAAGTAAAACCAAACCAAACTTTTCTCTATAAAATATATATAGATGGGGTATAAAATTATTAGGGGTATTACAATTCCAAACACTTGACTCTTTATATTTAATTTAATTAATTTAATTGGAGTAAGCAATAGATGAGGTTGTCCAACCCACCAAATCATTTTGATCCCAAATGACCATTTAAAATAAAAATATAACAATGTAAGAATGGGCGCTACTCCATTCTCAAAAAGTTAGTCTAGGATCCCATCTAACTTTCGTTATAAAATAAAAATGTAAATACCATAAGAAAAGACGACATGTTGATCAAACAAGCCTCGAAAAGCCACGGGCTACCACCGTGTACCCTAACCAATAATTGTCAATACTCTAGAAGTGCACGCTTCTAGAGTTTTATTGCCTCATCCATGTTTCACTTTACATGATTACAAGTTTAATTAATAGCCGACTCATTCAAGTAAATCATACACGATGATCATACATATAATTCACTTTTAATCTTATTTAGGACAACGATGATCACATCACAAATTGACATTTAATTCCTTTAAATTCCAAATCACCAAAATTGTTGAACATAGTCAACCCACCTAGCCATTTCAGCTCAATTCACCTTTACTCAACATACCAACAAATCATGTTTGAGTAATAAATAAAATAATGATAACCTCATGGAATAAGTAATAAATTCATTCCACTTAAACCATTCATATCTAATCCTTCAATAATCTAAATGTGGTTAACAAACCAATCCAATAAAAAATATGCTTGTATCAACATTCCATACAAACAATTAATCCAATATAATTCAACATACTTGCATCCATAATTCCATACAAACATAATCAATTCACCAAAACATGTCTCATAGACATGAGCACACGAATTAATTCAATGTTTAACCAAATAATTTCCATCTAAGAGTTCTCTAGACATGAAACTAAGTTCTTTCCTTTTGGTACCTAAACATGATACTACTTACAACGAAGTAGACATGTACGTACCTCGTATAAACAATCCGTTGTGCCACATTTACTCAATTAAAAGTCTCCTAGGGAATAATCACCTCCTAGATTACAACCAACAATTAAATATTAATACCCAAACTAATTTCCAGCAATATAACTTGATTTAAAACTCATTGAAACTTCCTTAAAAATATGTTTTTATGCTTAATTAATCATTAGGAATTCAATAGGAACAAAAGCCCCAAATTAATTGATCATTAGAACCCTAAAATCCCAATTTAAATAAATTAAAATCCTATGTTTTAAAATCATAAAATCTGAAAATTAAAACAACAATTATAATCTGAAATTATAGGTTTAAAATTCAAAAACATAATTTTGATACTAAATAAATCAATTTCAAACAATTAAATTAAACCCAAAACAAATTAATCAAGTATTAAGCAAAATAAAAAATAAATAAAAAGAAAACAAAGGAGGAGGAAGAACAGGGAGCCACGGTGGGTGGCTGGTGGTGTTCGCCAGCGGTCGGAGGTGGCGACGGCGGCCGGAGTCCGGCGGGTAGGTGGCGGCAGTTGTTGGAAATTGTGAGCAATGCTCACGTACAAAATAAGGGGGAAAAGAAAAGAAAGAAAAAAAAGAAGTAAAGGAAAAGAAAAAGAAAAATAAAAATAAAGGAGAAAGAAAATAAGACTAACCTTTTTGTGTGAGGAAAATTTGGGGATTCATGGGGTATTTATAGGGGAGAATTGTAGGGTAGAGTTGGGCCTCATGAAAATAATGGGTCAATTAAATAAACAAATGGGTTAGGCTTTGTTTTTATGATCATGAATTGTAGGATATAGGTTCATAAAATAATCAAGCCTAAAATAATTTTTGACCCAAATTAATAATTTGAAACTTTAAAATAAAATTCTAGAAAAATACAAATAAATATTATAAATAAAATAAAATTTCATTTATAAATTATTTAAAAATATGAGGGATTACACAAGCAGTGTAATTGAAGATTATTGTCCTATTGGTTGTATAAGTGAATGTGAAATGGATTAATAATTGGTATACTTGTTGTTTTCTACACTTTGTTAAGTATTTGAATTTCTTTCAGAATTCAAACCAAGCTTTGCATAAAAAACTTACTGAATTTTCATAAATCAAAATGTTTAACACAAATTGTTTTAATATCCAAAAACTAAGGTACATCACCTAAAATAACTTAAGTACATAAATTATCAAAAGCTAACTTATATTTCAAAAGAGTTATAACAAAAAATCTGAAAGGTATTCAAATCTAAGACTGATACTAAGATTGGTTCATTGGTTGACTTTGCAACTATGAATCAGTCAACTATGTAGGAGCTTGAGATGTGCTTCTTCCTTTCTTTCCTGTCTTTGCACCTTAATTTCTTCTCAATGGCAGAATTTTGTTCTCTCTTTTTAGATGCTGTAAATGCATATATTGTTACTGCCTTAGCTCCATAAAACTAATCTCTGACCTTGGAGTTCCTAATGACAAAACACTCAGTTGCCTTTAACTCTTTTCCTTGTTAAACCCCCTTTACAAGTCCTAGAATTCTGTCCAAAGAAACCACACATTTTACACTTAAATGCAATGGATCTATCCTTAGTTGCTCTTCTTCTTACTCTCTTTGTCTATTCCTACTAGGTCTTCCAATCCCTCTATTCATCTTAGGAGGCATAATACACTTTCCTGACTAATTAGTGGGCCATTGCTCTATGTTAGGAATTTGGTTAATGTTGACACTATAAGCTTGCTTGTAAGTCTTCACAGAATATAATTATGACAAAGTCATGTGGGTCTAACTTTGCATTAACATGATCTCTAATAATGGCATGCCTACATGGTACTTCTGATAGTTGTCATGCCTCACATGAACATATCTTATTGTTTAGGCTGAGTGGGGATTGAGACCTACCCTCATATATTTCATATACCCCCGGCTTAGGCTTGAAGGCCCTACAGTTAGAGCTTGCTTGGCCTATTTCTTTCATCAGCTTTACAATATTGTGACAGATATCTTTATCATTCTAACTTTTAACATTCTCACGCCTTGTTGCAATTCTTACCATTCACACTCTCCTAAATCGTGCACATATTTACAAAGGATGTTAGTATTAATCAAGTTAGACAAGTGAGCAAATGAAACATATGAGGTATTTTATACCTTCTAGCAAAGTTAATACAGGCCTACACCTGTCCACTCTAAGTATAGAGTTAAAGCTTTCTACAATATTTGATGTTTTAGAGTCATTACAGACATTAGGATCAAATTTGTGCTTACTCCACTTGGATTGTTTTCCCAAGTCTGCAAACCAATTGATCATCTCATCCCCTCCCTCTTTTGAAGTTCTCCATAGCCATCCTAAATGTGAATGTTGATGTTGCATTGCAACCTCTTCAAAAAAGAACATACATTAGTAGGCCTAGAAATCAACCCAAGGGTCTAGAATGTGTAGACAAGGTACGCTTAAAAGTATTTTTTTTATTCATTTAATACTTTTTGCTCCTTTTATTTTAAAATCTTAATATGAGAAAAAAAAAACTCCCTCGGGTGCACCAACCCTCTATGTACACGTAGGTATCAATAACTATATACTAAAAGACACACCAGTAATGACACGTGTCATTTTCTGGTGTGTCCCTTAGTTTTTTTTTTTTTTTTAAAATCTATATAGGAAAGAAATGTTATACATAAATAAAATATTGCAAAAGATTTTCCCTTAAAAAAAAAAGAAATAGAAAAGATTTAATGTATCCTTCCAAATATATCTTGATACCATAAACTTCTTAACCTAATTTATGACATATGTAGAGTTACGTACTACTTTACCATTAATAAAAACAAGGATTTTTTTGAAAAAGTGGTTTTTGTATTTAATCATGTATGAAAAGTGTTTCGGGGTTTTCTGATGTCCTGCGGGAGAGTTACAATTCCGAGACTGGAACCGGCCGCCTGTACCTGCAAAACAAACGGATGCTCCGGATGATTGGAGATCCGCCTCCGACGGTCAAGTTAGTACTTGATTAAGGAGTAATTAATGCGGAAATTAAGGTGATTGGGTCTCTCTAGGTGAGAGTGTTTAATGTGTGTAATCTGCGTTTTTTGCGTCATCTCCCTTAATGAGGATTAAGGGAGGTATTTATAACCTCGGGAAACGTGCCAATCTAGGTTTAGGTTAACCTTGGGCTGATTGGGCTTCCCTCGGAAGTTGGGCCTAGGTGGCCGACTTCTCCATTAGGCATGGAGTATGCCACGTGTCGTGACATAATAGGTCCAGGGTGGACGAATAAGCGTGTGCCACGTGGCAAGCCCTAAGAGGTCCAATTGGGGGACACTTGGCAGGACCTGATTGACCCACGTGGCGCATTCCGATTGGTGGGAGCAAAATCCCCTAATCATTTGCCCCTCACAGGTGGCACGTGACTGGTCACGTGTTACCTGTGACAGGTGTCGCCCTGTAACAGGCGACGGCCTGCTACAGGTGTCACTCGGCGAAAGGCCGAGAGATTCTCCCGCCCAAATTTTTGAATTCCGGAAGTGACCCTTCGCCTTCTCACTTCGCCTATATAAAGAAGTGTTGACTTCGGTCATTTTCACACTTGAGAACTTTGTGAGAGAACATTCGGACCCCTGAACTTGCTCTGACATTTTGGACCCTTTCTGCCTACCGCCTGCTCTAACAAGCCGACTGCAAAGGATTTTCAGAACTTCATCAATCGTCACTCGTTCAGGTAACCGTCGGTTCTCTTACTCTTAATTTTCTCTTTACTTTATTCTTTCTTGAAATGGCACCACGGAAGCACACGACACGACCTAGGTTAGTGATCAGCCGGTCACCGGGGACGGCTGAATCTAGGACTAGGAGTGCCGCCTGCCCTTTTCTGGACCCATCTTTGCCCTTTATACAAAGTCCGACTGTATCTGTGTCTATGCAGAGCATGATGGCCAGAACAAAAAAGACTGCCAGGATCTCAAACTCAGACGGCTCCTCCCACAGGGTGCCGATTAGTGAAACATCTGACCAGGCGCCAGATGTGGAAGTGAAACAAACATTCTCTCCTGCTCCTTTTAAAGGAGAAGAGGCGGGCCCCTCCGGGAGAGGGGAGGAGTCGTCCTCTTCGGACTCGTCAGAGGACGAATCCGAGTCTAGCTCTTCTGGCCATGCTTCTCTGGACACAGAAGAGAAAAACAGTCGCCTCCAAGAGGCGAGGCTTTCTCATGCAGTTGAGAAGGGGGACGATTGGGCGGAGCCATCCGCCTCTCACCGAGAACAAAATACCCCTTACTACTGCACGGTACCTCGGGGCCGGATCACAGCCATGCAAGAAAAAGTGGGGAGCTTTATCGCAAACCACACAATGGGCCCCGACTTTTTAGTGTTCGTGCCGGATCCAGAAGACACAGTCGTCTGGCCGGCTGGTACCAGTTATGATGGCGCCTGCTTTGGCTGCTACGAGGCGGCCATCAAGGTTGGGCTGCGCTTCCCACTACATCCGGTTGTTCAGCGGATCTTGGATGGGTATGAGTTGGGGTTATGGCAGTTAGCCCCGAACTCCTGGGTCAACGTACTCGGCTATGTGGCCGGGTGCGAACTGCACGGGGTGGAGCCGAACTTCGAGGCTTTCGCCCACATGAACTACCTCAGCCGGACCCCTAAGGCAGGCGGTACCGGCTGGTATCAATTGACGAGCCACAGGGGCTACCTCATGACAAGAGGTAAAGCAAACAAGTGGAAGGACTGGCGGAGCACCTTCCTTATCATTGAGAGTTCAGACACAGAGCTGAACAAGCGCTTCAACAAATGGAACAGGAATCCGCCCCTTCTTGCAGGCGGCCGCAGCATGCCGCCTGTTCCCCCCAAGGCTTAGAAAGAGATCCTAGATAAAGGACACTTCAAAGTAGAGTCGAAGGTGAACTCTACTTCAGGGGTACGAGAGCAAGTACCCCTGCACTGCGTCCCGAGCTTCAAATGGCTCTACGACGAGTACTTTTTGGCCGCCTGTTGCCTCAGCAGTCGGTGCTCAAGAGGTAGCCGGCCTGTCGAATACTCTGTTGTTGCATGCATTTCTTGTTATGACTTTTATTAACTTTGCTATTTGTTTTTGCAGCGGACGCCATGAGCAAAATTACAGCCTCCAAGACTGCGGCGGCCATGTTGCGGGCCTCCATCATGAAACTGTCTTCAACCGACTCCCCCAACAAGGGGGCACCCTTGGTGAGCTTCGAACCCTTCACTCTCTTTTTTGGAGTTGGGTTTATGCATATACTGACCGAGTGTTTTTTTTTTTTTTTTTTTTTTTTAGACGGGCGCTCCAAGAGCTTCTTCTTCCCAACAGCCGGACCCCAAGGCCCGGAGGACGACTGTTGCGAGCTCTCCTGGTTCTGCCAGGAAACATGCGGCGGCTGAGAAACAGCCGTCCACTTCTTCTAAAACTCCAACTGGGCCGCCTAGAAGTATGAAATTATCCTTGTAAATTTTAGACTTGCTCCCTTCTTTACTAAGTCTAATCCGTTTTGTTTATGCTTGATGCAGCCGGCCCTCAGGAGCCTGACTTGGTCGAGCTGGCCAAGTCTATGATCAAGGTCGTTCCTCCAGCTGAAAGGGAGGCGGTCAGGGGTGTCGGCACCCTTGACCTAGACGGGATTGCAGGGGTCCTTGCTGAGGTATACTTAGCATATTTTTGGTTATTTAAATTCCAGGACACCTGTTTTCTTTTTTGTTTGGAAACTGACGCCTGTTCCCCTTTTTACTTAGGCCCTGCTCCGAGTGAACGGCCTTCGCAAGCCGCTTGACCGGAAGAACAAAGAGGTAAAGGCTGCAAAAGCTATGGCCGCCTCTGACTGCGATAAGGCAATGTTTCAAATTGCCCAAAATGAAGTTCTGACCATTGATATTCTTTATTATCAGGCGCAGGCTGCCGCCGCTATCCGGGCTCAGTTAGAGGCGGCCCAGAAGAAGAATAGCGAGCTGGAGGCGACCATCAACAACCTCAAGGCCGAGCTGAGACCTCTTCGCCAAAAGATGTCCTCATACGAAACCTTGGAGAAATCCTTGGCGAGCGTAAAGGAACGCCTGGTGACCCAGGAGAAGAGTCTTACTAAGGAGCTCTCGGAAAAGGCCGAGCAAGAAAAGAAAGAGCTGGTCCGGGAGATGATGGAAGACTCTGCTCAAATCTAGCGCATGACTTGGGGCCGCCTGTTCCCCAATGCCGACTTTGCCTCATGGGAAAAAACGTACCGCCAGTGTTCTGATAGATATAATCAAGAGATCCTGGCGGCTGCTGAGGAAGAGGCGTTGGAGGAGGAGGAGCAGCCGGTAGTGGCGCTTGTGCCGCTTGGGGGTAATGCATCAAAGAAGGATGCAGCTGAAGCCGAGTCCAGCAAGAAGAGTGCTGACCAGGCGGCAGCTGCTAATATTGAAGATTTGCCCCCTTCTTAAGCTTTATGTCTTCTTTTCACGGCCTGCGTGCCGTTTGTTTGTATTTACCCGGCCAGGGGGCCGGGGCTCTGAATATTTTGCCGGTCTTTAATGGCCGGCTTCCTTTTAATGAATATATTTTTTTTTTGCTTCAAATTTGTTTAAGTATTGAATATTCTGATATCCAATTGCACACTATACCGACTGTTTTACATAGCCGATAGTTGCAGACAGGTACGGATAGTTAGTCACGCCGCCTATGCCCCTGGACGACTGGTTGTCTGTTTCCAGGCTGGGCGATCAGTCGGCCATTTATCCAATCGGTATTCGAACCATTTAGACAGGATTCCCTTTAGGCAGGCGGTCCCGTCATTTGTAAAATTAACCAAGTAGGAAAGCGTTTAGCATTATTCGGCCATTGGCCTCTTTTGATTCAATATACTAAGTTTGGTACTTAGTTTATTTCGTTGGGGGATGGCTGGTCGTCTGCTTTGGTGGCTGCATAGAAGCAGGCGTTAGACAGGACGTTCAACCAAAGTAGCTACGCCTGCTGGGTTACAGACGACAGCTTCTAGGTTCCGTACTAAGGAGGACGACTGGTTAACCTTGCGGTTAGTCAATCACTCTATTTTGTTTGAGTGGTAGGGAAACCAGGCGGCGGGGGCCGGATAGTCCCCTTGATTCGCCAAGTTTTTCTTGGCTATTAACTCAAAGGTTGTTAACCTAGCAGGAGTAGTGGTTGAGAGCCCCTGTTTGCTAAAAACAGGCGGACGACTCATACTTTTTAGGCTCCATACTAAGTTTGAGAGAGTGACTATGAGTTAACTTTGGTGTTACTCAGTCGCCGTCACTCCTGCTTGAGTAGTAAAGGTACCAGGCGGTGGAGGCCGGCTGAACCTTTTGATTCGCCAATGTTTGTTGGCTATTTACTCAAGAGGTACCCCCTGAATTTATCCCAAGTAATACAGGGGGTCATCCGACTCAGATGTCAACTGCTACCACCGGTTTGGTTAGTGATAGAGTTATCCTTGTCTCAAAAACGGCTACGTGGTTGCCCTTGGGGACAGTCGTATAGGTACCGTGTAATGATTTTATAGAACAATGTTCCACCCAAAAGGGAGCTGCTCTCTGCGACGAATTTCATCCGGATGGATGCCGTCGGACGCCTGCTATAATGTTGGGACAGGTCGAATTAAACTTATATTTGGATCAGTTGGCTTGGCGCCTGGTCTGATCATTTCAGCCATGAGCCTTTGATAGTTCTTGGTGAACTGTATTATGGGAGAGTAGCCGGTTGAGTGAAACAAGCGGCGTGCCCCTCTTATGTAAAGATTGAGAGTAGCCGACTGTTTGTCAGTAGGCATGCCCCTCTTAGGTAAAGATGAAAATTAAATATTGAGAGTAGCCGACTGTTGTTAGTAGGCGTGCCCCTCTTAGTACAAAATTGAATGAAACAACAAATTTTTATTAAGTAGCCCTTTACTATTTACATCATTCAAAAGAAATATTTCTTGAGATTATCTACATTCCAAGTTTGAGGCAACGGTTGGCCGTCTGGTGTTTCCAGACGGTAGGTACCGTCCTTGACCTCTTCACAGATTCGGTAGGGTCCCTCCCAGTTGGGAGTTAGTTTGCCAGACTCATTAGCCCTACCAACTGCTTCCATTTTTCTAAGTACAAAGTCCCCCACTTTGAGTGGACGCCTGTGTACTTTTTTGTTGTATGATCTAGTCATTCTCAGGCGGTAAATTTCATGGCGCAAGACAGCATTGCCCCTCCTTTCAGGGAGTGAGTCTAATGTCAGGCGCATGGCTTCCCAGTTTGCCTCTTCGTCATATAGCATTACTCGAAGAGTCGGCTCGTAGTGTTCTATTGGAAGAACAGCTTCCGCACCATAAGTTAGGAGGAATGGAGTTTCTCCAGTCGCCCCTTTTTCAGTCGTCCTAATGGCCCAGAGAACATGTGGTAATTCATCCGCCCATAGGCCGCCTGCTCTTTCAATCTTTTTCTTGAGACCGTCTGAGATGATTTTATTAAAGGCTTCTACCTGGCCATTTGCTTGTGGACGGCCGACAGATGCAAAGTAGTGTGCAATTCCTTGGTCACCCAACCAGCTTTTGAGAACAGGCGTCTCAAATTGGGGACCATTATCAAAAACCATAGACATGGGAACCCCGAACCGAGTGATGACATTTTTCCAAATGAATGAAATTACATCCTTCGTCTTGATTCCCTTTACAGCCTGCGCCTCTACCCATTTAGTGAAGTAGTCGATTGCAACAAGTATGTACCTCCTTCCGCCTGTAGCAGGCGTATAGGGACCCAGAATATCCATGCCCCACTTAGCAAACGGTAGTGGGCTATGAATGGTAGTGAGGTCAGTAGCCGGACGGTGAATTAGCTTGCCAAACCTTTGGCACTTGTCACATTTTTTCACCATCTCCATTGCATCTGCTTCTAAAGTAGGCCAAAAGTAGCCCTGCCGCCTTGCCCGCTGAGCAAGCGTCCTACCACCTACATGGGAAGCGCAGTAACCCGAGTGGAGATCTTCTAGGATCTCTCGTCCTTTTTCTGGAGTAACACACTTCAAGAAAGGCTGAAGGTACCCCCTTTTGTGAAGTTCTCCCTTTATCATTTCAAAACTGGTTGCTCGTTTTTTCAGTGATGCCGCCTGTTGATGATCATCCGGCAGGGTACCGTTTGTCAGATATGCCCTGATTGGATCCATCCAGGTTGAGCTTCTGTCTAGGATTCCAATAGGGTCTCCCTCGATGCTTCTCCTCTCCATTACTTCCCAAAAAACAGTTCGAGGAGTATCACAGGAAGCGGATGATGCTAATTTTGAAAAAAGTGCATCCGCCTGGTTGTTTTCTGATCTAGGCACTTGTGTCAGATGGAAATCCTCCAGGGAGCCGACTGCTTGTCGGACCGCCTGTAAATACTTGATCATGGCCGGATGGGTTGCTTCGTATTCGCCATTGTACTGACTCACTATCAATTGTGAATCGGAACAGGCGTCTATTTTTCTTGCCCCTGCCGCCTTGCACATGCGGATTCCGGCTAGTAAAGCTTCATATTCTGCCTCATTGTTTGAGGCCTGAAAACTGAAGCGTAGAGCATACTCATACCTGTCGCCCTCTGGCGACTGACATATGACGCCTGCTCCACAACCATTTGAAGTAGAGCTTCCATCGACATATACCTTCCAGACTTGGTCTGGAACTTGAGAGTCAGGAGGACGAGTCATCTCAACAATAAAGTCAGCAAAGGCTTGCCCCTTCACTGCTTTTCTAGGCTCGAAAGTAACTTCGAGGCTCTGTATTTCTATGGCCCATTTGATCATTCGGCCTGACGACTCCATGGTGGTCAGTGGCCGCTTGATAGGTTGGTCTGTATACACGACGACTGCATGTGCCAAAAAGTAGGGCTTCAACTTTTTAACAGCCATGAAGAGTGCAAGACCAAATTTCTCCACTAAGGGATACCTCAACTCGGCATTTTTCAGTACATGACTGACAAAGTAGACCGGGAGCTGACAGCCGTCTCTTTCAGCAAGAAGAACAGCGCTTAACGCATGATCAGAGACGGCCAGGTACATGTAGAGTACTTCTTTGGGCAAAGGGCTGACCAGCCTCGGCAAGGAATGCAAGTGAACTTTCAATTTCTGGAAGGCCGCCTCAGCATCCGTCCCCCATTCAAACCTTGCCTTCTTCTTAATGGCTTGGAAGAAGTATAGACATTTGTCGCCTGATCGGCTTAGAAATCTTCCCAGGGCCGCCAGACAACCTGTTAACCTCTGAACCTCTCGGATGGTACGAGGCGACTGCATGTCGATGACCGCCTGCACCTTCTCAGGGTTCGCCTCTATTCCTCTCTGATTGATAAGGAATCCGAGAAATTTCCCAGACTCAACTCCAAAGACACATTTCTTGGGATTGAGCATGACATGGTGCCGCCTGAGTGTGGCGAAAGTTTCTCGGAGGTCCGACAGATGATCTTTATGAAGTTTAGACTTGACAATCATATCATCAATATATGCCTCGACATTTCTCCCAATCTGATCAAAGAACACAGTGTTTATCATTCGTTGGAAAGTGGCCGGAGCATTCTTAAGACCAAACGGCATGACCGTGTAACAGTATAACCCCTAATCAGTGACGAAGGCCGTCTTTTCCTGATCTTTCTTCCATAAAGGAATTTGATGGAAACCAGAGTAGGCGTCCATAAAGCTCATCAAAGCATGGCCGGCTGTTGAGTCGACCAGGTTATCAATTTTAGGCAGAGGGTAACTGTCTTTGGGGCACGCCTTGTTTAAGTCTGTGTAGTCTACACACATTCGCCAGGTGCCATTCGGCTTTTTAACAAGCACCACATTTGCAACCCAGTCCGGGAAGTAACATTGCCGAATGAACCCTGCATCAAGTAATTTTTTAACTTCGGCGGCTGCCGCCTGACTTCTTTCTTTGCCATGGTTCTGCTTCTTCTGCCGTACCGGCTTCTTTTTCGGATCCACGGCCAGTTTATGTACCGCCAGATCAGGACTGATGCCTGGCATTTCATGGACTTCGAATGCAAAGATGTCCTTGTATTCTTTCAATAGTATGTGAAAGTCGTCACCCTTAGAGCAGTCGTCCCAACTTTGACTGTTCTGTCAGGACGCGAGTCATCTAGGATCAGGTCCGTATGCTCACCAGTTGGCTGAGGGCGGAATTCATCCGACCGCTCTTCTGCCAATGATTGCTATTTTCTTTCTTTTCTTGCGGCCCCTGTCTGGGATGCCTTTCTCTTCTTGCCGCCTGCTTCTTGAACAGGCGCACTTTCCTTGACATTGTCAAGGTCTATTTTTCCACCACTCGACCCAGTGGCCGTAACGGTGGGCTTGACATCCGAGAGATAGCACTCTCGGGCCATCCTCTGATCTCCCCTTAGGGACCCGACTGTTCCATTATCCCTCTCAAACTTGAGCAACATAAGAGATGGGATTATAACAGCCTTGGAATTATTCAGGGTTGGTCGTCCCAAAATCATGTTGTAGGCCGAGAGTTCTTCTACTACCAGGAACCGGACTACCATGTGTCGTCCTTTCCCTTTTTCACCCAGGCGGATGGGTAAATCCACTCGTCCCACTGGGTGGACGACTCCTCCTCCAAACCCTACTAAAGGGTGGGATGCCGGATGTATGCAATCAGTCTGATATTTTAGTTTCGACAGACATTTGCTACTGATGAGATCTGAGGAGCTTCCGGTATCTATGAGGATTCGTCCCACTCTCTGGTTAGCCACTTTACATTCAATAACGATAGGGTCGTCATGCGGCCCTCTTACCCCTCCTAGATCTTCTTCAGTGATGACAATCTCAGGAAATGAATATTTGGAGGGCCGTTCTTGGTGAACGGAATTTACATCTAGCTGTCTGATATTGTCTTTGTTGCCCCGAATAGTGGGGCCGCCTCCTGAGAAGCCGCCTGCTATGGTGTAGACGACTGCATCATCTGTATCGGAGCTGTCGGCCTGTTGATTCTTTTTGGCCGACTGTTTTTTCGAGGAAGTGTTCCCCGTAGATTTCTTGACATAAGTGTCAAGATCACCTTGCTCAGCCAGGCGGTCCAAATACCGCATGAGACTGATGCATTCATTGGTGTGATGACCAACATCTTCATGATAATCACAGAATTTTTCTTGGTTCCGGTTGTTTGCAGAACCCTTCATGGGGACCGGCTTCTCAATTGAGATCCGTCCCTTGATTTCCTTTAGGATAAGTTTGTTATCCTTGTTAAACGCATACTTTGGGGAGTATGGTTTGAATTCTTTTTTCTTCTTCTGGGACGGCTGTTTAGAGGAATCAGCCGCCCAGACCTCTTTTCTCTTCTCATCTTTGCTTGACGACTGTTTCTGTCGTCCTTCTCTTTTGTCGAACCTTTTCCCGTCCGACTGTTTTGTACTACAAAGATCAGTCGCCTGTATATAGGCTTCCGCTTCAATCAAGGCCTCTTGAAGAGTCGCCACCCTCTTTCGGACCAAATCAAATTTGAATGTCGATCCGTCTTTGAGGCCTCCGAAAAAGTCAGTATAGGCTACTTCATCCGGTAACCCTTGAATCTGAATTCTCATCAGGTTAAACCGCCTGATGTAAGAACGAAGCCCCTCCTTCTCGCCCTGCTGAATTGTTCCTAAATCAAGGGTCGTCTTCTTCGCAGGGATGTTCATGGCGAAGTTGGAGGTGAATAAGTAAGCAAGCGTCCTGAAGTTATTTACACAACCAGTCGGCAGGTTGCCGAACCATTGTTGTGCGATTCCTTTGAGAGTCGCTGGGAAACACTTGCACCAAGTGGGATCATCCAACCCTTGAAGGTACATCAGGTTGGTGAATGCCATCAGATGGTCTTCTGGGTTAGTAGTTCCATCATAGGCGCCTACTAATACATTTTTCACTTTGGCCGGCTGAGCGGCTTCAGTAATTTCCTTGGAGAAGGCCGACGGCTGTTCGCCAAGTTTAAGCAACCGTAGCTGCCAGTCCATAGGTTGGACATTTTTTGGTGCATGCCCACCAAACGGAGGTGGCTGCAAAAAATACTGTTGTTGCGGTACAAACGGTAAGTTTGGTACCGCCTGGTCGCTATGAAAGCCGGACTGACGGGAGGTGCCGCCTGACTGACTCTCATGATACGACTGAGTATGCCTCATCGAGGTATTGCGCAGACTGTCTTGGAAGTTTGAAGTAGAGGCCGACTCTGACAATCGGTCACTCTTCTTCTGCTCTAGCAGTAGCCGAGCGTCTGTGTATGTTTTCTTCGACCCGTCCGCCTGAATATGACGAACAAGTTTCCTATTTCCTGGAGTAGGGAAACGGTATTTTGTGAAATCAAGGGCAGGCGGCTCCCACTTCCTAGATTTAGGATGAGGGGTCGCCTCTCGCCCTTGAACTGGCTTCCTCTTCCGTGAAGTGGAGGGTTTCTTAGCCGACTGCTCCTTGTCCAGAGCAGGCGGCTTCTTGTTGATCAACTCTTGAATTTCTCCCTTGAAGTCCCTCATGAAGGTCATGAGTTCGTTCCTTGTGATGGGAGCAGACTCATCAGTCGGATGCTGCCGAACAGGCGGTGCGCCTGCTGGCTCACTTCCAGTTTGAAGATGTTCCCGTTCCCTCCTTTCGGTATGACGGGTACGTCGGGCCCTTAGGGTCCCGTCTGTGTGAGCTTCAACTTCAAATTCATCCTCAGTATCGTGGTCCGACTGAACTAGAGGGTCGTCCAGGGGACGCCTCTCTTCAGGAGTCGGTACAAACGTGGATGCCATCTCAGAAGTACTCTCCCCACAGACGGCGCCAAAATGTTTCGGGGTTTTCTGATGTCCTGCGGGAGAGTTACAATTCCGAGACTGGAACCGGCCGCCTGTACCTGCAAAACAAACGGATGCTCCGGATGATTGGAGATCCGCCTCCGACGGTCAAGTTAGTACTTGATTAAGGAGTAATTAATGCGGAAATTAAGGTGATTGGGTCTCTCTAGGTGAGAGTGTTTAATGTGTGTAATCTGCGTTTTTTGCGTCATCTCCCTTAATGAGGATTAAGGGAGGTATTTATAACCTCGGGAAACGTGCCAATCTAGGTTTAGGTTAACCTTGGGCTGATTGGGCTTCCCTCGGAAGTTGGGCCTAGGTGGCCGACTTCTCCATTAGGCATGGAGTATGCCACGTGTCGTGACATAATAGGTCCAGGGTGGACGAATAAGCGTGTGCCACGTGGCAAGCCCTAAGAGGTCCAACTGGGGGACACTTGGCAGGACCTGATTGACCCACGTGGCGCATTCCGATTGGTGGGAGCAAAATCCCCTAATCAAAAAGCTTGCCAAGAAAGATATGAAAAAATATCTTAAGTCAGTTGATTATTGAGAAAAAAAAAATGCAACATACATAAGAGAGAATGAATAATAGTTTGCAAAAAAAAAAAAAAAAAAAACAAATCTATTTATAAGTTAAATACATATTGTTAAGATTTTAATTTAATAAACAAAAACAAAACGATAAAAATTTGTTGGTGAAATATATTACGAGTTTTAAAATATCTATTATGCTAATAATAGACCTTCATAATAAATTCATTTTACAAATTAATAACTTAGCCAGATTTAATTTTTTATAATTAAATATAATGTTAATTAAAGAATAGTTATTGAAAATTACCGTGCATGACACGGGATCTAACCTAGTATATATAAAGGTTTTTCCTTCTACTAGATGCAGCATCATAAAATTTACAAGCCCAAAAAACCCATTGAATTAGACAATCTACATGTGTAAATTGGAACAAATTTAGCGAAAATAAAAAAATTTGAAACATTAAAGCCCAAAAATGCAAAACCCCTTATTCAATTAAAACCCTAAACCCCAAAAATACAAAACCCCTAATTCAATTGAAAATGTAATACTTAAACAAATCCCTAAGTATAATTTAAGAAAATTAAAATCTCTAATAAACCCATTACATTGCAAATAAATTACAAAAATTACTTAAAAAATTACACGTTGAATTGTTAGATTTTGGTGAGTTATTGTCTTCAACAACTTCGAATTTAGGGTTCTTAGATTTTTCATTGTGGTTGGAGGAAAAAACAATTGAAGGAAAGAAAATGTGTGTCCCACAAACGACAAAGTGGACGGAATCCGTTAAAGAGTGGTGGTAGACAAAGTTTTGCATTTGTGGGTATTTGTTTTTTGTTTTTTTATAAGTTCGGGTAGGTGTTTACAAAAAGACCTTTTACAAGGTAGTTTTGGACAAATTCCCTTACATTGATGCCACCAAACCACACCAAAGTAACTCCAATCAAGTTCTAACTAAACCAAGTTTATTAATAGACCCATTGAACTCAATCTTAGCTAGTTTCATCATCGACTCCAATCCAAACTCGAGGTAATAAACATGCTAATATCACCTTTTAGTTTTAATGAGTCAAACTTTATTGAAAAATCAATATGCTATATTCCCTTTTTGGCTATGTTTGTATCATGTGATTTTGTCTGAAATTATTTTATCCTATCCTATCTTAACTTATTTTATTTTATTGGAAATTATTTTATTTAATTTTGTCTAAACTTATTTGATTTAAACTTTGTAAACTTTGTCTAAACTTATTTTCCTTTTACTTAATATGAACCTATATCATTTTTATATTATCTGAGCCTATATTACTTATTTTATCTGAATTTATTTTCACTAAAATAAGCTGAAATAAGATGAAACAAATTCTTTACTAAAACGGGTCGACCCAACCACTAAGATACCAATACCATACCCATAAAATATGACCTAATACGGCCTCATGGGCTTTACCAACCCAATAAAAAATGTGAATGGGCAGTTTGGTAATTAACCATGTTCGCCTCTCAGTCTACTTGTAGTATAAAACGCAACATCTTCCCCCTTACAAACCCTAATTTCTGCTACATTTGCCACTCTCTCTACATTTCCCCTCAGTAGCGGCTAGGATTTTTGCTCAAACTCTTAGAAGGTACTTTCTCTCTCCTCTTTTGCTCTTTCAATTCCGAACATTCATCGTCTTTAATCTGTTACTTTTTCGTTTGATCTGATTAATCGAGTTTCTGTAAGATGTTGTCCCTGTTTTTTGTTTTTTTTTTAATCGAATTTGTTGGAATTTTTTTGTTGTTGATTTGTGTAAAATGTGATTGAAATGATTTAGTTTATTCGATTTTTAGGGTTTTACGAATTTGGTTGTACTAAAGGTTGGATTTTTGTACGCTTTTTGTGATTTAAGGCTGCATAGCTTCCTTTCCTGCGAATATTTGTTGTAGGTTTTGTATTTTTCTTATTTCTAATAAAATGTAGGAAAGTTTTGAATTTTATTTGTTTTCTGTATACATATGTGAGTAATCCCAAATATTAATTAAATTTTTGTGGTTAGTATTCAATTTATGGTGATAAATTTGTGTTCTGTGTAACAAACTGTTTGGATTATAACTTAAACATGTAATTTTAATGATGCATTGGTTTGGGATTTATAATCTGTAATTGATATGAAATAGAGGAGCTGATTTGATTTTAGTGTTTTCGGATGCTTAATTATGGGTTACATGATCTGAGTAATTGGTTTTGGTTTTAATGGGTGATTGATTGGTACTTTTGTTAAGCAGAAATGGGTGAGGAGGCTACTAAAGTTGTTGTACCGGAGTCTGTTTTGAAAAAGCAGAAGAGGGAGGAAGAATGGGCTTTGGCCAAGAAGGAGGAGCTAAATGTTCTGAAGAAGAAGAGAGTTCAAGACAGGAAGCTGATCTTCAAGAGGGGCGAGCAGTACGCTAAGGAATATGAAAACCAGGTCCGTGTTTGTTATTTGTGGCCTCTGTTCTTGTTGTTTGGTTGTTAAATTATGTTTTTGATTTGACTTGTTTATTGTTAATCAGGAGAAGGAGTTGATCCGTCTCAGAAGGGAGGCTAAATTGATGGGTGGATTCTACGTCGAGCCTGAGGCTAAGCTCCTATTCATCATCCGTATTAGAGGGTGGGTGATCAACTATTTTTCAATTAGTTAACTATGATTCTTAGTTGATTGTTGGTGGCATTAATGTAAGTTATCATGTTTATACAGTATCAATGCTATGCATCCCAAGACTAGGTCTATTCTGCAGCTTCTCCGATTGAGACAGGTTTGATACACACTACGAGTTTTTAATGTTTGGTATATGTACCTAGCTTTGCTGCTTTCTGCTTATATACATGTTTATATGTTTTTTGCCTGTAAGTTTTGATATAATTTTGTAACCAATGGCTATCTTTTGTCTATTTTCCATTTCTGCAAAGTTAAGCTGATAGAAATGATTTGTGGTAAAAGTTTTTGATTTTGCGTGACAATATTTTCCTTGCGTTGTTAGTCAAGTGTTGATTGATCTTATTTTTAGCTTCTGTAGTTTCCTCTGTGTGTGACTGGCACTTTACTTTACCCTGGCTTCTTATTGTTATATAAAAAGCTTCTTACTTAAAGAATTTTTATTTTTATTTTGTTGCTGTAGTATAATATTCTTTGTCAATGCAGATTTTCAATGGAGTTTTCTTGAAGGTGAACAAGGCAACATTGAACATGTTGCACAGAGTCGAGCCTTTTGTTACCTTCGGGTATGTCTTCTCCTCCATAGTTATTGGCTGTTTGGTTGCCTCCTGGTTTGAGTTTGATTGTTTTCTTACCAAAATCCTGCCTTTGCAGATACCCTAACTTGAAGAGTGTGAGGGAACTGATCTACAAGAGGGGTTTTGGAAAGGTTAACAAGCAGAGAATTGCTTTGACTGACAACTCCATTGTTGAGCAGGTAATTATTTGTCTGTTAATAATTTTTTTTCCAGATATCTAAATGATCTTTCAGGGTGTAGATGGAACACATTTTTGGAAATTCACCTCACTCTTAAGAAATTACATTAGTCATCACTTATTCTTTTATGTTCGATTTCATCTTATCTGGTTAATGGTAATGCCAATTCTTGATGTCTAAAAGCTTAGTGTTGATGATATGATGTTGCATTTTTTGGTCAATAAGACTGTTTAGATTAGTTTGGTCTTTTGATAACTAATATAAATCCAACTGTATTGCAGTACTTTTGTAATGTTAATTTAATTTACTTGCCTGTTTTCTTTTTCTTACAGACCCTTGGGAAGCATGGCATCATCTGTGTGGAGGATCTTATCCATGAGGTCATTACAGTTGGACCTCACTTCAAGGAGGCCAACAACTTCTTATGGCCATTCCAGCTCTCAGCTCCATTGGGTGGACTGAAGAAGAAGAGGAACCACTTTGTTGAAGGTGGAGATGCCGGTAACCGTGAGAACTTCATTAATGAGCTCATCAGGAGAATGAATTAGGGTGTAGTGTATTCTTCCCTTTTTTTGATCTGGTGTTGTTTTAGGGTAAACATATCTTGAATGTTTTTGATAGAGATTCAAAGAATGAATTTTATGTTTTTGGATTTTGTGTTTGCTTATGGTTTAAAAGTTTTGAAGAGTTATTTAAGGTACATTTTAAAGATTAGTATCTGTTTCAATCTCTCTTCATATGAGAATGATAATTATGCTTTTGAGCAGTTTATGTATCTCGGTAGTACATATTTGTGCTGAAATTCTGATCCAAAGCATTTTGGCATTCTATCTTTGGACACAATTATCTTCTTAAGAGCTCATTCTGTAGTTGATTGAAACGTTGAAAGGAATTAGATGTATTGGATTATTTTCCATTAAGTATTGCATCTGAATTAGTTTAGGGAATTTATGGGACTTGTCCTTGAGTACTTTTTCACAAAATTAGTTTGTTTGAAGATGGATATATATTATGTGATGAACTTGGATAGTGTGTGAAGTCGTTGGTCATGATAATTGTACAATACGGTAATTATGAGATGATGAATTCAGAACTTGATAATAGCCGATGGTTAAACAAGCTCGAGTTCAACTTTTGGTGAATTGACCTAAGTTGTACTTCGTATTACCATTATATGCTCAAAATTTACTTGTTCTAATGATATACAAGTATGGACATTGCTATCAACAGTTCAATTGACTCTTATATTGAACATTCAAATTCCCAATTTTTAAGTTCTTAGCAAGAAAATGAGCTATGTAATCTCAATTTTTAGATTAATATAATCTACAAATTTTTCATGAGTTTTTCCAAAATTCACCACATACCACACAAAATTTTCTAATACACCAAATACCACTGAGTTTTTGGTAAATGTCACAACATACCATTAATGACTAACGAACGTTAACACCGTTAGTCGTTAAGGCTAATAATGCCACGTGGTAGCTTGTGATTGGTTCCCTTCTAAATTATTTAATTTTAGCATGAATATTTAATTAATTATCAAATAAAAAAAATAAAAACCAAAAATTAACAAAAAATAATTAAAAGTAACAAAAAATAAAAACCAAAAAATAAGTTAAAATATTTTTTGTAAAATAAAAAACCCAACCCTTCTTCCACCCAGCCAGCCACCAGCCCCCCTGCCGGCGCCAAGCAACCCCACCCCCGCTCGGCAACGCCCAGCCTCTCTCCTCCCCTCATTCCTCCCAACACCAACGCCCCAACGACCTTTCCCGTCCTCTCTCCTTTCTCGCACCTCACCACCACTGACCACCACCGAATTCCCTTTAATTTGGGCAAAAAAACCCCTAAAATTGGGGTAAACTGCAGCGAAATTAGTTTAGATTCAAAAATTATAGCAATTGGCAACACAAATTGTTGGAAATGGAGATTAGATGTGAAATTAGGGTTTATGAATTAGGGGTGGTGTTTGGGGAAAAAGGGAAATCGAAGGGGTTGGGGGAAAAGGGGAAATCAGGGGAAATCGGGGAAGGTGGCCGGAATCGAAAAGGGGAGGGGAAGGGGGTTTTGGGTGTGGTGGCCGGAAATCGAAAAGGGATGGGGAAGGGGGTTTTGGGTGGGGTGGCTAGAATCGAAAAGGGGAGGGAAGGGGTGGGAGGCCGCCGGCGCACCTGTCGGTTCTGGCCTCGGCGGCAAGGGGTTTGGCGGTGAGGTGGCCGTAATGGGCTGGCTGGTGGCAGCAGTTTTTTTTTTTTTTTTTTTTTTTATTTATTTTTGTTACTTTTAATTATTTTTTGTTAATTTTTGTTTTTTTTTTATTTGATAATTAATTAAATATTTATGCTAAAATTAAATAATTTAGAAGGGAACCAATCACAAGCTGCCACGTGGCGTTATTAGCCTTAATGACTAACGGTGTTAACGTCCATTAGTCATTAATGGTATGTTGTGACATTTACCAAAAACTCACTGGTATTTGGTGTTTCGGGGTTTTCTGGTGTCCTGCGGGAGAGTTACAACACCGAGACTGGAACCGGACGCCTGTACCTGCAAAACAACGAAGACTCCTTGTGGTAGGAGCTCCGCCTCCAACGGTCAAGTTAGTACCTGATTAAGGAGTAATAAATGCGGAAATTAAAGTGATTTAGTCTCTCTAGGTGAGAGTGTTTAATGTGTAATCCGTGTGTTGTTTTCGAGTCCCCTCCCTCTTAATGAGGATTAAGAGGGGTATTTATAACCTCAGGAAGCGTGCCACTCTCTAGGTTTAGGGTAAACCTAGGGCTGACTGGGCCTCTAAACAGGATTGGGCCTTGTTGGCCGGTTTTCCCATTTGGCATGGGTGGACACGTGGCGTGTCTCAATTGGTCCGTAGAGGACGTATCTGTGATTGACACGTGACAGGCTCCTATTGGCCTACGTGAAGGAAACGTGGCGGAACCTGGTTGGTCCACTTGTCAGACGGTGATTGGTGGATAAAAATCCCCTAATCATTTGGTGTATTAGAAAATTTTGTGTGGTATATGGTGAATTTTGGAAAAACTCAGTGGTATTTCATGAAAAATCCGTATAATCTAAGTACTACGTATTATTAAATTACGGGGGCTTTTGATTGGGAGTTTTAAAAATATACGAGTAATACTAGTTAAGCAAAGTATTTCATGAGCTTTTTATGCTTGTAAATTGTAAAAACCCATAATGTATAGGAAAAATTGTTCAAATTAATCTCAACTTTGCTCGCTGAAAATAATCCCAACTTTCGTTTATTTTTTTTTATTAATCCCCACTTTATACCCCGTCTGCCCAAAATACTCCCAACCGTTCAACCAACCTGATATTATAAGTTACCAGACACGTGTCGGCTCATGAATTGGTTAAAAAAAAATAAAAATCAAAAGGCAATCATGGCAGGCGGCAACCCTGCCACCCCAGCCTTCCCTCCCCTCGATTCCGTCCACCACATCCTTCCCCTCCCCCGATTCCGGCTAGCACAACCTTCTCCAACCCCGATTCCGTCACTCCTAGGCTTCCCCTCCCTCGAATTTGACCACCACAACTCAATTCCGACCACCCCCTCCCTTTCCCTTCTCGAATCCGGCCACTCCTTCCCTTTCCTTCCTCGATTCCGGCAACTCCCTTCATTCCCTCCTTGAATTCGGCCACACTCACCCTCCCCTACCCGAATCCGGCCACCACTCTCTCCCCCTCCTTGAATCCGGCCACTCCCTCCCATCCCCTCCCCGATTCCGGCTGCCTTTTGCCGTTTAGGGTTTAGGTTGGCTGCCATTTTTTTTAAAAATATTTGACCAATCACATGGTGATACAAAAGTCCAACTCTCAAATGTTAACCTGCTTAGCCGGTTGCAAGACACTTGCGAGTGTTTTGGGCGGACGTGGTATAAGTTGGGATTAATAAAAAATAAACGAAAGTTGGGATTATTTTTAGCGGCCGGAGCAAAATTTGGATTAATCATGACAATTTTTCCTAATGTATATCAGATTATCAGTATATTGTATATAGATAGGTAAGGTACACATGAAATGGAACATGAAATCTCTTGCTCATGGGTTCTCCCAATGCAAAACCTTGTAAGAACATTCATTTTTGTCCTTATACTTCAATTTAGGCTATGTTCTCCTTTGGCAATAATATAACCTCCCTATTTAATTTTGGAAATATTGAAAAGAATAATTACATCTTTGCTCGACCTGCTCAAAACAAGTCACCTTTGCGTATTTTGGGAACGAGCCAACCTTTGCCCTATATTTTCTCAAAACAACCCTTTTTACCTATAATTTGTTTAACAGGTTAATTTTTTAATTTTTATTTTTTTAAAAATCTTTCTCCTCCACCTCACCACCTTCTTTCCACCATAGCTACAACCACCCAACCACGATAACCACCACCCCACCATAACCGCCGCCCTTTTTCCCTCTCTGACGCCCCTACCCTTAGCTCCTTCCTTCTCAACCCATCTCCACCCCTCCCATCGCTAGGGCTGTACATTGGTCCAAGACCGAACCGTTCTGGACTAGACCAAAAATTAAAATTTTAAGAACCGAAGACCGGGCCGATTAAGCTGGGATCGAACCGAAAAACCGGTCCAAAACCCAGACCGGACCACTTTGGGTTGATTTTGTAATTTTTTTTAAAAAAATCTATATTTATTATAATTTTATGAGAAACTAAAAAAATAATAAAGGAAAAACATTATTATATCATCTTTTTAATTATGAATATATAGTACAAAAAAGCTCATATAATTAATTTTTTCTAAGCATATTAAGGATAATCTTACAAATTATTTTAGGTTTTATGCATAATTTTAAGCAAAAAATCGGTTCGGTCCAAGACGGGTTTTTATAGGGTTTTGGACCGGAGTGGACCGAAAAATTAGATTTCTCAACCCGAAGACCGGACCGGTTAATTCGTTCTGGTCCGAGGTCGATCCCGTCAGGTCCGAGTCATTTTTTCGACCGATTTTTGAACACCCTTACCCATCGCCTCTATTTCACTTTCTTTTTTCTTTTTCTATCTCTTACATCTTGTTATGTGGGTGGATTTAAAGGGGCCAGGGTGGGTTTTCGTTGGTGGAGGTAGTTAATCGGTGGTGGGGTGGATTTTTCGAGAGGGTGGTGATGAAATTACAAGGGAATGTGGCTAATCGGTGGTTGGGGTGGGGTTTTCGTGTGGTGGAGGTGAAGTTGTAGTTGACATCAGGTGAAGTTAAGGGGTTGGGTTGGTGGCTTTTTGGGTGAGTTGGGTCATTAAGGCAGCGTGACAAGGGAGGTTTTTACGGGTGGGTTTCAGGGAAAATGAGGGGAGGTTGCGGGTGGGTTTCAGGGTGAATGAAGGTGGTTGAGGTGTAACACCCTACAAATTCCTTTCCTTTAAAATACTTATTTTGCCCTTTTTAAAATACAAAATAGGAAAATCTAAGGCTTACCGCCACCGTGATAACGGCTAAGACATTTATCAAAGACACACAGCGAAGACATTTTCAAAAACCATTCAAAATAAATCAAAACTCCAACCAAACGAAAGTAAAGTCAAACCAAATTCAAACGAAGTCAACTTACAATTTGGTTAATTACATTGTAGGCCCTTTCAAAACCAAACGAATATTTAAAACCAATGCGTTAGTCTCATCAAACAATAATAATAATCCAACAATATATAACAATAATGCATATTCAAAACAAAACTAGAATAGGATTAGCTCTTCACTTAAACCCCAACATGAATATGCTGCATCACCTGAGTACATAAGCATAAACGAATCACACTAACATGCTTGCATCTTAGCATCACACAACTTATCTTGTTGCACCTATTTACAAGAATACAACATATAACCAAACAATAGATAGTTCAATTGCTTATTTGTTTGATTATGCATCGAACGGGTTTTCCACCAAATCCCTACCCCAAATAAATTGAGGTAAACTACACCGGGAGCTAATTGGGTAGACAAAAATGTCACTTATGAGTGACGAACGTCCTGCACATAAAATAAAAGGAAAGTACACCATCCTGTACTCTCAGTAAAAGTTATGATCAAATATAAAGTCACATAACTCCCCCAATATGTTCATACTCAAGGTATATACGTTCCAAGAGTTTTGGTGCGTAATCTCTTTCACTTTACGTTGATGACATATTTTAGACTTGGTGATGACTCTCAATCCACAACACAACCAATCCACATAAATCATTCAAATAACCAAACATTCCAATTTAGTTCTTGAATATTTAGTGATCACATTTAATTTAATGTTGAACCCTTTCTAATTAAACAAGGTGAAAACACCTTAGTGCATAAGGGTGCACTCCAAGGTTGTAACCTTAGTGCATAAGGGTGCACTCCATCCCATCCTAACAAAGGCAGTGCACTCCATCCTGTTCATTATATATATAGCTCCTCGATTGCATCACAACATATTTCATTATTTCCTTACCTTTCGTGCATAAAGCACCAATAATAATTTATGAGCCATATCAAAAATTCCTTTTTATATTCTCAACCAAATTAAACTTTTAGTTTAATTAAACATGCTCTTAATCATGCCAATAATAAAAGTGTGGTTCATAATCAACATGCCAACATAATGAATTCCAATCAACAATTCACCTCAAATAATTCATACTCCACAAATCAATCACCAAAGTCAATCCAATCAACAATTCCAAGATTTCCAACCAATACCTATCATGATAGTACCTTGGAATTAATTAAACAAAGCCTAGCATGCTTCTACACACTTAAATGATTACCGAGTACGCGAACGTACCTCTAATAAGCCCTTTGAGTAGCCGAATACACTACAACAACTCCCGAACCAAGTCTCGATGGTGGCCGGTTGGTGGACGCCGGCTAGTGGTGGAGCGGCGACCGGTAGGCGACGCCGGAGTTCTCGCTGGGCGGCTGCCGGACAATAGGTGGGTTGGTGGCAGCGAACCCACGTGGCTGTGGTGGTTCCTTGACCATTTGACCTTTTGGGTGGTAAAATTTTGGGGATTAGAAGAGTATTTATAATGTAGAGTAGGTTAAGGTAATATTTGGGCTTCATGAAATAGTGATATGGTGAAAGGAAATATTTAGCTCAATTATGAAAATAGGATAAATGGACTTATTATGAAATTGGCTATATTGGAATAAGCTAATTATTAACCCAAAATTAAAACTTGACTACTTTATTTAATTCCGATAATTTTAATAATTTGACCCAACAATATATTTTACAATTGATTAAATAATTTAAAATACATTAAAAATACGGGGTATTACATGAGGGTGGGGGTGGCTGTCGCCGGGGGAAGGGCAGGGGCGACAGGCGCGCGAAGGGGAGGGTCGACAGTGGTAGTGGCGGCATTGGCAGTTGTTTGGGGGGGGGGAAGGGGCAGGGGCGACAGTGGCAACGACTGGGGAAGAAGGAGGAGAGGGAAAAGTTTTTTTAATAAAATTATTATTTTTTAAAAATTGGACCATGAAAAGGTAACACGTGGCAGCCACCTTCTAAAACCGGTAACAAACTTAAAAAATAGGTCAAGGGCTTATTTTAAGAAAATGGGGACAAATGTTGGCTCTTTCCCAGAATACGCAAAGGTTGGCTCGTTTTGAGCAGGTTAAGCAAATGCGGGGTAATTGTTTTTAATTTCTCCTTTAATTTTTTCTTAACTCCCGATATAATAATGTTTAGGCTATGTTCTCCTTGGCAATTTTCTTAATTTTTTTTTAAGTCTTTCCAAAACTTTAATGTAACCTGTTTATACCTATTGTTTGTTTTAGTTTAGCCATGTGTGAGTAGTTCAAATCTAGGGTTTAAGGGAGCCATGAATGCAAAGAAGGGGTCATTTAGGTGATTTGATAATTAATTGTGATTGTTAATTCCTATTGATTATTATCATTGCTTTTCATATAGACTTGGCCAGATTTAGTTGAATATGTTGAGCAATATTAGGTTATGCTCTGATATGTAAAACATGATATTAAAAATTATCTGTTTTTAGAGAACTAGAATAATGCATGGAAACCAATTTAACTTGAGGATATTAACTTTAATTGTAAAGATCCAACCAAATTTGTAAGGGCTATATAAAATGATTTTTTAAATGAGACCTTAGAATTGTTTGAAAGATTAAGGAACTTTGAATTTAAGCTTACAAGTTTGTAAATGCATAGAAATTTCAATTCATTGTACAAAAAGACGTGGGATTTAGGATAAAGGAAACTTAAGGTAAAAATGATCTAACCAAAGGAGTTATGCTCAATACAAACTCCTATGTTTAGCTTAGGATGAACTACACTTGTCATTGACTTCTAGCGCTAACTATGACAAGATGACTTGTACATCCTTATTCCTACTTCCAATAAAGGTAGAGTTCAGACTTGCATTATTGAATATGAGAATACTGAGCACAAGTGATATGCAATGTTAGGACTTGCACTGAGTACCATAGTTTGAGTTTGTTAGGCCTTAATAACTGGGTTTTCAAAGGATTTTGGGTACTTTGAATGTTGAATTAAAGGATTAGACTATACTAAATCAATTCCTTGGGTCATTATTCGAATTGAATCGCTCAACAAGTGATATTGTTCGATCATTACCGGACATAATGTAGGGATGAGACTCATGAGAGGAAGATAAATATTTAAGTGTCTAACAAAATTTTATCATCATCAAATGAATACCACCATTTGGTGGTGGTGGTGGTGGTTATTGTTAATATTCTAGCAAGCCAAACAACAACCTAATGAAATTAAATAAGATCCAGTTATAAGAAAAATCTTACAGCTCCTAAAATTGTATCCACTAAAATCCTTCGAGGACGAGAGTGCTAATAATAATGATAATAAGGTTTGCATGAAGAATTTGATTTCATTGTGATATTTATTTAGTTGCTTTTCATCAAGAATTAAATTTGGAGTTGTAAATTATGGAAAATTAGCTAAATTGGAAAGTATATCTCTAAGTGAGGACTCCATGTTTACTTTCATACCATTGTCTAAGTATTACTTAATTTTTCAATTATTTACTTTATTTGTAAATTCAATTGACTTTTTTCAAACTTGAAAAAAAGATCAAGCCCTTTTTTTTTTTTTTTTTTTTTTTTTTTTTTTTTTTTTTTTTTTTAAAAGCAAGTTAGTTACATTAAGTTAAGGACTTAAAATCAAGTAGTGCCTAGGGAACAACTTCTTGGGTATAATGATTCACCCAATTTGTTCTACTCCAAGCAATACTAGCTTATTAGCAAGAGAATGAGCAACATAGTGGTTGTCGTCCCTTTTAATACGAGACCAAGAAGTGACAAACTTAAAGTGAGTACACATAAAAAAGATATCTCTTAAAACTGTATCAAGCTTAGTAGAATGCGTGGACTGATCCTTTCGAGAGTCGATCAATCAAAATATAAGTTTATAAATGGACTCCAAGATTATTTCGTCTACTTCATTAATATACCTTCTACTACCACTTGCACACCCTAATTCCTAGCAACTACTCCAAGCCCTATTCGCCATCATCTTTTAAGGAAGCATCCATATTGATTTTAGTCACATTTACAGGTGGAGCACACCAATTTTTATTTTTTTTAATTTTTTTTTGGGCTTGAGGGCGCTTTGTGCTTTACAAATAAGTTGTAGATACGAGACATATACTTATCATACTCCTATGTTAGCTTGTGTAAGCATTCCAAAAGTATGGGTTTGGACGTTGTTTTGCTCTAAATTAAACACCTTGCAATTTTGTTTGCTCAAATACTCTAGGTTAGGAACATCCCTCTTTTGTTAGCTTTTGAGTCTAGAGCTCTCCAACTTATTAGTAGATTGCAAAAATGAATTCACCTTGTCCCGCTTTGTCATTGAAACACATTCGTATTACTCCCACTGCTCCTGAACTCATTCACAATAAAAAAAGCATATTCTAGTGTTTCCTCTTCAAACATGTCGAGCTAGTCGAGTATAAATCAAATCTAATCAAACTTACAAGAGCTTCGAGAAGATAAAATTTAAGAAGTAGCATTTGCAAGAAAAATCTAATCACATTGCCATTGCAACACACATTCAATACACATTTGACATCAAGCAATTTTTTTTCGAATAAAGTACGAAAAAAATATAATAATAGAGACTAGACACTCCGACTTATCGAGCTTTATTTTGTTAGGAATATGCAACACAAAGGCAAAAGTGACAATTTAGGATGCATCCAAAATGCAAGAATTGTTCTCCCAAAGTCCATCACACTTAAGTAGTTAGCACTAGTTAGTAACTAGAAATAGGAATGGAATGTCAAATATAAGGGCAAAAAAAGGAAATAAAAATAAATAAAAAAATTAAAAAAAGATAAAATTTATTATTACACAAGTGAGACCGTGGGAAGGAGACCAACAAAGGAAGAGAGAGAAAGTGAAAGAGGAGAGAGAAACAGCGATCGAGGGTTGCAAAACAAAATCTAATTCCCTCTTTCTCCCAAAATCAGCTCCAAAAAAATAAAAAATAAAAAATAAAAAAAAAACCCAAAAAATAAAGAAAAACAAAAAAAAAAAACCCAGAAAAATTCAGAGAGAGAAGAAGCAAATGCACTTACGAGAAGAGAGAGAAAGTAATCTAGCTGGGTATTTCGCAAAAATTTGCTGACAATTCGAAGAAAGTTGAAATTCATCGAATTTGGGTGTTGTTCAGTCACCTAAGAAGCTGCTTGGTTGCCGATAATAAGGTCAGAAATTGATCAAAAAAAGGGTAAATTAATCAGCTTCTGGTAATATAGTTGAATTCCCATTTCCCCTTTTTCTTCAATTAATTGTGTTCTGAAAGTTGGGAATTTGTTTTCTGGGAAAAAGGGGGAAAATTAAAATCAGGGAGGTTAATTTTAATTGATCTTATATGTTGAAGTTAAACTCTGCGATCTCAGTGGTTAAAAGGGGAATTGAGGGGTACCCAGTTGGTGAATTTTGAATTGGAAATGTGGGATTTTGAGCAACGGTATAGTTACGCGCTTTACAGTTTTTACCGTTTGAAGTCGAGGCGTCGTAAGCTTTGTTGCTTATTTTGGTGATTTGAACTTAGGGTTTTGTGATTTCTAGCAGATTTGAATTGTATAAGTGTTGATTTTAGGGTTTGGTTGTTAGTTGTTTGAGTAAGTTAGATCTCTACTTGGGTGGTTGTCATTTTTGAAATTTAGGGTTTTGAATTTGGTTAGTAATTGTGGTTATGTGTTGGCAGTTTTGGGTAATTTGAGTGAGTTTTATTAATTTGTTTAATTGGGTGTTTGTGGTTATGTGTTGGAATGTTGCTGAGATTTGAATTGGGAGGGATTTGGTGTTAGTTGTTGTTGTTGGATTTTTGTTGTATGAGTTTGTAGGCGTGACTGTGAAGAAATAATAATATGCAACCGGAAAAGAGTTCGCGTATGGATATTGGTGAGCTCAAAGCTCATTTGTTCAAGAAGGTTGGCCCGGACAGATTTAAGAGATACTTCTATAGTTTGAACAGGTTTATTAATCAGAAGTTAAGTAAGAGTGACTTTGATAAGTCGTGTCATCGGTTACTTGGGAGGGAAAATCTCTCTTTGCATAATCAGATAATAAGGGCTATTTTGAAGAATGCTTGTAGTGCCAAGACCCCTCCTCCATCAGTTCATGAAGCGGGTCCTGCAAAACCTGCCATAGCAACTGGAAAGAGCTTGCCTATATCAGAGGATGGGCATGGTCCGCCGGCATCTGTGTCCCAGAATCAAAGCTCAGTAGCCCCTGTTTGGTCGAATGGGGTTGTTTTGCCTATGTCTCCTCGAAAAGTGAGGTCTGGAGTCCGTGAAAGGAAATTTAGAGATAGGCCAAGTCCTCTTGGGCCAAATGGGAAGGCAGATTCCGCTTCGCACCTGACAACTGCAACAGATGATAGTGGTGTGAAAGCTGTAGAAAATGGGGATTTGATGGAGATGACTCCTTGCGATTATCAACGGCCTTTGCAGCCACCACGGGGGCTTGCTGAGCAACCAGAGAATGAAGAGAGATTGATGATGAAGAAATCTGTAGATATTCCAGGTGTCATTCGAAGTAAAGACCACAATAATGTACCTGCTGTTGAAGATGGGGAAGAGGTGGAACAAGGCAGCCGGCTTAAGCTCTCCAAAAGTCCTCTACTTGCTCCTCTTGGAATTCCATTTTTCTCACCTAGTGGTGGAGCCCGCAAATCATTACCTGTGACGCACATTGGCGATTATGTTAACTGCTTTGATATTGGCGGACTCTCTGACAGTGAGATGCTAAGGAGGCGAATGGAGCAGATTGCAGCTACACAGGGTCTAGGTGGGGTTACGACAGATTGTGCTAATACCTTAAATAACATGTTGGATGTATATTTGAAGCGATTAATCAGATCTTGTTTAGAGTTAGTTGGTAGTAGATCTACAAGTGACACGTCAATGTATGCTGTTCAGAAGCAGCAAACTCACAGCAAGCTTATGAACGGTCTCTGGCCTAGTAATCATTTACATATGCAAAGTGGTGGTCCTCCTCTAGAAGAACAGAGGGCTCATCATTCTGTTTCTCTGCTTGATTTCAAGGTCGCAATGGAGCTAAACCCTCAACAACTTGGAGAAGATTGGCCTTTGCTGTTGGAGAAGATATCTATGCAGGCATTTGAAGAATAAGATCTATGAAGAACATATGGAATTGCCTTTTATTCCTGGTGGGTTGGTCATTCTGGCTTGAAGAACATGTCTTTTATGACTTGTTATTATTAATGGTGTCAATGTCCATTTAATTACGCCTCTGTCCCAAGCCAGGTCATTCCTACCCATTAGATGCAGCTCGACCTTCGCAAGATCAAATGAAGGTTTTGAGCACGATGTATGTACAGCTCTTTTCACAGAGTTTGTACATGATCGGGGATTATTTAACTGGCCACCAGTGAACGGGTTCTCGAGGGATGCCCAGTGGTGGTTGCTCTGTTGTATGTTTAGCATTCTTGTCGGCTGTCTTCTGCCTGAGTCATGTAATTTACTGCCAAGAGGAGGAAACATGGAAATTTTTTGCAGGGATACTGTTGTTTAGCTTGGTAAAGGTAATATTCACATAATGTAAGAGCTGCAATGTTGCTCTTCATGTGTTTTTAGATTAAAGTGGAATTCCAACATCAATAACATATTAACTTCTTAACAGCTTGTCATTGTAGTTTGACTCTGGATGTTTCCACTGTGAGGACCTGCAAATCTTTGCTTCTGAACATAAATTATGTTATTGTCAATAAAAGAGTTCAGCAATTTCAAAAGATATTGTGTAATGCAAATTTGTAGCCTGATGTTCTTGGACATTCTTTCTGGCGTTCTTAGCTGTATGTCTTGCAAATGTTTGTTGGGACTGATTTCTATCTCCTCTATATTTTAAGTTTTACTCATCTGTTGAGCTTTATTTCAGCACAAGAAAGTAATACGAGGACTAAGGATTTGCATTGTACTGTCTCAGTACTTAGGTCCATGACTGACTTTCCTTACCTTTTTTTTTTTCTTAAATAACTCCATTATTTTTGTACAATTTACTGTCTAAATCCCAATAATGTTGTTCGTGGGTAAGTGACTAAATGGTATGCGAAGAGGCTCCAGATACTTTTTTTGTTGGGGAGGCCTATGCTGCTGGAATTACTGGAAGGGTTAGATTTTGTAGAAAAATGCAGTGTCAGCTAAGTGGTAAGCACTTTGAGTTGCTATCAGTATGTCTTTTACTTTTATCTTTTATTTATTTTTTATTTTTTTTATTTTTTATTTATTATTTTTATTTTTTTAATCTATACATGAAACTATTTGTGAAGGGGTTGGGGGTGGGATTAAAGGTAGCAGTCATTGCGAAATTGTGCAAGCATTTCTTGCACTGTTGCAGAGAAGCATAGCTGCTTATGTGAACCAGTATCCATAATTATTTCCCATCGGCTCCAGTCTGCTTAAGTTCTTTTCAGCTACATTGGAAATTTGATATTGTTATTTCATTAGGCATCCCTCTGAAAAAAGATGACCACAAAAGTTTACTGTACTTTGTTTTCGATAGTGTTCCAATTATTTGATAATAATGATAGACATTAGATATCTTTCAACTGAACTAGGCTCTGTGACTTTGTTTCTCCTGCTTTGTTTCTGTCCATTAATAAAGCATGATGATTAACCCTATCCCCCCTTCCAAAAAAAAAAAGGAAAAGAAAGGAAAAAAAGAATAACCCTTTCCCTTTTCTGTCTCACAATTTCTATATCATTGGTGCTTCATCTGTCTAAGAACTTCTCATCCGTCATTTACAATATTCAATCCATGTCCTGAGCTAAATGCTTTCATATTGGCCTTGAAATTTGTATGGATTGAATACTGAATGACACTTACCTTATTCCTGGATATCAAATATGTTGTTTTGCTGAATAGGTCCCACTTCCCAAGCACAATTCTGTCATTCCTCCTTTCATCTCTTGGGGATTTTTTCCATCGTTTTTATGTATTTATATATTTATATATGTTACTTTTCCTTAACCCCCTTTCCATGCAGGAGCTTCTTCAGAGGCATTGGTATATTATTAGAAAAATTTGTAATTTAATAATTGGCTATCATTTGATACTCTGTTCTTTGTGTTATCTTGGAAACACCTTTATAATTAATGTAGGTTGTCAATATTAGTACCTGAATTATGTATTGCAGCATGTCCAAGATTTGTATGTGACCATAGCATAGTTGTCATGACTTTCTCACCTAGATGACCATTGCTGTTACTGATTTCTTGTGTCCTTCCCCTTCTGAAAATGTGGAGAGGAAGGAAGGGAAGCCTGCCTGATCTGTGCGGAATACTGGAAATTTTTGTGATCTTCGGTGGACATACTTCTTTCTATCTTTTTGAAATAAGTATATATTTCCATCTATTATCTTTTCTGTAGTGGCAGGATTTTGTTCCCTCTTGGTCATGGAGAAGCATGCTGTGGACGTGAGGAAATTGCTTACTTATTGCCCAAAGCAAGGGTTATTATCATTAAATCCTTGGACGACAGAGACTATTGTTGGTTTCAGCATATTTCAGAACGTATTGATGGTCCCAAAGAAGAAGGATGATGTTGAAGCTGGTTCCCTTTACAATTGGGTGGTGCACACAGAAGTGAACAAACTGGCAGATATTGAGACTAAAAAGTTCTAGTTCTATATTGTGAAGCTTGTGTTATTGCATTCAAGTGCTTAATACTTGGCTTTCCATTAATACGAGGATTAGTCTTGCATGCTTTGTAAGTTTGGGGGATAATGGTTATTTAGTTCATAGCATTTATTTAATGAGCAAGCACCCCTTTCTTGTCCTGCTTTTGCTACAGTATCTATGTATATGGATTATGAAAAAAAATAAAATAAGGTAAACAGTATCTAAGGAGTCAACTCTGCATGTGGTTGCTGATAGTTAAATCTCATTGCCTGTTTTTTGTGGAATGAGCTGAGGCATTACAGAAAGTATATCTCATGGAAGATTGTCATGATATCTTCTTGCATCCAATTTAACTGTGATGAACCCAAGTGAGCAACCTTTAGCTGTGTATACAAGGAGGAAACGACCATTAGCAGAACAATTGGCAACAGCAGTACATCAAGGCAGTGGGGGAAAAGCACAATTGGGGGAAGCAGACAAAACTAATTAAAGAAGCACTATGGAGAGTGGTAACAAGGGTGAAGAAAAGCAGCAGCAGGAGCAAAAGAAGACAAAGAGTAATTAAACAAGAATGTACTTTTGAGTAGCTTGATTGTATATATAACAAACGAGTAGCATCAGTAGAGGTTATGTATTTTGAATATTGAGAAACTTGTCTAGAGATTGGCAGCCTAAAGTTGCTTAGAGAGTGATAACCTAAAGTTATCTTTGTTACCCATTTGGCCATTATCAATGAAACAGTGTAACCTTTGGTGCTATTTCATCTTGTTAGTGTTTGTTAGTCAATTCATATCATCTTTTCTTGTACAGGCTGTGAATAGTGATATACTGATAGCTTTGTCTCCTTATAATTGGAGACAGGTCCAGAATATGGCTATGAAAAGACTCAGAGAAGGAGATATTTAGTGAGGTGAGAGAGCAGGGTATTGTACAATAGGATGCAGGTGCAGTCTTCTGACTCTTACTTTAGGACCATGTTCTGCTTTGCTTCTCTTTCAAAAGTTTATAGTAACATACTATGCTCAGAGAGTGCAGTCAAGGGGGGCTTTGCCCTCATTTGAACTAAAAGAGAGAATTTGTGTGACTGTGAGTCTCACTAATAAATTATTGACCATTTTTATTATAATTTTTTATATTACTCTATGAGAAAGGAAGAAGGGGAGGTGTCTTAGTACTCCCTATGTGTTAAGAGCTATCATTTAGGAAGGTTGGAATTCTAGGAGACTAGTCTCTACTCCTGCCTGCAAAATTTTGTTGTGTTTTTGGTGTTACTTGCAGGATTGCACTATCATGCTGGAGATAGTTAAATGGCAGATGCTTTAGTTTCTGCCATTTTATTGAAGAAAACATGGGTGTCAAAAGCATCAATCAAATAACCAATAGAAGAAGCCTGTAAATTGCAGGTAATTGCTGTACCATAGGCATTTCATGTCTGGTAATTATATTTATTTATTATGTGGCCTTCTGTCTAGTATTGGCATATATGGATAATTTAGATCTAGTTCAAGAGAGGCATTCCCGCCCATATTTGGCATATGGTGTATTGGTGTGTGCTGATGTGGTTGCATTTATATAAAGAAGCATCTTTGAAGAATTCAAGGGTATGGCATTTTGGAAATCCACGTCTTCTTGAGAGGCCTTGCACCTTTTGGTGCAGGTTTTCTCTGAGATTGTTTGAGGTGTTTTTGATTTAGGTCATGTTTGTTAAAGTAAAAATCTGTTAGCTTAGCTATTAATTCAAAATTGCTGTAAGGTAATTGATCAGCTATTCAGCTGGTTTGATTAGCCGCTTAATAGCTGTTTGGTAAATTGACCTGATAGCTGGTCAAAAATATATTGTAGATATTTCAATTTTCTGCTAAAAAACAATTCTTTCAGTAAGCTTTACTATTTGAGGTTATTGCAAAAGAGCTTATTGTACTTGAAAAGCTCTTTTTTAAACACCATAAGTTTTTAAAACAGCTAACATCCCTCTTGTTATCAGCTAGAGCTCTCCAATAAGTGTTATTTTCTTTCCTTTTTTTTTTTTTTAAATTTTTTTTTTTCCCAAACACCCCCTTTGAAAAATCCTTCCTAATTGTAAGAATAAGATGTATTGAATTTGAGTCTTGAGTCTTGAGTCTTGGGTTTTAGTTATTTTGGAAGGTGTTCTCTCCAACTTAGTGATAAAATTCTTATTTTTGAATGTGTCAAGCTTCCACTCTCTCTTTTAATAAAAATTCCTTTGTTATAATTCTAGTGCTATTCTTTTTAAGGCCTTGATGCCTCATCTTATATTTATTTTGGGAGGAGATAAATACACATGCCTTTTTGCAGAAATTTGTAATCGAGTGTGTAAAACCCAGTCCATGTTGAATTCCGTTGTATTTGAGCTCTTAATTATTTTGAGGTCAGATTTGTTGGTTTTGGAAGTGGTCTTGGAAGAAAGATTGATATGGAAGAGTGCTTGTGACTGTGTTATGCATATACTCAAGGAAAGGAGGAGACAATTTTGGAGAGTGGAGTCATCTATGTCAATGTGCTACCACTCTTACCAGACTTTTGAATTTTGTTCAACTTCGTGCTAGGTTGTTGGTTTATTTAATGTACAATCTTGACTGATACTTGGCTAAATGGAAGTGAAACTCCTGTGTTGATTAATTCATCTCTGCAGAGGACTCCTATTTTTTTTTTTTTTTTTCCTGGGACTATCATTATTACCAGAAAGTTTAGGGTGTTTATATTTTAGGATGTTGTTTAGACCAGCTATATTTGCCTGGAATTTTTCTCAAAGGTCTAGTAATAAACCTTGAATCCTTGATCTGATCCCACAATTTTCTTCCATCTTTTGCATGTAAGGTCTGAACAAGATAAATCTGTATTCTACATAGGCCATTTGAATACCTTGGTCCAATTATATGCATATAAAAGCTAAGATGAATATTGTGTGTTCTTACTTGCATCTTAATAATTAAATACACAATTACACGTAAACTTTTCCCACTTGGTATAGTGTGATACACATGTACTTTGTTCTAAGTCCATATCCAGTAAATTTTTATATCCTACTTTGTGTTTCTGGTGAAAATAAGTCCAGCTGAAAGCATGCCCTCTTACTTGCAAGGGTTGTAGCTGTTTTCAACTCAGTTGATTCTTAAACTTGTCGACCTATCAGCTTGTGTCTCTGATTTTAGCAGCCTTGTCAAAGCAAGCCAAGTTCATAACATTAACCCTTGCGCTCTTCCTCTCATTCTGTCTCTGTTTGATGACCAGTGCCTGCATATCTGCTCATAATTACGACTGGTACCTGCTTGGCTGCTTCCATGAGTTTAGGACTAACTGGTGATTTCAAATCTTTTTAGATTGACCAAGTAGATTGACAATGTTTGCAACAATTATGCTTCAATTTCAATCAATTGAAGGTTTATAAAGTACTTGGCATAGTGCTTTCTATCCTTTTTTTTTTAGGTGATAGGCAGAGCAAAGGACTGATGGTCTTAAATTCTTTGTGGTTGCAGCAAGCCTGCAATAGCTAATATGAAGTTTCTTTGAGATGCTTTTAGCTCATGGAAGATTCTTTATATGAGTATCATTGCCAGAGGCCCAAAGCAGTAATTCATGTCATCTAAGAACACTTTTTACTGAAAAAAATCATAAGCGGAATGTGATCTGGAGTCATCAACTGTTTCATTGAAATTGTAAAATACTCAACTCTCCTCTGCATTAGAATACTAGTAAAGTTCTGCTTTTGTGATCAGGTGCTCGATATGCTTGTGAGGCATCAAGAAACGGAATTCTCAAGAATTATGCCCAAATGTGGTTACAGTTGCCTTCTTTCCTGCATTGATCCCCAGCTGATGAAGTATTCTACTTGCCCTATTTGTCATCTGCCCTTTTTACATCTTTTGATCCAAAGATTGGATGAAAATGTTTGCAATCCTTCGCTCCTACCGGATTCAAGGTATTCAGCAATGCAAGCAGTCAACATCAACACCGATCTATGTTGAGCAACCAAGATTTAAGTTTGCCAGGAGACTTAGAGCCTAGGCAAGGATGAAGAAAAAATTGAAAATGGTCTATCTCCGATTTAATATGATTGGTTTTAGTGTTTCCAGAATTCAACATAATGCAGGAAGCGTTGTTATTCTGCAGAGAGTAATATATATACATATATACCAAGATGATCCTTGAAGTATTTGAATATCGTAAAGGTACAATTTCTTGTCATAAATTGATTGTGGATATAAATTTACCTGTTAGATTTTTTGTGAAATTTTCTTCACATGATTTGTTGCAATGTTGCTGATATCTTGTACTTCTGAAGTTAACTTGCATATAACATATGCATTTAGTTGGCGTTATACAAGTATTT
This sequence comes from Chenopodium quinoa, assembly GCF_001683475.1. Classification (NCBI taxonomy): domain Eukaryota; kingdom Viridiplantae; phylum Streptophyta; class Magnoliopsida; order Caryophyllales; family Amaranthaceae; genus Chenopodium; species Chenopodium quinoa. The sequence continues at coordinate 811,202 of NW_018745170.1, read as the reverse complement.
CTTTACAGTTCCTAATTCCTATCATCATTATAAAGCAAAGAGATTTGTGAACGTGGATTTAGTATCATGATCTGATAACTCCTCAGCACTTTGGTATTTACGATGTGATGATTAAGGTCTTATTAACTGTTGTATTATGATCTTTGAACCTGGATTTAGTACTTATAGTGAGTTTCTGAAACTCTTTTGGTATCTATGATCTGATAATTAAGGTTCCTATCAGCTGTTGTAGTTGTTGCCGCTAAAATGATCAGCCACGTCATTCTTGATTCATTGCAGGCTTGCAACTACTATGACTAGCTGCAACATTCTCAGTGGTATGGTACTGCCTATATTTGTCATTTGTGGCTGCAACAAATGGATATTGCTATGCATGTTGAAATCTCAAGAAGTTGCATATCTTGTTTTGAAATTTAGAATAGCCTGAATTAATAATGAAGTGAAAACAGACCTCCTAAAACAAAACTCACAGAAGCAATACTTGAGTATTTACAGCTGCATCTTAAACACCACTCTTAAGTCTTAATTAATGCAACTCGACATAGATTAAAAAAACAGATATAAGTAAATATCCTGCATATAACATTTACACCAAGGTTAAATACAGGCGCAAAATCTTATATACAAGCTTATAATTATCATAAAAAAAATAAATTAAAAGACCAATAAGCCCTTTTAGATAAATGAAATTTACGCACAATTCCTTTACAAATGAAACCCGAATAATATATGTGGTCAATTATGTTGGAATGAAGACATATACTCACAATTTTGACTTTTGAGAATGACATAGTTACTAATATCAGGGTGTCTATTATACACTTGGATGTACCATGCACATAGCATATCCACACTTGTTTAATGAGCTCTATTGGAGCTCTCCAAAATAAGCAAATGCGTGTGTATTGAACACTCAAGGGTAAAACGAGTGTTTGTCCACCAATGTCATCCTACCCATCCATCAATCTAAACTGATTCTCTCCTATAATCTTGTGTTAGTTTGATCGCCTTAGTTGTTCTAGTTGATTCAATTACTTGTCAACCATGATGCAACCTACACCACCAATGGGCTCCTTGAGGCAGGGCGATAGAGGACAAGGTCAAGGACGAGGATGCTACATTTGGTGCCTGGTTGGGGCATGGCCATGAGGGTGGCTGCAACAGTAAAACCACCCCATGCTACCATAACGGGGCACATACAGTCTTTTCCACATGGGCACCCGTGGTTGGTTTAATATTACCATCAAGTCCATGACCAAATTATATTTCATTAAAAAAAATAAAAAAATGCTGAAAAGTTTGGTTATTCTTTTAAGTATCTAACCTTAATTTACAAAATAAAAATGGTTAGCATACATTGAGTTTTGGAATGAATGGCACTAAAATAATAAAATAAATAAAATTAGCTGCTTAAAAGAACAACAAGCCCGTCTAGCTCAGTTGGTAGAGCGCAAGGCTCTTAACCTTGTGGTCGTGGGTTCGAGCCCCACGGTGGGCGTTTGTGTTAATTTTTTTTTTCCATTTAATTTTATTTTATTTTTGATATACGAGAAACAGTATAAACAAAAGAACATGACAACATTCTAGTATACAGAGTACTTTGTATCAAACTATTAGAGGAAGATATACAAACATTTTCAAACTATCAAAGAGGAAGATATAGACACGGTAAATCATAAAATTTATGAGTTACAACTCTCGTAAATCTTTTGATTCCTTTCTCCAAAGGGCCAGGGTTATTTGTTTGTAGTACAGGGCCTTATCGGCTTAATCCATACTTGTACCTACAATGTTTGGTAGTAGTAGGGAAGAGATGGGGTTTTTGTGACTTGTTCCATTTAAGCCTAATTAAACCCTTGAAACGACTCCCTTCACATAAAATGTCGTTGAGTAGTAAATAAGAAAGCTATCAAATATTCTACGAGATCTTGAAAATAAATATCTTATATTTTTTTGATATTATCTCATTAACAAAATTTCGGTTTCAACACACATTTTTTAAGTGGCACGCTATTGCTAAATATATTACTTGTAGCAATTTGACTTCATGAAAATTACATCCTTATTCAACATTAGTGTGAATAAATAATCAACTTTTCATTAATAACAATACAAATATTTTAGATTATGTTATGGAGGGTCGGCCAAGCGAGCCAACCCTTTAGGTGTTTCCACAAATTATGTCGGCCATATGTCTTGATAGCCATACAGCACTCGCCTTATCTCAGGGCGAGCATGGCATATTTAGCCAACCGACCCTTTTAAATTTTGTATGTTGTCAGCTGGTTTTTATTTATAGTAAGATTTGGCAACTCCATTGTTTCTTTTGTCCGATGTGGGAGTTTTATAAAGTTGTTCACTAAACTCAATCTAACCACTTAGTGCTGTATAGTTTGACTGACAAACACTTTCTATTTGTAACATTGCTTCATGAGACCATTTTGCTATCTAATGCATCAATATTTAGCTCGATAGGCTTAAGCTTCTTCTGATTAGAAGTAATCGCGAAGAAAATGAAGATATATATACATATACCAAGGACCATTATGATGTTCATCAACAGAAATATGAACAAATAGTAGGGACGAGCAAGTAGAGAAGAAATTTGGGGAGGGGGTGTATATTTACTTGAGAATCTGATGATTAATAAGGAAGCGAAATCAACCAATTCCCATAATGGAGCCTCTGAAGAGGGCTAGGATTATTAGTTGAAGGATTTAAGAGAATCTATGTACAAAAGAGTGGAAAAAGTGGCGAACTATGAAAAAAAAAAAATATAATCAAATTTCTGTTGAAGAAATGAGGCAGACCAAATTTGATCTGTACAAACTGAGAAAACGACGAAAGAACATAACAGCGGAGTTCAGGGAGGCAGGGACGCTGGAGGCGGAGGCGCTACAGAATTCTTGCAGACAGGGCACCAATTCTTGAGTTTCAGCCATTGATTTATACACTCAAAGTGGTATCTGTGATTACAACTGAGTCTTCCCAGTTCTTCTGTGTCTGCATATTCTTCCTGCACCGAGCAATTCATTCAAATATACAGTCAGCACAAATTTATAGTTTTGAGAATTTGGTTATATAGTGGAAAAACTAAATTTAAAAAAAAAAAAAAGTATAATTATGGGAAATATGCAGAAAAGCAAAACTGCAGAAATGACTAGTTTTCATTAGCTTGATTGTTTGAGTAAAACTGTTGAAAAGAAAAAGGGTGTCGCGTTCTGCACTACCTTATTCTATACACAATTTCAGCTCATAAATTAATATATTCCCACTATATAATACCCCTCTAAAGAGACTCTATTTTAGGCCATGGTAGTAGCGAACGGTTAGACAAATGCAGTCTTACCCACACAACAGTGAACTGCCTCTTTCAGCCTTATTCATTACTATAGCAAGCAGTTTGTTGGCACTTGATCCAAAATGCAACTAAAATTGCAATCATTTCATCTGAAAACTTATCAAGTTGTTACTAGGCTTATCTAACTTCATTTCTAGAAGTGAATTGAACCAAGTAGCCCTTATTACCCTATAGAATCTTATAACTTAATTTTAAAGGCAAAAAACAGAAGCAAAATCCCTCAGTATTCAACATTCCGTAGCAAGAAAAGAAATTAAAAAGAGTTTGTTGATCCATCTAATTTTAACATTGTTCGCTCCACCTTTAAACATAAGTTCAAATAAAGGTTGCCAAAGTACCAGGTTCTGTTGACAAATACAACTAAGATCTAAAAAGGATCAATATGTTCATGTTCTTTCATTAAAGAGCCAGAATCTTCAGAATAGTTCATAAAGAGTTGTCAACTAAAAGAATGAAGCCTTGGTCCATCGTAATTCATATACAATAATTCTCCACATTGACGCTCAACTTCTTTAAGGATCACACTCATCACAGAGACCTCAATCCCCACTCTGAAGCAAAATATTGAGGGCAATCTATCTAAATTGTGAGATCAACTTCCTGACAGGAAAAATCCTTAAAGACACCCTATCACACTGTTCTTTTGTCCAGTGGTACAACAAACGTGAACAAACAGTCTCTCCACAGTCTAGCAGCCCCATTTGACCATCAAGTTAGTCTTTCTGCAGCTTATTTGCAGTTCCTAGAATCTTTAAACAAGGAAAACCTGCAGCTAGCATTCCTGTCCATGTAGGGTACGGAATCGACACAAGGAGAATGTATTTAAAAGAGAAGACACTCATAATTTATGGGGGTATGGTAATCAAGAGAGACACTAGTGGTAGTGGCCGAGTTGAACGAATATGCAGATAGATCCCAAAAGCTCCAGAGTCCTTTCTGGCTAAATGTATGCCGAATTCTGTTGGTATTAGGTGGCAAAGAAAATTGGTTTCGGCATATAATTCTTAGTATAGAATTTCCTTCAATTAGTGAGAGTTGAAAAGCCAAAGCAAGCATAAATGACTAGATAAAATCCTCTATCGTACCAATTCTCTCGTCTTTCAGTTCTTATCATATCAGAATGGATTAGAGTGGTGTTGGCCATCATTTAGCAAGGCTGCTTTCTTTTGGTGTTTAGGAATGATAGGAAACTCTCTTCACTTCAGCAATACAGCAGAGGGAAATAGATCAAAGGAACTGATTACACAAAAACTACTTACAATGTACCTAATTAAAGTAGTTATCCAAAAGGCCCAATAATTAAGCTGATCACAGGTAAATAGACAAGTAAAAAGGGAAATGCAAAAAAGATCAGGAGTAGAAACCTGGCATATGCTGCATTTAACATCATTCTCATCCTCTCTACATTCTGATATACCCTGGTAGATGCTTCTTTTAAGGCAATTAGCCAAAACGTTTTCTGGCACTGCTGTACTCACAGTTCCCATCCTCTCTTCTAAGGCTAATAGTTCCTGTTCAAATAGCAAAAATATAGTGCTTAGTTCTTATCCAAAATCACAAATGAGGAAAAACCTAGTTTCATTGACATTAGAGGTGATGTCAGATTATCTGCGGCTGGCAAAATATATCCATGTCTTTATCCAAGGAGTCATTGAATTTGCAGTAATGCAATGATGCAAATCAAAGATATACCTCATATGACATATTATCAATATCCAGCCTCATGTCCCTATGCTGATCATGGAATGAAAGTCCCCCTAAGAAAAGATTAGACTCCAGAACAAGCAATTGCTGCAAAATCAGGTGAAAGCAGTAAACAAAAACAGTCCACTATAAAAATAGAAAATTTTGAAGAATCTTAAAGTAGCTTATGATAATTACCTCATATGTTGGCTCTTCTTCTTGTTCTATTCTCTCTAGTGCTAGTAACATCTGCATGGTACCAGAAAGCGATATCTTAAACAACCAATTTCTAAATAACAAAAGAGTAGACACATGAGCATACTATCAGAGTATCAGCACAATACCTCTGCAATCCCATCTAAGTCGTACTGTCTTAAAGCATCACGATTCATGAAAGAACGAGCAATGCCAGCACCATAGGGGTCACTAGACCTATTAGGAAGCATGTGTTCACTGCCGCTACCTTGTCTGACTAGAGGATTTGAATAACTAGCTGAAGTTTGGACAGAGAACTGATTTTCCGAACTAAAATCAGTTTCATCAGTTGTTAAGTCAGGTTGAGGAGAAGATGGGCTCATTCGAGGTGACCCAACCAATGGCAATCTGTCCCGACTTTCTTGATTTGAAAGCCTTGTTCTAGCAGATGACCTCCGAGTCCTAACTGGGGCAGAGTCGTTATTCCCAGGGCTCGAGCTTCTGGTGCGTCTTGAATCAGAGATTGAGATTCCACGATTGGAATAATCATTTCTTTGATCATCCAGTATAGTTCCATTCATCTTCTTTCCTCTCACAGGTAAACTACTCTCAGCTTCACCAACCCTCTTCCTACCACCAGTCTCCCCCTTCTTACTGACATTTGACTGAGGAGAGAGAGAAGAACCTGATGGTACGACGTCAGAGATTGAGTTGCATTTTAAATTCCTTAAATTATACCTGCTTGTACTAGCCCCACCATTTCTTGCCCCTTGGTTGGCCTGTTTAAAACCAAATGAGGTAGATGAACTTGAAGCAGAATCTTGGCGCCCCAATCCAAACCTCGGAGCACTTTTCTTTGCAAATTTGCTGGTGGATCCTGAGCTAGAACTCCCAGCTTCAGAAGATGTAGCTTCAGGATGTTCATGATCTTCTGGCTCAGGATGAACTCTCATCTGGGTTTTTCCAGAAATTTTCTCGGATTCCTCTTGTAGACTGCATGTTTCTGAATCAGTGTCAAGGTGGGAAGACAATTTCTTTTTTGAGCCTGAGATTGACTTTTTTGAAGTATTAGGAGAAGCAGGAGTTCTGGATGAAGTTCCAATGCTTTCCTTTCCTAAAGCAGATGAACGGAAAGGAGTTTTTGGAGTTTTGACTTTACTGGGAGAGCCAGTCTGTGCATCCTTCATCGAGTTCAGCCTGCTACCACATCCAATTCGACTGCAAACCTGAACATTTTTATCTCTATTGTTCTGAGCTGTCTCTCTCAAAACAAGGCTAGGCCCTCTTCTAGAGACAGCGAGTCCCCCAGAAGATCTTCTATTGGAATATTCATCCATGAGTAGACTTACAAAGTTTCAGTTCTGCAGGATAGTATGAAAATAGTTTCAGGCATTTTACTTCTCAACTAAGAACATATAGGAAAATTTTTAACATACTATCTCATCAACTATGAATAAGCTCTCAGTACAATTAGTATCACAAGTAAAGATTTATAGCAGGGTTTTGAAACCCAAAAAACCGCATAGCAAGAATGGAATTAAAACAATTCTGGCATTAAACAGAGAAAAGTTATGTTCTCACATCACATAGATAAACCTTGTCCACTTATAGTAGCAAATCAGCAATTATTAACCATGGAAAACCATTCGTACAACTACAATCAAAATGAAATTCATAACAAGTTTTACATAAAAAACAGTATTGCTACTGTCTCGTAAACAATATCAAACATGAGGAGCAGAAAATTCTCCTATCGACAGTATAGTCCAACTGCCAAAATCAAGGCATGTAGCTTTCAACCAAAATTTTCAGAAGAAAGGTGTACAATTAGCAATTGAGGAAAAAAACTCCTTTCATAGAACATAACAAGAAGGGAACACCCAAGGGCACAAGGGCCATCATTTGTACCAAAAAATACCCTTAAACTTTCTTTCAACACAAATTCTTAACTTGGAATCAAAGAAACTAAAACCAGAAGAAAAAAAAAAGAGCTGTTTATCTTCATGAAGAAAAAAAAAAAAAAAAAAACCTTGCAACCAAAGCAGCCTCAAATATGTCAGTTTCATGGACTTGCAAGTTGCAACTAGCTCTTCCATTCACCGACTAATCACAAAGAAATTTCAATAATAGAATTAGATCATAAAAACAGTTGAAATCCCAAGGTTACAAATTTGGCGATAATCTTGATTTATGAACTCAATAGAAGTTCAGCAGGTTTCAGGGTAATACATCAATCTAATTCAACGGTTGATAAATTCAGAAAAAGTAGATAGTCGCCACCAAAAGCCAGCCAATCACAGATTACAGATTTCACCGGGACCATCAGAAAGAAAAGGCACCAAGTGAGCCACTCCACTCCACTTCAACATTGCTCAATCTTACTTATGTGTCATTCAGAAAACAAACTCAGTCTCTGGTTCTCTACTTTGGTAATGAAAGAAGTCAACTCGGTGACTATAAGCCTTCACAAGAAACACCACATATTAATCAGCACAAAATTTATTAGTAATAGTCAAATGACGGGCCAAACAATTCCTCCTCCTGTCAAAACTATCCAAAATGATTTGATAATCATTGAAAATCGTCAACAAATTCAAATTTTCACCACTTCAAATGGTTCAACACATTTCTCTTCTCATATGCCCAGTACTCAACCAGACGGAGGAGTATTAACAACAACATCAGCATAAGAAATACTCCAATATTTCCAAAGAAAATCCTTGGCCGAAAAAGGACTCCTTCCTAAAGTGGCTCTTAAGCTCCTTACCTTTACAACAACAACGCGGCTCTAAAGGTTGAGGCCATATTTTGATCATGGAAATTCAAGGTATGTGCCCCTAACTATTACTTCCACCAACAACAAAAGCCAAGTGCACAAGGGTATCACCAACAATCACCTCGAATTTGTGCACCAATCTCAACAAGCTATTCCCATATCCTCAAAACTTCAAAAGCTTATTAATTCATACTAATTTTGCAAGGCATAACCAACAGCAAATCATATCATACTTTCTTCTTTTGTATTACCCAAAAAACTCCTACACAAAGGAGAATCATTTGGTAGCTACCTAAAAATTTCTAAAAATAGATAATAGACCATCAAAAACCCTTTCATAACATAAAGTCACACCAAACAAAAATAGAAACCTCCCACCAAAAGGTTTTCTGACATGTAACAAGAAAAAAGCATCCATGTCATAAACTAAACACAATCAAACAACATAAACTACAACTACAAATTCCAATCAAAAGACAAGAATAAATAACAAAAGATTAATTAAGCACCTGTAATCAATAATCAATAACAAAATCACCAAAGAAAAACACAAAATATATTCTGACAAAAAAGAAGCTAAAAATTTCATTGACAATTTCTGATCATCCTAATCTAAAAATTAATTAAAGACAAAAACTAAGATTAGAAGAAAGGAGAGAAAAAAAACCCACATGGTCAGCAACTCATGAATTCCACCCAAAAAAGAAGGCGGCCTTGTTTCTCTCTCTAACTATCTCCCTCTTTCTCTCTCTAAAACTTGTTCACCACCTTTATTGAAGGACAGGTAAAGAAGCTTTCTTTGAACAATTCTTTAGACAATCTCTTTTATCATCAATTTATATATAATTTCTATTTATGACCAAGATCACTTTTATCCGCAACTTCAGGGGCTTATTAAGTTATTAAGCTTCACAACCTTAAATATTTTTCTTCAACACAAACAAATAAACATTAAAACCACAAAAAAGGGAAAATTATTGATAATTAAACAAAACCCATATCACCAAAGTCACTAGATAATATACTTTAGGTGTACAGTAATACACGGAGCACAATAATAATAATGTAGACTGGATTCGATTTCCACATTCAACACTACTTAAAAGCCGCACCAATTAAACTAGTTGACATTAACAACTTAAAAAGATTTGATTTTTATGACTGCCCATATTTATAATAAAATAAAAAAGTTTGAGATAATGAAAATACATGGGAAATAAAGGCCCACCTCATAAAAATAGCTGGATAACAAGAAAAGAGAATAATTAAAATGAAACTTTGTAATAATTGAGAAGAATTTCTGGGTATTTTGGATAATAATTTTTTAAGTAATTGTGTTGTATTTTGTTTGTATACCATTAAACAAGAAGGGAAGAAGGTAGATAGCAACAAAAGCGTGTAAAATAGAGAGACGCACAAAGAAAGAGGAGAGAGAGACGTGTGATGTAAGATCCAAGGCCTAACAATTTAATAAAAGGTTTCTTTCAATTACCAAAAAACAATACTGTATCAAGTTTGGTGAAATCACAGCCGTTGGATGTAGTTGGACGTCAATTATCAACGGCTTTTTGATGACTTACGTCATTTTTAAGTACCAAAGAAAGATAAATTCATATTCTTGTGGTATTACGCCATAACCATATAATATGTTGTTATTTGTGGACTCAAATAGTACGAAGTAAATTTATTATTTTTATTGCGGGAAATAATGTAAATCAAATTGAAAAAAAAAATTCGGAAGCATTCGATGGTATAAAAGAAATCATCATATTATTATCAATGAGAATGGAGAGTACAGATTGTTATGAAATATGTGCTACGAAAAATAATTTGGGAATTCACCCTTAAACACAAATAGCAAAATACAATTAAAAAAAAGTGTTAGGAAATGATTTTCTACCTCAAATAATGCGGAATATTGTTTTATTAAATTCTAATTTTCCTCCTTAATGAATCATTATACTTTTTTAGTACGCATAGTACTCTTTTATAGGCTAATTTAGCAATCATGGTTAAGTAGGAAAGCATAGAATTGAAGATAGAAAACAAATAAATTAAAGATACACCATATAAAATATGTTTCTCCAAAACGAATTTAACTTCATTGATTTTGGTAAGCTTAGTTTATTTCCTAATAGTGATTTATAAAAGATGGTGACTCATGATAGGTAAAAGTTTAATCTCTTAAGTTATTTTTCTTATTTTTTTTTATTTTTTTTTATTTTAAGTTGTCGAAGATGTTGTATGGTAATTCCTAAAGAATTGTTAATACAATACTACTTATGTAAATATCGTTATAAAATTCTCAACAAAATTTAAACGAGGTTTGTCTCAAAATAGGTACAGTTCATTCAAGATTTACAGAGTATCGATTGAGCTACCTAAAACCAAAAGCCACATAAATTATAAAGAATAATTATAAATATATAATAAATTAATAATAAATTTAATATTGTTCAACACATTTAAGAAATTATAAATATTTGGACCAACCCCACAATGACAGCTAACCCAAAGTTTATTGTCCTCCATTCCTCCAAACTTCTCCCACTTTATCTTAAGGTTGTTATCTTTAGTTGATTAATGAATTTAATATACAAGTTCAATTAGTTAAAATAAAGGAAAAATTGGGGATTGTTAAGTGTTTGTTGGGTGACAAATTTTAAAAAATTGGGATTCTTTAGATTGTGACATTACATAATAGTTGTGTTGTGTGTATTGCACTTTCAAGTTTAAACTAGTACTAGTATTAATAAAAAGATTCTCTCTGAAATTGAGGGAGTTTTGGCCAAATGGCATGAATAGTGTGGAGATTTTCTGGTACTTTTACTTAACAAAGTTTGGTATAAAACTATAAATGAATTAAATTAGTGGGATTGTGTTCATCACTCATTTTGGATTATTGGAGTTTTTTAGTTGTAGTTAGGCAATTTGTGGTGGTGATACAATAGTGAGGGTATTGTAGTTGTTGGACGTGGTATGTGGTTTTGTGTTGGTGGGTAGTCGTGACTAGCTCCAATTCCACGACTAACTTCAACCCGTCCTGTCTTCAAGAAATCGACCTAGTTTGTCCAATACTTAATTTAGGTAGTATCTATCTCGAATTATGTAAATTACACCTTGTGTTTAATTAGTTTGATCGTCTCGTTAAAAGTCTTGTACACTAACTAATTTAATGTTGTAATAACAATATTTCTTATGACGCATTACAAAAAAAAAAAAAAAATACAAATTTAATATATTAAACTTAAAATCAAGCCGTTTATAACAAAATTTCACGTGATTGACTATGTTTTGGAGCATGTTTATAATTAAAGGGTTTTTTTTTTTTTTTTTTTTTTTTAAACCAAGATTATTTTATTTGATTTGTAATGATATCTCTTAAAAATTCAAATAGGAAATGACAGAAGTAGTTTGATTAGTGGAAATTATTTAATTATATTAAATGACACTTATATGATCATAAGGGGAAAAAAAAGGTTTTATAACACTATAATTTTAGTATGAAAACAAATTAAAAGCGAATTGTCTTGATAGTATTATTTGAAATTGACCATAAAAAACCCAATCATATCTAAAAACCAAATGATCAAATTTTGATTGTTTTCATTCAAAACTACTCAAGCTCGTTTATACTGATAAAAAAAATGACTCAACAATTTTAGAAAACGATTTGCGTGAGACCGAACTCACCGTGAGTTCAATATATTTGACATTAATAATCTAATACTTGACATTAATAATCTAATATTTGACATGAGAAATATAATATCTGACACTGATAATCTAATAAATGTCAGATATATTGGACTCACCGTGAGTCCGACTCACCAATTTTTTTTTTCATAATTTTATAATATTATTTTTTACTACATATATCTTAAGTCATGAAAACATCAAAAGGTAGACCAATATACTGTACTTGTTAAAAATTGATAGGTACAAAAAAGTCTACAACTACATTATTACTTTTACTGAAATATCACGATTTGCATAAATCACTGTTCAAAAATCAATATACTACCTCCGTTAATTGTTATCTGCAACTTTGGAATATTTTATCTCTCACAAATAATACTCCAAAGTTGCAGATAACAATTAACGGAGGTAGTAAACTAATTTAATCCAATACGAACTCAAAACTCAAATTGGCTTGAAATTAAATTAGATTACACATCTAGCTTAGTAATTTTTTTGAGTAATTATGTGTTAAAGTTACCCAGATTTTGCAAAACCATCATGTTGATTTGACCTTATCCTCTCTCTTTTATTTTCTTCTTTGGCACCCTCACTTTTATAAATTTATAATAGGTATTTACGTTTTGTATTATTTTAACACTTTTATGATGCTAAAGTAACTAACAATTTAGATTTCTTCTTAAGAAAATCAACAATTTAAATTCAATCCTTATATGTAGTCTAGCACCTATATAATAATTGGTGTTGCTAACCACTCATTTTTTTTATTAATCAATGGGAATTGAAATTAGCCTTCCAACCCAACACCGTGTCCTAATAAAATTGCTAATTGAAAAATAAATTAAAAAAAATGAACGTGAACATACAATTATGTTCCGTACAATAGAATTTAGTTTAGGGATTTGGGACATGTTTAATGGTTATGGCCTTATGGGCCCTTATGGCAATAATATAATAAAAATTATGATACATATCTATTCAAATTTACTGGAAAATTTAACAAGGATAAATCAACTTTTGTCCGTTTTATCGAATAATCCTACCTTTTGTTTAAATAATTATATCTCTAGATAATTTATACTTCCTTCCGTTCCAATATTATTACAACAATAAAACTTTTGCACTATTCTTCCTTCTTGTTTACTATATAATATGATTCATACGTTAAGCAAAATATAGTCATGTGGAATCTTGTCAGATTCGTCTCATAATATTCTTTCACAATATCAACTTTTTATAATTTTTACTCTTATACAATTATAGATATTTAACATATAAAATGTGTTTTGGAATACATAATTTCTTTATTGTTGCAATATTATTGAAACGGAGGAAGTATTATTTGTAATTTCATTGCACAAGGATAAAATAGCTTCTTTATATGGATGCATGACTAATAACAACTTATGAAGTACAAAGTATTACTCCGTAATTACCTTTATGGAATTAGCCATTAAACCAAAAAGCACAAAAAGCACACACAAGTACGACACAACACATAAGCCGTCTATTCCAAAATAATGGATGTAGTTGACTTTTTACGGTCAAAGTTTAACTAATATATACTTGTAAAAAGAAAAAAACAAAATAAAGTGAGGCTCGTTAAATTTGTTTCAATATATATAATATTTATTAATTTTTTTTTCCTAGTGACATACAACAATTTGTTATTCAATTTTGCTAATGTGTAATCTTGACAATCAATATCATTTAATATAATATTAGTAAGAAAAATATGAGAAATTGATACTCAGATTATAAGACTAGCAACATTTTTACAATTAATAAACTTTTTTTTCTTCTTAATATATTAATTAGAATTTGAAGTCAAATTGTTACATGTATATGTTCGATCATAAATAAAGGAAGTGCATACTTATCAAGATATTAAGATTTGAAGTTGTACATTAAATTTGTGCAAAGTCAACTATAGCAACTATTTTAACACAACGGAAGTGTATTTGGTATTTTCTTTGTTGAAGGAGGAAGGTATAAATAGAAACTAAACTACTTTGGACGAAGTATTTTACTTTTGACGAGTTGTCGTCTAACACTGAATCTTGAGAAGTTTTATAATTTGACAACTTTGCTTGATTGTGAGGTATCCAAACCACTATTATTTGTCTTCAAAAAAAGCTTGTAAAATTGGATACTTTGCTTTTAGTCAGAAACGTGATGAATTTAAAAAGAATCCAAGTTGAACGTTGCTTTTATCCTTTTTACATACCAATTGATAATTGTAGGTAAGAACTTTGTCAAACTTCTCACAAAGTTCTCCTTCAAAATTTATGAGCTAGACTAAATAGCTATATTTTGGTCACACATAACATATTACCTATAACATAATCAGCCAATCAGAAGTCAAAATTCCTTTCATTTGTCCAATCCTGATTCTAATAAGAAAATTTCTCAGAATCTTTTATAATTATCGAGGTTTAAAACCTAAAATAAAAGATATTGTACTTCATAGTGTATTTTAAATTTTCGTAATATTGATGAAACATAAATAGCTTAGTTATGTTACATATATGAAAGCTCAATAGCCTCAATTACTACTTAATTAACTCTATTATTTATCGTGAAAATTAATAGACTATCAACATCAAACTTATCAAACTTTGAACGATGTCTTTGATAAGGGCCGGGTTTGATGTCATTTGCTATAATTGATTAGATTATTTGAGTCATTTCAGCGCTAAAAGTCCACTAAGATAGTTCCATTTGTTTTTAAAAATAAAGTTTTGGAAGAAATATTATCTCAACTAGCAGCTTTCATGACAAAAGGGCTTATCAATAACTGATGTTTAGACTAAGATTTGTGTTTCGGGGTTTTTGGAGTCTCTCGGGAGAATTACAATTACAAGAATGGATGCCGACCGTCTGTACCTGTAAAACCACGTAAACTCCGGTTGGGTGGAGTTCCGCCTCCGACGATCAAATTAGTATGTGTACGGGCGGAGTTAAAAATGCGGAATGTAAAGAGTTTCTCTCGGATTCCGAGAGAGAATATCTGCAGTTAATATTGCTCCGATTTGTGAATATTTCTGAATGTGCAATAAATGGGGATCTCTCCCTATTTATGGGGTTTGAGGATCAGCTCCCCTTTCATGACTAGGACTGCCACGTGTCATCAGAGAATTGGTTCTTCCAGAACCTCTCTGAGGGTGACACGTGTCAGCGTGCAATTGGTCCACGTGGACCAGGGTATTTTTACCCTAAATATTTGCCCCTCACAGATGTGATGTGGCTTGCCACGTGGCACCTGTGACAGGTGTCACCATCTGAGAAGGCGACGATTCGCCTCCTTTTCTCTCTTTTTTTTTTTTTTTTTTTTTTGGAGGCGATGGTTCGCCTTCTCGGGGATTTCCTCTATAAGTAGAAGTCCCCCCCTCATTTTCCTCACTTTGACATTCTTGAGAAATTTTTCTGAGAGTAAGGAAAGAGAGCTCTGAGACCGGCTGCCATTTCTTTCATAACCGTCTGAGCATAATTTGATTTCCTTTGCCTTCAATATACCCACAGCCGGTCAACCGTCTGGGGTATCACCACTAGAGGAAAATCCTAATTTGGCACCGGTTCAAACCCCCCCTAAGGCACCGGTTTTGAACCGTTGGGGATTTGAGGGATGCCAAATCCTCAAAAATTTGGCACCGGTTCAAAACCGGAGCCAACTAAAGCATTTGGCACCGGTTACTACCTTGATTTTGATTAAAAAAAACTGGCGCCATTAAGCCATTTGGCACCGGTTAACCGGTGCCAACTTAAATGGCGCCAGTTTTTTTTTCAATAAATTCAATGTAGTTTGCACCGGTTTTAAGCATGAACCGGTGCCTTTGACTTGTTTTTTTTTTTTTTTTTTTTTTCCGGAAATGATATATATTAATATTAATACTAATAAATATAATAATAATGAGATCCTGCACATAATACCTGATAATTAATAATAATAATAATAATTTATTAATAATAATTATTATTATTATTATTAATTTTAATAATAATAATAAGTATTATTATTATAATATTAATATTAATATTAATAATAATTAGTATTATTAATATATTAATAACAACAATAATTGAAAATAATAACAAGGACATAAATATTGATAACAATCCCAAAATATGATATTAATTAGAAAAATGTGTCAAAACTACAAACAAACAAAATTAATTAGTAATAATGTAGTACACTAAGCTAGTTAAAACAGAAATAAATGATATTTACAAATTAAATGTGATGTAGGCCGCTAACATGTCTCGAATTACATTGAGTTCCTCACTCGTGAACGGATTTCCCGTTTGTCCCTTGCAAAACTTGGAATACATACACAAAACGTAAGTTAGTAGGAGTGAACTCATAAATAATCGTAACATGTCAATATCACTTAGTTATTTGTGACGAAGGCTTGAAATTGCAAGAAAATAGCAATTAAGGGGTTGTAGAACGCATTTTCAACCAAAATAGCCCGAGTAAGGCCATTTTCACTACTAGGATGCCTATTTCCTACATTTCTTGTCAAGTGAACTCATAAATAGTCATAACATGTCTTTATCACTTATTTATAGGTGGCCAAGCCTTGAAATTACAAGAAAATAGCAATTAAGGGGTTGTAGAACGCATTTTCAACCAAAATGGCCCGAGTAAGGCCATTTTCACTACTAGGATGCCTATCTCCTACATTTCTTGTCAAGTGAACTCATAAATAGTCATAACATGTCTATATCACTTATTTATAGGTGGCCAAGGCTTGAAATTACAAGAAAATAGCAATTAAGGGGTTGTAGAACGCATTTTCAACCAAAATGGCCCGAGTAAGGCCATTTTCACTACTAGGATGCCTATTTCCTACAATTCTTGTCAAGTGAACTCATAAATAGTCATAACATGTCTATATCACTTATTTATAGGTGGCCAAGGCTTGAAATTACAAGAAAATAGCAATTAAGGGGTTGTAGAACGCTTTTTCAACCAAAATGGCCTGAGTAAGGCCATTTTCACTACTAGGATGCCTATTTACTACATTTCTTGTCAAGTGAACTCATAAATAGTCATAACATGTCTTTATCACTTATTTATAGGTGTCCAAGGCTTGAAATTACAAGAAAATAGCAATTAAGGGGTTGTAGAACGCTTTTTCAACCAAAATGGCCCGAGTAAGGCCATTTTCACTACTAGGATGCCTATTTCCTACATTTATTGTTGTATTTAGTTTGTCATTATATAATACACGAATCTAATAGCTAGGATGAAAAAAACGTTTATTAAAACAATAATAGAGATAAACAAATATTTATAGCTTAGAAAAGTTTATAATTCATACCAACACAATAGATGTATTCTTTCTAACTTCCCAGTTGAGCTAAATTAATGTGTAGTCTTCAAACTACACTTGAACTTCAATTCACATATGAACCTATAAAAACGCAAAAAAGAAAAAACAAAACAAAAAACGAATTAAAAGTTAGTAAGTATGTATGAGAAATGGATAATAAATACAAATAGGGGCATATGATTAAAGAGAACGAGAGATTCTCTAAAGTTAGCAAGCAAATGTGAAACTATGCCCCCCTAAATGGTTCATTCTAACCAATAAGAATATTTATTGCCATAAATATGTAAATTGGGATTTTTTTTAGAATTCTTGGTAGTTTAGTTGAAACTTGAAAGTAATCATTTCATCACTAAGTTCACAAGGTTCTCTTCCAAAAAGTTTCTCAATCAACTTTTACAAAAACCCTCTGACTTAAACCTCTATTTCATTTTTCTCCGAACCAGATATTTCCATTAGAAGTTTGAGTTGAGAACATTGAAATCTTAACCCCGTTCTTAAATAGTGCATCGTACTATACTTCAAAAATTGCAAAACTGCTATTTTCTTGCATTTTTAACAGAAAAATTTTCCCCTTCACCTTAGTTTCTAACAAACCAAACAATCCCATTCTATGTTGCCTGAGAAACCACAAAACATCACACACTCTTCTCAGGTTTCGAACAATTACCTTAAATGGCGCCTTAGACCCACAATGAGAGCGAGCAAGAAGGTTGTTGTACGTGGAGGGGGGGGGGCAATGTGCATCTATATTCACAAACACTAGATTACAAGAAGCTTATAATTACTAAATTGTAAAAAAAATCCACCAAAAACTCGAAGGAATTCATCAATGGAGTAATATAAGTAAAACCTAATTGCTACGAACTTACCTTAGCTTGAAGCCGTTTCAATGGAGGGAGTTACATGGCCGGAGTTGCTTGTACGTGGAGGGGAGGCAATGCTACGAACTAGCTGCTTCAATGGAGGTGAGAATGTCGCAGCACTTCAATGGAAGAGCAAAGAGTACACTTTAATGGAGAAGGAATAGGAGAAGAGAGGAGGGTATGAATGAAAAACGCGCCTTAGCAAATATGAATTGAAGAAGAAAACACGAATTGAACAGGACCCTAATTAAACCCGGGTTTTTTTTTTAAATGGCACCGGTTAACCGGTGCCAACTCTAACCTTTTTCTTTTCTTTTTTTTTTTTTTTAAAAAAAAAAAAAACAGTTGGCACCGGTTTGAACCGATGCTAATCAGCGTATTTGGCACCGGTTCACTTTAAACCGGTGCCAACTCTAACCTTTTTAATTTTTTTTTTAAAAAAAACAGTTGGCACCGGTTTAATTTAGAACCGGTGCTAAATAGCGTACTTGGCACCGGTTTAATTCAGAACTGGTGCCAACTATGAAATTTTACATCCCGCTCATTTTATTTGGCACCGGTTTTCAAGAACCGGTGCTATAGGGGGGTGCCTATTTAGTTTTTTCTACTAGTGCATCAAGCAAGGCTTCAGCGAAACGCCTGGGTTCCTCAACAATCTTTGATTGCTTTCCAAGAAGATACATCCGGGCAACCGTTTGGGTATCTAGCAAGTAATTGACAAATCCGCCTGCTGATTCAGCTGGTCAACCTCTTCCATCTTTAAAGCATCTTCAAGGTACTGTCTCTACCTTTGCAACTTTTTTGAGCTTTTCCGGTTGTATACCTTGTAAAGAATAATGGACTCACCCAATACACACACGGCACGGCCTAGGACAGTTCTCAGTCGGTCACTTGATACGGCTGAGTCTAGGACTGGGGATGTTGTCTGAGGGTGTTTGGACTACCCTTTCTCTTCCATGAATCTGACCGTCTCTGTGCATGTGCAGGACAGGATGGCTCGGACGAAGCAGACGGCTGTTGACCTCGACTACAGATCAGACGGCTCAGCAGAAGCGCCGGCTGATATAGAATATTTTGACCCTTCGGGTGCACCCAGTACACCAAGTGACAATATTTTAGAGGAGTCTGATGTAGGCGGTGATGACACCGTCCAACAGTCGGACTCAGGGCAGTCAACATCATTAGAATTGGATGCCTTCCAAGAGGATGAAGAGGCAAACAAATGGCCCTCCATCAACAATCCCACTGAAGCGTACATGTCCGCCAAGGACATCGCTACCTAGAATGCCACCTTTCCGCCTTTATTAAGAAGTGCCCGGTTGGGGATAGGTGGGAGGTATTAGTATTGCCTATAGAGGCAACCGTCGTCTGGGATGACGACATTGATCACGCCGACAACTATTTCGGCTGTTATGAGGTGGCATTTAAAGCCGGCCTCCGGTTCCCTTTCCACAACGCCATCAGAGCCATTTTAAGAGGCTATGATCTGGGCGTCTAGTAGTTAACACCCAATTCTTGGGTGAACATTTTAGGATATATTGCCGCCTGCGAGATGCAGGACATAACGCCTAGCTGGGAGGCGTTTGCACATATGCATTACCTCAGCCGTGCCCCAGGCAGCTGGCGTGCGTGGTATACTTTGACCACGCACCCGGAATATATGATGATGCTTGACAAGCCGTCAAAATGGAGCAGCTGGAAGAGCAAATTTTACTTAGTCTCATCTCCTTCCCGTCGCCTGAACCGTCAGCTCCGGCACTATAATAAGGATCTGGCTCTTCCGGGGAAGAAATGTGCCCTTCCTCGCATCTTGGAGGAGGCCTGATTAGGGGATTTTTATTCACCAAGCACCATCTGACAAGTGGACCAACCAGGTTCCGCCACGTGCCCTTCACGTAGGCCAATAGGAGCCTGCCACGTGTCAATCAGAGATACGTCCTCCATGGACCAATTGTGACGCGACACGTGTCCACCCATGCCAAATGGGAAAACCGGCCAATAAGGCCCAATCCTCGTGGGAGGCCCAGTCAGTTCTAGGTTTAACCTAAACCTAGGAATTAGCACGCATCCCAAGGCATATAAATATGCTCATTAATCCTCATTAAGGGAGATTACGCACATTAAACACTCTCACCTAGAGAGACTCAATTACAATATTCCGCATTAATTACTCCTTAAACAAGTACTAACTTGACCGTTGGAGGCGGATCTCCAAACCACTCGGAGTATCCGTTTGTTTTGCAGGTACAGGCGTCCGGTTCCAGTCTCGGAATTGTAACTCTCCCGTAGGACATCAGAAAACCCTGAAACATTTTGGCGCCGTCTGTGGGGAGAGTACTTTTGAGATGGCATCCACGTCTGTACCAACTCCAGAAGAGAGGCGTCCCCTGGACGACCCTCAAGTTCAGTCGGATCATGATACCGAAGAAGAGGTTGAAGTTGAAGCACATACAGCTTCAGACGGGACCCTAAGGGCCCGGCGTACTCGTCATACCAAAAGGAGAGAACGGGAAGATCCTCAAACTGGACTCAGTGATCCAGTTGGCGCACCGCTTGCTCAGCAGCAGCCGGCTGAAGGATCTGCTCCCATTACAAGAAACGAACTCATGACCTTCATGAGGGGCTTCAAGGGAGAGATTCAAGAACTGATCAACAAAAGGATGCCTGCTCTGGCCAAGGAGCAGTCGGCTAAGCAACCTTCCTCTTCAAGGAAAAGGAAGCCTATTCAAGGACGAGAGGCGACCCCTCATCCTAACTCTAGGAAGTGGGAGCCGCCTGTGCTTGATTTCACAAAGTACCGCTTTCCTACTCCAGGAAAGAGGAAGCCCGTTCGTCATATACAGGCGGATGGGTCGAAGAAAACATACACAGACGCTCGGCTATTGCTAGAGCAGAAGAAGAACGACCGACTGTCAGAATCGGCCTTTACTTCAGATTTTCAAGATAGTCTGCGCAATACCTCTATGAGGTATACTCAGTCAAATCATGATAGTCAGACAGGCGGTACCTCCCGTCGGTCTGGTTTTCATAGTGACCAGGCGGTACCAAACTTACCATTTGTACCGCAACAACAATATTTTCTGCAGTCACCTCTATTTGGAGGACAGGCGGAAAAAAATGTCCAACCTATGGACTGGCCGCTATGGTTGCTTAGACTTGGGGAACAACTGTCGGCTTTCTCCAAGGAAATTACTGAAGCCGCTCAGCCGGCCAAAGTTAAAAATGTGTTAGTAGGCGCCTATGACGGCACTACTAACCCTGAAGAACATCTGATGGCATTCACCAACCTAATGTACCTTCAAGGGTTGGATGATCCCACTTGGTGCAAGTGTTTCCCAGCGACTCTTAAAGGGATCGCACAACAATGGTTCGGCAACCTGCCGACTGGTTGTGTGAACAACTTCAGGACGCTTGCTTACTTATTCACCTCTAATTTTGCCATGAACATACCTGCAAAGAAGAAGACTCTTGATTTAGGGACGATTCAGCAGGGCGAGAAAGAGGGGCTTTGTTCTTATATCAGGTGGTTCAACCTGATGAGGATACAGATTCAGGGGCTACCGGATGAGGTGGCCTATACTGACTTTTTCAGAGGTCTCAAGGACGGGTCAGAAAAAGAAGAAAGAATTCAAACCATACTCCCCAAAGTATGCGTTTAACAAGGATAGCCAAGCTATCCTAAAAGAAATCAAGGGACGGATCTCAATTGAGAAGACGACCCCCATGAAGGGTTCTGCGAGCAATCGGAACCAGGAAAAATTCTGTCATTATCATGAAGACGTTGGTCACGAAACCAACGAATGCATCAGTCTCATGCGGTATCTGGACCGCCTGGCTGAGCAAGGTGATCTTGACTCTTATGTCAAGAAATCTAAGGGGAACACTTCCTCGAAAAAGCAGTCGGTAAAAAAGAATCAACAGGCCGACAGCTCTGATACAGATGATGCAGTCGTCTACACCATTGCAGGCGGCTTCTCAGGAGGCGGCCCCACTATCAGGGGCAACAAAGACAATATCAGGCGGCTATACGTCAATTCCGTTCACCAAGAACGACCCTCCAAAAATTCATTCCCTGAAATTGTCATCACTGAAGAGTATTCAGGAGGGGTAAGGGGGCCGCATGACGACCCCATTGTTATTGAATGTAAAGTGGCCAACCAGAGAGTTGGCCGAATCCTCATAGATACCGGCAGTTCCTCAAACCTTATCAGTAGCAAATGTCTGTCAAAGCTCAAATACCAGACTGATTGCATACACCCGGTATCCCACCCTCTAGTAGGGTTTGGAGGAGGAGTCGTCCACCCGGTAGGACGAGTGGATTTACCCGTCCGCCTGGGTGAAAAAGGGGAAGGTCGCCACATGGTGGTCCGGTTCTTGGTAGTTGAGGAACTCTCGGCCTACAACATGATTCTGGGACGACCAACCCTGAATAATTCAAAGGCTGTTATAATCGCGTCTCTTATGTTGCTCAAATTTGAGAGGGATGACGGAACAGTCGGCTCCCTAAGGGGAGATCAGAAGATGGCCCGAGAGTGCTACCTCTCGGATATCAAACCCACTGTCATGGCCGCTGGGTCAAGTGGTGGAAAATCGGACCTTGATGTTGTCAAGGAGAATGCGTCTGCTCAAGAAGCAGGCGGCAAGAAAAGAAAGACTGCCCAGTTGGGGGCCGCAAGAAAAGAGAAGAGATAGCAATCATTGGCAGAGGAGCGGTCAGACGAATTCCGCCCTCAGCCGGCTGGTGAGCATACGGACCTGATCCTAGACGACTCGCGCCTTGACCGAACAGTAAAGGTTGGGACGACTGCTCTGAGAGTTCTGGGTGGAGAATTCCATCAACTTTTGAAAGAATACAAAGACATCTTTGCATTTGAAGTCCATGAAATGCCAGGCATCAGTCCTGACCTAGCGGTACATAAACTGGCCGTGGATCCAAAAAAGAAGCCGGTAAGGCAGAAGAAGCGGAACCATGGCGAAGAAAGAAGTCAGGCGGCAGCCGCCGAAGTAAAGAAACTACTTGATGCAGGGTTCATTCGGCAATGTTACTTCCCAGACTGGGTTGCAAATGTAGTGCTTGTTAAAAAGCCGAATGGTACCTGGCGAATGTGTGTGGACTACACGGACCTAAACAAGGCGTGCCCCAAGGACAGCTACCCTCTGCCTAATATTGATAATCTGGTCGACTCAACAGCCGGCCATGCTTTGATGAGCTTTATGGACGCCTACTCCGGCTTTCATCAAATTCCTTTATGGAAGAAAGATCAGGAGAAGACGGCCTTCGTCACTGATCAAGGGTTATACTGTTACACGGTCATGCCGTTTGGTCTGAAAAATGCCCCGGCCACCTTCCAGAGAATGATAAATACTGTGTTCTTTGATCAGATTGGGAGGAACGTCGAGGTATACATTGATGATATGATTGTTAAGTCTAAGCTTCAGATAGATCATCTGTCGGACCTCCGAGAAACTTTCGCCACACTCAGGCGGCACCATGTCATGCTCAATCCCAAGAAATGTGTATTTGGGGTTGAGTCTGGGAAGTTTCTCGGATTCTTTATCAATCAGAGAGGAATAGAGGCGAACCCTGAGAAAGTGCAGGCGGTCATTGACATGCAGTCGCCTCGCACCGTCCGAGAGGTTTAGAAGCTAACAGGTTGTCTGGCGGCCTTGGGAAGATTTCTAAGCTGATCAGGCGACAAATGCCTATACTTTTTTCAGGCCATAAAGAAGAAAGCAAGGTTTGAATGGGGGCCGGATGCTGAGGCGGCCTTCCAAAAATTGAAAGTTCATTTGCATTCCTTGCCGAGGCTGGTCAGTCCTTTGCCCAAAGAAGTGCTTTACATGGATCTGGCCGTCTCAGATCATGCTTTAAGCGCTGTCCTTCTTGCTGAAAGAGACGGCTGCCAGCTCCCGGTCTACTTTGTCAGCCATGTACTGAAAAATGCCGAGTTGAGGTATCCCTTAGTGGAGAAGTTCGGCCTCGCTCTCTTCATGGCCGTCAAAAAACTGAAGCCCTACTTTTTAGCACATGCAATTGTTGTGTATACTGATCAACCTATCAAGCGGCCCCTGACCACCATGGAGTCGTCAGGCCGGATGATCAAATGGGTTATAGAAATTCAGAGTCTCGAAGTCACATTCGAGCCCAGAAAAGCAGTGAAGGGGCAAGCCTTTGCTGATTTTATTGTTGAGATGACTCGTCCCCCTCATTCTCAAGTTCCAGACCAAGTCTGGAAGGTATATGTGGACGGGAGCTCCACCTCAAATGGTTGTGGAGCAGGCGTCATATGTCAGTCGCCAGAGGGCGACAGGTACGAGTATGCTTTACGCTTCAACTTTCAGGCCTCAAACAACGAGGCAGAATACGAAGCTTTACTAGCCGGAATCCGCATGTGCAAGGCGGCAGGGGCAAGAAAGATAGGCGCCTGTTCTGGTTCACAATTGATAGTGAGTCAGTACAATGGTGAATACGAAGTAACCCATCCGGCAATGATCAAGTATTTACAGGCGGTACGAGAAGCAGTCAGATCCCTTGAGGATTTCCATTTGATTCAAGTACCAAGGTCTGAAAACAACCAGGCGGATGCTCTTTCAAAGTTAGCATCCTTGGCCTCCTGTGATACTCCACGATTTGTTTTCTAGGAGGTGATGGAGAAAGAAGCATCGAGGAAGACCCTATTGGAATCTTAGATAGAAGTTCAACCTGGATGGATCCAATTAGGGCATATTTGACAGACGGCACCTTGCCGGATGATCATCACCAGGCGGCTGCACTGAAAAAACGAGCAGCCAGTTTTGAAATGATAAAGGGAGAACTTCACAAAAGAGGGTATCTTCAGCCTTTCTTGAAGTGTGTTACTCCAAAAAAAGGACGAGAGATCCTAGAAGATCTCCACTCTGGTTACTGCGCTTCCCATGTAGGCGGCAGGTCGCTTGCTCAACGGGCAAGGCGGCAGGGTTACTTTTGGCCTACTTTAGAAGCAGATGCAATGGAGATGGTGAAAAAATGTGACAAGTGTCAAAAGTTTGGCAAGCTAATTCACCGTCCGGCTACCGACCTCACTACCGTTCATAGCCCACTACCGTTTGCTAAGTGGGGCATGGATATTCTGGGTCCCTATACGCCTGCTACAGGCGGTAGGAAGTACATACTTGTGGCAGTCGACTACTTCACTAAATGGGTAGAGGCGGAGGCTGTCAAGGGAATCAAGACGAAGGATGTGATTTCATTCATCTGGAAAAATATCATTACTCGGTTCGGGGTTCCCATGTCTATGGTTTTTGATAATGGTCCCCAATTTGAGACGCCTGTTCTCAAAAGCTGGTTGGGTAACCAAGGTATCTCACATTACTTTGCATCAGTCGGCCGTCCACAAGCAAACGGCCAAGTAGAAGCCTTTAATAAAATCATCTCAAACGGTCTCAAGAAGAAGATTGAACGAGCAGGCGGCCTATGGGCAGATGAACTACCACATGTTCTCTGGGCCATTAGGACGACTGAAAAAGGGTCGACTGGAGAGACTCCATTTCTCCTAACCTATGGTGCGGAAGTTGTTCTTCCAATTGAACACTACGAGCCGACTCTTCGAGTAATGTTATACGACGAAGAGTCGAACTGGGAATCCATGCGCCTGGCCTTGGACTCACTTCCAGAAAGGAGAGGCAATGCAGTCTTGCGCCATGAAATTTACCGCCTGAGAATGACCAGATCATACAACAAAAAAGTACACAGGCGTCCACTCAAAGTGGGGGACTTTGTGCTAAGAAAGATGGAAGCAGTCGGTAGGGCTAATGAGTCTGGCAAATTAACTCCCAATTGGGAAGGACCCTACCGAATCTATGAAGAGGTCAGGGACGGCACCTACCGCCTGGAAACACCAGACGACCAACCCTTGCCTCGAACCTGGAATGTAGACAATTTAAAGAAGTATTATTTTTGAATGATGTAAATAGCCGAGAGCTACCTAATAAAAGTTTGCTATTTCATTCCATTTAATTTGTACTAAGAGGGGCATGCCTGCTGATGAACAGTCGGCTACTCTCAATGCTTTATTTTTTACACGCTTAATTAAGAGGGGCATGCCGCTTGTTCCACACAACCGGCTACTCTCTCATAACACAGTTCACCAAGAACTATCAAAGGCTCATGGCCGAAATGATCAGACCAGGCGCCAGTCCAACTGATCCAAATATTAACTAATCCGACCTGTCCCAACATCACAGCAGGCGTCCGGCGGCATCCATCCGGATGAAATTCGTCGCAGAGAGCAGCTCCCTTTTGGGTGGAACATTGTTCTATAAAATAATTACACGGCACCTATACGACTGTCTAACCAAGACAACCACGTAGCCGTTTCTCAGACAAGGATACCTCTCACTTAATCGACTAATCAGGTCCAACAAGTGTTTGCGGTAACCATCCGAGTCAAATAACCGACTGAACTACTTGGGATAAGAACAGCCGGTACCTTATGAGTTAATAGCCAACAAACATTCGCGAATAAAGGGGAACAATCGGTACCCACCGCTTGAAACCTCTACTACTCAGTCATTCGGCGACTAAGTAACAATCATGTTTACTTAGTCACTCCTTAAAACTTGGTGTGAAACTAAAAAAGGTGTTCATATATCGCCTGTTCTTACTAAGTTAATACAGCAGGGACTAGCCGGCCTAGACCGCTTAGTGTCTCTTTCTTAAAACCATGGCAGGTAGGAAATCACCTTCCTACTTGGTTAATTCTAAAAATGACAGGACCGCCTGCCTAAAGGGGATCCAGTCTTCAAAATGAGTTAGATACCGGTTGGATAAATGGCCGACTGATCGCCTAGCCTGGAAACAGACAACCAGTCGTCCAGGGGCATAGGCAGTGTGGCTACATCTTACATGTCTACAACTATCGGCCATGCAAAACAGTCGGTATAGTATGCAACTGGATATCAGAGTTTTGATACTTAGCAAAACAAAAGCACAAATTCGAAACATTTTGGCAAATAAGGCGACCTGAAATAATGGTCGCCTAAGTTATATTAACAGCCGGCCATAAAGACCGGCGAACTATTCAAAACCCCGACCCCTTGGCCGGGTAAAGATACAAAAAAGAAGCCGGCCATTAAGACCGGCAAAATATTCAGAATCCCGGCCCCCTGGCCGGGTAAAGAAAAACAAACGGCACGCAGGCCGAAGAAAAAGAAAAAATCTTAAGATGGGGGCAGATCTTCAACAATAGCAGCTGCCGCCTGGTCAGTATTCTTCTTGCTTGACTCGGCCTCAGCTGCATCTTTTTTCGACGCATCTACCCCAAGCGGTACTAGGGCCACTACCGGATCCTCCTCCTCCAATGCCTCGTCCTCAGCAGCCGCCAGGATCTCTTGATTATATCTCTCAGAGCACTGGCGAAACGTTTTTTCCCATGAGGCGAAGTCGGCATTTGGGAAGAGGCGGCTCCAGGTCAGGCGCTGGATTTGAGCCGAGTCTTCCATCATCTCTCGGACCAGATCCTTCTTTTCCTGCTCGGCCTTTGCCGAAAGCTCCGCAGTAAGACTCTTCTCCTGGGTCACCAGGCGTTCCTTAACGTGTGCCAAGGATTTCTCCAAGGTGTCGTATGAGGACATTTTTTAGCGAAGAGGTCTCAGCTCGGCCTTGAGATTGTTGATGGTCGCCTCCAGCTCATTATTTTTCTTCTGGGCCGCCTCCAACTGAGCCCGGATAGCAGAAGTAGCCTGCGCCTGATAATAAAGGATATCAGTTGTCAAAATTTCATTTTGGGCAATTTGAAACATTGCCTTATCACAGTCAGAGGCGGCCATAGCTTTAGCAGCCTTTACCTCTTTGTTCTTCGCACTAATAGGCTTGCGAAGGCCGTTTACTCGGAGCAGGGACTGAATCAAGGAAAACAGGCGTCAGATTTCAAATAAAAAAACAGGCGCCCTGGGATTAAACAACAAAAATATGCTAAGTATACCTCAGCAAGGAGCCCTGCAATTCCATCCAGGTCAAGGGTGCCGACACCCCTGACCGTCTCTCTCTCAGCCGGAGGGACGACTTTGATCATGGACTTGGCCATTTCGGCCATGTCTGGTTCTTGAAGGCCGGCTGCATCAAGCATAAACAAAAATGTTAGATAAAAGGCAAGGAAAGAAGGTTCAAAGCTAGAATGGCAGTTTCATACTTCTAGGCGGCCTGCTTAGAGTTTGAGAAGGAGTGGCCGGCTGTTTCTCAGCCGCTGCATGTTTCTTGGCAGAGCCAGGAGAGCGCGCAACAGTCGTCTTCCGGGTCTTGGAGTCCGGATGTTGGGAGGAAGAAGTTCTTGGTGTGCCCGTCTATAAAAAAAAAAAAAAAAAAAAAAAAAAAAAAAGAGAAAGAGCACACGGTCAGTATATGTAGGAACCCAATCTCAAACATAAAAAGGGGGAAAGGGTGAAAGCTCGGAACTTACTAAGGGCGCCTCCTTGTTAGGGGAGTCGGCCGAAGATTGTTGCATGATAGAAGCACGCAACATAGCAGCCGCAGTCTTTGAGGCGGTAATTTTGCTCATGGCGTCCGCTGCAGGAATAAATACCAAAGTTAACAAAAAATCATAACAATAATTTCTGCAAAAGAGCGTATTCGTCAGGCCGGCTACCTCTTGAGCACCGACTGCTAAGGCCACAGGCGGCCATAAAGTACTCGTCATAGAGCCATTTGAAGCTCGGGACGCAGTGCGAGGGTACTTGCTCTCGCACCCCTGTAGTAGAGTCGACCCTCGTCTCTACATTAAAGAGTCCTTTGTCCAGGATCTCTTTCTGAGCTCTTGGGGGAACAGGCGGCATGCTGCGACCGCCTGCAAGAAGAGGCAGATCTCTGTTCCACCTGTTGAAGCGCTGGTTCAGCTCCGTGTCTGAACTCTCAATGATAAGGAAGGTGCTTTTCCAATCCTTCCATTTGTTCTCTTTACCTCTTGTCATGAGGTAGCCTCGGTGGCTCGTCAATTGGTACCAGCCGGTACCGCCTGCCTTAGGGGTCCGGCTGAGATAGTTCATGTGGGCGAAAGCCTCGAAGTTTGGCTCCACCCCGTGCATTTCGCACCCGGCCACATAGCCGAGAACGTTGAACCAAGAATTTGGGGCTAGCTGCCATAACCCCAACTCATACCCATCCAGGATCCGCTGAACAGCCGGATGTAAGGGGAAGCGCAGCCCAGCTCTGATGGCCGCCTCATAGCAGCCAAAGCAAGCGCTATCGTAGTTGGTACCAGCCGGCCAGACGACTGTGTCTTCCGGGTCTGGCACAAAAACTAAAAAGCCAGGGCCCATTACGTGGTTCGCAATAAAGCTCCCCACTTTCTCTTGCATGGCCTTGATCCGACCTTTCGGAACTGTGCAGTAGTAGGGGGTGTTTTGTTCTCTATAGGAGGCGGACGGCTCCGCCCAATTGTCCCCTTTCTCAACTGCGTGAGAAAGCCTCGCCTCTTGTAGGCGGTTGTTTTTCTCTTCTGTGTCTAGAGAAGCATGACCAGAAGAACTAGATTCGGATTCGTCCTCTGAAGAGTCCGAAGAGGACGACTCCTCTCCTCTTCCAGAGGGGCCCGCCTCCTCTCCTTCAATAGGAGCAGGAGAAAGTGTAGACATGTCTACGGTAAAATGGGAGGGTACCACCTTGACCCCTCCCTCAGAGCTGTCGGCGGTCAAGCCGCCTTGGTTCACTTCAGCATCTGGCGCCTGGTCAGATGTCTCACTAATCGGCACCTGGTAGGAGGAGCCGTCTAAGTTTGTGATCCTAGCAGTTCTTTTTGTTCTGGCCATTATGTTCTGCATAGACACAGAGACAGTCGGACTTTGTATAAAGGGCAAAGATTGGTTCGGAAAAGGGCAGGCGGCACTCCTAGTCCTAGATTCAGCCGTCCCCGGTGACCGGCTGATCACTAACCTAGGCCGTGTCGTGTGCTTCCGTGGTGCCATTTCAAAAAGGAAAAAATAAAGAAAAGTTAAAAAGAGTGAGAGAACCGACGGTTACCTGAACGAGTGAGAAGTTGATGAAGTTCTGAAAATTCTGAGTAAACAGCCGACTTGTCAGAGCAGGCGGTAGGCAGAAGGTGTCCGGAATGTCAGAGCAGGTTCAGGGGTCCGAATGCTACAAGTGTGAAAATGACTGAGGTCAACACACCCTTATATAGGCAAAATGAGAAGGCGAAGGGTCACTCCCAAATTCAAAATTTGAGCGGGAAACCTCTCGCCTTTCATCAAGTGACACTTGTAGCAGGCCGTCGCCTGTTACGGTGCGACACCTGTCACAGGTAACACGTGACCAGTCACGTGCCACCTGTGAGGGGCAAATGATTAGGGGATTTTTATTCACCAATCACCATCTGACAAGTGGACCAACCAAGTTCCGCCACGTGCCCTTCACGTAGGCCAATAGGAGCCTGCCACGTGTCAATCAGAGATACGTCCTCCATGGACCAATTGTGACGCGACACGTGTCCACCCATGCCAAATGGGAAAACCGGCCAATAAGGCCCAATCCTCGTGGGAGGCCCAGTCAGTTCTAGGTTTAACCTAAACCTAGGAATTGGCACGCCTCCCTAGGCATATAAATATGCTCATTAATCCTCATTAAGGGGGATTACGCACATTAAACACTCTCACCTAGAGAGACTCAATTACAATATTCCGCATTAATTACTCCTTAAACAAGTACTAACTTGACCGTTGGAGGCGGATCTCCAAACCACTCGGAGTATCCGTTTGTTTTGCAGGTACAGGCGTCCGGTTCCAGTCTCGGAATTGTAACTCTCCCGTAGGACATCAAAAAACCCCGAAACAAGGCCTATACGCAAATAATAGAGGTGGGGCTATTTGAGAGAAATACCATGCCCTTAGATGACGGGTCTGAGATTATTGTACCCAAGAATTGGGTACCCCATCCGGACTGGCTTAAGGATGAGGCTTTCCTCTGCGCCTGCGGCCTTAGCACATTTTTTAGCAGACCTATGTAAAGGAATTAATCGGCTCTCTGTTGCTGTCTATATGATTTTATATTGTTCCTAACTTGTCAATTTTCTTGTTTCAGAAAAAGGCTTAGAAATGGTGCCGCCTGAGAAGACACCGGCCAAGTCTGCTACCCAGATCCGGAAGGATCAATTAGAAAAGAAAAAGGCCCAACTGGTGGCCAAGGACGATGGGGTAAGCTCCGGCTACTTCCTTTTCACCGTCTGTATAGTTTTGATGTTAATATAGTTATTAACCGGTTGTGTTTTGTTTCTTTTTTAGGTTGGGAGCAAGAATGTTCCTCGCTCTATCTCAAAAATGCTAAAAAAGAGGGTTGAGGAACCCTCCCAGGCTCCCTCCAAGGCAAGGAAGGTTCCGGCTGCCCCCTCCACTTCTGGAAGGCTGCCTGTATCCGACAGGCCAACCTCAGCAGGCAAGAGCCTGAAGGACCTCGGTCTAAACACCGAGCCGGTTGACCTTGAGACGAGGGAGCCTGAGACGCTCTCCAGCTGGCATCTTGCTGCAGCAACCGGCTCCAATGCGGCTGGGGGTAGGGTGACCCCTCAGCCTGAAAATGAAGGTATGGTTTTCACCTTTGACCCCCCCTGGCCGCTTGGGCCTATGCAAGTCAAGTCCCAAGCTACCCAATCAGGGGATTCCTTTGACAGCCGGCAGAATATAGGTGCCGCCTATGCTCATTACTTAGCAAGTAACTCTATTGGTGCAAACGCCTCTTCCCGTTGGCCTGACCTCCAAAAATACGCGAAGAGGATGCTGAGGACCCTCACCCGGTCTGAGAAGGAGGCGGTGCTGGGTGTGCATTAGGTCAACATTGACCGCATCAACTCGTTACTTGCTGAGGTAATTTGCCGGTTGGGGTACTTTTGTATAATTTACTCTTTTTGCCGGATGTGTCATCATAGAGAAACTAACACTTTGCCGGCTAATTCTTGCAGGTAACGCTGAGGGTTGATGGACTCAAGGTCCCCTTGAGGAAAAAACAGGAGGAGGTAAGGGACGCCAATAGGCGGGCAACTGACACAATAGATGTTGCTCAATAAAACACTCTTATGTATGAAATAAAAACTAAAGCCCGGGATATGAAACAGGAGGAGCTGGTCAAGGAGCTCACTGCGGCTGCGGAGACGGCAAACAAAAAGGCGTCTGACTTTGCGATGCAAGTAAATAACCTCAAGTCCGATCTTATGGCACTGGAGGATGCTGATAAGGAGAACACCCAGCTCAGAGCAGACGTCTCCCGGCTGAAGAACGAGCTGGCCCAGACGCAGGCCGACCACAAGGCTGAGCTGGCGGCCAAGCAGGACTGGCTGGTCGCTGAAAACTAGCAAGATTGCGAGGCTTGTATGAAGATGGCATGGTCCCTCGTCCACCCGGACTGCGAATGGGAGTTCTTCGAGCTGAGGTACAAGTATGCCACCGAGGTGTACGATGCTTAAGCTCTCGGCCTTGAAAAGCCGGCTCCCTTCGAGGAATGGGCTAGCATTACAGGCTCGGATGAAGATCAGGAGCAGGCGGAAGATCAGCGCCGATTGATGCTAATCAAGCTCAACCTCAGCAAACTCAGGACGCTCCTCCATCCGGCCAGGGCCAGACGTCTCCACCTCCGATCCTCAGCAGCAATGAACTTTAATTTTTATTTCCGGCCTGCGTGCCGAGTATTTAATATGTTCTCTTTCCTCCCCGGACGTAGTTCCGGCTAACAATGGCTCTTGGCTATTTTGCCAAGTCTTAATAGAATTTGTCGACTGTGTCCGTTTTGCTATATTTGTGTGATATATTTGCTTTAATTTTTGCAATTCTTCAGTATGCACGAATATTTTTGCAAGTAACCTAACACATGAGGTTTACTGGATGCATTGGCTTTATCTGCCCCTGGACGGTTGTTTGCCTGGTTATGACCCCGCTCCAGACAGGCAGCCGTCCTACAAGCATCCGGACAGAAAATCAGACGGTCATCGACCACCTCCTTAGCAATTTTGCAAATTAATTCCCAAGTTGAAATAGCAAACGGTTTTGGCTGGGCTACAACCTAGAAGACTCGATTAACTGGCTATGAATTACCCCCTAGGGTAATCAGTCTTTGCCAGTTGCATAATAGCAAGCGGCCATTGGCCGGGCATAGGTGCCATAACCAAGTTACGCTTTAGCTACTAAAGTTTTGACTTTGCTTTATTTTTTAATTGTAACCGTCTGTAGTTCCTTTGAGCAAAGACCGGTTATATCCAACCAAGATATCTGTTACCATTTGTGTTGCTTTGGAGCAACGACCGGCTGTATCTAAGTCTCATTGATTATTCAAACGGCCGTGAGCTATCTTTAACCTAGACAGTCGGTTAAAGCCGCTTGAATTATGATTTGTAGAACAATGTACCACCCAAATGGGAGATGCTCTCTTCGACGAATTCACCCGAATGGGCGTCGCCGGTTTCCTGCTCATGTTGGAGCAGGCGGTTTGAAGGTTATCCGACCATTGGCCTCGCAAATAGTTGCTAAGTTGTTGGACTTAGCTTATACCTACTCATGATGGAGCAGACGTAAAATTTTACATGCCCGTTTGTGCATTGCACAGGCGGTATTTATACAGAATAAATATGTGAATAAAGCATCTTTTCATTTATAAACTTTATCTACAAAAAGTTTTACAAGTCTTAGAAGTAGTACTTTTTCAAGTTATCTACATTCCAAGTTCTGGCTAGCTGCCTGCCGTCTGGAGTTTCCAGGCGGTAGGTGCCACCTCTAACTTCTTCATAAATCTGGTAGTGGCCTTCCCAATTGGGAGTTAGCTTTCCTTGCTCATTGGCCCTACCGGTTGCCTCCATTTTTCGTAACACAAAGTCCCCCACTTTCAAGGGCTGTTTGTGCACTCTTCTGTTGTAGGCTCTCGTCATTCTCAAACGGTAAATTTCATGACGCAAGGCGGCGTTGCCCCTGCGCTCTAGGAGTGAATCCAATGCTAGCCGCATGGCCTCCCAATTAGCCTCTTCATCACAGAGCATGATTCGAAGTGTTGGCTCATAATGTTCAATAGGCAGGACGGCTTCAGTGATGTAGGTCATGAGGAACGGGTTTCACCTGTTGCCCCTTTTTCAGTCATTCTGATGGCCCATAGGACATGAGGTAACTCATCCGCCCATAGACCGCCAGCCCTTTCAATTTTCTTTTTAATGACGTCTGAGATGAGCTTGTTAAAGGCTTCAACTTCGTCGTTTGCTTGAGGACGGCTGACTGATGCAAAACAATTTGAGATCCTTTGATCTCCCAACCAACTCTTGAGGGTAGGCGTCTCAAACTGAGGGTCATTGTCAAAGACCATTGACATAGGTACCCCAAACCGGGTGACAATGTTCCTCCAAATGAAGGAGATGACATCCTTTGTCTTTATGCCCTTGACTACCTCTACCCAACATCCGTCCGCCTGTAGCAGGCGTATATGGACCCAGAATGTCCATGCCCCATTTGGCAAATGGCACTGGGTTGTAGATAGCCGTTAAATCAGTAGCCGGACGGTGTATGAGTTTGCCGAATTTTTGACATTTATCACACTTCTTCACCATTTCCATGGCATCTGCCTCAAGAGTGGGCCAAAAGTGGCCTTGCCGCTTGACCCTTTTTGTTAGAGTTCTGCCGCCTATATGTGATGTACAAAAGCCCGAGTGCAGATCCTCTAGAACTTATTTCCCCCTTTCCGGGGTAACACATTTTAGCAACGGCTGCAGGTAACCCTTCCTGAAGAGCTCTCCTTTATGAATTTCAAAGCTTGCGACACGTTTTTTTCATTGTAGCCGCTTCTGCGTGAGCATCTGGTAGAGTGTCGTTTGCAAGATAACCCGGATGCCATCCATCCAGGTCGAGCTTCTGTCAAGAAATCCAATGGGATCATGTTCAATGCTCCTCTTTTCCATGACTTCCCAAAAGACTGACCTAGGCGTATCACAGGAGGCGGATGATGCCAGTTTAGAGAGCGCATCCGCCTGATTGTTTTCTGACCTAGGTACTTGACTTAGATGAAATTCGTCAAGTGTCCCGGCCTCGTCTTTGACTGCTTGAAGATATTTGATCATAGTCGAATGGGTGGCCTCGTAGTCACCATGGTATTGGCTAACGATCAACTGAGAATCAGAGTAGGCGTTAACCTTTCTTGCTCCTGCCGCCTTACACATGCGGATACCGGCTAGCAGGGCCTCATATTTCGCCTCATTATTCGAGGCTTGAAACTTAAACCGTAGTGCATATTCATATTTGTCCCTTTCCGGAGACTGGCATATTATTCCTGCACCACAGCCGTTCATAGTAGAGCTCCCATCTACATACACTTTCCAAACCTGATCAAGATTTTCCGGCTGAGCCGGCCTCGTCATTTCAACAATGAATTCGAAAAACGCTTGACCCTTCACTGCCTTTCTAGGCTCGAAAGTGATTTCAAGGCTTTGCATTTCAATAGCTCATTTGAGCATCCTACCGGATGACTCCAAAGTTGTCATTGGCCGCTTGAGGGGTTGATCTGTGTAGACCACCACTAGATGTGCCAAGAAGTAAGGTTTCAACTTCTTGATTTCCATGAAAAGGGCTAGGCCAAAATTTTCAACCAAGGGGTACCGCAGTTCAGTATTTCGAAGAACATGGCTAATGAAATAGACCGGGAGGTGAATCTCGTCTCTTTCAGTTAGGAGAACAACACTGAGGGCATGATATGAGACGGCCAAGTACATGTAAAGAACCTCCCCGGTTAGAGGGCTAACCAGCCTTGGCAACGAGTGCAAGTTCTCCTTCAATTTCTGAAATGCCGCCTCAGCATTTTCCCCCCATTCGAATCTAGCCTTCTTCTTGATTGCTTGGAAGAAATAGAAGCATTTGTCACCTGACTGGCTGAGGAATCTCTCCAATGCCGCCAGGCAACCGGTCAATTTTTGAACCTCTTTGACAGTGCGGGGTGACTTTATATCAATTACCGCCTGTACCTTTTCTGGATTGGCCTCTATCCCCCTTTGATCAATCAAAAATCCGAGAAACTTCCCAGACTCAACACCAAAGACACACTTCTTGGGATTGAGCATGACCTTGTGCCGCCTGAGGGTGGTGAATGTTTCTCGGAGGTCAGCAAGGTGATCCGTCTGTAGCTTGGATTTGACTATCATGTCATCAATGTACGCCTCTACATTCCTCCCAATTTGATTAATAAAGACTGTATTAATCATTCGTTGCAAAGTAGCAGGCGAATTCTTCAGCCCAAACGGCATCACCGTATAACAGAATAACCCTTGATCAGTGACGAATGCCGTCTTCTCTTGATCTTTTTTCCACAAGGGTATCTGATGAAAGCCTGAGTAGGCGTCCATGAAACTCATCAAGGCATGACCGGCTGTAGAGTTGACCAGACTGTCGATCTTTGCAAGTGGATAGCTATCCTTCGGACATGCCTTGTTCGATCTGTGTAATCAACACACATGCGCTAGGTACCATTCGGCTTTTTCACAAGAACAACGTTTTGCTACCCAATCCGGGTAATGACGTTGCCGAATGAACCCGACATCCATCAGCTTCTTGACCTCGGCGGCAGCCGCCTAAGATCTCTCCTCGCCGTGATTTCTTTTCTTTTGCCTAACTGGCTTCTTTTTTGGATCCATGGCGAGTTTATGGACAGCAAGATCCGGGCTAACGCCTGGCATCTCTTCCACTTTAAAGGCAAAAATGTCTTTGAATTCTTTCAACAGTTGGTGCAGGTCGACACCCAACTTTGCAAAAGCAGTCGTCCCCACCTTAACAGTTCGCTCTGGACGTGCATCATCCAGAGGGATGTCAATATGCTCACCAGCCGGCTGGGGACGGAGATCATCTAACCGCTCCCCGATCAGTGATTGCTATTGCTTTTCTTTCTTGACGGCCACCAACTGGTTCACCTTCCTCTTTTTGCCGGCTACCTTAGGAGCAGGCGTGGCTTCATTGAAATCATCAAGGTCAATGAGCTCTTCGCCTTGGCTGGCTGCGACCATAGTGGGCTTGACGTCTGAGAGATAACACTCCCTTGCTGTCTTCTGATCCCCATTCAGGGAACCCACTGACCTATCATCCCTTTCAAATTTCAGCAGCATGAGGGAAGGGATGATGACTGCCTTGGACTCATTGAGGGTTGGACGGCCCAAAATCAGATTGTAGGCGGTCAATCCTTCAACCACCAAGAATTTGACGACCATGTGGCGTCCTTCCCCTTTTTCTCCTAGTTGGATGGGTAGGTCAATCCTCCCCACCGGATGCATTACTCCACCCCCAAAACCGACTAGGGGGTGAGAGACTTTGTGCATGCTGCTAGGCTTGCACTTGAGCTTTGCCGAGCACCTGTAGCTTATAAGGTCAGAAGAGCTCCCGGTATCAATAATTTAAGGATCCGGCCCACTCGTTGATTAGCAACCTTACATTCGATGACTATAGGGTCATCATGTGGCCGCCTGACCTTGCCCTGGTCCTTCTTAGAGATGATGACCTCAGGGAAGGTGTCTTTTGACGCCTGGCCCTCATCCATTGAGTTGACCTCTAACTTTCTGATATTGTCTTTGGTGCCCCGGATGGTAGGACCCCCTCCGGAAAAATTGCCTGCTATAGTATAAATCTGCTCTTCATCAGTGTCTGTGCTTATAGCAAGCTGGTCAAGCTTTTTGGACGACTGTCCACTGTTTGTTTTGAGGGTGGACTTCAGAATGTAGGACTTCAGTACCCCTTTGTCAGCCAGACGGTCCAACGACCGCTTGAGGCTATAGTAATCGTTGGTGTCATGGCCTATATCCTCATGAAAGTGATATTATTTGCTTTTGTCCCGACTTTTGGCGAAACTTTTCATTGCAGCCGGTTTCTCAATAATCACCCGGTCTTTAATCTCCATGAGGATGAAGTAACAATCCTTGTTGAACTCGTACTTGGGGACGTACGGTTTCAACTCTTTCTTTTTCTTCTGGGATGGCTGACCAGAATTGTCCGCCACCCAGATTTCTTTCCTTTTCTTGCTCTCTTCTTTTTTAGTCGGCTGAGCTAACCGGTTCTCTTTTTTATCGGACTTTTTAGGGTCCGACGGCTGCTTGATGGCGCAAAGCTCAGCCGCCTGTATATAGGCTTCCGCCTCCATCAGAGTCTCTTAGAGGGTGGCAACCCTCTTCCTGACGAGGTCGAACTTAAAGGTCGACCCGTCCTTCAGACCTTTGAAGAAGTCTGTGTAGGCAACTTCGTCAGACAACCCTTGAATCTGAATTCTCATCAGATTGAACCGCCTGACGTAGGACCTTAGCCCTTCTCTATCTCCCTGCTGAATAGCTCCCAAGTCGAGACTTATCTTTTTGGCGGGGATGTTCATAGAGAAGTTGGACGCAAACAGGTATGCAAGCGTCTTAAAATTGTTGATGCAACCGGCTGGCAAATTTCTTAACCATCGTTGGGCTATGCCCTTCAATGTCGCCACGAAGCACCGGCACCAAGTGGCATCATCCAACCCCTGTAGATACATGAGGTTGGTGTACGCCATTAGGTGGTCTTCCGGGTTGGTGGTACCGTCATAGGTACCAACCAACGCATTCTTAACCTTGGCCGGCTGAGCCGCCTCGGTTATCTTCCTGGAGAACGCCGACGGTTGTTCTCCAAGTTTTAGCAGCCGGAGCTGCCAGTCCATTGGTTGGACATTCTGTGCCGCCTGGCCCCCAAAGAGGGTCGGTTGCATGTAGGGTGATCCATATGACATGTATGGCTGTTGGGGCACATACGAAGCCGACTGGATAATTTGAGGGCCAGTACGTGTGGACATGCCGCGTGACTGACTCTCTCGGTTTGTTTCCGAATACCTCATCGAAGTATTCGGGAAACTGTCTAGATAAGTCAACGTTGAAGCCGACTCAGACAATTGTTAACTTCCCTTCTGCTGGATTAACATCCGTGCATCCGAGTAAGTCTTTTTTGATCCATCTGGCTTAACTTCCCGGATGACCTTCCTTTTCCCTGCTTCAGGAAAACAAAATTTTAATAAATCATGGGCCCATCCGTCCCCTTTGGTTTAGGGTAAGGAGTAGGCTTACGGTCCTTCACATGCTTCTTCCATGAGGGAGAAGGCTTCTTGGCCGACTGACCCCTGTTGGTGCCAGTCGTCTTTTTGTTTATCAGGTCCTTGATTTCCCCTTTGAAACTTGTCACGAATTTCATGAGTTCGTCTCTTGTAACAAGGGAAGCACCCTTCGCCGCCTAGGGTTGTCCAGCCGGCTTGACGGTTGGGTTACTTGGACCAGCTTTCTCTTCGCCCTGTTCCCTTGTTTCCTTCGAACGAGTGCGTCTTGTTCTAAGTGACCCGTCTGGGGCCATATAGGTATCGACCTCAAAGTCGTCACCACTATCTTGGTCCGTGTGGACTTCAGCTTCGGCCGTAGGCCGTTTCTCATTAATGGGCGGTACAGACTCACGGGAAGCCATCTTAGAAGTACTCTCCCCACAGACGGTGCCAAATGTTTCGGGGTTTTTGGAGTCCCTCGGGAGAGTTACAATTCCAAGAATGAATGCCGATCGTCTGTACCTGCAAAACCACGGAAACTCCGGTTGGGTGGAGTTCCGCCTCCGACGATCAAATTAGTATGTGTACGGGCGGAGTTAAAAGTGCGGAATGTAAAGATTTTCTCTCGGATTCCGAGAGAGAATATCTGCAATTAATATTGCTCCGATTTGTGAATATTTCTTAATGTGAAATAAATGGGGATATCTCCCTATTTATGGGGTTCGAGGATCAGCTCCCCTTTCATGACTTGGACTGCCACGTGTCATCAGAGAATTGGTTCTTCCAAAACCTCTCTGAGGGTGACACGTGTCAGCATGCAATTGATCCACGTGGACCAGGGGTATTTTTATCCTAAACAATTTGCATATATAGTTGCATCGTTCTAATCCCATTTTAATCAATTGAATGAAATTATTGTTAATGAGATGATGATGACATAGAATTATTTATTTGCATTAATTTTCAATTAAAGTATTCAATCTTTACCCTAAAGTTATGATAGCCTCATAAGTAATAAAACCAAAAGCATGTCGTCCTTGAGCCCTATCGATCTCTATTCAAGATACAAAAAGGCCAAGACCTTTGATGGCCCCCTCTAGTAAATATTCATACTCCGTACATAGTACTTAAGTATGAATTTCCTGAGTTCGTGGTTATATATTCTAGGAAGAAGTAGTGTTGTTATGTATAGGTAGTTGCATAACATGGCAAAGTTCTAAATAGAGGGACAAAGAAATAGGAAACGATATTGGTATGAGTATGTACCACAGAGTTGTAAATTACCCCCGATTATGCATCTGATTTTATATACTCGTAACAATTATGCCTTTAGAATAATATAATTTTGTGGGTACTTTTTTCGTTTAATGAATAGTTTATTAATATTCAATTGTTATAATTTTCACTTATTGATAATTAAATACATTATCAGTCAAAATTTTGCATTGGCATACGTGCACAACGAAACGTTTCACTTATTTAAATATGAAGGGAGTAGTTTAGTCAGGTATAACAACTATATATATCCATGGAGATCAATGAAATCAATCAAAACAGAGAGAATGAAAGAACATAGGAGAGAGAAATTATGTAATGAAATTGATTTGAGAAGAAGAGAAGAGAAGAGAAAAGAGAGAATTAAGAAATTAGGAAAGTTTTAAAATGAAGAAGGAAAGTTTACCCTAGAAATAAGTGAAGAACATTGAGAAAGGTAGAGGGAAGATACGTGAAATGCATCATTTAGTAGCTGGTCCAAATAAAATAAGGCTAAGCATGGTTCACCTCATAAAGGGCCCCCTTCGCATTGTCAAAATGCATAGCCCATTAAATCAGATTGAGTTGACTTGTGTGGAGTTTAAACGTTAAAACTTAATAGAGATAATTATTCTTACTTTCCTAAAATAAATATGGGATATTCTCTTCGTTCCATAATATAATTACCACATTACTTGACTTTTATCTTAGGGCTTATGTTTATTTTATTTTTTGTTTTATGAAAGATATATCAATATATTCAACAATTCAACACATCAGAAACAACCAATTAAATTTTATCCACCCTTCAAAATAATTAAATTTTATCCAAATAAAAAAAATTCAAATAAGGTTGAAAAGGTCAACGCCTCTTCCTATCCTAGGTGGCAGGATATTATTGGTTGATAACCTAATGCGTAATTTGCTCCCCACCTATTTTCATTTTTTTTTTAAAGAATTAGATTTAGTTCAATTATAATATTTATTACAACATTTAAGGAATTAATTAATCAAAAGACAGCAAATACTCTTTCTCTGATCCCCCTCTCTTTATTTGTTTTCAATCACCTCTCCCACCTTTCTTATTTGTTTGGCTTCTTCATATATTTCTCATTTCTCTAAACTTCTCTTGTTTTTGTTATTCTTTTTCATCAATGGAGATTTAGAGCTTCATTTGTTTGTTGATCTCAACAAAACCAAGAAATTTTTGAGATAAGAGGTACTTATATCTCGTAACACCCTCTTTATTATCTATTTGTTCATTGTATTCATGTCTTAAAACTTTATTATTACGTCGTATGAAATAAAAAAATAAACCCCAAACCTCCTATTTCATCTCCTCAGGCATATTCTTCCATTTTTTGAGAATTAGGCCTACCGAGGAGGATCTAGCTCTTTTTAGTATGTTGCAAATTTTGCATAGTTTTAATATTATCCTTTGAAGGAGCTTACGTACGTTTTGTTTGTGATATGTTTTGATGACTTTAAAACTCACATGTTTATGAATAAGGTTGTTGTTTGAATAACATTTCTTAATGCATCCAAATGTACAATGATCATTAATCTCCATCTTATTTTATCGAACAATTTTTATTTTTTTAAAACATGCATTTTACTATTAAATGTTGAATTTTATGTTAAAATGTGACAACTATGTTTCAATCGTATGGCCTAAATTCCATTGATTTTGTTACTTTTTTTTTTTTTCTCAATACCAAATGACCAATGCTGAAACAGGATCAATCTTTGTGCATGACTTATTCCTCTTTTTTGACTTTGACAAATTGATTGCTTTTATTTAGATTTTTTTTTTTTCACTATAATTGATAGATTAATGCACCAATTTCATCATTCCATAAAAGTGATGCAATATCATTTGTATTGTAAAGGTGCAATTTTTGGAATGAAAACAAATTATGCTAACAGATTTGTTTCTCTATATGGTATTAGAAAATGTTATGATGGATGTTTGTGCCATCCAAGAAATGGACTAATAACAAATCACAATAACTTAGCCACTAATAGTAATAAATTACAATGAAAAGAATATTGGTGTCGCTTAAATAAGAAAAACTCCCCAATGTCTTGAATTCTTGATACATGATTGTTATATGTATGTACTTAAACAATTTTTTTAGCGCAAAAGCGCCAATAAGTGTTTTCCTTGTAAAGAAATACGGAGTTAATAGTATGAATTGATCATTTAGTGTGTAGGATTTCATTCATTGTATGAAAAGATTTTCCTATCAATTTCCTCTTGTCTTTCCTTGCGAGTTTCAAAATATGTGAGCTATATTATAAAGAATCAAACTTAAGAGTTTAAGCTCTCAAAGTAGTAATGGT
This sequence comes from Chenopodium quinoa, assembly GCF_001683475.1. NCBI lineage: Eukaryota > Viridiplantae > Streptophyta > Magnoliopsida > Caryophyllales > Amaranthaceae > Chenopodium > Chenopodium quinoa. The sequence goes on along the minus strand of NW_018745170.1, from coordinate 768,688 downwards.
CAGGAGCTTAAGACAAATTTATTTGTAAGTATTTATATTAAAAAGACATGGTTCAAGATAGCAAGATTTTACCATAAAAGTCATGAAATTATTATATACACTTGGGAATAAGCTAGGTGCAGTTTCTCTCACTTGAAAAAATAAAAAAGCCATGAGTTCATGAATATGATATGTGAGTAATTAAATGTGAGGGAGTGCACCTAGAAGGCTATAGTGAGGTACACCCAGGTGCATAATAGATGCTCTAAAATAAATATGTGCAAACAACTAGGTGTGCAACCTATGCCCTCAGGACAAAAGGAAGATTACATAGCCCATCAAAATTTATATCATTTTAAATTTATAGTTCTGTTTGTAGGTGTGAAGCATGATAATGCATAATTGGTCATCATACAACAACTAACAACCAACATTCGAAAATCACAAAAAAGATTTTTAAGAACCTGATTATAAATGGTCAAAAAGCATAGTAGTGGTAACCATGTATATATATTCTTTTCAGGAGAAAAATGAATGTCAAAGTTGATCATGTCTGCCTTATTCTCCAATTTATTTATTTATTTTCTGCATTGACCTTCATTTATATATTTAAACTGGTTTATTATACTGATAATTCTTCTTGTATTAATTTTATTTTTAAAAATTAAGCTACTATATATATGCAGGTTGAGTTTAAATTTGATAATTAAAAGGGAAAATTCATGGCAACATTAAGGGGAAATGGTGGAGGAAAGGAAATAAAGAGGGGAACATCATCTCCTTCAAGTTCTATTATCAAGAAATCTCCTAAACCTTCATCATCTAATCCAAGTGATGAAAAAACCAGCTCAACTACAGACACCAGCAAACCTGTCCCTAATTATCTCAAGCCTACCATGAGCTCGAGTCTTGACTTTTCCAGGATTCCTAAGAAATCAAGCACAGAAGTCTCTGCCCAAAAACCGGCTCTCAATAGGAGGAGGTCCTTTGAGCGCCCCCCACCTGCATCCCAAGTCAATAAGGCCATTCGCGGTCCCCCTGCAGGAACTCGTGACATTAAGCCTCAACGATCAACTTCTTTTTCGAATAAATCAGTCACTCCCTCTGAGTCTTCCTCCTCCTCTACAAAGTCATCCTCAGAAAAAAGCTATGCTAGGACCTCAAGCTTGAAGGATAGGAAGGTAGGACCGCAGATGAGTAAGTCTTGGAGTATCAAAAAGAGTACATTGTCATCACCAAGTACCAAAAGGGGGCCTACATCATCATCTTCCTCTTCTACAAAGAAGCCTCCTAGAAGTGTAACTTCGGAATCAAGTGTAGATTGTGAGAGTCGATCAGTTGATCGTTTGGTCATTGAGGATGAGTTTGTGAATATTGATGATAGTGAGGTTCAGTCTCTTCCAGAGATGTCAGAGATGCCTGATAGTAATAGTGAGCTGGCTGATCCTTCTGATGTAGAGGTGAAGGAACTCGAACATGTTGAAGAGGATCCAAAGGAAAGCATTGTGGAGGAAGATCATCAACCTCATCATGAGGATAAATCGACAGTTGTTGAACAGGTAATGGAGGAGCCTGCAGCAGTATTGGAGGAAACTGCAGCAGAACAGAAGAGTGAAAAATCCGAAGATCAGAATCAGACTGTCGAAGAAGTATCAGTTGATGATCAGCCAAAGGTTGAGCCTGCAGAAGAACAGAATCTGGCAGAGGGTGCAGAGGATTACGAAGATGACTCTGACATTAAGGTACTAGAAGTGGATCCCCCTGAAATAAAAGTCGAAGAAACAAAAAAGGAAGATGTAGAGGAACCAAAGGAGCCAGAAGCCGAAAAGGAAGAGGAAAAGGAAAAAACAGAAGCAAAGGATGAGAAGCTGGTAGAAGAAGCTGTTAGCAGTCCGCCTGCAGATACTGCTGCTGCACCAGTAAAAACACAGGCTTCTGCGGCCGAAAAGAAAGATAAGCAAGATTATAATAATGTGATTGAAGAGACTGCAACTAAGCTTATGGGAACCAGCGGCTCAAAGAGGCCGAACAAGGTTTTGGCCTTAGCTGGTGCATTCGAGACTGTCATTTCTTTGCAAGACACTAAAAAGAGCTGATCATCATCATACTTATAGATTGGAGTCGATTTCGAGTTGCTGGGGAGTGAGAAGAAGAGAAAAGAAATTGGTTTTATTCATTAATTAATTTGTCAATTACATTTTCCCTTTTATTGTTTTTCTTTTACTGGATTAGACCAGCTGTTATTGAGGTTGGAAATTAATTGGGAAACAGTTTGCTTTGCTTTTGTACAATGTCTTCCTTCTTAATTTCAATTTTTGTTCTTTTCATCTTCGGTTTTTTATTAAAAAAAACTTTTCATAGATTATTGCAAGGAAAGACAAAAATAACTTAGAAATTCATATATAGTGAAGAGTCATGAAATTTTTACTAGTCTTTTGTATCATTGTATGTTTGAATTATGATCAGTTGAAATGAAAACATTTTTGTGATTCTGCAACTCCTTGACTTGGATTAACTCCTACATTGATTATTAATTAGCAATATATATTTACAAGACAAATAACATAGCTATTAAAACAACGGGATCAGGGAAGAAACAAGGAGAAAAATCGAATGCAAGAAATGATGAAGAAACAGAAAACATATGTATGTGGTTCACCAACAATGTGTTAGCTATGTTTACATACAGCGGAAAACAAATTTTAAGGCATATCAACACAGGGTAAATTATAAGGATGACATATCAAAAAAAATGACAAAAGATCTACATTCATACATATATTTATATATAAATATATCCCTTTACTAATAATATAACAGTATACATATGCATAATCTAATACTGTATTTTCTCATAGTATTCAGGAAAAACAAATCAAAAATTCATATCCTAGAGTTTGTAACACTATTCTCCAAATTACTATTAATATTGTCATTATTATTGCAATATCTAAGCTCCAAAGAAATCTGTCTTTCCATCCGAAGTTGACGATGAAAATTCTCAATAAACAAATCAGCCCTTCTATCAATATCTTCAGTACCATAGTTATTATAATTCATCCTTCCCAAACTTCTAAACGAACACAAATCGCGCCTATTATCACTACCATTACTTTCTCCATTACATAACACATCTTCAGAACATCCATTGTATATTCCTAACTCATCATTAAAGCTCAAATGACGAGTGTAACGTCTTCTAGCACTCGATGGAGCACGTAGGATCGAGATCAAGCTCCATTGGCTATACTTAAACGTCAAACTTAAGATAACATTAAGCTTCTTAACAGCCCTCCTTAGCTTGTTTAGCAAAGACCATTTCTTGGTAGCATTGTTATGAGTCATTTTTGTTAAGTAATTTTTTGTGTACAAGCTAAGAAGTAATGGAATATATATAGGATTACATAAATAAGAAAGAGAAAAGTTTGTGAAAGAAGTTACTCGGTTTAAATGAGAGAAGCGTGTTGAAAATTGATTAATAGAATAATGAGAGAAGTTGTACTTAGATTGAAGGGGGATTTATGTGTAACTGATTATTAAAGTGAACGTTAAGAAATAAATAAAGGGTTGCCACATTTTCTTTATATTGAGAGCCTTGTAAGTTTCAACCTTAATCTCAATGCAAAATCTTTCATTTTTTTTCCTTGATTTGCGAAATTACTGTTTGATTGTTTGGTAAAACTACACTATGTGTAATCAATCTTAGATATGATGAGGGTTTAATTGTAATAAGGAATTGAAGTAATAAGGCTTAAATATTAATAGGGTATTTTCATTTTTACCACCTTCAAATAATGACTTTGTCGAATTTACCACCTCCAAAAAAAAAAACATTTACTTTACCACCTCATAAAAAAATTAAACATCAGTTTTACCACCTCATCTGAGCTCAGGTGACGGAAAACGCTTGTGGGGCCCAGCATAACGGCTAGTTTTTGATTTTTTCCCAAATTTCTCTCGATTTCCCTTTTATTTAAACCTAGTTCTTCATTTGTACACCAAATTCTTGCAGATTGGAGATTAATTTTTGCGATTTTCTTCACAAATCAGTATTTTTGGGCAACCTTAACAATCCCAAACCCTCTAATTATCAAACAATCAATTGAACTCCTCGACAACAAGCATCAAATAGGTAAGCCATTGTCGTTAATTCTCTAGCAATTTTCGTGATTTCTGTTGTAATTTTTTGGCAATTCGTTGCGTGATTATGTTGCATTTGGTAAGAGTAATTGAAATTGGGCGTTTTGTGAGGTCAATTAAACCCCAATTTGAATTAAAATACTTAGGGTTCATGTAAGATTAAATTAGATTGGGGGTTTTTGTTATGTGAATTGGCTACTGAAATTAGGGTTATATTATGGTGATTGTGTTCAAATACAATTAATTTCATTCTTGTACTTACTGAATTTCAGAAGGGAATGTCTTCAGTTAGCATGTCACCCTCAAAGGAGAAAAAATGCCAATGTGGAGTTCAAATGTCTAGGCTGACTGCTTGGACTAGGGAGAACCCAGGACGCAAGTTTAGGACCTGCAAATTCTATGATCCTGTGACTGAGTCAAGGGGGTGTAAAGCTTTTGAGTGGGTGGATCAACCAGATGGAACACCTTGGCAAACAGAGGTGATTAACAACTTGCTACTGGACAAGTAACTAATGAAGGGAGAGCTGAATGACATGAAGAGGGAAGTTGATGATGTTAGTGGACAAAGGAGGTGCTTGCTCAATGAGATTGATAGCTTGAAGATGAAATGCAAAGCTCTTAGCTCAGACAGGAAGAAGATGATCAAGGAAGTGCATGGCAGCAATGCAACAACAAAGAAAATGCTCACAGCACATGCTATTGTTGTGTTTTGTTGTTTTGGTTTGGTACTGGCTATGTATTTTAGATCTTAGGTTCATTTAGGAATGCTTAGAAACAAAAAAAATCCCCAACTTATGTTGTGTTTTGTTGAATTATTATGTGTGGATGTTGGGATGACATTTCTTGTACTACTTTTAACAACATCAATGAGAAATGGAACTTTTTGGTAGAAACATATCACAATTCGTATTAGTACTTGCAACACAATGTTTAAAATTGTTTTACATTGGCTGAGACAAAAGTTAAGGCACCTTTGTGCAAAATCATTGTTCAACTATCATTGTTCAACTACCAAATAAACTTGGTTGTCTATTACAAAATACTAATGAGTAGACCTAGGGTCACAGTTGATTGAGATCCTTGTCCTTCTTGCTTGTCATTACATGAAGCTTGGACCTGGTCTGTATTTTGACTTTGGGAGGAGTAGTTGTTGGCACTCTTGTGGGCTGACTCAGGCTCCTGTTGCTCCTGGTAACAGGCTGAGTTGGCAAAGGCTCTGTTCTTGTTGCAGGCTGGCTTGACACAGCAGTTGCAGGTGCAGCATTACTTGACCCAGCCTGTGCTGTTGTTGGAGGCTGATAAGAGGTACTAAGGCTTAAATATTAATATAAGTAATTAAAGTATAGGAACCACACTATATTTTGAGACGGACTTATTTGTAATACGACATGTTATATAGGGTCGCAAGTTGTATAAAACTTCTAGATAAGAATCATATGATAATAGTTATTAATGATTCATAAATGTTTTTCTTGTGTAATCAAATAATACTCATAGTTCCGTATACTTCTAGAATATCTGAAAATTTTGTGATTAGTTTTGGCAAAATATTCATACTAAAAACGAGTCGATAGAGTGTAATTAAATCAATTCCCATAAAAAAATTTGATTTGTAATATTCTTAAAATTAGAGGTTCGAATAATGTGACAATTATTTAAGTAACGACAAGATTATCAAAAAAAAATAAAAAAAAATAAAAAAAATAAACAAGATGAATGATACTGTACTCCATAAATATACATATATGATATACCTTAGTCCTAAAGAAAATCAATACATCATGCTGATGTTGCTCGACTAAAATTAGCTCAAAAACTAACGGCTAACACCCCCAAAATTGTTTGGATAACAGCAAATTTACTACCTTTTAGGCTACTTTCCCCTCTTTCTTTCCTTCTTTCTATCTATAACTTTCATTTTTTGCTTAAGATTTTTTATTGAACGTGATGTACGCAAAATAAGACATGGACAACCAAGACATTCTCATACTTTGGTTATGTTTGTAAGAATCAAATATCTAAGTCATCATACATCCCCATCTTTACTTTCATTTACTTCTTTTATTTTATTTTTTTGAAAGAAAAAATTTATTGGAAAAAATTATTTACTTCTTTATTATTAACAATTTGCTATAGAGAAAAAGTTAAATATCAAGTGTTACTGTATGCATTGGCATTTCATCCTAGAAAAAAAGGATGAAAAAAAAAGAAGAAAAAAAAAAAAACAAACGTTCACACAATCACACTTGGAGATTGAAAAAAAATAAAAAGCCTCATCTCACAATAAGTTCTTGCAATACTTGTTAGATATTGCCGAAAATCATACATCAAACTAGTCCGATTTCACAGTGAAAAAACAAATTTAAACCATGTTGAAATGGATTTCTTAATTTGTTCATTTCATCACCCTTTAATTAAAAGATTAAACCATGTTGAAACGTTATAACTATATGTAGGTAAACCTTTTGTTTTATGCCAATGATTCCTAAAATTACTTAGCTTGAACTACTAATTGTGTAGATGATTGCAAAATGTTACAGGAAAAGTAAGGTATATTATGAGTTTATGAAGGTCTTACATATAGTGAAGAATTTTGTTCTGACAATTTTGAAGCAGGCTTATTAATAAGCTTGTGTAATTGCTCAGAAGTAAACACTCCAACAGGCCTAGAGCCGGAAGAACTGTACATGTTGCTATATGTTACAACTATCACCATCTCGTACCGTTTCTCCAAGATTTGGTCAATCACACGGCCAGCGGAGGTTGAGGCTGCTACATAAGGAGGGCTCTTCATCATTGCTGATAGTGGTTTATTTAGCTGCACCATCAAATCAAACACACAAGTAAAAATTAACAATGACGAACTCTGAAAGTAGCACTGAACCACACTATGTATGAATACTATCCATAGACTTCCCAGTAGACAGGTTCAGAGCAAGTGACTCAAGGCTAATATAACATTTTAGGACAGCATCATATCTAAGTTTTTGATACAGAGTACTTAAGAGGTCACAAAAGTGACCTGACCTGACCTAAACCCAATTGTACTGGATGACGCAACCCAAAAGATTAGAATGGATGAGCTTAAACAGATAGACAAATCAGTGAAAGTTTTCACACAAAAGTAACATACATCTGTACAGTCTTCGCGGTGCAGTAGTCCCACACAATTGCCCCAATCATCTATGATCGGCACAACTGATTCCTCCAGGAAACGCATGGTCACTTCCTTGAGCATTAAGGTAGCTTGTAGAGGGCGAGCTTCTTCAAATGGAATCATGATACTTTCCACTGTATCATCTACTGATACCTATTAGCGGAAAGAGTTCAAACACGTGAAGCACAGGTGAGTTAGCTAGCAGCATTGATGTACAGGAACGGTGAACTATCATGAATTTCATGATCATTCATGTTCATCATCCCCTTTAGGTAACCAAAGGCATCACCGTTCAAAAGTTACAACAAACACAACTAAATCTATGCCTTTAACCAGTAGACACAAACACACACACACACACACACACAAAAGCTAAAGATGACATAGCAATAAATAGATAATAATAATAATAATAATAATAATAATAATAATAATAATAATAATAATAATAATAATAATAATAAATAATAATAATAATAATAATAATAATAATAATAATAATAATAATAATAATAATAATAATAATAATAATAATAATAATAATAATAATAATAATAATAATAATAATAATAATAATAATAATAATAATAATAATAATAATATGCTTCATGAGTTTAGTTCTAGTCTCTTCAAGTTCAAGTTTAGGATTTGACTGAGTTGTTAAAATTAATGCTGATACTTTGTGGCAACTGTCTTCTGTAGGCGTGGCAAGTGATCATACACAAATATGGATATGAGGAGCTGTTCAAGAAAGTATACACTCCTAATTTTATGTATTGCTTCTGTAGAGCTTCTCCTTTATTTTATACTTAGTATGAATCATATGTTTCTACCAAACAAAAAAAGTACAACTTTCTTCATTTGAATATGTAATAATGTTTCTGTGTCATATCAATATATCATTATGACAACTGACTATTAAGACAGTTCTAGAGTATCAAACTGCTCGTATAAAATCATAAATAGCTTGTAACAGGCCGGAATAGAGGAGGGGGTGGTGATACCTACTGGTTTTGCATTTTGGGGGTGATATTTTTTAACTTCGTAAAAAACAGGTGGTAAATTCAACCATTGGTGTATTTGGGGGTGGTTTTTTAAAAAATTTCCTAAATAATAACTACGATCATCAATGAAGAGGAACAAAAAAATCCTAACAAGAAAATACTTCTAACAATATCATATTAGACTAAAGAAACTTCTATTCTACTCGTATTTTTCTTTTTCATAAAAAGTCAATAATGCAGAAGGCCGAGTCAAATAACCAAATCTACATAGAAAGTACAGTAATCCCAAGATTCCCAATTCCCAAGAATGAGTGAAGGAGAGAAGCACAACATACCTGGGGCAGAATATAGGGATAAAATATGGACCGGTCAAAGCCCAACAAAGCCTCAAGGCGTACAGCAGCCTGCATTTGCATAGACATCAACATAGCTAGAAAATAAGAAAAGTAATAGCTACGAATCAGAGATGTCTAACTATATTTAATAACAGTTTCTAGAGAAAGAAAATAGAAATTATGATGTGAGGTATTAATCTATTGTAGGATTTTTTGTTAATAAGAAAGGTATATGAAATGTGTTACTGAAAAATATATATGCATGCCATGCGGAACCCACTCATTCACTTAAAACTTGCCATGTCATTCACTCAGCAAGAAACATGTGCTACAACCGACAATAAAAATTTCTTATTGTAGGATTTGAACATGGGATCCGGACCAACAAGACCTAAATAAGAAGTCTTACCATCTCAGCTTAATATCAGCTATGCTTGGTGAGTGTTAATACATCCTCTGTTTATTTTCCATTGCAACTTTCTACTTGTCAATGCATCACTTTAAGCATTAATAACTTTCCACTAGGTATTGATTGAAAGACATTATAAATTTGTTAGCAAATAACTTGGCAACTGTATGGTTTCAAACAGATAAATATATGTTTTGGATAATGATCAACAAAATACAAAAGCCAAACTCAATAATATGACTTCCAAATGTTAGGGCCACACACTAGTCAAGATAAATTGCAGGAAATGATTCAGCCCAGAGATGCTCACCCAAAAATTTAACTTATACACCCGCCCCTGCCCCCTCGGTACTCCCTCTTTAGTAAAACCCTGTTTACCCATATAGGGTTTGGGTGAATAAATTAGTACAAAAGAAAACATAATTTTAGTAATACTCACCAGGCCACCAGGACTTGTCCAAGATAGTCCTTTCCATCTAGCATTAACATTTGAAAGTATCTGTACAGCAACTTCAACCTGACAAGATACAAAACCAGAAGCAGAGTAAACAACTATATGTAGGATGGTATAAAAGGGAAGAACATCTATTTATGGGAACTTTCTTCTCAGTAAGAGCAAAACAAATATTCTGGGATCAGTAACAGGGCATAAGAACCTGGCCAGCATTTAAAGCAGCTTCCATTAGAAAGTGATCAGCTGCTTCCTGAGTTGCAGGAGTGATGGTTCCTGAGGTATCCAGCCACATGCGATTGTGTAAGTTCTCCACCATCAAAAAATCACCAATGTGAGCCAAAGCACGCATCAAGGAAAGATAAAGGTGAGGCTTTGGCCGCAGATCTGAATTTTCTCCTGCCTTCTTTAATATCTTCCCGAAAACACATAGAGCACCTAAGAAAGCCATAAATGTTTACTTGTCACAAACTAATTGTATATTACAACAGGAAACTATGTCTCCACGTCAGAGGAAACCCAAAATCCAGGAACAACATACAGCTGTTCAGCAAACAACAGATTTCTCTCCCTCGCCCCCAAGCCATGTGCAGTAAACCAAAATGGTAACGATTGAAGACATGTTTTACTCTGTTTCATGACAAAAGGTGATGATTTTAAATTCCACAAGTATTCTTGGTGATATCATCGCAATTGTAATTTTTTCATTAATCAAGCTCTCTGTCATTGTCTAGTAGCAACTTTCCTGTTTCTATCAGATTCCAGCTTGAGGAATAGTCCAATTCAGGGGACCACTAAAAATATTCAGCCAAGGTCAGCAAAGGCAGAATTTGGAATATTGTTGGAAAACTTTAAAAGGTCCCATGAGGGCAACGACTAAACAATAACCAATCCTATAAGACTTTCAAAAACCAATATGACAAGAAATTGGACAATGGCTAAGGTATAGTAATTATAGCATCATAAGCCTCTAAGCCTCTTTGCTTTGGGGCAAGGGTTTAATATCCATCTTAATTACTTGGCTCCTCACATTCCTGTCCCATCTCTCCATTTATAACAGATACTAGATCCTATAGTTCACTCTTTATGCTACAATCTGTATACAATTTACTAGCAATGCTTACAACAGCCCTGTGTAGACTTTATGACTGCAGGTCTTGGGAGGATCAACAATATTTGATTGAGACTGGAGACCACAATGTATGAGAAAAACAGCCCAGTGTAGTCACACTAATTTTCACTCTAGATCTTAAAATTTGTTGAACAGAAGGTGGTAATGTTTTGTCACCAAATCCTGGTTTTTTTAAGTATTATAATAAGCCTAGTGACAGCAGAACTTTTCAAATTTGGTTTAAATCATACCATTGATTAAGCTGCAGCTTAGCAGAGCATCAACAAGTGCAGTATAGGCAACTCGGTCAGTAGAAAACTTTTCAGAAGTTTGCATTTCCATCATTATCTTCTGAACCAGATGGATATCTTTAGCAAGTGCAGCACCCTGTAAACAACAATTGTAAGTAGCAACGATACAATTGAAAACTATATCAGGAGTAAGAGTAATGGCCTCGCATAATTTTTATTTTCCAAACACTGTGGTTAGAGTCATAAACAGCACAATTATTATTAACTAGACCAAACAACACTTACAGTCTAGAAAACACGGAAGAATTTCCAAAACAGTTATATAAGGTAAGTTTACTGACCTTCAATAGAGTAGTATATGTTACATTATCCGGAAAGTGATAGTCAGAATTGTACTTCAGTGCAGCATCCTGAAAAAGAGGGGAGATATGAGTAACTGGTTGCATACTCTCAGGCTCAGCATGATATTGAGGCTCTAAACTGGCCTTTCAACACTTTCTTAAGACCTTCATTTCCTCCAAATATTGCATTGCAGAATCCAGTTTTTCTGTCTTCACTGCAGCAAGGATAAGCATATTATAGGTAAGCTTATCCGGTTTTAAGCCTTGGCGTAACATCTCATTGTGTACAGTAAATGAAGCCTCGGGAGAGCCTGAACTTATGTATCCCTGAAAGAAGAGGGGATGGTTATTGCCAAAGTAGGAATTTATTAATAAGTTTATGGCTAGTATGTACTTCGAATATATTAAAGACATTGTCCGGTTAAAATAAAAAAAAGTAAAGAGTGCTAAAACAATAAAGTAAGAAACAAAAGAAGGAACATAAAGCATATGTAAATATTCCTATTGCATTAAGAAGATAATTTCAGTATCACACCTTCATTAACAAGTTGTATATCAAGATTGAAGGGCCCCCACCTTCATGGAACACAAATCCATAGCGTGCAAGAAGACCATTGGCACGGCGTAAGTCTCCTGCAGTAAACTATTGAGAACATGAACACGTTGTCCAGGAATTTCTTAACGCAAACTTATAGCATTTGTCATTTTTTTCAAGTTCATTTACAAGTTTTACAGGTTATTATCTTATTAAAATTAATATTTAGCAAGAAAGATGGTTTCTCCAACTGGGAAGAGCTGACGCAGTAAATCATAAATTAAGCCAATAGCAAAGTATTCATTAGAAAATTAATGGTGCTCCATTAAACCAGCTGCCTCTGTTACCCTCTCACAAAGTCACATCTCTGTAAGTTTCCACAAAAAGAAGAAAATGAGCAAGGAAATATTTCTGTAGGTTTAAACTCTCAAGGTATCCCCACTTAAGCTATGCTCTAATAACAGAAAAAATTACATAAGAGGAAACATACAGTGCATTTTAACCTTTGAGAATTTTAGAGTTGAAATGGTCAGAGAAACACAAAGCATTGAATTCCAGCAAGTTAGCCCTTAGAATTGCCTTTCCATCGGTAATAAAAATAATTTGTATGTACTAGTGAGTCTGTCTATGGATTACAGAAAGTTAGACTCAAACTCATACAAAAATTAAAAACTACAGGTACATCTACCATCACTAGGCCAACTTTGGGGGTAAAAGGCAAGAATTTTATAAGATAAAAAGGGGAAGAACTGTTGAATATCTTAAATTGCATGAAATACTACCTGCATCAAGAAGAGCATTAAGCAAACCATGGAGAAGCGATGCTGATAATTCTGGATTCCCAACGGCACTACCTCGCTCCACTGCTTCAAGGAGTTGAAATGCTTCATCAATTCGTCGAGCTTTACCCAAACCCTTCAGTTAAATCAAAATGTATTCAGGGAATCCATGTTTGATAAGTTATACACATATGGTCTGTTAAGGAATCCCTCAATCATATTTCAGATCTTTAAATCAGCTCCATATCGCATCTAATTGAAAGATTTTCCAAAAACTAACACACTTGAAAACCATAAATCCATCATGTAATAATATTTCCCAAAGGGTCACATATATTAAATATAAGCAAGGGACATTCAGAATTTCAGACTTAATTTTATCAAAGTTATAATACTTGGTATTGCCTGGTTCTTCATGTTTTATTTTCAAAACTTCCTATAAGTGTGTAAGGACACACAGTTTCACAAGAGACATCAATTCCAATATATATATATATACAGCATTGACCAAAGAAGTTTTGGCCCAGTGGTCAAGACTGAAATATCAGATACCTTAGGTCCCGTGTTAAAGTCCTTATACAGATCCGTGGCTTAACATGTAATCATGTCATCACGATCAAGGTATACACTTCAAATTTGACCTACCTCGCAACAATGTCACATCATAAACCTTCATCTCCCACCTCCGCTACCCCCATCCCCACTAAAAGAATGGAGAGCGCATCCCTTGATTCCCTTCAAAAAACCATTGGATGCATCATGCATGTATGGTTTAGACATCAAGCAACATAATACTCCTACCTAACTCGTACATTTGAAAGACTTCAAGCACCCTAACCCTCAACAATGTAACCACAAATTGTATTAAGTTTACATACATAAAAATAGGGTCAAGGGCATTCTCCCTATAATTTCTCGCTTACTACACTTCAATCAGGAGCAAGGGTAAGAGAACAGATTTCAATCAAATGGGACGAGAGGCAGACTAAGGTAGATCATCCACCAATCGACTTCAATTATTATTTCATAATTTGGTATCATGTATTATGCTTATTCAAATGCCGCAATTTATAAACATCGAACCATAGAGTTACTTAACAAGATCATCTCATGACCAGAGATAATTCTATGAAAGGAAACTACTTTATGAGTCAATTGGTATACAAGATACAACCATGAAATGATCAACCTTGGTGAAGCAACTAAAACAGACCATAAAATTATATGACATAAGTAAGATTCAATACCTTCAACAGAGTACCATAAGAGACACTATCAACACGGCAACTCCTTGACTTAGACATTTCATCAAACACCTTCAGTGCAGAATCAATATCACCACAATGAACACAAGCCTCTAACACCGCATTCATCACAATTGTATTAATCCCTCCATATCTTTTTTTCGCTACCTCAATTTCTTCAAAAACCTACACAAAAACAGCCCAAATCACAAAAATTACAATAAACCCGCATCAAATTACAAAAAACCCACTTTAAATTTCAACTCAAATTTCACATTTATCCCAGAAAAAAAAAAACGGAAATTCACAAAAATTGAGAACCTGATTGAGTTGCCTGCGACGAGTTAACTGCACAATACGAGAAGTAAGACGCTTGAGATTGGATTTGCGGGGTTTTTTAGGAGAAAGATTATTGAAGATTGGAGAAAAATGGGTATAAAAATGATGATCATTTTGGGAAGAAATAGAGGGAAAATTGGGGAAATGGGTTGGAAATTTGCTAATCTGAGAATGCATTTTATGAAATTGAAGCTAACCCATTACCCATAATCGGAATGTGAAGAAGTTTGGAGAAACAGAGATAGGAGAGAATCCGGAGAAGAAGATAATGCTGATGAAATTGGCGGGGAATTGTGGGGTCCAAAACACCTTTGCTCAACTGCTGGAGTCTAGTGTTTAGAGTCTACTGTGCTGATGATTTATGAACCAGAAAAATTAAGATTTTAATTTGGAAAAGGAAAAATTGCCGAAAATAATCCCAACTTTCCTTCAGCTGTCCAAAATAATCTTAATTTTCGATTATTTTTTAATAATCTTAACTTTATAATCCATCCGCCTAAAGACAATCCAACCAATCATTCAACTTGTTATTACAAGTTATCAAACACGTGTCATTTTATTATTGGTTAGAAAAAAATTTAAAGCAGAAAATAAAAAATAATAAAAAAAAAACTCAAAAAAATAATTAAATCAAAAAATAAAAATAATATTAATATAAAATAAAAAAAACCAGAGCCTTGAACTCAGCCACCCTCACTGCCACACACCCAGCCTAACCCCCTGCCTCCAAGCGCCGGCCGCCGCCAGGACACCCTCCCCTCCCTCGGCGCCGGCCCAACCACCCTCCTGAAATGTAAGCCTTTACTATTTGATCTCGTTTTGGTCATAGTTGCCCATTGTTCGTATAATCGATTAATTTCATAATTTCACTCACATTCTGAATTGGTGTAGAAAAGTCTGAACACCATCTTGCTGCCATATATTTTCCTTCATATCACTTGATTATTCTGGAATTGTATGACATCAATTGAGCATTTGAGCTTCAATTTACTTGAGCAATTAAGATATCTCGACCAATTGCGCTTCTATATATCACTTCAGAGAGCTTCAACCAATTGAACTCTCAAGTCGACATACGCTCTCCTATAAGGTGGTCCTGCGCCGAAAAGGGGAGGGGGATTGAGTGGCGTCGGCCGGAGGGGAGGGCCCGCCTAAGGGCGGTGCTAATGGATGGTGGTGGTTTTTTTTTAATTAATTAGTTAATAATAATAATACTAATAGTATTAATATTAATAATATTTTTATTTTTATACATTAAACCTAAACAAAAAAATAAAAATAAAAATTTACACATGGTAACATTTATACATTAAACCTAAAAAAAATTACTTGTTTAACAAGTCACCGGTCACTTGGGACTGTTTTGAGCGATTTAAGTATAAAGTTGGGATTATTAAAAAATAATCGAAAGTTGGGATTATTTTGGACAAAGTTGAGATTATTCTTGGCAATTTTTCCTTTGGAAAAATATACTTTAATTTTTTATAGAAAGATAGCTTGGGCATTCATTAAATCAATTTCCGACCAAGCCATTAAGGTTTGAGGAAACGAACCAATACATACATACTACCTCTGTTTCGTATTATCTGCAATATTTTCCAAAAACGCATGCTACACATTATCTACAACAAATCAAACGTTTCCTCTTTTAGTAATTTTTTTATTGTGTAAATTACCACTATACCCACTTAATTTTACTTAACTTCAATAAACAACATATTAACTCTTTAACCCAAACTAATTTATCCATAATTAAAACCCTAACCCACATTCTCTCCCCTCCCTCACAACCACATCCACCACCAACGTCACCAATTTTTCTCTCTTCTCTCTCTCAACCACCACCAGCAGCAACACTCTTCTCCCTTCTCTCTCTTCTCTCACAACCACCACACCACCACCACCACTTAGATCAAGACGCCGCACCTTTAACCTTCACCCTTGCCAGTTCACCGCCGCCTCTTTTTCCCTTTTCAAAGTCGCCGCCCCTCATACAGTCTATCAAATTAAGACTCGCAATTTGGGAAAGGTGAAATTCGATAGTTTTTTTAAGCAATAAGGGATGAGGTATTGGTGGTGCTACCTTTCAAATCTTGGTGGTGGTGAGGTGGGATTTCTATTCGTTTCCTTGGTGTTGGTGAGTTAGGGTTTCAAATCTAAATTAGTGGTGGTTAGTTAGGGTTTCAGTTCGTTGGAGGTGGTAAGGTGGTTGTTTCGATTTGTTGGTGGTGGTTGGCCTGGTTACGTGGGGTTTTGGTTCGTCGGCAGTCACTGGTGACGTGGGGTTTCATTCGTTGCTGGTGGCTGGTTACATGGGGTTTTGATTCGTTGGTGGTTGCTAGTGACATGGGGTTTTGTTCGTTGGTGGTGGCTGATGACGTGGGGTTTCGATTGGTGGTGGTGCGAGTTGGTTGGATGGGTTTTGGGTGGTTGTGGTGGGGTTTCAGTTATTAGTGGTGGTGAGAGGGTGGTTACAAGGTGGGTGCTGGTGGTGTTTACTTTCTCTCTCATCCAATTAATCACATGCCTCTTTTTTTTTTTACAGATCTTTGCTTAAGAAATTTTGTCTTAGGTCTTATGCAAGCTATTTTGTTGCAGATAATACGAAACAGAGGTAGTATTTAGGATTACAACTTGTATCCGACCTTGCTTTCATGTGAGCTAGTGAGCTACAATATTACATGTTGTTTAAATATGGGGAAAAAAATGAACCAATACATAGATATTCAGAATTACTGCCTGTCTGCCTCCATTGAGCAGTTCTTAATGCATATCTTATAAGCAACATTACATATAATTATTGTATTAAAACTTTTAAAGGTTAGCTAATATTTCGGAGTTATGCATTTAAAATAATATACCAAAATTACACAGGAATATGCTAAATTGGCACAATTCATAGATTAATTCAATCTAGCTTGATGAATATTTTTGGTTAAAGAGTATTCTACTAAATTAACACCTTTCAGAGTTAATTGTTAATACAATCTAGAAGTCAAAGCATTAAGAATGATGATTCTGATGAACTGATGATAGAGAAAGATAAGGCAATGTAGGATTTGATCCTACAACCTTGATATCACGAAAAACATGAAGGTTAAACCTTTGAAGGTAAGCTCCTTGTTTGATAAAAGCCATGAGGCAAATTGCAAATTTAATTTTTTTTTTCTTTTTTTTTTTATTAAAAAAAATTAGATATGGCTTGCATATGAAACCAGCCTTTTGAAAATATAAAGTGCATAAAGTGTTAGTTACACACTTACATATATTACAAGTGACCTAGTGAAAGGATTAGGTTAATTAAGATAAACGAGTGATTAAAATTTTCAAACAAAATTATTAAAAGACTAGCTCATTACTCAACTAACAGAGCTTGTTATTTACGCACTCAACATATATCTTTGACAAAATTATTGTAAAGGAAACATAAGATGGAAATCATGGAATAGAATTGAAAAATGATAAACTAAAAGGTCAAAATCCCACTGCCCTTATTAGTATTACTTGTATTACGAAGCATTATTATTATTTTAGTTCAGTTTAGTTTATTTAGATTTGGATTCATTCATTGCAACAAAATATAACCTATTTAAGTGTTTATGATGCACAAAATTAAGGGATTTGTTAAACATCGCCCACAAATTACTACATAAAGCCCACAAAATTCACTTGGTTTCCCAAAATTGCCCTTGACCTTAAAAAAAACACTCACACTCTCATCACTCACACTCTCATTGCTCATCTTCTTTCAATCTCTCTAAAAAAAAAAAAATTCAAAATAACGGCAATGTCGAGGCGGCAAGGCAAGGAAGTGGCGGCGGCGGCGGAGGGAAGGATGTCCCAAGGTGGAAAGGTATAATTTAATTAAAAAAAAAAAAAAAAAAGGGGGAAACCGCCGTGAACGCGGTGGGGCGCCCTGGCTGGACGCCCAGCCGGCGGTGGTGGCGCCAGATGAAGACGCCGCCACCAGTTGGCTGGCGCCTGGGCTGGACGCCACCGCCACGGTTGTGGCGTTTAGTCTAAGCGCCGCAGCCGTAGCAGTGGCGTCCAGCCCAAACGCCAGCCAACTGGTGGCGGCGTCTGCATCTGGCGCCACCACCGCCGGCTGGGCGTCCAGCCAGGGCGCCCCCCCAATTTTTTTATTTTTTTATTTTTTTAAATTTTTTTAAAAAATTGTTTTTAAATTTTTTTTTTTTTTTTTTGTAATATAATTTTGAATTGTTTTTATATTTTGTTGTTTATTTTTATAAATTTTTTCAATTTCGTTGTATTTTTTCTACGTTTATATTTTGTTTACTATTATTTGTTTGTTTTTAGTGTATTTGATTTGCGATGATGATTATTTATCGTATAAATTTTTGTATGTTTATATATTTTAAAATTTTGTGTAGGGTCGTCATGGTGGGGGGAAGAATATAGAGCTTCTTAGTAGAAGTTATTCAGTGGAGAGGTCGGGGCATAGACATGTCAGATCCCGTGGTATTTCGGCCTCAGTTCGTAGAGAACGGATCCACCGTCGGGATGAGGATGACGATGACGATGATGATGCTGAGGAGGGTGACCAGGAGGAGGAGCAGGAGGAGGGCGCAGATGAGGATGAGGATGTGGACGATGGCAGTGGACCGTATGATGATTACGGTCCATTCAGTCAGAGGGTTGATGACATGTACGAGACGCATATGGTGGAGGTGCGTAAGGGTAGGGGTGGTAGGTTTGTTAGTAGATCTGGCACATCATCTGCGTCCACTGTCTCTGGGGCAAGCAGGAAACGGTCGAGGGCGGGTAATGATTCTTGGGTTGTTAGGAGTGAGGTGCCCGGTGGGCCTGTTGACGGGAGTGTGATTCCTAGCTTTCTAGGACACATAGCTGCCCGTATTTGGGAGGACCAGGAGAGGCCTTCAGTTACGGGGTTGTTGAAATGTCATACCCGGGAAAAGACTTGTAGTTTTTTGCGTACATGGGCTGAGGCCTGGCCGGCGGAGAGCGAGATGTTCGAGCGACTGGAGGGAACTGGGGTGAAGCACGTTCCTGCCACCATGCACGATAAGATTGACAGTACGCTGATCACGGCTTTCATTGAGCGATGGCAGCCGGATACAAACTCTTTTCACCTTCCGTTCGGTGAGATGACGATCATGTTACATGACGTCGAGGCCATTCTGGGGAATCGTGTTGAGGGTAAACGACTTTGTGCTGTGGCTGATGCGGATCAGGCAGATTCCCTGGCGGAGTTGTTGGCGGTGGACAGGGCTGCACTGTACACCGAGGCGCTAGGTGTTTGGGAACACGGAGGTGTGAAGATCGCATCTGTGTTGCAGCGGTGTTTGTACCCGAGTGCACGTAGGACGCCCGACGCACAGCTGAGTGCTTATGTTTTCTACTCCTCGGATGTACCTTGTTTCCGGATAAGAGCGGCGGAAACAAGCTCAGGCCACGCGACATCGTAGAGGCGTGTGACCCCGACAGTGTAGGCCAGTTTTCCTGGGGATCGGCTACGTTGGCGTATTTGTATCGCCAACTAGGATTTGCGAGTCGGGCTGACGCGGCAGGTATCACTGGGTGTCTGACTCTATTGCAGACTTGGATATACGAGTATTTTCCTGCATTGCGACCACATCGTGACCCAGTTCCTATTGATGAGGGGATGCCGCGTGCTTGTGCGTGGAGTCCCCGCTCGGAGAAGAAGTCCGTTGACCGCCTCCGATCGATACGGTTATTGATGGACAGGCTGTCCCCCTTAGAGGTAACGTTTATTTATAGAGTCTACATTTTATTATTTGCACATATTATATTCATGTTATTATATTTTATATGTTGTAATTGTATAGGTGAACTGGATGCCTTTCGGCCCGAACCCTAGTGTTAGGGTACCCAGGACCCTGTACACGGGACTCATTCAGTATCGTGACATCGTCGAAGCGTACATGCCCCAGCGTTGTCTTCGCCAACTTGGATTTGTCCAAGTTGTCCCTCCTCCCCCGGCGTGCCCGATGAAGGCGGTCCGACCTGCATCGTCGAGGGAGTACGTCGTGGAATGGCCGGATATCATGACCGGGACGTGGGACCAGTTTCCGATGGTGGCTCGATTATGGACAGCGGAGTTGCAGCGGCCGCCCTCTGGGGTTACTCCCATGTGTGACCATTACTACATGAAATGGTTCAACCGGTATTCGCACCCGAGGTTGATCGCTGATCTCGACCACAGCGATGATGATTATGTGCCACCGCCTACTGCCACGGAAGCGGTATGTCTTTTATTATATTTATCGTTGTCTTTTAATTAAGTTTTATTTGTTGTTATTGTATTTCATCTTCTGTTTTTTGTTGTATGCAGTGGATGGGAAAGATAATGCAAGACGTTCAGAAACTCTCTCTTGAGAAGGACAGCATGAGTGCAACAGGGAGAGCTGTTGTTGATAGTCTGGAACAGACCCTTGCGCAGTGGGAGTCGTCGTCGAGGAGGGATTACTGATGGTTATTGTATTTTATTTATAGAGCATTATGTTGGACATTATGTTGTAAAATTGTAACATTTTAGATTGTTCTTTTAGCTTCCAACTTAAACATATTATCAGTGCTGTTTTTAAATTTTGATATAACCGTTCGTGAACATGTCATGAAGCACATGAGTAGCGTCACGAATAATAGAAGGATGGCTGGAGGACACTCGGTCGTACATCGAACGGAACTGCTCCAACTCTTCCTGTTCACGGTCGGCCGTTTGATTGTCTGCATGCTCACCAATAACAAGCGTCCTCCAGAATGAATGGACCTGATCAACATGTAACGACGCCCTTTCTTCTGTAATAACGCGATGAATGGTGCATGCGCAAGGTAATCCATGAGTTACTGAAATAGTACACCCACACCAAGTATACACTTCGTCAGCCAAGTCCCTCACCCTGTTCAGCTCAGTGAGAATCAACCCCAAGCAGTAGTGCGACACACGACCATGGAGAATCTTAAATATAAAATGGCTATACATCGTACCATGTCGTCGTCTGGAGTCCTCTAGAGAGTTCCTGATGTCGTTCTTCTGAGTTTCAATTGACTTGTTCAGTCTAGCGAACAGTGTATCCAAAGCAGCGGTCGATGAATCAATCCAGTCCTTGGTAGCTCTATGAGCGCTCTCAACTCTACATGTTGTAGTGTTCCCAAAATGAAGTACCTGGTTTGTCCAATATTTGACAAACTTTTCCCTATGAGGGACCCATTGATGCATCACATAGTCCACCAGTGCCGGACACCACTGGTACGAATCCCTGAAGTTAGCCAATGCTCGCTCATACGCTTCCTCTGTGGTAGCCTGTAGGATCTTCCGCCACTTACCATTCACCAATCTCTCTGCCATTTCCAAATTCTTGTTGAAAAGGTTGTAGGCTTTCACTTTCACGCAGTTGTTGATGTGCCATGTGCACAATAAGTGGTTCGATTCGAGAAACAGCTCTGCTATGGGGGCAAAGAGACCTCCCTCACAGTCGCTGACGATGGCTGCTGGATGAACATTAGGCCCGATGTAGTTTCTCAGCTTCTCCAAAACCCAATAATAACTTGGAGCCGTCTCATCCCTGATGATTGCATGACCAATCAGAAAGTTCTGGTTCGTTGGAGCCATCCCAACCATCTCAACCAGAGGGAACTTGTACTTGTTTGTCTTGTACGTTGAGTCGATCAAAATCACAAATGGCCAAGACTTGATCATATCAGCACAATCAGGATGCACAAGGAAAAGATGAGTCACCTCCGCTGTATCTTCATCAGAATCAAACCAGAACAGGTAACCACGTGATTGTGCCTGGTGTAGCAGCTGCTGTATAGGGTTCCTTCCCTCTGACCGTTCAAACCTGAGTTGCTGTCTGACGTTGTAGATGTGTCTTCGGTTTGGATGGTCTTCTGGAAATTTCTCTAACACAGATGCTAATATTTTAGCAGGCTTCACTTGAGCATCACTCATTTCTTTCACAACTAGTTTCGCAGCAGGACTTAAGCCGCTCAGTTGTCGATGACCCTCTTCATATACTATCATCTCATGGTTGTGATACCCCCATTTAGAGTAACCTATCACTTCCCAACCGTCACGACTCCGTAGTTGTCGAACCTTTACTCTGAACTCACACCCACAACCTTTCCGCTTTGTGTCAAACCGAGTGGCTGTACGAAAATCTCTTTCTTCTCTTTTGCGATAACGGTCACATCTCAAAATGCGATCCATTCTACCATCCCGTTGAGATTTATGAGTTGCTACTACCAAGCAAAATCCAGCTGCAATTGCAACCTGTTTTGCCCAATCAATCGCCTGTTGAGCTTCTTCGAATGGACCATCATGTCCAAATATCTCACTGTAATCATTTCCGTCTCCACCATATTCCTGCATCAATTATATATTACAATAAATACATTTAACGGATAATACATTTAATTTCTATATTTCCACATAATTAACACAAAAAAAAACATAATTATATATAATCAAACTTAATTTTTATAAAAACCCAATTCGAATTTTCAAACTAAATTTAAAAATATACCATTTCGAATTTTCAAATTTAATTTTAAAAAAACCTATTTCGAATTTTCAAATTTAATTTACAAAAAACCCATTTCGAATTTTTTTAAAAAATCATTTTCGATTTTTTATTTTCACAAAAAAATTAAATAAAAAACAACAACAAAATCAAAAAGGAAAAAATAAAATTTAATTATTAAAGGTGGCGTCTGCCAGGGCTGCCACACCCACTGGACTGGCGCCTGGCAGGGCCGCCTCACCCAGTGGAGTGGCGTCTGCCCAGGACGCCAGTCTGGTGGTCTGGGCGTCTGGGCTGGACGCCACTCTGGTGGTCTGGGCGTCTAGCCTGGACGCCACTCTGGTGGTTCTGGCGTCCGGCTTGGACGTCCAGGCTACGGTTTGGGCGTCCACCCTAGGCGACGTAGCCACTACGACGGTAAATCGTGAATTTTAGCGGTCACTTACCTCGTTTTCCGTCGACGACGACGTACCTCCGGCGTCCCCCGCATCTCCGGCCTGCCATCCGGTCTCCCCCGACGAGCCAATACGGCTCCACATTTTTTACACCGAGATTATCTCAATTTTAGCAAAAGGGCATAATGGTCAAATCATAACATATTTGTGGGCTTTATATGGTAATTTGTGGGCGATGTTTAGCGTTTCACAAAATTAATGAAGTGGGTGGTTGTTTTAAAAGCACTTTTTGTATATTAAGCTCGTATATATGTGCACCATTTGGCTAGCCTGTGAGATAGATGTCTGATTGTTAGAGCAGTCACAATAATGAGGAAAATTAATGAGGAAATTTTTCCTCATGAGCATCACAACAATGAGGAAATCAGTTTTGAGGAAAAATGAAAATGAACAGTAGCAAGTTGGCCCCACCACTTACTACTTGTTTAAATTTGTTTTGCTAGCTGCACCACAATACGTTGAGTTTTGGGGGAGTTTGTTCTTTGACCCCACCTCAAGAGAGAGAGTGATGAGCATTTTTTTTATTGATTATTGATGGGATAAAATTTTCTCCTCAAATTTCCTCATAGAAAAATGAGGATTTTAGAGAGAATGAGGAAATCTTTTTTTCCTCATTGTTGGCAATCCTCTTACTGTTGCTTGAACTTAAAAGCAGATTTCTTATAACATTGAATAGACAAAAAAAAGATAGATGATGCTCAAAGATTTCCTTAGATTTGTAGGTGTGCATTATCTCCCTAATCTTAAATTGAAGAATGATAAAAAGCTAATAAGGCTTGTACAATATTACTCATCATACAGGCCAGGCTTCTACAATCTTTTGTATCCTTATTCTTTTTTGAATGCACATTCGAGCTTTTACGCTATTCATCCACCATCCCTTGATCATCGATTTGTTATGATTTTTAAGCAAAGAGCTATGTATATTGTCATGTGAGGTTTTATTAGCTTGTCTCGTTATATACTTTCAACATATCAGGTACAAAGTAATAGTTTACTAATTGGTGAAACTTTGATATTGCAATAAACAAGAAGTTACTGTGCTAATTAATTAGTAATAGACAAAACTTTAAATAACGATTTACATTCATGCTAGACAGT
The DNA here is from genome assembly GCF_001683475.1 of Chenopodium quinoa. Lineage (NCBI taxonomy): Eukaryota > Viridiplantae > Streptophyta > Magnoliopsida > Caryophyllales > Amaranthaceae > Chenopodium > Chenopodium quinoa. The sequence continues at coordinate 744,532 of NW_018745170.1, read as the reverse complement.
ACAACTCCTTTTAAATGGAAAAGGATAGGCAGGGAAGATAATAAACCCATCTCAAACAAATACAAATAACATACATTCTCGACATTTTGCTTAGGTGAGTTATATTCAAAGAATAGCCCTTGAGATTGATCGATTTTACCCATCTATACGACAGGTATCATCACAACTCAAGAGCAGAGGGGATCTTAATCATCTTATACAATACAGATATATTGTTACAGAGGATCATGATACAATGATACATATATTTGAGACCTTAATTAGAAAGGCTTTTGTCCTAGGACATTACCATGAGGATCATAATTACAACTAATAAAAGTATACCCATTATAACAAATAACCTTGGCACATCCAACTCTTTTACTTTGCTTCCAAATAATCTGTGTATAATGCAAGCATTCCTCCCCTTGAGCACATGTATTAGTGTAATAATTGTAGAATCTATACTCACCCGCCCAATACGCCACCGCGTCTTCGGCGCCCCATTGCCTCCCGGTACTCCCCCAAAAGAGGTTTTCCCCGTAATCGGAACCCGAATGTATCATTGCGCAATCGCCTTGCCTTTGGTGCGCCCACCACCGGGCGTAGCTTGCTAGTTGTTCACTCCATTTTAAGGGTGGCAAGCCTAGTCTTGCTCTAACCTTGTTGTGTGGTATTAAGTATTGGTTTATTGTATCCTTAGAAGTTAAAAGCCTTCTATTTTCTAAGCCTAAACATTGTTTAGGCAATGAAGATAATATAAATAATGTTGCCAAGAAAAAGTAAGCAATTATTAGCTTAGCTACCATTGGTTGAAAGAATTGAGAAGAGAATGTGCGTTACTTTATGGTTTTGGTATGGGTATTTGATTATCAAATTTTGGTATATATATAGTAGAATTTCTATGTTATAAAGAATAAATAAATAAATTATTGAGGAAATAATTTTTCTTTTTATTGAATTTGAGGTTACAAATAATTGTGATTAGCAAGTTGTAATCGAAGTTTATATAATAATAATGGAGTAAAGTTAGTTGTTAAATGAGCCAATTTCCCATGTTAGGGAGCGAATAAAAAGGGAATAACATGTTAGAGAAAAAAGTTGCTATTTTTTCTTAACTTACATAACTGATTGCTTGATTAGTGAATTTATTTACATAAACAAATTAGTAAAAGTGGCAAAATATTGGTGGATGAAAATGGATTTTGGTTGCATTTAATTGGCGTTATATTTAGGTAAAGTAATTAATGAAGATATGAATTATGATGTCAGGATTTAGGACTGGAAATTCAAGGGAATGGCATGTGAACATGTGCATAGTTACTTTTTTGCTCATAATAATTTGGAATGGGGTGTCGGTTGAATGTTGAACAACATGAGTTACATGATTTCAGTTAGAACGCTCTGCTGAAATTTGTTTTGTGCATACTAACGAATGAAGTAATCCGATTTATAGAGGCGGCAAATGAGATGTTGAGATTGAATTTGGTTTGGGTTATATTATGTAATAGTCGATTGGATTGAGTTTAGTTAAGATTGTATAAAGTGATAGTCAATTGGTTTAGCATTTGTTTGGGTAGGATTTGATTGAGTTGGGAATACGCTGAATTATTATGTGTCTTGTGGCACTAGATTGGGCTGACTTGTGGTATGACTGTATGACGCTGAGCTAGATGACAAATCATGTAGAAATAACTAAAAGTTGGCTTAGATGAAAGCACAACAAGGTTTCACATGCATGAGGCTCAGTCTCATCTGAATTGCTCACAACATGATATGTGTTTAATAAATTAGATAGTTTATTATAAAATGTTAGATTTGTTCTTGAAACAAGCTCATCTTTTTTGGTCAATTTTGAGACATTGTAGAGCAATTTGGGTTTGAGTGGAATAATTTTCAATGAAGGCAAAATTTGGCTGGCCTTCTAATTGCATGTTTATGGTAGCATGCAATGAACAAATACTAAAGAAATTTCACATTATTTAAACTTGTAAAGCTTGTAATGTCATGAAGTCTTTTTTTTTTCATCACTCTCCACTTTAAATAAGTTCGATCATGTCTAATAAAAAAATCGCAATTTATTTAGTTACACACAAGTTTGAGTCGATGGACAATTAATAAAATATATTATTAATTATTGAGATGTGAAACTAATACATCTATTTACTTTATATAACAATTCGAATTAGATAAAAAAAATATCATGTTAGAAAGATTACAATTGTTATATATAAATACTCAACCTTGTTAGAATTTAAACAAAGACAAAGGGATCGGAAGACTACTCAATAGACACACACTTAGATTTAACATTCTTAGCAAATTTTATATGTATTAGGTTCTCCAAATTCTTACATTATCTATTTTTATATATTTTGTGTCGTCTTGGTAACAAAATGACATAATGATCTGATCCCTAAATAGAGTAAATTTTAGCCATATAATTCCTTTTTTTGTTTAGTTCAATACAAAAAGTTTCTTTTTTCAGAAAGTATGTTATTATTTTGAATCTTACATTTAATTATAGTATACAATTGGAATTTTAATATTGAAACTATGTTATCCAACCTAAAATCATATAGTTAGAAACGATAATTTGAAAGAGGATTCGAACAAAACTAATGAGGTGTGCCTGATCTAAGACAGTAGTTGGTTGGGAAAACCGGAAAAAACGACTCCTAAATAAATAAATTGAAGAAATGCCTTAGGCTGTAATGTCAACTCTGTTCAAGTAACTGGCAAACTTTTTATTATTGTTGAGCGGAGTAGTTTTATTGGAAGAATTCTGTTCAAGTAATTCCATAATATATGTTACCAAATTAAGGTTGGTCTAGTGGAAAAGATTGTACCTTCCACCCTTGAGCTTGGGGGTTTAAATGTTCAATTCTCACTAGAAGCACTTTGAGGGAAAGGACCCCTTACCCTTACCCATCCCCTTCCCCCTTCACTCTCAAAGTGTCTGACCCGCAAATACCAAACCAAAAAAATTGCGAGGATTGAGGTTCGATCAGGGTTCTTACCATAAAAATAAAATAAAATAAAAAAACCATAATATATGTTGATGAAATAATGACCCTTCATATAGTAGTTATGTATAATACGCCGTAATATTATTTGTTTCTATTTAGATAGGTGACGATACATGTGTTTGAGGTTAAGTTACACCCTCTTATATAAAAAAGATAACATGTTCATGTGTAGATTATGTGAGTAGTTAAATTTTAGAAAGTACAAATGTGGGTACCGGGTACATATAATGGATAATGCGAGGAGGAAAATATTAAAATTTTAGGTGAATTTTCTAATGCCTTATATTTTATGAAGTATAAATTAAAGGATTTCGAACCTTTATCTTATTCTATTCATTTTTTTTTTTACTTATATAGAAAAAATAAGATCAGTAAGATATATAAGTTTTTTGATACATTGTCCATCTTATCTTAACTCATATCTGCTTATACTCTATTCATTTAATAAGTAATTTAACGGCTTATTTTTCTAGTTTAAGCAATGCAATGGCTTATTACATTCAAAATAAGCTGAATGAGTTAAGATCAGTCCAATTAATGTTATTCCATTCAGATAATTGAAAATTGGATGAATTAATAATGCTCTCTAAATTTAATAATCAATTATCCTTACTTTAATGTAAAATCCGACATGATGCTCTTGTATGTGATTCAACCTCTATAACGAAAGTGGATAATAATTCCCAACTATATTCTACTCAGAAGCTCAAAAGAACAAGATCATAGTGTGTGATACCTTTGTTTTATCCCAAAAGATTTTATCTATCGATGTTTTCAATGAGGCAATATATAATTAATACTCAATTAAAATATGAACATCTTTGTTAAAAAAAAAAAAAAATTTGGACATTCAAAGCTAGGATACTGTTATGGTCAAAAACAACGTATACATTCACTAGCATCTCGTTTAAATTTAATGCTCAGTAATTTTTTTTCTTGCCACCCCTATGCACTAGCTCGATCACCTATGTAATATCAATGTTTAACAGTAGTAATTGTACATAAACACACAAGTTATCAGTATTTCTTTCTCCCTCTATATTGTACAAAGTCTCATTTCCATAATTCTTCGAAATTTTTTAATAAGCGTAACACATTCGATCTACATCATGTTTGATACATACAAATACCCGTGTTAAATAAAGTAAACGGACAAAATAACTAAAAATAACTTAGTGTTTAGGGTAAAAATACCCTAAAACACGTGGCCCAATAAAGGCCTGCCACGTGTCAAGCTTGCAACGGTCAGCAAAGGCCCAATCCCTTTGTGACACGTGTCATTGTACCCTAATTGAGGTACAGTTCTCCCTACTATAAATAGTAAGGGCGGACCTCATTAATGGGGATCGAATCATTTTCCCACAAACCAACAAAACACAAATCCCTTTGCAAACGCTCTCAAATCGAGAAGCATTTATTGTCTTATTTCCATATTTAGAAAGAGACTAACTTAATCTTCGGAGGCGGAACACCCCAGCCCCAGCCGAAGTATTCCGTTATTTGTGCAGGTACCGGCGAAGAAAGGAGCATACTAGGAAATTGTAACTCTCCCATAGGACACATAAAAAAACCCCAAACACTTAGCACCAATAGGGCAATAACATAACACGACTCTCTTATCAATGTTTAAATTATATTAGCTAATTTGTTCATTCACCTCTTTTAATCAATTTTTATTTTTTGAAACATTAATCACCTTATTTTACTCAAATAGTTGAAATTGGACATGTTCCATTAGCTAGTCAGCATAAGAATATATGCTAACACGGTTACAACACGAATAAGAACAACACCGCTTCCAAGATTCAATTCAATCCTAGCTAGTTTGTGTCTATCTTTGTGAATTGAGAATCTTCTAGACTCACCTTCAAACCTTCCAGATTATTTCTTCCCATTAACAAATCCATCATATTATACTATACATATAGGAAAACTTCAATAAAACAGTAAAAAAATTAACTCGTTACTACATTGGAATACTTGAAAAATAAATCAAACAAAACTTGACCATCAAATTCAAATATCATTATGTGTTTGGTGTTTATTGTAGATGAAGACGAGAAGGTGATCGGGCGGTACGCAGCAGGCGGCGCGTGCCCCTACTGCGGAGGTCAAGTCCAGGCTCTAGATGTTGAGAAAGCATGGCGTTTGTGGTACGTCCCTTTGTACACCCGTACCAAACGCAAGTTTCTTTGCTCTTTTTGTAATCGCCCTTTGATCATTCAATATCCTTGAATATTGTTCATGTTTGCATATAATTGTAATTGTAAGCATCATTATAGTATACGATTAAAACGAATAATAAAATGTTTGCTCTTTCCCTCGAAAACTATATATTCCGAAGTACTTTGTATATGCATGATTATATATTACAGTATATGTTAGTTTTTGTGTGTTTGTAAAATTGTAAATTGATGAAGTATTTGTAAATGTAGCCGATATTCAATTTATGGAGGAATGTTGATGATGTTTCATGTTTGTAAATAAGTGTGATCATAAGCATTATTATAGTGTACAGATAATAAAATGTCCGCTCTATTTTTCCCTCACAAACAATAAAAAGAATACGAAAAATTATTATGTTATTAGGTAAAGTTTTTGTGTATTTGTACATTGAACTAAATATGTAGGCAATAATGTATGCATCAAAAATATATGTAGCAATAATGTAGCTCATATTCATTTTGAGGATAAAAGGCAGAAGGTGGCGTCGCCCGGACTTCAACCGGAGACCTTCAGTGTGTTAGACTGACGTGATAACCAACTACACCACGACACCTTCAACGGCAAGTTTTGTGTTTTTTTTAAGTACTTTTTATTAATTCCTTTCTTAAAATTAGATCCTCTTAGAAATGATAAAAAAATCCCGAGGTTTAAGCGCTTAATGAACAAGTTGATTGTTTGTACAGTCAATACTTTCCAATTGTAGAAGTTTCATTATATTACTTAGGTTATTGGGGAGATTAAACCTTTATTAGAGTTGAGTGTTAATTCGGTGTAAACTAACTTTGTGGTTGCCTCTAAAATACGTCGATATCTAATGGCCTGGACTTTACTACTTAATTGGTAAGCTAATTCCAATATATTATGTTGTTGTACACTTGCACAAATGCCAAACATTGAGGTGAAAGGTATCGCAAAGTTTGTTGAAGAATAGACCTTCCAAGTATGATCATATGTAAGTGTCCTACATTGGTTGAAAAATATAAAGTTAATCACTTTATAAGGCTAAGGCCTAAGGGGCTACTCTTCCTACTGCCATATGGTTTTGGGATGGAATCTCCTTTGGACTTGTAAAGTGGATCGGACTCTCTCTCTTGATTTTCGGGTGCGGCCCAGCCCGTTATTTAACAAAGTTGTCTTTTAATATGAATAAAGCAAACAATGGGACTACCTGGTTTGAATAGCATTCAAAATTAACTATAATCCGATTTGGGGGTTTTGTTATATACATCAAACAGTTACAAGATCATTTAGTGCGAGTAATTCGGGAGAAAATGAATATGAATGCATTTTTCAAGATCTTGAATATAATCTGGACCTCATACACAATTAGAGAAATTTGGATAAAACAAAGCTTGTTACATGAACATAACTTACATAAGTTTAAGTTTGCTAACTATTGCAGATTTGTAGTATTGTGGTTTTGCAGCCCTCTTATTCTGTTATCTCATGATTCTCATTGTGATGCCATCTTTCTGAATGAATAAATAAACAAGTAAATGTCACGAATTAGGCCTGCCACTTGCTTGTTTGACCCATTGCCAAAACTCAGGGCCCTTGATCATTCTGGCGTTGGCCCAAATACTTTTTGTGTAATAGCCACGATTTACTCGAAACAAATTTTGATGATAACACGACTAACATCAATCCAAATAAACAAGGTGCACCTTATTTTTGGGAGCTCATAAGTTAAGATAATACTTCGTATGAATTCTTGTTTTTTTTTTTTTTTTTCCGCTTCCACCTTATCGGATATGTCACACTCCAAATAACTCGCAAAAATGGTAGTATCACACTATCACTCGTATGATGGTAATGCGGTTTTAATACGAGTTAGTATTACAAACCATATCTCATCTCCGAATGATGGGTGCGAAAATAACAGAAAGGAAATAAATAGCTTTACACCTGATAATTATGAATGATATATAGTCCAGGGAAGAATAATGAAATTAGAAAATTAGGATCCATTGATTGTTAGTTGTCTTCATATGATGTGACATTCATTCAATGGTGCCATATTAGCCTAATTCATCTACTTTATTTACTTGAAAATTCAAGATTTTTTCTACAACGCTAAATTATATGTTTGAGAACTAAGATGGTATTGAAGATCAAGGGAAATAACTTGTCATGGAAAAGATATATTTTCTTGTATCAATCATTGAAAAGATAGCACCCTTACTGTGATTAGAGATGGCAATGGGTTGGGTCTGGGTCGGGTCTACCAAGACCCAGACCCAAACCCGGAATTTTGGAGGTAGACTCAGATCCGACCCAGACCCACTGGGTTTAAAAAAATCAGACCCAGATCCATTGGGTCTAGCGGGTCTCGGGTCTAAAACGGGTCCAAAACGGGTCTAGCTATGATTTTTATTAATTTTTTATAATCTTTTATATATATTATAAGTTTATAACTATACTAGTACTTGAAAACAATAAAAGATGCATTAAAAAAATTTGTTCATATTTTTGACACACAAATAATTTGTTCATTAAAAAGTAAAGACAATGCATGAAAAAAAAAAAATCTTACAAACTAAGTTTATGGCTGCTTGTTGACTTTCTCTAAAGTCTATCTTCTCAACCTCTAATTACGTAGTACTCCGTATATTATTAATCTAGTATATCTGAGTAAGTGGTTTTTTTTAATAGGAAAAATTGGCCGCAACAGCACCAACTATGACAAAGGTGCGTGCAGTAGTACAACCTTTCGATGGTGCACTCCACATCACAAACTATGCACTTGGGTGTAAATACCAGCATAAATCATAAATGTCACCAACTAAACTCAGATTTTATTGAAAAGTGGAATTTTCGTTTAATATTTTTAATGCTTTTTATACATAATCTAATATATTTTTATTTAATTCCATCCTACTTGATTTTTCATCTCACTTGACTATGTAGTCTTCACTTCCATTATTGATTGTTTTCCTTTAAACATTACTTTTCAACCTCCATCACTAAAGGGATTATTTCAAAAAGTTTTCGCAATTATTTTCCTTCGTTTGCTTCTTCGGTTACTTTTTTTAACATCTCACGTGATTGTCTTAGTTTCCTCTTCCTGTATTTAATTTTATTCCTTTAAATTACTATCTCTCTCAACCTCCACCATTAAAGTGGTCTACATTGAAAACCAATATAATCAATTTGGCCTATCCTAAAATCTTATTCTGAAATTGTTTTCGAAAAATTAAGTATTTTGAAACATTTTGTGGGCTTGCATGGTATTAGAAATAGACTTTTTTTCCTAAAATTTAGAGGAACGAACGAAATGATTTTCGGATGATTTGCTTATATTTATCAACTTAGTATTTGACTAATGGAGGGGGAGAAGTAACTAAATCAATCACATGAGATCGATATATTAAAAAAAAAAAAAAAAAAAGTAATTGATGAAGCGAACAAAAAAAAATAATAGTGAAATTTTTTGAAGGAATTCGCTTTAATGGTGAAGGTTAAAAAGTGTTTAAATGAAAATATTTAATAGAAGTAAAGGCTAACTTAGTCATGCGTAATGCAAAATCAGGTAAGTTTAAAAAATATATAAACAATAATAAAATAATGAAGATTTCACTTTTCCCATGAAATCTTAGTTCATTGGTATCATTCATATTGTTATGTGGACCCAAGTACATATTTTGTGATGTAGATCGCACCCTTGAAAGGTTGTGCTGCTACACGTACCTTTGTAATAGTTGGTGTTGTTGCGGCCAAATTTTCCTTTTTAATAATATTATATCTGATATATATTTATTAATTATAAAAAAAATAAAAAATGGGTTCATGAGTCAGATGTGGGTCGGATCTGGGTCTACACTTTTTGGACCCAAGCCCAAACCTGACCCATTAAACTTAGACCCAGATCCGACCCAGACCCATCAGGTCTAAAAATTAAGGATCCATACCCTAAAATATGGGTCGGGTCCAGGACCCATTGCCAATTTGCCATCCCTACCTGTGGTTAGGGCTGGCAAAAACTGACCCGACCCGAAAATAGCGGGTTAGGGTTGAGAATTTCGACACTAAAACTTAAATGGGTTGACACGAACCCGACCCGAAATTAAATGGGTTAGGTTAAGGTTGAAAATTTCAACCCGAAAATGATCCACGTAACCCGAAATTATTTTCGGGTCAAAATAAGGTCGGGTCAACCCGAACCCGACCTTATAACCCAGAAAAAAGTCTTTTTCAAAAAAAAAAATTCATTTTGATAATTTGATGGCCCAAGCCCAATTGAAAGTTTGAAACCTAGAAAAACATAAAATCCTAAAAATAACTATCAGCTGTTTTCACTCATATTTTCACATTTTCTCTCTCTTAAAACTTCTTAGTGTTCTGGATTGTTCTCACTCTTTCGTTCTCAACTTCTCCCTCTTCTCACTGAGTCTGAAAACCCTAATTTCGTTCTCAACTTCTCACTTTTCTTACTCTTCTCACATTTTTGTCCTCTAATCTTTCGTTCTCACTCCTCAACGTCTGAAAGGTAATGTTTATTAATTGTTTTTGTTTTCGTTTCGTTTTTGTTTTGGATCTCAAGTTCTGATTTCTGAATTTTCCATTCTCGTTTTTTTTAATCTTCAAATCTTCCTCTCCTTCAAGCCGTCAAACCTCAAAGGTAATTTTGTGTTTCCGTTTCGTTTTTTTTTTTAAATTCAGTTTTTGTATTTGATTATTGTTGTTGTTCTTGCTTGATAATAGTCTTAATATGCCTAAAATTTGTGTTGTTAATTTCTGTTGTTGATTGTATTTTTTTTACACGGGGAAATGGTAGATTTGTGTTGTTTTGTTGTTTATTATGCTCGATCTAAGAGTAATGATGATGGGTTGTTCATATAACGTATGATTTTATAAAATTATAAGTGGAACGAAGTTTATTTGACTGAATATTTTTATGTACAATCAGAGTTAGAGACTGATTGCTTTGTAAATTTCTAGCACAATAATCCAATTTTTCCTAATCAATTTTACAGCAAGAATATATCTCTATGACATGCATTTGATTTTTTTAATTTTTAGTTCTGATTTAGATTATATCTCTAGCTTGTTGTTGTTGACTTGTTGTTTATTTTATATTGTTGTTCTTGTCCAAATAATTTCTGATTTTTAGGTTTAATTTTTTTCATGTTCATTTGATCATTTCTGTAGTTTATTACTCTATTTCTGTATTATATTTTGCAAGTTTATGAGAATGTAATTATTGTGTATTTGTATTACAAGTCAATTACTAATTACTACTAGATCAATTTTTGTCTCTTGTTTTAAATGTTTTATTTTGTTATAATTTTTGGCAGTAATTATGGATGCCGATGTTCAACAACTTTCTTCCGGGGAAGAGGAGGAGATTGACTCAACAACAAAAGACAAAGGAAAGGGTAAAAACCAGAAAACTTCTTCTGATAAACCTCGTGTGATTCTTACTGGTAAGAAATGTCAACATCAACTTTCTTCTGATGTTTGGGTGCATTTTGAGTTTTTAGACGAGCCTGATGAAAATGGTAATCTAATTTGCAAATGTACAAAGTGTGGTATACGCTTTAATGCTGATAGTAAGAATGGAACTGGGAATCTTCATCGTCATGTGAAAAATTGCCAACGATGGTCTTTTAGGGATGTTGGTTAAATGATATTAGAGAAAACATCCTCTAGTTTAGGAAATAGATTGCGTGAATTTGATGCTAATTATTTCCGTGAATTATTATCTCTTGCTATTGTGGAGCATGATATGCCATTTCAGTTTGTAGAGTTCAGGGGTTTTAGGAGATGTTTTAATTATTTGCATCCTGATTTCAAACCTGTCACTCGAAATACTATCAAATCTGATGTTCTTAAGATGTATAAAAGAGAGAAAGAAAAATTAAAAGCGGTTTTGGGCTCAACTTGTAGTAGAATTGCATTGACTTCTGATTGTTGGACTTCTATAACCACTAATGGTTATATTTCATTAACAGCTCATTATGTTGACAAGTCTTGGTGTTTGCAAAAAAAGATCTTGAACTTTTCTTACATTAGTCCTCCCCCGTACAGGAATTCATTTATGTGATCATGTGTATGGTTTGTTAGAGGAATGGGGTATTCAAAAAAATATTTTTTCAATTACATTAGATAATGTTTCTTCAAATGATGTTTTTGCTGAAAATCTAAAAGGGGAACTTGAGTTGATTAGTGGTGGGGAATTTTTTCATGTAAGGTGTTGTGCTCACATTCTTAATTTAATTGTTCAAGATGGTTTAAAAGAGATTGATGAGGCTGTGTATAAGATTAGAGAGAGTGCCAAGTATTGTAAGAGTTCACAAGCTAGGAAACAAAGGTTTTTAAGTTGTGTATCACATGTTGAAATTAAATCTACTAGAATTTTACAACAAGATATTCCTACTAGATGGAATTCAACTTACATGATGCTTGATTGTGAATTGTATTTTAAAAAAGCTTTAATTCACTTTCAAAAAGTTGATGCCAATTATGTGCATTGTCCTTCTGCCGAAGAATGGGGTAGAGTTGAGAAAATATGCAAGTTTTTGAAAGTTTTCCATGATGTCACACTTGCCTTTTCTGGGACCAAATATCCAACTTCCAATCTCTACTTTCATTGAGTCTTGCAAGTTAGGTTGTTGTTACAAAGTGAAATGAAAAGTTCAGATCTTTTTATGCAAAAAATGGCTTGTAAGATGTATGAGAAATTTGGAAAGTATTGGTCAGAATTTAGTACATTTATGGTTGTTGCTGTTGTGTTGGATCCACGATATAAGTTGTAATGTGTCAATTGGGATTACATGAGGATATATGGTCAACATAGTGTTGAATATGAGCTTAAGTTTTCTAAGGTTAAGGACGCTCTACGGAGGTTGTACGAGGCTTATGCATCTTGTCATTCTTCATCAAGCAAAGCTATTCCCACTACTAATGCTTCCAATGCTGCAAATGAAGCTTCTGATGATTTTATGATGGTAAACAACTTTCTGATGCATTTACCTTTATTGCAAGTGAAACAAATCCTGATATAACTCAGTAGCTTTTAGTTTGCATCTTTTAAGTTTCCTCTTATGCTAAACCATGCCTGACTGCCTTTCACAAGATTGTATGAAATTTACTGTTAGTAATCCTAAATTTCTGATCTATCTGGATGGTTTGGGCCAGATTGTCAATGGCTAGATTGTCAGCTTGTATAATCTGAATTTATTGTATTATAATCTGATTTTTATTTTCTGATTTTTTGTGTCATGCTACTCATGTAATCTAATCTTGGTATATAGGATTTTGATAGTTTATCTATGGAGCAATCAAATCTGAAATTGATATGTATTATGAGGAGCCCTTTATCCCTCGAGGCACCGACCTTGATATTTTGTCTTATTGGAGAACTTGTTCGGTCCGATATCCTATATTAGCTAATATTGCTAAGGATGTTCTTGTTGTCCCCGTATCAACCGTGGCCTCCGAATCAGCATTTAGTACTGGGAGTCGGGTGCTTGATTGTTATAGAAGTTCTTTAAAATCAGAAACGGTGGAGGCTATAATTTGCTTAAGGGATTGAGATTTTGGGGAAGGTAATAAATGAGTTAATTTACAAGTAATGAAGTAATACAATAATTCTAACTTCTATTTTTAGTACATGTGTTGATTGTAATTTGCTATCTTTTCTTGTAGATAATATGGATCCTCAAATGGCAATGCTATGTGGATCCGTTATGAAGCTTAAGGTGGGGGACAACGATGACACACCACAAACCTCGCCGGAACTTGAAGAATTTGATGAGAATGGTTCTTCGAACATTGTTTGAGTCATGAAGACTATTAAGTTTATTAAAAAACATTTATTTCTTTTTAGTTGTGGTTTGTAATTTGTTAAGACTATTTTGGTGTGTAATAGTTAATTAGGCATTTTAGACTTAACTTTATTTGGTTTTCTTGAAAATTTGAAGTTTAGAAATCAGGTTTGAAAACATTAAGTAAATAAATCAGGTTTTGTTAACTGTTTGAAAACACAAAATCTGGCTAAAAATTAGTTTATTCAGGTAAAAAAAAAATTAAAAAAAAATAACAAAAATCAGGTCAAATCAGGTTGTTTTCGGGTTGACCCGAACCTGAAAATATCAGGTTCAGGTTGGGGTTTTCAACCCGAAAACTTAAATGGATCAAGTTCAGGTTGGGGGTTTTCTGACCCGAAACCCGAAAACCCGAACACGAACCCGACCTGATCCGTTTGCCACCCCTGCCTGTGGCTGTGGTAGGAGGGGCACCCCCCATATTAATATATATATATATAAAAAAAAAAATCATTGAAAAGATAGGAGAGCATATGAATTCTTCACTTACAAGAAAAATTTAAGCTAAATTTCCTAATGATGCCTTTATAATTCATATTTATAAATATATTTTCCTATCTTCCCTTTGGCTTTTGGTTTTGTTGCATAGATTAGGGATCACTATAGAAAAGCTCCATTTTAAAAACCTTATCCTACTTTATCAAATCACTGGTATTTATATATATAATTGACGCAATCAATCTAATACAATCAGGATATCTTACATACGAGTGTATTTGTATACAACTTGTTTATCCCTCTTGATTCTTACAGCTTCGATTCCAAACCACATAAAACTACACCAATCCCTAAACACCAAAAAAGAAAAAAAAAACACCAGTGTCTAATAACTTTCAAAAGAAGGGATAAGAAAATGAATGAAAGCCAAAAAGAAGAGGTAGGAAAGAGACTTAATAGTTTAGAAGCAAATAACGAATATGCGATAGTTAGTTGAATAGTTCCTTAGTCTTTGGGACAGGTGGCTGCTTCTTTTGTTTATGTCTTTCCAAAATGTTTACATCGACAATTACCATTTTATCAATTATCATCAATAATACAAAGGGACCACCTCAATCATGATTAATCCCATTTACTTTATCCTTTCAACTTTTTTTTTTTTTAATTATATATAAATATATATAATGGTGTCTATTTTAGGGTAAAAATAATAGTATTGTAACATTTGTAAGAGAGAAAATACATATAAAGAAAAAAATAGAAATGGATATTGTCACCCCATACAAGAAGCCAAAAAAAAAAAAAAAAAAAAAAAATTGCTATCTTTATGGGTGTATCAAAATTAATTTTAAGAAAGAATGATACCGTGTTAGACCATTATTATGTTCACAAGTGTAACAACTAAAAACTTTGCGTATCCATTGTTACAGTGCGAACATTAAAAAATATACTATTTTATTCACCTTATTTTCACTTATTTCAACTCTAATAAGTTCACGATAAAATATAAAAACTTCAACCATAAGTTTAAGTTTTTGGTTGAGATAGTCTTTCAACATGGTTTCAAGAGCCAGCGTGATACAAGTGCGAGTTTGAATCTCATCCACCACTCCTTTCAAAGTGGAATATAAAATGCTGGGTATGACGGGGCACATGCTACATTCACACTTTAAGTCCAATGGGCTCTCATGTGAGGGGGCATGATAGAGTATAAAACATATTCTAGGATTTCAACCAGAAAAAATAAGTTCAAATAAGGGTTACCTAAGTTCAAATTATAACTAAAATAAGGTGTCGTTTGATTCACAACTTCACATGGAAATTAGAACTTTCCATGAATTGCAAATTTATGGGAATTAAATTCCTATAATTAAATTCATGGAAATTCCCTAAAATTGTTTGGTTAACAATGAGGGAAGTAACTTTTTATGGGAATTTCTACTTACCTAGGGGGATTAGGTAAGTGAATTCCTACATCTTTTGGAAACTCAAAATTCCAAAGAAGTCCCACTTCCCCCATTTCACCAAATTTTTGTCAACCAAACAACACACAAAACTTGCAATTTCTAAAAAGTCTCACTTCCCATGTTTTTTTTTGTCAAACAAATAAGCCTCAAGTTTTAATAAGTTCAGATAAGTTAAGTTAAGTTCAAATAAGTAAAAATCAGGTGAATAGATCACACCCATATAAAATACTTCATAACATATACTTCTTCTGTTCCAATAATATTGCAACAAGGATGAAATTACGCATCCTAATGCACATTTTATATTTTTAATATCTATAATTGTATAAGAGTAAAAATTATAAAAAAGTTGATATTGTAAAAGTATTTTATGAGACGAATCTAACAAGTGCAAAAGTCTCATTATTACAAATTATTGGAACAGAGGAAGTATATAGTATAAATTGATGAACAGGCTCAAGTGTCCACTTTATAAATCTATGGAGATTCATCAACTTCCACCAAAAAAACATATAACAATGAGGAAAGTAGCCTCATACCCTTATAAAGTGAATACAATTTTCTCTTTTCTTCAATGTGGTTACATATCTCAATACTCACTTTTATTTTTACACTCGATTAATATGGGATAACACTTCCACTCACATGTGAATTTGCTTATGGATTCAACATAAATTCATATGTTAGGACTCACAAGTAATCGCTTTTTAATTCATGCCAATGTGCCTGAGGACGTTTAAAAGATAGATAGTATAATTAATTCCTTAAAAATGGAAAGTTTTTCATCTAAACATACAAAGACTAAAGCCACACTGAATTATTCTTTTCTGCTAAAAATTAATGCATACCAATATACAGGGATAGGTTTCTTTTTAGTTTTGTTAGGGTTGGTGAGTGCATAGCGGAAGCGAAGATGTGTTTGATTGAGAAGTATAAATTGAATTGATAATTTGGCAAGATAATTAATATAAATGAACACACGATTTTATGTAACAACAAGCACTTTTATTCCACTATATGAAAAATAGGAGAGTACAAGAACCCTTGAGGGTGATTATTACAAGAGAACTCTCACTATAAGAAACTCACAAGGAGTATTATGATATTAGTGGAATATTACAAGGAGGGAGGATATTTTGTAGAAAGGCTTGTGTTTGGTATGGCTTCTTGTGTTGTGTTTTTGTGTTGTGTTGTTGTTCTTTTGATTGAATGCCCTTGACCAATATTTATAGGTGATGATGGAGGTTTCTAG
The DNA here is from genome assembly GCF_001683475.1 of Chenopodium quinoa. NCBI lineage: Eukaryota > Viridiplantae > Streptophyta > Magnoliopsida > Caryophyllales > Amaranthaceae > Chenopodium > Chenopodium quinoa. The sequence continues at coordinate 728,316 of NW_018745170.1, read as the reverse complement.
ATTTTTATGGAAATTTCCCCATAATTATGCCTCTTATTCTAGTGGCTTCCACTTTTAATTATTCTCTAGAATATTCTAGGGAATATTAAGGTTGTAGATAACTCTAAAAAAATCAAGTGCAATCTTCTCTGATCTTGATTTTTCATGAAGCTTCTAGATTATACTCCATCGATATATAATGGGCTTATAAAATTTGGGCCATACCCAATAAGTTTAATAGTCTTATTTTATTTTAGAGAAAAGTAGTTAAATATAGTTAATAGTCATATATACTTCTTAAATCTTAATCATGATGTACCTATATAGAACAAATTATTTTATTTATACATTATTGATCGAATTTATAGTAGGATTTATTATTGGATGCATGACTGCATACCGATGGGCGGAAGCCACTGGTTTCGGTGATTTGTGCAAAGTCGATGAATCCTTATGAAAAAAATAAAAAATAAAAAAATCACACACAATATAATATGTTACAAAACAAAAAAGTGGCAACAAATTATAGAGTCCCTTCAGCACTTGCATTTAACAAACCTTAAAAGAAATTTGCTAGAAAGGCCACAAAATTAAAAATTTTGAATTTTGGAGGGGTTTCTATTGAATTTTATCGGAGGAAAGCCCTAATCTTTGTTCTTTTGTGCTTTTTTTTTATTTTTCTTTAAAATTTTAATTCTTATTCTAAAATATATTCATTATTCCTCACTTGAATTTCATTAGATGCAAATTAAATACAGAAATTTAAGAGAGTTGGAATTTGAAAGGTTGAGGAAGATAGAGGAGCTAAGAATTGAAGGAAGACAACAAGAATCACATAATTAAGACACACATTCAAAAAAAAAAAATAATGCCATGTGGTAGAGTATTTCTTTGACTATAAACATTTTCACTTACTCCGTACATATTAACACAAACTCTAAAATATTGATATTATTATAATTAAATCTACACATTAAAACATATATCTAACAAACTCTCATATGATATGACTATATTTTTTTAATGTATTAATGAGGAATTTATGATAAAAAAAATTTAAGCTTTTTTTTCTTTTTGATGGCAAGAATTTTTTAAGCTTTGATGACCATAAATCTAAAATAGAAATAGACACTATATTCTAACACAAAGGGTGTATGTAGCATAAAAATGTTCCTATTTTAAAACATTATACTCCTATACTGTATATCTCTATCCCTATCTTATAAATTTTTTAAGAAAACTCTTATAAATAGTGCTGGACATTTATATCCCTAAAAATATTCTTTAACATATTCTCCCTCATTTGATTTCAAAAGCCTTATAATTGTCTCTTGATTCCCTAGTTGATTTAAAAATTTATGTTTATTTCAATATTTAAATCCATCTTTTACTCTCTCTATTTCTTTTTGTTTTAATTTTCCTATCTAGAATTTATTTAACATTTATATTTCTACATCGAACTCAATATCTTTTTACCGTTTAATCACTAAATCAAAGTAACTCAACTAAAGTTTAGAATATTGCACCACTACACAACATCCAACACATTTATCGTCTATGTGCAAATAGTTTTAATAAAATATTATATAAACAGACATAGGATATAAAGAACATCGGTAATAGTTCTTCTAAAAGGACACGTGCGTTGGAATCCCTATTATATTTAAACAAAAAAATATTCAAAGTAGTTTATTTCTAATCTCATGTAAAATAAAATTTCCGTTATAAATAGAGGTGATAAACCGATCGGTTGATTAAAATAGTCAAATGATTTGCTGCGATCACCAAATTTTGGATTGTTTGGATATTTGTAATAAACTAATAACTAAATAAGCTCTAATAATAAGTCAATATATATAAAAACTTAAAAGTATTTGGGGTGGTAGTTGGACACAAATTTGTTGTAACAGTCTACTGCAATTATTAACATTTTTTTTTTAATTTTTTTTTATGAAAGCCTAGTTAAAATTCTTAGCATGTTATTATTCCTTAATAGAGGTAAGAATTGTACTCGTAACTCAAAAACTTGACATTATTAGGATGATTAACACGTGCGATGCGTGCTATAATAATTCATGTTTAGGGAGTTCTTTCGATTTGGTCTTATGGCATAACTTTAGTTGTTAACGACATTAATGAGGGAAAATATGTAAACAAAAATAAAAATAAAAATTGAGGTATAAATGTCCGCACATTATTCTTGAGAATTCAAAATAAAAATAAAAAATTGAGGTATAAATGTCCGCACATTATTCTTAAGAGTTCAAGAAAATAGACAATTAACATTTTTTTTTTACAAGAAGAGACAATAACATTGATAAGGTCAAATAAGCAATTAAATAAAAATATTTAGAGATTAAAAATCACACATAAGACGATAAAATATGTCAGAACTTATTTAATCGACTTGAACTCATTTTTTTCTGATCTGATTTAAATTTATTTTTCAAAATCTGATATGAAATAAGTAAAGATAAGGTGAACTTGTTATATTTAAAGTGATTTTTTCAAAACTTATTTCCTTTGAACTTAGCCGAAGTTAGGCCCTGTTCACTTTACCTTATTTTTGCTGAACTGAAATTATCTTTACAAAAACTAAAGTTATTTTTATTGAACTAAAATTAATTTTACTGAACTGAAAATATTTTTTTTTTCTGATTATCTATTATATTGTTCTTTAAAGTTAATAATTTTTACTGAACTGAAATTAATTTTACTGAATTAAAATTATTTATATGAATATTGTTTTTTAAGGGAAAGTGAACAAGGCCCTGTTCGTCTTAAATTTATTTTATACTTTGTATGAAACAAGATTAAATAAGTTAAAATAGGATGTAAAAAAGACCCTAATTAAAAATTATCTATATAACTTCCGATTATATGTGAACCATCATAATTTGCCATAAATTTAGCAGTTGATATTTTTGGAATCAAATCAATAATCTATTATAACTTTCAAATAATCCATAATAATTTACATATTTCACAAGAAAATGTATTTTTATTAGGATGTAATTTATTAATTTATCCTAAGATTACCAGTTAATCATGTACATAAATACAAATACAAATCTACTCCATATCAATGATACGGAGTATAATACTTCCTCCCTCCCTATTTTTTTTTCGCCTCATTGTCAAAATATAGGTCAAATTTTATAAACTTTGACCATAAATTTCCGTTAATTTACAAAAGAAAATATATATAATCATGTGGGATCTTATTTTGTTCGTCTTATTGTAAATTTAATTAATTTCAACTTTTACAAATTTTACACGTGTAAAAATAGAGAAATAAACGTTTTAACTTGTGTATTGAAGACCACACAAAGTTAAATGGGGCAAAAATAAAGAGAGGGAGTATAAACAAGTGAATCCAAAATTCTAACTTCCCATTATATCCGGATATAATAATCATGACATGTCGATATATAATTTCAATAAGATATGTTAAGAAATAATCCTAATTGGTTAAGACAATTTCCAAAAATAAAATAAAAAAACAACGACTCGATGTGTCTAATGACTCATCAATCAATCATCCTAAACCTAACATTTAATCCATCAAATTAACAATTAAAAAAAAAAAATCGTCATTAATTTATTCCCGTCTAACATGGGGCAAGCAAGTGGATAAGTCTAATGGATAAGAACACCACATCGTGTCCTTTTTCTTTTTTTATTTTATTGCAATAAATATTTATTTCTACCATTTTTATTTTTTATTTTATTTTCGTTTACATAAATCTTTTAGATTTTTATCTCACACCCTATATTTATCCTCAAATTATCCCACTTTTCTCCTCTCTTTCTCTTTCTCTTTCTCTCTCTTAAAATAGAAATTATGTTAGTAAACTTTTCTTCTTTACTCTTCTTCTTCAACATTTCCTCCAAAATATAATAAAATTCCCAATTTTTTATTATATTTTCCAAAAATTTATTACATTATTATCTATAAATTATCCAAAAAATCATGTCAATTGCTTTGGGTAATAATCGTGTTGAACATATTTCAAGTGGGTATTTGCGACGGAGTAATAAAATGTCTCCGCCGTACAATCTGCCGTCGATTTTAGATTCCGGCGATCGGGCGGCGATAAGGGTGGTTGTGAAAGAGGAGGAGAGAGAAAATGGGTTTTCAGATCCATGCAGTTCATCTTCTTCGATTGGAATGAATAGTGATGATGAAGAAATTGATGAAGAAAATGAAGTTGAGAGTAAATTGAATAATACTTCGTTTGATTCTGCTGTTGATGCTTTAGAACAAGCTTTACCCATCAGGTTTTTTTCCTTAAATTTTCGATTTTTTGGTTGATTTTGAGTTTTTTGATTTGGGGTTTTGTTAAAAATTTGATTTTGCTTGTTTATTTCAGTAATTTTTTTCATTTTATTTACTTATTGTAATGAAGTTTATCCTGTTAAATTGAAGTGATTTTTTTTTTCCTGGGTATTTTGGAATTAAAGATTAACTTTTGTGATTTGCTTTGATTTGATTTTGTTAGATTTGTTTGGTTTGATTGATTGTCTTAATGAGTTTTATTGTAAGATTAGAGTTTATTAAGCTGTCCTTTCATTTTGTCCAATTAGTTCTTAATTTGGTTGCTGGTCTGAATCTGAAATGGGGCTGAATTGTTGTAATTATCTTGTAGCTTTAAAAAATAGAGGAATTTTTGAGGTTTGTTATGCTTATATGGAAAATTTGAGTGTTAATTTGGGAAATTGGAGTTAAATTTTGATAGAATTGAAGGGTTACTAATTTTGTTGGTTGAAGTTAGAATTTTGCTGATTTAGAACAAGTTGAACTGATATGATTTTGGGGTTGTGAATTGTAGAAATTTTACCAATTTGATATCAATAGTCAAAATAAATGTGACAACTTTATTACATGTTCAATTAATTGATGTTTAGTAAGGTGTTCATTCTATACCCCAGAATTTGGACTGGGAATTTACAATCAAATTGAGATCTTTGAAGTGATAATGTCCTTGGCTTTGATTCTTTTTGTGCATTTGAAAATGAAAATTACTAGGAATCTGTCTAAATGACTCTGATTCGACGCGGCGAATAGATTTAGTAAAATTTCATATTGGGTATTGTTTAATCCATTGATTCTGACCATTTATGGTCTAAATGGTCACTAATAATTTGAAGAGCATCCATCAAAATGCTTGAAGGAATGATGCCTTCTTCAGAAAAGGTCACCAAAGAATATTATTTTTGAGGAAAAGAACTTTCAATGCCTCATTTTAGGTTCTATTATTGCTCAAATTTGGTTTTTTATTTTTTGTTCTTTTTTGTTTTAATAACGTTGCCTGTTGTTGAATGGTATATATCCTCTGAATATTCTCTAACATGTTTGAAATTATTTTTCCAATTTTGCAGGAGAGGAATATCCAATTTCTACAATGGTAAATCTAAGTCATTTGCGAGTTTAGCCGATGCAGCTTGTACGTCTATCAAAGAGATAACGAAACCAGAGAATGCTTATTCACGGAAACGTAAAAACCTTCTTGCATATAATCTTCTCTGTGACAATGGCAGGACATCATTGTTCAAAGTAGGTTCCGGGATTGGAGGTGGCATAGCAAAAAGACCAACCAACTCTAGCCGGAGCACACTGGCACTTGCAGTTGCTATGAAAAACTGTGAGTCTCATGCCGATGAAGATGGTCCGGTTACTGAAACGAATGGGAGGAGCGAGGCGAAAAACACTTCACCCTCCTCACCATTGTCTCCTCTTCCTCCTGCGCCGTGGCGGTCGTTTTCCCTTGCTGATTTGCAGCATTGCGCTGTTAGTGCTAGTGTTGTGAACTCTAACTTATCTTCACCTTTAATTGGTAAAAGGAATAAACATGATGAAGTATCTTGACAGATAAATGTAGGCTTTTGTTAATGACATTTAACAATCATATATAGTAGGCAGTGTTCAACCTGCATGTTGACTTTTATGCACAACAGTATTAGTATTCGAGGCAAAATCATCTGTTGAAAGTGCTTATTTAGCTTGATAAAGGTTAAATATTTGACGAAGTATCTAATTCTAGGATTACCACTTGTAGAACTAGTTCAGGTTCTATAAATTTGATTAACCTTTCAAAATTTGGAATCATAATATATATAGTGCTTGAGATACTTTGTTTTCATGCTTGATAATAGTGCATAATTTCAACTATTAATACTTTGAAGTTTCAACAACCTCTTTCATTATAAATCATCATTGTTCCTAATATAATGAAATGAGTATATGAAGAATGTGAATAGTTTATAATTATGGAGTTGAGAGTAATTATCATAGACATTGTTCTTTATTCGGAATAATAATGGGATAGGGGTGGAGATGTTGATAAAAACCATTTTTAAGGGCATATCTTACCAAAATTTTGTCGGGTGCAAATAATTATATGGGTTAGATGACAAGGGAATTATTGAATTTCAGGGCATGTTTTAATCACATGTGATAAGATAAGTTCAGAAAAAATAAGTTTTGATAAAGACTATCTATGTTCAACTAAAGTCTATTATGTTCAGATAAGATAAGTTTTGATAATTGAAAATCTGATGAATAGAACACACTTTAAGTAGAGATTTTAAATTTGGACCTAAGATCTACACTACTTGTTGAAAGAGATCTCAGTTCATTTGAGGCTTTGTCTAACTCAAATCTAGTTCAATCGGAGATTATATATTCGAATTACCAATAAGATATAAATCATTAGGAAGGGACAATAGATTTAAATTACTTTCCTGCTTATCCCTATCTTATTCCAACTAACATCCAACAACAAAGAATATTAATCATATCATCCTCTCACAATAATTTCTTATCCTTATCTCACTATTATCTCCTTAATCCATATCTTTCATACAAAGCGTCACATCATGACAATCTTTTTGCATGTTTGAGCACTAAAACACACAATTGCCATGTTACATGCATATATTCAGGTGTATATGGACTTTTTACCTACTGACCTATATACGAGTAATCAAAGACTTGAAGGTGAAGATCACAAAGTTTATCAAGTTAACTGCTTCATAATAATCTCTATAAGGTGGCATAGGTAGATTGATGGTCTAAACTAGAGTAGTTCTATAACAAGTTGCCTCATGGATTGAAATGTGAACCTAACACAACATCAGATGATCAGACAAGTAAAGTGCTTTTTAGACAGCTTTTCTATTTAGTGGCTTATCTAGAACCAAATCTCTTCTTATCTTGTATAACTATCCTACAAATTAACTACTTTAGTAATTTATAAAGGTTACTTGATAAAAGAAGAAACCAAATGCGTTCTCTTTCACCTTTTTTGGTAGCCAAATCGAACCAAAAATAGGTTATTCATGTTTGAACTGATAATCTCTCGTTCCACACTTCTTTTAGTAAAACTGAACTCAACCCATTCACATTAAATCGAATCAAACGTAATCGTATTCAATTGTACTGGTAATTAGGCTACATTAGATGAAAAGCATATGCTAACAGTTAGATAAACGCTAACAAAAATTTCCCCTCAGATGGAGAAAGTGAGAAACCAGATTTTTTTTATCAAATGCATAACTGCATAACGTTTGGACTTATTTCAGACAAGCTAGTGAACGATGAACCAAGAACGGATAGATTTTTGGTACAAACAATTTCAAATAATGCTAACAAAGCATCATCAACCTTAGTCGTAGCTTCTAGAATTTTTATTACAGTAAATTATGTGCACAAACAGGTTTTGCTGAACAAGTTACAAGTTCAGAGACCAAAGAATGGTATAAATGAAAGAATGCAAGGAGTAAGATCCTATTTCATACAAGCTAGTGAAGATGAAATGAAGCTTCATTAGCATCAAGCGTATCCGAATTTCCCTGATATTGAATGCGCCAATATTTACATTAGAATCATACACCTATTCTTCTACAAAGTAATGCTGCTGCAATACCTAAGTATATGTACAGACAAATTGACAAGTAAATTACAGATCTGGTGTATGAACACTAGATATTACTTCATTTATAAGGCTGGCCATGATAAAAAACTACGGTCAACCTTGATTTTCACTGTGGAACCGAAATAAACCTCACAATATTGACAATTCCTAACACAAATTTACTTCATCCAAACCTGCAAACCCTTTCTCCCTTCATCAAATAGGACTTTGCTACGGGAGACCACAGAAGAAAGGCTTTGCCAATGATATACCATTATCCTGTTATGATTTATCCAGAATAAGTGAATTCCCTGTTGTCTTCCATGTACATACTTGTACAAGAATAAGTGTCATGAGCTCTGCATACAGAGCTAGATCATACCTCTGAAAGTACACTGTTGACTCAAGTAGCAGCAAGAGGTGTCAAACAAGTCTCTGTAGTATCTTCGAGTAAGAACTTAGCAGCAGGAACAGTTGATAGGCAGGCTGGGATTTTGACATCCATTGGATCTGTAGCTGGGATAGCTTTTGATATATCTTCAGTAGAAAAGGGTATGCTGCAGAAGAAGTCAGAAATAAACACAAGGTCAATCGGCAGCAATAGATAATTTCACATCAGATCAGCAAGGAAGTTCACAAGAAGTTAATCATAATGCCAGAAAGATTTCGGTTAATTCAATATGGTATGCGACTTATGGTTTACTGTAAGGTTGATTTACTGTTGATTCAATACCACGATGCCATCATGGTTTACTGGGGGTTTACTAGAAAGTTTATGCATTTGGATTAACAAGTAATAGGGCCGACCTTACAAAATGAAATTCATCAAGAGTTTGATGATCAGAAAGAGAGTGCTTTAGTAAACTCTGAATTTGCAGTCAATGCTTCCAGAGTTAGTCAAGGACTTGGTACAGGAATCGCCTATAGGTGGTAGCCTACAGAGCAACTCAAGGCACTTTGGCCTTCACCCTTGAAGGCCAAAAGCCAAATCGATGTCTAACAATAATTGAAAACCATAAAACCTAGTGTTGTTATTTATAATTCCTCCGATCCTAAATGTTCTTCCCATTTTACTTTGACACATTTGCCAATGCACATTATATCATATCTCTAATTACATGTTTGTAAAAATTTATTAAAGTTTGAAATTTTAAAAGTACTTGTCGAGACGAATCAAACAAGTCCCCACTTGACCTTTTTCTTATGTATTGGAAAGAATTTTGAAGATAGTTACGAATAGTGACTCGATTCAAAATGGGAAGATTATTTAGGATCGGGGGAGTAGTGCCTCAGTTATCCCGAGCTCTACTCACTTTCCGTTTTCATCTATTTTATTTGAGTTTTGCTATATCCCCTTAATGATAAAATATTTATTCGGATCATCTCCTACAGAGCCACACATGTGGGACCCTACAACGTAAAAAAGTTCCTCCTCTCACAAGAGTGGTGCATTAATCCATCTTAAAGGTTCTCATCCCAAAGGTTAAAGTAACCACATAAGTGGTGCATTTGTTCCTGTTACTACAATTTGTCCCTATTAAATTGGCATACTATTCACATACATTTATCTCACAATTTTTTTCACACTTTTATGAACTGAATCCTCTTATAATTTATCATTTCTCTTTTCCCAGCATGAAAGTCAGGGAATTAATTGATTTGGGATGGTAGTACAGTAGAATTGATATTTTCTGGTGAGAGAAATTGGCATTGTGGTGTGTTGCTGTTCAACATATGTAGCTACTAAATGGGAGGCTGTTGTAGAAGCTTAGAGTGGATAAAGCTTTCGGTGTTCATATTGAAGTCAACGAAGGAAGGACCAGGCTTCAATGAACGACATAAAAAGATAAAACAGTTTAATTTGTTAGATCATAAGAGAGAGGGCGGGGGGGTTCAACTGGGACATAATATACCCAGCACTCGAGCAGCTCAACTATAACAACGTTCAGAGTGAATTAAACTGCAAAAAGCACATATACCTTAAATCATCATCCAGCAAGAATGAGTTTGTGGCTAGATTCTGGTTATCTTTATTCAACATCTCCCTCATTTGAGCCACCACCTGACAGCCAAAGCCAATTTAATAAGCCCACAATACTTTAGTTTTACATATTCGGAACACAAAACTATTGCCAAGCTCATGTGCATTTTCAAATGAAAATCTTTAGACAATATGCCAGGCAACAAGTCAGATAATACATTTACAATATTAATCCATTTGTTGTTGCCAAAACACGGGCAGTATCATTTAAACAGAAAGAACCAGGAATGCAGCTAACCTCGTTGGAAACACTTTGGGTGCCATATTTATCATCCCAGTACATGGTGCTTATTCTATAGATTTGTCTTACAGTTAAGGCCTGAAAAAGGGTAAAAAAAATATTTCCACCAAAATCCAACGTCAAAATGAATAGTGAAGCAAGACCCGGTTAAAAACGGGAAAATAAAACTATAAGAGGAAAAGATCTGAATATAAGACTAAAAGGGTAAAGGATCGTACTGGGCATAAATCCTGCTTAATCTCTTCCAAAGACTTCTTCCTCTTTTGATGTATTACCTAAAGATTATTATTGAGTATTCCACAAGTCAATACATTAGAAATCTTAATAAACCCAGATGCAAAACAAAAACATACTACTACTACTACACAAAACATACCAGGAAACCAACAGCTTGTCTGATATAGTTCAGCTCATGCCAGGCAGTCCCAGCAAACTACAATACCAACAGTAAAGAAGTTTCAGTATGACATAGCCACTCTATTAAGTAAAGATCAAAAACTGAAAGGAAGAGCCAAAAGGGGGCCTTTACCTCATCTGTCACACTTGCAATCCATTTCTCTAGTTCAGCCAAACCAGATTTTACATATTCACCATTCGAAAAAGTGCAGCATTCACGTCGCAATAGTAGGCTGCAAAACATTTCCTTTAGCATAAAAAGCAGAACTACATCTGTAACAGCATAAGACAAACCTATAAAAGTACTTACCTATTGAATAGATTAATGTTGATAAAAGAGAAAACCTGGGTAATGAGCTTGCGGATAAAAAAGGAGGGCACCTAAAACAAGTTTCAAGATCAGCATAAAAATTTAGTAGACGATTGCATCCACACAAACAGACACACGCACACAGACACACACAAACGCCCGCACAAACACGTGCGCGCACGCAAACACACACATACACACACAGACACATGTACGCGCGCGCACTCTTCCTCCATTTCATTTTAGTTGACACATTTCTTTTAGACACGTTGGGCAACGCACAACATATATTAATAGCTTAATTATCTATAAGCAAAATATATAATAATTTTATAATTGGAAAATAGACATTGAAATGAAAATATGAATCTAACAAGACCCCACATGACTTGTTTTTTTAGAATAAACTGCCAATAGAAGTCAAAGTAACTATTGTGAAAAGTGCCAAAAGTAAAAAATGTGTCAACTAAAAAGAAATAGAGGGACATGCATCATCTCTCTTCAATTGTCAATTATGCATTGGAAATGTCATTGATGTCAGTCATATTCCATTTTAAACAGCATATAGGTTGACACTCGTTATCAAAGAAAACTACGCCGGAATATTAGCAATAAGGATAAGGACAACAATTGCCACATACATGATTTTTATGTAAATGACTCATGAGGGAATCCAAGAATTTGATGATGCTATCCCATTGATTATTTGTCAGCTGCTGTGGTGCACCACCAGGTGATCTGGATGACTTTCCACCTCGTGCAGTTTTTGGAGCCTACAAAAAATACTTCAGTAAATTACCAATTAACAATCAACAAAAAAAGACTTATTTGCTGTCTTAGCACCATAACTACAGAGGGGCATATACACACATGTATGCAAACTCCTAACAAAGGAGATATTTCTTTCTTCAAATTATCACGAATCAAGCCAAATATCTTCTCAACAGACGCAGTCAACTGTTGCTTGAACAGGATCGCTGGATATCTTGCTTCAATGTGCGATACACCATCATCAAACCCAATAAACTTCAGGGGAGTCTTCATACCCTATCATATAAAAATTGAGCATAAATATAGAAACTTGAATATAGATAACTATTATTATTCATAATTCTAATTATCCTCTTCGTATTCAAATAATGTGCCTCTGCAAATTCTATATAGGCTAAATCATAGTTTCCCTCCTAATATGATCTTAAGGCTTTCATGAACAGGCCCAAATGATGGAAGGGATCAGCAACTCCCATTCTAAATAATCAACATCCCACAAACTTGAAAAACAATAATTCTTTCCAGATAGATGCCTCAAATTTGAAAAGTACAGAAAGTAAATTCCCTTTGTAGCATCTTTTTCCCACATACCTATCTGGGAACAGCATTGAATAGGAAAAGTTGAGTCACAAAAGATGCATGAAACAGCCAAAGTCATTTAAAAACTAGTTACCAACAATGCACTTACTTGTGCAAACCTTCCACTTATACCAGCAGATCCAGCAGCTCGATTGGAAGCTGAATTTAAGAAACTATTTGACCTTAAACACCTCTGAAGGATGCATAAAAGTGCGGATACATTAGATAGCCAATAGGGTAATGTGTCATTCTCATCCCCAACCTGAAAGCATTATGTGAAAGAGGAATCAATCAACAACACGCAGAGAAAACCAATTTCAGGTATCATCTAGAATTAGGTAAAGATGAGACAAATCCCAGACATCTTACCTTCAAGGCATTATTGATGCCCTCAATAATATGGTCAAATATGGTTGTCCTCTCTGATTCAAAGGCGTGCCAGTGAAGAAGACATTTATAGATGACACAAGCAGCCACAGGTTTATTATCTTGGAATCCCATATTTTCTTTGATGCATTTAGAGAGGAATTCATAATTTTCCTGCAAAACAAGACAGCAGTTTAAAGCACTAACATGATTAGAAGAATAAGTTCTGCTTTACCACATTGGTCATGAAATGTTCAATCGTGGAAAACAAATAATTTAATCATGACTAACATCAACCTGGTGCTTTTCAACAGTTTGTTTTGACCAACGTGATTCTGATAGTCCCTGAGTAATTGGGATATGTTTTGTTGGTGTGGGTGTCTCCTGTTCAAATCAACCCTTAAGCATAAACACATGTACCTATATCAGAAAGCTTCAAATTGAAAACGCAGCTACAGTAGAACTTACATAGATGGGTTTCTTTTCCTGATATGGAAGACTCAATGCACTTGAGTACATCTGGGGAAACAACAAAATGGTGAAAACATCTCAATACAAAGCATGTAAAATCTACAAGACAGTAAATAAAAGCAGCATGAAGGGGAAAAACAGCTGAAAAAGGATATGGTCGCAACAATACAATTTTACACAAAAACAATAATTTAGTGCAAACTTTCAAAATATTGTTGGGTATACAGTGCAAACAATAGTAGTAGATCTGAAACAAAAGTTCCATAGTTCTGTTTCCTTGCACAACACAACTTGACTTATGATTTTTCCAAATACAATGTTAAAACATTTTTAAAAAATGCATAAAAAGCTGAGTGACTATACTTACATCAGAAAATGATTTCACAAAACCTGGTCGATTTCTCTTCGGGGACATGTTCAGTGCTTTTTGCCGCAACACAAGATTTTCATTCTCCAAATTTGACACCTTGTCCTCCATACTACAGCAGAGAAATTCATTGCATTTGTCAGCACTAATTAAAACAATATAGAGTACATGATACCAAACAGAAAGAAGCCTGAATTAAGTGGGTGAGGGAGTAAAAAAACCCATACAGCAGCCGACAAGGTACCACCACTACCCACCAAACGAGAAATGGGAAGCTTAAATAAAAGACTAGAAGAAAAATCGATTTAACATACGAATGTATTGTCATTCAGAGGCGGCTAGGCATCATTACCAAAATTCCAAAGATACTAAACAAACTCAATCATATGGTGCTAGGAACTGACATAATTACAGCACTAATAATGGCAGAAAAACATAAGAAAAATGGTGATTATATTGATATATGAGAATTACAGTAATTCGAATGATAATTCCACTTTTGAGAGGTGGATTCTCTCCTAATATGAGCTTTCAAGAGGCTCACTCTCTCCCAATTACAAACCACTCAATATTCAGCATGTCCTTATTCTTCCTAATGAGGCCTATTTAGCTTATTCCCCAAGTTACTACTAAAAGATTATGACTAATATGCCTCTCCCCTAAATATCGATTCCATGCATATGGTCTTTCTTCAATCTCGTCAACTAAAAAAAATTGATGTGCAAATAAATAAGCATCCAGATCTTTAAATAATCAATAGCAAATAACATAAAAAATATAAAATGCTAACAACATGATTTAGTGTGCCAGATAATTTTCATATTGTTCCCGAAACTATTTCATCAACAAAACATAAATACTACCTCTGTTTTATAATTTTCGTAACATGTTCCCTTTTTGCCAGTTTCATAATGTTATTTAACAGAAGAGGGGGGGGGGGGGTGACATTTGATGTTGAGACTAAGAAACAAATAATCTGATTTAATGGCTTTCTGCCTACAGTTTTAATGTATGGTATAATATAATTGAAAATAGCAAGAAGGGTTAAAAACTCAACTGAATTTGTAAACGATATGCTATGCAACCAAGATATGTAAATGCATCTCAATAGTATACTTTCAAATAGCAAAGTCACGATATGGACCTTCGCAAGTTTTGTTGCAGTTGTTCACACTTTTGTTCAACATCACGCAACTTTTGCATGGTATGACTATTCTCTTTCTGAGCACTAGCCAGCTGAGTCTCCAATAATAAATTCTTCTTTTCCAAATTTTCTAAAGAGCTCTGCAAAAGGTTTACATCATAATTTTAACCACAGGTACTTGAAACTAAGATGATATAATTAAAAATTAATAAAAGACAATGAAAGGCAAACATGTAATGTTTAGAATTACGGAGGTATGTCTGTGTAAAAAAAGGTAAAACACACAACTATGAAGTTTTTGTAACACAAGTTCCAAAAGAAATAAACATGAAATATTTTAAGAAAGTAATGAAAATGAACAAAAAAAAAAAAAAACCATCTGCAATGTCTCTGGTCTACTCACTTCTTCCACCATCCAGGAACCTACTGTTTTACTCACCTCTTGCTCACAAAAATAAAATGGGACTCTTATCACATTATACATATTAGAGAAAATTATACTCTTGGTTTTTTTAGCTCCTATCATATTAGGAATGTTAAATATTATTTTTAGATATTACCAGAAAGTTTGAAACAATAGTTTGGGTATATTAAGGAATACTTGATTATTTCTCAATTCATGATATATACGAGTACTCTGCTTTGGGATGTTTTACAATACATGCATCATTTCTATAATGAAAAATCTTTTAGGTGAACTTGCTTTACTACAGTACTACCCATTATTAGAGAGGTCTTGAGGTGTGCCTGGTGGTATTAAGAAAAAAGAAAAAAAAATTTTAAAAAAAAATCAATTTTAAGCCGCAACTATTGTGTAGAGCTAGTTTAAACAGATGACCAAGACGTTGGAGTGGCATTTATGGGCCCCGTCCTCCACAGCTGTGTACTACTATACCCCCACATAATGGTTGAAAGTGCTTTGCTCTTTTTTAAAAATGCAAAAAGTGCTAGATAAACAATAGGCAATTCAATGAACATTTGCATCCAAGATAGCTTTATTTACATCAGCCAAAATGATTTTGTCTTTTTTGACATTTCACTATCATAGTCCTGTATTATTCATCAGATATATGCAACAAAGATACTGACCCGCAAAATTGCATTTTCCTTCTTGAAATCTTCCATGTCCTGAAGTTGCTTTTGCAGCTCATATTTTTCTTTCATTGAAAATTCCAAGTCACTCTGACGCTGCGCATTTTTACTACCCTGTTTAACGGTCTGTGACTTAGCTTCCTCTAACTCAAGATTTAAAGCTTCTATAACCCTCTGCTGTTTTGTTATTTCAGCCACCTTTGCCTCTTCCACTGAGACCTGTATTTTGGGAATTTGATTTGGTTACAAATGGCCATTATGAACAAACATTCCTCTGACACACACGGTTACAAATGAGCAATATATACAAACTACAAATAATCAAATATTCCTCCAACATTGACGCTATTTACTGTCAACAGACACGATTGATTAAAAAGGATATAACAAACACTTTGGTATGTAATAGCCACCTAAGAACTCTGCAAATTCAACACCAATGCTATGAAATAGTTTCCTAGATATTGCTACAGATACCTTTAATTAAAAAGCACTTAAATATATAAACAAATAAAAACAGGTGTGTGATCCTCAGATTCTGAGAAGCAAAAATAGGCACCAAAAAGAGAAAAACAGAAAAAGCCAACGAAACTAGGCACAAATCAAGCCACACAATGAAACCCTCACCACGTCCCCATTGGCCCATTAATGAAATTAATTTTCAAGAATCATACTCAACTGTATGAATTTGAAGGTGCCAGTGTTTGATAAGAAGAGAAGCAGTAAATAGTTGAGAATGCAATACCCGTAGTCTCTTCTCCAAATGCAACCTCAGGGTAAGATCTTCAAGTTGCTTTTCAAGTTTAGTCTTTGCCTTGCGCAAGGCACCAGCTTCATTGGCCTCCTGAAAAATTAACAATTAGACATAACTTGTTTTATACAGGTAAAGTGGATATCTAAATGCTAATCAAAGAAATTATTCCTCACCTGCAATTAAAATTGACCAATATTTACATCATTTACACCCTCTATCCCACAATATCTTACCCTTTTGACTTTTTGTACTAATTAACTACGAAATTTGACAATATTCCTTTCTTAAATTATTTATAAAAAAAACTGTTACTAAAAAGATATTGTCAAATTAATCAACGTCTCCTTTGCCCCTTCCCCCACCAACCCAACTTTCCAAATTATTTTCTTAAGATAAGAAAACGTAGTTAGACAGGGAAAAGAAAAAAAGAAAGTGAGACACAAGAAAATGAAACCAGAAGTACACCAAACTAAAGCAATACGACATATATGATCTCCAATCAAGCATTAAAGCTACATCCAAAAGAGCCACCCCAACAGGGCCGACACTGTAAGCCTATCAATGAAGACACTTAACCCCAGCAGATTTTACTGTTTCACAAAATAAAACGTACCCTACAACTTCCAATCCTCCAATACTGCATCCAACAATAACAAAAAAAGACGCTGTACCACAGTACAACAATGTGGTTTCCCATATCTCCATTAGCTAAAATAGAAAAGAATTACAGTATTAAATTTCTTTGCTAACAGGAAGTTAGCAACCATGTGAGGCTTGGACCCAATTCAATACCCACTTTGAAACAATAGTCTTTCTAATTAAGGTGGCCATAAAAGAATGCTGCGAGTTAGGAATATTATAGGTATCTCTAACAAGACAACTGAAAAAGAAGCTCGACGAATACTAACTTGACAAAGCAACAAAACAAAAGATTAAACTACGTCAAACAAGTTTATACTCTGTCCCTACTCCCACACAAGATGGTTTCCTTTATATTTAAAAGAATCAAGGCAATTGTCCCACTCCCCACCAAGCAATAATAAGAGTACAATGAACAGTAGACAACCTATTACAGTGAGGGAGAAATACTTTGAAGTTGCTACTTCACCAAAGAATCCACTAATAGAGCAATGTGCTCTCAGTTACAATACTTATAAAAATTTCTTCCCAGGGCACTATAGGGAGAAAGAGTCCAGCTACCGCATCTCATTCATTTATTTATGACTGTACCAACTACTGATCATCCTAAAAGCCATTTCCTTCTTGAGAGGAACATCACAACCATACCAATACCCATTCTTCCTCAGAATCATCTCTCCTTTTCACCAAGGTCAATTCTACTCAGAAAATTCTCCCCTAATTCATGTAGGTAGAGATCATACAATCCACCTTAGAATTTTTAATTATACACATTTACATAACCTGAATTCTAAACACTTATAGAATAGAAATTCCCATAGAGCTTTAAAGACCCTAAGGGTTTCAACCATCAACAGAAAACCAGCCCCCTCATATCACTCAACTTCAAACTTTAGTATGAAAATGAAAAAATAAATAATCTTCCCCAATTATGCTGAGAATCCTTCACCCACTAATGCACCATCATCAGTACACCTAGTTCATACATGACCAAGGTAAAAAGGAAAAAGTAACCACATGAGATCAAAACCAAATAAATAAAATAAAGGCACTGTCCAATACACCTTTCTGGCTGTTAATGAATATGAGGTTATTTTTATGCAAAAATCTAGTAACGTTGATTGGGTTGCAGTGCAGAAGACACGGAAGAGAAAATGAACGATAAAATGCTAAATGTCAAACAACACTTGAAAAACAGTTAGACATACTTGCTTGAGCCTTCTAAGCATATGCCTTGCCATTTTACACCTCCAAAGACTCTGTACTACAACAATTGATTTCTGATGTTGACAGAAAGCTGATCGGACCTTGAACATTCTCCATCGCGCCTAAAGAACAGATATATAGACACACACAAGAATGCTGTTTCAGTAACACAACCGAATATACAGATAAAACAGAAATTAAATCCATAACAAATTCGAAAAATGAAGCTTTTACACTGCTCATTCAACTTTAAGTATCACCTCTTTTGCCAAGGTAAAATAACATAAATCCCCCAACTCCAGAACATATTAAGCATTGACCACATGTTCCATACAAGTTCAGAAGAATACTATTCCCTCTGTTCCACAACGTTCACTATGCCAGCTATTTTAAACCATATCTACCGCGAAGCCCGTTATACATTCACAATGCAAATAAATTACCAATTTGTCACTAAAAAGCACCAATGAAATATAACAAGTCAATTATGTAGCTACCAGATCCGTAATTAATTTACATAATGTAAACAATAAGACAATATGAAATGGAGGGAATAATATTAAAGAGTTACTATGACTACAATAAATCCAATGTATGACAAACCCATTACAGGCAATTCGCACAAAAATCTGCCAGCAATGCCTTTTAGATAGCATAGCATGTTGTTGATTAAAACATCGATAATCAGAATAACTTTACCCACAAGGTGAGGCCATAACAGAAAGACAAATCTACCACTCGATGGATCATCAAGGGGCCATTCATATGGAGTGAAGGAAAAGGTAAGAATTGAAGAAGATATCAAATATGGATCATCTAAGGGGCCATTCATTTGGAGTTGGGAAGTAAAAATGACAATTACTTCCATTCTCTATGTTTACATGTTTAGTTTGTAGTTGGTAGATTAACAAAACCTCATGATCCTCGAATCACCTAAGCTTTCCCAACTCAGACAACCTCAAAACTCATCTATCACAGTGCTCCTCCACAATAGCCTTTCTTCTTTCATCATCGTCGCCATTAATCACAAGGACTCCGGAATCTATGTCATTCAGGTGCTGTCTATAAAAGGGCCAAATCTAGGCTTATGGTGCTCAGTAATCCAACCACCCAAAAACAACATCTAGGTCAACCAACACTAGAGGAGACAGAAACTTCTGCGGGTGATTGTTGTTTCAGGTATCCTTTTTTCTCGTTATTTGACAATTGGTATCAATGCTTCATCATAAGCATCATATGCCTATTCCCGAACTCACAGAAATTTACCAAATCCGTACCTTGCGTAGAAGCTAAGTAGTCCCTACATAGTTTGTATACTTGACATAGCATTCATTAATCATGCAACTTAGCGCAGTAACAATAATAATTTCACAAATATGAATAATCACAGGAAATGCATGGATAAGCAGATATGTGAACACGGACCAGTTAGGTAGCAATTTTAATTAAGGCCTTATTTTGTGCAGGAGCAAGGGAATTCGAGTTCTGTATATAAACAGACATTAACAAAGAAAATTGGTTACACTAGGCAGACGAGTTAAGTAAGACTTTGTTTAAGATTTAAGATAGTAGCGTATTAGCATATACTGCTCTGAATTATTGATCTAATACCCCCAAAAAAAAATTGGCGAAGAAGGGGATCTAGCAAACAAACGCAAATTATTAAACATCTCTTACAGGCATATAATTAGAACAAATAGAGTTCTTGATGCAGAGAGAACAACAATTTATAACAGACAGACCATGATTTGAAAGATGCTGACCTGAATGAGTATTGCAGCTCTATGTTCCTTCCCTAACAAAAATCTTTGTCGAGCTGAGAGCCCACGTATGCAAGATTGAAGCACAATAGCCGAGCTGTACAGCTGTAAGTAGGCGATTCTTGATAGCCATCCGCGCACATATTTCTGCAAATAGATAGCAGCAAGTGTCTCCCGTTTTTCAGCATACATCCTTCTCACAAGACAGCCTACAGATACATCAAAAGGTGAGTACAAAAGCCAAGTGAGACGTTCATCAAAAGAGCATTACATATAATCCCCAATTAAGCTTGAGTTGAATAACGAAGGGTAATGTACAAATTAGTTAAATATTAAAAACAGATGAATAGATGACCGTATGCCACAGTGAAACAATAAAGCACATGATTGATACAAAGCATTAAACAGAGATTACATTTTAAAGCTAAGAAACCTGAGACAGTTCGGTGCACACTAATATGATTTCAAAGGCTTTCAATACTTCAGAGTAAACATTAATTTAATCATAACACAATTAAAATTATTTCAATATTTCAGGAGTCAACATTAATTTAGTCATAATCATATAAGGTGTATTGTAAGAGGCACAGAATGTTAAAATTATTCATTTCCATAAACCAACCAACAACAATCATTTAAGGCCAGAACTTTGATCGTCAAAAGTAATGTGGACAATTGTATTTAAAGCATCATGCTAACGGAGCACAAGTAAAGATATTATATAACCTCTGCAATATGCTTGGACAGATAATGCGGCAGCTCGAGTGGAAATGAAATCTTTGTGTGCTATGTACGTTTTAAAACGACCCTGTACAAGCCTGGCAGCAGAATCTAAGACCTCAGTCCTTCGAGCATCTAGTACTCCAATCTGACCTGCTCGGAGAAAAACTTTTGACTTCCCCAGCTGTCAAGAAAACAGAGAGAGATCATGAGGTAAATACAGAAAACCATGCATCCTAAGCAAACAGAAAAGAAAATAAATCATTTAACGAAACCTGTGAGAACAAGAGAGAAAAAGGGTAAAGAAATAGAGATCAATGATGTTTCATAATACTTTTAACAGAACCAAAAATACCGAAGTTTTTAAGTCTGATATTCAGAAAAGTAGAAGATATTCAGTTCCAAAATTTAAAATTGATTTTCCATAAATATCAATAATTATAAACAAAATAATTGAAAACGTATACTACCTCCGTTTTTTACCAACTCACTTTCGTGGAAGTCAGCCTTTTCTACTCATTTCTCCTTTATCCCATTTTTGGCAACTCCTATCCCCTTTACATCTTACCCCATAAAATTTACACCTTTCCACACTTTCTTTGCTACTTTATCTACCTCTTTCTAATGTCCACCCGCCTTTTTACCCCATCTCTCTTTATCAAAAAATTTCTTACACTCACCTTATTCAACATTTTCTTACTCTACATATGAAGTTGCAATATGTGCCAACCATTCTTATAACGTGATATAGTTATAAAAAATGTAAACTTAAGGAAAAGAGCACGGCAAAATTATGAATTCTTGTTTTGTAAGAGCATTTAACAGTTTTTGACAAACACAAGTCCAATGCACCAACATGATACGATGGCAAAATATCCTGCAAATGCATTAAAATATATGCTAGAACATATTACAAAGCTAGATGCTGATTAAACAGCATACAATTCACCTGAAAGTATAAAATATAACACAAATAAACAAACTTTGAATGTTATTGGATATGTAATATGTGAAATGAATTGCCAAGTTACATATCTATAACTATAAACACACAACTTACTTGGAAATTTTCAAGCTTCAATTTCTGAAGGATTTTTAGGGATATGGTCTTTTCATCATAGCTGCAGCACATTAAAGGAGATACATCAACAGAGTAACAGCATAAATTTCATCTCTGAATTGCGAATACCAGGTATTATAAAATAATATGGGAAAAGTGAAACAAAATAGAACACTTACTACATATTCAAAAACCAAGTTACAATAATTTTTTAATGATATCTAAGAACCATCATACTTAATTATTTCTAGTTTCTCATTCTACATGTTTATAGTAGTGTTTAAGAAAAACAGCAGCAGTTCAGAACCCCTATCAGCAGAGCCAAAGCACACCATAACCATTAATATTATAATCGTAAACAAAGCCCTTAGAGCAGCTATGTTTAAGAATTTATTACACTTCCTCCATTTCAATCAAATCACACCACATTACTTCTTTGGAAACTTCATTAATTAATAGTTGCACCATTACTTACTAGTATAATTTTAATGATAAGAATCATGAGACCAAAGTGCACTTCCTAGTTTAATTACCTAACCTTCCACTCCCCTCTTTGCATTTTCACCCTCTTCACCTCTCCATTCCCCTTTCCCATGGCTGCCACCAACATCATCACCAGCCCCCCTCACCCCAGTCCCCAGCTACACCACCACCAACCCCCTTTCACCTCAGAAAGCATCGCCACCACCTCCAGCACTGTTAAAAAAGCTGCCACTACCGCCAACCCCCTTCACGCCAAAAGCAATGTCACTACTTCCAACCACCACCTTCAGCCCCGCCATCGCGCCCCCTGGTCACACTAAAAGCAACGTCAGTAGCACCAACTCCCCTTCACCTCAAAGCACCAACAAGCCGCCGCCATGAACTTCAAACTTCATCAATTCCTTCATAATTCAACTCCTTTGATTTCGAATTCCGCATATTCAATCCGTTTCAACACCAGATCGGAGCCATTCGATTAGGGGGAAGAACTTGTCAAAAAGATTTAAGGACAAGAAATCGTCTCAGTTGCTACATGTAAAAGCCCACCTTTTAACCCTAAAAATAAAGGTCACAGCAGCAGTTTAAAGGTAATAGTGGCTGGATTGAGTAGATGAGTGTAGTAGAGCAGATTGTGGTGGAATTGTAATGGCGGTTAGATTTTGTATAAGATGGTGGTGGATCATAATTTACGAAGGGCTGGCAGCCTCTTTTGTGGTGAGTTGGTTGGTCAAGGATGGAGTTGTCATCTAACATTCCCAGTCCTCCTTGTACAATGTGCCATTTTAAAAAGATGCAATTATTTCGTGACAGAGGAAGTATATCCCAATGTAGAAAAACAAATTAGTCAATGACACAAATTGACTCGTGTTTTTGTCATAAATTCCATGTCGAATATACCATTTTAAGATATGTATTAGTCCCTAGGTTAATCAGCATCTGCCTACTTGACAAGCTAAATAATGATCCATATATAGTATAATGTGCCCCTTAATACGCCTCGTTTGGTTGACATGAAAATTAAATTCCTCTAGGATGTAATTCATGGGAAATAATTCCTAGAAATTTCCTTAAACTGTTTGGTTTTGACAATGGAAAGTTGAAATTCCCATGAATTTTGATTGACCAAGTGGGACCTCGGTTACGTCTTATATTTTGTGGAAAGTGGAAATTCCCATAAATTCTCCCTTCCTCCCAGTATTTTTGCTTTTTTGTGTAAACCAAACAACTATACAAATTACCAATTCCCATGATTCTCCACTTACCCCCATTTTATTTTGTCAACCAAACAAGTCCTTAAAGTACCTTATTGATTGAGAATTACCATGGAGTAATATTCCCCCTTTGGCCGAGTTATGAAGCGGTTGGTTACAAACATGACTGGAAGGTTTCAATGCTTTCGATTATTATTATTCCACAAACGAAAAAAAAGTTGTCACATAAAAGGGGAAAGTATGTTTGGCAAAACCATTCATTCACAACATAGAAGCAAGTCCTAATATGACAAAAAACGAAACTGAGGAAGTATACTTAGCATAATCAATACCCTCCATTTCTTTTTGACCATTCTACTTGGAATCTTTATAGATTATCATGCAAATGGAATCTAATACTTTCAACAGATATACAATGAAAATCGTAATCATGTGAGATCTTGTTTGATTCATCTCGATGTGGTTGCAAAATATAAACTTCCTTTTATGATTATAATACATAATTGAAGATACTTGTTCCTTTTTTTTAGTGTTACCCGTAACAAATGAGGCGGTTTTTTTAAGTGTTACACTTTCATTTTAGGCAAACTACTAAATTTTAGTATTCTACATCTCTCCTCTCATGATCCCCACCCAAACCCACGGGTATATACGTAGCATGTATACTTGGAAAGAAAAATAATAGGAGATGTGGAAGTTATAAAAAAAAATAAAAAAATGGAGAAGTGGAAGTTATTTAATTGGAGGTTATAGCAAAAAAAAATAAATAAATAAATAAATAAATTAAAATGCAAGAGATTTGAGAATTGGGCTTTTGGAGGACTGTAGTTAAATGACTCTGCAATTATATAAAAGATTTCTTTCCCTCGCACATCCCTTACTTTACAATAAATATTAACTCCACTATTTTTTCTTATGAATTTTTAATTCGCCGACTGCCATACATACATCTTATTATATTAAAGTCAATTAAATTACCTAAATTATGTGCCGGTTAAAGTGTAATACTTACAAAAAACCGAGGGAGTAATTACATTTGAATTTGTGTATTGAAAATTGTGCAAAAACAGAAATAACACAATAAAAAAGAAACATAAGGAATACCATTTATCTCTAAACAGATTGTGTAATCATACATTATTTTAAATAAAAGCTAAACTATAATCAATGAGAAAAATAAAACATAATATTATCTTTGTATTTTTTTTATTTTATTTTTTTGGTTTTAATCACTTCTACCTAATTCAAATTTTAGCAAAGCCCCTATACTATCTAACACCAGTTACCCCCACAATATTTACGCCTTTCCAATCAATCTCTCTTGCTTTATCTGCCTTTTTATTAAACTCACCGACCTTTATACTCCATCTCTCTTACTTTATCCACCTCTTTCAGAATTTTAAGAATTTTCTGAACCTATGTATATACAGCAATCGAGTAGAACAAAAATATTGGAGGTAGTATAGCACAGATCAATTTATTTCACTTAAACTTAACTGCAAAAGAATGTAGAATAATATAAGACAAGAATATAAATTACAAGGTAGAAAATATATATATCAAAGAGCAAGATGCTAGCATTATTAGTACAAGTACATAAAATTTTAGTTAAGGGTATAAAACTTTAAGGTTTCAGTACTCAAAACGGTTATATGACATAAAACAACAATACTTAAAAACTACAGAAAAATGCGCATAAGATATAAAGACTTTCAAGAAAGAAAATCATCAATAGACAGAAAAAAATGCCAAATTAGAGAATCAGAGGCAAAAAGCTTTATTAGCTCACCTTACAAAAATATACATACAAAAATAAATGAAAAGGTAATGAGACAATACTTATCAAGTGAAGAAACAGCTGATTTCATAATCTTGCTACTAGCCTACTAGGATTATGAAAAAATATGGAAAGCATGGCTTCATCACATTCAGTTTGAGAAAGAAATAGAATGGAAACAAAATAAAGTGATAGACAAACCTTCCATCCATAACTTCTGGCACTAGAAGACCAAAGCGATCAACAAACTCAGCATAAGTCCTTCGAGTTGGATAACCAGCAAGACTTATCCGCACTGCTTCCAAGACACCCTGCATATAATTAATGCATTAAGCCACTTCAAACATGA
The DNA here is from genome assembly GCF_001683475.1 of Chenopodium quinoa. NCBI lineage: Eukaryota > Viridiplantae > Streptophyta > Magnoliopsida > Caryophyllales > Amaranthaceae > Chenopodium > Chenopodium quinoa. Next base: position 702,684 of record NW_018745170.1, on the reverse strand, counting down.
TATACAAGCGGAATGTGAAGTTAGACCTAATATGGACCCTAAGGGGTTCCACAGTTTTTGAGGCAACACTAAGCTTTCTCTAATTTAAAACATAGATGTCAAAACGTAACTGACCACTAAGCTTTCCCAAATTGAAAACATAGACATCAAAAAGTAAGTGACAGGAATATAAACCAGGGAAAAAAGAAAGGAAAAAAAAAAAAAAGCTGTCACCATTCTAGGACATCGAGGAGCCTGATTTGCTTGATGTGACAGCCATATGTGAATACAGAGTTAAAGCCAAACAAGGTAAAAACAGGTATTTTGCAGTTAAATATCGAATGCAATGAAAAAATAACTACAAGCAATGTAAGCATGCTACTTTTTTCGACTATTGTAACATTTGGTGAAATATGATTTGCAACATAAATTTTGAAACAGAATAAACAAAGATATTCCATTATAAGCTCCTACGACAGCTCTTTCCCATCCAAACGAAATTCTGACAGCAACAATTCCTCCTCACTCATAAAAGGAGGGGGTGTTCTACCATAATCTGAGTTCTGTCACGATGCAAATAAATTCACTTTAAGCAGTAGTTCGATATCACTAGCAACATCCCCTACGACAATTTCAGGAGCTTTTCTTTGACTATCTTACAGTTAGATTAGCATATTCAATTTAGCTAATCCCACTCTTTAAATATGCTTTAAGAGAGAGGTTCCCAGTGAATTTAAAGGCTTTTCTTACGCTTTAAAGCTCTTAAAGCTATTAAAGAAACAGTGAGACAGCATAAGCATATCAATTGGATACGGAGTTCGTGATCATTTAAAACAAAGCAAAAAGACTAGGCGACAACGAAAATCTACTCCCTCTGTCCCATATTTGACTTCTACACCAGCTTTTACAGAGCTTCAAAAGATAAATTGTGGTTAGCATACTTATCGTTATTATAATAGAGTACTAGCTATGATAGTTAAAGAAAAGTATTTTATATCGTAGGAATAGCATGTGGACCACTTTTGAAAATAGATAGTGTGTTTCACAAGGAAGGAGGGTATCAAAATATATTGGTGTGCCAATGTCAATTAAAAAAAAACACAGTTATAATATTAGTGGGCCAAAAAGAGATGTAGAAAATAAGTAGGGATGTGCGTGTTAGAGAAAGGGTAGCGTTCATATTGGGACAGAGGAAGTAATAAACAAAGAGTGAAAAAATATGGAGCAGTTGTCTTAACTCCCCAAAAGTCAAGGCAGACCAAAATATTTGTAAAAGCTAAAAACTTTGTAGAATGTATTTCCTATAATAAAAATAAAAATAAAAAAATAATAAATAAATAAAATAAAAATAATAATAATAATAAATAAATAAATATTTTTTTTTTAACAAAAAAAAAAGGTTTATTGGAGTATAACAGCAAGAGTTTTTATTTCTCATTTATACACAATAGGTATGCATTGCATCGAAAATATCATTCAAAGCTGTAAGTTGCTTCTTGAGACTCACCCCACAGCGCAATTGGTGTAATATACTCCGATTCTCAAATATACTGGGTCGATTTAACGAGTTTGGCTTGATACAACGAACATAGTGAGGTTCCGTACAGTTTAGAGTCTCCATCAGCGCTTGAAGTTGTTGCTACACAGAAAAGAGAAATAAGACATGATTGCCAAAAAAAAATGATTTGGATGGTCATAGAGGTAAATCATGCAAATGTGTCAATCATAAAAGAAAATGTCATATACCTCTTATCTATAATCAGAGGCAATCAGATAAAAAGCTCAATTTAATTACATATTAATTAATTGCATTAGAAGACAACATTCCTGCACCAACCAAGGTTGCAAATTTCAGTCAGACAAAGTTACTTTTTTTATATACATGATTTAGAAACCTCTTCCTTCACCCTCTGGATCCATCAGAAATACTCTTAAAAGATAATTCCCCGTCCTGAACCTAAAATTCAGTTTATTGATTTCCCGGACATTTTAAATTATAAATCAACCACCACATCTAAAGTTTGTTTTCATTTATGCAACAGGTAATTTAGAAAATCATATAGATTGCAACCAATAAAAATTGTTTAGTCTGATTGATTCAATACCAGCTCAATAAATGATCATTAAGCCTTCCAGCAATTATAGATGAAGTATTTCTTTGAAAAAAAATTCTTGTAGACAACATGGACATAATTATCAAATTCACACTCAACATTAGAGAAGTGATCTAATACGTCATACCTTAAATCTCGAGGATACAGAAGAAAACTTGTATGATGAACGTGTTGTCTCCTCGGATATAGAAGGAAAAAGACCGGCAATCAATTGACACTTTGAGGAGGATAAAACATGACAGTGCTCCACAACCACATAGTCACGGTTTTTGTCAATAAATTTTTCAGTTTGATACGTAACCTACAAAGAGCCAGATATTTGGGAAATATATATATATTAAATTACTGCAACGCTTATAAGAACAAGACTGAAAAGATTAAAACAAACTTGAGAACAAAAAATTAATAAGCAATAGAATCACGGCCAGACCTTGCCAGCATAATGAGAGACGGTAAAATCCGTACGTGAGAACTTTGCCTTCTCCAACCTTGGGTGTGACTGGAAATTTTGGAATAGCTTGGTAGTAAATGTATCATGTGTTGATTTAGGAAACATGCTGCAAATTGAGAACCAGGAAAATGACCAAAATAACCAAAAGAAAAAAAAAAAAAAAAAAAAAAAGAGCAAAACTCCTTCAAGAAATGTATAACCATAAGCAAGCAGGAAACAAAATTGTACCAAGCTTCATCCAGAAGAGCAATTATCCCAATTGGTTTCTGCAAATTAGATACATAAAATTCATAAGCAAATGAAGCAACACTATATGCACTACGCAGATCAGTACTACGTAGAAAATTATTAATCACCAAAAATGGTACACAAAACCTTCAGCGTCAAGCCTGGTCAAAGCATAGGCCCTAATATTATATCACCAAAAATGGTACACAAAACCTTCAGCGTCAAGCCTGGTCAAAGCATAGGCCCTAATATTATAAGTTTATAACTAGTCTAAAAGCTTACAAAGTGATGTTTCAAATTACATATCAGGTTATAGATAAGCTCATAACATCAGAGTATGAATTACATAACTTTATGAGGAAATTACGTAAAGGATAAATGGGACAACAAAAGAATATGGAACAATGTAATGGCCAAAAAACCCACACCTTCCTAAAAAAGAAAAATTTATTAAAAACATGCAAACGAAAGGAGAAAAAAGCATGGGAAGATAAACCTTCTCAATTAAGTCAAGAACATCCTGATTATCAACAAACTCAATGTAGCTCCAATTAATCTCTTCTCTATTATACTCTTCCTGCTCCATCTTAAATACGTGCTGGAAAAGAGAAAAGCAGTTACAAAATTTAATGGAAAGAAGTATATCATTAACAGATGGGCCATAGAGAATTCAAGTTAACATCACTACATACCTCATTAAAATGTTGTTGGAGCTTTTCGTTTGCAAAATTAATACAGAACTGCTCAAAACTGCAGAATTAAAGCATTGGTGATCTAAGATTGTGCAAAAGCAGATTAAGCCACACAAACTTGAAAAAGGAAATGAAAATCTAAGTCTTTTTAACACAGCACAAAACCAAGGACAAATTTGAAAAAAAAAATATATGAAAAGCATATAATCGGAATGCAGAATTGCAGACACTCACAAAATACAAACACAGCACAAAATTCTAATTGAAAAACAAAAACAAGATTGTACAATAAAATTTCTAGCATATCAAAACCAAAATATTCAAGGTTGTTTAAGAGAATAAAAGTCCAATAAAACGAGTCACAAGCTTGAAAGTAGAGGATGTCTCTCATTTTCTGTACCTAGCTCCCAGCTTTGTCATTCATGGGGTTGGGGGGAAGGGTGGCAGTCCTAATTTCAGCCCTGAGAAAACGACACGCTTACAATCTCATCCTATAAAGGCCTTAAAACATGTTAAAATGTAAACTAGTTACTGGAGGTGCAAATTTTCATTTTTGGGAATTATATCATAAATACGAAGTAATCAATAAGATTATGTGTTCCCTACATTCTGCAAAAATGGTAAATCGTACCTTTATTTTCTTTACAAAATCAATGCATGATTGATTGATATATTCATTATTGCTCTTCTTTTCACTTCCTATAACCACATAATAAAGTGTAGCTCATACAACAGTATGGAGTATTATATATAATTAGCCTTGTTTTTTCCAAAATTTATGAGCTTTTAAAGTCCAAGTGCTACAATTTAAGGTTTTAAATGGAGGTAGTATGTCGTAAAATTGAAGGTGCATGTACATGGGTATTTGTGGATCAAAATAGAAACTGCCTTCATCTAAAATACACAACAGAAGATTACTTCCCTGTCAATCATACATGCTTATGGGCAATAACACAAAAACTAAAAAGTATGACAGCACATCTAGGAAAAAGACCATAATAATCTCGGCTATATCAGTTGCAAAATATTAAAACAAAATCAGCTACCTGTTATGCTTAAAACATTCAAAGCCATAAATATCCAAGAGTCCAATTTGTATACGAGAACTCGAATCTTGCCCAATAGAACTATTCATCTTCTCAACAAGCCTGAACAAGTCCCACAAAACATAAGTTTCAATCTCCATTTCCCCAATCACATCTTTCCACTACTTCAAAATGGAAAGCATACCAATCAAACAAACGAGAGTAAACAGTCTTAGCCAATGCATCACGACTAGCCAAAGCAGCGTTACAATCCAAGGCTTTGATAATGGTTCCCTCACGAGTTTGAATCGATCGTGTACAAAGTGATGACAGCAAAAGATTAACATCACACCTGTAAGAGCCATAGCTATTCATTACAATCAACTGAAAAACTAAACATTGCACTGCAATCAAAACAAGACAGGAAACCTATTTCTTAAGATGAGTACATAAAGTTTATCTTTTTTAACTAAAGGTTTTTTTTTTTACAGCAGGCTTAACTTTTAAAAACTAACAGCAGGTGCAATAATAAATTTTTTTAACAGAATCTCAGTTTTCAGGTTCATCTTGTTTGCACAAAAGGTTCATATTTTTTGTTACTTGATATTTTAGCTATAAAAGATTCTAACATCTTTTTTATTTAGGCTGTACTTGGAGGAAAGTGTTTTCCACTCTTTTCCAACTTTCCTTTTTTGGTTTTAACCGGATGAAAAAAGGAAACCAATTAGGAGGAATGCCACTTTTTTGTCAAGATTGCTGCTTCTTGCTTACCAACTCAACTAGATGGAGTTGAGATGGCTGTAGTCGAAAATTTTCTGTACAACCAAACAAAGGAAAAACAATCTTCAATTCCATAATCTTTTAGAATACGTTTTTCATTGAAAATTGTTTTCAGTTGCAAATATCTTCTGTCCAGACAAACAGAGTCATAAAGACCGACTCCATTCTTTTAAACTAAAGGCCAATTATCAGGTCACCTTTTTAAACTAAAGGACCAATTTTCTGCTCAATCATGTTTCCAGACAGATCAGGATTTAAAATTAGCCAAGTTCAGTTCACTATAGGAACTTTTAAAAGCTGAATGTTCATGTACAAATAATAGAGCTTATACTTGTTTTAAGAGATGTACTCACACATAGCTCGGCAAAAAGAACTTACTGAAAGAGGTCAGCAGCCATCTGAAGATGGAAGCTAGATGTCTGGTCCTTTATTATTGAAGAGTCGTGCTCTTTTCCAGGAGAAAATTCTACATTACCCAAATGCAGAATAGCAGCCAATGCACGAAATATTGCTTCCTGTACAAATAACAGTTTATCAAGCAAACTGAAGAGCAAATAATGCAAAGATTGCAAACTAAACAAAACCATCATAACCTGTTCATCCTCGCTTATGCCAACAATGGTCATTGCCCTTCGAGTTTTCATGTATTCATCTCTATTGCTAACCCCCTCTAGCTCATATATTTTACTTTGATTTAAATAGTGAAATTGCCTTGGATCTTCCAGCTTGTACTTCTCAGAATCCTGCTTACAGGTCCACATTAAATGCTTCAACTAAAGATGGAAAAAAAAATTAACCCACATAGAAATGACTTGAGGCACATAAAAATGCAATGTCATAGTGATATTAAGGGAATCAAATGTCTTCCTCAATCCTTAACGAACAATTACTTTCAATCAATATATGTGAGCTAAAATAAAAGACAGCATACATAGGTCGTATCACTTAAATGATCACTCATTTGCACACAGATAACAAGGCTAATTGGTGAACAACAGACCAACCACAAGCAACCCACACCAAGAGAATGATCTAAAAGGCTTGTGAATTTGCAGGATTCTAGTTCTACCAACCAAAGATAGCAAACTCGAGAAAGTATGTCATGCAGCATCCCACTACACTTGGCACTAACACGTTAAACAGCTACCAAAGTATGGAGAAGCTATGAGCACTAGCTCCATAAGGTTTTAACTTGGTCATAGAAGGAAATAAGCTCCATCCTGCCATCTTGACAAATATAGGCAGGTTTTATTTTATTCCCGGTCATACTGACTCAATTTTTTGCTTCTCTGAAGCTCTTTGCTTCAGGATTTTTCTGGAATGTTCTTTATACAGTATGCAGTGCAATTACTATCCAACTTTTTTCCTTTTTTTTGAGTCAGATTTCATGCCAAGCACTCCAGTCCCTAAATTTGTTGTCCATTCAGCAAGTAATTAACAAATTTAACAGTAGAGAAAGAGCAACAGGAGTAGATGAAAGCAGAGTAGTAATGAAATCAACAATCTGTCACAGAGAAGATAACTGCAACATTTTTCACCCCCACTCAGATGAATAGAGCAATAAATATAGACTTGTTGATCCAACAATAATATACATGCTACATTAAGATAACAGGATATTGGCACTTAAAATCTTGAACATACCATTTTAGAAAATCTTCTATTTCATATACAATTCTTTCTCCTTCACGCAAGTACAACAAATTGGTATCACAAACAATGGAGTGTAATGCTTTATCACCACTTCCACTTCACTACTCCTATAAGTATTCCAATAAACCAAGTACCAATTCACTAGCAATGACAAATGAACAGAGCAACTAGACCCTCTAACATAAAGCTCATGGAATCATCATCTCTGTACAGAAAATTGTAGATGTTAGCTACTTTCTCAACTGTGACACCATGACCTCTTCTCTACCCAACACACCCAAGAGATGAAGAATAGCTACCTAAATAACCTTCCTCCTTGCAAAATCAGCAGTTCCAAGGAAGAATTGAAGGAAGAGGTATCAAGGCCTTGAACTAGCAACTTTTTTCCCCAATAAAAAGCCAAGTCTTGATCAGAACAAAGCATTATAACAGAAGGGGAAAAAAAATCCAATATTATTCTAAGCATGGGACAAACAACATTCAGATGAGAAATGATATGGCAACCATTTGTATCAAACAATTCAAACAAGGGAAGGAGGCAATAAGTTAATAAGTAAAAAAGATAACCGGAAGAAGAGAGGGAAGTAGAAAAGATGGAAAGCTCACAGAACTACAAGTATATTACAAACAAATAAATAAGAATATTAATCGTACAAAATCTAGCTATTTTTGCCATCCTAAAGCACCATTTATGTTTATTTACTTTTTCTTCTTTTTATTGGCATAGGAAGGGTTCTCTAGCAACAATAGATGATTGAACACAAGGCACGTGACAAACATAATCACAACTCAGAAGATAATAGATCACAGCGTGACAAACAGAACCAAAACTCAGAAAGTCAGAGGTAGTACATCACAGCATGACAAACCTACTAGACTCAAGAAAACTTCAGCAATTGCTAATAGACCTTCACAGTCATCAATGTCAATGAAAAGTCTCAAAATTACCTCTCTAGATGCGCAAAGTTGGTAAAAGCAGTGATAATTCCTTTCAGGATCTGTAATTTGAACAACACGAGAACGCTCTAAAAGATAGGTTCTAATTGCAGCACCAGATATTCTACCATTATCGTCAAATTGTATCTCAACAAATTTGCCAAAACGACTGCAAAAACCAATGGAGAAGAATAACCAACTTCCAGTAAAATAAAGGAAAACAAGATAATAAACTGGAAATAGAAACACATTTAGAGGAAAAAAAAAACATCCACACACACACACACCAAAAAATCAATATTAACTATTGAACATAACCGAATTTTTTTGCTTTCTATGCAAAATCAATATCAAATATTGAACACCAACCAACTATCAAAAATTGCAATAAATATCTCTGCAGCAAAGGGATAGGATCCATTCATGCACATATATATAGCCAAACCCATTTAGCCTACTTCCTTCAACAATTTACACCAACTGTCGAATTAGTAGAGGGTTGAAAATTGAAAGAACGGTAACAAGAACAACTAACAAGTATATGTGGAAAGTTGCATACAATGTCCTAGAGGACAGAGATTCACGACCAGGATCATCCACATAAGAGATTAAATACTCCCTCTGTCCCTAACTTTTTGCCGCATTTGATTTTTTGCAGTCCCCAAGATATGCCTTGAAACATAAATATCTCCGGTTTTATACGCGCAAAAATTGTAAAAATTTGATATTCTTAAAGAGGACGTTGTAACGGATCTAACAAGACCCCACTTGACTATATTTCTTATAGATTAGCGAATGAGTATTTGTGGTCAAAGTTTTCAAACTTTTTGAAGCCAAAAAAACACAAAAGGGGCAAAACAATAGGGACGGAAGGAATACTCATTATCACTAACTAAATTTGCAACTCCCTATCATTACCCCTTCTATCCCTATTTTTTGGCCCCATTGCAAATTATTGGGTCAAACTTTAAATACTTTGACCGTAAATTCTCATTATTCTATACGAGATAATATAGTCAAGTGGGGTCTTGTTGAATTTGTCTCATTGTATATTTTATTAAAATCAAGTTTTTATAATTTTTAAGCATATAGAAATGGAGTTATAAACGTTATAAAACGCGTCTTGGAGACCGTGTAAAGCCAAATGGGGCAAAAAAAATAGGGACAGAGGGAGTAGGTTATAAAGGTGCTCACATAAGTACCATAATATCCTTTCTAAAAATATATAATTAATGATAGCAAGGAAAGATTCCAACTTTTAACTATTCACCTTAGCATGAAAAAATTAGGGAAAATAAGTTCCAACTCAAATAAACACTGTTTAATACAAAAAAGTCCAAAAGGGCAGATAAATTCTAAAAACTTCAAATAAGTTCCGTTAAAGTTAAAGAGGTGCAATGCATGGATATAGAGATAATTGGTACAGGAACTAAGTTGAATTCACATTAAAAAAAACCAAAAGACTGTAGGAAAACCACATATACGACACAAAATATAGTAGAAATATACAACAAAAAAAGTTACCAAAGCACAACGTGCACACAGACCTTGAGTTATCATTTCTCACAGTCCTTGCATTACCAAATGCCTCCAAGAGTGGATTTGACTAAACACACACACCCAAAAAACACATAAGTTAGCAATTTAAACATATTAAGTGACACATGCAATACATCAAGCAAACCTCCAGCTATCAGAGGAATAAAGCACTTGAAAAGCTGACTTAATGGCTAGAAGTGCGTGGGAGTTGCCACAAGAGCTCCTACAAGTCCCAGTATCTCAACTACTTTACACGAATGCAAAAGGAATACAAAAGAGCATCATTAAATTCATATTTTCAGAGTCCTCCCTAAGTGAAACAGAGGATCAAATAAACATAAATTTACTGCCAAGAGGGTTGAGTGCTTTTATTTACTTTCAAAACAGAAATCATACAGAAAATATTAACAATTAACACCCTAAAAGATGGAAATTCATAACATTAAAAGAAGACTAGTTGAAGACATACTTCTAGAACTTGCTGCTCAACTGATCTTTCACCATTAGAAGCACGGCCACCCATATAAGCAAGATACTGCATGATTAGTTTTGTCGTCTCTGTTTTCCCAGCTCCGCTTTCTCCACTGACCAATATAGACTGGCTCCTATGCTCATTAATCATTGCTCTGCATCATGAAGGCCATTCCAAAATCCAAGTACATCATTCTCTGAAGTAATTTACAAGTTAATCTGTCTATGAGGGCCAATCCAAGCGCCAATCATCTCATTCTCATAGGTAAAATTCCACAAATGAGCATGTCTAATATCTATGTTTTATTAGAGGATACCTATATGCTGCATCAGCCACTGCAAAGACATGGGGATCCAGCTCACCAAACGGTGCTCCCTTATATTGTTCCATCATGTGCACATTATAAAGATGTGGAAGTTTAGTGAAAGGATTCACGGCAATCAAAATGCTTCCGGTGTAAGTCTGAGACAAACAAAAAAGAAAATGTAAACAACAGGACAAAATTGCATGTGAGGTTATCCCAAAAACACTGAATTTATCCATAAACCCATACCCCCCCCCCCAAAAAAAAAAAAAAAAAAAATACATGTCTCTTTATCCTCGATAATAAAGAAGTCAACCATAGATTATAGTGATATACATAAATCTACTTTTATACGACAATAAGAACAGAACATTTCAGATATTAAGTATAGTTGGGGACAAATTTAATATATTAAAAATTAAAAAATAAATAAATAAATAAAACAAATATAAAGATATATAAATATGAGGTCTGAAGGATTTGATATAGAGGATGCGCTAAGTCAAGAATGTCACTAAAGGTCTTAATTTCTATATTCAAGCAACCAGCTAAGAAGCAAAGTAAAATAGACCCACAAGCAATCCGTCGAATTATTTATGCTGTGGTCACCATGTTGTGACATTTCAGATTTCAAAACAGCTAAAATATCCTTCTAAATGTCCACTGATTTTATCATTCCAAATCCAGCCTCCTCAAACCTCCCATCACAATCAAATTATTAATATTATGCTACATACTTCAAGAACACAGATAAGGTTTGTAACTATGGCAAAAGAATTTACAATCTTATATGATCTCCAAATGGCCCTTATTCAATGAGTTGCCCCATTGAATATATCATTATTTTAGTCACATTTCATGAAAAGAAATACGAGTGAAAGTAAGCAAATAAAACAATTTAATACAATCTGATGACATAATAATTAATGCCTCCTTAATTACAAGAAATCTTTTAAAGGACAAAGAGTATATAATAGGAACTACCAGAGTATGTCATTCAGATAATATTTATTTCAAATACCATTACCGAAGTATAAGAAAAGACCAATAAATGCAATTAACTTACATATATGGTGTCTAATGCATATCTTCTCTCTAGATTATATAGAACTCCAGGCTCATTCAAGTACGTCAATTTGGTCATGTCATCGACTCCACCAAGATCGGCATCTGGATCTCTTAAAAGTAACTTTTCTGGAGAAGATAGAACCTGACAAACAAAACCAAACTCGCTAAAACTTGGAGGGAAACTACAGATAAATGCCCACGGTAGAATTGTAAAAACAAATAGATCAAGACTTGTAATTAAAGACAGACAGTAAATTGTTAGTCTACTTATTTAATTTCAAAATCTCAGTTAGCAATTAGGAATCTTTCTAATTTAAGGCACTAGGGATTTTTCTTATTGATAATATAAATTTGTCAATTTGTCTTTGCCATTGAATGATAGAACCGCTTACATAAAGGGAGGGTCTACAAACAATTCAAAAAATTTACTTCATATAATATATGCAACTTAAGTTCCACATCAAACAAGGGCATTCCAGGAAAACTGCATGAGCATGGGACCGAAGTATAATTAGACACACCACTTACTTAACTTCGAAAATTTGGGTAGAAAACAAACCATATCATTCCTCTTCAACTATATTACCAGATGACAGCCAAAGTAGACTGCCACGTAACTTTCCACCATTCAAGATTTCTAGAACTGACATTAAGGCTATAAGTAATCCAAAGATACCAGGACAAACGCACTCCATTGGTACCATGAGTTCATAGACAACTTACAATACGACGACAAATGGCTGACTATCTCATTGTTAAGAAGACATGTGATGCACTTCAATTGCATTATATCCCTACTGGCTTAGTACTAATACTGAAATGGCAATTTAACTACCATGTTGGTTCATCTCGACTGCATCAATGACTTACGTAGCTATAGGAACCTCACAGCCCTACTAATAAGCACTGCTTAAGTAACTCTTGTAAATCTAAATTCTTTGTACGTAACCACAAGAGCGCCCTCGCTTCATACAACACATGCAGGTAACACCATCAATAAATCAAATCCAAACCTTATATCGTACTTTTTTAGCTTAGCATTCACACCAATACAAAATATTAAGGCCACACCACTCATTTGATTGGTCGATAAAATAAGTTAACGAGAGCCAATCAAAAGGAGTGACATACTGCATACGTGCATCAAAGAACAGAAGATTAGTTTCCAATCACACGATATTCTTTCCCGCACAACTTTAAATCACCGCATTATCCCACATTAACTAGTCCGAGGTATAAAGTCTAAAACTGATTCCAATAATACAAAGTTTGTTGCTTATTGTGCTTTAACAGCAATGTCCGTTGTACTTTTTATTGATTGCACTCGACATGTAGTCCACTAAATTCATCATAATCAATATTCTTCGAATTCAATAACGACTAAACCACGAACCACTAACTATATCTCACCAAATGCGTCACAATTCGCAAAATTAACCACTTCAACTTAAAATCGCCAACCACCAGAAGTCAATTTCAGCTCTCCAACTAATTTTTACTTTTGACATAATCATTGATCACACGATTCACATATCAAAACATAATTATATCAACTTTTTATACATAAATCAACTTTAACTATTTAAGAAAATCAGAATAATTCCAAGCAGAATAAAACAAAGACAAAAAGCAATTCACCTTCTTTCCAGAAGAAGTAAGAACTTGAACATCCTTTCCAATAAAATCAATGACTTCAGCTGGAATCCAAGCCAATTCCTTATCTTCAACCCAGACATTTGCACCTTTTCGAATACTACTCATTTTTTATCCTTCAAATTTCAGCAAAATACTTCACAATTTCCTCCACAATTTCCTCAAAACATCAAAAACCCTAGAATTCGACAGTTTTCCAGTAGAATTGCAAGTTAAATTGGGGGAAATTGGAAGTTGAATAAACCCTAGAGGAGAGAGAATGGGGGTTAAATTAGGGGCAAAGTTGTGTGAAGTTCCCGCCCTCAAAAACAAAACAAATGGGCAAAGACATACGAAACGGAAGACGAAGAGAGAGAAAAATTAAAATAAAAAATGAAAATAGAGAAATGTTCGTGTGAGACACGTCAACATTTTTGAAATTTGATTGAAATATTCTGCAAATCCTGCTGCCCGTTTTGTTTAGACTTTTTAAAGGATGATGTGGTCGGTAGCACTGTATTAATACGGAGTTCTTACACACGATATCATACTCGGTTGAACGTAGAGTTTGCTAGTACTCTCTCTATTCAAAATTAATGTTGCCCGAAAATGTCGACAAGCTCTGATATATTTGCCAACGCAAAACTTTATAATCAGTAACTAGTTCTTTAACGCTCGAACACTCGGATATTCACAAGAAAAAAAATTATTTTTATAAATTACTATAAGTTTGTACGAAGTATCTGTTTATAAATTGTGTATATCTATTAATGTTATCAAATTATTATAGATTAGATACACTAATGTAGAGTATGTATCTCTAATTTAAAACCGAGTTGAAATCTTTTTGTAGTAGCAAATGAACCATACGTTTTATACAAATAAAGATTCAAAGGAAATACACATTTTATAGATTAATGATTAAAAAATATTGTATTTATTTATGTTGTTGTTATTGTTCTATTTTGTAGGTTGCATATTTCTTTTTATCAAATTTCTTTTTATTTAAGGGAAAAAAAAAAGGTTTTGGTAGGAAAAACTTTATTGTAAACGCAACACGTGTACTTTATGGAGAATCCTGGTGAATACTTTAGTATATAGTATTGATACTGCGTATATTTTTCAAACAAAAAAAAAGTAATACTGCGTATATTTAATCATCAATAATTACGGAATATATAAGTTGATATTAAAAAACTATACATTGAAGCGATTCCAAAAAGTACTCATATGATTATATTTTCATTTTATATATTAAGCATAAACGGAAGTGAGAATTGCACATATAAATAGTATAAAAGACAATTTGATACATTTATGTTGAAATGGACAGAGTACAATTGTATTTTCGTCAGTTCATTCTTATTTTGTCTAAACATATTTGGACATATACTACCTCCATTAAATATTAATTGCAATTTTGGATATTATTTGTGAGATATAAAACTAATATTTAACAAAGGTATTATTATTTTATCTAAATTATACTTTTTCCGATCTTTTTTAATTGACGTGGGTTGCCTTGACAATATTCACAAACTGTACTTTGACTTGTTTTGTGATTTATAGCTACGATAAAACATAATCTTGTGACATCTTGTTTGAATCATCTCGGTGTAAATTTTATTAATATTATTTTTTTTTTTTTTTTAAGTTTTCGAGTTGATCATCATCAATGGCCCAGCCTGGTGGCCCGATTTGACCCGATCCGAAAAAGTACATAAAAACACATTTTTAGTTCAAAGCCTGAATGCGACCCATTTTGGTGAGCAGGTCCGACATTATGTTGTGGGTTTGGGCACAAAATTTCATCCAAAGGCCCGGCTCGACTCGATTTTATATCACTTCTAGTTGGCACACGTGGTAATGAAAAGTTGGAAACGTGTCAAGACAATCACCAGTTGACATGTGGCATTCTCAATCATCAGGGGAAAAGGCGGCTTTCAAAGGCCTAAATCCCGAGAACGCCGTTAAAATGGCGCGGCCAATTTATCTAGGTTAATGACCTAGATTAGGGGGCACTGATTCTTATGACCCTATAAATAAGGAGATTTACCCCCATTTGGGGACACGTTTATTTATTACATCACACTCAATTCTCTCACATCAGATCAGAGAAAAAACTAGATCTCGGGATCCGAGAAGATACTTTTACTTTTCGCACATTTACTTCATTTCGACCGTTTCTAATTTGATCATCGGAGGCGAAACTCCGAACCCCCAGATCTTCCGTTTGTTTGCAGGTATAGCCGGCGAGGACCCAAACTTAGTGACGTAACTCTCCCGCAGGACATCCGAAAAACCCCGAAACAAATCTAGTATATATATAACTATATAAGACTTGATGCTTAAAATCAGAGATATTTTGTTAATTTATGTTCAATGTCTAATTGTCTAAGACTCATTTTCCAATATACGATACTCGTGGCCTAAAACTCAAAAACCAAAATCCAAAATCCAAAACTCATCACCAAAATCTGAGAACCATTGCCTGATGCATTAGACTCACTTTCCTATATATGACTTATTGTCTATAGGTAAAATTTATTGTCTGTCTATACACCGTAATTGTAAAAATAAAAAATAAAAAATAAAAAACCATCATGGCGATGTATCGCGTCACACATTATATTTCAACTAAATACCTCGTAGTAAATATCGACAACATAAATATATACTCAGTTTTTGTTCATTTGGAGATCTGTCAATTGAAAATTACATTTGTATTATGTTAAACCCCAATGTTGGTTATATATCGTACAGTAGTAACAATTCCATTTTAAGGTATGAATCCACTAACTCTATAGTTTGGGCTCCAATTGAACCTTAGAGCACTTTAAAGCCCAAACCTGCTCAACTGTCCAAAAAGATATGAAAAAAAAACAATTCGCATTACATTGTTATTTAAATGAAGGCGTATTTTGGGCAATTATAATTTAGACACCAGTATATTACTTTTACACTTATATAAAATCTTTGTACAATACACAAACTATGGTTAAGACGGACTTTTAATAACTTAATTTAAGACAAGTTAAAGTTATCCTAAAACTATTTTTAAAGTTACCCTTATATATACAAAAGTTACCATATTTCTAACATAAATTTTGTTCTTAAAAAACACTTATAATGTATTAGATTAATCATATTATGTTGTATCCATTAGAAATTACATATTAAAATGCAATCAAGTTCATTACAAATTAAAGTTACCCTTACAGGAATTAAAGTTACCATAAAAATTGTTAAAGTCACCCTTATATTGACCGTCTTACAATAAAGTCCGCCTTACACAAGACTTATCGGTGCAAATATCTATTGGGCAAAAAAATAGTTTCACATGTGATATGTTCAATTAATTATGATCATCAATTACTCGTATAATCAATTAGTGTGCTACTCAAACAAGTGTATCCATTTAGACTTTTTGCACTACTCATCTGACATAGTTTGACCAATGTTAGTGATATGCAGAAGAAAATATATAGCTTTATTGGTATTTGTCGAAATTATCTCAATAAATAGTTTATTAATATTCAATTGTTATAATTTATAGTTATTGATAATTAAAGATGTTAGAGTCAAAATTTTACATAACACTTAAATAAAAACAAAGCGAGTATCTACCCAAAAAAATACAAATACAAATAATTGAAAAAAAAGAAAAGAAAAAGCAAGCAAAACCATTGATAAAATTTAGGGAGTATGTTGGCTAAATCAACACATAGGACTATAGGAGTATAAGAGTATTGACATATATCAACATCTACTCATCCATTTAACATGTAACTTGTTAAGGTTCAAAAACCCACCATTTTACACAATTCACAGCCTGCAATCCAATCCTTCAAAATTTTACATTCAATAACCAAATATGGTCAAAATGATGAAAGCATTTAAGATACCAGATCATTAGTAAAAATGGCATTTTCTCTGAAATAACATGGCTATCTACTGTTTACTGCCAGAAAATAACAAACAGCTCATGACTCATACTAAGGTGGTATCTTGGGAGGTAACAAGATGGCAGTTTGCATTTTATTTGTATGTAACACAACAAAATTTACCAGTGAAGTACTTACAGTTTAGGGCTCCACAGTGCATTATTGCTGCACTGCACTTCATAATACGATAACATACTGAATCAGATGTCAGAAAATAATTTATATGATCACAAGAAAAGCTTGAATTTAGCAGAATAGAGACCCCACATATATTCAATTTCAAACTAGGGAGTACTACAAAAACTACCATCAGTTGGTATGGTATCTCTAAAATGTTTCCTTTTTTTACAGCCTTTTACACCACATGGTGATAATTTTAGATATCTGATATTTCTCCTACAAAGTACTACTAAATCTCTTGATGATTCCTAGCTTGCAATAATTGGTACCAAAATATACACATTTCATTGTTTTTTTTTTGGGTCTAGTTTTAATATTACTAAGATATATCTAATCACTGTTCTGGGATATTACTTCGCCGAATTTGAGGAAAAGCTGGGCATCTGAGGTGCTCATTGTAGGGCAGTTGACCATGTGCGGAGCTTTGAGGTTAGCATACTCGTTCATGTACAAGGGCATCTGCGATGGTGGGAGCAGAGGTAATGGGTTAAGAGCTGCTTGTTTGACTGGCGTTTCTGGAACGAAGCTTGTGAGTACACGGGTAACTTCATGCATTGTGGGGCGATCACCGGGCTGTTTCTTGGTGCAGAGGAGCGCGAGTTGGAAAACCTTCTTAACAACTCCAACATCTTTGCAGGTGGCTGTGATCTCTGGATCAACAGTTTCCATGACTGCATTATTTGCTGCCTTGGATAAGATCTACAAATTTTTGGTGTAAAATTGTTAGAGGTTATGCAATAATAGATGAAGCAGAAAGAAACTAACTTAAAGACACTTAGGAGTACTACTATGAAACAACTAGCCAATAAACATCTCCACATCAGTAAACTTTTGGTTAGAAACAAATTTTACAATCTACCACACAAGCATCGCTTTCAAACATGCGAGAAAGGAGTCAAAGAATGTGGATGTATAGAATTTTGATTTAAGGTGATTAAAGCTATCTACCCCTACGCAAACTTCTTCGTTGGACAATGCAAGTATATAAAAGAACAAAATCAAGAGCATATAAAAGATACTTGTAGTCTTTTATCTATTTGTGAGTTGACAGTTGACAATTGGTCAATCCCAAAGATTGCTTGTACTAAAATTCTCTGAGATATGATTCATATTCCCCTTGGTCCCTTTAGTTACTAATCACGGAAACTAGGAGATACTTGACCAAAAGCAGTGGGGGTTAATTTAAAAGATGAGGCTGATATGGTAATGAAATTGTTTTTTAGGCCGGGAGGATCCTAATGTGAGCAAAGGAAAGAGTAAAGCAAGATGTGAATTGTGATTCAAGGAATAAAAGTCCTTTTCATCTCATTCAATATGCATACATGCTTGATTAAAAAGGACAATGGAACACTAAGCATTGAGGAGATTAAAGATAGACGGCTAAACTGACCAGGTGATGCAGATTTGATTCATTGTCCACAGCTTTTCTTCCAGTCAGCAACTCAAGCAGAACAATCCCATAGCTGTAAACATCAGACTTCTCAGTGAGCCGTGAAGTGCGAGCATACTCAGGGTCTATGTATCCAATTGTGCCCATCACATAGGTTGATGTGTGGGACTTTGAGGCGCACACACTCTTGGCAATACCAAAGTCGGTGAGATGTGGTTCAAAGTCCTTGTCAAGTAAGATGTTAGATGACTTCACATCCCTATGGATTATACGAGGGTTGCAGTCATGGTGAAGGTATGCAAGTCCCTGAGCAGCTCCCAATGCTATTCTAAGACGAGTATCCCAGTCTAGCTTTTTCTTCTTTGCGTGCCCTAGGTAAAAGGTAAACCAAAGAGCAGAAAAATCAAAACCTAGTCCAACAATATTAAGTGCAACATGGTGGAGCAAATCACTCCATAATTCAAGTAGCAACAGGAAATACAATGAAAATGGAAGGAAGAAATTAGCCGCACAATGACTGATGAAAGTGCCATCATTTTTCTCAAAATTCTAAGGTCACCCTTTAGACATGCAGTAGTATTAGTAATAATACACATTAAGTGAAGGTGCTATATAAACTTTTTTGAGACGGCCAAACATCAAGTAAATGCTAGTCATCATAAGCATAAATCTGAGCGACATTATTTGAAAGTCCACTAATAAAAGCAAATGTGACTAGGAAACTAGGGGGTCTAACTGACCAAGTGAGGGGGAGGAACCTAGACATGAATAAAGAAAAAGAAAAAAGGGAACACAGCCTCAACAGAAACAAAGACTTGCACAGATGGAAAAATGACATGTTCGGTTTGTAAGGATAATGAAAAAAGGTTACCATGAAGAAGGTCCCAGAGACTCCCATTATCCATGTAATCGTAGAAAAGTAGGTTTCCAGATGGGGAAAGGGAGTATCCCTGCAAGCTAACCAGGTTACGATGCTTTATACTCCCAACTGTCTCAAGCTCTGTCTCAAATTCTTTTAAAGATTGAGGGTAGTGGGAGTAAAGCTTTTTGATAGCCACAGGTTTGCAGTTCTTCAGCACACACTTGTACACAGTACTGGAGGCTCCATAGCCAATTATGTATTTTTCACTCAGGTTCTCTGTCATCCTCATGATGTCATCATATACATGAAGTGCCATGTTCATGTGAAGGATCACTAGCTTTGGTGAAGAATAACTGACCACAGCTGAAATTGGGCAGTAATCATGCGTTAAACAACTTAAGTATGAGAGAACAAGCAACATGGCAATCTATAATTCTACCAAGTTTAAAATTTCAAGCATTAAACCCTTAGATGACATTTACTGAAAAAAGAGAAACAAAATCTTACTGTTCTCCTATTTAAATGTATAATTAATGATGCCCATCAGTAATATCAGAGTATCAGATAGACCTACTCACCATTTTCTTATCCTTAATAGTTGTAGTGTCCAAACAAACCTACTGCTAACCTTGGCAAGATGCATGACCCCTATCAACCTAAATCTATGCTACAGTGCATCCCTTTTTAAGAATTCCCACTGAACCCCAATCCCCAAAACAAGAATTGAGCTGCAGTAAAGAAATATGGCTACATTAAACTTGTGGAGCAGTATCGAAAGTAACCTGGTTTCTCCATCGAACCATCAAAAAATGGAGCCGGTTTTTGAGGACGGCAAGCTGCAACTAGAATCATTAAAAGAATCACAAGTGCGCCCAGAGCAATCCCTAAAATGGCTGCCTTCGGTATAGAAACTGCAAACACACCAAAAGAACATGAGAGAATAAACAAAATACAACTCAAAGTACCCTTCAGGTTAAACAAAAATAACAGCAACTCATTCAAGGAAAAAACAAATGATCACGAGAAAAAGTACACGGGTTACTATGAGAAATGGAAATCAACTTCTGATCGGTAAAATGAAATATGAAATGATAAAGTTACAGATTATAATAACACATGGAACCGCACTGTTTCAATTAGAGGATCATATAGAAAATCCCTTTTGTTCACAGATATCGCCATTTGTAAGTGTACCACATGGATAGAGTTTTATTTTTCTATCATGTATTCAACTTAGAGAAGGCAATCCGAGGAGGTAAGGGTTGAATTGGAAAACCGTCAAATTACATAAAATTACACCCTGACAAAGAATTTAAAGCGAAAGGATTTTTATAAGATTTAAATATTGCTAAACAAGAGGGTTTCCATACAGATCTCATGGTGAAGAGCTACAGAAATATCTAAATAACATAATATACAATATGCAAAACATGAGTCGTGACTACCTAATACATCTCTCCAGCTCACATGCTTTGAAGTTGAAACATTTACCTTTGCTAGCAGTAGGGGGATCATGACAACCTGAACCACGCCAGTATCCACATAGATTAGGGTTTCCATTGAAGCTGTGTAACAATGGCAAGAAACTTACAAGATAAGAACATGAGAAGAGCAGAAGAAATTTTGTAAAATTCAAAGTAAACCCAGCACAAAAAAATTGATTTACATAAACTGATAAACATATACAAGTACAAGCCTACAGGGCAACAGCTTTTACCTGTTTGGTGAGAATCTTGAAAAATTGTTACTTGTTGGAATATCACCAACTAAGTCATTGTACGACACATTTCTGCAATAAAACACATAAATTGATTAGCAGCTGACACAACAAGTCAACATATAGGGCATATTTGATTAGAGATGCCTTTAATTCTTGAGGAAGATGGGGAGGGGGCATAACAAGAAGACTAAAAAAGTAAAAATCTTGGTAAAGAACCTACAAAGTGGCAAGGCTGAGACAATTCATCAGTGACATCACATCTCCAGACAAATTGTTAAATTCCAAACTCCTGCCATCATTTTGTCAGAAAATAAGTCAGAACAAATAGCAAGGAGCATAGAATTAGAGTTATCATCAGGCAAAACTTACAGTGAGAACAAATTCTGCAGCTGACCCAACTCTTGTGGGATTGTACCAGCAATATGGTTACTAGAAAGATCTCTGAAACGCACGGGAAAACTTCAGGTCAGGAGAAACAACTAATCTAAATAGAGTAAAATAGACTGCAGATAGGAAACTCACATGTCCACAATACTCCTGAGATTTCCAAACTCAGCTGGTATAAATCCACCTATATGGTTTCTGCTCAAGTTCCTACAATACAAAGAACAAAATGAGCAACATTAATGAACTTTTTAAACTTTGAAAGGATTAGTATCACCACATGGCATACATACAGCTTAAGAAGATGCTCCAAGTCCCCAAGAGGTGACGGAATGGATCCGCTGATTATGTTATCAGAAAGGTCCCTGAACAAGATCAAAATGTACATAAGTATCATCCTCTATAGGAAACAAGTAAGATATTTCAAAAAGTGAGACTGCACATAGAAACTCACAGCGTATCAAGATTCCCCATTTTAGAGATCTCAAGTGGAATGGGACCTCTTAACTTGTTGGATGAAAGGTTCCTACAGATTGGCTCCGCCAAGTTGATATGTTAGAACTTGAAAACTAATACTAGATAAATAATTCTTCTCGCTAAATTCTCATTAAGTCAAACAGATTAAACACTCACAAGTATGTCATACTCTCCAGCCTTTGGAAGGCAGCTGGGATTGTTCCATTTAACTTGTTGCCATGCAGATTACTGTCGCATAATAAAAGATAAAAGTTACCTATAGATGTTCCAAGACATTAAATAGTTGCAGGGACCAACGTATTGAATGTAACTCACAGGCTATTGAGATTAGCACACGAACTAAGGTTGCCAGGAATGGGTCCTTCGAGTTTGTTGTTGGCAATATTCCTATAAATAAACAGTGTAAGACACTTGGAAGTGATGTGAGCAACCTTTGCTCAGCAGAAATTAGCATGATACAACTTACAGGTCAAACAAGTCCGTAAGCTTCCCCAACTCCGGAGGAATATGTCCAGAGAGCTTGTTATCATTTAGTTCTCTATCAGATTCAAGGAGAAAGGACAATGTTAGTAATGAGTTGAACATATAAATACATCTACAATCAAGGAAATTGTGACATAGAAATCTGGCAATTGTTGAGTTCATTAACACATACAAGTAATGAAGTTTTGTCATATTTCCTAGCTCCGCAGGTATTGAACCAGTTAGCTTGTTACTATGCAAATATCTGCAAAATACAACATTCACTCAAACAGCCCATATAGCAGATTGACAAACATGAAATAGCCAGGAATTGAGTGGGTACTAACAGTTTCTCAGTATAGCTCAAATTCCCCAATATTGGAGGGATTGTCCCAGTCAAATGATTGAAGCTTAAATCTCTGGAGAAAAAAAGAAAAAGAAAAAGAAAAAAAAAAAAAAAAAAGCAGCAAATTAGAATGATAAGAGTGAATAGTAACAACCTTAAAAAAGGTACTCCAAATATCCATAAAGAGCGCTGGATTCACTTAAAGGAAGACTTACAATACTGCAAGAGCCTGCATCAAGCCAATAACCGAAGGAATTTCCCCCGAAAGTTGATTTCCTTGCAATGACCTATCCAAGGAGTGCGATTTGGTTAGAACTTATTTTAATAAAAACCTTTATTTGATTAATTAAAGAGCTGAGATTGCATCTTCATACAAAGTTGCAACTTGCAAAAACCCTATGTTGAATGGAATCTCCCCAGTAAGCTGATTGTATGACAGGTCCCTACAGAATAATTAAGATAAACTTCTTTCAGTGATTGAGCCGCAGAGCAATAAACATAAGGTATCTTAAGTGAAGGTTAGTGACATACAATACTTGGAAGGCAGTACAATTGCCTATACTCTGGGGGATAGTTCCTGTCAAGCTGTTGTTTCTAACATCACTGCAAGATTTAGAAAAAATCATGATATTAGAATACAAATAGGTGACAAAAATGCTTAAACTCCCTATAGAGCCAACATTATAGATGACTTACAAGTACCACAACCCAGTTAGCTGGCACATATCAGGTGAGAGCGATCCGCCCAAATTGTTGCCTCGAAGCCCACTAAATTTCATTGAATAAATATTTCATTAAGTAGTAATAATTTGTTAATTGCCAAATATTTAAAATAGACAATACAATCATACAAGTAGCCATAAACTTGCTCTAAAGTAGCTTCGACAAAAAGCTGGTATACTTACAGATATTGCAAAACCTCATTCCAATATATAAGCCTGGGAATTTCCCCTGTCAAAGAGTTCTGGGCCAGGTCTCTGTAGAAAATCGGTGAATTAGTAGTTTAGTCAAATTCTGAACAACTATGTGCAGATAAGCACACGGCTGCAACTCAAAAGACAGGTTAAGAGCTTTACAAGAGTTTCAAATTTGGAATCTGTGAAAGGGTGGATGGGATTGGGCCTGTCAATTGATTATTCTTCAAAATCCTGGAAGACAATAGACATGAAAAATAAGAAAAGTTTATTCTGCAAAATAACAAAGCAACCAGTTCTTCAGAAAATTCCTTACAATTCTTCCAATTGCTTCAACTTTGATACTGAAAATGGTATATCTCCATAAAGCTCATTGAATGACAAGTCCCTAAGATCAGATGTTCATCAAATTAGTCACGATAACCTTTGCACATAAGACAGTTGGAAGAGCTAGCATCCTAGGGTCCAAGTAATGAAATCAACGGGCAATACTTATTTAATAAAACATACAAGTATGTCAATGAAGAGCAATCACCGATCTCATCAGGTATTTGTCCTGATAGCCTGTTTCGACTAAGATCACTGTTCAAAATCCATCACATATATCAGCACTCAATCATACAAGGTAAGGAAAAATGGAAAAGTATAGCAAAAGGTGGTACAATGTACATTGATAGCAAGCTTTTAAGATCTCCAATAGCCGGTGAAATCTCTCCATCAAGATTTAGCCCTGAAATATTCCTAGATAGATACCACCACCCAAAAGGCAGACAAACATTATAAACTTTACACAACAAACAAATCCAGCATGCAAAACAACCAAATATAATGATAATGACTTGGCTTGACTAACTTAATAAGATAAGAACAAGAAGCACATATATCATGTCTGCATTAGTCGTCACATTATTAGCTCAAATTACACCATCGATGTGACTACTAATTCCGGCCGAGCCCAACGGGGAAGAAGATACAGTTAGAAGACTCACAAGGCGACGATGTTGAAGGTGGCATTGTCACAGGTGACCCCTCTCCATACACAATAATCTGATGATAGTGAATCTGACCAGTCATATAAAACATTATCTACATCCCTAATTGACTTCTTAATCTCCAACAGTGTTGCACCTTTATTAATCCCAAAAGCGAAAACAAGTTAACAACTTAATTAAAGTAATAAATTCATTTCACTAAAATAAAATGACTAGACAGAAAAAGGCATTTCACCTACCCAAATAAAAAGGGAAACAAATAGCAAAAATAACATAAAACTTTGACAAATCTAAAAAGCAAAGATAGAGTTAAAAATCACTCTCAAATGATAAGACTAAACATAAGTACTTCCATCTCTTAAAAAATTAAAATAACGGCTCATTTTGTTGTTACCTATATCAACGACAATTATACCCCCTCTTCTAAAATATAAATCCATCAAAAGCCAATTTATTTTTAAAAAAAGTAAGCGGATAGAGCCGCAAAGGTAGTAACATAGACGGGATTCGATCCGAGGTCTTGGTACGAGTCGTACCATTAATTAAAAAGATGATTAAGGACAAAACAAGAGGATGATTTAGGACAAAAAAGTGACATTATTATATTAATCACACATAAAGTAGGTAAATTAACAATGTTTAGACAAAGACAAAAAACAATTAAAAAATGATTTCAGATATGAGAGAGAAGAAGAAGATGAAGATTATTAGAACTTACCATCGTCAGAATTCACAGAACCCAAACTACAGAGTAGAAGAGAAGCTAGAAAAACCCAAGCTGGAAGACAATGCCGCCATTGTTGGAACCCACAGAAAAATCCTACCTCCATTTTTTTCACTTTTTTTAAATAACAAAGGCTAAAAAACCCCACTAAAATTCCACAATTTTCTGGGTTTTCTCAAGCTCAATCAACCATTTCTACCCAGAAAAAATCCCACCATTTTTTGAACTTTTAGAAATACCCACTAAAGAAAACAACAGAATTCTGGGTAAAATGAAGTTCAATCAACAATTTATCAACTGGGTTTACTATTTTAAGAGAGAGAAAGAGTGAAAACAGAAGAATCACGAAGAACTTGGCAATTTAATTAATTGGGAAATTCTCTCTCATAAAACAACAAACAAAAATCCCCATTTAAACACAATGTACATTGCATTTCCTCCTCTTCAAATCTACCCAGTGCCCAATTCAATGTTCTAGAGATAGAAAGAGAAAATTATGATAAAAGGAAGTAGTCACTGTATAATTAAAAAGAAGAAAAAGACTAGTTTTTCAGCTCTGCAAAATTTCTGGGTTATTATCACACAACACAGCTAGGCTAGTACTCTGCTTTTTACAAATTTTCTCTCTCCTCTAAAACTCAGACAATTGTATTAAATTTGTAGTATATAGGGGAGCTCAGCTGGTAAAAATAGCAATAAATAAATTAAATTTACTAATTATTTTTTCTGAGTATTTTTAAAAATTAATTTTTTATTGAAATTTGAGAGGAGAGAGAAAGAGAGAGAAGTCGCTTTCTTGCTCTGTTTTTTTTTTTTTGGAGGAGAGAGAGAGGAGTCTGAGCATCTGCAGACGCCACCCTTATTACTACTTTTTGGACTTGACAGCGATCCCTCTTTTTTTTTTTTTTTTTTTTTTTTTTTTTTTAGTAATTTAATTAATTATTTTGGAAAATAAATAATTTGCTGTTTTAATGAATAAATTTATGGAGATTGGTAAAATTGAAATAATTGATTTAGTATAAGGTTTGGGTATGGGTATGGGTATGGGTAGTACGTTGTAGAGTGTGGACAATTTTCTCATCATTTTTACATTTATGGTTTGTAGCATTAGTTTGGTAGTTATACTTTTGCCCTTTTCTTTTACCACGAGTACTTGTACCTCTCTTGAATTTATAGGCTCATGGGTCAATTTTTGCCGATAATTACGATTAGACCACTCTTAATGGTGAGCAAAAAAAATGCTCACCCACTCTCTCTCTCTCTACCCACTCTCTTTCTCAACAAATTAATTTTGCTCATGGGCAAATTTTTTTTACAGTTTCTCTCCCAATGGTGAGCAAAAAAAAATGCTCACCCACCACTATCTCTCTCTTACTTTTTCAATACCCCACCATTACTTTCTCTCTCCTACACAACACTTCTTTATTTATTTATTTCATTTATATTTTAACAATGTTACTCCAAATAAATGAAAACTAGTTTAAATTTGTGTAACTTATTTTTTTTATTTTTGTCTTTTTTATCGTTAAAATTTGTCGTAAAATTAAGTATGTTATATAAAAAAAATTGTAAAAAATCGCTCATAATTTGTTAAATGTTTTTATTTATTTTAAAAGCGGTACAATACTAGAGAACAATTACATTTGCAACGTCATGCGTAATTAAACTTAGGAAATAAAATAAACACAACAACTAAAAAATAACTCGACTGCGTACGGAAAAATAGCTACGCCATAGTACTTGGCTTTATTTAAGTCGTCTAAATTCTCCCTAATTACGTGGCCCGTATCGTTGCCAAATATGTTCGACTAAATCACGTTTCAGAGATAGATGAATTTCTCTGTCACGGAGGGAAGCTTTTCGTTGTAGAAATGCGTTGAAGTCAAAGTTGGTAGGTCGACTTACGTTGAATTCAAACGGTGGCGTTGTAGATGTTGATGCTGGTGTTGATTCTTGTTGATCTTCTTCGTAGAAGGCTCTTAGAACTTCGGCTCGAGTGTAGTTGTGGCGCTCATCTTCAACAATTATGTTGTGCATAATGATACATGCTTTCATTATGTCTCGTAGTATGTCCTCATCGTACGCCAGTGACGGTTTTCGTATTATTGCAAATCGAGCTTGCAAAACACCGAATGCTCTTTCAACGTCCTTTCGAGCAGCAGCCTGGTGGTCAGCGAACAATTTATCTTTTTGAAGTTGAGGGGTTGTGATACCCTGAACAAAAGTTGCCCACTTCGGATAAATGTCGTCGGCTAAGTAATATGCCATGTTGTATTCATGGCCGTTAACGGTAAAAATTTACCGGAGGAGCTCGACCATGCAGAACCTCATCGAACACTGGGGAACGGTATAAGACATTTAGGTCATTACAAGATCCAGGGATCCCAAAGAAGGAATGCCATATCCATAAATCCTGATCTGCAACGGCTTCCAGTATTAGCGTTGCTTTCTTGTTCCTACCGGCGTACTGCGTTTTCCATGCCGTTGGACAGTTCTTCCATTCCCAATGCATGCAATCAATGCTGCCTATCATGCCTGGAAAACCGCGCAATTCATTTTGATGCAGTATTCTGGCCAATTCATCAGTTGTAGGGTTTCGCATGTACTCGGTTCCGAACTGCTCAATGACACCGGTACAAAAACGTTGAAGGGCAACTCGAGCGGTTGACTCACTGATCCGAACGTATTCATCCACGGCGTCCGCAGCCATGCCGTAGCCTAACATTCTTATCGCCGCTGTACATTTTTGCAGAGGTGATAAACCTAACCTTCCAGCTGCATCCCTACGCTGCTGGAAGTACACATCACCTTCAACGACCTTGTTCATTATACAAACAAAGGTCGTTGCATACGAAATCTTCTTCTAAATTGGGTGGTGCTGTACACAGGATTATCGAAAAAGTAATCATTAAACAACCTGGCATGTCCAATTTCTCTATCTCTTCTATTCGTACCCCCTCTAGGTTTTTTTGAAGAGTGTTGGGATTGTGTTTGGGGCATGAGGACAGATGGGGGTTGGTTATGTGAAGAGTTCATCAACAAGTTGGTCATATTCTTCAGTATTTGAAGAAGATGAGCTTGAACTTGAGCTTGATGATGGTCTAGAATACATCTCGTATTAAATTGTTACTTGATGAAGGGGTGTGGTTGTGGATATGTGCCATGCCTACTATATACAGCAAAAATATCAAATGAATATGTGGTTACAAATCTGAATGACCACGCCAAGTACAGGAATCAAATTTTCAACCACGGAATAGGTATACTATGCTAGTTGACATTGACAAGTCTTGAGTGCAATAATGTCGGTATCAATGACACAGAGGTAAAGCATTCTGATAAAGTGAATATAGGAAAACGTGGCTATACAATGACAAAGATTTATTGTAATTTTGTCGGTATCAATGACACAAGGTTAAAGCATTCTGATAAAGTGAAATTAGAAAATTGTGACTACACAATGGCAAAGATTTAAAGCAATTATGTCGGTATGAATGGCAACTTAAATCAACTTGTTAAACAACTTGTCATTCAATATTGGAAAATCAGAATACAAGTGTACATCTTACATTGAGATTAACCACACCACTAATACAACTTAAAAATAAAAGACTAAATTGTTCTTAATAAATAAGAGACTACAACCAAATATGCTTAAAGGCCTTGTAATTTACCCAGTAAAAAATTCTTGTACGACTCTTCTTCAGGAGTGAGTGGCGTAGGCAAATTCTTCATAGCTTGCACCATATCAAACCAGGTTTTCATCTTATGGATGTCAAGTTCCTCCCTTTTCCTCTGTTCCTTGTCTTTTTCAATTTTTAATCTCTCTTCCTTCAGAATGGCCTCCCTCTCGCGAATTATAGCGAATTCCTTCATTCGTTCGCTAAGCTCAGACGAACCACTTTCTGTTGCTACTGCTTTCCCTTTACGCTTCGCCTTTGCCTTCTTGACACCCTCGGGTCGCTGTAAACCGCCAGATGAAAAACCATCCGTAGGGGTATCATCCTCTACATCATCTCTGGACCTCTTCCCACTTCCAGCACTACCTTCTTCCTCAGCATCACATGCGGCTTTTCTTTCCTTCAAGGACATTGACCATCTCAGCTTTGGTCTCCACTTTGGATCCTTGTTAAGCATTTCAATTGCGTGTGGAAAAGTGAAATTGCGACCTTGGGTGACATGAAAAAACTTCGCCGCACTTTTCATACGATCAGCTTCATTGTAACCACTCCCTCCCTCCGGAAGTCTACCTGCTTCATCATAGCAAGATATCCATTGTAGTGTGTCCGCTGCCAACCTTCTCCAGTGCGACGTCAGACTCTTAATAGGCCTTGGCGGAATTATATGCGGCTTCTGCGTATGCAAAGTTTGATATGCTGCGTGTACATTGCGCCATAGGCTAGTTGCTTTTTGGCTTGTACTTTTAATAGCATCCTCGCTAATCTGCAAGTACAACCCAATCAGAGCTTCATCTTCCGCAACAGACCAAATACGGGTAACTCGTGCAGGAACCTGGTTGGGTTCCAACAAGCGAACTGGTGGAGGATGATACTGCGGCGTCTTTGGTACGCTTTCCTCTTCGCTCTCATCGAAGAGTGTGTTACTACCAAGATCAGTTTCAGGTGTACGATCTTCATTAGCACGGTTTTGTAGGGGAACCTCAGTGGTTGTCTGATGCAGTGGAGGTGGTTGCGACGACATATTGCCATTCTTTGCAAGAACAATTGAAACTCGGGATTAGTTAGGAAATCATCACTAAAACCCGAAAATTGTTGACGGAAATTTGGGTTGTTTGGATCCATTAAAAGATTCTGCATAAAAAAACAAAAGATAAATATCGTTACAAACATTTACTCAAAAAACAAATTAAAATGATAAATAATGCAAAAAAATATCAACAACTTTCTTCAATTGCATAATGCAATTACATTACATGCCATACAATATATTTTTTTCCTCACAAAATAACATATATACTAATTTTAACACATAACTACATGTACATATTAAAGAAAAAAATTAATCAATACTTGCAACACTTTAACAACTATGAATTTAGAAATTTCTTGAGAAAATATACACCACTTTGTTTAATTACATAATGCAATATAATTTCGTGGCCTATCATATTGATTTTTTTCCAAAAAACCAAACATATACTAATTTTATTATGTAACTACATTTATATATAGCAAAAAAAATTAACCAATAATTGCAACACTTTAAATAACTACAAATTTAGTAATGTATGGAGAAAATATACACAACTTTGTTTAATTACATAATGCAATTTAATTTCGTGGCCTATAATTTTTGTTTTCCACAAAATCAAATATATACTAATTTTATTACGTAACTACATTTATATATAGCAAAAAAAATTAACCAATAATTGCAACACTTTAATAACTACAAATTTAGAAATTTATGGACAAAATATACACAATTTTGTTTAATTACATATTGCAATATAATTACATGGCCTACAATTTTATTTTATTTTTAAAAAAAATCACACATAGACTACTTATATTATGTAACTGATTTTAAAAATTAAATAAAATTTTTTTACCTCAATATGGCTGAATTGCAAGAACAATATTCTTCCACAAATTTAAGATACTTTTAAGAAAATTAAAATTTCGAGGATTTTAAAGTGTTTACGAAATTATATCAAAATGCATGTCTATTTATAGAGAATTTAATTTTATGACCGTTGGTAATTTTTTTTCTTTTACAAAGTATATTTTTCTGAAAATGCATTATAAATAAATAATCGTTGTAAAACGGCTAGTATTTTCTGATTGACTAGCTTGCTGCCAACGCCACGTGTCGCGCCCGGATTCGCTGTCACTGCTGCACGCGTCAGAGCTGAAGCTTTTTTTTTTTTTTAAAAATTTCAACCTCAAAACGACTCGTTTTGAGGCGTGGGTTTGAGGCAGCTCCATCAAAACGCGTCGTTTTGATGGTGGGGTGTCCGAATTTTTTTGCTTTGTCAGCCACGTGTGGGGCCCACTTAAGTTACTGTTCATCCCAAAAAATGCTCAAGTTTTGAGCTTTTTTATAAATGCTCATGAGCTTTTTTTCCCTTTTTCCTTTTCCTCACCATTGTAAGCCTTGAGTATTTTTTTTCCTCACAAAAAATGCTCATGAGCAAAAAAAAAAACTCACCATTGCTAGTGCTCTTAGGTAATGCAACGTACCTTCTCCGTTTTTTATATAGTTATACAATTGTACGGAGTAATTATATATTTTGGTGCTATTTGGTTCACTTGGGAATTAGAACTTCCCATGAATTGCAAATTTATAGAAATTAAGTTCCTATAATCAAATTCATGAAAATTTCATAAAATTGTTTGGTTAACAATGAGGTTAGTAACTTTCCATGGGAATTTCTACTTACCTAGGGGGGTTAAGTAAGTAAGTTCCTATATTTTGTGGGAACTCAAAATTCCTAGGAAGTTTCACCTCCATTTCAACAAATTTTTGTCAACCAAACAACACATAAAACTTGCAATTCCTAGCAAGTCTCACTTTCCATGTTTTTTTTTGTCAAACAAACAAGCCCTTTGTATATATGAGTATGTTTTACTATATGAATACTAAGTAAAAATGTGAAAACTTGTTAGATTTGTCTTAATATTTTTTAATTGTCAATTTTTTAAAATATTTGATTGTTGATTAATCAAAATAGTAATGATTTTATTTTATGTATTGGCGGCTACATCTAAATCAAAAAAATAGAAAGTCGAAGTAATTATATTTTTTGTGTATGTAGGTAAGAAAAAAATATATCTTTCTTTCAAAAAAAAATAAGTACTGTACTAAAATATCTCTTACTAATCAATTTTCTTCTTCACGGATTAGAATTATGAGGGGGGAAATTACACGATCAAATATTTACCATTAGGATAGGTCTTATTTGATTATGAAGTATTTCGTTTTATTCCCATGTGGCTACGTTTCTATTTGATTAGACAAATTATGTATGGAGTATGAATTTATGTTATGAGGACTTGGCGGGTCTTGATCGCACCTGCAACTAGGAGAGAAAGTCCACTTCACAAGTTCAAAAGAGGTACCATTCAAAACTATATGGGAATAAGAGGATAAGCTCCATAACATTACAAAGTTGTAAGTATAAATCTTTCTTATTTTATCAATGTGGGACACTTACATGTATTGTTTAGAAAGTTTATAATTTAACAGTATTATATTACGTATATCCTTCGTACAAACTTACAAGGGTATTTTTGCTATAAAGTTTTGGGGTGATTTGGTTTGATCCAAAGAAAAACAAAAACTTGTGAGATAAAAACAGGAGAGGGGACTGAATTAGAAAATTTGGTTCAAGTGGATTGAAAAAATAAATTTTAAAAAATAAATAAATAAATAAAAATTAAAACACCTTTCAATTTGGTTCAAGTGGATTGAAAAAATAAATTTAAAAAAATAAATAAATAAAAATTAAAACACCTTTCATCCCTGCAATCCTGCGTCCTCATTACTAGGAGTAATTATATCAGCATGAATTAATAAATTTGTCATTATAATAATACCTTTGAATATACCCTTTATATATATATATATATATATATACACCTCAATATATTTTTAACATATTTATTGTTAGTAAGGAAAAGGTTCTTATTGAGTTTGGGTTAGCGAGGTAGACACTTTGCGAATGGGGATGAGAATAAGGAACGAATCTCATCCCAAAATACCTTTAGTGGAGTTTGATCCAACAACTTATTATGCAAATTTTTCTATTAGACTAAGCTTTGCTTAATACAAAACATATACTTTTAACTTGGTTCCTAAATAATGAACATCATTTATCACACTTAAAATATCCTTAAAAACTTATAATACAACAAATATATTTTGACTGATAATATCTTTGATTACTACGGAGTTATAAATATAGATTATAAAAAATTGATAGAGTATTCGAAACTTAAACATTAAAATCTATAACTAACTAGGTTAAAGTTGCTAAATATTTTTGACAATAATATTACAAATAAAGTATATAAAAGATATTCAGAAATATTTCATTTGGGTATATATGGAATATGATTGTTAAACTGGAAACAAAATATCATAAGGTATAAATAGTTTATTTATAAATTTTGCAAAAACAAACCAAAAAAAAAAAAAAAAAAAAAAGCGAAAAAGGTGGGAAAATCCTTCACAAGGCAAATGATTAGGGGATTTTGCTCCCACCAATCGGAGTGCGCCACGTGGGCCAATCAGGTCCTGCCAAGTGTCCCCCAGTTGGAACTGTCAGGGCTTGCCACGTGGCACACGCTTATTCGTCCACCTTGGACCTATTATGTCATGACACGTGGCATACTCCATGCCTAATGGAGAAACCGGCCACCCAGGCCCAACTTACGAGGGAAGCCCAATCAGCCCTAGGTTAACCTAAACCTAAGATTGGCACGTTTCCCAAGGTTATAAATACCTCCCTTAATCCTTATTAAGGGGGATTACGGAGATAACAGGCTGATCACGCTAACAAAGCAGATTACGCTAAAAACTCACATTAAACACTCTCACCTAGAGAGACCTAATCACTTTAATTTCCGCATTAATTACTCCTTAATCAAGTAATAACTTGACCGTTGGAGGCGGAGCTCCCACCACCAGGAGTCTCCGTTGTTTTGCAGGTACAGGCGTCCGGTTCCAGTCTCGGAATTGTAACTCTCCCGTAGGACATCAGAAAACCCCGAAACAGTAATGACGAGTGTCATAGAAGGATTCGCTTTTAGTATAGGTTAATAGATAAATACTAAAATAGCAACCGTTGATATCATCCTATTATAAAATCAGACACATGTCATGTTGCCCATTAATAAAATTTCCCTCCAAGACTATAAATGATGTCATCATTTTATGATTTTTATTAAAATTCTGGTTAGCTATATTATTACTCCGTATTAGTATCAACTAGATGAACCCCGTGCGACGCACGTTTTGTTCGTATTTTTTAAAACAAATATTTTTTTGTATTTATGTGATAAATTTGTTATTTTATTCGTTGTACATAGTATATCATTTAATATTTTTATTTTAAAATAAATTGTAAATTTCCTCTCATTCATTATACATTTAGATGAAATTCCTAATCTCAAAAGATAATATATTACATTTAATTAATTTCAACTTTAAAATCTCATTCGCCAATTTTGCTTATGTGGTATTTGAGTTATTTAATTCTAAAAGAATTTACAAATCTCTTATTTGATTGGTTATAACTAAAATTTATAATCCTGCATGGCGTGTTAAGAAACTTTTATCCTATGTGGCTCTCTAAAAACTTGGGAAAAAACTCCCCT
Source organism: Chenopodium quinoa (assembly GCF_001683475.1). Lineage (NCBI taxonomy): Eukaryota > Viridiplantae > Streptophyta > Magnoliopsida > Caryophyllales > Amaranthaceae > Chenopodium > Chenopodium quinoa. The sequence continues at coordinate 668,075 of NW_018745170.1, read as the reverse complement.
TTTTGTATATACTAGATTTAAACCCGTGCGAATCGTGCGATACATGGGTTTTATTCATAGTTAAACTTAACACTTAATATTTAATCTAAATAACAAAATATTAATACACAATATTACTATTTTTTTTGGTCTTATATAATTAAGGTTCACATAAGTTCCACTTGATCGTGCCACTTGATAAGTTGCATAATTAAACTCGCCCCCTTGATTACAAAATTAACATCCTTTCAAGAATTTCATGGTGTTCAAATTCTAAAATATGCTTCTTTGCGTGCAGAAGTTTTCTATTTAATTGTGTGAAACATTAGATGAGTTTATATAGGATTTAAAAAAATACTAAATTAAAAGCGGTGATAAAGTTTATTAGATATGATAAATTTTATTAACGTAGAACTAAATCTTTTGGCCGAATAAATGATAAATGATGAACTTTTTTTTTTTTGCTCGAAAAAAGAGAAAACATATATATTTAGTTTCAATGATTTTTTCTTATTTTTTGTATCTAATCTAAAACTGATATTTTCATAATTGAACGTGATTTTAATATTTTTTTTAATTAGTATTATTTTGCAAAGAATATTTTTAAAATCACTTCTCATTTTTTTTTTATCTAATCCAATTTTGTTTTGAAAAAATGAATTGAACGTGAATTTCATTTTTTAATTTAAATAGTTTTTTTGTACATATATGCGAAATAAAATAAATTCTCTTAGATAAAATTTTCAAATTTACAAGATTATAAGTTATTTTTATAATAAATTTAAACCTTTAATTTTAATCCAACGTGGCGCTTTAAATTAATAATCCCATGTAACGCTCTAAAAATACTAATCCTACATGTTGCTCTAAATTTTTTTAAAAAATTAAATAACTACATGGCTCTTTAAAAAATCGGGAAAAAACGGGCGATGCCCATATAGTTGATAAAGTTTTAGGATAAACTTTTTAGCTTGAATGTTAAAAAAGGTCATATCCTTTATTTAACAGTCTACTTTTGGCAGCTTTGTTTGTAAAGCTATGTATTGACTTGAAATTAATTTTATTGAACTTAAATTATTTTTCACTGAACTGATTTTTTTTTTTTTTTTACCGGACTAAAATTATTTTTACTGATCGATTCTCTATTTTTTAAAAAATATATATTATAAGTGGATAATTATTTTAAAGAACTTTTTAAAACGAATTTTATGATGGAAATAGAATCGAGTTATAGGATATTATTTAAAAGTGATGATTAATTTTGTATAAATGAAATATTAGTAGTATATCGATAATAAAACTCTATACAATATTTTTATCTTACAAAATCTAATCTAATGTGGCATATAATCTTATCACAATAATATCTATTAGTCACCTACTTGGTGTGACACTTAGCGAAAAACTGGAATGCCAAGTGTCGTGCCCGAGCGATACCTAGGTTGTATATTGAATTTTAGGATAAACCTTTTGGCTTGAATGTTAAATACGATCATATAATCTCTTTTGACAATGCGGGATATTTAGACATGCGATATCATACTTAAATTACTTTTACTAAACTGAAAGTATTTTTACCGATTAAAACTTATTTTTACTAATTCTCTATTATTTTAAATATATTATAAATGGATCTTATTTTAATGAACTTTTTAAAACGAATTTTATGATGGGAATAGAACCGAGTTATTAGATTTTTGTTAAAAGTTATGATTAATTTTGTATATATAAAATATTATTAGTATATTGATAATAAAACTCCATACAACATTTTTATCTTCAAAAATTTATCTAAAATTCGATTATTTGGCATCACATGTGTCACAATAATATCTATTTGTCGCCCATGTGGCACGACATTTGGTGAAAAACTGAATGCCAAATGTTGTTGTCTCGTGACCTGGCTGCGAGACCGGCTTTATTTATTAGTGATATTGATATGATAGTGTACTTTTTTAAAAAATATATTTAATTTATCAAAAAGGATTATTCAAATAATATTTTTTTTGAACAGGTTATTCAAATACTATAAAATAAGATATCTACGTTATTATTGACTTGAAATTATTTTTACTAATTAAAACTTAATTTTACTAATTCTCTATTAATTTTTAAATAAATTAAATATATATAAATGGATCTTATTTTAAAGAACTTTTTTAAAACGAATTTTATAATGGAAATAGAATTGAGTTATAAGGTATTTATTAAAAATTGTGATTAATTTTGTATACATGAAATATTAGAAGTATATCGATAATAAAACTCTATATAACAATTTTATCTTAAAAAAGTTATCTAAAATTCGCTTAGTTAGCATCATATGTATCACAATAAAACCTATTTGTCGCCTACGTGGCGCGACACTTGGCGAAAAACTGGAATGCCAAGTGTCGTTGTCTCGTGGCCTGGCTGCGAGACCGACTTTATTTATAGTGACTAGTTTTGTGCCCGGGCGAAGCCCAGATTGTTGATAAAATTTTATGATAAACTTTTTGGCTTAAATGTTAAAAACGTTAATATAGACCTTCATATCACTTATATTTATATAATAGTAAATAGGTATCTATGTTATTATTGACTTGAGATTTTTGTTATTGAACTAAAATTATTTTTATGAAACTGAAAATATTTTTATCATACTAAAATTAGATTAAAACTTATTTTTACTGATTCTCTATTATTTTTTAAAAATATTATAAATGGATCTTATTTTAAATAACTTTTTAAACTAAATTTTATGATGAAAATAGAACCGAGTTATAGGATATATATTAATAATTTATAATAATTTTGTATATATGAAATATAAGAAGTATATCGATAATAAAACTCTATACAACGTTTTTATCTTAAAAAATCTATCCAAATTGGCTAGCTTAGCATCATATGTGTCACAATAATTTCTATTTATCACTTGCGTGGCCCAACACTTGCGAAAAACTGAAATGCGAAGTGTCGCTGTCTCTGCTCGGGCAATGCCCGTATTGTTGATAAAATTGTAGGATAAACTTTTTGGCTTTTGATAAAGCAGGATATTTAGACATACGATATCCTATCACTTATTTATGGAATAAAAACTTTTGTATACATCCAATATACAGTAATATTACTGTACATTGAGGTAACTTTTATTGAATTTAGGGTAACTTTTAGACTTTTTTGGGTAATTTTTATCAATACAACATAAATAACTTTTATTAATATTAGGGTAACTTATATATACTGGGTAACTTTCATTCATTAAGGGTAACTTTTGATCGTTTTAAGATAACTTTATAACAGATGTACAATATTTTAATGTACATCCGATTTTTTTTTTAAATGTTTGTTTTTATAGAATAGTGTACTTTTTGTAGTTTTGTTTGTAAATTGATAAATATGTTATTATTGACTTGAAATTATTGTTATTGAACTTAAATTGTTTTTACCGAAATGAAAGTATTTTTACCAAATCAAAATTATTTTTACTGATTCTCTATTATTTTTTTTAACTAAATTAAATATTTTATAAATGGATCTCATTTTTAAGAACTTTTTGAAACGAATTTTATAATAGAAATAAAATCGAGTTATAGGATATTTATTAAAAGCTACGATAAATTTTGTATATATGAAATATTAGAAGTATAGTGATAATAAACTTTATACAACATTTTTTATCTTAGAAAAATCTATCCATCTATTTTAGAAACATATGTGTCACAATAATGCATGTCTGTCGCCTACGTGGCGCGACACTTGGTGAAAAACTGGAATGACAAGTGTCGCTGTCTCGTGGCCAGACTGCGAGACCGACTTTATTTATTAGTGATATATGATATTAGATTTCCGAAAAACAATTTAATTTTCTCTAACAATAATAATTAAACTTTTTTTTCTTCAGGTATCCATTTCATTATTTAATTTTTCTATGAGTTCAAAATATTAAATATTGATATATTAATTATTTTGAGATATTTTTTTTTTAAAATTTTGATATGAAAAAATGAAAAATTTATTTATTCAAATCGTGCATCGCACAAGACTAAACTAGTGACCATAACAAAATTAAAATCATGCCAAATTATGTCAAGAGTTTAGTTTGCTTAAATCATGACTTAACATATTCAAACAAACTAAATTAAGATAAAATAATTAAACTTAAACAAGATGAATTTCGAGCGTAATAAATTGAATCAAACAAATTAAAGCCTAATACTCCATAATAGTGTAATACGGAGTACTACTACTACTTGTATTACTGTAGTAAAAATAGGTTAAAATTCGAAGGAAAAAATAAACGCAATACAAAGAGATTTCAAGTGTAGTGGGTAAAAATAGAGAAGATGGAAAAAGGGAGTGAGGGATATGCACTATACAGCAAAGAGGTGGGACCCAGAAAGGTCCAAATCAAATCAAACAGTACAAAATATCCAGAAATCATATCATCAAAAAAAAGAAAAAAAGTTGATAAAAATAATGATTTAGTGAATTGGGGTGGGGTAAATTTACTGTATTTACCACTGGGAATTATGCAAAAGTTACTCCACTCTTTTTTTCTATCCTTCCCTCGGAAGGTCACTTGTCCCATCTTCTCACTTTTTCCTTTTATTAAATAATACCCTCTCCCTTTTTTTTTTTTATAACCTACAGTTGGGAAATTCTACTATTTATAGATTATCATTGACTTAATTTTTTGTACCAATATATAATATATAAATATAATCATATAATGTGTTGTTGGATTTGTCATAATGTCTACTTTTACAAATTATTTTTTTTCATAATTTTTACTAACCTCTAATTAAAGATATTAATGATCAAAGTTATGTCTTGACAAATGGGCAAATTCAACTCTAACTAAAAAAAAAAGGGGAGTATTATTGGGAGGGGCATGCAATTTCCAATATTTGCAAATATACAATGAGCACTCAGAATTGCACTTCCTCCTCTCATTTTCAACTCCTCCATACATTTTCATTATTATCGTTGATACTCCCATATTTAACCCATGTTTAGTTCACATTATTTTATACAAGTAATTTTATTACTTACGGATAGAGCCGTTATTGGTGAACTTGGTTGCAACCCGATTAACTTAATTTGCTTGGGATTTGACTATCAATTTTGAGCCGACTTGTTCATACCCGCTACTCAATTAACCCAACTTGTTTAGAACCCAATTTGATTTTGATCCGACCTAGTTCAATCCACTACTCGATAAAACCCAACTTATTTAGTAATTAACTCGATTATGACCTAAAGACTTATACTAGGTTGAGGTATCAATCCCAAAGAGGACTATATCTACTACTGGGCTCATGTTAAACTAAGGTGTTACATAAACTGGCTAAATTTGTTTTCAATCCGAGCTAGTTCAACTCAAACTGATTATGATTGACCTGAACACATTACAACCTGACTTGATTAGAACTCGACCCAAAAGGAAACCGCAATAAAAAAGAAAATCAAGCTGAGTCGACCTGATAATTTTCAAAACCGACTCC